>NC_135233.1:291231339-292446339 GCF_051348905.1 Ranitomeya variabilis | reverse complement strand
GGTATTCAAACAATATCAAAACCATTATACTGTTCCTTCTACAATATTATTGGTTCCAATTTGGTATATTTTCAGGAACATGTTCTACAGGTATCACCATAATATTAAACTTTTTTGGTGTTTAATTAACAAGTGTCTAGATAAACTGTGTTGGGCTAAGCCGACTTTAGTGTCATGATGTCCATTCATTCTAGCGTGTAGTGTTTGGGTTGTGCAGCCAACATATTGTAGGCCGCATGAACAGATGATTACATAAATCACAAAAGTGCTTTCACAGGTTAATTGTTGCTTTAACATAAATTTTTCTCCTGTACTGTTAGATGTTATCGATTTTGCTCCGTGCTGAATAATGGTGCAGGTGCAGCAATTTTTTGATCTGCATTTGTTTACTCTTGCATTTTTTGTTTGCCTTATAGGGTCAGAACTCCCATTTTTTCTGGGAACATTACTGGGAGTTATTAGATTTTTAGTTGTGCAACCCCTCCTAAAAGTGATACCAGGCTGATTTGGTAGAATATTTTTTTAAAAAGAATCCTTTAACCCCTTAACGACCGCCGATACGCCTTTTAACGGCGGCCGCTAAGGGTACTTAAACCACAGCGCCGTTAATTAACGGCGCTGTGGAAAAAGTGAATAGCGCCCCCCAGAGTCGGATTTTCTCTGGGGTCTCGGTTACCGGGGGTAGCCGAGACCCCAGAGAACATAATTCGGGTTTTTTTTTACTGACCCCCGAGTTGCGATCGCCGGTAATTAACCGTTTACCGGCGATCGCAAAAAAAATGCGATGTGCCATTTAATTTCTCTGTCCTCCGATGTGATCACACATCAGAGGACAGAGAAATGGGGTCCCCGATCGCCCCCTGATACTCACCTGTCTCCCTCGGTGCTCCTCGTGGCTCCCGATGGGCACCACCATCTTCTTTCTGCAAAAAAATGGCGGGCGCATGCGCTGTGCGCCCGCCGGCCGGCACCCGGGAGACCTTTGGGGTCTCGGCTGCCGGGGGTAGCCGAGACCCCAAAGAACATGATCGGGGTCGGTTTTTACCGACCCCTGTTTTGCGATCGCCGGTAATTAACTGTTTAAAAAAAAAAAAAAGAAAAAGCGATGGGTAATTCTCTGTCCTCTGATGTGATCGCACATCAGAGGACAGAGAAGTAGGGGGATTCGGGGACCCTATCATACTTACTGGTGTCCCTGGGTCCTCCGGTGTCCCCTCCTTCCCGCCAGCTTCTTCATCCAGGAAGAAAATGGCGGGCACATGCTGCCATCTGCCGGCAGGAGAGAGGAGTTAGGGCTAAAATTAGGGTTAGGGTTAGGGCTAGGGTTAGGGCTAGGGTTAGGGTTAAGGCTAGGGTTAGGGTTGGGGCTAAATTTAGGGTTAGGGTTGGGGCTAAATTTAGGGTTAGGGCTGGGGCTAAATTTAGGGCTAGGGTTGGGGCTAAAGTTAGGGCTAGAGTTAGAGTTGGGGCTAAATTTAGGGTTAGGGTTGGGGCTAAAGTTAGGGTTAGGGTTGGGGCTAAAGTTAGGGCTAGGGTTGGGGCAAAAGTTAGGACTAGGGTTGCGGCTAAAGTTAGGGTTAGAGTTGGGATTAGGGTTTGGATTAGGGTTGGCATTAGGGTTACGTTTGGGATTAGGGTTAGGTTTGGGATTAGGGGTGTATTGGGATTAGGGTTAGGTTTGAGGTTAGGGTTGAGATTACGATTAGGGGTGTGTTGGATTTAGGGTTCTGATTAGGGTTATGGTTGTTTTGGGGTTAGGGTTGCGATTATCCTTAGGGTTGTGATTAGGATTATGGATCGGGTTGGCATTAGAATTAGGGGTGTGTTGGGGTTAGGGTTGGAGTTAGATTTGGGGGGGTTCCACTGTTTAAGTACATCAGGGGGTCACTAAACGCCACAGCCAATTTTGCGCTCAAAAAGTCAAATGGTGCTCCCTCCCTTCCGAGCTCTGCCGTGCACCCAAACAGTGGTTTAACCCCACATATGGGGAATCAGCGTACTCGGGATAAATTGTACAACTTTTGGGGTCCAATTTCTCCTGTTACCCTTGTGAAAATAAAAACTTGGGGGCTAAAAAATCTTTTTTGTGGGAAAAAAAATATTTTTTATTTTCACAACTCTGCATTATAAACTTCTGTTAAGCACCACACATCTAGATAAGTTCCTTGGGGGCTTTAGTTTCCAAAATGGGGTCACTTGTGGGGGGTTTCTACTGTTTAGGTACATCAAGGGCTCTGCAAACACAACATAATGCCCGCAGACCATTCTATCAAAGTCTGCATTCCAAAATGGCGTTCCTTCACTTCCGAACTCTGCCATGCGCTCAAACAGTGGTCCCCCCACACCTGGGGTATCAGTGTACTCAGGACAGATTGGACAACAACTTTTGGGGTCCAATTTCTTTTGTTACCCTTGTCAAAATAAAAATTTGGGGGCTTAAAAATCTTTTTTGTGGAAAAAATGTTTTATTTTTATTTTCACGACTCTGCATTATAAACTTCTGAGAAGCACTTGGGTATTCAAAGTTCTCACCACACATCTAGATAAGTTCCTTGGGGGACTAGTTTCCAAAATAGGGTCACTTGTGGGGGGTTTCTACTGTTTAGGTACATCGGGGGCTCTGCAAACGCAACATAATCAAAGTCTGCATTCCAAAACGGCGCTCCTTCCTTTCCGAGCTCTGCCATGCGCCCAAACAGTGGTTTACCCCAACATATGGGATATCAGCCTACTCAGCATAAATTGCACAATAAATTTTGGGGTCCAATTTCTCCTGTTACCCTTGAGAAAATAAAAAATTGCAGGCTAAAAAATCATTTTTGAGGAAAAAAAAATGATTTTTTATTTTCACGGCTCTACTTTATAAATTCCTGTGAAGCACTTGGGGGTTTAAAGTGCTCCCCACACATCTAGATAAGTTCCTTAAGTTGTCTAGTTTCCAAAATGGGGTCACTTGTGGGGGGTTTCTACTGTTTAGGCACATCAGGGGCTCTCCAAACGCGACATGGTGTCCGATCTCAATTCCAGCCAATTCTACATTGAAAAGTAAAACGGCACTCCTTCTCTTCTAAGCTCTGCGGTGCGCCCAAACAGTGGTTTACCCCCACATATGGGGTATCGACGTACTCAGGAGAAATTGCACAACAACTGTTGTGGTCTAATTTCTCCTGTTACTCTTGTCAAAATAAAAATTTGGGGGCAAAAAGATCATTTTTGTAGAAAAAATGCGACTTTTTATTTTCACGACCCTACGCTATAAACTTCCGTGAAGCACCTGGGGTTTAAAGTGCTCACCACACATCTAGATAAATTCCGTAAGGGGTCTAGTTTCCGAAATGGTGTCACTTGTTGTACTGTTTAGGCACATCAGGGGCTCTCTAAACGTGACATGGCATCCGATCTCAATTCCAGCCAATTCTAGACTGAAAAAGTCAAACGGCGCTCCTCTTCCAAGCTCTGCGGTGCACCCAAACAGTGGTTTACCCCCACATATGGGGTATCGGCGTATTCAGGAGAAATTGCACAACAACATTTATGGTTAAATTTCTGTTTTTACACTTGTGAAAATAAAAAAAATGGTTCTGAAGTAAAATGTTTGCAAAAAAAAAGTAAAATGTTCATTTTTGCCTTCCACATTGTTTCAGTTCCTGTGAAGCACGTAAAGGGTTAATAAACTTCTTGAATGTGGTTTTGAGCACCTAGAGGGGTGCAGTTTTTAGCATGGTGTCACACTTGGTTATTTTCTATCATATAGACCCCTCAAAATGACTTCAAATGTGATGTGGTCCCTAAAAAAAAATGGTGTTGTAAAAATGAGAAATTGCTGGTCAAATTTTAACACTTATAACTCCCTAACGAAAAAAAAAGTTGTTTCCAAAATTGTGCTGATGTAAAGTAGACATGTGGGAAATGTTATTTATTAACTATTTTTTGTGACATATCTCTCTGATTTAATTGCATAAAAATACAAAGTTTGAAAATTGCAAAATTTTAAATTTTTTTGCCATATTTCTGTTTTTTTCATAAATAATCGCAAGTAAAATCGAAGAAATGTTACCACTAACATGAAGTACAATATGTCACAAAAAAACAGTCTCAGAATCAGCAGGATCCGTTGAAGTGTTCCAGAGTTATAACCTCATAAAATGACAGTGGTCAGAATTGTAACAATTGACCTGGTCATTAAGTACCAAATTGTCTCTATCACTAAGGGGTTAATATCAAGTACCGACCACAAAGCAATAAGTCACCATGATTGAGTCGACCCAGAAGTTATCTTCAGGACTATATCCTTTCCACAAGGTGAGATACTATAGATGGCGACTGACACCAACAACTCGCTCAACCTCATACTCCGGATCTTAAATAAAATACACCTCAATTATGTCCTGAGGACAAGGTGTCCCCTCAAATCTTTTTAACCCCTTAACCCCCAGAGCATTTTTCGGTTTTGCATTTTCGTTTTTCGCTCCCCTCCTTTTCAGAGCCATATCTTTTTTATTTTTCCATCACTGTGGCCATGTTATTGCTTATTTTTTGAGAGACAAGTTGTACTTTTGAACGACGCCATTGGTTTTACCATGTCTTGTACTAGAAAACGGTAAAAAAATTACAAGTGCAGTGAAATTGCAAAAAAAGTGCAATCCCACACTTGTTTTTTTGTTTGCATTTTTTGCTACGTTCACTAAATGCTAAAACTGACCTGCTATTTTGATTCTCTAGGTTATTATGAGTTCATAGACACCAAACATGTCTAGGTTCTATTTTATCTAAGTGGTGAAAACAAATTCCAAAATTTGCTAAAAAAAAAAATGGTGCCATTTCAGATACCCGTAGCGTCTCTATTTTTCGTAATCACTCTTGTGCAGATACGTTCTTTTGATCGCCTGTTATTGCATTTTGATGCAATATTGCATCGACCAAAAAAATGTAATTCAGGCATTTTGATTTTTTTTCTCACTACACCATTTAGCGATCAGATTAATCCTTTTTTTATTGATAGATCGGGCGATTCTGAATGCAGCGATACCAAATATATGTATGTTTGATTTTTTTTATTGTTTTATTTTGAATGGGGCAAAAGGGGGGTGATTTAAACTTTTTTTTGCATATATTTTTAAAACTATTTTTCTTTAAGTTTTGGCATGCTTCAATAGCCTCCATGGGAGGCTAGAAGCTGCCACAACTTGATTGGCTCTGCTATATAGAGCTGATGCTCAGATCACCTCTATGTAGCAGAATTACTGCATTGCTATGAATGCCGACCACAGGGTGGCACTCATAGCAATCCAGTATCAATAACCATAGAAGTCTCAAGGAGACCTCTGGTTCTTATGCCAACAAATGATGACCCTGATAACGTATTTCCAGCCCGATGTATTTCCATGCCACCCTCAATTCCAAAATGATTTCATACTTAAAAGGATATATGTAAGCAGTCAGACCCCAGGATTTTGTCCTGAATAAAGTAATGGTAATGACATATAGATGCGCATGCTCAGAATCTACTCTCTTATTTGTTTATGAGAGAGCCAAGTACAGCACTTAGCTATTTTTTGCTGTCCATTATACAATGAATGGAGCAGATGTCGAACATGGGCATCTCAGCCCCATCCAAGATGGAGATCCAGAGCACCAATCCTCTGATTGCTGAGAGTCCCAAAGTTTGAACCCTCAGCAATCAGCATGGTATCCCCTATTCTGTTGAAAGGAGGATACCATCTTTTGGTGGGAAGAGCTCTTTAATGTATTAGTTTAAAACCTCTTCATAGTATTAAATGTTTTCATAACCTAACCAATCATCTTATGCAATAACATGATGTGGTAACAGTGTGCACTTCATGACATTGGCACCGGAGAGAGGTTTTATCATGTTGGACAGAGGAAAACTTGTGAAGTGAAAGTATCTCAATTACTTTGGCATGGGCCAAATTATTATTGCTAGAAAACTGGGTTAAGCCACCTCTAAAACAGATTTATGAAATGGTCAAGTTGAATACTAAAGTGAGCAAATCAATTTGATTCAAATTGAACTTGAGTACAATTTTAAGAGACTCACATGTCCCTGAAAATTCAAGCAATTTGTGATTTTATTTGGGAGAGTCACCCAAAAACAAATGCTTGCCACCTTGTTTAAAACATTTCAGAAGATTGCATCAGACATGGAAACCTCACATGACCTCACGCATGATCACCCGAGCTTCCCTATAATATCTTGCAGCTCTCACATCAGATTGTAATGGACAGCCAATCACTTACCTAATTACCTAATGAGGTAACTTTTGTTAAGTTAAAATGGGTGTTGGCAGACAATTTTTGCTGGGGGAGTGTACTTCTTCCCCCTGTATTATGTGGCCCAATCATAATCAAACAGCCACACTTAAAGGAAAAAAAGAACACGCCTCCACCATAGTTTAAAGTATGTTTTTCATTGTGTGAGATGTATAATGTCTGATAGCCATGATTTCCTGATCTAACAGTGATCTGCAACCTTTTAGACTACAAAACTATTGTGAATTGAGCATCCCTATGAACGCTTGTTCACAATAACCCTTCAGTGTAAATGCACCTAAAGTTTTGGTGGCACAAAGGCTTGTATAATACTGTATGCTTAGTTGGCTACATGATATACTTGATGGGAATCTATACTTATTTAGGCTACAAATAAGACAATTATAGCATGACTAGACTGTGGCCCGATTCTAATGCATCGGGTAATCTAGAATATGCATGTCCCCGTAGTATATGGACAATGATGATTCCAGAATTCGCGGCAGACTGTGCCCATCGCTGATTGGTCGAGGCGAATTCGCAGCAGACTGTGCCCGTCGCTGATTGGTCGAGGCAACCTTTATGACATCATCGTCGCCTGACGGCCTCGACCAATCAGAGACGCGGGATTTCCAGGACAGACAGACAGACGGACAGACAGACAGAAAAACCCTTAGACAATTATATATATAGATATGTGTCTAAGATTCAGTTACCCCACAGTGATTTTTTCTTTGTAATGGTTTTCTATTGTTAGTAGCTATACATAATTCCACAGTGGAACGTAACTTCTTTTCCTGCTTTCACATAATAAAATTGGGCTATTCTTTTTGTTTTGTGAGCTTGTTATTTTTGCTAAAATCTTTTTTTTACTGTGAATGTATGAAACAAAGTAGCAACCTTATCAAAACAAAACAATCACTTTACTTTTAATTGGATTATTTATCAAAGTCCTCAAGAGAATGAGGCACACAATAGGAGATAATGTAAAAGATATTGTATCGAAATCTAACATACCATACACACTGGACTATAAGACTACCTACCACATGTAGTGTCTGCTGTCAAGATGTTAATAAAAAACTCTTAATATTACAATAAAAGAAGAGCTTTGTTGTTTGTTGTTTCCATGTGTTTATTTTTGTGTTATTTCACCCTTGTGGATGATTTACCTTAAATGTCTTTAAAGTTTAGACTGAAGTATACCTTAGAGCATGTACTGACATTTGGAAGAAATCCTCCTGTTAAAAGTAGTTAGACAATTTGTGCTTTAAAGAAAATAAAACCTGTATTTAATTTTAATATAATTAAGTCAGTTTCAGTATATAAAAAATAAATAATGTGTCTGTTTTTCTCAGTATATACATTTTTAATTATATTTTTTACCCACAAGTAGATTGTTACCTTCAATGTATGATGGCAAGCTATGGTTATCAATCTCCTATTATGCTGTACAATAGTGTGATTAGATATAATATATATAGTATATTATATATAAAAAAATAGAATGGTTGAAAAAAACAAGGAAAACGTATATATATATATATATATATATATATATATATATATATATATATATATATATATACTGTATTTTCTAGCATATAAGACTACTTTAGCAGCATGGGGTCTCTGTGCTGGGGAGAGGCGGCAGCTGCTGCTCCTCTTTGTGCCGCATGGGTGCTGTGCTGTGGGGCGGTGTCCGCCGCCGCTCCCCAGCACCCCACACTGCAGCTACAATGAGGTAATGGGGGATACTCCACTCACACTTTCCTGTGAGATGCCCCCTCTTCGTCATCAGGACCACTCCCCCCCAAAAGGCACATTAGTCACCGGCCCTATAAGACGACATACGGCGTATAAGAAGACCCCCGACTTTTAAGAAGATTTTATATTTTAACTGGAAAAGTTGGGGGGTCGTCTTATACGCCCAGTCGTCTTATATGCCGGAAAATACGGTATATATATATATAGTGCCTTGCGAAAGTATTCTGCCCCCTGGAACTTTTCAGCCTTTTCACACATATCATGCTTCAAACATAAAGATACCAAATGTAAATTTTTGGTGAAGAATCAACAACAAGTGGAACAAAATTGTGAAGTTGAACAAAATGTATTGGTTATATTAAATTTTTGTGAAAATTCAAAAACTGAAAAGTGGGGCGTGCAATATTATTCAACCCCTTTAACTTAATACTTTGTTGTGCCACCTTTTGCTGCAATTACAGCTGCAAGTCGCTTGGGTTATGTCTCTATCAGTTTTGTACATCGAGAGACTGAAATTCTTGCCCATTCTTCCTTGGCAAACAGCTCGAGCTCAGTGAGGTTTGAGTGAGATAGTTTGTGAACAGCAGTGTTCGGCTATTTCCACAGATTCTCGATTGGATTGAGGTCTGGATTTTGAGTTGGCCATTCTAACACCTGGATACATTTATTTGTGAACCATTCCATTGTAGATTTTGCTTTATGTTTGGGATCATTGGCTTGTTGGAAGACAAATCTCCGTCCCAGTCTCAGGTCTTTTGCAGACTCCAACAGGTTTTCTTCAAGAATGGTCCTGTATTTGGCTTCATCCATCTTCCCATCAATTTGAACCATGATCAATGTCCCTGCTGAAGAAAAGCAGGCCCAAACCATGATGCTGCCACCACCATGTTTGACAGTGGGGATGGTGTGTTCAGGGTGATGAGCTGTGTTGCCTTTACACCTAACATATTATTTGTCATTGTTGCCAAAAAGTTCGATTTTGGTTTCATCTGACCAGAGCACCTTCTTCCACATGTTTGGTGTGTCTCCCAGGTGGCTTGTTGCAAACTTTAAATGACACTTTTTATGGATATCTTTGAGAAATGGCTTTCTTCTTGCCACTCTTCCATAAAGGCCAAATTTGTGCAGTGTATGACTGATTGTTGTCCTATGGACAGACTGTCACACCTCAGTTGTAGACCCCTGCAGTTCATCCAGAGTGATCATGGGCCTCTTGGCTGCATCTCTGATCAGTCTTCTCTTTGTTTGAGATGAAACTTTAGAGGGACGGCCGGGTCTTGGTAGATTTGCAGTAGTATGATACTCCTTCCAGTTCAATATGTTCGCTACACAGTGCTCCTTGGGATGTTTAAAGTTTTGGAAATCATTTTGTATCCAAATCCAGCTTTACATTTCTCCACAACAGTATCACGGACCTGCCTGTTGTGTTCCATGGTCTTCATGATGCTCTCTGTGCTTCAAACAGAACCCTGAGACTATCACAGAGCACGTGCATTTATACGGAGACTTGATTACACACAGGTGGATTATATTTATCATTAGTGTTGAGCATTCCGATACCGCAAGTATCGGGTATCGGCCGATATTTGCGGTATCGGAATTCCGATACCGAGTTCCGACATTTTTGTGATATCGGAAATCGGAATTGGAAGTTCCCAGTGTATGGTTCCCAGGGTCTGGAGAAGAGGAGACTCTCCTTCAGGCCCTGGGATCCATATTCATGTAAAAAATAAAGAATTAAAATAAAAAATATGGATATACTCACCCCTCTGGCGGACCCTGGACCTTACCGATGTAACCGGCAGCCTCTGTTCCTAAGAATGAGGAGTTTAGGAGCTGCGATGACGTCGCGGCTTGTGATTGGTCGCGTGAGTGGTCACATGAGTGGTCATGCGACCAATCACAAGCCGAGACATCATCGAAGGTCCTAAACTCTTCATTCTTAGGAACGGAGGCTGCCGGTTACATCGGTAAGGTCCAGGGGCCGCCGGAGGGGTGAGTATATCCATATTTTTTATTTTAGTTCTTTATTTTTTACATGAATATGGATCCCAGGGCCTGAAGGAGAGTTTCCTCTCCTTCAGACCCTGGGAACCATCCAGGATACCTTCCGATACTTGTGTCCCATTGACTTGCATTGATATCGGGTATCGGTATCGGAGATATCCGATGTTTTTTGGATATCGGCCGATACCATCCGATACCGATACCTTTGAGTATCGGAAGGTATCGCTCAACACTATTTACCATCATTAAGCATTTAGGACAACATTGGATCATTCAGAGATCCACAATGAACTTCTGGAGTGAGTTTGCTACGCTGAAAGTAAAGGAGCTGAATAATATTGCACGCCCCACTTTTCAATTTTTGAATTTCCACAAAAATTTAAAATAAGCAATAAATTTCGTTCAACTTCACAATTGTGTTCCACTTGTTGTTGATTCTTCACCAAAAATTTACTTTTGGTAACTTTATGTTTGAAGCATGATATGTGGAAAAAGTTTGAAAAGTTCCAGGGGGCCGAATACTTTCACAAGGCACTGTATATACACAGGTGCTTCTCACAAAATTAGAATATCATCAAAACGTTAATTTATTTCAGTTCTTTAATGCAAGAAGTGAAACTCATATTATATAGAGTCATTACAAACAAAGTGATCCATTTCAATTGTTTATTTCTGTTAATGTTGATGATTATGGCTTACAGTCAATGAAAACGCAAAAGTCATTATCTCAGTAAATTAGAATAATTTATATCACCAGCAAGAAAAATTATTTTAAAATCCCTAACGTTGGCCTACTGAAATGTATGTTTAGTAAATGCACTCAATAGTTGATCGGGGTTTTTTATTCTGCAATTACTGTATCAATGCGGCGTGGCATGGTGGTGATCAGCCTGTGGCACTGCTGAGGTGTTATGGAAGCCCAGGTTGCTTTTAAATCAGCCTCCAGCTTGTCTGCATTGTTGGGTCTAGTGTCTCTCTTCTTCCTCTTGACAGTACCACATAGATTCTCTATGGGGTTAAGGTCAGGTGAGATTGCTGGCCAATCAACCACAGTGATACTGTTGTTTTTGAACCAGTTATTGGTACTTTTGGCAGTATGGACAGATGCAAAGTCAGGCTGCAGAATGAAATTTTATCTCACTGGAATGTCTTTCTCTGCAACACCTGCTTTTTAATACTCTTTTATATGTTGTGCTTGTATTCAATAAAGGGAAAGCATCAGTCCTGCATTTTTTTCTTATTGCACCGCTGGAGTGGTGCTTTAAATCTTAGTCTCCTGCCCCCTGTCTTATACTCACCTGCCGCCGCATTTATTGTTCTCCAGCATTGCTCCCATCTGTCTCCAGTGAAAAGTAACTTGTCTGCAGCTCCAGTGTTTCATGGAGCGGAGTGGAGGTCACTTTTCAATACAAATCTATGAGAGCCTCGTTCTCACCTCGTTCTGGCTCTCATAGACTTGTATTGCGAGCTTGTGATGTGGCTTCTGACTTCCAGAGGGGTGCTGTAAAATGGTGAAGACACCTGAGGGTGAGCATATGACAGGGGCAGGGGCTTGCCTTTAGAGCACCACTCCAGAGCTGAAAAAAAACTCTGAAGTGATGCTTTAACCCCTTCATGACCTTGGGATTTTCCGTTTTTCTGGGTTCTTTTTTCGCTCCCCTCCTTCGCAGAGCCATAACTTTTATATTTTCTGTCAAAATGGCCATGTGAGGGCTTATTTTTTGTGAAACAAGTTGTACTTTTGAACGACATCATTGGTTTTAGCATGACGTGTACTAGAAAACAGGAAAAAAATTCCAAGTGCGGTGAAATTGCAAAAAAAGTGCAGTCCCACACTTGTTTTTTGTTTGGCTTTTTTGCTAGGTTCGTTAAATGCTAAAACTGACCTGCCATTATGATTTTCCAGGTCATTATGAGTTCATAGACACCTAACATGACTAGGTTATTTTTTATTTAAGTGGTGAAAAAAATTCCAAACTTTGCTAAAAAAAAAAAAAAATTGCGACATTTTTCGATACCCCTGGCGTCTCCATTTCTCATGATCTGGGGTCAGTTGAGAGCTTATTTTTTGCGTACTGAGCTGGCGTTTTTAATGATACCATATTGGTGCAGATATGTTCTTTTGATCGCCCGTTATTGCACTTTAATGCAATGTCGCGGCGACCAAAAAAAGGTAATTCTGGCGTTTCAATTTTTTTTTCTCGCTACGCTGTTTAGCGATCAGGTTCATGCTTTTTTTTATTGATAGACCGGGCGATTCTGAATGTGGTGATACCAAATATGTGTAGGTTTGATTTATTTTTTTGAATTGATTTATTTTGAATGGGGCGAAAGAGGGGTGATTTAAACTTTTATATTTTTTTTATTTTTTTCACATTTTTTTTACTTTTTTACTTTTGCCATGCTTCAATAGCCTCCATAGGAGGGTAGAAGCTGGCACAACTCGATCGCCTCTGCTACATAGCAACGATCAGCAGATCGCTGCTATGCAGCAGAAATGCAGGTGTGCTATGAGCGCCGACCACAGGGTGGCGCTCACAGCTACCGGGGATCAGTAACCATAGATGTCTCAAGGACCTCTATGGTTACTATACAGAAGCATCGCTGACCCCCAATCATGTGACGGGGGTCAGCGATGCGCTCATTTCCGGCCACCCGGCCGTAAGCGCCGGTTAAATGCCGCTGTCAGCGATTGACAGCGGCATTTAACTAGTTAATAGCGGCGGATGAATCGCGATTTCACCCGCCGCTATTGCGGGCACATGTCAGCTGTTCAAAACAGCTGACATGTCCCCGCTTTGATGCGGGCTCACCGCCGGAGCACGCATCAAATCGGGGGTTCTGACCTCGGACGTACTATCCCGTCCGAGGTCAGAAAGGGATTAATATTTTGTTACACTATAAGAGGAGTTTCTTGCTTTTATTGTTTTTTCTGTCTGTGATTTGGCTGGTATTTTCAGAATCGCTGCTCTCAAATAGTGATATGAACTAATGTCAAAGACAAGTATCACAGATTTTGCTGAATGACGTACCTAAGGTTTGTTGTCATTATGCAGTTTTAGTCTGGTCATTGTCGTAGAAATCTCATAGACTAATAGAGTCTTGAAGAGGGAATAAAGTATATGCCCATGCTTGTTTTTCACAGACCATTGGAAATACTGCACATACATAGGCTTTTTATGCAAAGTATGCAATGTTATTATCATGTCTTTTGTAGATATCCAGTTGCCAACACTTTTGTTCTCTGCTGGCCTTAGGCACTCTGATACACCTAGATTGGAGTAGCCTTTAGACCCAAAAGACTGACATCTCTAGTGCCCTGAGCCCCATCAGAAAATTGCAGCTCAGCCTCAAGCAAAATATAGCCAAAGTCAAGAATGGCACTCTTTCTGGAAAACAGCAGACAATTTTTTTTTTCAAAATCTCATAGAAACTCTGTAGCCATTTCTTTTATAAACTTTGATAATTCAGACAATTAGAGACTCTAGTAAACTTGCCTTATTTTAAGCAATAGCATCAGGACAACAACAAGCAATGGTGAAATACACTACATGTTTTTAACATGTATGTTTCCTATTCACATAAGTTATATCGCCAAAACACTCCTGATCTAAGGTATTTTCTGTTAGTACAATTGCCCCCCCCTCCAATTATACTAGCAAATGGAAATTGATCACAGCCTTAGTTCCTCAAAAAAGATTGAAAGCACAGAATAAATTTAGACTTTTGACTAGAGGTTCTTGGATTGACCTACAGATGATCTAGTTAGCTTCGAATATTCTGTTATTCGCAGTTTCATGCAAATTTGAACATTTTGAGATTCGATTCATGGGTTTTCAAAATAAAAAAAGTGCTCGCACTTTTTCCCTCACCCTTGATTCATGAGAGAGAAGTTAATGTAATTTTTTAATTGTTGCTTGGGTTTTCCCATAATTCCATGCAGCTATGACGTCTTACAGATTATCATACCTTATACCATGGTGGTCAATACCTACGCACTCGGAAACCAGCAGTTTCCAGTGGAGCACAGTTTATAAGGTTGGTTTCCATTTCTAGAGTCACTGGGTGAATGTCTCTCTTCTGTAGAATGTTATGGTCAGCGTGGTTCACTCTCCCTCTTCTATAGAGTGTAAGCTCTTACGATCAGCTGAGTTCTCTCTTCCATTTTCCCCACATGTATTTTCTATGCTGTTACAAGCTTTCCGGTATTGAGATTCAAGAAAATGTATTCACTTCAAATCAAATTTTTTGGGAGAAAATTTGTCAAAGGCAGGGAATTCGGATTTCTAAAGATACTCTCAACACTATTTTTGACCAAAATAAACAAAATAAAATAAATACAGATATCATAAAAACATGTAAAATATATTTAGACATCAGTCCAAACCATAAACCTACCACTTCTTGTCTGTATAAAGTTTGGCAAACTTTTTTTTCGATATTTTTATGTCACCTATAAAATCCCTTTGAGGTGAAGACTCTATCTTTCACATACAAAATGATCCATCATTAACAAAAAGAATCGTGGTACAAGACAGAAAAGTGTCATTTAAAATCAGATTTGTCTGCTTTAATCAAAGACATACTTTTAAAAATAATCTATATTAAATATTAGTTTATATACCGTATAGATGAATCAAACTTTGGTAAAACCATTTAACCCCTTCATGACCCAGCCTATTTTGACCTTAATGACCTGGCCATTTTTTGCAATTCTGACCAGTGTCCCTTTATGAGGTAATAACTCAGGAACGCTTCAACGGATCCTAGCGATTCTGAGAATGTTTTTTCGTGACATATTGGGCTTCATGTTAGTGGTAAATTTAGGTCGATAATTTCTGCATTTATTTGTGAAAAAAATGGAAATTTGGCGAAAATTTAGAAAATTTAGCAATTTTCACATTTTGAATTTTTATTCTGTTAAACCAGAAAGTTATGTGACACAAAATAGTTAATAAATAACATTTCCCACGTGTGTACTTTACATCAGCACAATTTTGGAAGCAAAATTTTTTTTTGCTAGGAAGTTATAAGGGTTAAAATTTGACCAGTGATTTCTCATTTTTACAACAAAATTTACAAAACCATTTTTTTAGGGACCACCTCACATATGAAGTCAGTTTGAGGGTTCTATATGGCTGAAAATACCCAAAATTGACACCATTCTAAAAACTGCACCCCTCAAGGTGCTCAAAACCACATTCAAGAAGTTTATTAACCCTTCAGGTGTTTCACAGCAGCAGAAGCAACATGGATGGAAAAAATGAACATTTAACTTTTTAGTCACAAAAATGATCTTTTAGCAACAATTTTTTTATTTTACCAAGGGTAAAAGGAGAAACTGGACCACGAAAGTTGTTGTCCAATTTGTCGTGAGTAGTGTTGAGCATTCCGATACCGCAAGTATCGGGTATCGGCCGATATTTGCTGTATCAGAATTCCGATACCGAGATCCGATACTTTTGTGGTATCGGGTATCGGTATCGAAACAACATTAATGTGTAAAATAAAGAATTAAAATAAAAAATATTGCTATACTCACCTCTCCGACGCAGCCTGCACCTTACCGAGGGAACCGGCAGCGTTGTTTGCTTAAAATTCGCGCTTTAACATCCTTACGCGAAGTCCCGGCTTGTGATTGGTCGCGCGCCGCCCATGTGGCCGGGACGCAACCAATCACAGCAAGCCGTGACGTAATTTCAGGTCCTTCAGGATTTTAAAATTACGTTCTGGCGTTGTGATTGGTTGCGTCGCGGTCACATGGGCGACGCAACCAATCACAAGCCGTGACGTCACGGGAGGCAGGAGACGCGCGCATTTTAAAATGCGCGCGTCTCCTGCCTCCCGTGACGTCACGGCTTGTGATTGGTTGCGTCGCCCATGTGACCGCGACGCAACCAATCACAACGCCGGAACGTAATTTTAAAATCCTGAAGGACCTGAAATTACGTCACGGCTTGCTGTGATTGGTTGCGTCCCGGCCACATGGGCGGTGCGCGACCAATCACAAGCCGGGACTTCGCGTAAGGATGTTAAAGCGCGAATTTTAAGCAAACAACGCTGCCGGTTCCCTCGGTAAGGTGCAGGCTGCGTCGGAGAGGTGAGTATAGCAATATTTTTTATTTTAATTCTTTATTTTACACATTAATATGGATCCCAGGGCCTGAAGGAGAGTTTCCTCTCCTTCAGACCCTGGGAACCATCAGGGATACCGTCCGATACATGAGTCCCATTGACTTGTATTGGTATCGGGTATCGGTATCGGATTAGATCCGATACTTTGCCGGTATCGGCCGATACTTTCCGATACCGATACTTTCAAGTATCGGACGGTATCGCTCAACACTAGTCGTGAGTACGCTTATACCTCATATGTGGGGGTAAACCACTGTTTGGGTGCAAGGCAGGGCTCGGAAGGGAAGGAGCACCATTTGACTTTTTGAATGAAAAAATGGCTCCAATCTTTAGTGGACACCATGTCACGTTTGGAGAGCCCCCGTGTGCCTAAACATTGGAGCTCCTCCACAAGTGACCCCATTTTGGAAACTAGACACCCCAAGGAACTTATATAGATGCATAGTGAGCACTTTAAACCCTCAGGTGCTTCACAAATTGATCCATAAAAATGAAAAAGTACTTTTTTTTCACAAAAAATTCGCTTAGCCTCAATTTTTTAATTTTTACATGGGTAACAGGATAAAATGGATCCTAAAATTTGTTGGGCAATTTCTCATGAGTACACCGATACCTCATATGTGGGGGTAAACCACTGTTTGGGCACACAGCAAGGCTCTGAAGGGAAAGCGTGCCATTTGACTTTTTGAATGGAAAATTAGCTCCAATCGTTAGCGGACACCATGTCGCTTTTGGAGAGCCCCTGTGTTAGTGGTCGAGTTCCCGCCTCTGCACAGGGGGAATCTCAGGCCATCTCCACTGCGGTCTCCCATTATTCTCCTGCCGCAGTGGAGCCTGCTCAGCGGAGACGTCGGTCCCAGCATCTTGCTCAGTCCCACTCTGTACAAAGAGTTACTGCTGCTTTTCCTGCTTCTGCCATTGAAGTCAGTGCTGGGCAGCGGCGAGCAGACGCTTCTGGGACTAAGTCCTGCTTTTCTCGTTCTGAGCATGCCCTGAGTAAGATCTCTCAGTGTGGGGATTGAGGGTCACTTGGTCAGATACTGCAGCTAAGTCCATTGGTCCTTTCAGGAAGGTCCTGTAGGTGCTAGGACTAAGTCCTGCTCTGCACACACTGAGCATTCCCAGGGCAAGATCTCTCAGTGGAGATCTAGGGTCACATGCTCAGGTATGGCAGTCTCTCATTGGTCCTTCTAGGAAGGTCTTTTACTTGCTGCAGCTATATAAGGCTCGCATGGCTGCACGGCCATGCGCTAGTATCAAATCTGTTATGTGCATGCGCCAGTGTGGTCACATTTATGTGTGTTCAGGGACTCGGCAGAAATAAGCCCCTAGAATGCCGGCACCTCCGGCGAGGAGATTGTGTGCGTGGATTTAGGGCCACGGCTGAAAAAGGCCCCTAGAATACCGGCTCCTCCGCTGAGGAGATTGTATGTTTGCGTGACCACAGACTGCCTTCAGCTCGGCAGTTAGCTGTGAACTCCTGTGGGGTTAACAGGGCACAGCGTCTTGTTTCCATGCGACTCTGTGAAGTAACAGAGTTCGCTTAAACCGCCATATAGTGCCGTCATTTGCTAGCAGCAGGTTCCTCCTGCACGGTGGACCCCGGGCTGCGAATGCACCAATAAAAACATCTATATTTAATCAGTGGGTTCCGCTAGCCCTAACATATTACTAGCGCAAGGGTCTGGCTAGCAATGGCGGACAAACAGCAATCTTTGCAGTACATCCAGCAGCTGGAGGGTAGGTTGGCGGCTCTCGAGTGCACAACCTCAGCTGTGGATGTTACCGCAGTAGCTGTTCTGGCTGCTAGCGTGGCTAGCAGCTTTGTCCACTGCCACTCCTGTTCCGACCCTGTCTCGCCTCCCGCTGCCAGAAAAATTCTCTGGTGATGGCAAATCATGTAGGGGTTTCGTGAGCCAGTGCTCTATACACCTCGAGCTCCTGGCTGCACGTTTCCCTACAGAGCGGGCAAAGGTGGGATTCATTATGTCTCTCCTGTCGGACAGGGCATTGGAGTGGGCTATGCTGCTGTGGGAGCGTGGCGATCATGTGGTGCAGAGTGCTCCGCTGTTTCTGAGCACTCTGAAACAGGTCTTTTTAGGACCTCGAGTCACCCATGATACGGCGCTCCAACTGTTGGCATTGACTCAGGGCTCGTCTTTGGTCAGCCATTTTGCCGTCCACTTCCGCACCTTAGCATCTGAGCTGGAGTGATCGGATAAAGCCCTCATCCCTATATTTTGGAGGGGGCTGGCTGACCATGTTAAGGACGCTCTGGCCAATAGAGAGATTCCTGCCACACTGGAGGAGTTAATAGCTGTATCTACTCGTATTGACCTCCGTTTTAATGAGCGGAGGTTATAGCGCGCCCAGTGTAGGCAGAGGTTTCGGCTGGCTCCCACCTTCGCCAAACCTTTGGAATCTCCGGTCCAGGCACCCGAGTCACATGAGGCCATGGAGGTGCTACAAGCGGGACCTAAGTCCCAGACCGCTCGTGCACTTAGGGTATGTCATGTTTGCCGGCAGTCAGGACATCTTGCCACCAGATGTCCTCAGCGGTCGGGGAAACGTCAGCGTCTAGTGGTAGTAGGTGGAGGTTCACTAGACACGGCGATGTTTGCCTCCAAATTATCCTTTAAGGGGACAATTACCATTGGCCCATCCACTCATTCGGTAGAGCTTTGCGTGGATTCCGGGCCGGAGGGCAATTTTATGTCTTTTGCCTTCGCCGAATGACACGCAATACCTCTGGTGATGCTCGCCCAACCAGTGACCGTATGAGTGGTGAATGGGTCGACACTGCCCTCACAGATTACACACCAGACCATCCCATTTACTCTATCCATGTCACCATCTCATCAGGAGATAATATCTCTGCTCATCATTCCTGAGGGAATTGATGAGGTCCTCTTAGGGATACCTTGGCTACGGTACCACTCTCCTCATATTGAGTGGTCCACAGGCAGGATTTTGGGATGGAGTGAATCTTGTGGGGGTAGATGTCAGAGGGAATGCGTTCAGGTTGCTACTACAGAGGTACCTGCAGATCTCTCCTCTCTCCCCAAGCAATATTGGCCCTATGCGGACGTGTTCTCCAAAAAGGCTGCGGAGACTCTTCCGCCTCACCGCCCCTATGACTGTCCTATTGACCTCTTGCCTGGTGCTGAGCCTCCCCGGGGTCGAGTCTACCCATTGTCTCTCCCAGAGATGGAGGCAATGTCTCAGTACATCCAGGAGAATCTGGCAAGGGGATTCATTAGGAAGTCTGTGTCACCTGCAGGGGCTGGTTTCTTCTTCGTGCAGAAGAAGAACGGAGAATTACGTCCATGCATAGATTACAGGGGTCATAACACCATCACCATTAAGAACAAGTACCCTCTGCCCCTGATATCTGAGCTTTTTGACAGGCTTCGGGGAGCGAGAGTGTTTACTAAATTAGATCTGCGGGGTGCTTACAACCTGATTCGCATCCGTGAGGGGGATGAATGGAAGACGGCTTTTAACACCAGGGATGTGCACTATGAATATCTGGTGATGCCCTTTGGGCTTTGTAATGCCCCCGCCGTTTTCCAAGACTTTGTAAACGATATCTTCCGGGATATGCTCTCCACCTCGGTTGTAGTCTACCTGGATGATATTCTCATCTACTCTCCAGATATAGACTCCCACCGGAGAGATGTGTGCAAAGTCTACAACCTCCTACGGGCAAATTCCCTCTATGCCAAGTTGGAGAAGTGTGTGTTTGAGCAGGAGTCTTTGCCTTTCCTGGGCTATATCGTCTAGGCCCAAGGATTGGCTATGGATCCTGCCAAGCTACAGGCTGTGATGGACTGGCAAGAACCCCATTCTCTCAAAGCAGTGCAGCGCTTTATGGGGTTCATTAATTACTATCGCCAGTTCATTCCCCACTTCTCAACTTTGGTAGCTCCTTTGGTTGCCCTCACCAAAAAGGGAGCAAATCCCAAGTTGTGGTCAGAAGAGGTCTCCAAGGCCTTCCTCTCTATTAAGTCCCACTTTGCTATTGCTCCCATTCTACATCGCCCCGATGTAGATAAACCTTTCATAATGGAGGTGGATGCCTCGTCTGTCGGTGCTGGAGCAGTCCTATTCCAAAAGGATGCTCAAGGTCGGAAGCATCCCTGCTTCTTTTTCTCTAAGACCTTCACAAAGGCAGAGAGGAATTATTCCATCAGGGACAGGGAGTTGCTAGCTATGAAGTTGGCCTTCTCGGAGTGGAGACATCTCTTGGAGGGGGCTCGTTTTCCCTTCCAAGTTTTCACCGACCACAAGAACTTGGTCTATATTCAGACTGCCCAGCGGCTAAATTCTCGCCAGGACAGATGGTCCCTGTTCTTCTCCCGGTTCCATTTCACCCTCCATTTTCTCTCCGGGGAGAAGAACATTCGTGCCGATGCTCTCTCCTGCTCCATAGTATCATCAGCGGAGGAGGAGGAACCTCGGCTTATTGTCCCATCTGAGAGTCTGAGGACCGTGGCTCCGGTTTTGCTAGAGTCTGTGCCCCCGGGTAAGACTTTCGTGCCAGCAAATTTGCGACCGGAGGTTCTCTCTTGGGCTCACTCATCCAGGATGGGTGGACACTTTGGGACCAAAAGGACATCTGAGCTTCTGGCGAGGACGTACTGGTGGCCACATATGGCCCGTGACGTCGGAGACTATGTTCGGGCGTGTGTCTCCTGAGCCAAAAATAAGTCTCCTCGACAACGGCCAGCTGGCTTACTTTATCCCATGCCAGTGGCAGACAGGACCTGGGAGATGGTCGGGATGGACTTTGTGGTGGGCTTACCCAAGTCCCGTGGCTGCACCATTATTTGGGTGATCACCGACCATTTTTCCAAAATGGTGCATTTGGTGCCTCTTCCATGGCTACCTTCTGCACGGGCTCTGGCAGCGTTGTTTATTAAACATGTCTTTTGCCTACACGGTATGCCGGACAAAATTGTCAGTGACCGGGGTCCCCAGTTTGCGTCTCGGTTCTGGAGAGAGCTTTGTCATATACTCAGTATTGAGTTGAATCTCTCTTCAGCATATCATCCCAAGACGAATGGGTTGGTAGAGAGGGCCAACCAGGCTCTGGTCACATATCTGCGACATTTTGTTTCTGCTAGGCAGGATTACTGGGCATCCTTGCTACCGTGGGCGGAGTTTGCGCTTAACAACGCCGTAGCTGACTCCACTGGTCAGAATCCATTCCTTCTTAATTACGGTCAGCATCCGCGGGTTCCTGTGCCTATGTCCGTGTCTTCTGCTGACTCCAGGGTGGCAGACTGGGCTGTGGAGGCACAGGACATTTGGGACCGCACTCAGGATGCCATCCAGGCCTCCAAGGAGAGAATGAGGTCCTCCGCCGATGCATATCGGCGCCCCGCTCCGATCTTTGCTCCTGGTGACTTAGTGTGGCTCTCCGCCCGTAACATCAGGCTGCGAGTTGAGTCCACTAAGTTTGCACCTCACTACTTGGGTCCCTTCAAGGTCCTCGAACAGGTTAACCCTGTGGTCTACCGTCTGGCCCTTCCTACACGCCTGGGTATCACTGACACCTTTCATGTGTCCCTCTTAAAGCCAGTATACATGTCCCAGTTTTCAGAGTCATCTGCCGGGACATCGGGTTCATCTTCGGATGATTACGAGGTGAACGCTATCTTGGGGTGCAAGGTGGTACGTGGCAAAAAAATTTATTTGGTGAATTGGAGGGGTTATGGTCCAGAGGATAGGTCCTGGGAGCCTGTTGAGCACATTCAGGCTCCGCAGCTCATTGCCGCCTTTCAGCGTATTGAGGCCCAAGGAGGGGGGGGGGCAATGTTAGGGGTCGAGTTCCTGCCTCTGCACAGGGGGAATCTCAGGCCATCTCTGCTGCGGTCTCCCATTCGTCTCCTGCCGCAGTGGAGCCTGCTCAGCGGAGACGTCGGTCCCAGCGTCTTGCTCAGTCCCACTCTGTACAAAGAGTTACTGCTGCTTTTCCTGCTTCTGCCATTGAAGTCAGTGCTGGGCAGTGGCGAGCAGACACTTCTGGGACTAAGTCCTGCTTTTCTCGTTCTGAGCATGCCCTGAGTAAGATCTCTCAGTGTGGGGATAGAGGGTCACATGGTCAGATACTGCAGCTAAGTCCATTGGTCCTTTCAGGAAGGTCCTGTAGGTGCTAGGACTAAGTCTTGCTCTGCACATACTGAGCATGCCCAGGGCAAGATCTCTCAGTGGAGATCTAGGGTCACATGCTCAGGTATGGCAGTCTCTCATTGGTCCTTCTAGGAAGGTCTTTTACTTGCTGCAGCTATATAAGGCTCGCATGGCCGCACGGTCATGCACTAGTATCAAATCTGTTATGTGCATGCGCCAGTGTTGTCACATTAATGTGTGTTCAGGGACTTGGCAGAAATAAGCCCCTAGAATGCCGGCACCTCCGGCGAGGAGATTGTGTGCGTGGATTTAGGGCCCTGGCTGAAATAAGCCCCTAGAATACCGGCTCCTCCGGTGAGGAGATTGTATGTTTGCGTGACCACAGACTGCATTCAGCTCGGCAGTTAGCTGTGAACTCCTGTGGAGTTAACAGGGCACAGCGTCTTGTTTCCATGCGACTCTGTGAAGTAACAGAGTTCGCTTAAACCGCCATATAGTGCCGTCATTTGCTAGCAGCAGGTTCCTCCTGCTATATTTAATCAGTGCGTTCCGCTAGCCCTAACACCCTGTGTGCCTAAACATTGGAGCTCCCCCACAAGTGACCCCATTTTGGAAACTAGACCCCCCTAGGAACTTATGTAGTTGCATAGTGAGCACTTTAAACCCCCAGGTGCTTCACAGAAGTTTATAACGCAGAGCCATGAAAATAAAAAATAATTTTTCTTTTCTCAAAAATGATTTTTAGCCCGCAATTTTTTATTTTCCCAAGGGTAAGAGGAGAAAAGTTGTTGTCCAGTTTCTCCTGAGTATGCTGATACCCTATATGTGGGGGAAAACCACTGTTTGGGCACACGTCAGGGTTCGGAAGGGATGTAATGACGTTTTGAAATGCAGACTTTGATGGAATGCTCTGCGGGCATCACGTTGCGTTTGCAGAGCCCCTGATGTGCCTAAACAGTAGAAAGCACCCAAAAGTGACCCCATTTTGGAAACTAGACCCCCAAAGGAACTCATCTATATGTGTGGTGAGCACTTTGAACCCCCAAGTGCTTCACAGAAGTTTATAACGCAGAGCCGTGAAAATAATAAATAAGGTTTCTTTCCTCAAAAACAATTTTTTAGCCCAGAATTTTTTATTTTCCCAAGGGTAACAGGAGAAATTTGACCTCAAGAGTTGTTGTCCAGTTATTCCTGAGTACGCTGATACCCCATATGTGGGGGTAAACCACTGCTTGGGCACATGCCGGGGCTCGGAATTGAAGTAGTGACGTTTTGAAATGCAGACTTTGATGGAATGCTCTGCGGGCATCACGTTGCGTTTGCAGAGCTCCTGATGTGCCTAAACTGTAGAAACCCCCCAAAATGCACCCAATTTTGGAAACTAGACCCCCAAATGAACTTACCTAGATGTGTGGTGACCACTTTGAACCCCCAAGTGCTTCAAAGAAGTTTATAACGCAGAGCCGTGAAAATAATAAATAAGTTTTCTTTCCTCAAAAATAATTTTTTAGCCCAGAATTTTTTATTTTCCCAAGGGTAACAGGAGAAATTTGACCCCAAGAGTTGTTGTCCAGCTTCTCCTGAGTATGCTGATACCCCATATGTGGGGGTAAACCACTGTTTGGGCACATGCCGGGGCTCGGAAGTGAAGTAGTGACGTTTTGAAATGCAGACTTTGTTGGAATGCTCTGCGGGCGTCACGTTGCGTTTGCAGAGCCCCTGATGTGCCTAAACAGTAGAAACCCCCCACAAGTGACCCCATTTTGGAAACTAGACCCCCAAAGGAACTTATCTAGGTGTGTGGTGAGCACTTTGAACCCCCAAGTGCTTCACAGAAGTTTATAACACAGAGCCGTGAAAATAATAAATACGTTTTCTTTCCTCAAAAATAATATTTTAGCCCGCAATTTTTTATTTTCCCAAGGGTAACCGGAGAAATTGGACCCAAAGGTTGTTGTCCAGTTTCTCCTGAGTACACTGGTACCCCATATGTGGGGGTAAACCACTGTTTGGGCACACGTTGGGGCTCGGAAGGGAGAAAGCACCATTTTACTTTTTCAATGCAAGATTGGCTGGAATCAATGGTGGTGCCATGTCGCATTTGGAGACCCCATGATGTGCCTAAACAGTGGAAACCCCTCAATTCTAACTCCAACACTAACCCCAACACACCTCTATCCCTAATCCCAACCCTCTCCACAATCCTAACCCCAACACACCCTTAACCCTAGTCTTAACCCTAATTCCAACTCTAACTCTAATTCCAACCCTAAGGCTATGTGCCCACGTTGCGGATTTGTGTGCGGATTTTTCCGCGCCGTTTTTGAAAAATCTGCAGGTAAAACTCACTGCGCTTTTCCTGCGGATTTACTGCGGATTTCACCTGCAGATTCCTATTATGGAGCAGATGTAAAACGCTGCGGAATCCACACAAAGAATTGACATGCTGCAGAAAATACAACGCAGCGTTTCCGCGCTGTATTTTCCGCACCATGGGCACAGCGGATTTGGTTTTCCATAGGTTTACATGGTACTGTAAACGTGATGGAAAACTGCTACGAATCCGTAGCGACCAATCTGCTGCGGATCCGCAGCCAAATCCGCAGCATGTGCACATAGCCTAATTCTAACCCTAATTCCAACCCTAGCCCTAATTGTAACCCTAACCCTAATTGCAACCCTAACCCTAATTCTAACCCTAATTCTAACCTTAGCCCTAATTCTAACCCTAGCCCTAAGTGTAACCCTAACCCTAAGTGCAACCCTAACCCTAAGTGCAACCGTAGCCCTAAGTGCAACCCAAGCCCTAAGTGCAACCCTAGCCCTAAGTGCAACCCTAGCCTTAAGTGCAACCCTATCCCTAAGTGCAACCCTATCTCTAAGTGCAACTCTAACCCTAAGTGCAACCCTATCTCTAAGTGCAACCCTAACCCTAAGTGCAACCCTAAGTGCAACCCTAACCCTATGTGCAACCCTAAGTGCAACCCTATCCCTAAGTGCAACCCTAACCCTAAGTGCAACCCTAAACCTAAGTGCAACCCTAACCCTAAGTGCAACCCTAACCCTAAGCGCAACCCTAACCCTAAGCGCAACCCTAACCCTAAGTGCAACCCTAACCCTACCCCTACCCCTAACACTACCCCTACCCCTAATGGAAAAACAAAAATAAATATATTTTCTGTATTTTATTATCGTCCCTACCTATGGGGGTGTTAAAGGGGGGGTTATTTACTATTTTTTTTATTTTGATCGCTGTGATAGAACCTATCACAGCAACCAAAATGTACATGGAACGAATCTGCCGGCCGGCAGATTCGGCGGGTGCACTGTGCATGCGCCCGCCATTTTCCAAGATGGCGGCACCCATGCGAGAAGACCGAGGACACCGAGAGGGACACCGGGACTAGGTAAGTATGGGGGTGCGATCGGACAGTGGGGGGTGGAGGGGAGGATGGGGGAGAGGCGGAGGGGAGAGGAAGGCGCTTAGGACAGGACGGAGGGGTACAGAACACTGACGGCGGCTGCAGATCGCCACCTTCAGTCGGTGGGGGGGCCAGATCGGGGTCTCCAGCCATGGCAGATGCTATTGCAGCATCGGCCATGGCTGGATTGTAATATTTCACCAATTTTCATAGGTGAAATATTACAGATTGCTATGATTGGCCGTTTCACTTTTAACAGCCAATCAGAGCAATCGTAGCCACGGGGGGTGAAGCCACCCCCCCTAGGCTGTAGTACCACTCCCCCTGTCCCTGCATGTCGGGTGAAATTGGAGTTAACCCTTTCACCCAGCCTGCAGGGACGTGATCCGACCATGACGCATATGCTGCGTAAAGGGTCGGATTGGCACAGGTTTTCATGATGCATACGCTGCGTCAAAGGTCGGGAAGGGGTTAAACATAGGAAAACTAGAGCACAAAAAGTGACCTGGCCTCAAAGACCAAAGCCAATATTACTAATAAATAAATAGTCCTGCCAAACAGTACACATTGAAACTAGAGAAGTGAATGAAATAAATACATCATCAAATATGGGATCAAGCAACCACCTTCTCTTTTTATATAAAGCTTGGAAAGCCTGTAAGTCGAGTCTTATTGATGGATGTCACAATATCTAGTTGTTTTTAGAAAAAAATACAACAATTTTATGCAAGAAACCTTACCACCTGCCGATAGCGGATTGCTATTTGAAAAAGATTGTTATTGCTTTTATGATAAGTTAATCTACACAGCCGGTAATAGCTAATGTTTTAAAAACCATTCAGTCCATAAAGAATAATTTGCTTGTAAAAAGGTGAAGTGCCACTCAGGCCTGAGGGAATATTTGTCAATTTTTATATGGCTGTAATTTTATAGCTGCACCATAATGGATCACACGGGACATCTTTACTTCCATTGGTTAGTGTCAGCGATGCCGGTATACTCAACAACACAATAATGATGCTAGATTAAAGTTAGGTCATTCAGTCACCATCACTTGTAATGACAGTTTGAATATTTTACAGACCATAATTGCTTTTCTAGGTTCATAATCAAAATTTAATTAAAGCCTGAAGGCCTAGCTGGAAAACAAATGCAATGGAAGATCCCAATATGCTGCAACTAGATGCACAAAGGGCGAGAAGAAGAATGTGCTAAGTGACCTCTAAGGAATCTCCACTATGATCTGTCTGTGCTTTTGGCAGACAGTTATTTGTTTGTAAAAAAAAGATATATCAAGCTAAATAACGTAAAATTAATTTAAAAAATGTAACAAAATTCACTCATTCAATGAAAAGATTCCTTAATAACCCACATTCTGAAAAAAACAATGCAGATGTTATCCCCAATATAAAACTTTTTTTGTTAATTTATTTGCTATAGATAGCAACGGATTTTCTCATATGAGTGCTATCCATGGTTTTCACGGATAGCATTCGTACCTATGACATTCTATGGGGCTTTGCATATGTCCGATTTTTTTTCCCCGGACATGGAAATAAATTGATATCTCCATATATGAGCCTCTAGAGAAGAGTCAATGAATTTGAGTGGAATTGAATTGTACTCAAATTTTGCAAAATCCACATTCATCAAAATGTGGATTTTTTTGTAATTTGCTTTCATGCAAATTCAGCCAAATATTAGCCGCTGGCCAGCAATTTTGTAAACCAAAAAAGCCATCAAATGTTTAAAAGTAAAAAAAATCTATACTCACCTTACTTCTAACTTTCTGTCTGGTCCTCACCACATTTTCAGATTTGCGCCACTAATACAGAATTCCCCGGGCTTACAACTCTGGGTCAGGACTTTTCTTTTTTATGAGGCTTGAAGAGATTCTATGCAAGCGTGCAAAAAGTCACAGCATTGTGACTTTGCATTGACATGAGCAGAACTCTCTCATTCCTCATCAAAGCTGGATGTCCAGGCCCAGTGTGAGAGATCTGGGAATTTCAGCATGAGCAGCAACAACCTAAAGAAGCGGTAAGGACCGAATAGGTCAAAATGAAAAGCAAAGGGGCTAGAGAGGTGAGTGGTGAGTATAAGTGTTTGGTTTTTGTACGTTAAGCTTATTATGCTCTGGAGTATGGAGAAACTCTGGAGCATGTGACATTAAAGCTGTGAAAATAACTTATCCACAAACAGAGATGAGTGAATTTGCTCGAGTTCCCTCTTATTTGGAAAATTATAGCACTTACCGAATAAGCTGCAGAGGGAACCTGGCTTCCTGGATAGTGCCAGCTGATCAGCTGATCAACGCCGCAGCTGTATGTGTCACGGCTGTGTCACAGTCACAGCACATGCATGGAGAGCATGTGCTGTGACTGTGACACAGCTGCGACACATGCAGCTGAGGCACCGATCAGCTGATCACCTGGCATGATCCAGGATGTCAGGTTCCCTCTGTAGCTTATTCAGTAAGCGCTATAGCTTGCCGAATAAGAGGGAACCTGAACAAATTTGCTCAACTCTATCCACAAATTGAATTTCCCCAAAAATTCTGTGCAAACAAGCAAGTTTGAAAATTACCTGATCTGTTAACCTCTAGCCACTTCTTATCTTCTACCAGCCTCCTGAACTTTTAATATCTGCCTAGCTGAAGACTGCCATAAGGGCCAGGTATTCACCATCTACTAGCTCAGAAACAGTAAAAAAATTAAGATAGAGTCTGTAGATAGAAAATGGTGAAAAATACGGAATAAACATCATATACTGATCTAAAATAGAGATATTCATGATGTGCACACACATAAAACATAATCTGAAACTAGGTGTACACTTTAAGTGTAGATTACAGATGAGCGGATCAGGTAAAATTTGAATTTGTGAGTGTGTTTTTTCCTTGGAAATTTGAATCACACATAAGTTATTCTCCATGAATATAAGGTTTCTTATTACACCTCAAAAACATACAGATGCAAAATATTATATGCGTTATACGAGTTATATGCATAATATAATATACCGTATTTTTCTGACTATAAGACGCACTTTCCCCCAAAAAAATTGTGAGGAAAATGGGGGGGTGCTTCTTATAGTTTGAGTGCAGGTTTACCGGTTGGTTACGGCAGTGGTGTGGTGTGGCGGTGGCAGAGGTGCGGTGATGCTGAGCCGCGGTGGGAGGTACGGCATGCACCTGAGCAGAGTCCCTTCCTCAGGTAGGGTGACACCGTGGCCTGGTATCCAAGGTGAGCAGCAGAGCCGGGTGAATCACGGGTTTCAGGAAAATGGTCGAGGGAGGCCGCGCGTGAGCAGATTGAGATCTCAGCTTCAGGAAAATGGCCACCGCAATCTCCATCTGCACATGATCTGCTTCCCGCAGCCATTTTCCTGAAGCCCCGGGAAGCAGAGTATTCAATCTGTGCACGCACGGCCTCAGGAAGATGGCTGCCACAACCGAGAAACCCGTGTTTAACCCGGCTCTGCTGCTCGCCTTTAATACCGGGCCACAGCATCACCCCACCTGAGGAAGGGACCCTGCTCAGGTGCACTCCATACCACCCACCGCACCTCTGCCGCCGCCACACCACTGCCGCTGTCACACCACTACTGCAACCCTCACGTCGACACCAGGTCGCGGCGTCGCCCGCCTTAGCAGAAAGACACCCTGCTCAGGTTGCATGCCATACTGCCCAATGCTTCTCAGCATCACTGCACCTCTGCCGCCACCATGCATCCTGTGACCCTGCTGTACCACCGCCAGCCCTAAGGTAGGATACCTTAAGTTCAGACAATAAGACAGACCCCCATGTTATAAAAATCGGCTGCACTGAAATCCCTAAGCCAATGCTGGTATGTCTTGGCGACCCGACAATGCAACAAGGACCAATCCAAAGAAATGAGAATATGGATTTTTGTTTTAATATTTTTATGGCTTTTACTGTTCAGAAAAAATCGTGAGCATCGGACACAATTTTTCTGAATCCGTGTGGAAGCAAATGACAAAAAAATCTGTATTTTGACAAGAGCAGATTTTGTAAAATTCATAAAGAGTTCAATTCCACTCTAATTTATTCACTCATCTCTAGTGCAGATGTCAGCCTAGTTTAAAACAAGTGCATAATAAGCATTTATTGACTGAGTCAATGCACAGCTGTAATATTATGGTGTTGTATGAGCACTGTAGTGCCTGTCGATATCAATTATTCCTTTTGAAGCCGCAGCATGTGTTAACTCTCATAGTTTCAAAGATATTTCAGCATGTTTTGACTTCAGTGTAAAATGAGCATGAATCTTTACCTACAATATTGAGTGCTAATTTACTCAAGCAAGAAGTAATTGAGGCAGCAGAAACATTGAAATCGCAACCTCAATGTCCTACATTTAATATTTTGTTTATGTCTAGTGTTGAGTGATACCGTCCGATACTTGAAAGTATCGGTATCGGATAGTATCGGCCGATACCCGAAAAGTATCGGATATCGCCGATACCGATACCCGATACCAATACAAGTCAATGGGACTCAAGTATCGGAAGGTATCCTGGATGGTTCCCAGGGTCTGAAGGAGAGGAAACTCTCCTTCAGGCCCTGGGATCCATATTAATGTGTAAAATAAAGAATAAAAATAAAAAATATTGATATACTCACCTCTCCGACGCAGCCTGGACCTTACCGATGTAACCGGCATCTTCCGTTCCTAAGAATGAGCGCTTGAAAGACCTTAGATGACGTCGTGGCTTGTGATTGGTCGCGTGGCGGTCACGTGACCACTCACGCGACCACAAGCCGAGACGTCATCTAAGGTCTTTCAAGCGCTCATTCTTAGGAACGGAAGATGCTGGTTACATCGGTAAGGTCCAGGCTGCGTCGGAGAGGTGAGTATATCAATATTTTTTATTTTTATTCTTTATTTTACACATTATTATCGATCCCGATACCGATTCCCGATATCACAAAAGTATCGGATCTCGGTATCAGAATTCCGATACAGCAAATATCGGCCGATACCCGATACTTGCGGTATCGGATTGCTCAACACTATTTATGTCACATTTTGAGAGAAATTTCATACACTGAAAATTTGTATCATTTACATCTGAAATTGTGGCAAATTTGCACAAAAATGTAAGATATTTATCTTATTCCCAAATAATCAGACAAATTCAAAAATGACTGTCATTAAATTTTGGTCCAATTCTCTCACAATTTATAACTATGGTCCATTGAGTAGTGAACAGTTCAATCAATTCTCCTATATAATTAATTAGACTACTAAAACTAGGCAAGAGATCAAATTCAGAGAAGAGCGAACCTCTGGATGTTTGGGTTCAGCAAACAGTTAAAAAAAGGTTTGGTTCAGGTATCAGAACAGTACCAGAACAGTACCTGAGCTCGCACCTGAACCTGGACCCCATTCACTTGAATGTGGGGGCCAGAACATCCAGTGTGCAGTGTCATGTGCATAACAGCACAGCAAACACTGCCTCTGATCGGCGGTAAAATTATTACCATCGGTCAGAGAGCCGCCGTTCCCACGCTGTCAAATGACAGCGTGAGTATGCAACTGTAATCAGATGTAAAAAGTTTACCTCTGGTCGCTGGTATCAGCTGATGAGACTACTACTCCCATCAGCCGACGCCTGCTGCCGCTAATAACAGTGAAAGCAGGAGCACCTAATGGAAGTATTCATCAGCTGGTCCCTGCTCTCTAAATGCTCTAAATAAATAATTTAAAAAAAACAGCATGGTTCCCCTGTATTTTTGATAACCGACTAGGCAAAACTGCCAGCTGCAGGCTGCAACCTTCAGTTGTCAGCTTTAGCAAGGTTGGTTATCAATAACAGAGGGGTCTTCGCACCATTTTAAGAAAAAAAATTTAAATAAATAATTTTAAAAAACGTCCCCCCATTTTTGACAACCAGCCAAGCTAAAGCAGACAGCTAGGGGCTGCTATTCTCAGGCTAGTAAGGGGCCATGTATATTGGCCCCCCAGCCTAAAAATAGCAGCCCACAGCCACCCAGAAAAAGTGCATCTATTAGATGCGCCAATTTTGGTGCTTTGCCCGGCTCTTCCCACTGCCCTGTGGCGGTGGCAAGTGAGGATCATAATTGTGGTGTTGATGTTACCTTTGTATTGTCTGGTGAAATCAAGCCCATGGCTGAGTAATGGAGAAGCGTAATGATTTTACCGCAATCACAGCCTTAGTGGAAATTCGATCATTTACCGAATTTTGAGGAAAATACTCGGGAATCCGTATCTGAATGTGCAATGCTTGTGCTGACTTTGAGATTAGCAAATGTTTTCTGAACAAGCTGGCTTGCCTCTAGTCAAATTAAACACTGAAATACGTAGTGTGCTATGAATAAGCTAATAAAAATAATAAGGATCACTAATAATCCAAGATTTGCATAAATTGACTTACACAGCAGATAGGCACCTCTGAATAGTCAATAATCTTAGAACAGATTGTACTTATACCTAGCTGAACTGCAGAACAAGCTGGTGAAGATGAATTTAACACATGAGACAGGCAGAAGCCTTGTATAAGTTGAGTTATAATGTCTGATTTTCTACGCATGTTGAACTATGCCATAATTTCCCAATTTAATATTCTCAGTTGTAAAATGCAAGCAATTTATATTAGTTAGAGGCATAGAAAGAATGAATCTGTCATAGTTAAAACTGGAATAATGTCCTTTAATTATTCCTTGTGAATAATGTTTTTAAGATGAAAAATCAATTTTGCATAAAACATGCATCCCATATTATAGTGTATATTTTTCTTAATATTTCAGCATACGTCTTGGTTTTATTCCATCCTTGTGGAAAGATTTCTATTCTTTCATAAGTACATTTGCATTTTTGTGGTTTCTTGCAAAAGTACATTTATACTACATCCAGTATTCTTTGTTCCTTTTCCATTGCTGTATTTTAAGCTTTTGATTATTGAACACATTCAGCAGGAACATTTCAAACACTCCTGCTATATGTACTTCATAGCCTTGAAGCACTGTGTATTATTTGTTATACTTGTATGCCTTCACGTTGAGATCCCACCGTACTGTTTACAAGTCATTCGTTGCTAACATCTTGGTGCCATATACCAAAGGACTAGGGATTCTGTTATCTCACCCCATCTTTGTTCCAAAATTCTGTTTGGGTACCAGAACTGTAACCAGAACAATGGGGGACATTCAAAACAATGGAGACCTGAACTTTTGAGCTGTAAAATATTCTCTCTTTCTCTCTGTAATGAACTTCCACCGGTACTGAGAACATTACAACGGACTTCTGGGTGAGATCCGTTTTTAGTGTTTCTAACTGGACATTTAAGTTCAGGTTTGCTCATCTCTACAAAGGGTGTTTAGAGTCCATGGCTTGATGGGTCCGAGCAATTTTGACAGCCAATATTAGTCAGACATTTTTATTTTGGCTTTTTGGCATGTACAACTTACTTGAGCTCATAATGCTAGGGCTAGCGGAGTGCACCAAATAATATAAAGGGAGAAATGAGGTGCATTTGCAGCCCGGGGTCCACCTTGCAGAGATGGAACTTGCTGCTGAGTAATGGCGGATGAACGCTTGCTCACACGTGGGTTAGACCTCACGCAGTGTGAATGGAAGCGAACTCTGTTGCTTCACAGTGTCACTTAAATGAACGCTGTGCCCTGTTAATAGTCACAGGGTGCAGCTGGTGAATGCTGGTGGGATCCCTATCATTCATCCCCTCTATTCTGGTGATTGGACTCACTTTGACCCTCGGTGACTTTTGAGCCCACGCCTGAGGACCCCCTGAGTCAGATGCTGAGTCCAACTGGGAGTTCCCAACCTACACTGACCGGTTGTAAGGACTAACTAAAGATTTACCGCACAGAGTGCGTACAGTGCCGCTCTGGCAGAAGTGATTAACCACCCTAACTAGGGCTAGGAAAGCACACTGATTGCGCATGGCGCCGCACTGGCGGTGGCTGCTAATTGACGCAGTAATTTGTGTCTACTGCTGGATGGCAAAATCTGGCACTAGGTAGCTCAATCACCCAATTATTTTCAACAACACTAGGGATGGGAATGATTAAGGAGCTTTCACCAGTTTCAGTCATACATCCACACGCACACGATTTCAGACTTATACTAGCGCATGGCCGAGCGGCCATGCGGACCTTTTATAGCTGTAGCCTTCCGGGACCTTCCTAGTGATCCAATTGGAATCACTACAGGACCTGAGCATGTGACTCCTGACCTCCAATGAGAGGTTGTCCTGTGGGCATGCTCAGTAGAAGAAAAGCAGGACTTAGTCCCTGGAACAAATAGCAAAAGATGGCGGCTGACAGCACTACCGTGACAAATGGTTGCACGTCCTAACTCCACTGGATCCAAAAGGAGATTTACATACCAATAGTTTCAAAGTGAAGGACAGCATCCAATCCAGGTGAAGATCATAGATTCTTTATTGTGCCATAGTGCAACGTTTCAACCCACTGGGGGTCTTTGTCAAGCATACATAACAGTGACATTGGCGGCCTTATATAGGAAGTAGACACCTATCTCTGATTAGGTCCGCCCATAACAATTTACATATAACATAAACAGTGATCAAAGTACAAAATTGTATATAAAAAATGACATATACAGAGTTAAAAACACATCATGCTGTCCGTGTAAGATCTAATACTTATTAATTCTATCCATGATCGGTTCCATGGGCACATGTGTCAGGTTCAATATAAATAAACAATCCTTGCTGTCAGTTCTAAGCCTATCAATAAGGTCGCCCATAAGGCTAAACAGCCAATGACATCCATTCATTCTCCCCAGATAGCCCGCCAGTGTGTCCAGCCAATCCTATAGTGTATTAGTATGTTAGTCCACCATTACAGCCAATCCCGGTTCAATACCTACATCTACGCCAGCGACTCACAGGACCTGTTTCACTGCGGCAACAAACGGTCACATGACCGACCGCAAACCGGAAACCGGAACAATCGGTAATGCGCATGCGCCAGTGTCCACCGTCACTATAGTAACGCTATACTAGGACGCACTCCGTGAGAATAAAAGCCGGAAAAATAGCTAACGCGCATGCGCCCATACTCGCTGTCTCCATGACAGCGTTTGTGTATAAACAGCCCCAATGGCACAGCGTCGGCATTGATGTCCGCTCCAATCCAAGAGCGTTCATCCACCGCTACTTTAACAACGCTATATAGTGCAAAAAGGAGCGCTGCAGCGTTAATGACAGAATCCATCTACCAAACAGGGGAATGGCTATATTTAATCCAAAAAGTTAATCCAAACTCAATTTTGGAGACCCAAAACTCAATCGCCAGAACCAATGCCCGCGATCAACAGTAACTAACACTACCACTATTAGAAATTATTGCACATAGCACCAAAAGCAACATCAACACTGAACAGGGAAAAAGAAAGAAAGAAAGAAAACAGAAACAAAAGGAAGGAACAATACGGAAAGGAGGAAAAAGGGGGGGGGAAAGAGAAGGGAAAAAAAAAGGGAAAAAGGGAAGGGAAAAAAAAGGGGAGGAGAAGAAAAAAAGAAAGGGAGGGGGAAAGGGAAAAAAGGGGAAAAAAGGGGAAAAAAAGGGGAAAAAAAGGGGTGGAAAAAAAGGGGGGAAAAAAAGGATGACCATTAGGGGAAAAAAAGGGGGGAAGGAACATCTGCTCACCGCTGATCAATGCTTTTTACAAAGGCTGAGCCTAGAAAGGCAGCTGTAACCAAATGCACAGTATCTGCTTGAGCCAGATGCTGGGATCGATGTCTCTGCTGAGCAGGCTCTACTGCGGCTGGAGGAGATTGAGAGACCACAGCGGACATGGTTCGAGATTCCCCCTGTGCAGTGGCGGGAACTCGACACCTAACACATAACTGTTCAACTTGAAGCCCGTACTGCTTTTAGATGATCATTCAAAAAAATGATCAGCTGTATATATCTAGCTCTCCTTCACTAGTCTCACTATTGTCAGGGCCAGCCCCAGCAACACTAAAGTATAATGAGCATACAAAAGCCTATACAGCAGTTGCAGTTTCCAGGGAGAAGTAATTCTAAGAAGAGATCCAGTCCAACTCTAATAAAAGTAACATATTCCTACAATGTGGCTTTCAGACAAAGTAAAACTTTTTGCATCCGTGCCTTAAAGGCCATCTGCCAGTAGGATCAAAACTCCCGAGCTGTCATTATGTGCATGCAGGTCATAGGAAGCTTAATAAAATTATACCATTAAATCTGCGATCCGATATCTTATTCCAGAGAAATCTACATTTTTCATAGTATGTAAATGAGCTGTTAAGATCTGTGGGTCGGACATAGATCTCCCTGAGAATCTGCCTCCAGTGTTTCTGGTAAATGAAAGGAGGCATTATTACCAGTGTGTGAGACATAAAAAACAACAGTACACAGGCAGAGATGCTTACCTGTCCAAGGCCTCCAAACAATTGCACTAGCCAAGGTGCAGCGGGCCCAAGTTAAGATGGCAGATACACAGGTGCAATAATACTGATAAGGCAGCCACCCTACAATCAGGAATTGGCCACTTAGTGCATCTGTGCAAACAAATAGTCTGTATGTGGCGTGTTCACACGGAAATGCAAAGTATATGGCTCAAAGCCTATTAATGACGCCATATAGCGGGCTAACCATAATGCATCCTGTGTGAACAGAGGGCACAGTACACAGAGCCATCTAGCCATCACGGGTGCACCAAGTGGCCAATTCCTGATTGTAGGGTGGATGCCTTATCGGTATTATTGCACCTGTGTATCTGCCATCTTAACTTGGGCCCACTGCACCTTAGCTGCACCTTGGCAGCTTAAATATTGTGGCCATAATATTGACCAATACCTTGCATACATTGTTATGTTTTTGGTGCACTGTATATTTTTCCAGAGTGCGGCTGGGCCCTAAATGGCTCTGTATACTGTGGCCTCTGTTCACACAGGATGCATTATGGTTAGCCCGCTATATGGCATCATTAATAGGCTTTGAGCCATATACTTTGCATTTCTGTGTAAACACGCCACATACAGACTATTTGTTTGCACAGGTGCACCAAGTGGCCAATTCCTGATTGTAGGGTGGCTTCCTTATCGGTATTATTTCACCCGTGTATTTGTCATCTTAACTTGGGCCCGCTGCACCTTGGCTAGTGCAATTGTTTGGAGGCCTTAGACAGGTAAGCATCTCTGCCTGTGTACTGGTGTTTTTTTTTGTCTAGAATAGTGGAGGTCTTTCCTCTTAACGTGTTTTTTTCAGTGTGTGAGACATGTAATGAATGTCAGGGTATGTGCACACGTCCGGATTTCTTGCAGAAATTTCCTGAAGAAAACCGGAAATTTTCTGCAAGAAATCCGCATTTTTTTTGCGTTTTTTTTCCGTTTTTTTCACGTTTTTTTTAGCATTCTGCAAGCGTAATTAGCTTGCAGAATGCTAAAGTTTTCCAAGCGATCTGTAGCATCGCTTGGAAAACTGACTGACAAGTTGGTCACACTTGTCAAACATAGTGTTTGACAAGTATGACCAACTTTTTACTATAGATGCTGCTTATGCAGCATCTATAGTAAAAGATAGAATGTTTAAAAATAATAAAAAAAAATAAAAAAATGGTTATACTCACCCTCTGCAGACAGCCAATCTCCTCAGCGGCGTCCATTCCTATAGATGCCGGTGTGGTTCAGGACCTTCGATGACGTCACGGCTTGTGATTGGTCACGTGAGTCACATGAGCGGTCACGCGACCAATCACAAGACAGCGACGTAATCACGGGTTCTGAACCACACCATCTATAGGAACGGAAGAGAGAGCATGCACCGGAGAGGTGGGAACACTTCGGGGGCCATCAGAGGGTGAGTATATCACTAGTCTCCTCTCCTCCACCCTGGGTACCAACCGCACATAATCTGCTTACTTCCCGCATGGTGGGCATAGCCCCGTGCGGGAAGTAAGCAGATCAATGCACTCATAGGTGTGCGGAATCCCTGCAATTCCGCATTTTTAATGAACATGTTGCTTTTTTTTCCGCGATGCGATTTTTTCGCGGAAAAAAATGCAACATTTGCACAAAAAATGCGGAATACCCTGTAAATAATAGGAGGCATATGTAAGCATTTTTTTCGCGTTTTTATCACGTTTTTATAGCGAAAAAAAGCGGAAAAAAATGCGAAAAATCCTGAATGTGTGCACATGGCCTCAGTCTGCACTTCTGAAATACATGTCTCATCCTGGTAATGCCATCATCATTGGGTTATACAATGTTAAATTATCATTTAAACTAAGCTCTAGAGACAGATTCTTGGGGACATCTATGTCCAGCTCTTAAATCTTTACCTTGTAAGAGATTCATGGATTTCTCTGAAATAAAACATCAGATCACAAATATCAAGGTATTATTTTAATTAAGCTGTCAATGTCTTGAATGCCCATATAGATGGCTTAGGAAGATTGATCCTACCAACAAATTCCTAATAAGTGAATTGCTGTATGTAAGGGTACTGTCACACAGTACCATTTTGATCGCTACGACGGTACGATTCGTGACGTTCTAGCGATATCGTTACGATATCGCAGTGTCTGACACGCAGCAGCGATCAGGGATCCTGCTGAGAATCGTACGTCGTAGCAGATCGTATGGAACTTTCTTTCGTCGCTTGATCACCCGCTGACATCGCTGGATCGTTGTGTGTGACAGCGATCCAGCGATGTGTTCGCTTGTAACCAGGGTAAACATCGGGTAACTAAGCGCAGGGCCGCGCTTAGTAACCCGATGTTTACCGTGGTTACCAGCGTAAACGTAAAAAAACCAAACAGTACATACTTACATTCCGGTGTCTGTCCTCGGCGTCTCAGCTTCTCTGCACTGTGTGAGCGCCTGCCGGCCGGAAAGCGAGCACAGCGGTGACGTCTGGCGTCACCGCTGTGCTTTCCGGCTATGGCGATTACACAGTGGAGAGAAGCAGAACGCCGGGGACAGACACCGGAATGTAAGTATGTACTGTTTGTTTTTTTTACGTTTACGCTGGTAACCAGGGTAAACATCGGGTTACTAAGCGCGGCCCTGCGCTTAGTTACCCGATGTTTACCCTGGTTACCGGGGACTTCGGCATCGCTCCAGCGCCGTGATTGCAACGTGTGACCGCAGTCTACGACGCTGGAGCGATAATCATACGATCGCTGCGACGTCACGGATCGTGCCGTCGTAGCGATTAAAATGGTACTGTGTGACGGTACCTTAAGGAACATTATAAAGCTGATAAAATTCAATCTATGGTTTTTCTAAAGGATGGAAATTACCCTCTGTTAGTAGCATGTTGTCTAGAGACAAAGAAACCATAATGAATTGATCTATTTGTCACTCTTTTGCTTCCTTGATATAAAAGTAATGAAATTACATATAAATCTAACCATGTAATGTAAATCTGTGAAAATTATATGAATATGAAAATTATTTGTGAATGAAATAATATTAATCTATATTAAATTATCAATTATAGGATTAATAACAAGTCCTGTGGGATTGACCTTTCATGGTTCATATCTCTCTGATTTCAAATTATATGATCTTAGAAATTAAAAAGGCTGTATTTTATCCACAAACAATGACACTTGTGTCCATAAGCTGTATCTAATATTTGAGCTCAGCCACATGTTTTGAAATATCAAATAAGACCTGCTGGCAAAAGTCACAAAACAGCAATCCCATTATCTATTACTACACCTAACTTCAGAATTTACAAAATTTATCTCCTTTATCTAATCTTGTCTGTGACCTATCATAACTCTACCGGAAGATCTACGGCTTTAAAAAATTGTAGTTGGCATGATATCACCAGTCATAGTACAGAAGTACAGTACAGACCAAAAGTTTGGAAACACCTTCTCATTTAAAGAGTTTTCTGTATTTTCATGACTATGAAAATTGTAAATTCACACTGAAGGCATCAAAACTATGAATTAACACATGTGGAATTATATACTTAACAAAAAAGTGTGAAACAACTGAAAATATGTCTTATATTCTAGGTTCTTCAAAGTAGCCACCTTTTGCTTTGATGATTGCTTTGCACACTCTTGGCATTCTCTTGATGAGCTTTAAGAGGTAGTCACCGGAAATGGCCTTCCAACAATCTTGAAGGAGTTCCCAGAGATGCTTAGCACTTGTTGGCCCTTTTGCCTTCACTCTGCCGTCCAACTCACACCAAACCATCTCGATTGGGTTCAGGTCTTGTGACTGTGGAGGTCATCTGGCATAGCACCCCATCACTCTCTTTCTTGGTCAAATAGCCCTTACACAGCCTGGAGGTGTGTTTGGGGTCATTGTCCTGTTGAAAAATAAATGATGGTCCAACTAAACACAAACCGGATGGAATAGCATGCCGCTGCAAGATGCTGTGGTAGCCATGCTGGTTCAGTATGCCTTCAATTTTGAATAAAACCCCAACATTGTCACCAGCAAAGCAACCCACACCATCACACCTCCTCCTCCACACTTCACGGTGGGAACCAGGCATTCAGAGTCCATCCATTCACCTTTTCTGCGTCACACAAAGGCACGGTAGTTGGAACCAAAGATCTCAAATTTGGACTCATAAGACCAAAGCACAGATTTCCACTGGTCTAATGTCCATTCCTTGTGTTCTTTAGCCCTAACAAGTCTCTTCTGCTTTTTGCCTGTCCTTAGCATTGGTTTCCTAGCAGCTATTTTACCATAAAGGCCTGCTGCACAAAGTCTCCTAACAGTTGTTGTAGAGATGTGTCTGCTGCTAGAACCCTGTGTGGTATTGACCTGGTCTCTAATCTGAGCTGCTGTTAACCTGCGATTTCTGAGTCTGGTGACTCGGACAAACTTATCCTCAGAAGCAGAGATGACTCTTGGTCTTCCTTTCCTGGGGCGATCCTCATGTGAGCCAGTTTCTTTGTAGCGCTTGATGGTCTTTGCAACTGCACTTGGGGACACTTTCAAAGTTTTCCCAATTTTTTGGACTGACTGACCTTCATTTCTTAAAGTAATGATGGCCACTCATTTTTCTTTACTTAGCTGCTTTTTTCTTGCCATAATACAAATTCTAACAGTCTTTTCAGTAGGACTATCAGCTGTGTATCCACCAGACTTCTGCTCAACACAACTCATGGTCCCAACCCCATTTATAAGGCAAGGAATCCCACTTATTAAACCTGACAGGGTACAACTGTGACATGAAAACCATTTTGGGTGACTACCTCTTGAAGCTCATCAAGAGAATGCCAAGAGTGTGCAAAGCAGTCATCAAAGCAAAAGGTGGCAACTTTGAAGAACCTAGAATATAAGACATATTTTCAGCTGTATCACACTTTTTTGCTAAGTATAAAATTTCACATGTGTTAATTCATAGTTTTGATGCCTTCAGTGTGAAATTACAATTTTCATAGTGATTGAAATACAAAAAAAATCTTTAAATGAGAAGGTGTGTCCAAACTTTTGATCTGTACTGTATGTGTGTCCACTAATATCGTTATTGTTACTTGACTTGAAATAATTGTCTTTGAAGTCGCTAACGAATGCAGTCTGTCTTATAAGTTACTATTTCATTTCACTGTTTCCGTTTGTTTCAGAGATGGAGTACTGTGAATCTCCGCACATTATATGCTCTACCTTTCAGACCAACCTGCACACTGGTGCACAGCACACCTACCCACTTGAGATGGGTTCTGATGCTGATACAGAGACTGAAGGCGCCACATCACCAGACCATGCCCTGAGAATGTGGATGAGAGAGATGAAGTCAGAGCACAGCTCCTGTTTGTCAAGTAGAGCCAACTCTGCACTGTCGCTAACGGACACAGACCACGAGCGGAAGTCTGATGGGGAGAATGGTAATACAGCAGCCCATAACTATATTTATAGTATATATGGTCTTATTAATCATCTTGAGATCAGTACATTTTTATTATTAATATTATTAGTTGTAGTAGCCTTAACAGTAGTAGTACGGTTGGTATTACAAGCTGGAGTAGTAGAAGTAGTAATAGTAGTAGTTAGGGACTATGGTGCCCTGTCCCGAACGCTATAGCACCTTACACGGTGACACTGAGGAAGGTGCACATGACATTGAGGAGGAGGTGATAGATGACCCAGTTGTTGACCCAGATTGGCAGCCATTGGGGGAAGAGGGTGCCGCTGCCACTAGCTCAGAAGCGGAGGAGGATGATCCGCATCAGCCATCTACATTGCAACAGCTGTCATCTGGCAGGCCCATATCAGGCCAAAAATGTTTGCTAAAAGCAAAAACAGTTTTAGGAGAGCGTGGCCATTCAGTGAAAGTAGCACAGCGCACAATGCCTGAAAAGGTTTTCGATAGTAGGAAGAGTGTAGTGTAGCAATTTTTTAACCAAGATCAGAATGATCGGTCAAAAGTTATCTGTAAGAAATGCTCCAAGACCTTTAGCAGAGAGAAGAATCTTCAAAATTTAAATACAACGTGCATGCTTAGACATTTAACCACCATGCACTTGCAAGCCTGGACTAACTACGAAACGTCCCGTACCGTTGGTGCACCTGCTCGGAGTGAAGGTAGTCAGCAATGCTACATTGCTTCCCTCACTGTAAGCCCACCGGTTAGGACACCACCAGCAGCAAATGTGGAGGTATCGTCGTAAGGCCAAAGCAGTCAGGGAATCACAAGGTTATTGGTAGGAAAGACTGTATGTAGGCCAACAACAAGAATACCATAACAAACTCTCTCTCAATCCGCCATGTCCACCACCACCGCTAGTTCCACCATATGCAGCTATCCAGTCCAGCTCACCCTACAAGAGACTCTCGTTAGGAAAAGAAAGTACTCATCCTCTCATCCGCGTACACAGGATTTGAATGCCCACATTGCTATACTAATCTCATTACAGATGATGCCCTACCGTTTGGTTGAAAGCGAAGCTTTCAAAGACCTGATGGCCCACGCAGTACCACGCTATGACCTACCGAGTTGACACTTCTTTGCGAGAAAAGCCATCCCAGCCCTCCACCAGCATGTCAAAGACCGCATTGTCTATGACTTGAGGCAATCAGTCAGTGGAAAGGTGCACCTCACAACAGATGCATGGACCAGTAGGCATGGCCGGGGACGTTACGTGTCCATCAGGGTGCACTGGGTTAATGTGTAGGATGCAGGGTCCACAAGGGGCAGCCATAGTGCGACAGTTCAGCCTATCCCACAGTCTCAGGAAAAAGTTGGCATATGGCGTTCGCCACTCCTCCTCCTCCAGAAGCGAAAGCTCGTGCACAGAGCACAGTCGCCCTACTACTCCATCTGCATCTGCCAGTGTTGCACACGGGGTGTCCCATTATCAAACAGCTAGTGGTAAGTGTCAGCAGGCTGTGTTTCAAATGAAGTGTTTGGGCGACAACAGACACACCACGGAGTACTGGTGGAGTACTTGCAGCAACAAACTCAGTCATGGCTGGGCAGTGTACATCTTGAGGCAGGCAAAGTATTCAGTGATAACGGAAGGAATTTTATGGCTGCCATAGCCCTTTCAGAACTGAAACACATACCTTGCCTGGCTCACACCTTTAACCTGGTGGTGCAGGGCTTCCTCAAAAATTATCCAAAGTTACCAGCCCTGCTCCTGAAGGTGCGAAGTCTTTGCTCGCACATCCGCCGGATGCCCATACGCTCCAGCCATATGCTGAACCATCAGTGAATCTTCCCCAGCACCGCCTAATAATCGACGTTGCAACAAGGTGGAACTCCACACTGCACATGATTCAGAGGCTGTGCGAACAGAGGCGTGCTGTTATAAATTTGTGGGAGGATACACGGAAAGGCACTTGGATGGCAGACATGGAGTTGTCTGGTGTGCAGTGGTCGACGCCATCATAAGCATTAACATCCCACTTATGCATCTGCTGATGCAAAGTTTGACGCACATTAAGGAGCAGGCGTCTGCAGCCGAGGAGGAGGGAAGCCTTGATGACAGTCAGCCATTGTCTGCTCAGGGAACTGTCCAGGACGAATTGGCGGATGAAGAGGATGAGGAGGAGGATGATGGGGATGAATATGTATGGGAGGAGGATGATTCTCAGGTGGCAACAGAAACTGGTGGCATTGCAAGGTCTGGTACAGGTTTATTGCGGGACACTTGTGATGTTGATTTGCAAGAAAGTGGGCCTCAACCCAGCAGAAACAGTTAATTCACACCTGGAACATTGGCCCACATGGCTGAGTATGCCTTGTGTATCCTAAAAAGGGACCCCTGCATTTTTAAAATGATGACCGATGACGACAACCAGTTGGCCTGCCTCCTGGATACAAGATATAAAGGAAAACTGCAAAATATCATGCCACATGAGAACCTAGGTCAAATATTGGCTACCAAACAAGCAACTCTTGTAGACCGTTTGGTTCAGGCATTCCCAGCACACAGCGCCGGTGATGGTTCTCACACGAGCTGCAGGGGGCAACATGGCAGAGGTGCTAGAGGTGCAGAAATCCGAAGTGGCATTGGACAGAGGGGTTTTACGACAAGGTTGTGGAATGATTTCGCAATGACAGGCTGACACGACAGGGACAGCTGCATCGATTCAAAGTGACAGGAGACAGCATTTGTCCAGTATGGTTACAAACTACTTTTCCGCCCTTATCGATGTTCTTCCTCTCAGGTCATTCCCCTTTGATTACTGGGCATCTAAACTAGACACCTTTCCTGAATTGCCAGAATATGGATTACAGAACCTCGATTGCCCTGCTGTCAGTGTGCTTTCAGAAAGAGTGTTCAGTGCTGCTGATTTAATACTAACTGAAAAAAGGACACGTCTGTCTACCAAAAATGTTGATTAGCTAACCTTCATTTAAATTAACCAATCAAGGATTTCACATTCTTTTGCCCCACCTTCCCCTGCTGACACATAGCTTGCCTGAAAGATGACTTGCTTTTGGGGGGAGACACAGAACCCCAACTCTGGCCCTGTGGTATAACACAACACTATGAATGTGGAAGAAAATGTCTGCCTGATATACGACGCACTAGCAGTACAGCTGAATATACACTGTGTGAGAATTTGAATCTCCATTTTTTGGGGGGAGACACTGAAACCTAACTCTGGCCCTGTGGGATAACACAACACTATGAACGTGGCAGAAAGTGGCTGCCTGATATATGACACACTAGCAGTACAGCAGAATATAAACTGTGTGAGAATTACTATCTCACTTTTGGGGGGAGACACTGAACCACAACTCTGGCCCAGTGGTATAACACAACACTATGAACGTGGTAGAAAGTGGCTGCCTGATATACAACACACTAGCAGTACAGCAGAATATAAACTGTGTGAGAATTACTATCTCACTTTTGGGGGGGAGACACTGAACCACAACTCTGGCCCTGTGGTATAACACAACACTATGAACGTGGAAGAAAGTGTCTGCCTGATATACGACGCACTAGCAGTACAGCTGAATAGACACTGTGTGAGAATTTGAATCTCCATTTTTTGGGGGGAGACACTGAACCCTAACTCTGGCCCTGTGGGATAACACAACACTATGAACGTGGCAGAAAGTGGCTGCCTGATATATGACACACTAGCAGTACAGCAGAATATAAACTGTGTGAGAATTACTATCTCACTTTTGGGGGGAGACACTGAACCACAACTCTGGCCCAGTGGTATAACACAACACTATGAATGTGGCAGAAAGTGGCTGCCTGATATACGACACACTAGCAGTACTGCAGAATATAAACTGTGTGAGAATTACTATCTCACTTTTGGGGGGAGACACTGAACCACAACTCTGGCCCAGTGGTATAACACAACACTATGAACGTGGCAGAAAGTGGCTGCCTGATATATGACACACTAGCAGTACAGCAGAATATAAACTGTGTGAGAATTACTATCTCACTTTTGGGGGGAGACACTGAACCACAACTCTGGCCCAGTGGTATAACACAACACTATGAACGTGGCAGAAAGTGGCTGCCTGATATACGACACACTAGCAGTACAGCAGAATATAAACTGTGTGAGAATTACTATCTCACTTTTGGGGGGAGACACTGAACCACAACTCTGGCCCAGTGGTATAACACAACACTATGAACGTGGCAGAAAGTGGCTGTAATTATTATAAAAAAATTAAAAAAAATACTGCAATAACAAGCTTCCTACAATGATCTCAGGGCAAGTACGGCAGCAATAAAAAGGACAGCTGAACAAAAAAATTGGTAGACAAATAAACAAGACAGGTAACTGTGCAGAAAGGAGCAACAGGATTTTTGCTTTGAAAAAAGCAGTTGGTTTGCACAGCACCGTGCACACAGCTATGCAGCTGCTGCACTAAAATACGACCTCCACTGTCCCTGCACAAAAAGGTGGTGTGGGACAGTGAAAATCGCTCCAGCGCAAGCGGTTTGGGGTTTTTTATTTCCTCCCTAACTCCATCCCTGCTTCTGACTAACTGCAGCAAACTCTCCCTATGCTCAGATCGGCAGAAGTAAGATGGCGGTCGGCGTGCACGCCCCTTTATAGCACCTGTGATGCTGCAGACAGCAAGCCAATCTCTGCCATGCCCTTCTCTAAGATGGTGGGGACCGAGACCTATGTCATCACGCTGCCCACACTCTGCGTCCTCATTCATTGGCTGAAAAACGGCGGTAACAGCGTCATATGAAACGCGACTTTGGCACTCTGATCGTGTACCGCATGGCCGATCCCACATTAGGATCGGTTCGGGTTTCATGAAACCCGACTTTGCCTAAAAGTCGCCGATTTCTGAAAATGACCGATCCGTTTCGCTCAACCCTAGTAGTAGTAGTAGAAGTAGCTTAGTTGCAAACCAACCCAGATTTCCCAGGACACCTCAACTTAAAGGAAGGGGGAACAAGGTCTGTGTAAACCCTACCCAGATATGGGTATCCCAGGGTGAACTGGGGGTTTTAGATGAAGAGGTGGGGATGTTCTCAAAAGACTAGATTTTCTGACAAGGCTAGAATATCTCTAGTAATGTAGCATAAGTAGTAAGAGTAGTAGTGGTAATAAGAGTGTTTGCAATTAAGGTGGTAGGTAGTTATGATGATGTCATAATTTTACCCACCTGACCATATATCTTGGTTAAGGGTGAGTTTTAGTAACTTTAGGAAGTAACATGGGCTCAGTAGTTTGTACTGCTGCAGTTCAGCAATTAGGTACCAATCTAACCAGCAAAACATGAAGCTTGTCCTGTCTTGAAGTTTATGTTTCTCTTTGCTTTCCATAATCATCTTTAGTCTTTGTTTCTATGCTTAAGATATGGAATATATTTCAGAACCACCATTAGGCATAGACATGTTTGCAGTGACAATACATTGCTATGGAATATGATAACACTATTTTACCATGACAAATACTTAAAAAACGATGTTACTTTTATTAAATAAAAAGTAACAAGAATTTAAGACCATAAACTATTTCTCTGGCCACACAAAAGAGCAGGTTACATCTAAAGAAAGCTGAGAAAGTTTCCCTCTGGCACAAAATGTATTGGCACTACACAGAATGAAAATATGACCATCTAAAAGCATCTGTAAATCTATTAAATTCTCTGCCAGGGAGCGTTTGGATATCTGCGTAAAAACATGAAATTGAAAACCTTGCACAGACTATTTTTAACAATGCTATGAAATTGTGCCTTCTGCCTTATAAGGGATACATTATTTCTGCCAATATAAAGTAATAAAAGATATACCTAAAAAAATGAGCATTGCAATCCTCAGTTATTTTTTAATCACTTGAAATTTCGTGCTCAAATCTTACTTTTCATAGCTAGCATGTCTTTTGATTTCTGCCAGTGACAGATAATCGAGTACATGTAGGGAAATTTAAGGGGTTGACCTGCCATGACTAGTGTTGAGCATTCCGATGCTGCAAGTATCGGGTATCGGCCGATACTTGCTGTATCGGAATTCCGATACCGGGATTCCGATACTCTTGTGGTATCGGGTATCGGGTATCGCAACAACATTAATGTTAAAATGTGTAAAAGAGAGAATTAAAATAAAAAATATCGCTATACTCACCTCTCCGACGCAGCCGGGACTTCAGCGAGGGAACCGGCAGCGTTGTTTGTTTAAAATTCGCGCTATTACTTGGTTACGTGAATTCCCGGCTTGTGATTGGTCAGGTCGGCCACGTTGCCGGGACGCGGACCAATCACAGCAAGCCGTGACGAAATTACGTCACGGCTTGCTGTGATTGGTCCGCGTCCCGGCAATATGGCCGCCCTGACCAATCACAAGCCGTGACGTCACGGGAGGCTGGACACGCGCCCATTTTAAAATGAGCGCGTCCAGCCTGCCGGCTTGTGATTGGTTGACCGCGGCGCAACCAATCACAAGCCGTGACGTCACGGGAGGCTGGACACGCGCCCATTTTAAAATGAGCGCGTCCAGCCTGCCGGCTTGTGATTGGTTGACCGCGGCGCAACCAATCACAAGCCGTGATGTCACGGGAGGCTGGACACGCGCCCATTTTAAAATGAGCGCGTCCAGCCTCCCGGCTTGTGATTGGTTGACCGCGGCGCAACCAATCACAAGCCGTGACGTCACGGGAGGCTGGACACGCGCCCATTTTAAAATGAGCGCGTCCAGCCTCCCGGCTTGTGATTGGTTGACCGCGGCGCAACCAATCACAAGCCGTGACGTCACGGGAGGCTGGACACGCGCCCATTTTAAAATGAGCGCGTGTCCAGCCTCCCGTGACGTCACGGCTTGTGATTGGTCAGGGCGGCCATATTGCCGGGACGCGGACCAATCACAGCAAGCCGTGACGTAATTTCGTCACGGCTTGCTGTGATTGGTCCGCATCCCGGCAACATGGCCGACCTGACCAATCACAAGCCGGGAATTCACGTAACCAAGTAATAGCGCGAATTTTAAACAAACAACGCTGCCGGTTCCCTCGCTGAAGTCCCGGCTGCGTCGGAGAGGTGAGTATAGCGATATTTTTTATTTTAATTCTTTCTTTTACACATTTATATGGTTCCCAGGGCCTGAAGGAGAGTTTCCTCTCCTTCAGACCCTGGGAACCATCAGGAATACCGTCCGATACATGAGTCCCATTGACTTGTATTGGTATCGGGTATCGGTATCGGATTGGATCCGATATTTTGCCGGTATCGGCCGATACTTTCCGATACCGATACTTTCAAGTATCGGACGGTATCGCTCAACACTAGCCATGACATATCAAATCCTGTATATGTATATGTATCTATGTATATACAGTTGTGCTCAAAAGTTTACATACTCTGGCAGATTTTTTGATTTCTTGGCCCTTTTTTCAGAGATAACACCAAAACTTTTTCTCCACTCATGGCTAGTGGTTGGTTGAAGCCATTTATTGTCAAACTACTGTGTTTTCTCTTTTTAAATCATAATGACAACCCAAAACATCCAAATGACCCTGATGAAAAATTCACATATGTCATGATATGTACTTTTACCCTGTCCTGTATTTGAATAATATGCCATTTGATGTATGTAACTGTTCTCTGGTTTCTATTAGCTGTAATTTATGTATTTTCTTGTGCTGGGAGTTTACCTGTAACAATGTCTCCTTCCCCCAATACTTGCAGCCCTAAGCTATAATGTAATTAAGCTTTGTCAACTAGTGAAGGAATAGCCATTCTTCCTCACAGCAGGTGGCTAGTCGAATGTACATACTACATAGACTAAGCGGAGCCAACCAGTGTAGAATCTTCTGATGGACCCAACCATTGAATAGAAGGTGTGACCCCTACCCCCCTTCATGGGTGGATGCCAGGAGCTCAGACAATCCATTTTTATTTTGAGATCAGATGTGAGTTGATCCTAAAAGGAGAAGGAGTGGGGATTCTTAGCTGAGGCAAGACCCCACGTCCATCTGTGACTGCAGAAGTGAACGGGGCGAGACTTGAGCTGAGGACATATCTCATCATTTGTGAGATTGTTTTGGGATCCCTTGGACTCGTGTGGACTATTGCTTTGTTAGCTGGCACAAGGATTATCGGGAGGTGCCCCCGAACCTGTTCCGTTGGACTAATTGTGGACTCTGTAGATCTACCTGCATGTGTTGTTCCAGCGTTCTTGATAATAAATCTGTGGAATCATCCCTTGGCCTGTTGTCCCTTCCTGCTCTGCCGTACACCCCGTCACAAACTGGTGGCAAGCAGCGGGATCAGAGCAGAAGGAATGGAGGACAATGGCCCAACATCGGGAACCAGCACCGCAGAGTACAAGAACTGGACTTTGGGGAGCCTACAATCAAAGGCCCGTGAAGTAGGAGTCCATTTTAAAGGACTCTCCAAGGAGCAGCTAATTGAGGCTTTGGAAGGAGTTCGCCTGCAAGATGACGCTGAGGAAGGATCCTCGCAGCAAATGGAGGAAAGACTACAGCCGGAGGTAAATACCCAAAAAAGTCAGTGGGTTGTGTGGTATGAGGAGTTGGCATTGCTGGGAAAGGAGGCCACCATAGACGATAAGAGAGAGGCCATTCACAGAGCTCAGGAGAGGGAGAGGGAGGCCATTCACAGAGCCGAGGAGAGGGAGAGGGAGGCCATTCACAGAGCCGAGGACAGAGCTCAGGAAATGGCATTGCTGGAGAGGCAGATCGCTTTGGAAGCAGCTAGAAGCTCCAGACAGACTGTAACCCCAGCACCCACCATGAGGGAACTCCCCAGAGTGTCCCGCAAAGACTTCAAGCCCGTTAATGAGGCTGCAGGCAACATTGAGGGCTTTTTCCAGGACTTTGAGCATCAGTGTCGATTAATGGAAGTCCTGGAAAGGGAGCAAGTCCGACATCTGGTGGGGCTCTTAGAGGGTGGAGCTGCCGAAGCCTACAGAGCTATGGACCCTCGGGGGAACCATGAGTATGTGGAGATTAAACAGACTATTCTAGAACATTATGTTGTGACGCCAGACACTTACAGGACTCAGTTCCGTACTTTAGTCTGTGATGTGGAAGTGTCTTTTAAGATATATGCTCATAGACTCAAACAAATATGTCATCGCTGGCTGGAGGCAGAGGAGGCCTTAACCTGGGAGACCTTCCTCCAGGTTATCCTAAAAGAGCAGTTTTACTTCAAGTGCCCTGCTGAGATCCGGGAATGGGTGCATGAGAGGAGACCAGCGACAGTGGAAGAAGCTGCATCTCTCGCTGATGAGGCTCTCACCATCAAGCCTCAGTGGAGGGTTCTGTTGGAGGATGGAGAGAGGCCTACCAGCTCCACAACATCGGTGGCCCCCAGTTCTTCTGTCCCCATTGTTCCCTGTTCCTCTAAGACACCACCTCATGCTGATACACGTGTAAATGTGCATCCAGTTGCTTCTACTGCATTTCCTGGAATACGATGAGGAGAGGAAGTAGCAGAGCGCAGGTGTTATGGTTGTGGGCATCTGGGGCATCTGCAGGCCTCATGCCCAGCCAGCCAATGGAGGAGTCATCCTCAAACCCCTACAGCACCTTCAGGTGGGAGCCGGCCTCCAGGTTCCCTTACCCCTTGCCCAAGAGGACGCCTTGGATGGAGTGAGACCCAGCACAGATGCTATCGATGTGGGCAGCCGGGGCATCTGCAAGCCTCCTGCCCAGCTGTTCAAATGAGGATTGATCCTGTACCCAGTCGTATTATTAATTATGTACAGCCAAGTGCCATGGAGGAAGACATGTCACCACTATGTGAGGACTGGCCTAGTGCCACATCCACCCATGTTGCACCACTAGGAGTTTATGGTGTGCGACCTGCAGCTATGATGACTTCTGCTCATCGAGGTAAGCACTTGCAGGAGGTCATGCTGGATGGACAGAGACTTATTGGATTTTGTGACTCGGGGGCTTTCCTCACACTGGCTGATCCCCGAGTGGTTCGGCCTGAGGCAGTTCATAGAGGACCTGGGATTGTCATTAGACTGGCTGGTGGGCAATGGAGGACTATTCCCACAGCCACTGTGGATCTGAACTTTGGTTTTGGGGTCAGGCGATGTGTGGTTGGGGTGATGGGTGGTCTGCCTGCAGATGTTCTCCTGGGCAATGCTGTGGGAGAGCTACGATGCCAATTTGTGGCTGCATGAAGCCACATGTAAGTTACGCTCTACCTGTGTGTACTTAACCAGCGACCTGTAGAGGTCCCTAGTACGTACACAAATTGGGAGGGGAAGGGATTGTCATAATATGTACTTTTACCCTGTCCTGTATTTGAATAATATGCCATTTGATGTATGTAACTGTTCTCTGGTTTCTATTAGCTGTAATTTATGTATTTTCTTGTGCTGGGAGTTTACCTGTAACTATGTCTCCTTCCCCCAATACTTGCAGCCCTAAGCTATAATATAATTAAGCTTTGTCAACTAGTGAAGGAATAGCCATTCTTCCTCACAGCAGGTGGCTAGTCAAATGTACATACTACATAGACTAAGCGGAGCCAACCAGTGTAGAATCTTCTGATGGACCCAACCATTGAATAGAAGGTGTGACCCCTATCCCCCCTTCATGGGTGGATCCCAGGAGCACAGACAATCCATTCTTATTTTGAGATCAGATGTGAGTTGATCCTAAAAGGAGAAGGAGTGGGGATTCTTATCTGAGGCAAGACCCCACGTCCATCTGTGACTGCGGAAGCGAACGGGGCGAGACTTGAGCTGAGGACATATCTCGTCATTCGTGAGATTGTTTTGGGATCCCTTGGACTCATGTGGACTATTGCTTTGTTAGCTGGCACAAGGATTATCGGGAGGTGCCCCCGAACCTGTTCCGTTGGACTAATTGTGGACTCTGTAGATCTACCTGCATGTGTTGTTCCAGCGTTCTTGATAATAAATCTGTGGAATCATCCCTTGGCCTGTTGTCCCTTCCTGCTCTGCCGTACACCCTGTCACAACATACCCTGATGATTTTGGCCTGATAATATGCACAGAAGTTGACACAAATGGGTTTGAATGGCTACAAAAGGTAACATCGTCACCTGTGACCTATTTGTTTGCAATCAGTGTGTGCGTATAAAAGCTGAGTGAGTTTCTGGGATCCAGACTCTTGCATCTTTCTTCCAGCCACTGACGTTTCTGGATAGTGAGTCATGGGAAAAGCAAAAGAATTGTAAATGGATCTATGGGAAAAGGTAGTTGAACTGTATAAAACAGGAAAGGGATACAAAAAGATATCCAAGGAACTGATAATGCCAGTCAGCAGCATTCAAACTGTGATTAAAAAATGGAAATTTGGTGCTCTATAAAAACAAAACCATGGTCAGGTAGATCAACAAAAATATCGTCCACAACTGCCAGGAAAATTGTTCGGGATGCAAACAAAATCCCACAAATAGCATCAGCTGAAATACAGGCTCTCTGAAAAGTAGCGGTGAGCTGTTTCAAGATGCACAATAAGGAAGCACTTGAAGAAAAATGGGCTGCATGGTCAAGTCAACAGAAGAAAGCCATTACTGCACAAATGCCACAAAGTATTTTGCCTACAATATGCAAAACAGCACAGAGACAAGCCTCAAAACTTCTGGAGCAAGGTAATTTGGAGTGATAAGACCAAAATTGAACTATTTGGCCACAATCAGAAACGTTACATTTGGAGAGAGGTCAACAAGTCCTATGATGAAAGGAACACCATTCCTACTGTAAAGCACAGAGGTAGATTGCTGATGTTTTGGGGATGTGTGAATTACAAAGGCACAGGAAACTTGGTCAAAGTTGAAGGAAAGATGAATGCAGCACGTTATCAGCAAATACTGGAGGCGAATTTGCACTCATAAGCCCGGAAGCTGCTCATGGGAAATACTTGGATGTTCCAACATGAGAACGATTCAAAACACAAGGCCAAGGCGACCTGTCATTGGTTACAGCAGAACAAAGTGAAGGTTCTGGAGTGGCCACCTCAGTATCCTGACCTTAATATCATTGAGCCACTCTGGGGAGATCTCAAGCGTGCAATTCATTCTCGACAGCCCAGGAATTTACAGGAACTGAAAGCTTTTTGCCAAAAAGAGTGGGCAGCTTTACCATCTGAGAAAATAAAGAACCTCATCAACAACTACCACAAAAGACTTCAAGCTGTCATTGATGTTATAGGTGGCAATACACGGTATTCAGAAATGGGGTATGTGGACTTTTGATCAGGGTAATTTGAATGTTTTGGGTTGTCTTTATGATTTAAAAATAGAAAAGACAGTAGTTTGACAATAAATTACTTCACCCAACCAATAACCATGCGTAAAGAAAAAAGTTTTGGTGTTCGTATTCTCTGTCAAAAAGGCTAAGAAAGCAAAAATTCTGCATGAGTATGTAAACTTTTGAGGATATCGATGGTACGAAAAAGGTGAACCAAAACCATTAATCAATAACTACCTATATATGTTGTAGGAATAATCCAGATGGGGGCTAGCTACTGCTAGGTAGGTGAGCCTGTGGGCATGAACAAATGGTAAGCATCTAGGAGTCCCTGTCTTATTCACTCTAAAATGAGCGATGCGCGCTATAATGTATTACCTGTAGGCAGGATTGGAAAAGCGGCGCTCCCGCGCCCTGCTGTGCTGCGTGTGAGTGACAATGAAAGCTGCTGAATAAAGGGAGCTGGGATGTGTCATGGACCGGAAGTGTCCAGTCTGAAAGCGGATGTGACGTCGCGCGAGACCGCCGATGCAAAGAGCATGCGCAAGGGTTGCTATTCTTTCATAGTGTAACTTCTGGTTTCAACTCTCTCTCTCTCTCTCTCTCTCTCTCTCTCTCTCTCTCTATATATATATATATATATATATATATACACAGGTGCACCTCACAAAATTAGAATATCATTAAAAAGTTAATTTATTTGAGTTCTTCAACACAAAATAAGAAACTCATATTTTTGTATAGAGTTATTACAAACAGAGTGATCTATTTCAAGTGTTTAAATCTGTTAATGTTGATGAATATAGCTTACAGCCAATGAAAATTCAAATGTCATAATCTCAGTAAATAAGAATACTTTATAACATTAGCTTGAAAAAATTATTTTAAAATCCGAAATGTTGGCTTACTGAAATGTATATTCAGTAAATGCACTTAATACTTGGTCGGGGCTCCTTTGGCATCAATTCCTGCATCAATGCAGCGATCAGCCTGTGGCACTACAGAGGTGTTATGGAAGCCCAGGTTGCTTTGATAGAAGCCTTCAGCTCATCTGTATTGTTGGGTCTGGTGTCTCTCATCTTCCTTTTTACAATACCCCGTAGATTCATAAAGGGGTTAAGGTCAGGTGAGTTTGCTGGCCAATCAAGCATAGTGATACTGTTGTTTTTAAACCAAGTATTGGTACTTTTGGTGGTGAGGACAGGTGACAAGTCCTGCTGTTGAATGTAAATTCCATCTCCAAAAAAGCTTGTTGGCAGAGGGAATCATGAAGTGCTCTTAAATTTCCCGGTAGACGGCTGTGGTGACTTTGGTCTTGATAAAACACAGTGTACCTATACCAGCAGATGACATAGCTACCCAAACCATCACTGATTGTGGAAACTTCACACTAGACGTCAAGCAGCTTAGATTGTCTGTCTCTCCACTCTTCCTCCAGACTCTGGGACCTTGATTTCCATGGTCTAGTGTGAAGTATCCACAATCAATGAAGGTTTGAGGAGCCATGTCATCTGGTGCAGGTCCACTGTGTTTTATCAAGACCAAAGTCAGCACATTCGTCTACCAGGAAATTTAAGAGCACTTCATACTTCCCTCTGCAGACAAGCTTTTTAGAGATGGAAATTTCATTCTCCAGCAGGACTTGGCACCTATCCACACTGCCAAAAGTACCAATACCTGGTTTATAAACAACAGTATCACTGTGCTTGATTAGCCAGAAAAGTCATCTGACCCTAACCCTAAAGAGAACCAATGGGGTATTGTCAAGAGGAAGATAAGAGACACCAGACCCAACAATGCAGGTGAGCTGAAGGCTGCTATCATAGCAACCTGGGCTTCCATAACACCTCAGTAGTTCCACAGGCTGATCGCATCCATGCCACACCACATTTATGCAGTAATTGAAGCAATAGGAGCCTCCACCAAGTATTGAGTGCATTTACTGAACATACATTTCAGTAGGTCAATGTTTCGAATTTTAAAATCAATTTTTCAAGCTGGTGTTATAAAGTATTCTAATTTACTGAGACAATGACTTTTGGGTATTCATTAGCTGTCAGCCATAATCATCAACATTAACATAAATAAACACTTGAAATAGATCACACTGTTTGTAATGACTCTATATAATTTATGAGTATCACTTTTTGTATCGAAAAGCTGAAATAAAAACTTTTTGATGATATTTTAATTTTGTGAGATGCACACATATATATATATATATATATATATATATATATATATATATATATATATATATACCGTACAGACCAAAAGTTTGGACACACCTTCTCATTTAACCCCTTACTGACCTCGGACGGGATAGTACGTCCGAGGTCAGCTCCCCTGTTTTGAACAGCTGACATGTGCCCGCAATAGGCGCGGGCAGAATCGCGATCTGCCCGCGCCTATTAACTAGTTAAATGCCGCTGTCAAACGCAGACAGCGGCATTTAACTACCGCATCCGGCCGGGCGGCCGGAAATGACATCATCACCGACCCCCGTCACATGATCGGAGGTCGGCGATGCTTTAGAATGGTAACCATAGAGGTCCTTGAGACCTCTATGGTTACTGATCTCCGGCAGCTGTGAGCGCCACCCTGTGGTCGGTGCTCACAGCACACCTGATTTTCTGCTACATAGCAGCGATGTGATGATCACTGTTATGTAGCAGAGCCGATCGCGCTGTGCCTGCTTCTGGCCTCCCATGGAAGCTATTGAAGCATGGCAAAAGTTTAAAAAAAAGTTAAAAAAATGTGAAAAAAATAAAAAAATATAAAAGTTTAAATCACCCCCCTTTCGCCCCAATCAAAATAAATCAATTAAAAAAATCAAACCTACACATATTTGGTATCGCCGCGTTTAGAATCGCCCGATCTATCAATAAAAAAAAGCATTAACCTGATCGCTAAATGGCGTAACGAGAAAAAAATTTGAAACGCCAGAATTACGTTTTTTTGGTCACCACGACATTGCATTAACATGCAATAACAGGCGATCAAAAGAACGTATTTGCACCAAAATGTTATCATTACAAACGCCAGCTCGGCACACAAAAAATAAGCCCTCACCTGACCCCAGATCACGAAAAATGGAGACGCTACGAGTATCGGAAAATGGCGCTTTTTTTTTTTTTGCAAAGTTTGGAATTTTTTTTCACCACTTAGGTGAAAAATAACCTAGTCATGTTAGGTGTCTATGAACTCATACTGACATGGAGAATCATAATGGGAGGTCAGTTTTAGCATTTAGTGAACCTAGCAAAAAAAACAAACAAAAAACAAGTGTGGGACTGCACTTTTTTTGCAATTTCACCGCACTTGGAATTTTTTTCCTGTTTTCTAGTACACGACATGGTAAAACAATGATGTTGTTCAAAAGTACAACTCGTCCCGCAAAAAATAAGCCCTCACATGGCCAAATTGACGGAAAAATAAAAAAGTTATGGCTCTGGGAAGGAGGGGAGTGAAAAACAAACACGGGAAAACGGAAAATCCCAAGGTCATGAAGGGGTTAAAGATTTTTCTGTATTTTCATGACTATGAAAATTGTAAATTCACACTGAAGGCATAAAAACTATGATTTAACACATGTGGAATTATATACTTAACAAAAAAGTGTGAAACAACTGAAAATATGTCTTATATTCTAGGTTCTTCAAAGTAGCCACCTTTTGCTTTGATGACTGCTTTGCACACTCTTAGCATTCTCTTGATGAGCTTTAAAAGGTAGTCACCGGAAATGGTTTTCACTTCACAGTTGTGCCCTGTCAGGTTTAATAAGTGGGATTTCTTGCCTTATAAATAGGGTTGGGGCCATCAGTTGTGTTGAACAGACGTCTAGTGGATAAACAGCTGATAGTCCTACTGAATAGACTGTTAGAATTTGTATTATGGCAAGAAAAAAGCATCTAAGTAAAGAAAAATGAGTGGCCATCATTACTTTAAGAAATGAAGGTCAGTCAGTCCAAAAAATTGGGAAAACTTTGAAAGTGTCCCCAAGTGCAGTTGCAAAAGCCATCAAGTGCTACAAAGAAACTGTCTCACATGAGGACCGTCCCAGGAAAGGAAAACCAAGAGTCACCTCTTCTTCTGAGGATAAGTTTATCAGAGTCACCAGCCTCAGAAATCGCAGGTTAACAGCAGCTCAGATTAGAGACCAGGTCAATGCCACACAGAGTTCTAGCAGCAGACACATCTCTACAACAACTGTTAAGAGGAGACTTTGTGAAGCAGGCCTTCATGGTAAAATAGCTGCTAGGAAACCACTGCTAAGGACAGGCAACAAGCAGAAGAGACTTGTTTGGGCTAAAGAACACAAGAAATGGACATTAGACCAGTGGAAATCTGTGCTTTGGTCTGATTAGTCCAAATTTGAGATCTTTGGTTCCAACCACCTTGTCTTTGTGCGATGCAGAAAAGGTGAACGGATGGACTCTACATGCCTGGTTCCCACCGTGAAGCATGGAGGAGGAGGTGTGATGGTGTGGGGGTGCTTTGCTGATGACACTGTTGGGGATTTATTCAAAATTGAAGGCATACTGAACCAGCATGGCTACCACAGCATCTTGCAGCGGCATGCTATTCCCTCCGGTTTGCGTATAGTTTGACCATCATTTATTTTTCAACAGGACAATGACCCCAAACACACCTCCAGGCTGTCTAAGGGCTATTTGACCAAGAAGGAGAGTGATGGGGTGCTATGCCAGATGACCTGGCCTCCACAGTCACAAGACTTGAACCCAATCGAGATGGTTTGGGGTGAGCTGGACCGCAGAGTGAAGGCAAAAGGGTCAACAAGTGCTAAGAATCTCTGGGAACTCCTTCAAGATTGTTTGAAAACCATTCCCAGTGACTACCTCTTGAAGCTCATCAAGAGAATGCCAAGAATGTGCAAAGCAGTCATCAAAGCAAAAGGTGGCTACTTTGAAGTACCTAGAATATAAGACATATTTTCAGTTGTTTCACACTTTTTTGTTAAGTATATAATTCCACATGTGTTAATTCATAGTTTTGATGTCTTCAGTGTGAATTTACAATTTTCATGGTCATGAAAATACAGAAAAATCATTAAATGAGAATGTGTGTCCAAACTTTTAGTCTGTACTATATATATATATATATATATATATATATATATATATATATATATATATATATATTAGAAATAAACTATATTTGCAATTTACAGAGGTAGCCAATTTTAACTTGAAAAGTAACACACTATTTTGATAACTTGTGGTAGAAGGGTACCTCACGTTGTAGAAATGTGTGAATCCGTGAAAATTCAAATTCACCTGTTTGAGCAGATTTTCTTAGAGTATTCAATTTGCAAAGAAGTTATTTTCTGTTAAGGACTCTAACTAAACTTACGATGTAAAAAAGTAAAAAATTACTTATACTTCCCTCAACGCTCACCTCACCGTTCCCAGTCTAGTCCTCAGTAAATGTTCTTATCTTTGCCGCAAGCGCTGGATCAACAAATCTATTCTTGCTAGGTCAGAACTTCTGGCTCTGATGAGGTTATCACAAGTGCTTTGAGTTTGTGCATACATGAGCTGAAACATCTTTGGCCTCCTCAAAGCCAGAAGTCCTTGCTTTACACGAATGGCAAGGGCATTACAGCCCTCGCAGTGGTGATTAGAAGATGTGCTTAAGACTGGACAGGGGACAGTGAAGAACACGAGGGCCTGAGAGGCGACTAGTAAGGTGTGAATAAATTTTGGGGATTTTTGTAACCTTTATTCTGAATCTGCACAGAAGCACATTTGAAAAAAATATGCATTCTGGGGAACATGGATTTATTATGTAAGTTACAGGTAGAATTCAATGCCATTCTAATATATTTACTTATCTTTACTAGGAAGTTTAAGATAATTTAACAATGTAGAAGCCAATGACCAATGTCAAGTTAGGTGTCAAATTTTATTTTTTTGCACCATGAAATACTGGTGTTGTGTTATCTGTTTTACACTTTGCTACATTTGTACGTAGATATGTACATCTGTTAATAAAACAATCCAGTGAAGAGTTACAATGCTTTATTACATAGAAATCTGGTGTTCACAGTGAATAGCAATGTGCTGGTCAATTTAATAAGCTTTGTGCTGGTGGTCACACATGCTCAGTCACTTTCCCATACCCAGTTATTTGCGTAGGGATTTACTGATCAATACAGAGCGAAAAATGGAAAGCTTGCATCCCTGGTCATTATGTCCATTGTCTATTTTGCAGTAAATATTGAATAACTATGCAGAGAACTAGCTGTTGGGAAAGTGACTGAGCATGTGTGACCAACAGCACTGAGACCATTAAATGGACTTTTACAGTGTTATACGGTACACTTTAGCAATCAAGTGGTGCCATACTATGTAAGAAAATGTCTTAAAGCTTCACTGGAACTATTTTATGAGAATTCAACAGTGAGATCATTCTGATGAGAGAGTTACTAAATCTTTTATCTAGTGAGATAACAAAAAGAGACGCTCCCTGTGTAACACCCTTGGCAACGAGTGACGTTGCGTTGAGTTGCTTTTTCGTCTGGTCAGGTTGTGCTCGGCACAACTAGTTAAAGGGGACCTGTCACCAGGTTTGGCCAATACGAGATACGGCCATTGCCTTTCAGGTCTTATATACAGCATTCTATAATGCTGTATATTAGCCCCCGATCCGACCTGTAAGAGAAAAAAATAACTTATACCATACTCACCTGGGGGGCGGTCCGGTCCCATGGGCGTCACAGGTCTTGGTCCGGCGCCTCCCATTTTCTTACCATCCAGGTCCTCCTGCTTGCCTCATGAAAGGGGGTGGCCGTAACTCATATCAGCCAAACCTGGTGACAGGTTCATTTTAACAAGTGATATATAATCCAGTTGTGACTGCTGCTCCGGCCATTGTGCTCACATCAAATGGAGATAGGGCATAACAAGAAAAGGCGATATGAGTGCTGTGGTTCTGAAACGCGTTGCAATACATTGGAAGTTATTTTATACTTACCGCCCAGATTCACCTCTGTCAGCGGCGGCGCTCGGGATCCATTGCACTCCTCTCTCCTTAACTATTTTATCTGTCTTTTCTGAGTTTCTCTCTCCTGATTAATCACCACAGACAACATCAAAGAGAAACAAAGAACCTGAAAAAAGTCAAGCACTGCAAAATTTTTAATAAAACCCAGAATGCAATTGTTTTAGCCCCAAATAAAAACATTCAAATAATAAAATGTCGAAGATGTAGGCAATCTCTTGGCTTTATGATATTATACTTGGCAACAATCAAAAAACGGTAATGTAATCAGAATCTCTAGGGAGCAATGCATTAAGATTTGGGCCTTTATTATGTAGAACTGATATAAACCGGTAAGTAATGTAGTCATTTAAACATCAAAAGTCTTAACTTTAAATGTACAATATAGAACTGTTTTGACTTGTAGATTATTTATTTTTAGCCACCAGTTCTCTTATGGGGTCTTACTTTGGAACAGTATTTGCAAGTATAGTTTTCTATTTGGAATGTGAATACATACACCCACAAATACAATTTCTAACAAAATATTTAAGAAATTTAGCATTTTTTTCACACAATGACATTAAAACAAAAAATAACTTCCATAGTGCAATGCCAAGCTTTTGTCTCATTTATGAGGAAATGAAGGAGATTTTGTATTCGTATTTTTCCTTTAGTAGAACAATATAATGCCCAAGCCAATATTGGCACATTATAAATAAAAAAACTCACAATGTTACACAAATGTAATATGTTACCATAGAAACCAGCAGTGGCTAAGGCATGAATATTTCTGTATTATGCAAAGGTTTAAAAGATATAATGTGTGAAACAAAACAATGCACATGCCAATCACACAACTATGCATAGTTTATGTATTGTGGAAGCTCATTAGAATATCTTACAATGTATTATTTGTACACTATGAGCAATGGTCTATTACAGGGCTTTGGTTGTTGACTGCGGATTGAAGAGGCTATTTCAACGTCTTAAATGAATAAAAGTGCAAAGTGCTTGTAAAAAACATCTATTTGCAATTTTCCTCTTATTAAAAATCCTCTGCATTTTCAAGAATGGAGGGATTTTTAATTCTATAGTTTACTGCTCTTTGTCTATGTTACCGCACAACTCTGTCATCTGTGAGCATGGCCGGTTTCTTAAAGAAGGTGCGGGTGTCACTTCCCTCTCTAATTAGATCCAGCTTCCTTTGATTTAGCCCACAGACACTGTTTGGCCTATGTTTAGTTTGACTTAGACCTGTGGTTTCGCTCAGCTAGATAAAGGGGTGTCTCTTCTGTCCAGCAGTCCAGTAGGTGTAATCATCTCTCTCCTGTGGCCAATGGGACACTACCATACCCTATGTAAACGTATATTGTGCAGGAATCACTCCCTAAAAACTAGGTCTCTGTTTGCTATGCTGTTCAGACAGACTTGGCTTATATCCTGACTTCATATAATCCTGTTATCTCCCTAGTCTAAAGGTTCCGTCACATTCAGCGATGCTGCGGCGATATAGACAACGAGCCGACCTAAACTAGATCGCTGGAGCGTCGCTGTTTAGGTCGCTGTAGAGACGTCAAACACAGCAACTCCAGAACGATGCAGGAGCGATCCAGTGACGTAACGGCGACTCACTTCTCGTTCTCGCTGGTTGTTAGCTCCATGTCAAACAGCCGGAGTGTACCGACTGGCTAGAAGGAGACGCTGCGATGCCCCCTATGCTCGTTGCTGGCGTCGTTGCTTTTGATGTCAAACATGACGATACACGCCGACCTGGCGATGAAATAAAGTTCTGGCCTTCTAGCTCCGATCAGCGATGGCACAGCGGGATCCAGATCGTAAAATCAATGTCAAACACAACGAGATCGCTATCCAGGACGCTGCAACGTCACGGATTGTTGTCGTTCTCTTTGCAAAGTTGCTGAGTGTGACGGTACCTTTACCTCAGTCTGATTAACTTCATTCTGACTGAATACTTGGTATTGACCCCAGCTAATTCATTGGCAAATAGATTTTGATTCCTAATTCAGTCCCTGATTTTGTCATCAAAGTCACTGACCCAGATACCTTGACTTCTTTTGCCTCAGCCTTGCTCCCCCGGCCAGCAGCTTCTCAATGGAAGCAATCCAGGAAGCCCCATTGTACGAACAAATACTTGTAAAGCGACTTAAGGGTGATGGTTGGGGTTCCACTGAGTTAAGCACCAAGTCTCTGCAAGATAACTTTTTTCAGCCAGTGACATCAGATAAGACATTACAGCATGCTTGTCAGCTATTTGCTTCACACCCTGCAAGTGCTACTCTGACGGTGGCCAGATTATTAGGTCTGGCTAAGGGTACTGTCACACAGTGCAATTTTGATCGCTACGACGGCACGATCCGTGACGTCGCAGCGTCGTATGATTATCGCTCCAGCGTCGTAGACTGCGGTAACACTTTGCAATCACGGCGCTGGAGCGATGCCGAAGTCCCCGGGTAACCAGAGTAAACATCGGGTTACTAAGCACAGGGCCGCGCTTAGTAACCCGATGTTTACCCTGGTTACCAGCGTAAACGTAAAAAAAACAAACAGTACATACTCACATTCCGGTGTCTGTCCCCCGGCGTTCTGCTTCTCTCCACTGTGTAAGCACAGCAGCCGGAAAGCAGAGCGGTGACGTCACCGCGTCACCGCTGTGCTCGCTTTCCGGCCGGCAGGCGCTCACAGTGCAGAGAAGCTGAGACGCCGGAGGACAGACACCGGAATGTGAGTATGTACTGTTTGGTTTTTTTACGTTTACGCTGGTAACCAGGGTAAACATCGGGTTACTAAGCGCGGCCCTGCGCTTAGTTACCCGATGTTTACCCTGGTTACAAGCGAACACATCGCTGGATCGGTGTCACACACAACGATCCAGCGATGTCAGCGGGTGATCAAGCGACGAAAGAAAGTTCCAAACGATCTGCTACGACGTACGATTCTCAGCAGGGTCCCTGATCGCTGCTGCGTGTCAGACACTGCGATATCGTAACGATATCGCTAGAACGTCACGAATCGTACCGTCGTAGCGATCAAAATTGCACTGTGTGACAGTACCCTAACTTCAGTGCCACTGCTCTCCTCTTGTATTGCAGAGGCAAGGGTGCTAGTTGTGTCAGAGAGCTCACACTTCAGACCAGCGGTACAAACATGCTGCCAGTTAGAACTGTCAATCTTTAGGAGCTAGCTGCCCCAGGCAAATAGGAAGCTGGGAGACAAAGGAGCAGTACGTTCCTGAATACAGAAGATTGGAAGAACTAGCATTGGATCTGAGACATGTTATTGGTATCCACATATACATACATACACAGTGCATCAACATACTGTGATTAATAAATACATGAACTCTATTATTGCTGCAAACGTTAAAAATGTAAGGTTTGCTTTTTCATCAAAGAACGAAAAAAATCGTTCAACCACATCAAGGTGTACCCAAAAATGGATGGTTCCTAGCAAAAATGTCCTACCTATAAATGTGCCAAACCATCCCTCATGTAAATGGGGAGTGAAAGGGAAAACAGATAGCTTGCAATTAAAAACTTGTTTGGAAAGGATGTGTAGATAAGGGTGCTGGGCCCTGTAGGGGGCCACACACCTGAATGAATACTACAAAAAGCGAAATAATAGTATTAAATGAATGTGCAGGTGCACAAATAAGTTATGTGGCTAATATACAAACGTATTCACACGTGGTGCATCTGCACACTGCAACTACTGAATACATGGATTCCATTATTCCTGTAAACGTTAAAAATATAATATACTTATTAAGAATTTGTCTTATCAAAGAGCTCAAAAGCCATCCAACCATGCCAAGATGTCCGTAAATATGGATGGTTAATGTTAATGGTGTTAGTTATGTAACTTCTAGATCTACTTTTGTACATTTATAAAACAGCATGTAGTTTATGACATATTAAGGATCAGCATTTATGTTCATACATATGACCACATTCTGACAGGGGATAATTTTCATAACTAAAAAGCCTGCTGCTACACTGTCTACAACTTTTAGGCAAGTCAGCATTTTGACCATATCACCATTAATTGTATGCAAATTTCCTCTTCAGAGAAAAATAAACCTTACCCCTTAGACATTTATTGTATGCAGATTTTCCTTCTCCAAGATTCATAAACTTGAATGCTTATTGGATAAACCAGATCAAGTGATGCATATTTGCGTAATGAGGAGGGTGCGGCCCAAGGATACAAAACCTTTTATCCTTATGTGCAGGATTATTAAGCACTTTGTTTTCAGTAGGCAAATTGGTCCAAAAAAGTTTTACAGAGGGATGTAGCAGTATTGAAAATAGTAAGGCATCGGGACATAATTACAAAAAAGATGCACATATATTGTCAAAGATTTGAGAAGAATAAAATGTGGCGCAATCAGGAACCCATTATCCTCTAGTGCTGTCATGTTCCAGAACTGCAACCTCCCTGGAGTGCCCAGAAGAACAAGGTGTTCAGTCCTCAGACATAGCCATGGTAAGGAATGCTGAAACCCGACCACCACTGAACAAAACACAGAAGTTTAAAAGTCAAGACTGGGCCAAAAATATCGGAACACAGATTTTCTAAGGTTTTATGGCCTGATGTGATGAGTGTGACTCTTGACGAACCAGATGGATGGGCCCATGGCTGGATCAGTAACAGGCACTGACCTCCACTTCTACTCAGATACCAGCACGGTGGAAGTGGAGTACAGCCAAGGGCTGGTGGTATTAAAATTGAGCTATTTGGACCTTTTAGGGTTGATGATGGACACAAAAGTATCTCCCAAACCTACTGCCAGGTTTTAGAAGACATTTTCTTAAAGCAGTAATAGAGGAAATAGTCTGCCTCCTTTAACGTAACTATGAAAACCGTGACCCAAAAAGTTGATCAACAGATGAAGAAACTGACAGACACCATGGATAAAGCTTAAGACTTCTATTGAAAAAAAAGGTGGCTTTACTGGTCACTGATACTATTTGAAATGTCAAAAATGTATTTTTGTGCATTTTGAGTTGTTTAGTTATTATCATCACTTTAACAGATAAAAAATAAACAACTGAGATGAAAATGCATTTTTTCACTTAGTAGCATTCTGTAGCATTATTCTATTCTATTAATTCTGCACTCAGAAATATTCTCCTAAGAAAGAAAAAAACTCACTTTTACTTTCTTAGATATTCAGGTTTCAGCTTTATTAACCTTTTGGATTGATCGTCAGCACTGAAGTTGTTCAATAATAAAATTAATCATCACACATATAAATTGCCTTACAATTGTGTACCCACTGTACAGTTGTCATTGAGGAGAATCTTATGCTCACCACCTACCTTAATTACGCAGTGCAGGTCCCATTCAGGAGGACACTGTATGGCTAGGTAAATGTGTAAGCACAGATAATTTCTCCTTATAGCATCAAGCGATCAGACCATTATCTGTGAAGCTCTGAAACAAAAGGTGCTTGTCCTAATTGGCCAACCATCTCAAGAGGACACCTTTTGTGTGAATTTATATCAATTGATATGAGGCAAAATGGTGACAGATCCAAAAAATCAAACCCAAATCAATCATTGGTGGGTAAAAGGAATGTAATGGAATTCCCAAATTCTGTCAGAATGTCTGAGAGACTAATATAAAAAACTAAATCTAGTAGACTCCCAGAAAAACATATTCATGGTGAACATATACTTACTGCTCCTATGCTTACTTCATACTTGGATATTGCAACAGAAAATGGGTCATTTTAGCAAGCTAAATTTTAAAAAATTGTGGTGTAGTTTAAAGGGAATCTGTATCACAATGCTGTTAACCTGTTAACCTAAGATATGTGGTCAATCTGCAGGCTAATAGTGTTCTAAAGTCATGCAGCCACCTCACTGAAAGCCCGGCTACCAGGAGGAAATGATCTTTATTTCTCCCGGCAGCCTCCAGCTTTTCATCATAAAAGTGGAGCCGGTACAGCTTCAGTCACTGCTCAGTTCATAGCGAGTGCTGGCCGTAACCACACCATGCACTATAACTGACAGCCATCTTAGCAATGATGCCCTGCTCAGTTGGCTGTCAGTCATAGTGCTGGGCATTGTTATAGACACTGCTCACTATGTAGTGAGTAGTGATGAGCAAGTGTACTCGTTGCTATTGTTTTCCTGAGCACGCTCCGGTGGTCTCTGAGTATTTGTTAGTGCTCGGAGATTTAGTTTTTGTTGATACAGCTGCATGATTTACAGCTGCTAGGCAGCTTGCATACATGAGGTGGTTGTCTGGTTGCTAGAGAATCCCCTCATCTATTCAAGCTGTCTAACAGTCGCAAATCATGCAGCTGCGGTGAGGAAAACTAAATCTCCGAGCAATTACAAATACTCGGAGACCACCAGAGCGTGCTCTGGAAAACCTGAGCAACGAGTATGCTCGCTCAATCTCTAGTAGTGAGCGGTGACTGAAGCCACACCGGCCTCGCTTCTATGACTGAAAGCCTGAAGCTGCAGAGGAAACTAAAGTCTCAGGCTTTCAGTGCGGTGACCACATGGTTTTAGAACACTATTAACCTGAGAACCTCATGTCTGCAGATGTCTCTTTTTCATATGACAGGTTAACTTTAAGGAAAACAACTATCTTTAAAGGGCAGAAAGGGGCATGTCATAATATGCAAAACTGAACCAAAAGATGCACCAAATTTTTAACTTACATTTCTATTACAAAAGATGCAATCTTCTGTAAATTTTGATTGCTTTACGTACAATAGCCCGTAATGAATCTGCCACCTAGTATTAGGCAACGAGGATCTCCCCATCCTGATACATCACTTTTCATACAAATATACCATATATACTCGAGTATAAGCGGACCCGAGTATCAGCAGAGGCACATAATTTTGCCTCAAAAAACTGGGAAAACTTATTGACTTGAGTATAAGCCTAGGGTGGGAAATGAAGCAGCTACTATTACATTTCAAAAATAAAAATAGATACCATTAAAAGTAAAACTAATTGAGACATCAGTAGGTTAAGTGTTTTTGAATCAGGAGCCACATATAATGCTCCATACAAAATACGCCCCATGTAATGCTCCATAAAGTTCATGATGGGCCCAATAAGATGCTCCATACAAAAATGAGCCCCATATAATGCTGCATAAAAAGTTAATGATGGCCCCATAAGATGCTCCATACAAAAATATGCCCCATATAATGCTGCATATTGGTTAATGATGCCCCCATAGGATGCTCCATATTAAAATATGCCCCATATAATGCTGCACAAAGGTTAATGATGCCCCCATAATATGTTCCATATTAAAATATGCCCCATATACTGCTGCACAAAGGTTAATGATGTCCCCATAGGATGCTCCATATTAAAATATGCCCCATATAATGCTGCACAAAGGATAATGATGGCCCCATAATATGTTCCATATTAAAATATGCCCCACATAATGCTGCACAAAGGATAATGAATGATGGGCCCCATAAGATGCTCCATATTAAATTATGCCCCATATAATGCTGCACAAAGGTTAATGATGCCCCCATAGGATGCTCCATATTAAAATATGCCCCATATAATGCTGCACAAAGGATAATGAATGATGGGCCCCATAAGATGCTCCAAATTAAATTATGCCCCATATAATGCTGCACAAAGGATAATGATGGCCCCATAAAATGCTCTATATTAAAATATGCCCCATATCCCCCGCCGGCAATGACTCATGTATAAGCCAAGAGAGGCATTTTCAGCACAAAAAAATGTGCTGAAAATCTTGGCTTATACACAAGTATATAAAGTAGTCAAATGCCAAACAGCAAAGTTTCAACGCACATATGTAATTCCAAATGGATATCAAGTATAATACAACAATTCAATAAGCAAAAAGTAATAAACTTCCACCATAATTACTCATGGTTTTCGGAGTAGTTTCAGTACGATGTCTGGGCTGGGGTCTGTACACAGGGGGTGCATTAACTATTTAGTCAATGAACAGTGGACTGTTTTAGAAAATAAAGCCACACCGATGTAAAAGAAAACACTACATAAATACTTATGTACAAAAATCTGTCACATATGACAAATAACACATACCGTATATACTCGAGTATAAGCCGACCCGAGTATAAGCCGACCCCCCTAATTTTGCCACAAAACACTGGGAAAACTTATTGACTCGAGTATAAGCCTAGGGTGGAAAATGCAGCAGGTACCGGTGAATTTCAAAATTAAAAATAGATACTCCATACCGTTCATTATGGCCCCATAGATGCTCCATATAAAGCTGTGCCACATATAATGCTCTGCACCGTTCATTATGGCCCCATAGATGCTCCACATAAAGCTGTGCCATATATACAATGCTCTGCACCGTTGCCCCATAGCTGTGCCATATATATAATGCTCTGCACCGTTGCCCCATAGCTGTGCCATATATATAGTGCTCTGTACCGTTGCCCCATAGCTGTGCCATATATATAATGCTCTGCACCGTTGCCCCATAGCTGTGCCATATATATAGTGCTCTGCACCGTTGCCCCATAGCTGTGCCATATAGTGCTCTGCACCATTGCCCCATAGCTGTGCCATATATATAATGCTCTGCACCATTGCCCCATAGCTGTGCCATATATATAGTGCTCTGCACCGTTGCCCCATAGCTGTGCCATATAGTGCTCTGCACCGTTGCCCCATAGCTGTGCCATATATATAATGCTCTACACCGTTGCCCCATAGCTGTGCCATATAGTGCTCTGCACCGTTGCCCCATAGCTGTGCCATATATATATATATAATGCTCTGCACCATTGCCCCATAGCTGTGCCATATATATAGTGCTCTGCACCGTTGCCCCATAGCTGTGCCATATATATAGTGCTCTGCACCGTTGCCCCATAGCTGTGCCATATAGTGCTCTGCACCGTTGCCCCATAGCTGTGCCATATATATAATGCTCTGCACCGTTGCCCCATAGCTGTGCCATATATATAGTGCTCTGCACCGTTGCCCCATAGCTGTGCCATATATATACTGTATAGTGCTCTGCACCGTTGCCCTATAGCTGTGCCATATAGTGCTCTGCACCGTTGCCCCATAGCTGTGCCATATATATATAGTGCTCTGCACCGTTGCCCCATAGCTGTGCCATATATATAATGTTCTGCACCGTTGCCCCATAGCTGTGCCATATAGTGCTCTGCACCGTTGCCCCATAGCTGTGCCATATAGTGCTCTGCACCGTTGCCCCATAGCTGTGCCATATATATAATGCTCTGCACCATTGCCCCATAGCTGTGCCATATATATAGTGCTCTGCACCGTTGCCCCATAGCTGTGCCATATAGTGCTCTGCACCGTTGCCCCATAGCTGTGCCATATATATAGTGCTCTGCACCGTTGCCCCATAGCTGTGCCATATATATAGTGCTCTGCACCGTTGCCCCATAGCTGTGCCATATATATAATGCTCTGCACCGTTGCCCCATAGCTGTGCCATATAGTGCTCTGCACCATTGCCCCATAGATAGCTGTGCCATATAGTGCTCTGCACCGTTGCCCCATAGATGTGCCACATAAATCTGTGCCATTGCTGCTGCTGCAATAAAAAAAAAAAACACATACTCACCTCTCTTGCTTGCAGCTCCTCAGCGTCCCGTCCCGGAGTCTCTCTGCACTGACTGATCAGGCAGAGGGCGGCGCGCACATTATATGCGTCATCGCGCCCTCTGACCTGCACAGTCAGTGCGGAGAGACGCCAGGAAGACAGAGCGGCGCCCGGCGTGTGGAACGAGGGAAGGTAAATATGACATACTTACCTGCTCCCGGCGTCCCGCTCCTTCCCCCGGACAGCTGGTCTTCGGTGCCGCAGCCTCTTCCTCTGTCAGCTGTCACCGTTACCGCTTCATTAGAGTATTTAATAGGCGGCTCCGCCCCTATGGGAGTGGAGTCCATATTCATTTCTCTAATGAGCGGTCCCACGTGACCGCTCGGGAAGAGCTGCGGCACCCGGAGACCGTGGGACGGGCAGGGGGAGCGACAGGAACGCCGGAACTAGGTGAGTATATGATAGTCCTCACCCGCCGACCCCACCACCGATCATGACTCGAGTATAAGCCGAGAGGGGCACTTTCAGCCCAAAAATTTGGGCTGAAAATCTCGGCTTATACTTGAGTATATACGGTAATCTGTTGTAAACTGCTATAGCTTTGGTGGATTCATCATATTTACTACATACCGGGGTTCATTCTGTGGTCTGGATACAGTGGAGTCTATTGCAGGGCCTGTATTAAGCGGGCTATAATTGGGGAGTTTGGCATATGTCTGCTTACAATGGGGGTCTGCAGCCTCTGTATGCATGGAGGCTTGAGCCTGGGGTGTTCATTTAGAGGTTTTGGTGTCTTTGCACTATTTATGTTTCAAATGCCTTTACATGGAGGGGTTCCCAACTTGATACTATGCATGGCACTTTTTATTGCCCTTTTTGGAATCTCCCTATTGTCTCAACCTGTTTATCACTTTTCTAACTGTATCTTACAAGGCACACATTAACAGACTTTCTGTGCGGCTTCTAGGATTTGTTAGTATGGTAGAGAATGATACAAAGTAACTAGTGATGAGCGAGTATACTCATTGCTTGGGTTTTCCCGAGCACGCTTGGGTGATCTCTGAGTATTTGTTAGTGCTCGGAGATTTAGTTTTCGGCGCCTCAGCTGCATGATTTACAGCTGTTGGACAGCCTGAATACATGTGGGGGTTTCCAGGTTGGTTGGGAATGCTCACATGTAATCAGCCTGTCTAGCAGCCATAAATCATGCAGCTGGGTGGACAAAAACTAAATCTCCGAGCACTAACAAATATTCGGAGATCTGTTGTGAACTCTGTTTTCGGGCTTCCTCTTGTGGTCACAGGTGGTATTGCTTGAGTTTTATTTTTGGGCTCCCCCTGGTGGCTTTGTTTGTTATCTTGCGGGTCTGTGGCTGGATCAGCTGCCTCGTTATTCTCTAGGGAGGTTCCTATTTAGCTCTGCTTCACCTCCACTTGTTGCCGGCTGTCGATGTATTCAGTGCTATTCTGATTACTCCTGACTATCTTGGTTTTCTGTCTCTTCATGAGAAGCTAAGTTCTGTTTGATTATTTTTTGCTCATCTGTCTGCAATATGATTTCTGTTTATGATGAGTTTAGTCCAGCTTGCTAATATGTGATTTCTTGCTGCTGGTAAGCTCTGGGGTACGGAGTTGCTTCCCCCGCACCGTTAGTTGGTGCGGGGGCTCGAGCAATCTCTGCGTGGATATTTTGAATAGGGTTTTTCATTGACCGCACAGTTCTCTTCCTATTTTCTGCTATCTAGTGTTAGTGGGCCTCATTTGCTAAATCTATTTCATCTCTGCGTATGTGCTTTCCCCTTAACTCACCGTTAATATTTGTGGGGGGGCTTTTCTATATCTTTGGGGTCATTTCTCTGAGGCAAGTGAGGACTTACTTTCTCTCTAGGAATAGTCAGTTTCTCAGGCCGTGACGAGACGTCTAGGATTTCCAGGTTATGTTCCACGGCTGCCTATAGTTGTCTGCGGATAGGATCAGGTTGCGGTCAATTCAGTTACCACTTCCCCAGAGCTAGTCGTCGGTTCAGTTTCTTAGCTAGTCCGATTTGCGATCCTTGCCACTAGGATCATAACAGTACAGCCGGCCCATAAAGTGTTAATTGCATGGCAGAAGCAGGAGAAGAGAAGCCTTGAGTTTTTTTTTTGTTTGTTTCTGTGTGTCTAGCCTCTCTCCTCCTCTTAATCTTGGTGTGGCTCTGAGTTCAGCTGCTGACATGGATAACCAGAGTTTGGCCTCCAGTGTAGATCATCTTGCTGCAAGGGTACAAAGTATTCAGGATTTTGTTGTTCACAGTCCTATGTCAGAGCCTAGAATACCTATTCCGGAGTTGTTTTCTGGAGATAGATCTAGGTTCCTGAATTTTAAGAACAATTGCAAGTTGTTTCTTTCTTTGAAACCTCGTTCCTCTGGTGATTCCGTTCAGCAAGTTAAGATTATTATTTCTTTCTTGCGCGGCGACCCTCAAGATTGGGCCTTCGCATTGGCGCCAGGGGATCCTGCATTGCTCAGTGTGGATGCGTTTTTTCTGGCCCTTGGATTGCTCTATGAGGAACCTAATCTTGAGAACCAGGCTGAAAAAGCTTTGTTGGCCCTCTCTCAGGTGCAAGATGAAGCAGAGGTGTATTGCCAGAAATTTCGGAAATGTTCGGTGCTTACTAAATGGAATGAGTGTGCCCTGGCTGCAAATTTCAGAAAAGGTCTTTCTGAAGCCATTAAGAATGTCATGGTGGGGTTCCCTACGCCTGCAGGTCTGAATGAGTCAATGACTCTGGCCATTCAGATTGATCGGCGTTTGCGGGAGCGCAATCCTTCGCACCATTTGGCGGTGTCTTCTGAACAGACACCTGAGTCTATGCAATGTGATAGAATTCTGACCAGAAGTGAACGGCAAAATTATAGACGGCAAAATGGGTTGTGCTTTTACTGTGGTGACTCAGCTCATGTTATCTCAGCATGCTCTAAGCGCACAAAAAAGATTGATAAGTCTGTCACCATCGGTACTTTACAGCCTAAATTCATTTTGTCTGTTACCCTGATTTGTTCCCTGTCATCTTACCCGGTTATGGCTTTTGTGGATTCAGGTGCTGCCCTGAGTCTGATGGATTTGTCATTTGCCAGGCGCTGTGGTTTTGTTTTGGAGCCTTTAAAATTCCCTATTCCACTAAGGGGAATTGATGCTACACCATTGGCTATGAATAAACCTCAGTACTGGACGCAAGTGACCATGTGCATGACTCCTGTTCATCAGGAGGTGATTCGCTTTCTTGTACTGCCTAATTTGCATGATGTCGTCGTGTTGGGTCTGCCATGGTTGCAGACTCATAATCCAGTCCTGGATTGGAAAGCAATGTCTGTGTCAAGTTGGGGTTGCCAGGGAATTCACGGCGACGCTCCTGTGGTGTCAATTGCTTGATCCACTCCTTCTGAAGTCCCTGCGTTTTTGTCGGACTACCAGGATGTATTTGATGAGCCCAAGCTCAGTTCTCTACCTCCTCGTAGGGATTGTGATTGTGCTATAAATTTGATTCCTGGTAGTAAGTTTCCTAAGGGACGACTCTTCAATTTGTCAGTGCCGGAGCATGCTGCTATGCGGAGTTATATAAAGGAGTCTTTGGAGAAAGGACTTATTCGCCCCTCCTCCTCCCCTCTTGGTGCGGGGTTCTTTTTTGTGGCTAAGAAGGATGGTTCCCTGAGACCTTGTATTGATTATCGCCTTCTAAATAAGATCACGGTCAAATTTCAGTATCCTTTGCCATTGTTATCTGATCTGTTTGCTCGCATTAGGGGGTCTAGTTGGTTCACCAAGATAGATCTTCGTGGTGCTTATAACCTTGTGCGTATTAAGCAGGGTGATGAATGGAAAACTGCATTTAATACGCCCGAAGGCCACTTTGAGTACTTGGTGATGCCTTTTGGACTTTCTAACGCTCCTTCTGTCTTTCAGTCCTTCATGCACGACATCTTCCGCGAATATCTGGATAAATTTATGATTGTGTATCTGGATGATATTCTGTTTTTTTCTGATGATTGGGAGTCCCATGTTAAGCAGGTCAGGATGGTGTTTCAGGTCCTGCGTGCCAATGCTTTATTTGTGAAGGGCTCAAAATGTCTTTTTGGAGTCCAGAAGGTTTCTTTTTTGGGTTTCATTTTTTCTCCTTCTACTATTGAGATGGACCCAGTCAAGGTTCAGGCTATTCATGACTGGACTCAGCCTACGTCTGTTAAGAGTCTTCAGAAGTTCTTGGGTTTTGCAAATTTTTACCGTCGCTTTATCGCTAATTTTTCTGGTGTTGTTAAGCCTTTGACGGATTTGACCAAGAAGGGTTCTGATGTTACTAATTGGTCTCCTGCGGCTGTGGAGGCCTTTCGGGAGCTGAAGCACCGGTTTTCTTCTGCTCCGGTCTTATGTCAGCCAGATGTCTCTCTTCCTTTCCAGGTCGAGGTTGATGCTTCTGAGATTGGAGCGGGGGCTGTTTTGTCGCAGAGAAGCTCTGATGGCTCTGTGATGAAGCCATGTGCTTTCTTTTCAAGAAAGTTTTCGCCTGCTGAGCGGAATTATGATGTCGGTAATCGGGAGTTGTTGGCTATGAAGTGGGCATTTGAGGAGTGGCAACATTGGCTCGAGGGAGCTAAGCATCGTGTGGTGGTCTTGACTGATCACAAAAATCTGATTTATCTCGAGTCGGCCAAGCGGCTGAATCCTAGACAGGCTCGTTGGTCGTTGTTTTTCTCTCGTTTTGATTTCGTGGTCTCGTACCTGCCTGGTTCGAAGAATGTGAAGGCTGATGCTCTTTCTAGGAGTTTTGTGCCTGACTCTCCTGGAGATTCAGAGCCAGCTTGTATCCTCAGAGAAGGGGTGATTTTGTCCGCCATCTCCTCAGATTTGCGATGAGTGTTGCAGAAGTTTCAGGCGGATAGACCTGACCGTTGTCCACCGGATAGACTGTCCCAGATAGATGGACCAGTAGAGTCATTTCCGAGGTTCATTCTTCGGTGTTGGCGGGCCATCCTGGAATATTTGGTACCAGAGATTTGGTGGCCAGGTCCTTTTGGTGGCCTTCCTTGTCGCGGGATGTGCGTTCCTTTGTGCAGTCTTGTGGAATTTGTGCTCGGGCTAAGCCTTGTTGTTCTCGTGCCAGTGGTTTGTTGTTACCTTTGCCTGTCCCGAAGAGGCCTTGGACGCACATTTCCATGGATTTTATTTCAGATCTCCCTGTCTCTCAGAGAATGTCTGTCATCTGGGTGGTGTGTGATCGTTTTTCTAAGATGGTCCATTTCGTGCCCTTGCCTAAGTTGCCTTCCTCCTCCGAGTTGGTTCCACTGTTTTTTCAAAATGTGGTTCGTTTGCACGGGATCCCTGAAAATATTGTTTCCGACAGAGGATCCCAGTTTGTGTCTAGATTTTGGCGGACCTTTTGTGCTAAGATGGGCATTGATTTGTCTTTTTCGTCGGCCTTCCATCCTCAGACGAATGGCCAAACCGAGCGAACTAATCAGACCTTGGAAACTTATTTAAGATGTTTTGTTTCTGCTGATCAGGACGACTGGGTGACTTTTTTGCCATTGGCCGAGTTTGCCCTTAATAATCGGGCTAGTTCTGCTACTTTGGTTTCTCCTTTTTTTGTAATTCGGGTCAGGTGGAGCCTTCTGACTGTCCTGGAGTGGATATTGTGGTGGATAGGTTGCATCAGATTTGGGATCATGTGGTGGACAATTTGAAGCTGTCACAAGAGAAGGCTCAGCGCTTTGCCAACCGCCGTCGCTGTGTGGGTCCCCGACTTCGCGTTGGGGACTTGGTGTGGTTGTCTTCTCGCTTTGTTCCTATGAAGGTCTCCTCTCCTAAGTTCAAGCCTCAGTTTATCGGTCCTTATAAGATTTTGGAAGTCCTTAACCCTGTGTCATTTCGTCTGGACCTCCCAGCATCGTTTGCTATTCATAATGTGTTCCATCGGTCGTTGTTGCGGAGGTATGTGGTGCTTGTGGTTCCTTCGGTTGAGCCTCCTGCCCCTGTGCTGGTTGAGGGTGAATTGGAATACGTGGTGGAGAAGATCTTGGATTCTCGTGTTTCTAGACGGAGGCTTCAGTATTTGGTTAAGTGGAAGGGCTATGGTCAGGAGGATAATTCCTGGGTTGTCGCCTCTGATGTTCATGCGGCCGATTTGGTTCATGCCTTCCATGTGGCTCACCCTGATCGCCCTGGGAGTTTTGATGAGGGTTCGGTGACCCCTCCTCAAGGGGGGGTACTGTTGTGAACTCTGTTTTCGGGCTCCCTCTTGTGGTCACAGGTGGTATTGCGTGAGTTTTATTTTTGGGCTCCCCCTGGTGGCTTTGTTTGTTATCTTGCGGGTCTGTGGCTGGATCAGCTGCCTCGTTATTCTCTAGGGAGGTTCCTATTTAGCTCTGCTTCACCTCCACTTGTTGCCGGCTGTCGATGTATTCAGTGCTATTCTGATTACTCCTGACTATCTTGGTTTTCTGTCTCTTCATGAGAAGCTAAGTTCTGTTTGATTATTTTTTGCTCATCTGTCTGCAATATGATTTCTGTTTATGATGAGTTTAGTCCAGCTTGCTAATATGTGATTTCTTGCTGCTGGTAAGCTCTGGGGTACGGAGTTGCTTCCCCCGCACCGTTAGTTGGTGCGGGGGCTCGAGCAATCTCTGCGTGGATATTTTGAATAGGGTTTTTCATTGACCGCACAGTTCTCTTCCTATTTTCTGCTATCTAGTGTTAGTGGGCCTCATTTGCTAAATCTATTTCATCTCTGCGTATGTGCTTTCCCCTTAACTCACCGTTAATATTTGTGGGGGGGCTTTTCTATATCTTTGGGGTCATTTCTCTGAGGCAAGTGAGGACTTACTTTCTCTCTAGGAATAGTCAGTTTCTCAGGCCGTGACGAGACGTCTAGGATTTCCAGGTTACGTTCCACGGCTGCCTATAGTTGTTTGCGGATAGGATCAGGTTGCGGTCAATTCAGTTACCACTTCCCCAGAGCTAGTCGTCGGTTCAGTTTCTTAGCTAGTCCGATTTGCGATCCTTGCCACTAGGATCATAACAGAGATCACCCGAGCATGCGCGGCAAAACCCGAGCAAAGTGTATACTTGCTCATCACTAAAAGTAACTATAGGATAAAACAACAATGATAAAATAAATTTGTAATGCCAACTAGTGTTGTGTATATACACTAGAGTATTCAGTAAAAAAAGTTTTTTATTAATACATAAAAAGAAATGTATTTAGCAAAGGGGTCAATATATCATATAGGAGCTTCTCACAAAATTAGAATATCATCAAAAAGTTAATTTATCTCAGTTCTTCAACACAAAAAGTGAAACTCATATATTATGTAGAATCATTACAAACAGTGATGTATTTCAAGTGTTTATGTATTTAGAAATACCCTGGTTTAGGGAAAGAGGGGAAAAAAAGAGCCAAGTGCGGCGCTTCCTCTGAGCGTAATACTTTTTTACCAACAGTAAGAAAAAATCTTTTAGTTGTGGTTAGGCTCACCTTCTATAGGTAAGAAATGCACGTTGAGATTCTCAAGGAATCAATTCTTTAGGCAACTCTTCTCCGTATGTTGTATAATCCAATAAGGTGTGCAGCTCACTTTGGAGAACTATGTGTTGATCCTGCTTCGGATCCACATAGGTGGCGAATCCTAAGGGAAAATAAACGCCAAGCAAATGTGGCGCTAAGTACCTTTGGATTTTTTTAATGCATCCACTTCCAGTGAAAAATGTTAATAAAAATTCATTTATTTTCTCAAAACAAAAAAAGGAAAAAAAAAAAAAAACTAAATTATATTATTAAAATATTTTTAAAATACAGTACAACATGTTTCGGCTGCTATTTTTACAGTGCAGCCTTCATCAGATAGCAAAACAAAAACAGACATACAATAAGCACTAACTAGTGTTAACTAGTTACACTAACTAGTGTAATTTTCGTTCCCTGAGATATGATATATTGGTTTTATGATATTTATTGTAGTACTAGATGGTAGCCCGATTCTAACGCATCGGGTATTCTAGAATATGTATGTACTTTATTTATGAAGATTTTAGAATAATACATGGAATACACAGGATTCGGCCGGCCGCTGATTGTTTGCGGCCGGCCATGTAGTATATAACAACCCACGTAGTAAATAGCACAGCCACGTAGTATATTGCACAGCCACGTAGTATATTGCACAGCCACGTAGTATATAGCACAGCCACGTAGTATATAGCACAGCCCACGTAGTATATAGCACAGCCCACGGAGTATATAGCACAGCCACATAGTATATAAAACAGCCCATGGAGTAAATAGCACAGCCACATTGTATATAGCACAGCCCACAGAGTGTATAACAGCCCACATAGCATATAACACAGCCAAGTAGTTTATAACAGCCCACGTAGCATATAACACAGCTCACGTAGTATATAACAGCCCACGCACACAGTATATAACACAGCCCACGTAGTGTATAACACAGCCCATGTAGTGTATAACACAGCCTATGTAGTGTATAACACAGGCCACGTAGTGTATAATACAGGCCACATATTGTATAACACAGCCCACGTAGTGTATAACACAGGCCACGTAGTGTATAACACAGCCCACATAGTGTAAAACACAGCCCACGTAGTATATAGCAGAGCCCACGCAGTATATTGCACAGCCCATGTAGTACATTGCACAGCCCACGTAGTATATTGCACAGCCCACGTAGTATATAGCACAGCCCATGTAGTATATTGCACAGCTCATGTAGTATATTGCACAGCCCACGTAGTATATTGCACAGCCCACGTAGTATATTGCACAGCCCATGTAGTATATTGCACAGCCCATGCAGTACATTGCACAGCCCATGTAGTACATTGCACAGCCCACGTACTATATTGCACAGCCCACGCAGTACATTGCACAGCCCACGTAGTATATTGCACATCCCATGTATTATATTGCACAGCCCACGTAGTATATTGCACAGCCCACGTATTATATTGCACAGCCCATGTAGTACATTGCACAGCCCACATATTATATTGCACAGCCCATTTAGTACATTGCACAGCCCACGTATTATATTGCACAGCCCATGTAGTATATTGCACAGCCCACGCAGTATATAGCAATGTGGGCATCATATCCCTGTTAAAAAAAAGAATTAAAATAAAAAATAGTTATATACTCACCTTCCGTTGGCCCCGGATCCAGGTGAAGCGGTTACCGACGCTCCTCACGAGAATGCTACGTCATCATCTCACGAGACCGCAATGCATGGAGCAGTCACTGGAACTTTGCGAGGAGCGGGGAAGGCCTGTTCTGGATCCGGGGGGCCGAAGGATGGTGAGTATATAACAATTTTTTATTTTTTTATTATTTTTAACATTATATCTTTTAACTATTGATGCCGCATAAGCAGCATCAATAGTAAAAAGTTGGTCACACAGGGTTAATAGCAGCGGTAACGGAGTGCGTTACCCGCGGCATAACGCGGTCCATTACCGCTGCCATTAACCCTGTGTGAGCGCTGACTGGAGGGGATTATGGAGCGGGCACTGACTGCGGGGAGGAAGGAGCTACCATTTGCCGCCGGACTGTGCCCGTCGCAAATGGCAAATCAGCGACTTGGGATTTCAATGACAGACGCCGCGACCAATTAATATCCGTGACAGACAGACAGAAAGACAGACAGACAGAAAGACAGACAGAAAGACGGAAGTACCCCTTAGACAATTACATAGTAGATACCTGCTGTGGTTTCAGTATATAATTATTTATCTAACAATCCACTTGCATTTATTTATCTAATATAATATATATATATATATATACCGTATTTTCCGGCGTATAAGACGACTGGGCGTATAAGACGACCCCCCAACTTTACCAGTTAAAATATAAAATCTTCTTAAAAGTCGGGGGTCTTCTTATACACCCTATGTCGTCTTATAGGGCCGGTGAATATGTGCCTTTTGGGGGGGGGGAGTGGTCCTGATGACGACGAGGGGGCGTCTCACAGGAAAGTGAGTATCCCCCATTACCTCATCGTAGCGCTGCAGCGTGGGGTCTCTGTGCTGGGAGCGGCGGCTGCTGTGCTGTGGGGCGGCGGCTCCTCTTCTGCAGTGTGGGGCCTCTGGTGCTGTAGGGCGGCGGCGGCAGCGTATCTTCATGCAGTCGGGGCTCCTCCGGCATCTCCATAAAACCCGGAGGCCCCGCTGGCAGCTCCATCGGTACAATGCGGTGGCCTCCGGGAAAATGGCCGCTGCTCAGATTCAGATCTCGTCCTGAGATCTCGGGAGACGAGATCTGAATCTGAGCAGCGGCCATTTTCCCGGAATCAGCTCAATAGGTGCAATGCTGTGGCCTCCGGGAAAATGGCCGCTGAGGGCGGCGCATGCTCAGATTCAGATCTCGTCCCGAGATCTCGGGACACGAGATCCGAATCTGAGCAGCGGCCATTTTCCCGGAGGCCACCGCATTGTACCGATGGAGCTGCCAGCGGGGCCTCCGAGCTTTATGGAGATGCCGGAGGAGCCCCGACTGCATGAAGATACGCCGCCGCCGCCGCCCCACAGCACCAGAGGCCCCACACTGCAGAAGAGGAGCCGCCGCCCCACAGCACAGCAGCCGCCGCTCCCAGCACAGAGACCCCACGCTGCAGCGCTATGATGAGGTAATGGGGGATACTCACTTTCCTGTGAGACGCCCCCTCGTCGTCATCAGGACCACTCCCCCCCACCCACCATATACACCCAGCGTACAAGGCGATACCCGGCGTATAAGACGACCCCCGACTTTTAAGAAGATTTTCAGGGGTTAAAAAGTCGTCTTATACGCCGGAAAATACGGTATATATATATATATATTCACTTTGCTGCTGTATTCATATTTGAAAATAAATACTTCACCCAGGGAAATCATTATCTGTTTATACCCACTTCCCTTGTGATTTTTTTTCCGGTGTAAGGTTTGATCCCCTCTGTATGTTAATTATCCCCTTTGCTAAATACATTTCTTATCTTTATGTTTTTATTTAAAAAAAAAATATGTTTTTTTTGCTGAATACTTTAAAGTATATTCACATTTTTCTGAGTAGGATTCATACAATTATTTTGGATATTCACACGTTATGTGTCTGGAAAATGTGTTCTTTTTTGGTCTTGTTACCAACAAGTATTGTGCAAAGCAACCTGTTCCTGTGTCTATACATTACATAAACGCCAATAGCTATTCTTTTTTTTTCTTTGCACTATGCTTATTTGCGTTAAGTCAAGCACATATAGAAAGCTTTCTGATTGTGAGGGTCTCTGTAAGCTTAGGACGCATTTCTGAAACATCTGGACAAGACAGTTGGCATAATAAAAATAGAAGTGGATGGTAAATCTTTAGAATGACATAACTGAGATTCCTCATCTCTCGATACACTATAATCTGAATAGTGTAGATTATTAATTCGGATGAATTATAAGAACTTTAAAGTATATTAAATCATGACTTGTCTCAATCAAATAGTATGCAAGGTGAACTTTACTTCAATATCTTTCTTGCTGTACTATGATGATCACAGTTATCTAAACTATCCAAAGGACTCATTCCATGCAGATAAGAAAAAACTGGAGGAAAAGGAGTTTGCAAGTGCATATAGGTGTTATTAAAAACAACTGTAATCACAAAGGTATAATACGATTCGATACACTTTATTGATCCCAAGGGAAATTTTTGGTATTACAGCAGCGTTACAAACAGCATTTCAAACATTACAACATTACAAAGAGCATTACATAAAGTAATTACTAGACACAGATCTTGCACATGACTAACCACATTACGAAACAAACAAATTTGGGTGAATGTAGGTACTTAAATCTCTGATCATTGCCATTAGTGCACCAGCCCTAGGTCATTGTTGTTTTTCACCCTTAGGAAATTGTTATATATCCCTATAGTAGTAGGCCCAAACGATTTCCTGAATTTCTCCTTCTTGCACCTTAGTAGGATTAGACGGCTGCTGAATGTGCTCTTCTGCTTCAAGAACAGCTCGTATAGTGGGTGTGTATTATTATTCATTATAGCCCTACACTTCTTCTGAATTCTATCCTCCAATACCTCCTCAAAAGAGTCCAGATGGAGGCCAACAGTCACGCTTGCCTTCTTGATAAGTTTGTTGAGCTTATTAGGCACGTTAACGAAGATATCAAACACAAATACCTCAGTGACATTTTTATGTCAAAGAATAGGGCTATGAGTAACCAATTAATGACAGAAAGAAACTAGATACCCACTAAAAAACATATATATATATATATATATATATATATATATATATATAACAGGAGAAACAAGAGTGACCAGGTACAGTAAATAAAAATATATTTTATTGAAAGTTCAAAAAATATGCCAAATTACCACAGAAAATCACCAAAAGCAACCAAAAAAAAGCCACAACAGCAGAAAAAGAGACAGAAAAGCCAAGGGGTCGCTAATTGCACCTGCCCGATTTTAACAAAGATAGACTGACAAAATGACAAAACTGACAGGTTGGCCCAATAAACCCTAGGAGAGCCCATGTGTAAGGCAAGGTAAGGATGTACACTGCCTCAATCAAGAGGTATGACAAAACAGTGTAAAGGCCAGGTGGACCTGAAGGTGTACAGGTAACTAAAGGACTGCATCTCTTACCAAAGCATGAGGGTGGAACCAGTTTGGTTCAGAGCAAAAAAGTGCCCCAACATACGGTTTGTGTGTGTTGTTTGCAGCTTTCTCAAGGGGATACCTTTCAGCATATTTTGTTTTTTCATAGGGGCCATTTTTATATTATTGACCGGATCTGTCAACAGTAATGTAGGTGGTAAACACACAATAGATGACAGTTGATTTACCCACAGGCTATGAACCCTTAGCACCACAAAACATCTAAATAATGATTTATATTTTAACCCCTTACTGACATCGGACATCTTAGTATGCCAATGTCCGTATCTCCTGCTTTGATGTGGGCTTCGGCGGTTAGCCCACATCTTTCTGGGCCCGCAGAAGCCACGGATGGAATCGCGATCCACCCACAGCTATTAACTAGTTAAATGCTACTGTCAAACTCTGACAGCAGCATTTAAATTGTACTTCCGGCCAGTAGGCCGGAAATACATGCACTGGTGACCCCGTCACATGATCGGGGGTCATCGGTGTATCAGCATGACAACCAGAGGTCTCCTGGAGACCTCTATGGTTGTCAGTGCCGGATTGCTATGAGTGCCTCAGCAATTCAGCTACATAGAGGCAATCTGAACATCGCCTCTATGTAGCTGAGCCGATCAAGTTGTGGCAGCTTCTAGTCTTTTATGTAGGTTATTGACACATGACAAAAGTAAAACAAAGTTTTTAAAAATGAAAAAAAAAAAATAAATAAAAGTTTAAATCACCCCCCTTTTTCCCCATTCAAAATAAAACAATAAAATCAAACATACACATATTTGGTATCGCCGAGTTCAGAATTGCCCAATCTATCAATTAAAAAAAGGATTAACCTGATCATAAATGGCGTAGCGATAAAAAAAGTCAAAAAGCCAGAATTAAGTTTTTTTGGTTGCCGCAACATTGCATTAAAATGCAATAATGGACGATTAAAAAACATATCTGCACCAAAATAGTTTCATTACAATGTCAGCTTGGCATGCAAAAAATAAGTCTTCACCCAACCCGAGATCACGAAAAATGGAGACGTTACAGGTATTGGAAAATTGCAAAACATTTTTTTTTTTTTTAGCAAAGTTTGGAATTTTTTTTCACCACTTAGATAAAAAAAACCTAGACATGTGTGGTGTCTATGAACTGGTAATCACCTGGAGAATCATAAAGGCAAGTCAGTTTTATATTTAATGAACCTAGCAAAAAAGCAAAAAACAAGTGTGGGATTGCACTTTTTTTGCAATTTCACCGCACTTGGACTTTTTTCCCGCTTTCTAGCACACAACATGGTAAAACCAATGGTGTCGTTCAAAATTGCAACTTGTCCTGTAAAAAATAAGCCCTCACATGGCCATATTGACGGAAAAATAAAAAAGGTTTTGGCTCTGGGAAGGAGGGGAGCGAAAAATGAAAATGCAAAATTGAAAAAAGTTCCACTCATGAAGGGGTTAAATAGTAGGTAATAAGAGAATATAGCAGAACTCTGTAAGCCTTTAGATATATGCAAAAATTGAATATACAGCTCTGCAAAAAGTAAGACCACCACATCAAAACCCTGTCATGGGCAGCCCAATATCTGGACCTGAACCCCCTTGAAAACCTCTGGAACGTAATCAAGAGGATGATGGATAGTCACAAGCCATCTAACAAAGAAGAACTGCTTACATTTTTGCACCAGAAGCAGTGTGAAAGACTGGTGGAAAGCATGCCAAGACGCATGAAAGCTGTGATTAAAAATCATGGTTATTCCACAATATATTGATTTCTGAACTCTTCCTGAGTTAAACATTAGTATTGCTGTTTCTAAATGATTATGAGCTTGATTTTTTTGCATTATTTGAGGCCTGGAAGTGCTGTTTGTTATTTTAATTTTGACTATTTATCCTTTTCAGAAAAAAAATGCAAAATGTATTGCTTGGAAATTCCGAGACATGTTGTCAGAAGTTTATAAACTAAAAGAACAATTTACATTTTACTCAAAAATATACCTATAAAGAGAAAAATCAGACAAACTGAACATTTTGCAGTGGTCTCTTAATTTTTGCTAGAGCTGTATGAAATTTGGACTGCATTACTGCTATATTGAATATATTTACAAAACTGAAGGTACTTAATGCGTAAATTGGCCAATTCATTTATGCCCATCAAGCACGGCAAGGTGATCTTTCTTTGATGAGACCCTAAACCTAATATTTATCAGACTTGTCTTTCTTGGGCTGTAAGCCTACAAATTTAATGGGCTGGTGGGATACGGCATAATTAAAACATAATTTGGCTGATTAGAGCCCAGGAGAGGCATGTTTAATGAATATTAGATTAAGGGTCTCATCAAGGAAAGGGCACCTTGCCGTGATTGATGAGAACATATGAATTGGCCAATTTATGAGCTAAGTACCTTCATTTTTGTAAATGTATAATATATATTTCAGTAGTGCAGTTCAAATCTCATATATGCAGTGTTTGCATACATCTTATAGATTGCTGCTATGTTGTCTTGTTTGTATATTGTGCAGTCATGGCAGCTTGCACCTGTTCACACTAGCTCTATTCTGTTTAGAGATGCTGGTCAGGTTTTTACTTTTTTGCAGTTTTAATTGTAGGTAAGTTTTTTTAATTCAATATATTATACATTTGGGACAGCGGCAGAGAAAGTAAAGTACAAAAAAGAATATAACTGAGTTTCATAATTAAAAAGGATATTCATCTGTTTAAAACAATGTTTCATTGTGTATGAAATGTAAGTTAATTGTACTTACTTATGTACATTATTTTTCAAATGTGCCTCAATGTACTAGTTTCAGCGACAGGACCCAATAGTGAACTTCCAAACTCTCTCTGTGTCGGCACGTCATAAAGGGGGCTGGCTTACTGGCTCATTTCAATTGCTAACTCAGCCCCTTATTTTTTCTAGTGGGAAGAAACTATTAAAAGAAAATCAGAGACACACAGACGCTCCCATGGGCACAGTACAGTTAGTGAGCTCATAGGGTAGTTTATTATATTCTCACCTGGTGAGCTAGCTGGTAAGCATGGCAATGTTCAGATTGTTCAGACTGCTGAAACATCATGCTTGGATCTGTGTGGGTTCATAAAGTATGTAGATGGAGAAGACAAGAGAGGAGCAACAAGGAGCTGTCTGCTAAGAAAATTCCAGAAATTATAGATACATAGGTAAAAAAAATAATGGCATCGAGTGACTATTCCTATCTAAATGCATCAATAGAGCAGTAAACGAAGAAACACCTGATAACATGTAAAACTAAGAAAGATGGATTGCTGACTTAATAAGTATGAACAAATATATTTTTTTATTTAGTCAAAATCAATAGTAAAGAAAATAAATATATACAGGGTGTACTTCAAGAAGGAAACAACAAGAGTCACTTGGGGAACACTCAAAGTAATTGGGCTGTCATAGTACAGAGGAATAATTCGGCCGGGGTCACACTTGCATTTGCAATGTGAGAAACTTGCGCGAGTCTCTCGCCTCAATACTCGGCACTGCTGCCGGCAGTTCAGGCCGGAGAGTTCAGCTGCATAGAAATACATGCAGCCGCACACTCCGGTCCCAACTGCCAGCGGCAGTTCCTGGTATTGAGGCGAGAGACTCGCGCAAGTTTCTCACATTGCAGTTGAAAGTGTGACCCCGGCCTTAGAAGCATATAAAGGTGTTCTAAAGCCAGCATATACACTACCTCAAGAGAGGGGAGAATCACCACAGAAGCGAAAGAGTTATTATCAGTATAACTCAGGTACATGCATGTCCTTGTTGATATACTTATCCCAAGAGCGGTGATATGTACCGGTAACTCATATAGATATACCTAAAGTGCATATTGCATCAGTGCATATTCCTCTGAGGAAATAACTTACCCGTATTTAAGGTGCAAGTGCAAATCAATGTTCCCCGGGACCGCCCCACTTTTATTATCACTTTTATTTCTGGTAACATTTAAAATCAGGATAAAATCAGAGGTAAGAAAATAATAAAGTAACAAAAACTGTAACTTAACAAGTGCATTTTTGATCGTATACCAGGATCTTCTTTATGATCATAATCTGATGTAACCAGAAATTCATAACCAAATGTGCATTTTACATGATCAAGACTTTGGTTCAATGTCGAAAATATGTAAGGTTTGGAACCTTTAGGACCTTATATTTTATTGGATTCCTTTCTTTTGTTTTTTGGAATCAATAAATAAGCTAATTTGATTAAAGATTCAAGCTTTACGCATTGTGATAATGCGAGCTGACAGCGCCTGATAGAACCTCAATCCTCTACTATTAGAATGCATCTGCTATTCCCACGGTCCTTATATCAAGAGAGAGCCAAATAAAAAGGCGGGTAGCAGCAAGTGAGCACAGAATTATGATATGCTTTTTTGCAAAGGTGAGCACTGACATACACATCTTCTCTCTCTATTTTAACCTTATGGTATTTCACTAGGGAAAACCTATCTATCTCTACTCTTTTTTGCATATAGTATTACCCTCCTCTTTATATGCACTGACCTTAACAAAGAAAATAGCTAGCTCAGTTATTGGAATGTGCCAAAAACCCAATGCACTTTCTTCTGTGTCAAGATCAATGCAAAAGTGGAGCTGCTGGTTCAGAAAAAGCGAAGACCGAGACATTGGGGAACATATGAATAATTATTGTAAAGTATATAACAAAACGTGGCTAAATTAAATTTCACACACAATGGAGCATCACTTTGGGCTGCTGGTAATACAATAAATAAAATCAATAAATAATACACATTTAAATGTCAAACATTATTCTAAATACCTTTGTTTATCAAAAAAGTACGCTTTATCTAGTGCACTCTGTCAGGGTTTTAAAGATGGCAAATGCCATCAATCACAGCCCGTCCTAAATAAGAGGCTGGTTTGCGTGAAGAACATATACTGGTGACAGACGTCACATCAGAGCAGAGACCGGTCAGGTGTCCTGACTAGGGTTGAGCGAAACGGGTCGATCATTTTCAAAAGTCGCCGACTTTTGGCTAAGTCGGCGTCTCATGAAACCCGATCCGACCCCTGTGCTTGTCGGCCATGCGGTACGCGACTTTCGCGCCAAAGTCGCGTTTCAATGACGCGAAAAGCGCCATTTCTCAGCCAATGAAGGTGAACGCAGAGTGTGGGCAGCGTGATGACATAGATCCTGGTCCCCACCATCTTAGAGAAGGGCATTGCAGTGATTGGCTTGCTGTCTGCGGCGTCACAGGGGCTATAAAGGGGCGTTCCCGCCGACCGCCATCTTACTGCTGCTGATCTGAGCTTAGGGAGAGGTTGCTGCCGCTTCGTCAGAAGCAGGGAGAGCGTTAGGCAGGGTCCACTAACCACCAAACCGCTTGTGCTGCAGCGATTTCCACTGTCCAACACCACCTTCGGTGTGCAGGGACTGTGGAAGCTATTTTTTTTTTTTTTTCCCCTCAGCGCTGTAGCTCATTGGGCTGCCCTAGAAGGCTCCGTGATAGCTGTATTGCTGTGTGTACGCCACTGTGGAAACCAACTGCTTTTTTCAAAGCACATATCCTCTTGTTCCTTCCTTTCTGCACAGCTATCTTTTTTGTTTGTCCACACTTTTTATTTAATTTGTGCATCAGTCCACTCCTATTGCTGCCTGCCATACCTGGCTTACATTACTGCAGGGAGATAGTAATTGTAGGACAGTTTTTTTTTTTTTTTTTTTTTTTTTTTGTGGGAGATTAAGATTGGCATTTCTGCTACAGTGCCATCCCTGTGTGTGCCATCTCTCACTGAGTGGGCCATAGAAAGCCTATTTATTTTTTCCGTGATTTGTGTTCTAAAATCTACCTCAACACAAAAACACTACATCAATCAGTGGGAGAAAAATATTGGCCTCAGTCAGGGCTTGTGTGCCACTGCTGTGTGTGCTATCTCTCATTCAGTGGGCTATAGCAAGCCTATTTTTTTTTTTTTTTTTTAATATTATTTGGTTTCTAAAGTCTCCCTGAAAAAAAAAAAAAACCTAAAAAAACAGTGGGAGAGTAATATTGCCCTTTCAGCTTGTGTGCCAGTCTTGACTCCTGGGTGTGCCACCTCTCTCCCTCTCATTCAGTGGGCCATAGAAAGCCTATTTATTTTTTTTTTTTAATATTATTTGGTTTCTAATTCTCCCTGAAAAAAAAAAAAAAACCTAAAAAAACAGTGGGAGAATAATATTGCCCTTTCAGCTTGTGTGCCAGTCTTGACTCCTGGGTGTGCCACCTCTCTCCCTCTCATTCAGCGGGCCATAGAAAGCCTATTTATTTTTTTTTAAAAATATTATTGGGTTTCTAAAGTCTCCCTGAAAAAACAAAAAATACATAAAAAAACAGTGGGAGAGTAATATTGCCCTTTCAGCTTGTGTGCCAGTCTTGACTCCTGGGTGTGCCACCTCTCTCCCTTTCATTCAGTGGGCCATAGAAAGCCTATTTATTTTTTTTTTTAAATATTATTGGGTTTCTAAAGTCTCCCTGAAAAAAAAAAAAAAACCTAAAAAAACAGTGGGAGAGTAATATTGCCCTTTCAGCTTGTGTGCCAGTCTTGACTCCTGGGTGTGCCACCTCTCTCCCTCTCATTCAGTGGGCCATAGAAAGCCTATTTATTTTTTTTTTAAAATATTATTGGGTTTCTAAAGTCTCCCTGAAAAAAAAAAAAAAAACCTAAAAAAACAGTGGGAGAGTAATATTGCCCTTTCAGCTTGTGTGCCAGTCTTGACTCCTGGGTGTGCCACCTCTCTCCCTCTCATTCAGTGGGCCATAGAAAGCCTATTTATTTTTTTTTTTAAATATTATTGGGTTTCTAAAGTCTCCCTGAAAAAACAAAAAATACATAAAAAAACAGTGGGAGAGTAATATTGCCCTTTCAGCTTGTGTGCCAGTCTTGACTCCTGGGTGTGCCACCTCTCTCCCTTTCATTCAGTGGGCCATAGAAAGCCTATTTATTTTTTCCGTGATTTGTGTTCTAAATTCTACCTCAACACAAAAACACTACATCAATCAGTGGGAGAAAAATATTGGCCTCAGTCAGGGCTTGTGTGCCACTGCTGTGTGTGCTATCTCTCATTCAGTGGGCTATAGCAAGCCTATTTTTTTTTTTTTTTTTTATATTATTTGGTTTCTAAAGTCTCCCTGAAAAAAAAAAAAAAACCTAAAAAAACAGTGGGAGAGTAATATTGCCCTTTCAGCTTGTGTGCCAGTCTTGACTCCTGGGTGTGCCACCTCTCTCCCTCTCATTCAGTGGGCCATAGAAAGCCTATTTATTTTTTTTTTTAAATATTATTGGGTTTCTAAAGTCTCCCTGAAAAAACAAAAAATACATAAAAAAACAGTGGGAGAGTAATATTGCCCTTTCAGCTTGTGTGCCAGTCTTGACTCCTGGGTGTGCCACCTCTCTCCCTTTCATTCAGTGGGCCATAGAAAGCCTATTTATTTTTTCCGTGATTTGTGTTCTAAATTCTACCTCAACACAAAAACACTACATCAATCAGTGGGAGAAAAATATTGGCCTCAGTCAGGGCTTGTGTGCCACTGCTGTGTGTGCTATCTCTCATTCAGTGGGCTATAGCAAGCCTATTTTTTTTTTTTTTTTTTATATTATTTGGTTTCTAAAGTCTCCCTGAAAAAAAAAAAAAAACCTAAAAAAACAGTGGGAGAGTAATATTGCCCTTTCAGCTTGTGTGCCAGTCTTGACTCCTGGGTGTGCCACCTCTCTCCCTCTCATTCAGCGGGCCATAGAAAGCCTATTTATTTTTTTTTAAAAATATTATTGGGTTTCTAAAGTCTCCCTGAAAAAACAAAAAATACATAAAAAAACAGTGGGAGAGTAATATTGCCCTTTCAGCTTGTGTGCCAGTCTTGACTCCTGGGTGTGCCACCTCTCTCCCTTTCATTCAGTGGGCCATAGAAAGCCTATTTATTTTTTTTTTTAAATATTATTGGGTTTCTAAAGTCTCCCTGAAAAAAAAAAAAAAACCTAAAAAAACAGTGGGAGAGTAATATTGCCCTTTCAGCTTGTGTGCCAGTCTTGACTCCTGGGTGTGCCACCTCTCTCCCTCTCATTCAGTGGGCCATAGAAAGCCTATTTATTTTTTTTTTAAAATATTATTGGGTTTCTAAAGTCTCCCTGAAAAAAAAAAAAAAAACCTAAAAAAACAGTGGGAGAGTAATATTGCCCTTTCAGCTTGTGTGCCAGTCTTGACTCCTGGGTGTGCCACCTCTCTCCCTCTCATTCAGTGGGCCATAGAAAGCCTATTTATTTTTTTTTTTAAATATTATTGGGTTTCTAAAGTCTCCCTGAAAAAACAAAAAATACATAAAAAAACAGTGGGAGAGTAATATTGCCCTTTCAGCTTGTGTGCCAGTCTTGACTCCTGGGTGTGCCACCTCTCTCCCTTTCATTCAGTGGGCCATAGAAAGCCTATTTATTTTTTCCGTGATTTGTGTTCTAAATTCTACCTCAACACAAAAACACTACATCAATCAGTGGGAGAAAAATATTGGCCTCAGTCAGGGCTTGTGTGCCACTGCTGTGTGTGCTATCTCTCATTCAGTGGGCTATAGCAAGCCTATTTTTTTTTTTTTTTTTTATATTATTTGGTTTCTAAAGTCTCCCTGAAAAAAAAAAAAAAAACTAAAAAAACAGTGGGAGAGTAATATTGCCCTTTCAGCTTGTGTGCCAGTCTTGACTCCTGGGTGTGCCACCTCTCTCCCTCTCATTCAGTGGGCCATAGAAAGCCTATTTATTTTTTTTTTTAAATATTATTGGGTTTCTAAAGTCTCCCTGAAAAAACAAAAAATACATAAAAAAACAGTGGGAGAGTAATATTGCCCTTTCAGCTTGTGTGCCAGTCTTGACTCCTGGGTGTGCCACCTCTCTCCCTTTCATTCAGTGGGCCATAGAAAGCCTATTTATTTTTTCCGTGATTTGTGTTCTAAATTCTACCTCAACACAAAAACACTACATCAATCAGTGGGAGAAAAATATTGGCCTCAGTCAGGGCTTGTGTGCCACTGCTGTGTGTGCTATCTCTCATTCAGTGGGCTATAGCAAGCCTATTTTTTTTTTTTTTTTTATATTATTTGGTTTCTAAAGTCTCCCTGAAAAAAAAAAAAAAACCTAAAAAAACAGTGGGAGAGTAATATTGCCCTTTCAGCTTGTGTGCCAGTCTTGACTCCTGGGTGTGCCACCTCTCTCCCTCTCATTCAGTGGGCCATAGAAAGCCTATTTATTTTTTTTTTTAAATATTATTGGGTTTCTAAAGTCTCCCTGAAAAAACAAAAAATACATAAAAAAACAGTGGGAGAGTAATATTGCCCTTTCAGCTTGTGTGCCAGTCTTGACTCCTGGGTGTGCCACCTCTCTCCCTCTCATTCAGTGGGCCATAGAAAGCCTATTTATTTTTTTTTTTTAATATTATTTGGTTTCTAATTCTCCCTGAAAAAAAAAAAAAAACCTAAAAAAACAGTGGGAGAATAATATTGCCCTTTCAGCTTGTGTGCCAGTCTTGACTCCTGGGTGTGCCACCTCTCTCCCTCTCATTCAGCGGGCCATAGAAAGCCTATTTATTTTTTTTAAAAAATATTATTGGGTTTCTAAAGTCTCCCTGAAAAAACAAAAAATACATAAAAAAACAGTGGGAGAGTAATATTGCCCTTTCAGCTTGTGTGCCAGTCTTGACTCCTGGGTGTGCCACCTCTCTCCCTTTCATTCAGTGGGCCATAGAAAGCCTATTTATTTATTTTTTTAAATATTATTGGGTTTCTAAAGTCTCCCTGAAAAAAAAAAAAAAACCTAAAAAAACAGTGGGAGAGTAATATTGCCCTTTCAGCTTGTGTGCCAGTCTTGACTCCTGGGTGTGCCACCTCTCTCCCTCTCATTCAGTGGGCCATAGAAAGCCTATTTATTTTTTTTTTAAAATATTATTGGGTTTCTAAAGTCTCCCTGAAAAAAAAAAAAAAAACCTAAAAAAACAGTGGGAGAGTAATATTGCCCTTTCAGCTTGTGTGCCAGTCTTGACTCCTGGGTGTGCCACCTCTCTCCCTCTCATTCAGTGGGCCATAGAAAGCCTATTTATTTTTTTTTTTAAATATTATTGGGTTTCTAAAGTCTCCCTGAAAAAACAAAAAATACATAAAAAAACAGTGGGAGAGTAATATTGCCCTTTCAGCTTGTGTGCCAGTCTTGACTCCTGGGTGTGCCACCTCTCTCCCTTTCATTCAGTGGGCCATAGAAAGCCTATTTATTTTTTCCGTGATTTGTGTTCTAATTTCTACCTCAACACAAAAACACTACATCAATCAGTGGGAGAAAAATATTGGCCTCAGTCAGGGCTTGTGTGCCACTGCTGTGTGTGCTATCTCTCATTCAGTGGGCTATAGCAAGCCTATTTTTTTTTTTTTTTTTTATATTATTTGGTTTCTAAAGTCTCCCTGAAAAAAAAAAAAAAACCTAAAAAAACAGTGGGAGAGTAATATTGCCCTTTCAGCTTGTGTGCCAGTCTTGACTCCTGGGTGTGCCACCTCTCTCCCTCTCATTCAGTGGGCCATAGAAAGCCTATTTATTTTTTTTTTTAAATATTATTGGGTTTCTAAAGTCTCCCTGAAAAAACAAAAAATACATAAAAAAACAGTGGGAGAGTAATATTGCCCTTTCAGCTTGTGTGCCAGTCTTGACTCCTGGGTGTGCCACCTCTCTCCCTTTCATTCAGTGGGCCATAGAAAGCCTATTTATTTTTTCCGTGATTTGTGTTCTAAATTCTACCTCAACACAAAAACACTACATCAATCAGTGGGAGAAAAATATTGGCCTCAGTCAGGGCTTGTGTGCCACTGCTGTGTGTGCTATCTCTCATTCAGTGGGCTATAGCAAGCCTATTTTTTTTTTTTTTTTTTATATTATTTGGTTTCTAAAGTCTCCCTGAAAAAAAAAAAAAAACCTAAAAAAACAGTGGGAGAGTAATATTGCCCTTTCAGCTTGTGTGCCAGTCTTGACTCCTGGGTGTGCCACCTCTCTCCCTCTCATTCAGTGGGCCATAGAAAGCCTATTTATTTTTTTTTTTAAATATTATTGGGTTTCTAAAGTCTCCCTGAAAAAACAAAAAATACATAAAAAAACAGTGGGAGAGTAATATTGCCCTTTCAGCTTGTGTGCCAGTCTTGACTCCTGGGTGTGCCACCTCTCTCCCTTTCATTCAGTGGGCCATAGAAAGCCTATTTATTTTTTTTTTAAAATATTATTGGGTTTCTAAAGTCTCCCTGAAAAAAAAAAAAAAACCTAAAAAAACAGTGGGAGAGTAATATTGCCCTTTCAGCTTGTGTGCCAGTCTTGACTCCTGGGTGTGCCACCTCTCTCCCTCTCATTCAGTGGGCCATAGAAAGCCTATTTATTTTTTTTTTAAAATATTATTGGGTTTCTAAAGTCTCCCTGAAAAAACAAAAAATACATAAAAAAACAGTGGGAGAGTAATATTGCCCTCTCAGCTTGTGTGCCAGTCTTGACTCCTGGGTGTGCCACCTCTCTCTCTCTAATTGTGGGCCATAGAAAGCCTTTTTTTTTTTTTTTTTTAATATTATTTGGTTTCTAAAGTCTCCCTGAGAAAAAAAAAAAAATAAATTAGGTGGGAGATTAATATTGACATTAGTGCTTGAGTGACAGTCCTGCGTGTGTGTCATCTCTGTGATTTTGTGCCACAGAAAACAGAGTGTGTAACATTGTGCCTGATTTTCCTTGTGGTCTCACCAACCTGTTAAGGGATATTGAAATCATACTGAAGTTATAGCTCACCGTGTAAGTTGTTTGACAGCAACAAATAAAGTTACTTTGGTTAAGATTTTAAAACAATGAGGAAGTCTGGTGCAAGAGGTCGTCGTGGGCGTTCATTGTCAGCTGGTAATGATGGTAGTGGTAGAGGAGCATCAGGTGGTCGTGGGGATAAAAATATTCCACCTAAGTCTGGAGCTGTGGAGCCAGTTTCGTCGTCAGGCTACACAAGGCCTCGAACGCTCTCTTTTCTGGGAGTAGGAAAACCGCTTTTAAAGGCGGAGCAGCAACAGCAAGTTTTGGCTTACATTGCAGACTCAGCCTCTAGCTCTTTTGCCTCCTCTTCCGAAACTGGTAAATGTAAAAGCAGCGCGTCGCTTGTGGATGTTCACGGTCAGGGACAAGTCGCTTCCTTGTCCTCCTCAGCAAAAACTACAACAAGAGAGAAGGATGCAGCAGGCGACACAACGGGTCACTCCATGGAGCTCTTTACACATACCGTCCCTGGCTTAGAAAGTGAAACATTTAACAGGCCATGCCCATTACAAGTATATTCTGACATGGAGTGCACTGATGCACAGCCACAGCCAGAGTACTATGCTGCTCCTTTGACTCAGACCACCACATTGCCCTCTCAGGGTACAGATCCACAATCAGACCCTGATGAGACTATGTTGCCCCGCCACGAACGCTATACCACCGACCGACACAGTGACACAGACGAAGTTGCACACGAGCTCGAAGAGGAGGTAATAGATGACCCAGTTATTGACCCCGATTGGCAGCCATTGGGGGAACAGGGTGCAGGCGGCAGTAGTTCAGAAGCGGAGGTGGAGGAGGGGCCGCAGCAGGCATCAACATCGCAACAGGTTACATCTGCCGGGCCCGTATCTGGCCCAAAACGCGTGTCAAAGCCAAAACCTGTTGGAGCACAGCGTTGCCATCCGGTTAAAGCTCAGTCTGCAATCCCTGAAAAGGGATCCGAGTCTAGGAAGAGTGCAGTCTGGCATTTTTTTAAACAACATCCAACTGATCAGCGCAAAGTCATCTGTCAAAAATGTTCAACTAGCTTAAGCAGAGGTCAGAATCTGAAAAGTCTAAATACTAGTTGCATGCATAGACACTTAACCACCATGCATTTTCAAGCCTGGACTAACTACCAAACGTCCCTCAAGGTTGTAGCACCCTCGGCCAATGAAGCTAGTCAGCAACGCAACATCCCTTCCGTCACTGTAAGGCCACCATTTTCCGCACCACAGGCAGTATCTGTGCAGGTTTCTTTGCCAGCCAAAAGCAGTCAGGGTCAGGGAATCACCAGTTTTGTAGGAGGAAATATTGCATCTAGGGCACCGGCGGAAACAATACCGTCTCCAACCGTCTCTCAGTCTGCCATGTACACCGGCACACCCGAAAGTTCCACGATCTCCAGCTCTCCAGTCCAGCTCACCCTACATGAGACTCTGGTTAGAAAAAGGAAGTACTTATCCTCGCATCCGCGTACACAGGGTTTTAACGCCCACATAGCTAGACTAATCTCGTTAGAGATGATGCCCTACCGGTTAGTTGAAAGCGAAGCTTTCAAAGCCCTGATGGAGTACGCTGAACCACGATACGAGCTACCCAGTCGACACTTTTTTTCCAGAAAAGCCATCCCAGCCCTGCACCAGCATGTTAAACAGCGCATCGTCCATGCACTCAGGCAATCTGTGAGTACAAAGGTGCACCTGACTACAGATGCATGGACCAGTAGGCATGGCCAGGGACGTTATGTGTCCATCACGGCACACTGGGTGAATGTGGTGGATGCAGGGTCCACAGGCGACATCAATTTAGGGACAGTTGTGCCTAGCCCACGGTCTAGGAAACAGTTGGCTGTAGGCGTTCGCACCCCCTCCTCCTCCTCCTCCTCGTCCTCCTGCAGAAGCTACAGCTCTTCCACAGAACGCAGTCTGCCAACCACTCCATCGGCAGATGACACTGTTGCACACCAGTTGTCCCATTATGGGCCAGCTACTGCCAAGCGTCAGCAGGCTGTATTGGCTATGAAGTGCTTGGGCGACAATAGACACACCGCGGAAGTTCTGTCCGAGTTCTTGCAACAAGAAACGCAGTCGTGGCTGGGCACAGTAGATCTTGAGGCAGGCAAGGTAGTGAGTGATAACGGAAGGAATTTCATGGCTGCCATCTCCCTTTCCCAACTGAAACACATTCCTTGCCTGGCTCACACCTTAAACCTGGTGGTGCAGTGCTTATTGAAAACTTATCCTGGGTTCTCCGACCTGCTCCTCAAAGTGCGTGCACTTTGCTCACATATCCGACGTTCGCCTGTACACGCCAGCCGTATGCAGACCTATCAGCGGTCTTTGAACCTTCCCCAGCATCGCCTAATCATAGACGTTGCAACAAGGTGGAACTCAACACTGCACATGCTTCAGAGACTGTGCGAACAGAGGCGTGCTGTTATTTATTTGTGGGAGGATACACGGGCAGGCAGTAGGATGGCAGACATGGAGTTGTCAGGTGTGCAGTGGTCTAAGATACAAGACATGTGTCAAGTCCTTCAGTGCTTTGAGGAATGCACACGGCTGGTTAGTGCAGACAACGCCGTAATAAGCATGAGCATCCCCCTAATGCGTCTGCTGATGCAAAGTTTGACGCACATAAAGGAGCAGGCGTCTGCACCAGAGGAAGAGGAAAGCCTTGATGACAGTCAGCCATTGTCTGGTCAGGGCAGTGTACAGGACGAGGTAGCGGGCGAAGAGGAGGTGGAGGACGAGGAGGATGATGGGGATGAGTATATTTTTAATGCCGAACCTTTCCCGGGGGCACAGGAATTTGGTTGCGTGTCACGGCCGGGTTCTGGTTTTTTGAGGGACACAAGTGACGTAGATTTGCCTGCAACTGCCCCTCAACCAATCACAACCGGAGATTTGACAACTGGAACTTTGGCCCACATGGCGGATTATGCCTTACGTATCCTAAAAAGGGACACACGCATTACGAAAATGATGAACGATGACGATTACTGGTTGGCCTGCCTCCTTGATCCACGCTATAAAGGCAAATTGCAAAATATTATGCCACATGAGAACTTGGAACTAATATTAGCAACCAAACAATCAACTCTTGTTGACCGTTTGCTTCAGGCATTCCCAGCACACAGCGCACGTGATCGTTCTCACACGAGCTCCAGGGGGCAGCAGACTAGGAGTGTTAGGGGTGCACACATCAGAAGTGGCATTGGACAGAGGGGTTTTCTGACCAGGTTGTGGAGTGATTTTGCTATGACCGCAGACAGGACAGGTACTGCTGCATCAATTGAAAGTGACAGGAGACAACATTTGTCCAGTATGGTTACTAACTATTTTTCATCCCTTATCGATGTTCTCCCTCAACCGTCATTCCCATTTGATTACTGGGCCTCCAAATTAGACACCTGGCCAGAATTGGCAGAATATGCATTGCAGGAGCTTGCTTGCCCGGCAGCAAGTGTCCTATCAGAAAGAGTATTCAGTGCTGCAGGTTCAATATTAACCGAAAAAAGGACTCGTCTGGCTACCCAAAATGTTGACGATCTAACATTCATTAAAATGAACCACAACTGGATTTCGAAATCTTTTGCCCCACCTTGCCCGGCCGACACCTAGCTTTCCTATGAAAAGCTCTTGCCTGTGAATTACTTTTCTAATGTCTAATTTGCTGCAGCTGATTGTACAGCATACGACATGTTTACACCTCCCTAAATGGCAAAACTCCCCACACGGGGCCGTGGTATCGCGACTTGGCGCAAGCACCCGTGAGACTGCTGTTTGTCTGAAGAGGTGGGTGTGCTCGCTTTTGGTTGACGGCATTGCTACTGGGTCCCTCATAGTACAATGTAGTGTCTCTGGCGGTGGTGGTGCGCACCCAACGTCAGACACACCGTTGTAACATGAGGGGCCCTGGGGCGGTCCCGCCGGCCTCAAGAGAGTTCCCCCCTACCCCAGCTCAAAATGTGCTCTACCACGTGCAAAATTATGTCGCACAGCTCCACCAATCTTTAGTCTATTCGCTGACATCATTCAATGTCTGGCACTGACAATACAAATTTGTAGACATCTATGATGCAACTTAAAGTAGTCTGTGTCTGTGTCCTATATTGGCACCATTAAATAGTTACTGCCAAATTACTATGTCAGAAACTCAGTAGATGAGCCCACCCCTGTACCTAAGTATGCCACCTTTTTTTTTTGTTTTGGTTGTTTTGCGAGACATTAACATCTATTTATATTTTGGGAGTACTGGGACAGACACTCCTTGCACTACTCCTCCACTCACCACCAAGCTGCCTGTGTATCCATGTAACCGCTGTAAAACTGCCATGAGCCTATTGTTTGTTATTTTAGGCCTTTGATAGCCTGTCTGCGGCCCCTACTTGCAATACTCCTCCACTGACCACCAAGCTGCCTGCCCGTGTATCCATGTAACCGCTGTGAAACTGCCATGAGCCTATTGTTTGTTATGTTAGGCCTTTGATAGCCTGTCTGCGGTCCCTACTTTAAATACTCCTCCACTGACCAGACCACTGCTGCCCGTGTACCCCTGGAACCAATTATAAAGTGCCTACAGCCAGCCCATTTTCTTATGTTAGGCCTTTGAAGCCTGTCTGCGGTCCCTACTTTAAATACTCCTCCACTGACCACCAAGCTGCCTGCCCGTGTATCCATGTAACCGCTGTAAAACTGCCATGAGCCTATTGTTTGTTATTTTAGGCCTTTGATAGCCTGTCTGCGGCCCCTACTTGCAATACTCCTCCACTGACCACAATGCTGCCTGGAGTGCCTGCCTGTGTATCCATGTAACCGATGTAAAACTGCCATGACTGCCTACTGTTTGTTATTTTAGGCCTTTGATAGCCTGTCTGCAGCCCCTACTTGCAATACTCCTCCACTGACCACCAAGCTGCCTGCCCGTGTATCCATGTAACCGCTGTGAAACTGCCATGAGCCTATTGTTTGTTATGTTAGGCCTTTGATAGCCTGTCTGCGGTCCCTACTTTAAATACTCCTCCACTGACCAGACCACTGCTGCCCGTGTACCCCTGGAACCAATTATAAAGTGCCTACAGCCAGCCCATTTTCTTATGTTAGGCCTTTGAAGCCTGTCTGCGGTCCCTACTTTAAATACTCCTCCACTGACCACCAAGCTGCCTGCCCGTGTATCCATGTAACCGCTGTAAAACTGCCATGAGCCTATTGTTTGTTATTTTAGGCCTTTGATAGCCTGTCTGCGGCCCCTACTTGCAATACTCCTCCACTGACCACAATGCTGCCTGGAGTGCCTGCCTGTGTATCCATGTAACCGATGTAAAACTGCCATGACTGCCTACTGTTTGTTATTTTAGGCCTTTGATAGCCTGTCTGCAGCCCCTACTTGCAATACTCCTCCACTGACCACACCAATGCTGCCCGTGTACCCCTGGAACCTATTTAAAAGTTCATAGAGCCTAGTTATATATTTTATTTACTATTAATAAGGCCATGATGGACTACGCTGTACCACGCTACAAGCTAACCAGTCGACACTTCTTTTGCGAGAAAAGCCATCCCAACCCTCCACCAGCATGTAGAAGACCGCATTGTCCATGCACTCTGGCAATCTGTGAGTACAAAGGTGCACCTGACAACAGACGCATGGACCTGTAGGCATGGCCACGGAAGATTACGTGTCCATTACGGCGCAATGGGTTAATGTGGTGGATGCATGGTCCACAGGGGACAGCCTACTAAGTCTGTCTGCAGTCCCTAATTCAAATTGTCCTCCACTGTCTAAATCGGAACTTCCACCTTCTGGCTTTCGGCCTATAGTATCAGAAATTAAACTGCATTTGGCCTTCAACTTTGGTTAGGGCCTACTAACGGCTTCTGCCCCTCCCTGGTGTTGCCCTCAACTAAATAAAGCTGAGCTTCAACCTTCCGGCTCTCATTATGTGGTTTAAAAAAAAAAAATGGTGGTTAGGGCCTACTAACGGCTTCTGCCCCTCCCTGGTGTTGCCCTCAACTAAATAAAGCTGAGCTTCAACCTTCTGCTCCAAATTACCATTTTAAAAAATGCAATAGGCTTTTCAGGCCTACTAAAGGTGTCTGTCTGTGTGCCCCTCCCTGGTGTTGTCCTCAACTAAATAAAGCTGAGCTTCAACCTTCCGGCTCTCATTATGTGGTTTTAAAAAAAAAAATGGTGGTTAGGGCCTACTAACGGCTTCTGCCCCTCCCTGGTGTTGTCCTCAACTAAATAAAGCTGAGCTTCAACCTTCCGGCTCTCATTATGTGGTTTTAAAAAAAAAAATGGTGGTTAGGGCCTACTAACGGCTTCTGCCCCTCCCTGGTGTTGTCCTCAACTAAATAAAGCTGAGCTTCAACCTTCCGGCTCTCATTATGTGGTTTTAAAAAAAAAATGGTGGTTAGGGCCTACTAACGGCTTCTGCCCCTCCCTGGTGTTGCCCTCAACTAAATAAAGCTGAGCTTCAACCTTCTGCTCCAAATTACCATTTTAAAAAATGCAATAGGCTTTTCCGGCCTACTAAAGGTGTCTGCCCCTCCCTGGTGTTGTCCTCAACTGAACAAAGCTGAGCTTCAACCTTCCGGCTCTCATTATGTGGTTTTAAAAAAAAAATGGTGGTTAGGGCCTACTAACGGCTTCTGCCCCTCCCTGGTGTTGCCCTCAACTAAATAAAGCTGAGCTTCAACCTTCTGCTCCAAATTACCATTTTGAAAAATGCAATAGGCTTTTCAGGCCTACTAAAGGTGTCTGTCTGTGTGCCCCTCCCTGGTGTTGTCCTCAACTAAATAAAGCTGAGCTTCAACCTTCCGGCTCTCATTATGTGGTTTAAAAAAAAAAAATGGTGGTTAGGGCCTACTAACGGCTTCTGCCCCTCCCTGGTGTTGCCCTCAAGTAAATAAAGCTGAGCTTCAACCTTCTGCTCCAAATTACCATTTTAAAAAATGCAATAGGCTTTTCAGGCCTACTAAAGGTGTCTGTCTGTGTGCCCCTCCCTGGTGTTGTCCTCAACTAAATAAAGCTGAGCTTCAACCTTCCGGCTCTCATTATGTGGTTTTAAAAAAAAAAATGGTGGTTAGGGCCTACTAACGGCTTCTGCCCCTCCCTGGTGTTGCCCTCAACTAAATAAAGCTGAGCTTCAACCTTCTGCTCCAAATTACCATTTTAAAAAATGCAATAGGCTTTTCAGGCCTACTAAAGGTGTCTGTCTGTGTGCCCCTCCCTGGTGTTGTCCTCAACTAAATAAAGCTGAGCTTCAACCTTCCGGCTCTCATTATGTGGTTTAAAAAAAAAAAATGGTGGTTAGGGCCTACTAACGGCTTCTGCCCCTCCCTGGTGTTGCCCTCAACTAAATAAAGCTGAGCTTCAACCTTCTGCTCCAAATTACCATTTTAAAAAATGCAATAGGCTTTTCCGGCCTACTAAAGGTGTCTGCCCCTCCCTGGTGTTGTCCTCAACTGAACAAAGCTGAGCTTCAACCTTCCGGCTCTCATTATGTGGTTTTAAAAAAAAAATGGTGGTTAGGGCCTACTAACGGCTTCTGCCCCTCCCTGGTGTTGCCCTCAACTAAATAAAGCTGAGCTTCAACCTTCTGCTCCAAATTACCATTTTGAAAAATGCAATAGGCTTTTCAGGCCTACTAAAGGTGTCTGTCTGTGTGCCCCTCCCTGGTGTTGTCCTCAACTAAATAAAGCTGAGCTTCAACCTTCCGGCTCTCATTATGTGGTTTAAAAAAAAAAAATGGTGGTTAGGGCCTACTAACGGCTTCTGCCCCTCCCTGGTGTTGCCCTCAAGTAAATAAAGCTGAGCTTCAACCTTCTGCTCCAAATTACCATTTTAAAAAATGCAATAGGCTTTTCCGGCCTACTAAAGGTGTCTGCCCCTCCCTGGTGTTGTCCTCAACTGAACAAAGCTGAGCTTCCACATTCTGGCTTTCGCCCTATACTATCAGATATTAAACTGCATTTGGCCTACTAGTGTGGTTAGGCCCTTGAAACAGTGTCTGCTGCTCTTGGGTTTGCTACTCCACTGAACAAAGCAATGCCGCCTGTTTAGTCCTGTTACCAATTTTGAACTGCATGTAGCCTACTTTATTCTTTGGCCCTATATCTGTTTCCTCCTCATCCTGCCCATTGCCCAGCCACTGCTAAATGAGTCTGCTGGTACATTGACCTAGACCACTACATTCCCCTTGTACTCTACACAGCCAGAATCTGTCCCTGCTGAAAGTAAGGTTCCCCTTCCCGCATGTTATACCACCTTACACAGGGACAAAGAGGAAGGTGCAGATGAAAGTGCAGGTTCCTTCATCAGGTGGGGGGGCATACTCGTTGGCGACGTCACTGGCACAGGGCCCCTCAGAGTACGCAAAAGTGTCGCTGCTGGTGGGAGGCGCCCCCGCCATGCAAACACACCGCCGTACTTTGAGGGGCCCTGTGCCAGTGGCAATGCGAACGAGTGGGCCCCCCCCCTGCTTGCTCAGGATCACAGCACTTGCAACTTTTAAATACTTACCTTTCCCTGCAACACCGCCGTGACGTAGTCCGCATTTCCTGGGCCCACGAAAAACTTGAGCCAGCCCTACTCCCCCCACAACTTTCACCCAATTCCCTATGCCCAACTATTATTATACAGTTAATTAAGATTGGCAAGCTTCAGAAACAAGAATGGATGTTTTTGGCATTAAAATGGGCACTGTAGGTGTTTTCCTGGCCTCCACTCACTGCCGACTATGCTTCCCCATTGACTTGCATTGGGTTTCGTGTTTCGGTCGATCCCCGACTTTTAGCGATAATCGGCCGACTGCACTCGACTCGACTCTGGACAAAATCGGGTTTCCCAAAACCCTACTCGATCTTAAAAAAATGAAAGTCGCTCAACCCTAGTCCTGACTGAATAAACATCTTTTCTTAGCTGAGAATAAACGTTCAACTGAGTAAGCCTGAACATTTTTGTACGTCTGTCTCGTTCTTCACGCAGCCCTTTCTATTGTGTGTCTTCTGAAATCTAGGATGACGGTAGTGTCTCCATTTTTCATGATCTGGGGTTGGCTGAGGGCTTATTTTTTGTGTGCCGAGCTGACATTTTTAATGATACCATTTTGGTGCAGATACGTTCTTTCGATCGCCCGTTATTGCATTTTAATGCATTGTTGCGGCAACAAAAAAAACTTAATTTTGGAGTTTTGATTTTTTTCTCTCGCTACGCCATTTAGCGATCAGGTTAATCCTTTGTTTTTATTGATAGATCGGGCGATTCTGAACGCGGTGATACCAAATATGTGTATGTTTGATTTTTTTTATTGTTTTATTTTGATTGGGGCGAAAGGGGGGTGATTTGAACTTTTATATATTTTTTACTTTTAAACACTTTTTTTTAATTTTGGCATGCTTCAATAGCCTCCATAGGAGGCTAGAAGCATGCACAACTCGATTGCCTCTGCTACGTAGAGGTGAAGCACAGATCACCTCTATGTAGCAAAAATTCAGGGTTGCTTTGAACGCCGACCACAGGGTGGCACTCAAAGCAATCAGCCATCAACAACCATAGAGGTCTCAAGGAGACCTCTGGTTGTGATGGCAACGCACCGATGACCCCCGATCATGTGACGGGGGTCAGCTGTTCGAGCACTTCCGGCCGCGCGGCCGGGAGCGCTAGTTAAATGCCGCTGTCAGCGTTTAACAGCGGCATTTAACTAGTGAACAGCTGACATGTCGCGGCGTTGAGGTGGGCTCAGCACCGGAGCCCACCTCAAAGCGGGGGTTCTGCCAGCTGACATACTAGTCCGTCAGCTGGCAGAAAGGAGTTAAAATTTACAGTAAATGTGCATTTTTTATTTTATTAATTTTATTACATTTCTCAGACCCCTTTTAATGAAAATCACATCTGTCAACAGCAGATAGCAAATATAGAACCACAGCACAAATTCAATTCATAAGAACCATAGAGTTTCTTGGGGTCACAGTGGTGGAAAGATCTATCTGTCCACCGCCCTCCCACCCCCTGTGCGCCCCCCCGCTGTTCTGAAAATACTCACCCACTTCCCTAGTTGGCTGTCGATGCTTCCTGGTCTGACCGCGCCTTCTACTGTATGCGGTCACGTGGGGCCGCTCATTTACAGTCATGAATAGGCGGCTCCACCCCTATGGGAGGTGGAGCCACCTATTCATGACTCTAATCGGCGGCCCCACGTGACCGCATACAGTAGAAGGGGCAGCCAGCACAGAACACTGCGAGGGAGGCAGGTGAGTATTTTCAGAACAGCGGGGGGGCGCACAGGGGGTGGGAGGGCGGCGGACAGATAGATCTTTCTTTTAAACACTATTATTCATATCTTCTATGCAACAAACGCTGCTGCACAGAAGATATGAATCGCGGCTTCAGCACCATGTGGGGGGACAGCGCTTACTGTAGCGCTGTCTCCTGCACGCCACACGGACTGCACACGGAGAAGGTCCGTGTGTGGTCCGTGTTTTACACGGACCCATTGACTTTAATATGTGTGCTCCCATGAACACTGACATGTCTCCGTGTTTGGCACACGGAGACACGGTCGGCAAAAAATCAATGACATCTGCACAGATGCATTGATTTTAATGGGTCTACGTGTGTCAGTGGCTCCGGTACGTGAGGAAACTGTCACCTCACGTACCGGAGCCACTGACGTGTGAAACCGGCCTCAAAAGACAGAGTGAGCGCTCAGCTGTGATTGGAGGTGTACAGTTTACCTCCGGTCACTGGTGTCAGCTGATTGGACAACTGCTCCCATCATCTGACACCTGCTGCCACTAATAACAGCGAGAGCAGGAGCGGCTGATGGGTGTATGCATTAGCTGGCTCCTATGCTGTAAATAAATAATTTTAAAAAAATAAACAAAAAACATCGTGGGTTTTCCTGTATTTTTGTTAACCATCCAGGCAAAACTCACATCTGGGTGCTGCAATCCTCAGCTGTCAGCTTCAGCAAGGCTAGTTATCAGGAATACAGGGGTCCCCATGACGTATTTTTTTGATTATTTAAATAAATAATTGAAAAAACAGCTTGGGGTCTTCCTCATTTTTGACAACCAGCCTTGCTAAAGTAGACAGCTAGGGGCTGTTATTCTCAGGCTGGTAAGGAACCATGGATATTGCCCCTGCTACAGGGCAAGTGGGAAGAGTTGGGCAAAGCACCAGAATTGGTGCATCTAATAGATGTGTCTTTTCTGGGCAGCTGCGGACTGCTATTTTTAGACTGTGGGCCAATGTCCATGGCCCCTTTCCAGCCTGAGAATACCAGCCCCCAGCTGTTTGCTTTAGCAAGGCTGGTTGTCAAAAATGGGGGGACCCCACGCCATTTTTTAAAGTTATTTATTTAAATAATTTAAAAATACAGTGTGGGAACCCCTCTATTATTGATAACTAACCTTGCTGAAGCTGACAGCTGCGTGTTGCAGCCCCCAGCTGTGAGTTTTGTCTGTCTGGTTAACAAAAATACAGAGTAACTCATGCCGTTTGTTTTTTAATTATTTATTTATAGCACCAGAGCCGGCTAATGAATAAACCCATTAGCCGCTCCTGCTCTTGCTGTTATTAGTGGCAGCAGGTGTGGGATGATGGAAGTAGTTGTCCCATCTGCTGATACCAGTGACCAGAGGTAAACTGTATACCTCCAATCACAGCTGAGTGTTTACACTGTCTTTTGACAGCGTGGGAACTGCGGCTCTCTGATAGTGGGGATAATTTCACCATTGATCAGAAGTGGTGTTTGCCTCACTGTCATGCACTTGACAGCGCAGCAAATACTAGATGTTTGGGCCCCTCATTCAAGTGAATGGGGTCCAGTTTCGGGTTCGGGCCTGGGTACTATTCTGGTACCCAAACCCAAACTTTTTAGCTTCAATATATTTTATTTGAATTTTTTTTAACAAAACAGAGGTTTCCCATACAAGAGAGAAAGATTATTAATAAACAGAGCATAAAATAAAGGGAAACAAAACAAATGAAGACACAACAAGTACAAAGGGTAAGAAACACCAAGGTAGGGGACACAGAACGTTTCCACAGAGCAGTTGATGACCAGTATATATAAAACGGTATTATACATCTAAACCAATGACTGAGTCATCAGAAATTCTATGCAAACACATTTATGCATACATGTACAAAAAGTAGAATTAAGGATTACTCAATGATATAGTAGTTTGTTCATAGGTTACAGAGGAGGCTATTCCAATATAGGCGCAACAACCAAGTCGTCTTCATTACACATATACGTGTAATCCTATTTCTGACTAAGGATATAGAAAGTGACGGAGTTTTCCACTTAGTTACTATGTGGATTTTAGTTGCCATACAAAGAATAGTCACCAATTTATGTTAGAAAACCCAGGGTACCTCGCCCTCAACAGAAAAACTGGGGTCCAGCTGGACCACTCTACCAGACATTCGATCCACAATCAGCTTTACTTCTTGCCATAAAGATAAAACAGCTGGGCAGCTCCACCATATGTGTTTCATATCACCTGGAGTGTTACAACCTCTAAAGCAATTATCAGATATATGAGGATAAATAGCGTGAAGTCTTGTCGGAATATGTTATGCTCTGTGGAGGACTTTGGCCATGTGCACACGTTCAGTATTTTTCGCGTTTTTTTCGCGTTTTTTCTCTATAAAAACGTGATAAAAATGCAAAAAATGCAAAAAAAACCGCTTACATATGCCTCCCATTATTTTAAGTGTATTCCGCATTTTTTGTGCAAATGTTGCATTTTTTTCCACAAATAAATCGCATCGCGGAAAAAAAAGCAACATGTTCATTAAATTTGTGGAATTGCGGGGTTTCCGCACACCTAGGAATGCATTGATCTGCTTACTTTCCGCATGTGGCTGTGCACACCATGCGGGAAGTAAGCAGATCATGTGCGGTTGGTACCCAGGGTGGAGGAGAGGAGACTCTCCTCCACGGACTGGGCACCGTATAATTGGTAAAAAAAAAGAATTAAAATAAAAAATAGTCATATACTCACCTTTGATCGCCCCCGGAGTCTTCTCGCCTCTCAGTGGTGCATGCTGCCACTTCCGTTCCTATAGATGGTGTGGTGAAGGACCTGTGATGACGTCGCGGTCACGTGACCGCGACGTCATCGAAGGTCCTGCACCACACCATCTATAGGAACGGACGCCGCTGAGGAGATCGGCTGTCTGCAGAGGGTGAGTATAACCATTTTTTAATTTTATTATTTTTAACATGATATCTTTTTACTATTGATGCTGCATAAGCCGCATCTATAGTAAAAAGTTGGTCACACTTGTCAAACACTATGTTTGACAAGTGTGACCAACCTGTCAGTCAGTTTTCCAAGCGATGCTACAGATCGCTTGGAAAACTTTAGCATTCTGCAAGCTAAGTTCGCTTGCAAAATGCTAAAAAAAGGGAAAAAAACGCAAAAAAAATGCGGATTTCTTGCAGAAAATTTCCGGTTTTCTTCTGGAAATTTCTGCAAGAAATCCTGACGTGTGCACATACCCTTTAAGTGACATTTCTGCAAGAGACTGCCTTTTGATAATCAAACCCAAACTTTTTATAACTGTTCAGCTAAACCTGCTGGACCCAAACATCCAGGTGTCCGCCCTTCTCTACAATCCAGCACCCATCTACGACATCTTACAGTAATCTCACTGCATATTGTTATTTTTTTATTTATTTATTTTCATATTGTTATTTTTTTAATGGGATCATTTTGCAAAAAAGCAGCAAATTGATCTGTAAATATATGCGTGTTTTTGAAATATTGTAGACAATCCTTGATAAGACATTTACAACAGCCCAATAACAATGCAATTTATTAGTCTACATTATAGGGCCATTTACGCGGAGCGCTATTGTGTTATTTGTGCTATTAAATAGCAATAACAATAAACGCAGCTAATGATCAGTGGATATAATCATGGACATCGTACATTTCCCTGTCTGTAGAGTCATTTCAGGTTGTGCTTAGAAATATTAGAAATTTATCAATTTGAACATTTAGATCTGCTCTAGTTCTGGCAGATCCTTGTGCTGGATGTGAACATTATTTCCTAGTGTTATGAGGTGTGCTGTTTCATATCCTCCTATTGATGTTGGTGTCATTAATCTTCCTCTGGCTTAGGAATAGCTTCAGGGGGATAGGCTGTTATTGAATGTTGCTTTGGGCTTTTTTATGTATGCACTAATCATGTCATTTGTTTTAGTGCTTGCTTTGATAGTTTTCTTGTAGCTTGTCTAAAAGCAGGCAGTGTTTTTTTTTACCATTCTTTTAGTAGAGAAAACCTAGAAGTACAGCTCTGGCAAAAATTAAGAGACTACTGCAAAATTTTCAGTTTCTCTGAATTTCCTCTTTACAGGTATTATCTAAAAAATGAGTAAAATGTAAATTGCTCTTTTATTCTATAAACTTCTGAGAACATATCTCTAAATTTCCAAGCAATAAATTTTGTATTTTTTTTCTGAAAAGGAGAAATGGTCAAAATAAAAAAAAATAAACAGTGCTTTCAGACCTCAAATAATGCAAAGAAAACAAGTTCATAATCATTTAGAAACAACAATACTAATGTTTTAACTCAGGAAGAGTTCAGAAATCAATATATTGTGGAAAAACCATGATTTTTAATTACAGCTTTCATGCGTCTTGGTATGCTTTCCACCAGTCTTTCACACTGCTTCTGGCACAAAAACTTAAGCAGTTCTTCTTTATATATATATATATATATATATATATATATATATATATATATATATATATAAAAAATTAAAATTGTGCTCCTCTCCTTTCGGTAAAATAAATGTTGAACATATGTTCTTGTTTTACCAGGGTGGGGCTAGAAACAGTGATTTTGACTTTTGCTGGTTTTCTTTATTACTAAAATTCGAGCTACTTATTTTTTTTTCTTGTCTTTGATAAATAAGATTTTTTTTCTTTCATACATTATACCACTCCTAAAAAAGGTCTTCGTAAAAATCCTTTAGCGGGAGCATTTCAACATTTAAGCACATTTTTAAATTGCTAATTTCCCTTATAAGCTGGTGCTGATATGGTGCTGGTGATGAAAATCCAACCGCCTGCTTGAACAGCAGAGCTGATCTGAGTTTGTTAGTGCCCATCATCTCTTGCTGACTCCCGGTTGTCACATGATTGCTTGATTTGGCCGGTAAGTGCTCTTAGTGTTGACTATGCCATGTACACAGTATTTAAATTGCACTGTGTATAGAGCGATGAGGAAGACAGAGATGTTAATACGTCTCTGTCTTCTCTACGGGTAGTCTATGTATGTCTGACAGCCAGCACCCGTCTCATGGGCTGCTTTCTCTACAGTGACATTTCAGAATGTCACTGCAGAGTAAAATGCGGACTGCCCAGATGTTTAAAGTCTATGGTCAGTCCACAAGTAAGTAGTTAAAGGCTGACTCCACTATCAACTTTTGTTCACTTCTGCACTGCACCATTCATCGTCTGTTTTTAGGCATGTGAAATTTTGCAAAAACTTCATGAACATTTTCATTTTCACTGCTTCCTGAGACTCTCACTAAGTTCCTTATAATGAGTGAACAGTACCTGTATAATATCAGCCTCTTTATACACAGGGACCGTGTACTCAGAGATGAACTTACTGAGAGTATCAGGAACCAGCTTACAGTGAAAATGGTGTCATATTTAGATTCAAGTCATCTTCGTGCAGATAATGGTAAATTTCACACAGATAATACTTAAATTGGCTAATGCAGATAATTATAAATGTTACTGTATTTATCAGTAAAATGCAATTGTGAAAAAAGATAAGCGTGTGTTTAGTCTTTCAGTAGTATATAGATAAAGGGATTTATCCTAATGACCATATAATGGTACCATAGCTAAAAAATAATACATTTTACTTTCATTATTTCCTAGCTCTGTATAACATGTTTCTCTTGATGCTGCCAGCTTGTGCTGTGGGTTAGGTTACAAAAGTTAATCAACTACAGTTCCACTAATTCTTGCTGCCCAGCATGAGAAACATGATCGCTACTGAAACAGGGAGGATAGAGGGGGGAGAAACGAGGGATAAATGGAGATCAATAGAGATTAAATGCAGTGATGTATAAAATGCTATCACACATGGAATGTTGTGTGAACACAAGAGAAACATCATGGGCTTGGTCATGCAATACTAAATGTGAGGGTAGCTCTAGTATTATGGTAGTTGCAGTGATAATAAGAATTAGATGAAAATAAAAATATCATTTTTATAGTCACCGGGAAATGATGGGGAACAATTCCACCCCTGTGCCTCCCCGCTTAGGTCAAATACCAAAAAATGCATGAAGACCCTAACAATTGTACATAATATTGCTATCCTGCCTTATCTATGACTCCAATGGTTAAATAGAGCTAAATGTATGATTTCACTGTTTAAACGGAATCAATTGTGGTAAAAACATTTCACTTTCCAGCTGCTGAGTGGAGATGATCAAACTTTTTAAAATTTGAATTCTCCTAAAATTGCAGTTAATATTAGGAGTTTCCTGGTAGTGTATGCTACTAATTTTATTGTGTCTAATGTTTAATTGAGAGTCCTTCCATGTCTGCCTTGTGGATATCGCTTTCCAGGCAGACATTGAAGGAAACTATGCCCCTGGTGCTGCTTTATCTGATTCATCTACTGAATTTTAAGCTAAGTCTTATTTATTCACTTGTACATTTTGTTAGATACCAAAGTATGGTCTTCTGATAAACTCATTAGAGGGGAAACGCATTGAGCTATATGCATCCTTTGCTTAATTTGTTAGCATCTTCATTCACTTTCTGACTTTGCACTATTTTTGCACATCTTTGGATATTTGGTTGGATTAATGTACCTGGGTTACTTTCTTAGAAGGCTACTTTTTAAAGGGAACCTGTCACCCCGTTTTTTCAAGATGAGATAAAAATAGCGTTAAATAGGGGCAGAGCTGTGCTTTACATTAGTGTATTTTTTGTGCCTTTATTCCGCACCTATGCTGCCGAAATACCTTTGTAAAGTCACCGTTTTGGGCTGTCACTCACACTGGTCTGGTCATATGGGCATGGTGACATCGCTGTTTCTCCCCCAGATCTTGCTCAGCTTTCCGTTGGTGGCGTAGTGGTGTGCGCATGCCCAACAGGCAAATCCACAGCGCAGCTGAAGGAAAAGAGCGCGATCTGCGCTATTCAGCGGTTTATCGGTGGGCACGGCCATCTTCCTGAGGCCGCGCGTGCGCAGATGGAGATCGCGGCGGCCATTTTCCTGAAGCCGAGATGCTTTTGGGTTTTCATTGGCTGTAAACCATAGTCATCAACATTAACAGAAATAAACACTTGAAATTGATCATTCTGTTTGTAATGACTCTATATAATATATGAGTTTCACTTTTTTGTATTAAAGAACTGAAAAAAATTAACTTTTTGATGATATTCTAATTTTGTGAGAAGCACCTGTATGTATTTAGCAAGAAGTGAGAGCTGTGGTTCACTTCTTACGTCCCGTTAATTGCTTATCAGTCTGAAGGTGGGAACAGTGCCTTCTAATGAAGTTCATAGTGATGCCAATAGGGTGTTTTCATTTTATCGGGGGCCAAACACTCAGATTGAGAAGAAGTTGTCCTATCAGTAGACAACTCCTTTAACCTGCCAGTTGTTCCTTCTGGTCCCTCGTTTAACACTATATCAAAGTTCCCAGAGGTTGTGCCCACTAAGTTTAGCAACACAGAAACAAAAGAATAAAAATATCTTACAGTGGCATGTACTGTAAATGTTTTGGGCACCCCTAGTCAAAATTACTGTTATTGTGAACACTTAAGCAAATTAAACATGAAAAGATTTTCAAAAGGCCTAAAATTTAAGATGACATATTTCCTTTGTATTTTAGGCAAAAAAATATATGTGTTAGGCGTAGGGATTCATCCTCAGCACAGATGGATCTGAAACCTTGTCTTGCGGTCTCCCATTCAGTATTGACCGCAGTGAATGCTGTGGAGCAAAGACGTCAGTCTCAGCGTCTTGCTCAGACTCAGGCTGTGCGCTTGGTTACTGCTGCCTTTGTAGGTTCAGCTATAGTAACTGGCAATACTCAGCAGTGAGCAGTCACTCCTGAGACTAAGTCCATATTTCGCTTTACTGAGCATGCTCCTGGGTCAACTTCTTGTTGGTGGTCACCCATCACAATTACATGCTCAGGTCCTGGTCCGGCTCCAGATTGGCTAGTGAGCAAGGTCCTGTCAGATTGACAGAAACTATAAAAGGATCTTTGGCATGCCCGTCGGTGTGCTAAGATCATTTGTGTTATGTGTGTGGAACTCTATGGTGGTGTGGACTAGTTTGCATGTGCTCAGGGCAGACTTATCTCCTATTAGAATTCCGGCTTCTCCGGAGAGGAGTTTGTGTGTGTGCACAGGGCGGGCGTTCAGCCCTTAGAATTCCCGCAACTCCGGAGAGGAGTTTGTGTGTTTGCACTTGCTGTGTCTGAGTCCACCCCCTGTTCCCTTGTCCTAGTGGGGCTTGCATATGCCTGTGATGCTAACAGTACGCGATTAGCACCATATTCACTCTGCAAATGTATGCCAATAAACACAGTCCTGTTGCAGAGTTCCTTCCTGTCGCTGTGTGTGATTGGCACAGCCACGTGCTTCTCCACTGAGTGACACTAATTCAGTGCAAGTCATTTACGTTCTCTGCAAGTATCGCCATTGTCCTTTAGCTGAAGTTTACCATCTCTGCACGGTGGACCCCAGGTGGCGAATGCACTTTGCTATTATATTTATTGCGTTCCGCCAACCTTAACAGTATGTTTTCATCTTTTATATTTTAAAAATTACAAAAATGGAAAATGGGCCAATGCAAAAGTTTAGGCACCCTGCAAGGTTAGTACCTAGTGGCACCCCCTTTAGAAAACATCAATGTTTGTAAATGCTTTTTGTAGCCGGTGAAGAGTCTTTCCATTCTTGTTTGAGGAATTTTCATCCATTCTTCCTTTTGAAAATACTTCCAGCTCTGTGAGATTAATGGGTTGCCTTGCATGCACTGCTATTTTAAGGTCTAGCCAGAGATTTTCAATGATGTTTAGATCATGGGATTGTGAGGGCCATTGTAAAACCTTCAGCTTGCTTCTTTTGAGGCCGTCTATTAAAGATTTTGACATGTGTTTAGGATCATTATCCATTTGCAGAAGCCATCCTCTTTTCAACTTCTGCTTTTGTACAGATGGTGTTATGTTTGCATCAAGATTTTGTTGAGATTTCATTCAATACATTTTTCCCTCTACCCATGAAATGTTCCCATTGTCATTGACTGCTACACAACTCCAAAGCATAATTGATCCACACCTATGATTTATTGTTAGCAAGTTGTTCTTTTCCTGAATTCATGTGCCCTTTTTTCTCCACATATACCTTTGATCTTTGGGGCCAAAGAGTTCTATTTTAACCTCATGGGTCCACAAGACTTATTTACAAAGTGTATCAGGCTTGTATAGATGTTCTTTTGCATACTTCTGAAGATGAATTCTATGGTGAGAATGCAGGAGAGGTTTTCTTCTGATAATTCTTGCATGAAGGCCATATATCGTGCAGTCAAGGGGGGCGGTCCTGGTTTGCCTCTTTAGCAATCTTATGAGCAGCTCTCAATAAAAATGTGCTTGGTCTTCAGACCTTATCTTGACCTCCACTGCTTCTGTTAACTGCCATTTCTTAATTACTTTTTGAACTGAATGAAGGGCAACTTCAAAACACTTAGCTATTTTCTTATAGCCTTCTCCTGCTTTGTGGACCTCCACCATTTTCATTTTCAGAGTGCTAGACAGTGGTTGCTGTTTTTATGGCACAAGGTTAGAGGAGGGTGAGTTTTTATAAAGCTGGGAAATTTGCATAACCTGATATTTCCTGATGATGATAGTGTTCAAGCCATAACCCTAAGAGGCAAATTAAGGTCTGAAACCTTGGTCAACGTTATCTAAGCACATAAATCTCAAAGGATGCCCAAACTTTTGCATCAGCCCATTTTACTTTTTGTAATTTTTGAAATGTTAAAGATGAAAACATAAAGACTTTTTTTTTCTAAAATACAAAGGAGATGTGTCATCTTTATCTTTAGGCCTTTTAGAGATCATTTAATCGTCAACTTGCTTAACTGTTCACAATAACAGTAATTTTGAACAGGGGTGCCCAAACTTTTACATGCCATTGTATATATATTTACGTTCAATTGCTGCTCATTCCTTTCAATCGATGGTTGCCTTGATCTTTTTTGGCCACTAGTGTAAGGTCGAGTTTTCAAAGATGAACTTTTAGGATCTGTTCATGTGTAAGTCCTCTTTTCATTTAAATGTCTCTCTATCTTAGAATCAATATAAAATAATGTGTACAGGAGCATGCATGTTTTTTGTGCTGTTGTTGTTCTTCAGACTTCAGTGCATTTCTCATTACTTTGCCCAGCAGCAATTTTGGTCTTTCCATCTCATTTTAGTATACGTTATATTCAGGTTTGATTAGTTCCTCCCAGAGGTCTGCTCCTGTGGCTTATACTCTCATTCAGATGCTCTGCTGCACAATGTACATTGCATTGGCTATTTCAATGTTTTCTAGTCTAAAAAATCGTGCTCAGGTAGTTATTGATTCATACTTTGTTGTTTCATTGCTATTTTCTTCCCCATGATATACCTATCACTCATCACTATATCACTATACTCACAGTCACATCATTGATGTTCCTGCTATCATTTTTGTATGTATATTGACCACAGGAAATTATTTTCCATGCAAATAATAAACTGTGAACAATATTAAAGGGGTTGTCACCTTTATCTTAATTTTAGCAATGGTTGAGGTTAGGGTTGCATTTTTCTTGGCAGATTGCACAATGTTCCCAATCTCAAAAAGGAAATTGGTGGAGGAATTTGTGACCAGACTTGTCAGCTTTCTCCAAGTAAAAAATAGCTTTATCATATGCTGGATTTTTGGATTGGAGGACACTGGTCAACAGATCTGGTCACATGTTCCTCCATCAATTGCTAATTTGAAAGAGGAGAGCTGTGCAACCTGTAAGGAATGCTGTAATAACAAGTAGGCAGCACACCACAGAGGAGAACCTGGGCAGAAGAGAGGAGAATCTTTGAATTGGTTGCAAACTGCAGGGGTAAAATACTGTCACAAAGATCAAGAAATGTACATGGAAGGATAGTAAACACCTGCACAGTAAAAACTGACTGCATAATGAGTGTTTCTTTTGTTTTTATCTATGTATTCTATTCTTTAATACACCACTGGACAGGTACGGTAATTAAATGGAACCTGTTAGCTACTCTAGGCCCTCCAAAATGCCACCAATTATTTTTTGATCCCTTTATATACTTCCTAACAAGCCTCTTTTTGTTCCTAATAGTTTCATGAATATGCCTAATGTCAAGAACCAACACTCCGCTGCCTCCAATCGCTAGGACAATCATGCAATTGACTGATGAGTGATGAAATATATATATATATATATATATATATATATATATATATATATATACACACACACAGTGGTGTGAAAAAAAATGTGTGCCCCCTATTCTATTGCATGGTTGTCACAGTTAAAAGTTTCAGATAACCAAGCAAATTTAAATATTAGACAAAGATAACGAAGGTAAACACAAAATTCAGTTTTTAAATTAAAGTCTTTATTATTAAGGGAAAAAGAAATCCAAACCTTCAGGGTTTGCAATAATAGTCAATGAGTCTTTTACAAAGCTCTGGAGGAATTTTGGCCCACATAATTGCCATTATTCAGCCACATTGGAGTGTTTCTGAGCATGAACCTCCTTTTTAAGATCATGCCACAGCATCTCAAATGGATTAATGTGAGGACTTTGACTAGGCCACTCCAAAGTCTTAATTTTGTTTTTTTAAGCCATCCAGAGGTGGACTTACTGGTGTTTTTTGGATCATTGTCCTGCTGCATAACCCAAGTCTGCTTCAAATTGAGGTCACAAACAGATGGCTGGATATTGTCCTTCAGGATATTTTTGGTAGACAACAGAATTCATGGTTCCCTTTACCAAAGCTAGTCTTCCATTTCCTGAAACATCAAAATAGCCCCAGACTATCACACTACCACCACCATATATTACTGCTGGTATGATATTTCTTTTCTGAAATGCTGTGTTACTTCTATGCCAGATGCAATGGGAAATATACCCTTCAAAAAGTTTAACTTTTGCTTTGTCACTCCACAGAGTTTTGGGGATCATCATGATGTTTTCTGGCAAAAGTGAGATGAGCCTTTATGTTCCTATTGTTCAGCAGAGTTTTTTGTCTTGGAACACTGCCGTGCAGCCCATTTTTCCCCAGTCTCTTTCTTATGTCATGAACACTGACCTTAACTGAGGAAAGTGAAGGCTACAGTTCTTTGGATGTTGTTGTGAGGTCTTTTGTGACCTCTTGGATGAGTTGTTGCTGCACTCTTGGGGACATTTTGGTCAGTCCCACTCCTGGGAAGGTTCACCACTGTTCCATGTTTTGACCATTTGTGCATAATGGATCTCATTATGGTTCGCTGGAGTCCCATAGCTTTAGAAATGGCTATATAACCTTTTCCAGACTGATAGATATCAACTACTTTTTTGTTCCAAAATTTCTTTGGATCGCAGCATGATGTCCAGCTTTGAAGATCTTTTGGTCTACATCACTTTGTCAGGCAGGTCCAATTTAAATGATTTCTTTATTGAGAACAGGTGCAGCAGTAAACATGCATGGTCGAGGCTAGGGAATTTGATCTCAGATTCGCAAAGATTTGGTAAACCACAGTTAATTTATATAACCAAAAAGAAATGACCTAGTCACAAATGGGGCTTCCAAAATAATATACTACCTACAAATAACTGAAGCACATGCCAAGTAAAAATGCAAAAAAAAATTTATTTAACAAATATCAACACAAAACTGTTTAAAACGATTCAGTGGATAAATACACACATATGGACCTGGAACACAGGAATTACTATACTCCTGCCATAAGCATATTCAAAAAATGGATAAATATCCAGAGCATATAAAGAATTTTTTCTCTCTAAGGTTCCTCAAAAAGGGCTACCTTATATATAGAGCAAAGATTTCTTGAATGTTAATCAATGTTATATAATTCAACGTATTTCTCTTTGCAAATAGTGCTTTTGGACTCATATGTCAGTCAAATTTGGTATTCCATATAACATTTATAAAGCATAGACACATAAATAAGGAAAAGAGTTTTCCATACAGCTACTATTTAAACGCCCATATAGCTTATGGCTCTATGTAAAAACCTTTGTGGCTCCTCACAGCCAAATTGTCTACATATATAATTATAAGATTGCTTGGTATCTCTATATCCAAAAACAATCAATAACATTAAAGTGCATAGTGCTAAATAATATTCAATATTAGTGCAAAACATGCTTTAGAATACTTGCAGAGACAAAACCATACAGTGAGGTGCAAAACCAAGATACTAAATATGGCCGCAATCAAATAAGGATAACTAAGGTGCAGTGGTTAAAGTGCAGGCACGCTACTGAAGGTTTGTAATAGTCAGCTAGACATGAGGGAGCAGGCAAATCAGCTAAATTCAAGGGGTATACATGACCTGGTTAGCAGGGAGCGTCCCGACACATGTTTCGCATTAGCTTCTTCTGATGGGGATGTAGTAATGTTACTACATAATGTTATGGCAAGGGTATAGTAATTCCTGTGTTCCCAGGTCCATATGTGTGTGTTTATCCATTGAATCATTTTAAACAGTTGTGTGTTAATATTTGTTAAATAAAAAAAAAATTGAATTTTTACTTGGCATGTGCTTCAGTTATTTGTAGGTAGTACACAGTTAATTTATGCTTTAAGGGATGGAGGGGCAATTACTTTTTTCACACAGAACCCTGTAGGTTTGGATTTCTTTATATACACCCCGGTACGGTCACTGTCAAAGTCCAAAATAACAAAAGGAACTAGCTACCACCAGCAATCATTTGTACAGGTTGATTGGACACCCACTACAAATAGCATATGGCTTCAGGGAATTGGTTTATAGAGCAAGAGAAAAGAAGCGATTACATTTTATATATTTAATCCGAAAAGTAGGCAGTGTTTCTAAAAATAAACAAAGATGTTACAAAATGGACAAAATGATACAGTATATACAATCACGTAAAATAAAAAGGAATGACAAAAGAAAAGTGCTAAACCTGTGTCACGGAAATGGTGCAGATCGTTGTGGAAGGAAGCACTCCTTTTAGGTAAATGGTACAGAACCACAGCAAATTGTGTCTTCCAATACTGGCAATGTCAAAACCTTCAAATCTGATTTTATTGGATAAAAACCATGCCTACATACTTCACCTTCATGAGATCCCCAACGTTAAGGATATCTTTGCCCCTGGAGGTCCCAGGGGGAAGATATTAATGCCATATGTCTTATGATGAGTCATATATTATCTGTCAGATATTAATTTGGGGCTGATCAGTAGTTCACACCATGGTGTGATTGCATTACGTTCGCCACAAAGTCTCAACACAGAAAATATGTCTCCCAATACTGTAGGACCTGCGCAGTTCACAAAACCCCCAATATTCATAACTGAAATTCAGGCTCAAATCAGTCTGTTTGCAGTCCTCTGAACATAGGGTAAGGGTGATCAGGCATTTCTACAGGCTATAAATCTGTTGAGGAAAATAGAAAAAATTGGAGTCCGGCTCAACAGGACTGGATTTTTCTTTTCTTTTTCTTTTTCTCAAAAAAATATGGTGCATACAAATGAAAAATTTACATGGTCGACGAGACCCAGTCGACGCATTTCGACTGCATTAGGCGCATCGTGAGCTGGAATCAAGTTTCTATAAATCTGTTGCCTCTCAAATTCTTCTGAAAGCAAGCCTGGACTTCATGTCTGTGATCCATCAGATCCATTACCTGTTCACAGCAGTGGTCCCCAGCTGCACCAGGGTCATGTGGAGTGTCTTAGAGTGCTAGCTTTTGTTCCCTTCAATTCATGATGAAGACATGCTTCGATCCTCAATATGAGGAGGGCATTAAAACATGTTTTACTTCATATTGGGGTAATCTATAATACAACAGCTACTAATTGATAATTAATAAAGTAATTAATAAATAATAATGTTTGGCCCGAGACCAGGTCTCATTCCACTGAATGCCCGCTCTCCTCTTTCCCATGAGCATAATACTACTCTGACAACACAGGGTTAGGGAAAAATAGTGTGGCAATACTTTATTGAACATCAACAGGCAATAACATATAGCACAGTCCCAGCAAATACCCAAGATACTGCAAATTAAAGAGTCTCACCATTCTGCTGGCTCACTGTGATTAGAGCAGCTGTGACTTCAGTGCTTCCAGGGCCAACTACACCCACCAGTGGCACTCTGCTTTTGGTTGGCACCCACAGAGAAGAGGTATCTGCAAGTTTAGGAAGCTGACAGTCTGCTGAGGTACATGGCAAGGTGACCTGATTGTCCCAACCTGGATTCTCCAAACATATTTGAGGGTTCAATGATGGTCAATGGAGCAGATCTGTATTCTTTCAGCCAGGGACATGGTCCGTTAAGCTGGCACTCTGTAGAATCAACCTGGGAACAGAGGCATATCCTTCTTTTATAGTTCACAACTGTCCTTCAGACATCATACACAGGTCAGGGGGAAGGTGGGATAAGAATAACTCTCATTGTTTAAGTATTTAATAAATCTGCATAGTATGTCCTTTACAGTTTGCAGGTCAACAAGCTACATGGATTTATACAATGGATAATCAACATATTATCAAACATCGATTGTTCAGTAACCCTGCATCCCTGTCTTGCAAATATAGCAGACAATAACTTGCAGGAATTGGTATAAGAGGCACACAGCAGTCATTCATCAATTCACAAACAACAAAACAGTCAAAGTCTATGATTCTTCACCAACCAAAGGAAAATACACAATTTCAACAGTCAACATAAAAATTATAGCCTATGTCTCCTGGCCTACTGAAAATAGACATCTGGATAATTAAGATTAAATGCTGTGTCATCATAATGTTCAATAAATATTAGCTAACATCTATGACGTGCATAAGTTGAAGAATAGAAAATATTTTCTCTGGTGACTGGCAACATCTCAGATATATCTGCTTTTACAGTCTGAACTATCATCCCGTGGTGTGACAAATTATTTGGTAGCTAAGTAAAACTAATAAAAGGCTCAGGTCCCTTGTGTGCAGTGCTTTTTGAAACCACATTAATTCCCTTATAGTGAGTATGTTGATGTCCCCAGACATGTTTTATGGTGTCCCATTCCCTGGAGTCCACTGTGTTTATACTTGCTTGCTATTGTCTTCTGCTGCTCTTCTTTTACTAGGATTAAATGAAATCTTTTTTTCTACACCTATTTCTACATAGTAGACCAAATCAGTATGCTGATAACATGCAATCGGGTTGAGATATGTGCACAGTTAGGGGTGACTCTTCAAAGCTTTTTGGCTAGATTTCTGGTAAAAAAAAGTTTTGAAAAGTCAGAGTTTTTAGGGTTGTGCAAAAAAATGTGACTTCTGGTGTTTTAATGCCATTTTCACCCCAGCTCAGGGAAAATGGGCAGAGCTGGTGTGGGATGTGGGTGTGACGGTACGTGGCAACTCATGCACCGGCGTTCACTGACCACAAATCTTACTTGCCACAAATCTTACTCATGTCCCTGCTGGAGTAGGATTTATGGCGAGGCGCATATAGCAGCACATGCCACTATGTATCATTCATGATCATCTTAATGAATCTAGTGTCTGTTCCAAAACACTCTCTTATCACACTTCTCGTCGGTCTTGATGAATCGCCTCCTTAGTTTTTTTTGAGACAGTCAAAAGCTACAAGTTTTATAGTGGAAACCACTTCAGAAAATGTTCCGTCTTTGGGAAGTTTGTGGTAGAGTTTTTCATTTCCCAAAGTGTTTCCTAAATCTATTTTGAACAGTTTTTCAAGGATTTTGGAAGATTCTCTTTCCTTTTCATGGAACAGTGCCCAGTTCTGAGTGCTTCCAGCAGGAAGAACTGCTTTAATGAAGGGGCACACACTTTCTCTTTTCCATCAGGAAAACACTGAACATATAATATAAATGAATATGAGGAGACATAAAGTATTTTATAAGTGATTTTTCAGGTGTTTTGCAATTGGATTTACTCTTAAAAAACACTTCAAAAAACTTTGTGGACACATGCCCTTACATATAATAGCATCATAGTTTTAGCAGAAAATGCTTGCATTTATTAAAATGTAAGCACATTCTAAAGTGCGTGGATTAATCATGTTTACACAAGGAGAAATAACATTTTTGTCATGGAAAACCTCTTTGTAAAGGGAATCTGTCACCAGGCTTTTGTAAATAATCTGAGAGTACCATGATGTACTGTGATGTCACTTACTAGACTGTGTTTTGTTGTTTCAATACAATCAGAGTTTTATCAGCAGGAGATTATTACTAAATGACAACTAGCCTCCTTTCTGGTAGTCCATCCATGCCCACACCACTAATTAAAAGCTTTCTGTCACTGTACAATGTGCACAGAAGCTGTGGTGTGGGCAGGCTGTACACGGCTCTGAAATCTACAGCAGAGATAACTGCAATCCGTGTCTGTCCCTACCCCATGCTGCTGTCAGATTACATAGCAAAAACCTGCTGACAGATCCCCTTTAATGTTCATGTGTAGGCATTCCATGGTAACTCTAAAACAGCATTCAAATAATTTTAATTAAAGGGGTTTTCTGGTCTTAAACTAAAGACATGCAATCACTCTATATGACCGCAGACTTGCAAATTCTCACATTGCGCACACTGCTCGCTTTGAGGGTTGGTTCATAAATCAGCATTACACATGAAAGTAATCAGCTTTGTAATATACAGTATCTTATTAGATAAATCTTTCCAAATTCTCAATTCACAGCTTCAGAGACATTATTATATGATTGAGATAGGAGATGACAGTTACTAATTAAAATATTCTATGTAGAAATGAGGAAGTAGGATGAGGGAGGAGCTCTGTCTCTAGCTCCTACCTACTCCTCCTCTTCCCTTCTACATAGACCCTTGCCAGTAGAAACTACCTTTTATTGTCTCAATAATGTAACCATATGTCTTCACTGAATACAGATTTTACCCATGAACTAAGAATTTTGAAAATGAAAGATCAGTCCAAGAGGAGAAGGAAGCAGATTTCTCTGATAAGATATATTACAAAGTTTCTTATTTTCATTTGTACTGTTGATTTATGAAATAAATTAAAACAGCAATTACACTTTAAGTTACATTTTTATTACATATGGAAACAATGGCTTCTCTTTATCTATATAGAATTGTGAGACACACATTTCACATAATGACACCGTAATTTGTAACTTGAGGTGAGCATGGACCATCACAACTAGCCTGGTTTTATTTTGTAACATCTTATTTTATTAAAAGCTGCTGTATTCTGTATCTATACTCCCACACATTGACTATCCTTAAATGTCCTGTAAATCCTTAAAAGATCACCAACTTGCTTTCCATTTTTTCATAGATTAATCCCTTGATGCCCTGCTGACTGAGCTGTTTCATCTATCGCATTTTGCTCAACTTGTCCAACTTGAATAGTTTTTTTCCTTAAAGTAAAAGAAAATGTTTTTGATCATTGCTATTTTGCAATGATCACAAACAGATGAGCAAAGATGTCAATATTTATATTCAGCAGATTTTCTCAAAATCACCTGAAAATTTTGATTCGATCTGAATTTGATCCTGGCTTATCTCTCCTGCATCATCATCATTCAGCACTTCATGTGCATCTGTAAAGTAATGGATTGACAGCAGTTGCACTAAAGCTGCATTTACGTTGAAAGAGAATATTGAACGAATGTTCTTAAAAATGCTCTTTTCACGATCATCTTGCAATTTAAACAGGCTGTGGATCACCTGATGAATTAGCAAAACTCTTGTTCGTCGGGTGAAATGATCTTCGGCTTAGCACAAAAAAACATCATTCTCAGCATTGCATCTGCCTATGTAAACAGGACTCGCAGTGCTGAGAACTATGTCAGCATTTGCATATTGAGCAATCAATCACAGATCATTCAATGCATATCGTTTACTTAGGGTTATCTGTGTAAAGGTTTACCGATTATTGGGCGTATCATACCACCAGTTGGTCAATGTAAACGGACTCTAACTTTATCAACATTACATCTCCTGGCAACCACTTGCCAGCAGACTACACCTAGACCATCCCTCTTGTCGAGTCTTTCCTTAGCGAGCCCCTCTATGCCTAAAGGTAACTTCCTTTCTCTTTATGACAAGAGATCACTTATTCCCGTATGATCTCCCACCACCAACCGCAGCAAGGTATCGCACTTTAATTGGACCCTAACCATATATGCCTCTCCTTGCTTGAAAGCATTCATCCTGGGAGAGGCATATAGGGTTAGAGTCCAATGATAGGGGTGCGCCTTGCCATGGCTGATGGGGTCTTATGAATTGGCAAATTTGTGCACTAAGTACCTTCATTTCTTAACATATTTTTTACAGCAGAAATGCAGTTCCAATTTCATATATTCAATGTTTCCATATTATGGCATTTCAGAGTACAGCTGTATATATATTTTGAATAGTCGTAACAGTTTGCACCTGATCACACTTGCTTTATTCTCTGTAAAGGTTCCAGTCAGTCTTTTGAAATCTGCAATACACCCCCCCATGCTGCCCACTGTGTTGGATTAGATCAAGAAAAGCACATCCAGCCCATGAATGGCAGCTCTTCCCAGGACTCACATCCAAAAATGATATTTCATATTTTTTTATTTGATAAGTTAAAATAGAGGCGATACAATGCGTTTCAGATACAGCATATATCCTTCTTCAAGTATCATAAAAACACAGTACAAATCCTACTGGTATAAAATTTAGTCACACTTATATATAGTAGCTGTTAATTTCCCACCACTGCACAAGGGGAATCTCGAACCATGTCCACTGCAGTCTCCCATTCTCCTCCAGCCGCAGAGGAACCTGCTTAGCAGAGATGTCGATCCCAGCATCTGGCTCAAGCTGATACTGTGCACTTTGGTACTGCTGCCTTTCCAGGCTCTGCCTTTGTAGCCAGCACTGATAAACATCGAGCAGGCGTTTCAAGGACTAAGTCCTCCTTTTCCCATATTGAGCATGCCCATGGGATGACCTCCTATTGGAGCTCAGGGATCACATGCTCAGGTCCTGGTGTGGCTCCTATTGGACCATCAGGAATGTCCCGGAGCGCTACTGCTATAAAAGGTTTGCATGACCTCTTGGCCATGCGCTAGTGTAAACTTGTGTGTGGATGAATGTCTGTTGATGGATGAAAGCTCCGAATCATTCCCATCCCTAGTGTTGTTGCCTGCTCGTTAACCCATTATCCACCAATGTCCTTTTTTTGGGATGCCTAATCTTTAGCTTCTAGCAACTAAGATTTTATAATTTTTATAATTAGGTCCAATTTTTTGTGTTGTGTTTGTAAAATGAATGCTTTCAAAATAGGAAATCATGTCATTGTCATTTTTAATTGAATATTGGGACTCCCTTTTCTGAAAAATCCGTACTTGTAAAAAATTTTAATTTGGCAAGTAATGGGTTAATGGTAGAGCTACCTAGCCGGAACGTGCTATCCTGCACATCAACACAAGAAACTGAATCCAGTTAGCAGCGACCACGAGTGTTGCAGTGCGCAGTTAGTGCACTTACCTGGCCCATCCGCCACAGTGGCACTGCACGCACTCCTGTGTGATAAATGTTTACTTTAGTTGATTCCCTAGCACCACAGTAGCAGTGTCGAATACAAGAGATCTAGAGGGACTCTTACCCTGAGGCTGGGGCAGAGTTCTGTGTCGCCTTGCTTGTGCTCTCTGTGCGGTATCTCGGCCCTATGATGCAACAGGGTTCACTTCCTTCATACCGGGTGAAGCTAACCCGTGTGTGTACTCACATTATACCATCATATAGTCCGTCATTACCAAGCAGCAGGTGTCTTAGCTGCACGGTGGACCCCGGACTGCGAACACACCTTATATCATCTCTAATTATTATTTGTTGCTTTCCGCCAGTCCTAACATTACACTAGCGTCAGGGTCAGGCTTGTAGTCGCAGACAGTGTCTTCACCAGTACATCTAGCAGCTGGAGGGTAGGTTGGTGGCTCTAGAGCATACAACCTTGGCTGTGGATGTTACTGCGGCTGCTGTTCAGGCAGCTAACGTAGCTGTCCACTGCCACCCCTGCTCCGACCTTATTCTGTCTCTCACTACCTGATAAGTTTACTGGTGACAGTAAGCTGTGTCGGGGATTCATGAGTCAATGTGCCACACACCTTGAGCTCCTGGCTGCACATTTTCCCATGGAGTGGGCAAAGGTGGGATTCATTGTATCCCTGTTGTTGGGCAGGGCGTTCGAGTGGACAATGCCGCAGTGGGAGCATGACGATCATGTGGTGAAGAGTGCCCCAAGGTTTCTGGAGTCTCTGAGACAGGTCTTTTTGGGACCTTGTGTCACCCATGATCCGGCACTCCAACTGCTGGCATTGACACAGAGTTCATCCATGTTCAGTCACTTTTCCATCCACTTCCAGACTTTGGCATCTGAGCTGGAGTGACCGGATAAAGTCCTTATCCCTGTGTTCTTGAAAGGAATGGCTGACCATGTGAAGGACGCCTTGGCCACTAGTGAGATTCCCGCCACACTGGAGGAGCTGATAGCTATATCCACTCGCATTGACCTCCGTTTTCACGAGCTGGGGTTGGAGCGAGCCCAGTGTAGGCAGAGGTTTCGGCTTGCACCTACCTTCGCCAAGCCTCTGGAGTCCCCTATTCAGGCGTCCGAGCCCTATGAGGCCATGGAGGTTTCTCGAGCGGGTCCTAAGTCTCAGGCAGCTTGAATACCCATGGTCTTTAATGTCTGCCAGCAGTCATGGCATTATACCAAGAAATGTCCACAGCGGCAGGGGAAACAACCGCGTCTAGTAACTGTAGGAGGAGGTTCACTAGACACCGTGGCGTTTTCCTCCAAATTGTCCAAGGGGACGATTACCTTTGGCCCTTCCAGTTTTTGTCCCCTCTGAGAGTCTGAGAATGGTGGCTCCGGTGTCACTAGAGTCTGTGCCCCTGGGCAAGACTTTCGTACCATCTCATTTGCAACCGGAGGTTCTCTCTTGGGCTCACTGGTCCAGGGTGGGTAAACATTTCGGGATCAAGAGGACATCAGAGATTGTGGTGAGGATGTACTGGTGGCCACACATGGCCCGTGACGTTGAAGACTATATTTGGGATGTCGATCCCAGCGTCTAGCTCAAGCTGATACTGAGCACTTGGGTACTGCTGCCTTTCCAGGCTCTGCCTTTGTAGCCAGCACTGATCAGCAGCAAGCAGGCATTTCAGGGACTAAGTCCTCCTTTTCCCTCACTGAGCATGTCCACGGGACGACCTCCCATTGGAGCTCGGGGGTTACATGCTCAGGTCCTGGTGCTACTCCTATAGGACCATCAGGAAGGTCCTGGAGTGCTACTGCTATAAAAGGTTCGCATGGCCACTCGGCATGTTAACTTGTGTGTGTGGATGAATGCCTGTCGATGGATGAAAGCTCCAAATCATTCCAATCCCTAGTGTTGTTGCATGATCGTGAATGGTAGAGCTACCTAGCGCCCAACAGTGCTATCCAACAAGTTCAGGAACACACCCACTGATTGATGCAGCCTTGTCAACATTGATGCAAAAAAAAAAGAAAAAAAACACACAAAAAAACAGAGGGGAAAAAAAGCAACGTTTAATCTCTCTATGATATCATTCAATCCATTTGGATATAATGTTCCCAAACGACATATACAAAATGTTTCTTTCCAGTTTAAAAGAGCATTCCCGTTTGCAACTATATATAAGTGTGATTAAATTTTATACCAGTAGGATTTGTGCTGTGTTTTTATGACACCTGAAGAAAGATATATACTGCATCTGAAACGTGTTGTATCTCCTCTATTTTAACTTATCAAATAAAAAAATATGAAATATCATCTTTGGATATGAGTCCTGGGAAGCACTGCCATTCATGGGCTGGATGTGCTTTTCGTGATCTACTCATCCTATGTGAGAGAAGAATAGTATTGAAGCAAGCATATTTAGATGAATGATTGTAAATTACCAGTATACCATCCCAAGGCTCAAAATTAGCAAATATGCATCAAGGACCTATAGGAACCAGCTGCCAAAACATAATAGAAGAAAAAAGAGAAAAACCGACAGCCATGAAGTCCCATAAAATGTAGATTTTTATTAATAAATATAAATAAAGCCACCAGACAAGACACAGCAGTATAGCACAGGGGAATATTGTAGCAAATACCCATGACTACTGAGGAAAATATAATAGGCCAGTGCCACAGCATGGGAACCATGTGAATATCATAACAGCATAACTACCATATCGGTGTACTTCACATACCTAGCACATGCAGGATAGACAGACTGGATGGGCGGTAGTCATGGGTATTTGCTACAATACATCCTATCCTTGCATGTGGTCAGATTATGGGTTGGTGTCCTGGTCCGTGATTTTTGGCCGTTTTTAGCGCATGCCTATTCCCCTGTGCTATACTGCTGTGTCTTGTCTGGTGGTTTTATTTATATTTATTAATAAAAATCTACTTTTTATGGGACTTCATGGCTGTTGGTTTTTCTCTTTTTTCATCCTATGTGAGCCTGACTCTGGCTCTTTCACTTGGATCCACCTGAGGCAAGCTGCAAGTCTATTGAAAAGTATCCCCGAGGGATTTTTGAGGATACACAATCTAAAGCCATATTAGTCTTTTATCAGGTGAGTGCATAAAATTGTGCACCCTTTAAAGACTATAATATTGTGTTTACGCACTTAGGGCGCAGCGATTTCTCTATTCTTCTCTCCCAAACAGGGTTTTTTTTTGTACATTGTGTTGGATTGTCAATGCAACCCTCTTCTCCCACTCTTTACACACTGATAGCAACACCACAGAAGAAATGCTAGCACAGGCTTCCAGTATCCTTTGTTTCAGATGCTGGGGTCATCTGAAGGCAACTGTTTATGCTGTGAAGATATGAGATGTGCAGCATCTGAAACAAAAGATACTAGAAGCCTGTGCTAGCATTTCTTCTGTGGTGTTTCTATCAGTGTGTCACGAGTGGGAGAAGAGGGTTGCATTGACAATCCAACACAATGGGCAGCACTTTGAACACATTTTATAAGTGGTCATAAACTTGTAAGTATTTCAAGAAATAATACAGTTATGTTAAAACCAAGCACACTTTTGTTTTTCTTGTGAAATTCTCAATAAGTTTGATGTGTCACATGACCCTGTTCCCATTGGAAAAAATAAAGTTGGATCCAAAATGGCCAACTTCAAAACGGCTGCCATGGTCACCACCCATCTTGAAAAGTTTTCCCCCACCCATATACTAATGTGCCACAAACAGGAAGTTGATATCACCAACCATTCCCATTTTATTTAGGTGTATCCATATAATTGGCCCACCCTGTATTTTGAAGGGGATTAATTTTTTCAAGATGTTATCTTGAATAAAAGCATTTTTAAGTAATTCTTTTTGTTTGGTTACCCCTTTGTATATAGTGGTACAGATCCATCTAATAGCAGGAATTTAACAGTTCAGGAACAAAAGCAGACCAAATAGGCAAAACATATAAAATGCTGTTCATAATTACATAATTGACCAGTGGGCAAGTCTGCCCCTTTTACATTACCAAGGAAATAACTTATTACAGTATATGACTTTGACTATTGAACATAGTCTTAGAGTCTTCTCATTTGATACGTACAACCATATTCCTCTTAGAAGGTTTTACTCCACTTAACAAATGCTTCATGTTGCTGTAAAAACCATGTAGAAAATGTAAAGCATTCAATGAAGTTTCAGAGCAAAGCATAAAATCTACATTCTTCACAACCACTTCTTTTAGTTAGTTAGATAATTATAGTCCTTTGTAGAACATTTCACAGTGAATATGTATAATACACTCATATTACATAGATTGGCAACTCTTTTTCATGCATGACCCTGGAAAGAAATACTAGAGTGACCAGCAAGGCATAGCATTGTTCGAACGCCTCACTGGATAGCTGATGTGTACTATATAGAGCTTTGTTTTATTTCCCTGTCTCTGTGCAGTGAACGGAGAAGTTTAGTGATGATAAACCCATGTCGGTGATGAAAATATGCTCTCAGATCCTTGACCCACAGTAACCATAAGCTTCATATAAATTGTTTCAGTCTTAGAATTGTCTCTCACATTTGTTCCAGCAAAAGTATTTTGGGGATATTTTTAATAGTCTGCCATGAATCTTTAAGCATCAGTATTTGACAAGAACAAGTATGGATTTCTTGCCTGAGATGATGCAGTATCCATTATTTTTCCACTCAAGGTCAAAGGATATCACATTTTATTTTATGCATTTTTAAGGAATGTAATTGCATTTGTTCAGTCTGAAATCCTTGGGTTGAAGATGAATGTATGCTTAAGAAATCCAAAGGCCTTTGGATAGATAGGAAAACCTGATAGCTAAAGAAAGGTGCACTGTCAATCAAAGATGTGTTGCAAAAGCTTTGAAAAGAAAATGAGTTCAGGATAACTTTAAAAATCCAGTTCAATAAGATTATTTGATTAATTTTAAATACTTCATAGGAGCAATGCATGTAGAAGATGATGGGATTTGATAAATCCACATCTTTGAATTCCTTCCTTGACTTTAATCTCAGAGGTTAATTTATGATTTGTCTGTTCATCTGAAAGAACCTGAGGGATTACATAGGGCGACAGGTCACCTTCACTGATACATCTATATGATTTTCTGGAAGCTGAAATGAAGTCAGTGTAAAACAAAAATAAAATTACTTCCAGTACAATTGAGTTATCATTGCACTTCAAAGTTAGATCTGGTAAAGCAGATGTAGATTAAAACCTTCTTTCAGTCACAATAATTCATTTCTCCTTGAGTTTACTTTTTAAAATTAAAATGCCTATTCAGATCTTCTTCACTTAAACTCAGGAAGGACAGATGGGATTCATTTTTCTTAGCATCCATTGAAACTGAATTCATATTCTATCATATTCATAAGTGGACATACAGTAAAGGTTCAGTTTTATGGTTATACATTTTATTTATGGGCAGATTGTAGAATATTTGGGTATTTATATAAAATATGCATTAATAGTTTTGTTGTTTTTTGAGGGGTTTTTTTGTACCCCCACCCTTTTGTTATGTGGTCATTGTTTCAGTATTGCAAACTGCATCATGGCATACAATTTAGATTTACTATCCCCTCTTGTCACATTTCTCTCCAATACTGAGGCCACCATTTCTTCATTACTAAAGATGAGTGGATTAGGCAAACTTCATATTCGATTGTTTGTGTGGAATTTCTAGGAAAACGAATAACGGAGAAGTCATTCTCTGCTAATTTAATGTCCCTTAGATCTCGTGCAGATGATCTTATTTTCCATCTGAGTGTGATCTGACAAAACATTGGATCCCACTAGGACAAATGTTATTCTATACGGACATGCACATGTCCAATTTTTTCCTCAGACAGAGTCTATCAGAGTTAAAAAATTTCAGAATGCACGATTTACATCCGATATTTGGATTATACTCAGCCATGCAGCTCAATTAACCTGTGGAAAACATTGGAACGCACTTGTATGACATCTGAGTGTGGTGCGATTTTCACGGACTAACAGAATAGAGAGATGGAGTCATTTTTTTCGATTTTCCCCACATCCGAGAAAATCGGATCACACTATGATCAAACTCTGATCAGAGTGATTTGCATAATCAGCCCAATTCTCTTGGATGAGAGAAAGTGTGGTGTGACCCTAGCCTAATTATGCTCTAGGTGTTAGGACTGGAGGAAACACCGAATAAATAGTAAGATGATATTTGGTGCGTTCGCAGCCCGGAGTCCACTGTGCAGGAGAGAACCTGCTGCTGGCAAATGGCGGCACTATATAGCCATGGAAGCGAACTCTGTTATGTCACAGGGTCGCAGTACTGCACAAAGAGCGCAAGAGTCACAGAACTCAATCCCAAGACTCCAGAATAGAGTTCGTCTAGACCACTTGCGCTCGACACCGCTACTGGGAGTCAGACTATAACTAATAATAGTAAAATTAAGCACAAGAGTATGAGCAGTGCCGCTCTGGCGGACGCCACCAACCACCCAGACTTGGGTTAGAGAAACGCTCTAATAGCACATGGTGCCGCACTGGTGGTCACAGCAATAGACGCTGTATCGTATGTTTAATGCTGATAGCTCAGTCGGGCACTAGATAGCATACATCCACCTTTTGCGAATAGTCATACACAAGGGAGGGGATGTGTTATGATCTCAATGGCAAGGGATCACAGAGATTAAGCAAAGTCTGCAAACATAAATACCAGCTCATAGGGAAGTGGTAACTAGGCTGACCATATAGCTGATCCTAGCACAAACACTAACAGTAGCCGGGGAACGTGCCTACGTTGATCCTAGACGTCTCGCGCCAGCCGGAGAACTAACTAACCTTATCAGGGAAAATAAGACCTCTCTTGCCTCCAGAGAAAAGACCCCAAAGAAATACAAGCCCCCAACAAATAATAACGGTGAGGCAAGAAGAAAAGACAAACGTAAGAATGAACTAGATTTTAGCAAAGAGAGGCCCACTGACTAAAAAGCAGAAGATAGTAAGATGACTTATATGGTCAGCAAAAAACCCTGCAAAATATCCACGCTGAATATCCAAGAACCCCCAAACGGTGAGGGGGGAGAATATCAGCCCCCTAGAGCTTCCAGCGATATCAGGAATCACATTTTGTACAAGCTGGACAAAAATAAGAACAATGCAAGTAAACAAAAGTAAGAAAGCAGGACTTAGCTTATCTTGCAAAGAACCAGGACCTGAAGACAGGAGCAAACAGAAATGAACTGATTACAACGATGCCAGGCACTGGACTGAGAATCCAGGAAGTTTAAATAGCAACACCCCAGGCCTAACGAAGCAGGTGAGTACAAACCTGGTAAAAGACAATCCAAGAGCCAAATCACTAGTGACCACAAGAGGGAGCCAAGAAGTATAGTTCACAACAGTACCCCCCCTTTAAGGAGGAGTCACCGAACCCTCACCAAGACCACCAGGGCGACCAGGATGAGCAGCGTGGAAGGCACGAACCAAATCGGCCGCATGAACATCAGAGGCGGCCACCCAGGAATTATCCTCCTGACCATAGCCCTTCCATTTGACCAAATACTGAAGCCTCCGTCTAGAGAGACGAGAATCCAAGATCTTCTCTACCACGTACTCCAACTCGCCCTCAACCAACACCGGAGCAGGAGGCTCAACAGCAGGAACCACAGGCACAACGTACCGCCGCAACAAAGACCTATGGAACACGTTGTGAATGGCAAACGACACCGGAAGATCCAAACGAAAAGAAACCGGGTTAAGAACTTCCAAAATTTTATAAGGACCAATAAAGCGAGGCTTAAACTTAGGAGAGGAAACCTTCAGAGGGACATACCGAGAAGACAACCAAACCAAATCCCCAACACGAAGTCGGGGGCCCACACCGCGGCGGCGGTTGGCAAAACGCTGAGCCTTCTCCTGTGACAACTTCAAGTTGTCCACCACATGATTCCAAATCCGCTGCAACCTATCCACCACGGAATCCACCCCAGGACAGTCAGAAGACTCAACATGACCCGAGGAGAAACGAGGATGAAAACCAGAGTTGCAGAAGAATGGCGAAACCAAAGTAGCGGAACTAGCCCGATTATTAAGGGCAAACTCCGCCAATGGCAAGAAGGTCACCCAATCATCCTGGTCCGCAGAAACAAAACCTCTCAAATAAGCCTCCAGTGTCTGATTAGTTCGCTCCGTTTGACCATTAGTCTGAGGATGGAAGGCAGATGAAAACGACAAATCAATGCCCATTTTAGCACAAAAAGATCGCCAGAATCTGGACACAAACTGGGATCCTCTATCGGACACGATATTCTCTGGAATGCCATGTAAACGAACCACATTCTGAAAAAACAAAGGAACCAGATCGGAAGAGGAAGGCAACTTAGGCAAGGGTATCAAATGTACCATCTTGGAAAAACGATCACACACCACCCAGATGACAGACATTCCTTGAGATACCGGAAGATCAGAAATGAAATCCATGGAAATGTGTGTCCAAGGCCTCTTCGGGATGGGCAAGGGCAGAAGCAACCCGCTAGCACGAGGACAACAAGGCTTAGCCCGAGCACAAGTCCCACAGGACTGCACAAATGACCGCACATCCCGTGACAAGGAAGGCCACCAAAAGGACCTAGCCACGAAATCTCGGGTACCAAAAATTCCCGGATGCCCTGCCAACACTGAGGAATGAACCTCGGAAATGACTTTGCTGCTCCATTTATCAGGAACAAACAGTCTGTCGGGTGGACAAGAGTCAGGTCTACCAGCCTGAAATCTCTGCAACACACGTCGCAAATCAGGAGATATGGCCGACACGATTACTCCCTCTTTAAGAATACCAGCTGGCTCCGAGACTCCAGGAGAGTCAGGCACAAAGCTCCTAGAAAGAGCATCAGCCTTAACATTCTTCGAACCAGGCAGGTACGAGACCACAAAGTCAAAACGAGAGAAAAACAATGACCAACGAGCCTGTCTAGGATTCAGGCGCTTAGCAGACTCGAGATACATCAGATTTTTGTGATCAGTCAAGACCACCACACGATGCTTAGCACCCTCGAGCCAATGACGCCACTCCTCAAATGCCCACTTCATGGCCAACAACTCCCGATTACCAACATCATAGTTCCACTCAGCAGGCGAAAACTTCCTAGAGAAAAAGGCACATGGTCTCATCACAGAGCAACCAGAGCCTCTCTGCAACAAAACAGCCCCAGCACCGATCTCAGAAGCATCCACTTCAACCTGAAAGGGAAGTGAGACATCAGGCTGGCACAAAACAGGCGCCGAAGTAAACCGGCGCTTCAGCTCCTGGAAGGCCTCCAAGGCTGCAGGGGCCCAATTAGCCACATCAGAACCTTTCTTGGTCATATCCGTCAAAGGTTTAACAACGCTAGAAAAATTAGCGATAAAGCGACGGTAGAAATTAGCAAACCCCAAGAACTTCTGAAGACTCTTAACAGACGTGGGCTGAGTCCAATCATGAATAGCTCGGACCTTGACAGGGTCCATCTCCACAGCAGAAGGGGAGAAAATAAAACCCAAAAAGGAAACCTTCTGCACTCCAAAGAGACACTTTGAGCCCTTCACAAACAAAGCATTATCACGCAAAACCTGAAACACCATCCTGACCTGCTTTACATGAGAATCCGAATCATCCGAGAAAACCAGAATATCATCCAGATAAACAATCATAAATTTATCCAGATACTTCCGGAAGATATCATGCATAAAGGACTGAAACACTGAAGGAGCATTAGAGAGCCCAAAGGGCATCACCAAGTATTCAAAATGACCTTTGGGCGTATTGAATGCAGTTTTCCATTCATCTCCCTGCCTAATGCGCACAAGGTTGTACGCACCACGAAGATCTATCTTGGTGAACCACTTGGCACCCTTAATCCGAGCAAACAAGTCTGACAATAGTGGCAAAGGATACTGAAACTTAACAGTGATTTTATTCAGAAGCCGATAGTCTATACAAGGTCTCAAAGACCCGTCTTTCTTGGCCACAAAAAAGAATCCCGCACCAAGAGGGGAAGAGGATGGGCGAATATGCCCCTTCTCCAAAGACTCCTTGACATAAGAACGCATCGCGGCATGCTCGGGTACAGACAAATTAAATAATCGTCCCTTAGGAAATTTACTGCCAGGAATCAAATCTATAGCGCAGTCACAGTCCCTATGAGGAGGAAGATCACTGGACCTGGACTCACTGAATACATCCTGATAGTCACACAAATACTCAGGAACCTCTGAAGGAGTAGAAGTAGCAATAGACACCGGCGGAGAATCGTAATGAATTCCCTGACAACCCCAACTCGACACAGACATAGCCTTCCAATCCAAAACAGGATTATGGGTCTGTAACCATGGCAGACCTAACAGGACCAAATCATTCATTTTATGCAGAACAAGAAAACGAATCACCTCCCGATGTTCAGGAGTCATGCACATGGTCACTTGTGTCCAAAACTGCGGTTTATTTTCCGCCAGTGGCGTAGCATCAATTCCTCTGAGAGGAATAGGAATTTTTAAAGGCTCCAGGACAAAACCGCAGCGCTTGGCAAATGACAAGTCCATAAGACTCAGGGCAGCACCTGAATCCACAAATGCCATAACAGGGTAGGAAGACAATGAACAAATTAAAGTCACAGACAAAATAAATTTAGGCTGTAAATTACCAATGGTGATAGGACTGATAACCTTGGTTAGGCGTTTAGAGCATGCTGATATAACATGTGTAGAATCACCACAGTAAAAACACAACCCATTCTGACGTCTATGATTTTGTCGTTCGGTTCTAGTCAGGATTCTGTCGCATTGCATTGAGACAGGTGTCCGTTCAGACAACACCGCGAGAGGATTAGCGGATTTGCGCTCCCGCAAACGCCGATCAATCTGAATAGCCAGCGCCATAGAATCATTCAGACTTGTAGGAATTGGAAAACCCACCATCACATTCTTAATGGCTTCAGAAAGGCCATTTCTGAAATTTGCGGCCAGAGCACATTCATTCCATTGAGTAAGCACGGACCATTTCCGAAATTTTTGGCAGTACACCTCAGCTTCATCCTGGCCCTGAGAGATAGCCAGTAGAGCTTTTTCTGCCTGAATTTCAAGATTAGGCTCCTCATAAAGCAATCCGAGCACCAGAAAAAACGCATCAACATCCGCCAATGCCGGATCTCCTGGCGCTAACGAGAAAGCCCAATCCTGAGGGTCGCCACGCAAAAAGGAGATAACAATTTTAACTTGCTGAGCTGAATCTCCAGACGAACGAGGTTTCAAAGATAGAAGCAATTTACAATTATTCCTAAAATTCCCAAATTTAAATCGATCTCCAGAGAACAGCTCAGGAATAGGTATCTTAGGCTCAGACATAGGACTGCTAACAACAAAATCCTGAATGCTCTGCACTCGTGCAGCAAGCTGATCCACACTAGTAATCAAGGTCTGAACATTCATGTCTGCAGCAAGCTCACAGCCACTCTGAGAAAAAGGGGAAGGAAGAAAGAGGAGAAAAAAAAAAAAAAACTCAGAACTCCTTTTCTTTTAATCCCACTTCTGCAATGCATTAACTATTTAGGCCTGGCATACTGTTATGATCTCAATGGCAAGGGATCACAGAGATTAAGCAAAGTCTGCAAACATAAATACCAGCTCATAGGGAAGTGGTAACTAGGCTGACCATATAGCTGATCCTAGCACAAACACTAACAGTAGCCGGGGAACGTGCCTACGTTGATCCTAGACGTCTCGCGCCAGCCGGAGAACTAACTAACCTTATCAGGGAAAATAAGACCTCTCTTGCCTCCAGAGAAAAGACCCCAAAGAAATACAAGCCCCCAACAAATAATAACGGTGAGGCAAGAAGAAAAGACAAACGTAAGAATGAACTAGATTTTAGCAAAGAGAGGCCCACTGACTAAAAAGCAGAAGATAGTAAGATGACTTATATGGTCAGCAAAAAACCCTGCAAAATATCCACGCTGAATATCCAAGAACCCCCAAACCGACTAACGGTGAGGGGGGAGAATATCAGCCCCCTAGAGCTTCCAGCGATATCAGGAATCACATTTTGTACAAGCTGGACAAAAATAAGAACAATGCAAATAAACAAAAGTAAGAAAGCAGGACTTAGCTTATCTTGCAAAGAACCAGGACCTGAAGACAGGAGCAAACAGAAATGAACTGATTACAACGATGCCAGGCACTGGACTGAGAATCCAGGAAGTTTAAATAGCAACACCCCAGGCCTAACGAAGCAGGTGAGTACAAACCTGGTAAAAGACAATCCAAGAGCCAAATCACTAGTGACCACAAGAGGGAGCCAAGAAGTATAGTTCACAACAGGGATGTTTAAAGAACGACTTGCACTCATCAACACACACACGTTTTCAAATGTACAAAAGCGCATGGCCGTGCGGTCATGCAAACCTTTTATAGCTGAAGCAAGTACAAGACCTTCCCAGAAGGACCAATGGGAGGCTGCCACAGTAGTTGAGCAACTTCAGGACCTTCCTAGAGGACCAATAGGATTTGCTGCTGTATCTGAGCATGTGACCCTCGATCTCCAACGAGAGATCTTGCCCTGTGCATGCTCAGAAGGGGAAAAGCAGGACTTAGTCCCACAAACGTCTGCTCACTGCTGCTCAGTACTGGCTACAATGGCAGAAGCTGGAAAGGCAGCAGTAACCCTTTGCACAGAGTCAGACTGAGCGAGACGCTGGGACCGACATCTCCGCTGAGCACACTCCACTACAGCAGGAGAAGAATGGGAGACCGCAGCGGAGATGGCCTGAGATTTCCCTTGTGCAGAAGCGGGAACTCAACCTCTAACACTAGGACTCTTCATAAATATTCTCACTTTACTTCTCCCCTCACCATCACCCGTCCAGTCCTCGCCACACCTTCAGATTGCTGCCGGTCGCACTGAAATAGCTTGGTGCTGCGCATGCTATCACATCATTATACCATTACTTATTCCAAAATTGCCCAAAATCCTCCTGGGCCTCTCACACTGGGTTGGAACTTCAATTTTGATCAGGCCCAGCATTTTTAGTGCAAGCAAAGATGTGAAGATGCAGCAAGGAACGGATAAGTGACATGGAGGGGCTGGAAAGGTGAGCGGTGAGTTGAGAATAACGATTTTTTCATTTTTAATATTGTGATAGCCTTTTATGGTTCAAAAAATGGGTTCCCACAGCCTATTATTTTGCTGTTTTCACGCAGAAGGCAATAAGTAAAAAAATCTGCCCTTTGGAAAATTTGGATTATTGTAAAATTTGCGTAGAATTTAATTCCCCTCAAATTTGTTTCCTAATTTCTACTAATAACTCTTCTATCCTCTTTAGATTCTAATGTCAGCTCGGTCCTAGATTTCATCTTCTGCTGAGAAGGTTCTTCTCCATCACGACAGGTTGTGGTGTGATGTATAAGACCCTCTTTGTGCTCGGTGCCCAAAGTATATTTTATACTAACAACATCTGACTACAAATGTAGTCACGGTTTACTAGGAAAGCACTGTGAAACATTAAAAGTATACCCGGAGTGTAACAGCACCAAGGAGGCAAAATGGTTAGTAAGGATATATTGTAAAGTATAATTTTCTTACGTTTTTAGCAATTTTCTACAACTTTAGTAAAGATGAACTTTCACTTTAAAATGTATTGTAAAATAGCAATTGTTATTTCATGGAAATAAAAGAAAAATGCTGCAAGCGTAAGGTCTAGTCACAATAGAGCTATAGATGCTAAGTCAGATGGGATATATCAAAATTACTGACAGGAAATTGCATGGGATACAGTCATCAATGTCAAAATATTGCTTGTTTTAATTCGGCTCCTAAACTGAGGAAGATGGTTTTTGACAGAGACAAACTTTAAGAAATGTACTTTTGAATTGTTGGCTACAGCATTGTTAAATAATCTATGAATGACTACTAATGGAGAGTTGCTGAAGAGATCAGAATCTGAATTTCTCACCAAAATGTAATTACCTTGACTTTTCTGTTAAGTCGGAAAGGATATGTTTCTGTGACTACCTTTTCCTGTTACAGTCCAGCATAAATAATCTATGCAAGATGGTTAAGTGCTATCCTTATTTCATATGACATAATTGTAAAAAATTGCATGCCAATATATTTATATATGAAATATAGAAATGTAAAAAAATATTTATTAAACCTGGAAACATTTTCATAGTAAATCTGCGGAAAATACAAAAATAAATAGACTAACCCGACTAAACATGTTTAGCTACATATAGCTAATATTGGAAGAAGCCTATAATCCAAAAAATAATTCTAATATAGAGCATACAGAAAATGCCTAATATGTCATATAAGTGTTTTTACAATTTGATAAAAGATATTTTATTGAGATACACAACTACATAATAAAAATAAAATGTAAAAGTTAATAGTAAAATCAAGGAATGATAAAAGCAAGCAGAGGCATAAAATAGTGAAAATAAGATACCATGCAAAAAGTAGCCACCAGACGGCAGAATACTACCAAGGAGTAATAATAACTATGCATAGGCACACATATATCCACAACGTTAATTACAATACAATGCTGTGAGTTAGAAATATAGAGATTCAGTGCAATGTAATGCACAAAAAATAAAATCAGTTGTAAAAAATTAAAGATACATTATAATCAGGCATACCCCCCAAAATAATTAAAGACTGTTTCACCACATTAGCATCCACCTCAGACCCCAACGCACATTTAGACCCCGATTCATCTGGGAGTACAAAACGCACATTGAGGTACGAAAGGCAAATTGAGATCAAAGATGGAGGCCAATATGGTGACACAGTTTATTATTTTTGGGGGACATGTCTGACTATATTGTATCTTTATATTTCCACTACGGATTTTATCTTTTGTGCATTGCATATATCTAACTCTCCAAATTGCATTATAATTAACTGTAGATATATACATGTGCCTATACATACCTGCTATCATTAGTTCTTGATAGTATTCTGCCATCTGGTGGCTACCCTTTGCATCGTAATCTTGTTTTCACTATTATGTGTCTCATCGGCCTCCCCTTGCTTTCATTGTCCCATGTTTTTACTATTAACTTTAAATTTAATTTTTATTGTGTAGCTGTGTATCTCAATAAAATATTATGTATATATACATTTGTTTGATTTTTAATTCAATTCAATTGAAACTACACTTATAGATATATTATATGTTAAATAATATAGTATTTTAACACCATTTTTTGTATGTTGTTTATGTTGTATTTTGCTTTTTTGTTGCTTTCTGTTTATAACTGTTATATCCATCTCAAAATTGGTCAGTTATAGAACATTCATTGTTCTAATCTACTTACTTGATTTCTTTAAGAGGGTTGTCTCATCAAAACACATTTCTATGGGATTCTTTTATATAAAAGAATGATATTTCATCTATTAATGTTTTCCATTTCAAAAGTGGCTTTGAGCTAAACATTGTGATGGGCTTTTCTACCACTTCGAGAGGCAAACTTAGAAAAGTCAATATAATATTGTATGAATGTACTTTTATTTCTTGATAATTATCCGACATCTACAGTTAATGAGGCTTGTAATTGTTATTATACCCAATAATGTCATTGTGATTAGTAATTGGCTTTCTAAACAATACAAATGTCGGATTGGACAAGAGTTCCAACGAAAATTCATATGCTCTCAAATCTACCATTTTTCTCCATTCTTTAAATGACACTAATTACTTTGGATGACCAGCGTTTCCCTTCATGATTGATCTTTGGTATTTTTCTGGCTCACATGGGGTGATGCAGTCAGCTTGTCACTGTTGATGCTCAACCTGAACGTTTAACTTGGAGAAAACCTGACTTTTTTGTTATTAGCCCAGTAGAATAGCTACATAATTACTCTAAGACTTCTAAGCTGTAAATTATTTCTGTAAAAGTATTTCATTTCAGTTACACATTTCTGAAATTCTGTATATACCCCAAAGTTTTGATGTTGAGACAGATGTGAGAGTGAGTTCATGCCGAAGTTAAGATGTACTTGTTTTTTATAGCTTTATTGTGTATGTTATGAACCAAAACTATGCAAAAAAAGTTTCGCTTTATACTATACTGTATGCAACAAAATTGTACTTTGTAAATCACAGATCATTGTAAATCTCTAGCACCTTTATGCACTTGGCCTGTGCAAATATGTACTACTCAAGTCCCTCAATGTATTTTATTGGCTTTCTGGAAGTTTGAGCTCTTTCTTGGTTATTTAAAGCTCCTTGGCTGATTTGGCTGCATTGGATCATTAATATTTTGAAGGTAAACTTCGCTATATCTTCATCTTTTTTCCTGGCAAGGGTCAATGAAGTCTGTGCCAAAATATCTTGTTATTTGAAGCTACTCATTATCCCTTCTGTCGAGACTCCCAGCTGAAGAGATGCAGTGACTCTGTCGATATGGGGTTGCTTGAGTGATGAGTCGTGTTGTCTTTGTGCCAAGCTTTTCTTTCAGAATTAGATACACTTCACCTCTTTAGATGACAAGACAGTTTCTGGTGTGTTTTATGATTTTTTTTAACAGAAAATATCTTTGGTTATAATAACTAAGGAACCTAATGTTAATATTGAAATGACTTAGCATCTTAATCATTCTGATACATTTATATCACCTTGTTTTTTGTTTTTGTTTATTTTTGTAATAATTTGATTCAACCTCTGGGCAGTTGAACCTTTTTTATGTACAAATCAAAGCATTTGCTATTTTGCTTAGTTTTACCCAAGTACGGCAGCAAAGGAATGAATGACATTTATTGATTATCTTACAGACTGGACTAGACTATTAGACTGTGGGACCTGTTCACCAAAAAGTAAGCTCTGCTTTCCACTTGAAACTTTTCCCCTTGTATATGACATTCTTTATTACCAGCCTAACATTGTGTAAATCCCTCATCACTAAATAGCATATTGTGTGTTTTTATCATATCATTGTAACCCGTCATTTCACTGCTTGACTTTGTGTTGACAATAGAAATTAGTTTGTGTTAAAAGACACAATAATTATAAATAAATTTGCACTTTGTATGGAATATGCTCATTGCTTTTTCTCTAGTGGATTCTTGATCATATTTCCAAAATTACACTTTTACGCGAAATGTAAAAACACATTCCAAAGTGTTGATAATCATTTTGAAGGTAATCTTTGAAGTCACTATATCGAATGCATTAATGGTTTCCATTGATTATTAGAAATTATATAAAACATTTTAAAAAAAATCATTTTTGTAACAGTGATCAACAGGCACAACTCACATACATGAATTTCTACACGAACCGTGAGTCCGTGTGAAAAAAATCCCCGCATGCGCCATTGGACTCCATCCCAGATGCCATGAGTTGTGCCACATGACCACACAATGCTGACACTCAAATACCCATGGAGTATAAATACTCACTTTTGCAAAACAAGTGGATGATTTTTTGCACAGTCATGTGAATTAGGCTTTGGGTTATTTGGAATTATATACAATCTAACGATCAAGAAATCAATTTGGAAAATGGAAATGATGATGTTACATATGAAGAACATATCGTTTATGATTATTGCCTGCAATTATAATTTTTGCAAACTAGTTATCCCTGTAAAACATGTGATTTTCCATAATGCTATAGTATTACCCAAATTGAATAGATCACAGCGTATCAAATGTTAGATACAGTAATACAATAGTATTATAAAGGGGCATCAGTTGTAAGTTCTTCATCTGTCATTGCCTGGAACTCATTCACATCTTCTTTTCCTGTAAGATACTTGCATTGCTTGATGCATTCTGTTTATACTTTTTCATTCCTTTTATGCTTTTTAAAAAAAAAAAAAAACATTCAACACTGAAAATATTGTTGCATGGATTCTTTCTAAGTAGTGTATTTAAAAAATGTCATTCTGTCACTTGCTTATAATTCTGACCATGGCCATACATAGTAGAAAGGTAAAGCTTAGGAGCAAGTAACAGTACTGGCAATGGGAACAGCATGTCCTGGTTTCCCATGTGATTAAAGAAGCATTTCCATCAAAGTTTTTATCTTCTTAATATAATGAGGTCATCATATTATATAGCACTGTGTACTTACAATTGCTCATTTTGTCTTTCTACCCAGTTAATTCTTCTCTTTTCCATTAGGCCATCACACAATTAGCAACTAATTGAATCCTTCTAAGCTCTATGTAGAAACAGGAAGTCTATATTCCCTGTATGAATCATGAGTCACTGGAAAAGTCCATGGTGAGGAAGGAGGGAGCAGCTGTGTCAGGAGTTGAAGAGGGGTATAATTTTTTTCAGGGAAAAGAGACTTCCTGTTTCTACATAGAGCAAAGAGAAGAATTATCTAGATAGAAAGATAAAATGAGCAATTGTAAGTACACAGTGCTATATAATATGATGATCGCAATACATTAAGAGAATAAAAACTTTGATGCGAGTGCTTCTTTAAAGTAGCCAATGAGATCTATTTGTCCAACCCATCCCCTGCCTGTGCAGTTGCCATTTCTGATTTCTGTTAGCGATAATAGGTGATGAGAGAGGTGGAAGCATAATGATTGTAAAACCCTTCATTTTAACAGTATTATTATTATTATTTTTAGTTATAGCGCCATTTATTCCATGGCGCTTTACATGTGAGGAGGGGTATACATAATAAAAATAAGTACAATATTCTTAAACAATACAAGTCATAACTGGTACAGGAGGAGTGAGGACCCTGCCCGCGAAGGCTCACAATCTACAAGGGATGGGTGAGAATACAGTAGGTGAGGATAGAGCTGGTCATGCAGCGGTTTGGTTGATTGATGGTTACTGCAGGTTGTAGGCTTGTCGGAAGAGGTGGGTCTTCAGGCTCTTTTTGAAGGTTTCGATGGTAGGCGAGAGTCTGATGTGTTGTGGTAGAGGGTTCCAGAGTAGGGATGATACGCGAGAGAAATCTTGTATACGATTGTGGGAAGAGGAGATAAGAGGGGAGTAGAGAGGGAGGTCTTGTGAGGATCGGAGGTTGCGTGTAGGTAAGTACCAGGAGACGAGGTCACAGATGTATGGAGGAGACAGGTTGTGGATGGCTTTGTACATCATGGTTAGGGTTTTGTAGTGGAGTCTCTGGGCAATGGGGAGCCAGTGAAGGGATTGACAGAGGGGGGAGGCAGGGGAATAGCGGGGGGACAGGTGGATTAGTCGGGCAGCAGAGTTTAGAATAGATTGGAGGGGTGCGAGAGTGTTAGAGGGGAGGCCACAGAGCAGGAGGTTGCAGTAGTCAAGGTGAGAGATGATGAGGGCATGGACTAGGGTTTTTGTAGATTCTTGGTTGAGGAATGTACGGATTCGTGAAATATTTTTGAGTTGAAGTCGGCAGGAAGTGGAAAGGGCTTGGATTTTTAGAATTATTTTTTTTAAACACTTTTTATATTTTTGGCCAGAGAAAGCAATGAATGCAATCATAACTATATAACAAATTAGGAACATGGGAGAAGATTTTTAAAAATAAAAAAATGTGCTTTAGAAAATAAAGTTAGAAAAAGTAAAATGAAGTTAAACTAACTACACAAAAAAGTATATAAAAACTATATAAAAAAAAGTATAAAAAAGTCATGCACTGAAAATTGACCTCCTGTTTCTACATAAAGCTTAGAAAGATTCAGCTAGTGAGTTTTTAGTCACATGATGTCAAAGACCTGATGGAAAAGAGAAGAATTATCGGTAGAAAGGCAAAATGAGCAATTGTAAGTACTCAGTGCCATATAATATGATGAATGCAAAGATTTCGGAGGATCAATGTTTTGATGGGACTGCTTCTTTAATATTTCCTATATAAATGACGTTAGAATAGAAACATTACTGGTAATATACATAGAACTGGGATATGATTCATACTTTTATTTCATTATAAGTGAAATTAATCAATCTTAGTAGAGAAAAATATTTTTTGACTATTGTGACTGTGTCAAGTACTACAAAGGTAAATTGGAATACCTGTAAAGTCCCATGCTCCACTACAGCAATGTCTTGGGAAATATTCCTCAAGCTTCCTGGGAGAGTTGGTGGATATGAATTTAACAATCTGAATTTTATAGAGTATGAAAGATGTTTACCAGCAGCTTTCTTCTCTCTTTATTTTTTTGCTTATAGCTTTAATTGCATGCTGTCAAATTTGAATGCATACATCACTTCAGTACCGTTTCTGGAATAGGATTTATTTTAAATAGGCATCAGGCACATAAACATGTTGTGGCTAGTGATGGGCACTTCTTAGAGATGCCTCTCCATTACTAACCCATGGGCTTAATGTCCACTGACATTACAAAGCTGACATCAACCCCACAACTATACGGGGTGCTTGCAACCGCACCAGGACAAGTGGGAATAGCTGTCATTTCTAGGCCAGCTGAGAGCTAATGTTTTTAGACTTGGAGGGGGCCAATAACCAAGGCCCCATCCTAGGCTATTAATATCAGCTGCTTCCAGATTATTAACATCAACCCCCAGCCATCGGCTAGTAAGATTATAATAAAGACACAGCCAGAATAAAGTCCTTTAATTTAAATAAAGCTCCCCAACCTCTTATACCCTTTTATTTAAAAAATAAAAATATAAAAGCTAAGTTGTACTCAACTGTCCGACAAGAAGATAATCCACTGATGGTCATGTCCCATTTAATAGACAAAAATAATAAAACACCATATTCCTCACCTGTCTAAAGATAAGATAATCCATATCTATCCCTCAAAGAAGTACAGCTCTGCTAAATCTGGGTGGCTTGTTGAGCTCTAGCAAGATGCGAGCACTCAGCTAGACAGTCAGAACACACTGAGGCAGGAGCGTGACAATGCTCCTGCAGTGTATAACGCTGGTATGAGAAAGGTAACTGGAGGTCATAGCTGATGACCCACGATCACCTCTCTGATGTCACCACTCGCTGTGTTAGAATTTTCACATGATGTGAGTCGTGCTCTATGTGAGGTGTCTGGGGTTCATCAGCTATGAACTCCAGTGACCTTTCACATGGTAGCGCTACACACTGCAGGAACATAATCACGGTCCTGTCTCGGTGTGAACCAGCTGGCTTGGAAAGCAGTAGCATGACTGATGTGACTGCTCTCCTAATCATTCAGATTGTCATGGGACAGATATTGATTATCTTCTCAATGTACAGGTGAGGAATATGGTGTTGTATTATCTTTTGTCTTTTACAGGGGACATGGGCATCAATGGATTACCTTCTCATTTGACATTTGAGTATAACTTTGCTTTTGTATTTTCCATTTATTTAAATAAATGGGTAAAGAGAGAGGGGAGTTTTATTTCAATTAAAGGACTTTATCTTATTGTTTTCTTTATTGCAATCTTGCTATGGGGTTAGTGTTGGGGGCATCTTATAGACGCCTCTCCATTACTAACCTGTGGTGCTTGATGTCTGCAGCCATAAAACAGCTGACATCAACCCTACAACTATTACCCCACTTACCACTACACCAGGGCAAGTGGAAAGAGCCAGGCGAAGTGCCAGAATTGAAGCATCTAATAGATGCGCCTTTTCTGGGGTGACTGCGGTCTACTATTTTTAGGCTGGGCAGAGCCAATTTCTATGGCTCCATACCAGTCTGAGGCTGTCAAAAGTGCAGGGACCACAGGCCATTTTTAATTATTTATTTAAGTAATAAAAAATGGCATTGGGACCCCTCTATTTTTGATAACCAGCCAATATAAAGCTGGTATCTTGGAGTAGCAGCCCTCATGTGTCAGTTTTACCTGTGCTGGTTATCAAAAATAGAGGGGAAGAAATGCCATTTTTTGTAATATATTTATTTATTGCACAGACACCGACTGATGAATACTATCATCAGTCTCGCCTGTTCTCGCTTCTACCAGTGAGAGCAGGTGTAGGATGATGAGAGTAGTACTCTCATTAGCCACACCTGTGACTGGTGGTAACATTTTTCATCTGACAATGTGGAAATCACAGTGCTCTGACCAGCGGTAACGATCTTACCGCTGATCAGAGCCGGTATTCCCCACGCTGTAAGGCAGATGACAGTGTGGGAAACAATGGATGTTTGGGGCCCCTATTCATCTGGGGTCCAGGTTCGGGTTTGAGTTCAGGTACCATTCTGACATCCAAACTTAACATTTTAAAATGTTAGGCAGAACCCACCAGACCTGACCATCCACGTGTTAGCCCATCTCTAGTTGTGACAAAACTTTCTTTCTCCTTCGCCACATTGGGGGACACAGGACCATGAGTGTTATGCTGCTGTCACTAGAAGGTTGACACTAAATTGATACAAACAAAGTTAGCTCCTGCAGTACACACCCTCATGCTGGCTTCCAGAGACCCAGTTCAAGCTTAGTGTCCGTAGGAGGCACACTGGAGCCAAAGCAAGGGTTTTCTGGGCAGATGCCCTTGCAAAATCCATTTAGGACCAGGCTCTTCCATCTGAGGCGGCAGACCTCGCCAAACAAATTGCTATGGCTGCAGATTATGTGATGTACGTGTCATTAGAAGCAGCAGACTGTGCAGCAACTGCGGCTTCAAAATGCCATCACCATCAGGAGAGCTATTTGGCTTAGAGAGTGGCGTGCGGATTCCTCCTCAAAAAAGTGTCTGCCGAAAGTGATCTGAAAAATCAAGATGGAGGGGTTCTGATGATCCTTATCGCCCTGGATTGGCCACGTCGTGCATGGTATGCGGAACTCGTTCATCTCGTATCCGACGTCCCCTGGCGGATACCAGACCGCCCAGATCTGCTGCGCCAAGGACCAATCTTCCACCAGAGCTCAGGGGCCCTACGTTTAACGGCTTGGCTGTTGAAACCTGGATCCTAACTCAAGCAGGTTTCTCCCAGCAGGTCATAGCCACCATGATCAGCGCTCGCAAGACGTCTTCCGCTCGCATCTATCACCGCACCTGGAAAGCCTTCTTCTCATGGTGCAGGCTCTGCGGTCGCCCCCATCTCGTTTTCTACATTCCTTCCATTCTGGAATTTCTCCAGTCCGGCTTGGTTTCCGGCCTGGCACTCAGTTCCCTCAAGGGTCAGATCTCAGCATTATTGGTGTTGTTCCAACGTAAGATTGCTGCTAACTTGCAAGTCAGGACCTTTATTCAAGGGGTCTCCCACGTGGTACCCCCCTACAGAATGCTGTTAGAGACCTGGGATCTCAATTTGGTCCTGAGTGTCCTTCAGGAATCTCCATTTGAACCTCTGCAGGATGTCCCGCTGACCATCCTCTCCTGGAAGGTTGCCTTCCTTGTGGCAGTAACATCTATCAGGTGCATCTCGGAGTTGGCCATACTATCCTGCTGGGCGCCTTTCCTTTCCTTCCACCAGGACAAAGTAGTCTTACGCCCATCTCTGGCTTTTCTCCCTAAGGTGGTTTCATCCTTCCACCTTAATGAAGATATCATTCTTCCCTCCTTCTGCCCACAGCCGAGACATAGGGTCAAAAAGGCCCTTCACACCTTGGACATGGTATGGGCCCTCAGGAGGTACGTTTTTAGGACTGCTCCCTTCCGCAAATCGGACTCCCTCTTTGTCCTCCCGGAGGGTCACAGAAAGGGTTCAGCCGGGTCTAAGGCCAAGATAGCCAGATGGATCCAATTGGCTATCCAAGAATCTTATCGGGTCAGGGGCAGGCCTATCCCAGCAGGGGTTAGAGCACACTCTACTCGGTCAGTGGGTGCTTCCTGGGCCATTCGGCACCAGGCAACAGCGGAGCAGGTTTGCAAGGCCGCAACATGGTCTAGCCTGCATACTTTCACAAAGCACTACAATATCCACACTCAATTTTCCACGGATGCGGCCCTTGGCAGACGTATTCTGCGGGCGGCCGTTGTGCACTTATAGTCAGATGGTACACAGAGTTATTTGGTTGTATTGTTCCCCACCCAGGGACTGCTTTGGGACGTCCCATGGTCCTGTATCCCCCAATGTGGCGAAGGAGAAATAGGGATTTTTGTGTACTCACCGTAAAATCCTTTTCTCTGAGCCACTCATTGGGGGACACAGCACCCACCCTGTTAGCCTTATGGCTCGTTACCATTTTGGTTCTTGACTTTCTCTGACATGTTATACTCTATTTTTATGTAATATATTGTTATTAATCTCCTACTGCTTTTGCACTGAACTGGGTCTCTGGAAGCCAGCATGAGGGTGTATACTGCAGGGGAGGAGCTAACTTTTTTTGTCTCAACTTAGTGTCAGCCTCCTAGTGACAGCAGCTTAACACCCATGGTCCTGTGTCCCCCAATGAGTGGCTCGGAGAAAAGGATTTTACGGTGAGTACACAAAAATCCCTTTATTAGCTATTGACAGGCGTGTGTCGAAAAGGTATTGCACACTTCGCAAGTACATTTTTAAATAAATATTTATTTTATTTCCTTAAAATGTCATTATATAGAAATGGTTTTAACAGGGATCATGATACATATTCTGATTCACAGTATTACCATCTCAGCGTACTATAGAAATACCTTTATGAGAGATTAAAACAAAGTTTTGTGTCTACATCCAGATTGTATGCTAAAAAAATCTCCTGTTTTCATTCATATTTGCAGTTTTTAATAGGCCTGTGATTCTGTTGGCTTAACATTTACTTACATGTATTTGGCAGACGGGTACAAGTGTATAGCTCACTATTTCATTAGTCTGGGCAAAACAACAAGTATACAAATCTGGACATTTTCCTGTGTTCATGATTGAAGTACATACCAAACTTTGTGTCAAGCTAACCTAACACATCATGTCACATCAGGCAGGACATTAAAACAACAGACAGATGTGAGTGAATACAATTGATTATTTTGTTGCAATGGCAACTGACAAGCTGGGATGTATTAGGCAGCAAGAAAACAGAAGAAAAATGGGCAAGTGTAAGAAGCTGAGCAATTTTTGTAGGGACAAATTGTGATGACAAGGCAACTGGAACACCTGGCATAAAGGGGTTAATACTTAGAGGTGTTGTCCATAACTTTTTAAAGTGATTACCTAGCTGTAGGGCTCATGCAGACCAATATTAGTCAATGGGACGCTCACATGTCCAATTTGTCTGATATTGACGACCTATTCTAAGGGCTCATGTACACGTCCATAAAAATAGGACAACTGCTCTCCTCATTTTGACCAATAGCACTTTTCCACACGTTATTCCAAAAACTGCAGCATGCACAAGTTGTGCTTGATTATTGGACTTGGCCATTCATGTCTATGTGTTAGTGAAAAAAGTCGGACTGCACCCAAATGACATCTGAGTGCAGTCCGAGTTTCACGGACGAACTGAATGGATAAGATGGAAATATTTTTTTTATTCTTCTCATCTGAGAAAATCAAATCACTCTATGATCAAACCCTGATCAGAGTTTGATCAGTAGAGATTAGCATAATGGGACCACTTTTCTCAGATGAGAGATAAACGGTTGAATGTCAAAGGTGGAAAACCCTGTTAAAAATGTGAATATTCAGTAGGGATAATTAAATTGCTTTCAATTATTTTTTTTATAGAAATCTGAAAACTGATCATGAAAAATGCATATATTTGTAATGGGCTGGATCAGCATAAATCTAAAATCAGATACTTTGTTGGTTATATTCATTCAATATTACTATGAATCGCTGTAATCAGCACATCTGTCCAAGGTTTCTACCAGAAAAGTCAGTATGAATAAATTCACAGATGGTTTTACATCATCATGTCATCTTTCATATGTTATTTATGCTATTTTTATCCATGTACCATATATTTATTTATCATAGAATTTTCTGTTGTTATGGGTGATTAAATTATGTAAAAATAAACTGTCACATAAATTAAAAGCATCAGGTGCAGTCTTGTGCTTGTGCTGCTACTTTACCCATGAATTAAAGTGAAGAGGAGAAAATCTGAACATATCTCCTATTGAAAAAAAGAAGCAACAACAATTAAAACCCTATGTTATGCCAAATATTCTGTAGTCACTGCTGCTGAATTGGCTACTTTTTCTACTAATAACACAGGTGGGGGGAGGACTCTGCAGAGAACAGAGTCGGTCTCCTGGTCAAGTGTGTGGTCAGCAGGCATCTATTCTGTGAAATATTTACTTAGTGGGAGCACAACTAATCTGGGTAAAATGGCCATTTGGACTCCCTTTCAGATGTCTGAAAAAAATATTGGATTTAATTTTTTTAAGAGTGATAGTCTAAAAGCATGGCTGTCATACCTTGGGTTGATGGTAACGATCAGCCTAGCATTCCAGAATACTGCTGCCATGCTTGCATGACCAATGCTTTTTCTCTTTCTGTATCCCAGTGTGACTGTTTGTCATCATTGCCAGTGTCCTCATTGTTGTCTTAATTTTCACTTATTGTCAGTATTGTTCTTTACCTTTTCCCTCTACATCCATCAGCTACTCTTCCTCATCTTCAACCCCCTTCTCTCCTTCTGCCATATTCTGCTGCATGTAACATGGACCTTGATTGTCCCAAACAAACTGTGTTCATGATCATGTACAATTTGATGCTCTTCCTCCATTAACTGTTGCATTTTTGGTTTTTTTTGTTGCTCCTATTGACAAATTTTGTAGACTTTTTGAATGGCTTCAGTAAGCTGCATGAGTCCCTCATGAGCTGATAATGACAGATCTCAAATGTTTTTGCAAAGCCAAAAGTACATTCTTTGCCATTTAAGAACGATGTAAATGCAAATTCATGTGCCTTGTCATGACCATCACCTTCATCACTGTTATAACCATCAAGGGTCAGTGTTGGGACCTATTCTCGTCAACATATTTATGAATGATCTGGTAGAAGGCTTACACAGTAAAATATCGATATTTACAGATGATACAAAACTATGTAAAGCAGTCAATACAAGAGAAGATAGTATTCTGCTACAGATGGATCTGGATAAGTTGGAAACTGGCTGAAAGGTGGCAGATGTGGTTTAACAATGATAAATGCAAGTTTATACACATGGGAAGAAGGAAACAATATCACCATTACACACTGAATGGGAAACCGCTGGGTAAATCTGACATGGAGATGAACTGGAGATGGACTGGAGATGGGGATCCTAGCTAATGATAATCTTACCTGGAGCAGCCAGTGCCAGGCCGCGGCTGCAAAGTCAAACGGGATAATGGGGTGCATTAAAAGAGGTCTGGATACACATGATGAGAGCATTATACTGCCTCTGTACAAATCTCTGGTTAGAACGCACATGGAGTACTGTGTACAGTTTTGGGCACCGGTGCTCAGGAAGGATATAATGGAAATAGAGCGAGTACAAAAAGGAGGGCAACAAAATTAATAAAGGGGATGGGGGAACTAGAATACCCAGAGAGATTAGCAAAATTAGGATTATTTAGTCTAGAAAAAAGACGACTGAGGGGCGATCTAATAACCATGTATAAATATATAAGGGGACAATAAAAATAGCTCTCCGAGGATCGGTTTATACCAAGGAAGGTGACGGTCACAAGAGGGTATTCTCTACGTCTGGAGGAGAGAAGGTTTTTCCACCAACATAGAAGAGGATTCTTTACTGTTAGGGCAGTGGAATCTGGAATTCCTTGCCTGAGGAGGTGGTAATTGTGAACTCAGTTGATGTGTTCAAGAGAGGCCTTGATGTCTTCCTAGAGTGTAAAAATATTGTATCTTAAAGTTATTAGGTTCTTTAGATGGACGTAGATCTGCGGATTTATTCTGATGGAATATAGGCTGAACTGGATGAACAAAAGTATTTTTTCGGCCTTGCTAACTACCGTATACTCGAGTATAAGCCGACCTGAGTATAAGCCGAGACCCCTAATTTTGCCACAAAAAACTGGGAAAACGTAATGACTCGAGTATAAGCCTAGAGTGGAAAATGCAGCAGCTACCAGTAAATGTCAACAATAAAAATAGATACCAATAAAAGTAAAATTAATTGAGACATCAGTAGGTTAAGTGTTTTTGAATATCCATATTGAATCAGGAGCCCCATATAATGCTTCATACAGTTCATGATGGGCCCCATAAGATGCTCCATACAAAATATGCCCCATATAATGCTCCATAAAGATTATTATGGGCCCCATAAGATGCTCCATATTAAAATATGCCCCATATAATGCTGCAAAAATGTTGATTATGACCCCATAAGATGCTCCATACAGACATTTGCCCCATATAATGCTGCACAAATGCTGATTATGGCCCCATAAGATGCTCCATAGACTATTATGCCCCATATGCTGTTGCTGCGATTAAAAAAAAATGACATACTCACCTCTCGTCACTCAGGCCCATAGCACTTGCTTTACTTACCTTTCCCCGTTCCACCGCCGGGCGCCGCTGTGTCTTCCACGTCCTCCGCACTGACACTCAGGCAGAGGGCGCGCACTAACCACGTCATCGTGCCCTCTGACCTGAGCATCACAGGCAGATGACACAGAATACGGCGCCTGGCGGTGGAACGAGGAGAGGAGAATATCTCCTTGCTGCCCCTCCCGATTATACTCACCTGCTCCCGGCGCAGTCCCTGGCAGCTTCTCTTAAGGACTCTCTGGGCGCAGCAGCTCTTCCAGCATTGAGCGGTCACTGGTACCGCTCATTACAGTAATGAATATGCGGCTCCACCCCTATGGGAGTGGAGTCACATCCATATTCATTACTGTAATGAGCAGAACCATGAACCAGAACCGCTCAAAGCTGGAAGAGCCGCCGTGCCCGGAAACCATCGGAGATGCAGGGACCTCGCCAGGAGCAGGTGAGTATGTCACAGCCGCCGCTCCCCGGCCGACCCCCCAGGAACAATGACTTGAGTATAAGCCGAGAGGGGCACTTTCAGCCTAAAAAAATGGGCTGAAAATCTCAGCTTATACTCGAGTATATATGGTATGTTACTATGTATGCTTCCTTTCCTGAACAGATATATTTATTTAAGAAAGTTTGCACAACTAAATTCAAAATGTGTGCCATGCAGAAAGCAAGATTTAATTTTCCTAAATGCATGGCAGTCATTATGTCCAGAACATTGATACTTATGGCAGTTCAAACTTTTAAAAGACATTCACTTCTGTTCAGTAAGACGTGGAGAAGATGTAGAAGGAGACAAATAGTCACCACTTACTGGTCATTATAGATCATTAGAAAAATCCCAGTAAATTGAAAATATCCAACTATTTAGAATCACTCATACACAAATTATATAAGAAGGAGAACCAAGAGTTTACTAAATTTAACCATTTATTACATCAAAAGATTTGGTACATAATTAAAATGGATATTATACATCAAATACATATTATGTGAACTACCCAGGTGAGTAAAACTGACCGAAGGTCCACAGAGGATAACCAAATATAACAAAACAGGCTATTACATTGAACAGATAAATGATAGCAGCTTAGTGCGGTTTTCTCTCATAGCAGACTATAATATTACAGCTCAATGCTCATTCCATAGACCGCCCACCTTGCTACTCTGCTTATATTAAGTACACCAGCCTGTTTGCATATAAAGAATAATGGTAATAATTACCCATTGGTTGGTTTCCAACTCCTGTGAGGACCCCGATCACCCCAACGCGCGTTTCGCGTGCTTGTAACAGCCTCGCTTCCTCAGGGGGCGTGGCTAAATCTAGATCTCAGTCCCTTTTAAATACAAAGCTGTTCCGGTCATGTGGCTCTACTGCAACCTATCCCTGCCCATTCACAATGCGCATGCGCTAATTTAAGCGTCCTGTAACCATGGAGACCCAGGGTTTAAACCCCCATTATTGTGCAAAAGTTATTATTGTGCTTATGTATATTTTAGTGAATTCGGTGTCATACCGCCATGGTAATCCATGATGTATGACCGCCGTGAGTGTATAATTATAAAATGTGTCACTCCTAATGTTGCGCCTGCGCTGATCTTACATCTTCATGCTCCGTCTGTCCACACAGTGTGGCTCCGCCCACCAGGTCACATGAGTCATTATAGATGTAGCTTCCAGTAACAGATGCTTCACCACTTTTCCTGGTAATAATGGTGCAGTGCTGACACTCAAAACATCCACAAAATGGATAATGAAACTCATGTATTATCACTGCCCATAATTGCTGCTCCAGTTGTTTACAGTGTAGTGCACTTTGGAGCTCAAAAACAATTCAAGAGAGCATCACACACTTTCCTGCACTATTTCCTGCCCCCTTTCTGGAAGAAATATTGCAGCTGATTATATTCCAATCAGGCTGAGCACATACCATCAATTAATGAAAGGAAGCTGACTTCAAAAGCTGGTATGACAGTGACTGCATGACCAGCAACTTTACCAGGTAGGATTTAGTTAGCACACAAGCAAATTACTAGGAGCTTATGCCTGTTTAAACAACACACAAACAGGGATAGATAGTGTGATGGAGAGGGAAAAGTTCTTGGAATACAGCAAAATGAAGTGATGGATAGTGATGATTGTGATGCTGACATCAACCAGGTAGTACTTGAGGAAGAGGTAGGTGGACAATTTCAGGATTGCTCTGCTTTGCTGGCCAGCTTGCTTTACCCAAACGAGCAGATGATGTCGTTCAATGTGCTGATGGATTCATCCAAAAATGCTAAGTATGGTATCCTTGATGGATAAAATGGCTAATGCTCCAAAGCTTGCTTGTAATATTGGCGTGGAATGTACGTGTTTCCTTTTTGACAACTTAAACAGGTGGGCAAAACAGACCGGCACATTTAATAGTCTAAATTTAGTGCAACAATTTATTTTACGTTTTTGGGTTACACAGAATAATTACCACTGCCTTAAAAGACAGACGTAACAACAAATACCAGGAGTTAGGTACATGTCTTCCACATGCAGCAGCAGACCACATTATAGTTGTGAGGTGTACAGCTTCCAAATTGGGCTATTAAAACAGTTATGTAAGCCTTGAAACGTTTTTGTGTGTGTGTTTGTGTGTGTATATATATATATATATATGTATATATATATGGAGCGCCCCCACACCGCCGCAGGGCCGAGGGGTACCCGGAGCCGGGCCTCTAGGTCTCAGTCCTGGGGTTGTCACGGTGGCTAGACCCGGTCCGTGGCCCTGTCTGTCAGTGGGGGACGTCCGGTGCAATAAGTGATGTTGTAGCGGTGCAGTTGTGGGGTGCAGGTCGCGGTAAATAACGAGGACACCAGGTTGCAGTCTCTTTACCTCTTTACTGAAGCTCTCTGGGTCCTCAGTCCGGAATACGGCTCACCAGGCTGCGCAAGTCCGGCCGGTCCAATGGCACTTCCAGAGCTCTCCTTGCAGGTGGAAATCGGTGCCTTCCTTCTAGCGCTATGTGTTGCAGTCCTTCCCTGCTGTGCTTACGGAAAGTACCCCACAACTGTTGTGTCTGTTTCTCGTGTTCCCTCACAACAACTTAATTCGCAATGATCTTTCTCGTCCCTCCAGATACTATGGTAGGAACGCACCCGTATGACGGGGAGGCTCGGAGATCTTCCGGGACTCTATCTGCGCCCCTCTCCTGTTGGTACCCCCCTTTGCCTTCCTGGGTGATGCGTGAGACAGTCCGCCTCAAGCTAACTGCCCTGCCGTAGGTCTGAGGTATGGCTTGAAACTCTTTACCTCCTCGGCGTTCCGGCCACCGGTAGTGCGCCTCAGTAAGGTGCTGCCTCTTTCAGCACAACCCTCACTGGTATCTCCTTTCGCTTGATTTCGTTTCTCACTCAGCACAATCTATCTCGCTTCTTAGTCCTTCCTTGGGCACCGCCGCTATGCTGAGCAGGCACGGTCCCTTTACGTTCTTTCCATGCCAAGCCTCTGCCAGGATCCCACCCCTGGCAGAGACCCTACAGTCTCTCCCTTCACAACACCCTCTGCCACCAGGTGTTGCTCCGTTCAATCCCGTCAGCGTTCTTTCTAACTTTCTGCCTGACCCCCAGTTTACCCACTATGGTGGGGAGTGGCCTAATGAATAGCACCCTTAGCTCCCCCCGGAGGCCCAGCTGTGAAATGTCTTGGTGACTGTGATACCTGCTCAGAGAACTCCTTCCGTGCCATCGAACGCAGCATGGCCCCCCTTAGTGGCTGAACCATGCTACTGCAACGACCAGGACTCTGGGGCGCTGCACTCCCCCCTGGTTAAACACAGTACTCCGGGACTGGGAAGAAAAACAACAATACAGGTTAGCAAAAAGACATACAATTTTGTTGAGTGCAAATAACAATAAGTATACTTAAGTAGGCTTCCCTTTATGGGAGGTGAGGACACTTGTAACGTTACAAACATAATTAACCTTATAATTTACAGAGTATAAATAACTTCTGTTACCCAACCGGGTATTCTATTTAGTGCAATTTTTGAAATAATAACTTAACATTGCCTTTAAGAAACTCACACTCTTAGTCTATCAAAGGCCTTCCTATAATCACATTATAAGGCATTTCAACTTTACATTCTCCTTCTTGTGAACCTGCAGGACCGCCTGTCCCTACGGCACCAGACCTACTGCCTCTCCTTTCTTCTACAGGACCGCCCTGTTCAGCCAGGGCCTACTGCCTTTCGCTACTATACACAGTATAGACATAACATTCCTTTCGGTTGAAGAACTCTGAGCCAGCTCTACTCGGCCCCTTTAAGGACTCACTCTCTAACCCCTACGGGTTCACTCTCTGTCCTTAGTAACAAAGTAACTTTTCAATGGGGACGCAGGGTTTACCTTCTATCCTCACCCTCATTATTACTTCTCTTACTTTCAACTATGCAGACCTCCACTTCTACCCCTACGGGCTCTCTGCATCCTTCCTGTCTTCAAAACATTATTCAAATTTCACATTTTAACAAATTCAACACATATAACTCGGCATGTAAAACAGTTACATTTTCTTTTCAAGGCATCATTACCACATTACTGTTCTGTAACAGTATCGCTTTTAAGTACAATTCTTCACATCCCCTTTAAGAGGGGACCAGGTCTCTCTGAGGTAGCTCGTCTTCTCAGCCTACCAGTCTCATGCAAAGTTCCGGTCCGGTATCTTCACAAAGTGTCTTTAACTAGGACCAGTAGGAATGGTTTCTTCGCAAAGTGTCTTTTGACTAAAACCAGTAGGGAGCACCTTTAAGAAAGTGCAAACTATTTACAAGGGAAAGTTTGAATCATGCGCAGTTCATGATTTCTGCAGTTCTCTTTTTTTTTTTTTTAAAACTGTATAAACTTCAGGAAAACAACAGTGACCCCGGGTCAACAAAGGGGTCACCTTTAACCCTAGACGGGTTTAGCAGCAAACAGGAACAGTTAAAGGAATGAACAGTTAACTATTTACATTTTCCATCCAATGATAGTACTTTCAAAACTTTCCACGAGGCGCCACCCGGCAGGTGGATCCCTGCTGTTCAGGGTTCAGATCCACTCCTACTGCCAGGTACACCCCATGTGTTCGGGTCTGTTGTATGACCAGATCGTGCGCAGCGATGAAGGTCTGGGTTCCCACTGCTCTCTGCGCTGGCTCCTCAGGAGTCTCAACCACCCGAAGAGGCACTCCCTTGGCCACTGCTGTGGTGGCGGTGATCAACCTGCGGGCTCCAGGTTCCGCAGCCAGGCAGGTGGAGGCGACCGGAGTGGCTTCAGATCGATCACACGGTGACACCTTGGCTACAGGGGCTGGCCTCTCCTGCTTTTGCACATTCAGAGCAAACCACCCCTTTTCTCCAAAGTGCCGGGTGTAGGTAACGCTGTCCCCCGGGTAGAGGTCCCGATCCGGGTGACCTTCTCTGAGGTGCGACTCCACATCCCGGCGATTGACAAAGACCTCCGCATACAGCCCCGGTTCCTTGATAAAGCCCCAGCCTCCTCGGAGCTTGAAGATGGTGACAATGCCCTGCCTGCGCGGGGCCTGATGGGTGGTGGGGTCCTTGCGGGCCCGATCCTTAACCGCCAAATCTTTTTGATGGTAGGCCTCCCGTTTGGCCTGATGTATTCTCTCTTCCTCTTGCCACCGCTGTTCTAGCTGGGTCTGATATTCTTCCCAGCTTAGGGCCTGTACCATTTCTCCCTTCTGGGTCTCCACCCCGGGGAACCCCATGAGATTGGATCCAGGGTTCACCCAGCGGCACACCGTGCGCTCCGCACTGACCTCACACGGCAAGGGAGTAGGGGTGATAGGGGCTCGCATACGGTGTTCCATGCCCGTGGCTTCCTCCCATGGTAACAGGCGCTGAAGTCTATGGGTCCCCGGGAGAGGCGGTGCTGCTACGGGACCCACTAACACACCCTCGGCTGGTGGGGCAGGACCGGGGGACTCACCCACCGGTACGAATCCACTTTCCGCGACAGGTTCCGCTGGTTCCTCTGATGTCCGGGAACCCGCTGCCGGCACCGCCTGATGCAGGGCCTGGATTCTCACATTCAGTTGGAGGAGCCGGGTATATAAATCCTCCATCTCGGCTCTCAGGAATTTGGTGTTATCCACAGAGGACAGGCTGCTGGGCTCGTCCGGGTAGTCAGGGGAGACTTCCACTTCAACCCCGCTGTCGGGTTCGGAGCTGCTGGCCATAGCGTCCTCCACGTGGGTCGCTTCCTGGTCTTTTTCCCGCTCTCTCCTGCGTGAGCAGTTTCGTTTTCTCTGCCTCCGCCCCCCATTAAGGATCAGGAGGCGGATCTCTGCTGCTGACGGACACGTCCTCACTGCACAGAAATATTTAGACTGGGCGGCCATTATTCTTCGCGCTCTCCAGCTTGTCTACGCCCACTCCACGCCCCTCTTCTCTTCCTGCGCTCTCCTCAGCGCTGCAATGGCGGCGGATTTTGGCGGCAACTGGCACAGCACACAGTCTTGCAATAAAGTTCAGTCCACACACAATAAATCACAGTCTCTAGGCACACATGACCTGATTCTTCAGGCTTAAGTAGATCCTGTTCGTGACGCCAAGTTGGAGCGCCCCCACACCGCCGCAGGGCCGAGGGGTACCCGGAGCCGGGCCTCTAGGTCTCAGTCCTGGGGTTGTCACGGTGGCTAGACCCGGTCCGTGGCCCTGTCTGTCAGTGGGGGACGTCCGGTGCAATAAGTGATGTTGTAGCGGTGCAGTTGTGGGGTGCAGGTCGCGGTAAATAACGAGGACACCAGGTTGCAGTCTCTTTACCTCTTTACTGAAGCTCTCTGGGTCCTCAGTCCGGAATACGGCTCACCAGGCTGCGCAAGTCCGGCCGGTCCAATGGCACTTCCAGAGCTCTCCTTGCAGGTGGAAATCGGTGCCTTCCTTCTAGCGCTATGTGTTGCAGTCCTTCCCTGCTGTGCTTACGGAAAGTACCCCACAACTGTTGTGTCTGTTTCTCGTGTTCCCTCACAACAACTTAATTTGCAATGATCTTTCTCGTCCCTCCAGATACTATGGTAGGAACGCACCCGTATGACGGGGAGGCTCGGAGATCTTCCGGGACTCTATCTGCGCCCCTCTCCTGTTGGTACCCCCCTTTGCCTTCCTGGGTGATGCGTGAGACAGTCCGCCTCAAGCTAACTGCCCTGCCGTAGGTCTGAGGTATGGCTTGAAACTCTTTACCTCCTCGGCGTTCCGGCCACCGGTAGTGCGCCTCAGTAAGGTGCTGCCTCTTTCAGCACAACCCTCACTGGTATCTCCTTTCGCTTGATTTCGTTTCTCACTCAGCACAATCTATCTCGCTTCTTAGTCCTTCCTTGGGCACCGCCGCTATGCTGAGCAGGCACGGTCCCTTTACGTTCTTTCCATGCCAAGCCTCTGCCAGGATCCCACCCCTGGCAGAGACCCTACAGTCTCTCCCTTCACAACACCCTCTGCCACCAGGTGTTGCTCCGTTCAATCCCGTCAGCGTTCTTTCTAACTTTCTGCCTGACCCCCAGTTTACCCACTATGGTGGGGAGTGGCCTAATGAATAGCACCCTTAGCTCCCCCCGGAGGCCCAGCTGTGAAATGTCTTGGTGACTGTGATACCTGCTCAGAGAACTCCTTCCGTGCCATCGAACGCAGCATGGCCCCCCTTAGTGGCTGAACCATGCTATTGCAACGACCAGGACTCTGGGGCGCTGCATATATATATATATATATATATATATATATATATATATATATATATACCTTTTTCTTTTCCTCTGACTCCTTGACAAATGTTGGTAGGTGGATACATAGAAAGGAGGTTGTGGTAGCAACATATATATTTGTTGAAAGAGAAGAGTCGATTTATGCTGCTCAAGCCACAGCAGCATGAATCAGAGCCTGTCTTCACAATTTCTCTCAGAAAAGTTTTTCTTTAAACTTTTGTTTGAGGAAAAACCCTAGGAGTAGACAAAACTAGTTGAGTGCCTTTCCTGACTGGCTTCTCCCTGCACTGCTCTAGCTAATTGACAGGGCTCTCTGATGTACACAGATTGAGTGAAATCTTTCAACCAATAAAAGAGGTGCTTGCGAAGGCAGCTGGATGCAACCCTGGACTAGACGGGTCTCCCACTATGGTCCCTGGCCAGCTCTTAAAACAGACAGAGAATTTCAGAAAAAACCTTTCTTACTATAATCTTGAAGCCAACTACTGATTCATGCTACCCATGACTTGGACAGCATTAATTTATTGACAGTTTCCTTGTAGGTTCTTATACGCTCTAGAAAAATTCCGTAATCCTAAAAAACTACATTCATAGGTAGGTGCATGCATGGAAAGGAAGCTGCAGCAACAGCCAGCAGAATTGTTGTGTCATGTATGGTTGTTGAATTAGACTAATGAAACAATTATTCAAAATGTAAATCTGTTTTGTATTTTTTTATATTATTTATGCACTGGAGTAACTAAAGTCCTGTGTTAGCCCCCCATAATAACTCAATGCAAAAACAATATATAAATCTGACAGAAAAACACAACGGTAAGAAAATGTTTTGAATATTAGTTCAAAATAATTGTCATATAGTTACCATATAACAAATATTATCTCCATAGTAATACTGAAAAAAACACTATACTCACACTAATATACTAATAATACATCTTACAAGATCAAATACCGCCACACCAAGGTCCGTGTACTACCATCAGACAGTGACCGAATAATACCACAGCATACTGATTGTAATATAATTTTATTAATAATTATCAATAAAAACCACAGTGCTAACACTACTATTACTCGCTACAATGACAGTCAGGTAGAAGGTATGAGTAGAGTACAGATAACCCCAGATACTCATTATTGACATCTCTGATTGGAGTGATTTTCACTTCTCTACTTTACTTGTCGTAGACCGCTATGGCTCATTGTAGCTGCGATTCATCTCTTCAAAATGTAATACAAAGACATTTATGGCTGATCAGTTGTAAACTACCTCCTGACTTTTCCCCACAGCTGCAGTAACAATACTTCCCTTTTGTCTCACAGTAACAATAATCCCAGAAATAAAATACAGTACAGTAGTAATAATCCCTTATGTGTCCCCCATGCAGCAGTGGTGCTCATGTCTACTTTGGGTCCAAATACAGTAGAATTGCACTCACCATGGCACCATGCAGTAGTATTGTCCACCTAATATGCCCCTTAGGCCGGTGTCACACTTGCAACTGCAATGCGAGAAACTCGAGCAAGTCTCTCACCTCAATACCCAGCAAAAGTACCCGGCATCATCATTGCCTTGCCAAAAAGCCCACTGTAACGCACAAATTAAATGTTGCTGGGTACGTAAAGGTTTACGACTGAAAAGAACATGTGAAAACAGCCTGCATTATTGCTGTGGGTTGTCATTATTCTTTCATCTTTAAAGCCTTTTATAGTTAACCAAGCAGTAGAGCATTTTGATGCATGAGATACGATGTGATGCGATACACTTTATAGATCTCAGGGGAAATTATGGTATTACACCAGCAAGATGAAGCATTGTCCTGCATCAAATTCTTGATGTACATGAAACATGCAGACTTTTTGCTGTATCACTGCTTAAAGAAAGTACCTTCTAAAATAACTGGTCATAGATTTGGGAAATTATTTTAATTCCATCGTCAACCTGATAAAGTTCAACTAGCTTATGTTTAATAATACCAACTCAGAGCTCCACCTTGCTGGTGTCTGAGTCAAAGTGGAGGTCTGTGCCCGTTACTGATCCAGCCACAGGCCCATCCATCTGTTTCTTCTAAAGTCTCTTTCATCTCATTAGTCCTCTGAAAAATCTGTCTTCAGATATTTTTTGGCCCAGTCTTGATGTTTATGTGTCTTGTTCAGCAGTGGTTGGGTTTCCGCCTCCCTTACATTGTCCATAACTATGAGCACTAAAAACCTTGTAATTCTGGGCACTCCATGGAAGTTGCAGTCCTAGAATATGAAAGTACTGGAGGCTAATGCGTTCCTGGTTACTTCACATTTGATTCTTCTCACATCTTTTTCAGTTAATATTTGTCTTTTTTTCTTTCAAATCATGGCTTCTTTGAAATCATGTTAACTATTGCAATTAAACTTTTGATGGTTCTGTGATAATGCCCCAATATCTTAGCAATTGTCGGAGTGATGCATCCCTCAATAAGATTTGTAACATTTTTTTAATTTTCAGAGTCAGTTACATTTTTTTGGACCATTTTTCCTGAGAAAAATGAGCTGCCTAATAATTCTGCACAGCTTGATAAAGGGTATTGTATCCTTAGGCCTCACCCCTTCCTCATTCCACAAATATGCATCACCTGATTTGCTTCATCCAATAAACATTCAAGTTTATATAGCTTGGAGTTGGAAAATCTGAATAAAAACGATAATATGGTCAAAATCCTCACTGGACTAATAATTCTTCATGCGGTGTACTTTTAACAGCATTTTGAGTTGGTCAAAACTGGTGATAGATTCACTTTTACAGCTACATAAAAAATGTATTAAAGTGAAGGTGAAATAAGGAGAAAAAAGTAAACCATGCTGTGAGTCAGAAACCGTATCGTGGAATTCTAAATACGGAAAATTTGTTAACTCCAAATTTTAGTTTACAGATTATATAGAGAATTACATTAAGCAAATAATCTATTCTATACTATATACTTTATGCTTTTTACAGTTTCAACCAATGTTATTTTGCTTCTTTTTTCTATAGATATAATTGAATCCAAAGTTTCAAATGTGTTGTCCTTCCCATCTTAAATAACAAAGAGAAATGAGTGTGAAAAGGCTGTTAACAAAAGATTTAGAATTTAGAAACTATTAATGTATTTCAATTTATAAAACAAGGTATTACTTTTAATAACTAATCCCAAAAGATGAAGGTCTTAAAAGCTATTTCACCTGATGATATCAGTACATCTAGTAATATAATTGTCGCCCCAATTTTCAATTGATATACATACTGTATATCAAATATACTCCTCAACATTATAATTGCATCACCAATAAGGAAAAGTTGTGGAATTATGGAAATCACGGGATTGATAGATATGTTAATGGTATGAAATTGATGAAGAAATGGAAACAAATTTTGTAAAAATCTTGAATAATTCAATAATAAGTATGAGCAACACATGCAGAAATTAATGCTCTTGCATGACTTGGCATGCTATCATTGAGGTTATTAATGATTATCTCAGGAATGTTCCGCCAAGCTGAATGTACATCGGCATGCAAATCAATCAAATTAAGCTTCACTGAGCAGGGAGCTTAGATTATTCTTGGTAATATGCCAATTTTGACTCATTTTCAGAAGCTGGAAAATTTCCCTGATATTGCTTTTATAGCAAGGATCAAAAAGCAACGTTATCTAAAAGTCATCCACTTGCTTGACGGTAATAATACAGCCATAATTCTACAAGCATACCAGCATAGATGCCATGTTTGACATCTTGAATAATGGACACATTGATAGGTAGCTCGTCATTTTCATTTTGACAGCTTAATATTCTCCTCCTCTTGCAACTACTGTTGCTCCTCCTCATCTTCCTCCACATCTTCCACATTCTGCTGCATGTAACATGGACCTTGCAAATCTGTAGCAGCCAAATCCTTTAGGTGTTCCACCAAGTAATGTCACCCGACCCTAAAAATTTTAAAATTTTTCTACACAAAATTGAGAAGTTGGTAAAAAAAAGTTGAATTAACAGACTATCAAGAAATATTGTTTAATAAATACCAACAAATTTTCCCTTTGTGCTCTATCCTGCACTAAGGAAAATCTACCCTATAGATGCTGCCCAAAAACATATTATACACGCAGAGATTATGGTGAAAAGACAATCTAAAGAAAAATGGGAGCCAGTAAAGCTAAACAATTTTTTAAAAACAGTAAAATTTATGGCAATTCTTTACAGGGTCCTTCTTGTGTAATTCCCCTATGTACCATTGCAAAAAAAAAAAAAGAAAAAAAAATACTAAAAAAAAGTGATACGGTAGCCAAGATGTAATGAAAATTTTATACATAATATAGGATTTTTTTTTTATTTTGAAAACATTTTTGCATTTTGTACCAAGAGTTGGTAGAAGTCAAAAGATTTTGTTATGTGTCCATAACTTGAAGAGATGGCTTTTTTTAGCAAATAATGGCAGCTAGGTAACTTTCACTCATGCTTATGTAGCGCCCCCACTGCCGCAGGGCCGAGGGGTACCCGGTACCGGGCCTCTGAGTCTCTGCTCTGGGGTTGTCACGGTGGCTAGGCCCGGTCCGTGACCCTGCTGAGGGGCGTACAGTAATAGATGTAGATGGTGATGTTGCGGTGCAGTGTAGGTTGTAATAAATAACGAGGACACCAGGTTGCAGTCTCTTTACCTCTTTACTGAAAATCTCTGGGTCCTCAGTCCGGAATCCGGATAACCAGGCTGCGCAAGTCCGGCCGGTCCAATGGCACCTCTAGAGTTCTCTTAGCAGGTGGAAATCTGTGCCTTCCTTCTAGCGCTAGGTGTTGCGGTCCTTCCCTGCTGTGCTTACGGAAAGTCCCCACAACTGTTGTGTCCGTTTCTTAAGTTCCCTCACAACTCGATTAGATGATGTTCTGCTAATCCTCCGTCCCTCCCTGATGTTACGGTTAGGACGGCACCCGTATGACGGGTAGGCTCGGAGCTCTTCCGGGACCCTAGAGTCGCCCCTCTCCACAAGTTGCCCCCCAAGACTGCATAGGTGATTTAGGTGAGACAGCCCGCCTTAGACTGACTGTCCTGCCGTTGGTTTAGAGTATTGCCTGAAGCTGAATATTGTAATACTCCCTCGGCGTTCCGGCCGCCGGTTGTGCGCCTCAGTAGGATGTTGCCTCGGTCTCACAGCACGACTCCTACTGGTATTCTCCTTCTTGCTTTGATCTCGTTTCTCACTCAGCACAATCTATCTCGCTTCCAATCCCTCCTTGGGCACCGCCGCTATGCTGAGCAGGCACGGTCCCATTACGTTCGCTCAAGTTGCCAGGCCTCTGTCAGGATCCCACCCCTGACAGGGACCCTACCGAATCTTCTCCCACAACACCCTCTGCCACAAGGTGTTGCCTGGTTCCAACCCAGTCAGCTTTCTGTCTAACTTCCTGCCTGACCCCCAGTTTACCCACAATGGTGGGGAGTGGCCTAATGAATAGAACCCTTAGCTCCCCCTGGTGGCCCGGCTGTGAAATGTATTGGTGTCTGTGATACCTGGTCAGATGAACTCCTTCAGTGCCATCGGACGTACCATAGCTCCCCTTAGTGGCGGAGCCACAGTACTGCAACGACCAGGACTCTGGGGCGCTGCACTCCCCCCCCGGTTAAATCCAGTACTCCTGGACTGGGAAGAAAACAACAATACAGGTTAGCAAAAAGACATACAATTTTGTTGAGTGCAATAACAATAAGCATACTTGAACAGAGCTTCCCTTTATGGGAGGTGAGGACACTTGAACGTTACAAACATGGTTAAATATCATAGCAACATGCTATAAGTAACTTTTCTTACCCAACCGGGTATTCTACTTAGTACAAAGGTTCAAACAATAGTTTAACTTTGCCTTTAAGGACGTACACTCTGAATCCACTAAAGACCTTCTTATAATCACATTATAAGGCAATTTTAACTTTTCATTCTCCTTCTTTAAATCTGCAGGACCGCCTGTCCTAACGGCACCAGACTGTTGTGAATTAGACTTTTTTGGCTCCCTCTTGTGGTCACTAGTGATATGACTCTGGGATTGTCTTTCTTCAGTTTTGGCACCCACCTGGGTCGTTTGTCCAGGGGTGTTGCTATATAAACTTCTTGAATTCTCAGTCTGGTGCCTGGCATCGCTGTAATCAGTTCCTTTCTGTTTGCTCCTGTCTGCTGGTCCTGGATCTTGCAAAATTAAGCTAAGTCCTGCTTCTTTGTTTTTTGTTTATTTGCATTGCTTTATTTTTTGTCCAGCTTGTACTAAATGTGATTCCTGATTTTGCTGGAAGCTCTAGGGGGCTGGTATTCTCCCCCCGGGCCGTTAGACGGTTCGGGGGTTCTTGAATATCCAGCGTGGGAATTTTGATAGGGTTTTTGCTGACCGTATAAGTCATCTTACTATATTCTGCTATTAGTCAGTGGGCCTCTCTTTGCTAAATATCTAGTTCATTCTTACGTTTGTCTTTTCTCCTTACCTCACCGTCATTATTTGTTGGGGGCTTGTATCCAACTTTTGGGGTCTTTTCTCTGGAGGCAAGAAAGGTTTATCTTTTCCCTTCTAGGGTTAGTTAGTTCTCCGGCTGGCGCGAGACGTCTAGAACCAATGTAGGCACGTTCCCCGGCTGCTGCTATTTGTGGTGCTAGGTTTAGATATACGGTCAGCCCAGTTACCACTGCCCTATGAGCTGGTTTTTTGTGTTTGCAGACTTGGTAATTACTTCTGAGACCCTCTGCCATTGGGGTCATAACACCAGACCTTCTGCCTCTCCTTTCTGTTACAGGACCGCCCCGTTCAGCCCGGGCCTACTGCCTTTTCAACTACTATACACAGTATAGAACATAACATTACTTTCAGTTTTAGATCCATGAGCCATCTCTATATGGCTCCTAAGAGGACTCACTAACTAACCCCGTACGGGTTCACTGTCTGTCCCCAGGTTTCTATCATCATTATTAAACATTTCTCACAATTAACTTGTTAAATACACATAACTTCTTCATATAAGCATCTTCATCATTTTCTTTTGTCAAGACATTATTACTTTCTGTCTTAAAGCAATATCACCCTCTAAGTGCAACAGGTGAACATCCTCTTTAAAAGGTGACCAAGTCTCCATGAGGTAGCATATCTTCTCAAGCTACCAGTCCGTACTCAGCAAAGGCTCCGGTGCGGTAACTTCACAAAGAGTCCTTCCTTAAGTAAAACCAGTAGGGAGCACCTTTAAGAAGGTGCAAACTATTTACAAAAAGTTTGTATCATGCACTGTTCATGATTCCAGCAGTCCTTTCAGTAATGAATAAACAGGAAACAAAACAAAAAGCAGAAGAAGGGATCCCGGGTAAACAAAGGGATCCCTTTAAGAATAACCCAGGTCGGGTTTAAAGTAGCAAAAAGCAGGGAAACAAACAGTTAACTATTTACATATTCAGGTTTCCGAGGTTTAGTTGGACGGCTTCCAGGGCTGCACCTGGCACTTAACCCTTCTTGGCCTGGGAAAAGTGAAGTCCAGGGTTACACCCAGTGCTGGACAAACGCCGTTAATCCGTCTTTCATGTACGGTGAAATCATGCGCAGCGATGGAGGTCTGCGCAGCTTGAGTATGGGCATTTGCTGCAGCAGAGGTAGCGGCTGCTGCAAGGTCAGTCACTGGAATGGAGTCAGCAGTTGTGGCACTAGCAGTGTTGTGTATCCGCTTTTTGGGCTCCCCTGGTGGTTGCTGGTGGTACTGGTGACTTGTTTGCACTTTGCTTCTTCTGTTCACCTGCTTCCATCAGTGTTTGGGAGTTTCCTATTTAGTCTTGCTCTCCAGTCATTTCCTTGCCGGTCATCATTGTAACCAGAGCCTTCGGTTGCATGTTCCTGCTACTAGTCTGCTGATCAGCTAAGTGGACTTTGTCCTTTTGTTTTGTACCTTTTGTCCAGTTTGCAGTTTTTGTAATTCTCTGTAGCTGGAAGCTCTTGCGGGCTGAAATTGCCACTCCTGTGTCATGAGTTGACACAGGAGTCTTAAAGTAATTTCAGGATGGTTTTTGAAAGGGTTTTCAGTTGACCGTGAAGTCCTCTTTTGTATCCTTCTGCTATCTAGTAAGTGGACCTCTCTTTGCTAAATCTACTTTCATACTGTGTATGTCTTTTCCTCTTAATTCACCGTTATTACATGTGGGGGGCTGCTATCATCTTTTGGGGTATTTCCCTAGAGGTAAGCCAGGTCTGTTTCTTCCTCTACCAGGCGTAGTTAGTCCTCCGGCTGGCGCGTGGCATATAGGAAGCCGTAGGTATGCTCCCTGGCTACTGTTAGTTGTGTGGTAGATTTAGCTCACGGTCAACTCGAGTTTCCATCACCCGAGAGCTCGTTCGTTACTTATATGTTTCTTATGTTCCCTTGCCATTGGGAACCATGACAGTATGACCGGCCTACAAAGTGTTAATTGTTTGGGCTGAAGCAGGAGAAAAAGAAGTGTTGAAGGGAAATTTTTATTTTTTTTTTCTTTCCCTCAGAGTTTTGCTGCCTAGCCCTTAATTGCTGTCTAGCTGCTTCTTACCTCCTCTTAACCCTTGAATGGCTCTGACCTTAGCTGTTTAACATGGATGTCCAGAGTTTGGCTGCAGGTTTAAATAATCTTGCTACGAAGGTTCAAAATTTACAAGATTTTGTTATACATGCTCCTATTTCTGAACCTAAAATCCCTACACCAGAGGTGTTTTCCGGAGATAGATCTCGGTTTTTGAATTTCAAATATAATTGTAAATTATTCCTTTCTCTCAGACCTCACTCCTCAGGAGATCCTGTCCAGCAGGTTAAGATTGTAATCTCTTTGCTGCGAGGTGACCCTCAAAATTGGGCATTTTCATTGGCACCAGGGGATCCTGCGTTGCTCAATGTGGATGCGTTTTTCCTGGCTTTAGGGTTGCTTTATGAGGAACCTAATTTGGAGATTCAAGCTGAAAAAGCTTTGATAGCCCTATCTCAAGGGCAAGATGAAACGGAGATATACTGCCAAAAATTTCGTAGGTGGTCTGTGCTTACTCAGTGGAATGAGTGCGCCTTAGCGGCAAATTTCAGAGAGGGCCTTTCTGATGCCGTTAAAGATGTTATGGTCGGGTTCCCTGCGCCTACAGGTCTGAATGAGTCCATGACAATGGCAATTCAGATTGATCGGCGTTTGCGGGAGCGCAAAACCGTGCACCATTTGGCGGTATCTTCTGAAGAGACGCCAGAGAAAATGCAATGTGACAGAGTTATGTCCAGAAGCGAGCGGCAGAATTATAGGCGTAAAAATGGGTTATGCTTCTATTGTGGTGATTCTGCTCATGTTATATCGGCATGCTCTAAGCGTACTAGGAAGGTTGACAAGTCCATTTCAATTGGCACTTTACAGTCCAAATTCATTTTGTCTGTAACCTTGATTTGTTCATTATCAGTTATTACCGTGGATGCCTATGTGGACTCGGGCGCCGCTCTGAGTCTTATGGACTGGTCCTTTGCCAGGCGCTGTGGGTTTGATTTAGAGCCTCTGGAAGTCCCTATACCTCTGAAGGGTATTGATTCTACACCTTTGGCTTGTAATAAACCACAGTTCTGGACGCAAGTGACTATGCGTATGACTCCAGACCATCAGGAGGTGATTCGCTTCCTTGTGTTGTACAATTTACATGATGTTTTGGTGCTTGGATTACCATGGTTACAGTCTCATAACCCAGTTCTTGACTGGAAGGCTATGTCTGTGTTAAGCTGGGGATGTCGGGGGGCTCATGGGGACACTCCTATGGTGTCCATTTCGTCATCTATTCCATCTGAGATTCCGGCATTTTTGTCTGATTATCGTGATATTTTTGAAGAGCCTAAGATTGGTTCACTCCCTCCTCACAGGGATTGTGATTGCGCCATAGATCTGATTCCTGGCAGTAAATTTCCAAAGGGTCGTTTGTTTAACCTATCTGTACCTGAACATGCTGCTATGCGCGAGTATATTAAGGAGTCCCTGGAAAAGGGACATATTCGTCCTTCTTCATCACCTTTAGGAGCCGGTTTTTTCTTTGTCTCTAAAAAGGATGGCTCTCTGAGGCCTTGTATTGATTATCGTCTCCTGAATAAAATTACAGTCAAATATCAGTATCCGTTGCCTTTGCTGACTGATTTGTTTGCTCGCATAAGGGGGGCTAAGTGGTTCTCTAAGATTGATCTTCGTGGGGCGTATAATTTGGTGCGAATTAAGCAGGGGGATGAGTGGAAGACCGCATTTAATACGCCTGAGGGCCATTTTGAGTATTTGGTAATGCCTTTCGGCCTTTCTAATGCACCTTCTGTCTTTCAGTCCTTAATGCATGATGTTTTCCGGGAATATTTGGATAAATTTATGATTGTGTACTTGGATGATATTTTGATTTTTTCTGATGACTGGGAGTCTCATGTTCAGCAGGTCAGGAGGGTTTTTCAGGTTTTGCGGGAGAATTCTTTGTGTGTAAAGGGTTCAAAAAATTTCATTTTTGGGGTATATTTTTTCCCCTTCTTCTATTGAGATGGACCCTGTCAAGGTTCGGGCTATTAACGACTGGACGCAGCCTACTTCTCTGAAGAGTCTCCAGAAATTCTTGGGCTTTGCTAATTTTTATCGTCAATTTATAGCTGGTTTTTCTGGCGTTGCTAAACCTCTGACGGATTTGACTAAAAAGGGTGCTGATGTTGCCAATTGGTCCCCTGCTGCCGTGGAGGCCTTTCGGGAGCTTAAGCGCCGCTTTTTGTCTGCCCCTGTGTTGTGCCAGCCTGATGTTTCTCTTCCCTTTCAGGTTGAGGTCGATGCTTCCGAGATCGGAGCGGGGGCGGTTTTGTCGCAGAAAAGTTCCGACTGCTCAGTGATGAGACCTTGTGCGTTCTTTTCGCGAAAATTTTCGGCCGCCGAGCGAAACTATGATGTTGGTAATCGGGAGCTTTTGGCCATGAAGTGGGCATTTGAGGAGTGGCGTCATTGGCTTGAGGGTGCCAGACATCAGGTGGTAGTTTTGACTGATCACAAGAATTTAATTTATTTGGAGTCTGCCAGGCGCCTGAATCCTAGACAGGCACGTTGGTCGTTGTTCTTTTCCCGGTTTAATTTTGTGGTCTCGTACTTACCGGGTTCTAGGAATGTGAAAGCAGATGCTCTTTCTAGGAGTTTTGAGCCTGACTCTCCTGGGAATTCTGAACCTGCTGGTGTCCTTAAGGATGGAGTGGTTTTGTCTGCTGTCTCTCCAGATTTGCGACGTGCTTTGCAAGAATTTCAGGCGGATAGACCTGATCGTTGTCCGTCTGGTAGACTGTTTGTTCCTGACGAGTGGACCACTAGAGTCATCTCGGAAGTTCATTCTTCTACTCTGGCAGGTCATCCGGGAATTTTTGGCACCAGAGATTTGGTGGCTAGATCCTTCTGGTGGCCTTCCCTGTCTCGAAATGTGCGTGTTTTTGTGCAGTCTTGCGATGTGTGTGCTCGGGCCAAGCCTTGTTGTTCTAGGGCTAGTGGGTTGTTGTTGCCCTTGCCTATTCCGAAGAGGCCTTGGACGCACATCTCTATGGACTTTATCTTGGATCTCCCTGTTTCTCAGAAGATGTCTGTCATCTGGGTGGTGTGTGACCGTTTTTCTAAAATGGTTCATTTGGTGCCATTGCCTAAGTTGCCTTCCTCATCTGAGTTGGTCCCTCTGTTTTTTCAAAATGTGGTTCGCTTGCATGGTATTCCGGAAAACATCGTTTCTGACAGGGGTACCCAGTTCGTGTCTAGATTTTGGCGGGCAGTCTGTGCCAGGTTGGGCATTGATTTGTCCTTTTCGTCTGCATTCCATCCTCAGACCAATGGCCAGATGGAGCGAACTAATCAAACTTTGGAGACTTATTTGAGGTGTTTTGTGTCTGCGGATCAGGATGATTGGGTTGCCTTTCTGCCGTTGGCGGAGTTTGCTCTTAATAATCGGGCTAGTTCTGCCACTTTGGTTTCTCCTTTCTTTTGCAATTCAGGGTTTCATCCGCGTTTTTCATCTGGTCAGGTTGAATCTTCGGATTGTCCTGGAGTGGATGCGGTGGTGGATCGGTTGCATCGGATTTGGGGACAAGTGGTGGATAATTTGGAATTGTCCCAGGAGAGGACTCAGCAGTTTGCTAACCGTCGTCGTCGTGTTGGTCCCCACCTTCACGTTGGGGACTTGGTGTGGTTGTCTTCCCGTTTTGTCCCTATGAGGGTTTCTTCTCCCAAATTTAAGCCTCGGTTCATCGGTCCTTATAGGATTTTGGAGATTCTTAACCCTGTTTCCTTTCGTTTGGACCTCCCGGCATCTTTCGCTATCCATAATGTGTTCCATCGGTCGTTGTTGCGGAGATATGAGGTACCGGTGGTTCCTTCTACTGAACCTCCTGCTCCTGTGCTGGTGGAGGGTGAATTGGAGTACGTCGTGGAGAAGATCTTGGACTCCCGTATTTCCAGACGGAGACTTCAATATCTGGTTAAATGGAAAGGCTATGGTCAGGAAGATAATTCTTGGGTAACTGCCTCTGATGTTCATGCCTCGGATTTGGTTCGTGCCTTTCATAGGGCTCATCCAGATCGCCCTGGCGGTTCTTGTGAGGGTTCGGTGCCCCCTCCTTAAGGGGAGGGTACTGTTGTGTATCCGCTTTTTGGGCTCCCCTGGTGGTTGCTGGTGGTACTGGTGACTTGTTTGCACTTTGCTTCTTCTGTTCACCTGCTTCCATCAGTGTTTGGGAGTTTCCTATTTAGTCTTGCTCTCCAGTCATTTCCTTGCCGGTCATCATTGTAACCAGAGCCTTCGGTTGCATGTTCCTGCTACTAGTCTGCTGATCAGCTAAGTGGACTTTGTCCTTTTGTTTTGTACCTTTTGTCCAGTTTGCAGTTTTTGTAATTCTCTGTAGCTGGAAGCTCTTGCGGGCTGAAATTGCCACTCCTGTGTCATGAGTTGACACAGGAGTCTTAAAGTAATTTCAGGATGGTTTTTGAAAGGGTTTTCAGTTGACCGTGAAGTCCTCTTTTGTATCCTTCTGCTATCTAGTAAGTGGACCTCTCTTTGCTAAATCTACTTTCATACTGTGTATGTCTTTTCCTCTTAATTCACCGTTATTACATGTGGGGGGCTGCTATCATCTTTTGGGGTATTTCCCTAGAGGTAAGCCAGGTCTGTTTCTTCCTCTACCAGGCGTAGTTAGTCCTCCGGCTGGCGCGTGGCATATAGGAAGCCGTAGGTATGCTCCCTGGCTACTGTTAGTTGTGTGGTAGATTTAGCTCACGGTCAACTCGAGTTTCCATCACCCGAGAGCTCGTTCGTTACTTATATGTTTCTTACGTTCCCTTGCCATTGGGAACCATGACAAGCAGTCACTGGAGTGGTGTCGGTCGTCAGGGCAGGGTCGTCCTTCATACCTGCTTCAGATGCGGTCCCTCCGGTGCCGGTCTGCTCTGCCTCCGCTGGGGTCTGGAATGCTGGCTGCAGGGCCTTGCGCTGCGGCGTCGTCATCTCCGTTTGCAGCATCTCGCTTTCCGGCAGAGCCTTGCTTTCTGGCTTTGGAGCGCTGGAACTTCTTTCCTGCTCCGGACCAGACGAGGCTGCCGACAGATGTCTGGTGAGGCTCCCATTGATGGTCTTCTTCCACCCGGCCTCAGTGCTCAGCTGCGTCTGCAGGAGTTGGTGGATCAGCTCGTCCACTCCGGTCTGCTGGAGGTCAGCGTCAGCTGTGGGGGTCTGGCTGCGATGCCTCTCTGGGTAGCTGGGGGAGTCCTCGGCTCCGTCCCCACGCTCCAGCTCCGGGTGGCTCGCCATGGCGTCCTCCATGTCGCTGACTTCTTCTTCCTGGTCCTTTTCCCACTCTCTCCTTCGTGGGCGGTTTCGTTTTCGTTGTCTCCGCCCTCCATTGAAGATTAGGAGGCGGATCTCGGCTGCTGACGGACACGTCCTCACGGTGCTGAAATATTTAGACTGGGCGGCCATTGTCTTTTGCGCTCTTCAGTTTGTTCACGCCCACTTCCACACCCTTCTCCTCCTGCGCTCTCCTTAGCGCTGTAATGGCGGCGGTTTTGGCGGGAACTTCTGGCGGCAAGTGGCAACACACAGTCTTTGCAATAAGTCACAGTCCAAGCACAATAAATCACAGCTCCAAGGCACACATGACCTGATTCTTCAGGCTTAAGTAGATCCTGTTCGTGACGCCAAGTTGTAGTGCCCCCACTGCTGCAGGGCCGAGGGGTACCCGGTACCGGGCCTCTGAGTCTCTGCTCTGGGGTTGTCACGGTGGCTAGGCCCGGTCCGTGACCTTGTTGAGGGGCATACAGTAATAGATGTAGATGGTGATGTTGCGGTGCAGTGTAGGTTGTAATAAATAACGAGGACACCAGGTTGCAGTCTCTTTACCTCTTTACTGAAGATCTCTGGGTCCTCAGTCTGGAATCCGGATAACCAGGCTGCGCAAGTCCGGCCGGTCCAATGGCACCTCTAGAGTTCTCTTAGCAGGTGGAAATCTGTGCCTTCCTTCTAGCGCTAGGTGTTGCGGTCCTTCCCTGCTGTGCTTACGGAAAGTCCCCACAACTGTTGTGTCCGTTTCTTAAGTTCCCTCACAACTCGATTAGATGATGTTCTGCTAATCCTCCGTCCCTCCCTGATGTTACGGTTAGGACGGCACCCGTATGACGGGTAGGCTTGGAGCTCTTCCGGGACCCTAGAGTCGCCCCTCTCCACAAGTTGCCCCCCAAGACTGCATAGGTGATTTATGTGAGACAGCCCGCCTTAGACTGACTGTCCTGCCGTTGGTTTAGAGTATTGCCTGAAGCTGAATATTGTAATACTCCCTCGGCGTTCCGGCCGCCGGTTGTGCGCCTCAGTAGGATGTTGCCTCGGTCTCACAGCACGACTCCTACTGGTATTCTCCTTCTTGCTTTGATCTCGTTTCTCACTCAGCACAATCTATCTCACTTCCAATCCCTCCTTGGGTACTGCCGCTATGCTGAGCAGGCACGGTCCCGTTACGTTCGCTCAAGTTGCCAGGCCTCTGTCAGGATCCCACCCCTGACAGGGACCCTACCGAAACTTCTCCCACAACACCCTCTGCCACAAGGTGTTGCCTGGTTCCAACCCAGTCAGCTTTCTGTCTAACTTCCTGCCTGACCCCCAGTTTACCCACAATGGTGGGGAGTGGCCTAATGAATAGAACCCTTAGCTCCCCCTGGTGGCCCGGCTGTGAAATGTATTGGTGTCTGTGATACCTGGTCAGATGAACTCCTTCAGTGCCATCGGACGTACCATAGCTCCACTTAGTGGCGGAGCCACAGTACTGCAACGACCAGGACTCTGGGGCACTGCACTTAGTGCATGTGATTATTTTGAAAAAAAAAATGCACAAGACAGGTGGTTCAACATCAATTGTGGTGAACTTGGACATGTAATGTAACTTGGTAATCTTTTTACCGCCAGTCACAGCTGCTGGCTCAGCTGTCATCTGACTGCATAGGAACCACAGCTCTCAGTAAAGATCTTACCACCGATCATAGCACGTATTTGCTGTGCTGTCATGCAGATGATAGCATGGCAAACAATGGATGTTCTGGCCCCCCATTCATCTGAATGGGGTCTGGGTTTGGCTGAACCAATAGGCCGAAATTAATTCTGATCAATATTAATATCGATATATTATAACTATTATATTATTGATCATTTAATTAATTTTAATTGTATAACTTAGTATTGAGCAGAATTAAGAATGCTGACTTCTCCCTATAGATCGTTTGAATCCCAGCACAGCCCCTTCTGTATATCATATGAGCCCCCCAACAGCCCCTTATATGTGGCATGAGCCCCACACAGCCTCCCCCATAAGCGGCATGAGCCCCACACAGCCTCCCCTATATGCAGCATGAGCCCCACACAGCCTCCCCCATATGCGGCATGAGCCCCACACAGCCTCCTCCATATGCAGCATGAGCCCCACACAGCCTCCACCATATGTAGCATGAGCCCCACACAGCCTCCCTATATACACTGCATGAGCCCCACACAGCCTCCCTATATATACTGCATGAGCCCCACACAGCCTCCCCCATATGCAGCATGAGCCCCACACAGCCTCCCTATATACACTGGATGAGACCTACAAAGCCTCCCCATATACTGCACGAGCCCCACACAGCCTCCTTATATACAACATGAGCCCCACACAGCCTCCCCATATACTGCATGAGCCCCACACAGCCTCCCCTATATGCAGCATGAGCCCCACACAGCCTCCCCCATATGCAGCATGAGCCCCACACAGCCTCCCCCATATGTAGCATGAGCCCCACACAGCCTTCCTATATACACTGCATAAGCCCCACACAACCTTCCTATATACACTGCATGAGCTCTACACAGCCTTCCTCATATGCAGCATGAGCTCCACACAGCCTCCCTATATACACTGGATGAGCCCTACAAAGCCTCCCCATATACTGCACGAGCCCCACACAGCCTCCCTGTATACAACATGAGCCCCACACAGCCTCCCCATTTACTGCATGAGCCCCACACAGCCTCCCCCATATGCAGCATGAGCCCCACACATCCACCCCTGTATGCAGCATGAGCCCCACACAGCCTCCCCCATATGCAGCATGAGCCCCACACAGCCTCCCCCATATGTAGCATGAGCCCCACATAGCCTCCCTATATACACTGCATAAGCCCCACACAACCTTCCTATATACACTGCATGAGCTCTACACAGCCTTCCTCATATGCAGCATGAGCTCCACACAGCCTCCCCCATATGCAACATGAGCCCCACACAGCCTCCATATATACATTGCATGAGCCCCACAAAGCCTCCCCATATACTGCACGAGCCCCACACAGCCTCCCTATATACAGCATGAGCCCCACACATCCTCCCCATATACTGCATGAGCCCAAACAGCCTCCCCATATACTGCATGAATCCACACAGCCTCCCTATATACAGAATGATCCCCACACAGCCTCCCCATATATTGCACAAGCCCCACACAGCCTCCCTACAAACAGCAATAGTCCCACACAGCCTCCCCATATACTGCATGAGCCCCACACAGCCTCCCCATATACTGCATGAGCCTCCACACAGCCTCCCTATATACAGCATGAGCCCCACACAGCCTCCTCATATATTGCACAAGCCCCACACAGCCTCCCTGCATACAGCATTAGCCCCACCCAGCCTCCCCATATACTGCATGAGCCCCCACACAGCCTCCCTATATACACTGCATGTCACCCCCATTGCATCCCCATGTGAAGCATGTCACCTCCATATGCAGAACCATGTTCTGCATGTCACCCCCCATGTGCAGCACCATGTCACCCCCCATGTGCAGCACCATGTCATGCCATGTGTGCAGTTGTAAGGAGGTAGACTGGACTGCGGGTACCTGCGTGCTAGGTCCAGAACTAGAAAGGCTGCATCCTGTGTTCCCAGGAGGAAGCCTGAGTGGGGCGAACCTTCCCCTGCTGTCTGGGGGTAGCCTGAGCAAGGAGGACCTTCCTAGGGATGGAGAAGGGCAGAGAGAGCCAGAAAAGGGCACACAGCAGCAGAGGCATAAAAGTAAAAAGCACACTAAACAGGGTAGTCTGGTGCTGGCAGAGAGGAGTGTGGGGAGCAGCGCAGAGAGCGGTGTGCAGAGCAGCATGCAGAGCAGTGAGCAGGGCGCTCTGCTTCCCCCATCCGAGTGTACTGGTGTGGCAATGGGCCATATAGAAGGAGCCCCCATTGCATGCAGAGCAGAGCCATACGAAGCAGAGCAGAGCTGAGTCGTATACACCCAGCCAAGCTGCGCAGAGTGAGCGGAGCTGAGCCAGCTGTGCAGCAGCCAGAGAGAGAAGTGCCCTGCCCTGAGAGCACCAGCAGCATGCAAGCCAGTGCCTGTTGTTGTCCGCCACCAACAGCGGGGACCAGGGAGAGAGACGTGCGGTGTGAATCTGGTCTCCGTGTCCGTGAGTACTACACACGTGGCCCATAAGAGTGACTGATGACAGTACAGACCTTCACACCCTAACTGGACAATTAAACACCCGCCGAGCCACGCTGGGCTCATACAAGACCGTGACCGATATTACCATCAGCCGCTTTGGGCTCGTTTGACTGAGACTGTCAGTAGAGTAGTACAGGAGACAAGTCGGGCTTAGATAGTAACGTGGCCCATAACCTTGTAGGCATCTACAGTATATGGACTAGGGGCAGTAGAAGGAACTGGAGACCGACCACTGTCACCAGAAGATGGGGTTTTGCTGTTTGCTGAACCCCATTAACAAAGACACAGCATCCGCCGTTGCCAGTGTTATTGAGTTCGCAGCAGGTGCTGCAGTGTTAAGACTTCCTAATATGCTTGCTACCAAAGTGTCATTATTTCTACCGTTGTACTTCACTTTGCCATTCATACTGTTTAACTCTTTTCCTCCCATCCACCACTGCATCCCATGTTCCTGCTAGCATCTTACACTTGGCATAGTCGGCAGGATCTCACTGCCCCATATGGCGGTGAAGCCGAAGTGGCAAAAAAGAGAGAAAAGACTGAACTGAATGTGACCAAAACCGAGACTTCAGGAGGAATGAATGCCCTGGAGGTGACCAGAAACCTGGATGTGACTACAAATTTAGAGAGGACTGATATGACTAAGATGGCGGCCGTGGAGTCAGTGGCGGGTGGTGACAAAGAAGAAGACAACACTAAGGACCCCACCTCTTGTGGGCGTAACAGAGCAAAGTTGGCACCAAAAATCCACTTGCCAATATGCCACAGTCTGCCCCCGGTGGGTGTTGTGAACTCTGTATTTGGGCTCCCTCTTGTGGTCACAAGTGGTACTGTGTGAGTGCTGTCTTTGGGCTCCCTCTGGTGGCTCTTTGTGTCATTCTGCAGGTCTGAGGCTGTTCAGCTGTCTCGTTATCTGTTAGCTGGTTTTCTATTTAGCTCACCTGGACTTTCAGTGGTTGCCTGCTGTCGATGTATTCAGTGCTATTTTGATCTCTCCTGAATCCCTTCGTTATCAGTCTCGTCAAGAGAAGCTAAGTTTCTGTTTGGTTATTTTTTGCTCATCAGTGTTCAATATGTTTCTTGGTTATTTATTTGTCCTTGTCCAGCTTGCTAATATGTGATTTCCTTGCTTGCTGGTAGCTCTAGGGGGCTGAGTTTCTCCCCTCACACCGTTAGTTGGTGTGGGGGTTCTTGTATTCTCAGCGTGGATATTTTGTATAGGGTTTTTTACTGACCGCACAGTTCCCTGCCTGTCTTCTGCTATCTAGTATTAGTGGGCCTCATTTGCTGAATCTGTTTTCATTTCTACGTTTTGTATTTTCCCCTTACCTCACCGTTATTATTTGTTGGGGGCTTCCTATATCTTTGGGGTCATTTCTCTGAGGCAAGTGAGGTCTTACTTTCTCTATAGGGGTAGCAAGTTTCTCAGGCTGCGTCGAGACGTCCAGGAATTTCGGCAAGTTTACCGGCTACCTTTAGTGTGTTTGTTAGGATCAGGTTTTGCGGTCAGTCCAGTTACCACCTCCCTAGAGCTCGTTCTATGTTCAGTAACTTAGCTAGTTCATTCTGTGATCCTCAGCCACTAAGGATCATAACAGGTGGGTGTGGATGAAGAAAAGAAGAACTCGCCCTTCCCTACAGAATTCCAGCAAATGGAGGTTGCAGCAGTAGGAAGTAAGAACCCAGCCTGCCAGACAGTGGGAAGAAATCGCAGAGCACCCCACTTACCAGCGCCCGGAGAGTTCTTCAGTGCAGTCGGCAGCTGGCAAAGTTCACATAGTCCCGCAGGCCAGAGACATCACGAGACCAGCAGTCCTCTTCATGTGCACTGGAGCCGGAACATGTTGAGGAGCCAATGTTGCGGTGCCAGGAGAAGGAACCTCATCATCTGGAACCAAAGTTGTTAACTCAGCGGGGACCGGAAACAACAACTGTCCAGGAGGAACCAATGCCAGAAGTGAAGGGCGAGCTGGAACTTAAGTCAACACTGGAGTGTGCAGCCACAACCGTGGAAGAATATAGCAGGCCCAGCGTGAGCGCAGTCAATGACAGCAAGCAGGAGAAGGTGAGTGCACTATTGGATTTATGATCCCTGCCCCAGCCCACCACTGCAGGAGCTGTTGCCCCATCCCTCACCCCTGATGTCTGGTCGGCATCTTGACCTTATACCCCGGAGGCTGGACCTACCATCAGCAAGGTAATGTCCCTGGGGGCCTCACACTTCCATCACCCAGCGAAGAGCCCCTTCTCATCCCCCGGGCAGGCCGCATGGAGGATCACCTGGAGTTATATGCGGGACTGGATCAGGCGTATTCGGCCCTCACGCGACCAATCACAAGCCGCGACGTCATCGCAGGTCCTAAACTCCTCATTCTTAGGAATGGAGGCTGCCGGTTACATTCGGTAAGGTCCAGGGGCCGCCAGAGGGGTGAGTATATCCATATTTTTTATTTGAATTCTTTATTTTTTATATGAATATGGATCCCAGGGCCTGAAGGAGAGTCTCCTCTCCTCCAGACCCTGGGAACCATACACTGGGAACTTCCGATTCCGATTTCCGATATCACAAAAATATCGGAACTCGGTATCGGAATTCCGATACCGCAAGTATCGGCCAATACCCGATACTTGCGGTATCGGAATGCTCAACACCATTAGTAACTTTACCCGTTTTATAAAGATATAGCCTGCAGCAAATGCTTGCTCAAAAAGACTTCTTATTTTGCCCAGAAAAAAACTGAAAAAAGGGGAGTCCCACAATGTGATAAGAGATAATTAGCAAAAGAAAGAGTATTAAAACAAAACATTTAATAACTTATTAATCATTCCATGACACAACAAAACATATACACTTACCGGCCACTTTATTAGGTACACCATGCTAGTAACGGGTTGGACCCCCTTTTGCCTTCAGAACTGCCTCATTTCTTCGTGGCATAGATTCAACAAGGTGCTGGAAGCATTCCTCAGAGATTTTGGTCCATATTGACATGATGGCATCACACAGTTGCCGCAGATTTGTCGGCTGCACATCCCAAAGATGCTCCATACAAGGCAGGATGGATCCATGCTTTCATGTTGTTTACGCCAAATTCTGACCCTACCATCCGAATGTCGCAGCAGAAATCGAGACTCATCAGACCAAGCAACGTTTTTCCAATCTTCTGTCCAATTTCGATGAGCTTGTACAAATTGTAGCCTCAGTTTCCTGTTCTTAGCTGAAAGGAGTGGTACCCGGTGTGGTCTTCTGCTGCTGTAGCCCATCTGCCTCAAAGTTCGACGCACTGTGCGTTCAGAGATGCTCTTAGGCCTACCTTGGTTGTAACGGGTGGCGATTTGAGTCACTGTTGCCTTTCTATCAGCTCGAACCAGTCTGCCCATTCTCCTCTGACCTCTGGCATCAACAAGGCATTTCCGCCCACAGAACTGCCGCTCACTGGATTTTTTTTCTTTTTCGGACCATTCTCTGTAAACCCTAGAGATGGTTGTGCGTGAAAATCCCAGTAGATCAGCAGTTTCTGAAATACTCAGACCAGCCCTTCTGGCACCAACAACCATGCCACGTTCAAAGGCACTCAAATCACCTTTCTTCCCCATACTGATGCTCGGTTTGAACTGCAGGAGATTGTCTTGACCATGTCTACATGCCTAAATGCACTGAGTTGCCGCCATGTGATTGGCTGATTAGAAATTAAGTGTTAACAAGAAGTTGGACAGGTGTACCTAATAAAGTGGCCGGTGAGTGTATACAGAATATACTCAAGTATAATCCAACCCAAGAATAAGCTGAGGCACCTAATTTTACCACAAAAAAACTGGGAAAACTCATTGACTTGAGTATAAGCCTGGTATGCATTGTCCCCTCATTCCCATCCTGGTATTCAAGGCCTCCTCATCCCTATCCTGATATGCATGGCTCCTCATCCCTATCCTGGTATGCATAGCTCCTCGTCCCTATCCTGGTATGTATTGTCCCCTCATGGCTATCCTGGTATGCATGGCTCCTGATCCCTATCCTTGTATTCATGGCTCCTCATCCTTATCCTGGTATGCATGGCTCCTCATCCCTATCCTGGTATGCATGGATACTTATCTCTTTCCATATCTGCATGGCTCCTCATCCCTATCCTTGTATACATGGCTCCTCATCCCTATCCTTGTATGCATGGCTCCTCATCCCTATCCTTGTATGCATGGCTCCTCATCCCAATCCTGGTATGATTAGCCCCATCCCTGTCCTTCTATGCATGGCTCAATACCCATCCTTGTATGCATGGCTCCATCCCTATCCTTGTATGCATGGCTCCATCTCTATCCTTGTATGCATTGCCCCATCCCTATCTTTGTATTCATGGTTCCATTTCTATCATGCATTTCATCCCATCCGGGACTCATCAGGGAATTTGGCAGCCAAGATAGAGGGCTCCACCATACCAGGTAGAAAAAGAGTGTCTCCAATAGGTGAGATGTCTTTTAAGCAACTCCCTAGAAATTGGACTCAACCGGTTCTCCAAACTTGTTGATAAACTGATAGCCATTTCAAGGCACAGGTAGATCAGTCATCTACCATCTACATTCAATCATATCTGAGTCTGTCATACTTGAATACAAATGAAGAAATGAGAGTTGGTGCACAGGGTTTTAAGAGTGCTCATTTCTCCATCCCAATGTGTAGTAACGTGACGGGGTCACCACCTTACAATACTGACATCACTGCTGTTCAGCAGAAGAGGTGAAAATCTCGGGACGGTAAGAGCTCCATGGAGATGAAGATATCATGGATTTTATTTTAAACTATTGGACCGGAGGGTTAATGTGAGGGAACATCAAGGGGCAGTGGGAGGAGAGTCAGAAGAGAGTTTGCACTGTGTGAAGTTACAATGTTAAAATTAGGCAGTCTGGTGAAAAACTGTGTAGAGATAAGGACAATATGATTGGATACAGGGATACAGTTGTGAACAGGAAGAACAATATGGCAAGGTAACAGTATGGGTCAGACAGTGTGACGTTACAATATGGAGATGGGGCAATTTGGGTAGAATATGGTGTGAAGATATAGTGGAGTGGTAGCAGCTAGGGAGGCCACAGTGTAAAGAGGAAGCAGAGTTGTGGGGCAGTGTGAAGATAGGGACAGTGTAAAGTGGGAACGTTGAAGAGGCCATAGATCATAACAGAGTGCAGTGTTAAGGTTTTAGTTGATAAGAGGAAGAATATGGTGGTTATAGCACATAAGAGATGACAGTGTTGCAGCTATAGTAATATAGTTCCTCTATGATTCACAGTCTGATGATGGCTAGTAACAACAACTCTCAGTATCGCCTTACTATTGTTAAGGATATACTGGGAGCTGTAATTTCATGTGATATAAAGGTATATGGTGTGAGTTGACCACATTTTGCAATTGATCACTGTGTTATGCTTGGAGCTGTATTCATGTACTGATTGTGATTCTGTAATTTATGCTTTTACTGATGGTGGTACTGATGTTTTATTCATGTACTGATGATGGTTTTGGTGCTATATTCATATACTAATAATAGTTATGGTGATTTTTTTCATTTACCAATGACAGTTCAATGCAATACTATTATTACATTTATTTCATGCACTTTGATGTTGGACATGCTATATTTTTTCATGAAAAAATTGTAATACTGTGAAATTGCATATTGCATTGTGCAGTATAAGTGATCATATGATCACAGTTTAAAGTCATCTAGGGGCACAAAAGATAAAATAAAATTTTTGAAAAATATAAAAAAATTACAAAATTCACCCTTTCTTTTTTGCTTTGTTATAAATAAAAGAAAAGTGCTAAGTTATATAACAAGGGATTTAAAAAGATTGACATACAACAGTTGGCATTAGAAAGCCAGCTATGGCTCTGCAAACATAGAATGAGAAATGTATGCCTTGATACTTTTATGAATTTTGATGGTAAATTCCGGGATCACATCAGGTTTTGCCAAGCATCAGTGGATTTGTTGAGGCTTCTGTCTAAAGCTCTGAACAATGGGATCCAAGCATTTTAACCAACAGAGCCATTGACTTTATTCAAGCAGACTGAGTAACTTTTTTTCGCAGTGTCCAACTTTTATAGCTGCACAAAAACACATCCAATAATCAAGTTTTTATGCCTAACTCAAAAAGGCAGCCCAAAATGAATAGTTTCTTAACCCCTTCCCGACCTGTGATGCCACGTAGGCGTGATGAAATACTGTGCCAATCTGACCTGTGACGCCTATGTGGCGTCATGGAGGGATCGCTTCCCTGCAGATCGGGTGAAAGGGTTAACTCCAATTTCACCCGATGTGCAGGGACAGGGGGAGTGGTACTTTAGCCCAGGGGGGTGGCTTTGCACCCACGTGGCTACGATTGCTCTGATTGGCTGTTGAAAGTGCAACAGGCAATCAGAGCAATTTGTAATGTTTCACCTATGAAATTTGGTGAAATATTACAATCCAGCCATGGCCGATGCTGCAATATCATCGGCCATGGCTGGAGACCATGATCTGACCCCCCCACCATCTGACACTGGCAATCTGCCACCGCTGTCAGTCTTTCCTACCCTCCATTTTGTGCTCCGCTGCCCTCTGCTGCTTTCCTCTCCCCTCCGGTGCCCCCCTGCTGTCCGATCCCACCCTCATACCGCTGGAGTCCCGGGGACCCTCCCAGTGTCCATCCAGCATCTTCCATGGGCGCCGCCATCTTCCAAAATGGCGGGCGCATGCGTAGTGCGCCTGCCGAATCTGTCGGTCGGCAGATTCATTACAGGTACATTTTAATCACTGTGATAGGTTATATCACAGTGATCAAAATAAAAAAAATAGTAAATAAAGCCCCCCTTTATCACCCCTATAGGTAGGGAAAATAATGAAATAAATAAAATATATTTATTTCTATTTTTCAATAGGGTTAGGGTTAGAACTAGGGTTAGGGTTAGGGCTAGGGTTAGTGTTAGGGTTAGGGCTAGGGTTAGGGCTAGGGTTAGGGTTGCAATTAGGGTTAGAATTAGGCTATGTGCACACGGTTCGGAATGGCCGCTGTGGATTCGTGGCAGTTTTCCATCACATTCACAGTACCATGTAAACCTATGGAAAACCAAATCCGCTGTGCCCATGGTGTGGAAAATACCGTGCGGAAACACTGCATTGTATTTTCCGCAATATGTCAATTCTTTGTGCGGATTCCCCAACGTTTTACACCTGTTCCTCAATAGGAATCCACAGGTGAAAACCACACAAAAAACACTGGAAATCAGCAGTAAATCCACAAGTAAAACGGTGTTGAAAAATCCGCACACTAATCTGCAACGTGGGCACATAGCCTTAGGGTTAGGGCTGGAACTAGAGTTAGGGTTGGAATTAGGGTTAGGGTTGGAATTAGGGTTAAGATTAGGGTTAGGGGTGTGTTGAGGTTAGGGTTAGGCTTGTGGTTAGGGTTATGGTTAGGGTTGGGATTAGGGTTTGGGGTGTGTTGGGGTTAGGGTTGCGGTTAGGGGTATGTTGGGGTTAGGGTTGTGATTACGGTTATGGTTAGAGTTGGGATTAGAGTTAGGGGTGTGTTGGGGTTAGTGTTGGAGTTAGAATTGAGGGGTTTCCACTGTTTGGGCGCATCAGTGGGTCTCCAATCACGACATTGTGCCACCATTGATTCCAGCCAATCTTGCATTCAAAAAGTCAAATGGTGCTCCCTCCCTTCTGAGCCCCGACTGTGCCCAAACAGTGGTTTACCCAAACATATGGGGCATAAACGTACTCAGGAAAAATTGTACAACAATTTTTGGGGTCTAATTTCTCCTGTTACCCTTGGAAAAATAAAAAAATGGGGGCTAAAAAATTATTTTTGTGGGAAAAAAAGATTTTTTTATTTTCATGGCTCTGTGTTATAAAATTCTGTGAAGCACTTAGGGGTTCAAAGTGCTCACCACAAATCTAGATAAGTTCCTTGGGGGGTACAGTTTCCAAAATGGGGTCACTTGTGGTGGGTTTCTACTGTTTAGGTACATCAGGGGCTCTGCAAATGCAATGTGACGCCCGCAGACCATTCCATCAAAGTCTGCATTTCAAAACATCACTACTTCCTTTCCGAGCCCTGACGTGTGCCCAAACAGTGGTTTACCCCAAATATTGGGCATCAGCGTACTCAGGACAAACTGGACAACAACTATTGGGGTTCAGTTTCTCAAGTTACCCTTGTGAAAATAAAAAAATTGAGGGCTAAAAAATCATTTTTGAGGAAAAAAAATGATTTTTTATTTTCATGGCTTTGCGTTATAAACTTTTGTGAAGCACTTGGGGGTTCAAAGTGCTCACCACACATCTAGATAAGTTCCTTGGGGTGTCTAGCTTCCAAAATGGGGTCATTTATGGGGGCTATTAGGAGCAGTGCCTAGTAAAAGGCCCCACACTGATGAGGGGCAAAAACCCAGAAACAGCTGTCTGTGGATGGATACCATGCTTGGCATAGGTGGTTTTCCTTTATTGGATGTTTTCCTCTATCGGATGCTGCCCTTCCCGTGGTTGTTCCTTCCCGGGGAAAGGCCTGGCTATTCACTGCTCGTGTTGAGAAACACGTGATGGTGTCTCCGCAGCTACTCTACATGCATTTGCATATTGGGGCAGTGTTCTGGATCACTGCGTTGAGAAACACGTGATGGTGTCTCCGCGGTGTTGAATGTTTTGGTCTCCACGAGGTCAATCATCTGTACCTTTATAGCCTTTTTACTAGGCACTGCTCCTAATAGCCATTTTCCTACTCCACCCTGATGAGGGGCAAAAAACCCCGAAACAGCTGTCTGTGGATGGATACCATGCTTGGCATAGGTGGTTTTCCTTTATTGGATGTTTCCTTTATCGGATGCTGCCCTTCCCATGGTTGTTCCTTCCCGGGGAAAGGCCTGGCTATTCACTGCTCACGTTGAGAAACACATGATGGTGTCTCCGCAGCTACTCTACATGCATTTGCATATTGGGGCAGTGTTCTGGATCACTGCGTTGAGAAACACGTGATGGTGTCTCCGCGGTGTTGGATGTTTTGGTCTCCACGAGGTCAATCATCTGTACCATTATGGTCAAAATAGGCTGGGTCATGAAGGGGTTAAAATTATATTATGCATTTAAAACTTAAGCAATACCTTAACATACTACTAAAAGTCAAAAAGGTCATCCTATGCACTAATTTGTTTTACAAATATTTTGAGAAATTGTCACAGCTGTTAATTGTGTACAAGCATCATTGAATAGTATTGTTTTTTTCTGTTTTATGGGTTCTTTTTATTTTTTTATTGTCTATTTTGTAGAAACATCACGTGTGTATGCAATAATTTAACAGTGTTACCAGTTTATTCCATCATGACCTAAATAATAATTGTTTTGATTCTTCAAAGCCAACACAATAAGTAGATGTTGTGCTCATCTCTCTCCCTGTAAATCCTTAGGGCGGAGTTGTGTTTTATTAGATCCATTTTGACTGATTGTGTATCGCTAGTAGCAGAGGGAAAGGATGTATTTGAACTATGAGATATTCACGTAGGTAGAATAAAAAATTATCATTTATTTTAATTTTCATCATTTGTACAAGTATATATCATCCTGCTTAAAAGCAACCTGTCACCAGGTTTCCCAATATAAACTAAAGCCAACATGTTTAACTGTTCTATTACTGCAGTCTATTGATCTATAGCTAAGCCCCCAACTTGCATGCATATGCCAGAAAATATCTCCTGCGCTGATATTGACATGACTTCCAGCTTAATAGGTGCAGGCACTGGTGCATTATAGGACTTTTCTTTTAGTAGACCTGCAATTCAACTGTGAATGTATGTGATTTGCAGTGACCTATGGATGACAAAGGATGCGTCATCCACATCCATGAATGAAGCACAGGAAGCACCATGAAATGAAAAAAAAAATCCTTTCAGATCGGACCATGCCATTTGCAAAAAATATAAAAGGTATTTTATGGCATATAAAGAGGGAGTTGAGGTCTAAATAAAAGTCTATGGACTGCAGTAATAGAGCAGTTAAAGAGGTTGTCAACTACTTTAACATTGATGACCTATCCTCACTATAGCTCATCAATATCTGATCTCTGGGGGTGCGATACCCAGAACCACTGCCAAAGAACTGTTCTCTGTTACATAGTTACATAGTTATTAAGGTTGAAGGAAGACTTTAAGTCCATCTAGTTCAACCCATAGCCTAACCTAACATGCCCTAACATGTTGATCCAGAGGAAGGCAAAAAAAACCATGTGGCAAAGAGTAAGCTCCACCTTGGGGAAAAAAATTCCTTCCCGACTCCACATACGACAATCAGACTAGTTCCCTGGATCAACGCCCTATCAAGGAATCTAGTGTATATACCCTGTAACATTATACTTTTCCAGAAAGGTATCCAGTCCCCTCTTAAATTTAAGTAATGAATCACTCATTACAACATCATACGGCAGAGAGTTCCATAGTCTCACTGCTCTTGCAGTAAAGAATCTGCGTCTGTTATTATGCTTAAACCTTCTTTCCTCCAGACGTAGAGGATGCCCCCTTGTCCCTGTCACCGGTCTATGATTAAAAAGATCATCAGAAAGGTCTTTGTACTGTCCCCTCATATATTTATAAATTAACATAAAAACACCCCTTAGCCTTCGTTTTTCCAAACTAAATAGCCCCAAGTGTAATAACCTATCTTGGTATTGCAGACCCCCCAGTCCTCTAATAACCTTGGTCGCTCTTCTCTGCACCCGCTCCAGTTCAGCTATGTCTTTCTTATACACCGGAAACCAGAATTGTGCACAGTATTCTAAGTGTGGTCGAACTAGTGACTTGTATAGAGGTAAAATTATGTTCTCCCCATGAGCATCTATGCCTCTTTTAATGCATCCCATTATTTTATTTGCCTTTGTAGCAGCTGCCTGACACTGGCCACTGAATATGAGTTTGTCATCCACCCATACACCCAGGTCTTTTTCATTGACGGTTTTGTCCAGAGTTTTAGAATTAAGCACATAGTTATACATGTTATTACTTCTACCCAAGTGCATGACCTTACATTTATCCCCATTAAAGCTCATTTGCCATTTATCAGCCCAAGCTTCTAGTTTACATAAATCATCCTGTAATATAAAATTGTCCTCCCCTGTATTGATTACCCTGCAGAGTTTAGTGTCATCTGCAACTATTGAAATTCTACTCTGAATGCCCCCTACAAGGTCATTAATAAATATGTTAAAAAGAAGAGGGCCCAATACTGACCCCTGTGGTACCCCACTGCTAACCGCGACCCAGTCCGAGTGTGCTCCATTAATAACCACCCTTTGTTTCCTATCCCTGAGCCAGCTCTCAATCCACTTACACATATTTTCCCCTATCCCCATTATTCTCATTTTATGTAGCAATCTTTTGTGTGGCACCGTATCAAAAGCTTTTGAAAAGTCCATATACACTACATCCACTGGGCTCCCTTGGTCCAGTCCGGAACTTACCTCTTCATAGAAGCTGATCAAATTAGTCTGACATGAACGGTCCCTAGTAAACCCGTGCTGATACTGGGTCTTATGGTTATTCCTCTTCAGATACACCAGTATAGCATCCCTTAGAAAACCCTCCAGGATTTTACCCACAGTAGAGGTTAAGCTTACTGGCCTATAATTACCGAGTTTAGTTTTTTTGCCCTTTTTGAATATTGGCACCACATTTGCTATACACCAGTCCTGTGGTACAGACCCTGTTATTATGGAGTCTTTAAAGATTAAAAATAATGGTCTATCAATGACTGTACTTAATTCCTGCAGCACTCGAGGGTGTATCTCATCCGGGCCCAGAGATTTGTCAATTTTAGTGATTTTTAGACGCCGCCGTACTTCCTGCTGGGTTAAGCAGATGATATTTAATTGGGAATTTTTATCACTAGTCATTTTGTCTGCCGTGGGATTTTCTTTTGTAAATACTGATGAAAAAAAGTCATTTAGCATATTGGCTTTTTCCTCATCCTCATCCACCATTTCACCCAGACTATTTTTAAGGGGGCCAACACTATCATTTTTTAATTTCTTACTATTTATGTAGTTAAAGAATATTTTGGGATTATTTTTACTCTCTCTGGTAATGAGTCTCTCTGTCTCAATCTTTGCTGCCTTGATTTGCTTTTTACAGAATTTATTAAATTTTTTGTATTTATTTAATGCCTCCTCACTACCTACTTCCTTTAATTCTCTAAATGCTTTCTTTTTGTCACTTATTGCACCCCTTACAGCTCTACTTAGCCATATTGGTTTCCTCCTATTTCTAGTATGTTTATTCCCATACGGTATATACTGTGCACAGGTCCTATCCAGGATGCTAATAAACGTCTCCCATTTTCTTTGTGTATTTTTATGTCTCAGGATATCGGCCCAGTTAATTGCACCAAGATCCTCTCTCATCCGTTGGAAATTTGCCCTCCTGAAGTTTAGTGTCCTTGTCACCCCTCTACTACACATCTTATTAAAGGATACACGAAAACTTATTATTTTGTGATCACTATTCCCCAAGTGACCCCCAACCCTTATATTTGATATGCGGTCTGGCCTGTTGGTTAATATTAGGTCTAGCAGTGCCCCCCTTCTTGTTGGGTCCTGAACCAGTTGTGAAAGGTAATTGTCTCTCATAGTTGTCAAAAACCGATTACCTTTGCTGGAACTGCAGGTTTCTGTTCCCCAATCTATTTCAGGGTAGTTGAAGTCCCCTATAATAATGACTTCTCCTTGAGTCGCAGCTTCATCTATTTGCTTTACGAGAATATTCTCCATTGCTTCCATTATTTTTGGAGATTTATAACAAACCCCTATCAGTAATTTATTATTTTTTCCCCCTCCCCTTATCTCCACCCACAGGGACTCTACATTTTCATTAAATTCACCTATATTATCACGCAGGATGGGTTTTAAGGACAATTTTACATATAGACACACCCCACCCCCTCGCTTATCTGTACGGTCATTTCTGAACAGGCAATAGCCCTGCAAGTTAACAGCCCAGTCATGGCTCTCATCCAGCCATGTTTCAGATATCCCCACCATGTCATAATTATGCTCCAACAACATTAGTTCTAATTCGTCCATTTTGTTGGTGAGGCTTCTGGCATTAGTATACATGCACTTGATGTTCCTCTCTGTACCTCTATTCTTTCTTAAATTATTAACTGTTCTAACCCCACCTCCCATGCCACCGCCACCCCCAACTTCCTTATTTGTGCCCAGGTGTCTATCTGCACTATCTTCCCCTCCTATAAATTGAATACCCTCCCCCCAATCCCTAGTTTAAACACTCCTCCAACCTTCAAGCCATTTTCTCCCCCAGCACAGATGCACCTTCCCCATTGAGGTGCAGCCCGTCCCTAGCGTAGAGCCTGTAGCCAACTGAGAAGTCGGCCCAGTTCTGCAGGAACCCAAACCCCTCCTTCCTACACCAATTCTTGAGCCACTTATTAACCTCCCTAATCTCCCATTGCCTCTCTGGCGTGGCACATGGTACAGGCAGTATTTCGGAAAATACCAGGTTGGAGGTCCTTGCTTTCAGCTTGCAGCCTAATTCCCTGAAATCATCTTTAAGGACCTTCCACCTACCTCTAACTTTGTCATTTGTGCCAATGTGCACCATGACCGCTGGGTTCTCACCAGCCCCTCCCAGTAATCTGTCCACCCGATCAGCGATGTGTCGGACTCGAGCGCCAGGTAGGCAGCACACCGTTCGACGATCCCTGTCTTTGTGACAGATTGCCCTATCTGTTTCCCTAATAATTGAGTCCCCCAATTGTGGCCTGAACTGCTCAGTTATGGTGCTTCACAACACAGCTCCGACTACTGTATAGTGGCTGTGGCTGGGTACAGCACATCTGACAACTTAATAGGAGGCAGATACACAGTACCAGGCCTCAGCCACTATACCATAGTCATAGTTGCGTTGTGCAGCTCCCTAACTGAGGAGTTCCAGCTGCCGGAGACACGGAGAGTGGCTGATTGTCGGGAATACCGGGTGTTGCACCCTCATCGATAAGACATTGGTGATCTATCCTGGTGTCGCACCCCCATCGATAAAACATTGATGACCTATCCTAAAGATACATCAGCAAAGTTAAAGTAGCGGATAACCTGATTTCTTACAAAAACAGTGCCACTCCTTACTTCAGGTTGTGTGCACGATTTTTGCTCAACCCCATGGTAATTATTAAAACCAAACTGCAATTCCTGACACAATTCATGGACAGATATGGTGTTATTTCTAGAGGAAAACAATCAAATATTTTCAGGATCACCCCTTTCAGCATCAAGATTATTTTCTGTGCCTTTTTCATTAAATAATTTGGCTTCTAAAATACAATTTGGAATTTTTTGGTTCCAAATATTCGGCATCGTTAATGTAACTTAATTTAGTTTAATCCTTAAAAATCAAACTAAAATGTTTTCACATTTTCAACAAAGTAAACAAGACAAAAATATAGCCTTTGTTATTGCCATCAGTACATGCTGGGAAATACTTAGCAGTTGTAAACTTGAATAATTACTACCAGCTGTTTAAGTGAAATTATCATTAAGGGTATTTAGAAGCAGATATAAAATTAAATCTAATCAGTGAATGACCTAACTTTATTAGATTTTTAGATATTTCAAATGTATCTTGTTAAGTTTAAGTATACAGGTGTAATATTATTTTTAGTAGCATAAAGGAATAGTTGTCTTTGTGTAATTTTAAGATATTCCTCTTGGAGTCAGGGATAATAGACATGAATGATACCATGTAAACATGTTTTGCCAAATTGCTTACATTTTTAAATAGATTACATTTACATTTTTAAATAGACCCAGTGAGACTGGTTTGCACATAATGTAATATGTATGTAAAGATGGCTGTACAATCATTTTTCAAATTCTAAACATAGGGGCCTATACATCAAAGTGTTTTGACAGGAAACTGGCATAAAACAGTTTGAACAGTTGCAAAATGTTTGGAAGATGTGAAGTTGTGCAAAAATGTTGCATTTTGTCACTAGTTTAAAGGAGCTCTGCCAAAATGCCAAGTTTATGGAATGTGGAAGTGTTTATTTGAATAAAGCAATATTTCTGGTGAGATCTACACAAGCACACACCACTGAGAAGATGCACCAAATTCATTAAGTAAAGTACACCTTTTAATGAATTCAGTGTCTCTTATTCCTGCATACCCCTCACTAAGACTGGCATACGAAATGTCATTCCTAATTAATTGGTGCCTCATTCTTTACCCATCTAGACTTCCTCTGTGCTCAGTGCCCATCTTCACTGCTCCTGAAAGCTCACATTGCTCACTACAAGCTGCAGCTTTCAATCAGATTGGGTGGGAGGAGATTGTAATGACACACGGTGTGTGTTGTGACCGACACGCAGGTTGTATCCAGTGAATGAACGCTAGGGGGAGTGAATGGGGAGACAGCAGTAACTAATAGAAGTGTATAGCTGCTGCAGAGAGTGAGCTGCACTAACAAGACCTGAGACACGTGATCACAGGGGGAGTGGCTGGAGAAGGAGCTAAGCTCCATGCAAGGGAAAAAGCGAGTGGTCAGACAAACCTGGTACAATAGCCATAGGGCAACACAGCATCCAAGGGCACAGACTAAAGAATGGTCAAGCCGAAGTCAGAAAAGCCAGACAGGAACACAGTAACCAAGGGCACAGACAAGGAGAGCATTTAGAGAGCAAGCCAAAGATCACAACCAGAGAAATAGCAGAGGTACAGAATCAGAGCGCAGACACAAAATGAGGAACAAGCCGGATCATACACTAGACAAGCACACGGGAACAAACAGTATACACAGGCATAGCAAGGTCAGCTGCTAAGCCGAGGACAGAACTATCACTGACAAACCCCACACAGGAGAGCGGGTTAATATAGCTCTCCCCAAACCAAAAGGAGGCCAGAAAAGTTAATTCCGTACAGCCCAGGACAGGGAAAGGATTTCCCATCCACAGCCATGGCAGAGATTAAGTACTTGGACCTATGAGCTCTCTCTGTTTTTAGCTGGGCTCAAAAATGCTCATTTACTATTTAACATTTGACATGCATTTTGAAAGCAAGTACATTATCCGCATCAGCTCCAAAAGATCTAATTAGTTTCGCAGTGACAAGCAAAAGGGTAACAATGTTTTGAACTTTTGACTTTCAGGCTCCATATCTGACTTTTCACTACTGCTTCGAACATGAGACTGCCATCATTCTAGAGACAATCATCTTGGATATCCCATATATATATTTGACTTTGTAACTATTTAGCATATGATTAGTTATGCAGATTCTTGTCATGTCAATGCATTGTTACTGTTTTGCTCCTGCTGGTCGAAAAAAAATTTCTTCCGATTTACTACAAATTACAACCTGTTCTTACATTATGTAATAGCTCAGTCTGTTGTTAGGTTGATTCCCAAGTTAAAGGTCATTGGTTCGAATCAAGAAGCAGCCATGAAGGAGATTTCCCAAGTAAAGAGAAACAGCATCATCCAGCTTACCGATAGCGCTCTCTCTGCCAAGAAAGTTACCAAACTGCATCATGTGAGTGCTATCACAGTTGAAAAGCTTTGAAATTAAGTCCATCCATCCATTCAAAAGCCAAGAGGTGAACATCAAAGCAAAATATTGGAGTCAACAAGTTTGCTCATTGCATGGTATATCAGTTTGGGTGCGACAAACATGGCAGTGGAGGTGGCTTGTATGCTTTGCAGTAGTAAGATCACAGACATACATGTAAGCACTCTGCGATGCACGTTACTCAAGTCTGGAATGGTGGCCCGAAAAAAGGTGACGAAGCCTGAACTTCAATATCATCAGAAGAAGCATCTGCTGAAGTTTCCAAAAAATTTAAAAAAGTGGACAGTTGAACGATTGGAAATTGGTGCATGAAAGCGTGGCAAATACCGCTTCTGTTTGGCGGTGAAATTATCCCCGCCGGTCAGAGACTTGCAGTTCCCACATTGTCAAAAGACAGTGTGAGCACCCAGCTGTGACTAGAGGTATAAAGTTTACCTCTGGTCACTGGTGTCAGCTGAAGGGACAGCTGCTCCCATTATTCAATACCTGCTGTCGTTAATAACAGTGAAAGCAGGAGCGGTTGATGGGAGTATTCATTAGCCGGCTCCTCCGCTGTACATAAATAATTTTTAAAAAATGGCATGGCTTCCCCTGTACTTTTGTCAACCAGCCGGACAAATCTCACAGCTGGGGGCTGCAACCTTTAGCTGTCAGCTTCAGCAGGTCTAGTTATCAAGAATAGAGGGGTCTCTATGCTGTATTTTTTAATTATTTAAATAATTTTAAAAAATTGTGTGGGGTCCCCCCATTTTTGACAACCAGCCTTGCTAAAGCAGACAGCTGGGGGCTGGTGTTCTCAGGCTGGTAAGGGGCCATGGATATTGCCCCACAGCCTAAAAATAGCAGCCTGCAGCTGCCTATAAAAGGCTCATCTATTTGAGTCACCAATTCGGGTGCTTTGCCCAGCTCTTCCCACTTGCCATGTACCGGTGGCAAGTGGGGTTAATATTTGTGGGGTTGATGTTGTTAGGGCTAGCGGAACGCACTGAGGAAAATAGTTTCTATTGTTATTGGTGCGTTCGCAGCCCGGGGTCCACCGTGCAAGAGAACCTGCTGCTAGACAAATGGCAGCACTATATGGCAGTATTGGCTAGCTCGGTTAACTCACAGAGCAGCCATGAAAGCAAAGCTCTGCACCCTGTTAACTTCACAGGAGCACAGGCTAACTACCCAAGAGAGAGCAGTCAGTGGTCATGCATGCACACAAAACTCCTCGCCGGAGGTGCCAGCATTCTAGGGGCTTATTTCAGCCAGGTCCCTGAATGTACTCAGACACACAAACTCCTCGCTGGAGGTGCCAGCATTCTAGGGGCTTATTTCAGCCGGGTCCCTGAACACAATCACAAATGACCACACTGGCGCAAAGCACATAATTTAGAAAGACACTAGCGCATGGCCGTGTGGCCATGCGAGTCTTTTATAGCTGCAGCCCGAACAGGACCTTCCAAAAAGGACCAATGAGAAGCTGCCACAAAGCCTGAGCACCTTCAGGACCTTCCTGGAGGACCAATGGGCTTTGCTGCAGTATCCAAGCATGTGACCCTCGATCTCCAATGAGAGATCTTACCCTGGGCATGCTCAGAAGGAGAAAAGCAAGACTTAGTCCCAAAAGTGTCTGCTTGCCGCTGCCCAGCACTGACTACAATAGCAGAAGCTGGAAGAGCAGCAGAAATCCTCCTCACAGAGTCAGATTGAGCGAGACGCTGAGACCGACATCTCCGCTGAGCAGCCTCCACTGTGGCAGGAGAAGAATGGGAGACCACAGCGGAGATGGCCAGAGATTCCCCTGTGCAGAGGCGGGAACTCGACCCCTAACATTACCCCCCCCCCTCCTTGGGCCTCACTACGCTCGGAGGCAGCAATGAGCTGCAGAGCCCTAATGTGCTCAGCAGGCTCTAAAACACAACTATCCATTACTAATCCTATAGTTGCATTGTAAGTAAAGACACACCCAGAATAAAGACCTTTATTTGAAATTAAACAAAACACAGTTTGCATTTAAAAAAAAAAAAATAACAAACACAGTTATACTCACCTAATGCCTGTTATACTCACCTAATGCCTGCTCCACTGAAGCCCTGTTTCTCCTGTAATAAAACTAAAATACAGTGCCTTGCGAAAGTATTCGGCCCCCTGGAACTTTTTAACCTTTTCCCACATATCATGCTTCAAACATAAAGATACCAAATGTACAGTGGGGCAAAAAAGTATTTAGTCAGTCAGCAATAGTGCAAGTTCCACCACTTAAAAAGATGAGAGGCGTCTGTAATTTACATCATAGGTAGACCTCAACTATGGGAGACAAACTGAGACAAAAAAATCCAGAAAATCACATTGTCTGTTTTTTTAGCATTTTATTTGCATATTATGGTGGAAAATAAGTATTTGGTCAGAAACAAAATTTCATCTCAATACTTTGTAACATATCCTTTGTTGGCAATGACAGAGGTCAAACGTTTTCTGTAAGTCTTCACAAGGTTGCCACACACTATTGTTGGTATGTTGGCCCATTCCTCCATGCAGATCTCCTCTAGAGCAGTGATGTTTTTGGCTTTTCGCTTGGCAACACGGACTTTAAACTCCCTCCAAAGGTTTTCTATAGGGTTGAGATCTGGAGACTGGCTAGGCCACTCCAGGACCTTGAAATGCTTCTTACGAAGCCACTTCTTCATTGCCCTGGCGGTGTGCTTTGGATCATTGTCATGTTGAAAGACCCAGCCACGTTTCATCTTCAATGCCCTTGCTGATGGAAGGAGGTTTGCACTCAAAATCTTACGATACATGGCCCCATTCATTCTTTCATGTACCTGGATCAGTCGTCCTGGCCCCTTTGCAGAGAAACAGCCCCAAAGCATGATGTTTCCACCACCATGCTTTACAGTAGGTATGGTGTTTGATGGATGCAACTCAGTATTCTTTTTCCTCCAAACACGACAAGTTGTGTTTCTACCAAACAGTTCCAGTTTGGTTTCATCAGACCATAGGACATTCTCCCAAAACTCCTCTGGATCATCCAAATGCTCTCTAGCAAACTTCAGACGGGCCCGGACATGTACTGGCTTAAGCAGTGGGACACTTCTGGCACTGCAGGATCTGAGTCCATGGTGGCGTAGTGTGTTACTTATGGTAGGCCTTGTTACATTGGTCCCAGCTCTCTGCAGTTCATTCACTAGGTCCCCCCGCGTGGTTCTGGGATTTTTGCTCACCGTTCTTGTGATCATTCTGACCCCACGGGGTGGGATTTTGCGTGGAGCCCCAGATCGAGGGAGATTATCAGTGGTCTTGTATGTCTTCCATTTTCTAATTATTGCTCCCACTGTTGATTTCTTCACTCCAAGCTGGTTGGCTATTGCAGATTCAGTCTTCCCAGCCTGGTGCAGGGCTACAATTTTGTTTCTGGTGTCCTTTGACAGCTCTTTAGTCTTCACCATAGTGGAGTTTGGAGTCAGACTGTTTGAGGGTGTGCACAGGTGTCTTTTTATACTGATAACAAGTTTAAACAGGAGCCATTACTACAGGTAATGAGGGGAGGAAAGAGGAGACTCTTAAAGAAGAAGTTACAGGTCTGTGAGAGCCAGAAATCTTGATTGTTTGTTTCTGACCAAATACTTATTTTCCACCATAATATGCAAATAAAATGATAAAAAAACAGACAATGTGATTTTCTGGATTTTTATTTCTCAGTTTGTCTCCCATAGTTGAGGTCTACCCATGATGTAAATTACAGACGCCTCTCATCTTTTTAAGTGGTGGAACTTGCACTATTGCTGACTGACTAAATACTTTTTTGCCCCACTGTACATTTTTGGTGAAGAATCAACAACAAGTGGAACACAATTGTGAAGTTGAACGAAATTTATTGGTTATTTTAAATTTTTGTGGAAATTCAAAAACTGTAAAGTGGAGCGTGCAATATTATTCGGCCCCTTTACTTTCAGTGCAGCAAACTCACTCCAGAAGTTCATTGTGGATCTCTGAATGATCCAATGTTGTCCTAAATGCCTAATGATGATAAATATTATCCACCTGTGTGTAATCAAGTCTCCGTATAAATGCACCTGCTCTGTAATAGTCTCAGGGTTCTGTTGGAAGCACAGAGAGCATCATGAAGACCAGGGAACACAATAGGCAGGTCCGTGATACTGTTGTGGAGAAGTTTAAAGCTGGATTTGGATACAAAATGATTTCCAAAACTTTAAAAATCCCAATGAGCACTGTGCAAGCGATCATATTGAAATGGAATGAGCATCATACTACTGCAAATCTACGAAGACCCGGCCGTCCCTCTAAACTTTCATCTCAAACAAGGAGAAGACTGATCAGAGATGCAGCCAAGAGGCCCATAATCACTCTGGGTGAACTGCAGAGATCTACAGCTGAGGTGGGACAGTCTGTCCATAGGACAACAATCAGTCGTACACTGCACAAATCAGGCCTTTATGGAAGAGTGGCAAGAAGAAAGACATTTTTCAAAGATATCCATAAAAAGTGTCATTTAAAGTTTGCAACAAGCCACCAGGGAGACACACCAAACATGTGGAAGAAGATGCTCTGGTCAGAGGAAATCAAAATAGAACTTTTTGGCAACAATGCCAAACGATATGTTTGGTGTAAAGGCAATACAGCTCATCACCCTGAACATACCATCCCCACTGTCAAATATGGTGTCAGCATCATGGTTTGGGCCTGCTTTTCTTCAGCAGGGACAGGTAAGATGGTTAAAATTGATGGGAAGATAGATGGAGCCAAATACAGGACCATTCTTGAAGAAAACCTGTTTGAGTCTGCAATAGACCTGAGACTGGACGGAGATTTATCTTCCAACAAGACAATGATCCCAAACATAAAGCAAAATCTACAATGGAATGGTTCAGAAATAAATGTATTCGAATGTTAGAATGGCCAAGTCAAAGTCCGGACCTCAATCCAATCGAGAATATGTGGAAAGAGCTGAAAACTGCTGTTCACAAACGATCTCCATCACACCTCACTGAGCTCGAGCTATTTGCCAAGAAAAATTGGGCAAGAATTTCAGTCTCTCAATGTACAAAACTGATAGAGACATACCCCAGGTGACTTTCAGCTGTAATCGCAGCAAAAGGTGGCACAACAAAGTATTAAATGAAAGGGGCCGAATAATATTGCATGCCTCATTTTTCAGTTTTTGAATTTGCACAAAAATTTAAAATGACAAATAAATTTCGTTCAACTTCACAATTGTGTTCCACTTGTTGTTCATTCTTAACCAAAAATTTACATTTGGTATCTTTATGTTTGAAGCATGACATGTGGGAAAAGGTTGAAAAGTTTCAGGGGGCCGAATACTTTCGCAAGGCACTGCATACCACCCAGGGGTAAAAGTTTGTCCAAGCATCCCACTTGCTCGATGCGACTACTGAGCACTCAAGCTTTTTAGTGCTGGATCATCACTACTATTGACTCTTTTTCCATTTGATATTTATCATACAGTTTTCAATCATGCTCAACATTGTATTTAATTTCTCATGATTTATACCTCTCTTTTTTGTATATAGTGCTTCCAGTTGTGCGCTATACTCCTACACCGCCATCCTTTTTATTTTTTGTCTTTCTTGTCTTTCATGGTTTTAATTATATTTTCCTGGCCATCTTCTATTCAATAAATATTAATTTTATTAATAATTCAGGTCATGTGCTAGAGTTTTGTAAGTGTTTTCATGTTTAATTTTTGACTAGATGACTAAATTCATTAGTCCTATTTACTTTGGTTAATACCCTCTTATATAGGTGTTAATATATCAAAATATATTATCAACAGCTATACCCAAACGATAAACTTGTATTATACTCAATCTTCATGTCTGTGGGAGCTCTCCTACCTTTTACAGACATCTTACAACATATCTTGCAATTTAATTTGGACTCCGCTCTTCTTTGTCTAAGTTTTATTCCATTGAAACATTGTTACATCTCCCATGTATTATTAAAGCCATTGTCTAAACAGTACACTGGTCATATCAGTTTGAGAAAACCCTAAGTCAAGTACTTTGGAAAGTCTTTGTCCAGAATGTACCTTTGTGCTTTGCGTTTCCTATAGGTGGCATTTTTCAAGTTTTAAAGATAAACTGTTGTTTTCTTTTTTTTCTTTTAATTAATCATTAATATGCTTGACAATCAGAAACTTGGTAATATATCTTATTGGATAAATCTGCTTATTTCTGCTCCAAACTATTAATTCTCAATTTATGTCTAAAATATGTATTTAGTGAATGCAAATTTTCCTACTATTGGGATAGAAAATGACAGTTATTGCTTATAAAGTTCTTTGGAGAACTATAACTGTCATTTCAGAAAAGCATGCAGTAGAAAGTTTGTGTCTGCCTCCAATTCCTTGATTATCTTTCCCTCTCCTCTCCCTATAAAAATTTTAAAGCACCAACTGTCATCTTCTATCTCAATAATGGGAAATCTGTTTTGATTAAATACAGACGTTTCCCTTAAATTGAGAGTAAAAAATCCAATCAAGAGGAGAAAGAAACAAAATTCTTTGTTAAGATATTTTACAAGGTTGCTTATTTTCATGTGTATTCTTGATTTATGACATAAGAATGACGGTTACTCTTTAATATTGCTTATAAATTTAGTGGTCATCTTTGCACTATTTTCCAGTTTCCTTTTCTGACATTTCAAAACTCCAAAACTTTGTTTAATTTTTCTTAGTTTGAAATAGAAAGTGCATGGGTAAATGTGAGAGAAAACTACGTCTGTTGTACGTTTTTGAGGGCAAATCTTCTCCAGGATACCAAGTTATATCTAATTCATAAGAACATTTCACTAACATTCATCAAAAGACTTCTTAGCAGTTTACCAGACCTTTGCTACCACTTTGTATCATTTACAACCTAAAAAGTTTAGAAGTAGAATGTAAAAATATAATGACTTTAAAAAAATCAATCTGTGCAGAACAATACATTTTTAAGTTCTTATTTTTATCTCTCTTTAACTTATGCGGGACATAATGACTTATTTAAAATAGCTGTCAAAATTGACAGCGTACCCTTTTGTGGGGACCCTCAAACCTTTGCGTTTAACTTCATGTTTGAAAGCTGTATTTTTCACAGTCTGGTTCCAGCCTTTTTCTAGGACCTGTAAAGTCTGCCATTTCAGTTTTATTATTACAGATGACAGTTATTCTATACTTTCAAAATAATTTCTTACTATTTCAGAAAATGTTAGTTATCTTACAACGATTTTCTATTGCCACCTGTCTCTTGAGTGATCTGTAAAGGTTTCCACCTTTGTTAAAAAAAAAAGCTTGAAGATCAAGAAAAGATCATGATAAAAGAAGGACTTAGAACCTGTCACAGAATGCTCAAGTTTTATAGTTTGAGAAATAATACATTTCTCAGGAAATACATTAATTACCCAAAAAATGTTAAAATTATTCACAGTGCATACAAAAGGTGGTAATTCCATAAAGATAGCGCAGATTGATAAATAAACGAATGATTAAAGATGATAGTTAAATATCTAATATATCAGGAAAAAAACCCTCTGATTTATAACTGATGATTAGTTTGTATTGAAACAGTGACAATAAAACCATAATATCTGTTGATGTTTTTTTTTTCTAAAAGCCGATAGCTTAAAACTAATATTAAATCATGTCTGTGCTTTATTTTCTGTTATCTGGAATCACACAAAGCCCTTGGTCAATAGTAATAATTTAGCTTTTTCTTATATAAACCTCTTGGTGACTCTGGACAAGTATTGTAACTGTGTAATAGTCATGGTCAGCTCAAGCCTCAGCTGCAGCCTAGTAGAGAACAAGAGGAAACCTCTAGAAGAACCCACCCAGGAAATTAAAATTAGAGACATAGATTCCATAGCTGGAATTATTAACCCCTTTCTGACATATGATGTACTGATTTGTTATATATCAGCTCAGTGTCTTTGAAGCAGGCTCTGAAGCTAAGCCTGTATTATTGCAAATGATGGAAGTGTGATATCATCTGCTTCCGAAAGTGGATGTAAGCTTCACTTTCTGATCTTATTTCCCTAACTACTACTGTCAATCTTTGAAATAGATAGGCTGGATAAAATAAAAACCATAAAACCAATAAGATTAAAGCATATACAGCTCTGGCAAAAATTAAGAGACCACTGCAAAAGGTTCAGTTTGTCTGATTTTTCTCTTTATAGGTATATTTTTGAGTAAAATATACATTGTCTATAAACTTCTGACAACATGTCTCTGAATTTCTGTCACGCTCGTGGTTTGTGGAACCACTGTGCCACAGGCTGCGGAGAGCCTGGACAGGCATGACTAAGCGATCACCTGACTGTTCACTAGAACCTCTGATGGTGAGGTTAGACTTGGCTCCCGATGAATGCCAGGTACCATTCCAGGGCAGATCAATGGTCATGCAGCAGCTGGACCCAAAGGACAGACTGAATGGAGCAGCAGACAGAGCTTGTATCAGAGACAGAGTTTCTGTCTGAGTGCAGCAAGCAGGATTTGATTGTGATTGCAGCAAGCAGGATTTGTACTTGGAGTACAGCAGGCAGGATTTGTATTTAGAGTATAGCAGGCAGGTCCTGCACTGGTATGCGACCTTACACAACATAGTCTGTAACCAGGAATGATGCTCAAGCACCTACCCAGTGGAGAGGAAGCAATATATACATATTGCCTAAAAACCATTGACTGGGGAGGAAATAGCAAGTGCACGAGCTGGCCCTTTAAGAGGGTGGGAGCACGCGCGTGCCCTTAGAACATAGCCAGAGGCCCATCTGGAAGTGCTGCTGGGAGTATGTGGAGCATGAGAGAAAAAGGAGCCAACTGCAGTGTGGGTGAGTGAACTGACACATCGGGAAGCCGGCATGGTGCTAACAATTTCCAAGCAATAAATTTTGCTTGTTTTTTCTGAAAAGGAGAAATGGTCAAAATTAAAAAAAACAGTTATTTGAGACCTCAAATTAGGCAAAGAAAGCAAGTTCATAATCATTTAGAAACAACAATACTAATGTTTTAACTCAGGAAGATTTCAGAAATCAATAGTTTGTGGAATAACCATGATTTTTAATCACAGCTTTCATGCATCTTGGCATGCTTTCCACCAGTCTTTCACACTGCTTTTGGGTGACCTTATGCCACTCCTAGTACAAATATTTAAGCAGTTCTGTGTTTGATGGCTTGTAACTATCCATCTTCCTCTTGATTACATTCCAGAGGTTTTCAATGGGGTTCAGGTCTGGAGATTGGGCTGCCCATGACAGGGTTTTGATGTGGTGGTCTCTTAATTTTTGCCAGAGCTGTATTTAATTAATCTTCTGAATTTGACGTTTTCAATGATCAGCAGCGCGAACAAGTCTGCAAAATATCTTCTGGCTTCTACTGTCAATGTTTGACATCAGCATTTACAGCAAGTGGCCTACAGGGGCGCCATTCTATATGCCCAATGGTTACCCTGCAATGTGATGGAGGTGTGCTGATGGATTGCTGTGACACCTGGGGCACTACAATAACCCTCTGTGTCTGCCATAATGTCACTTAGGCCGGGGACACACTTAACATATAAAAAACGGTCCGTTTTTCACGGCCGAGAATCGCACAAATGTTTCCAAAACAGTGATCCGTGTGCAGTGCGAGGATGCGATTTCCTCACATCAAATGATCCGTGTGACATCCGTGTGACATCCGTATGCCGAGATTTTCTCGCAAGCTTGCAAAACCGACATCTAATGGATTTATGTGCTCAAATGTTCGGGAAAACATATATACAGTATATATATATATATATATATATATATATATATGTCATTGAGACACATATATATATATATTCTGTATTTATATTTCATTCAGCGCGATATCTGTGAAAAGCCGGTAATTCAATTGCCGGCTTTTCATTTCTCCTGCCTAAACCCGACAGGATAGGAGACATGGTTTTCATACAGTAAACCATCTCATATCCTCCTTTTTTTTGCATATTCCACACTACTAATGTTAGTAGTGTGTATGTGCAAAATTTGGGTGCTGTAGCTGCTCAAATAAAGGGTTAAATGGCGGATAAAATTGGCGTGGGCTCCCGCGCAATTTTATCCGCCAGAATGGTAAAGCCAGTGACTGAGGGCAGATATTAATAGCCAGGAGAGGGTCCATGGTTATTGGCCCTCCCGTGGCTAAAAACATCTGCCCCCAGCCACCCCAGAAAAGGCACACCTGGAAGATGCGCCTATTCTGGCACTTGGCCACTCTCTTCCCACTCCCTGTAGCGGTGGGCTATGGGGTAATGAAGGGTTAATGCCACCTTGCTATTGTAAGGTGACATTAAGCCAGATTAATAATGGAGAGGCGTCAATTATGACACCTATCCATTATTAATCCAATTGTCTGAAAGGGTTAAAAAACACACACACACATTATTAAAAATTATTTTAATGAAATAAACACACAGGTTGTTTTAGTATTTTATTGTTCTCTCAATCCAGCTGCAGACCCTCGCTTGGCAAAATAATAAACGCACAAGATACATACCCTCAGATGAACCGTCACGTCCCACGAGGTAATCCATCTGAAGGGGTTAATTATTTTACAGCCATGAGCTGCGCTAAAGCACTCACTCGTGGTTGTAATCCCCGGGGAATGAAGGAAATCTGAGTGATCTGTACTTACATTGAGTTGCGGTGATGCGCCCTCTGGTAGATGAACTCATATGAACTCGAGCGTGGGAACTTTTCCAAGGCTGCATTTCATGAGAACATCCACCAGAGGGCGCATCACCGCAACTCAATGTAAGTACAGATCGCTCAGATTTCCTTCATTCCCCGGGGATTACAACCACGAGCGAGTGCTTTAGCGCAGCTCATGGCTGTAAAATAATTAACCCCTTCAGATGGATTACCTCGTGGGACGTGACGGTTCATCTGAGGGTATGTATCTTGTGCGTTTATTATTTTGCCAAGCGAGGGTCTGCAGCTGGATTGAGAGAACAATAAAATACTAAAACAACCTGTGTGTTTATTTCATTAAAATAATTTTTAATAATGTGTGTGTGTGTTTTTTAACCCTTTCAGACAATTGGATTAATAATGGATAGGTGTCATAATTGACACCTCTCCATTATTAATCTGGCTTAATGTCACCTTACAATAGCAAGGTGGCATTAACCCTTCATTACCCCATAGCCCACCGCTACAGGGAGTGGGAAGAGAGTGGCCAAGTGCCAGAATAGGCGCATCTTACAGATGTGCCTTTTCTGGGGTGGCTGGGGGCAGATGTTTTTAGCCACGGGGGGGCCAATAACCATGGACCCTCTCCTGGCTATTAATATCTGCCCTCAGTCACTGGCTTTACCATTCTGGCGGATAAAATTGCGCGGGAGCCCACGCCAATTTTTTCCGCCATTTAACCCTTTATTTGAGCAGCTACAGCGGCCAAATTTTGCACATACACACTACTAACATAAGTAGTGTGGAATATGCAAAAAAAAGGGGGATATGAGATGGTTTACTGTATGTAAACCATGTCTCATATCCTGTCGGGTTTGTGAAGGAGAAATGAGAAGCCGGCAATTGAATTACCGGCTTTTCTATAGAACACCGCTGCATATTTCTCGCAATGCACACTGCTGGTCCGTGTGTAATCCCATTTATTCTCACCCCCATAGACTTTCATTGGCGAGTCTCGGCCGAGATACGCTGACAATCGCAGCCTGCTGCGAGTTCCCTCGGATCCGAAATACGGTGGAGAAAATATCGGATGATGGGAGCTGGACCATAGATTAACATTGGGCCGAGTGCTATGCGATTTTTTATCGCATAGCACTCGTCCGTATTACGGTCTAGTGTGACCCCGGCCTTATATGTTGACCAGCCTGTGGATGGCATTCATGGGAGATTGATTCGTATTATTCACTGCTATAAAGTGGCATTGCAGTAGATAGCACAAGCGACCAGACAATCACAGTTTCAAGTCTCATAAGTGGATTAGAAAATAAAATGAAAAAAGTTTTAAAAAATGTGTAAAAATATATAAAAATTCCCAATGAAAGACGAAAAAGCAAAATCCAAAAAAAAACTGCGTAATAGTGTGCTTTTTTTGTGCTATTTTAATGCACTTATTTTCCAATTTTTAAGTCTATTGAATGGTAAAGTGAATGGTGTAGTTGAAAACTACAACTTGTTTTACAAAAAAAAGCCCTCATATGGCTGTGTGGGTAGAAAAATTAAAAGTTATCGCTCTTGGAAGAAGAACAGTTAAAAGAAAAATGCAAAAAACAGAAAATTGCCCCATCAGGAGGGGGTTAATCATTGCACAGTGATTTAAAACAATATATATATATATATATATATATATATATATATATATATATATATATATATATATATATATTTATATATATATATATACACACACACACACACATCTGGCATTGTGTAAACATAGATTTTTCTGCTTTCTCAGAAATTATACATCGCAACATTGTCAGCAGTTCACATGATTGATGCAATTACCCCAGGCTCCATCAGGGAGACATAGCTCTAGAAGAATCTTATATAGAACTCTAGCATTCAATGTATAAGGGTTGAATTTTTAGATCAGAATTACAGAATAGTTTCCATTAGGTAAAAAATAGGAAAACTATTTCAAGCTGTAACAATCATGCCTAAATGAGACTTTGACTCAAACATTCATCTGTTTTCCATGCAATTATTACATTGTAAAGAGATTTTTTGATCATAGGAAGCATATGCATATGCCCCTTTCTGATCCAAGAATCCTCAGCGCTAAACCTTCACAGTTTTCATTGGATGGTGGAGAGTATAAATGTGCAAGTAATTGCTACCTAGACTTTTCTAAGTGAATGTGCACAATTTTTATTATTTCCATTCTTTGCATGTAAATTTGATAGGAATTTCTGGTGCTTGGTTATAAATTAACAAAAGATTATTATGCCATAAATTATATAAATTTCTTTTCACTTTTTGTTATTTTATTATTTTCTGTTTGATGTTAGGGAATATGGCTTTTTTAAGAGATTGGTGCCATGCTAAGTGAATAGCTGAAATAGACCAACAGTTTCTCATTGCTACAAAGTAGCATAGACTTTGGCCCCAATTCTTAAGTTTGGTCTTTTGTGTATCATTCTTAATGAAAGCTAAAAGACAATCTCCTAGTCCTCATGCAGACATCATTTCAACAGAAAGCACTTATCCTCATGTCATTATATGGGGTCATGTACATGTTCAGTTTTTTCCTTGGTCCGGGTAAACAATTGCTACATGCAAAAGTTGCATATGACTATCGGATCTACTTGGCCTTTCATGCCTATGGATCCATGGATAAAAATCTGACTACACTCGGATGACATCTGAGTATGATATGATTTTCACAGACTGACAGAATGCCGTAGGTGGAGATATCATGGCTCCAGGGTACTAATGCTGCAGGGAGAGCTGCACACAGCAGCAAAGGAGCTGAGCTAAACATTGAGTTACTAACTTGGTAACCGAGAGGACCTTAGACATGTGACAGAGTGACCTTGAAACCAACAGGAGCTTAGACATGTGACAGAGTGGGAAGAGGTCAGGGGGCGGATCTGGACGCAGGGAAACAGAGAATGGATAAACACTAGGGAATTATCAAACAAGCAAAGATCAGAGCCAGGAAATCACGAGGTACCAAAGGGAAGAGACAGGGGATTATCAGAAGCAAAGCCAGAGGTCAGAAATCCAGAATAGCACAGAGAGTAACGCACGGAGAGCAAGATAAACACAGTGCAAACCGGGCACACACTCCAAGGGTAAAGCACACAGACTGAAGCAGAACATATAGCTGACAAAGAAACCCAACTAGGAGTGAGAATAAATACCCCTCCCATCTTGAAAGTGAGGCCAACCATATTAACCCTGAGAGAACAGGACATTTACCATGTCCTAACCATGACAGATTTATTTTTTATACTCCACATCTGAGAAAATCGGATCACACTCTGTTCAAACTCAGATCAAAGTTTAATCAGCGTGTGATTAGCATAATTAGACCAATTTTCTCGGATGAGAAATTTGGTCATGTGACCCTAGCCAAACACAGTTCCATTAATGGAAAGCAAAAAAAAAAGTCATGGGCAACAGTAAATACTGAGTCGATTTTTTAAAATCAATTTCTGAACTTTTAATTCACCTCTTAAATATGAGAGAAAAACAATCTGTACAAATTTAGCATCAACCTAATTGTTGTGACCTGCAAAATTATGTTGCCAAGTAATATTTAGTGAAAAATGAACACTGTAAAAACAAAACAAACAAATCTACATTCAATTTTGTTTTCACCATTTCATTGCACTTGGAATTTTTTTCCATTTTTTATTAGTACATCATATAGCAAAGTATATAGTGTAATTTAAAACCACAGTTGAAAGCTACAATTTATCCAGGAAAAAAAACCTCAGTAAACCCTAAATAAATGCAAAAATTAAAAAAATTGATCATGATGGGAAGTAGTCAGAGTAGTTGTCTGTAATTAAATAATGAATTACTTCTTCGCAACTCTGCCTCATTTACTTTAATAAAGCTGTGCAGCAATAGTATGTTTGACCCATAGACTGTTCATGGAGGTTAGCAATCACGTTGTATTTTTGATTTACTCATGAACAGCACTCAAAAGAATGTGCACAAATAGAGATTAATTTGGATATATGTTATGGGATGTACTGAGTAACAAAACTTCTGGGAGAAATGCCAAATTGTACTGTCCAAGGTTCTGCAATAGTGGTCAATGCTATTAAAAAGACATAACTAGCTCCACTAGACTATACAAAAGTCAGCTTAACTCCTGAGAAGCAGCCATTTCTTGCTCTTATTAGTATTAAACAGTTTGATTTTTTTTTTAGTTTGCCTCATTGTTCAAGAGCCTTTTTATTTAGCTTATTGATTTGATACGAATAGAATTCAAGTTGAATTTTATAAAATTTGCAGGTACTAGCAAATATGAATAATTTCAATTTGCAATTCGATTTGTTCTAATCACAAAAGCAGTCAATCAGTTTGACAAATTACAAAAGATTGCATCATTCACAGAAGGCTGACATGACCTCAGGTGTAACCATACAGGCTTCCCCATGATGCCTATAGCTATCGCATCACATGGTAAAGAGCAGCCAGTCAGGTGAAACTATCAAAGCTTGTATAAGAGCCAAGGCAGAGAATGCAGCAGTTATTCTAGGGTGATTTAAATATATAGAGAGTACATCATGTCTTACACTGCAGCCTGCTGCCTCATTTGACTTTTCTGTATATGTACTTACCTACTTATCATTTCCAATTACTTCCTTTTTGGAAAGGTTTTGCAAGGGTTGTCAAAATCCCATTATAGTTATGTATTAAATGTAGGGGAAAAGAAAAAGTGGCAATATCAATTTGTGGGGTAGTGTAAAAAATTTAAAAATCTTGCCACAGCTAAGAAAGTGGGAAATGCTAGCAGCAGCTGAATCACCATCATGACCAATGGCACAAGACATCTGGGCAATAGTACTACCAAACAAAAGTCACAATTGGCCTCATTTGCCTCCAGCAAATGTATTAGTGAGGACCAAGTGGAGACATTATGAAATATATGGCATATCACTTGTCTCGATCACAACAGGTTGATAATACCTCTGAGAGTAGCACTTTAAGTTTAAGTCAGTATTCTAAACGGAATGGTCTGTGTGACCACAAAACAGGGATAATTTTTAGACCATTTTTAATTTGAAAAGTAGAAAATTCTGTAAAGGCACTATTATAAAATGGGCTATTGATTACTATTGCATATGAAAAAACTGACCGTCACATCCATACATAGACTAAGTGTGAACAGGTGCTAAACCTAGAGTCGCCAACTCCTATACATTCAAGCAAATAAGGTAGCATACTGTGGCGCTGAAACATGCAAACATGAAACATGAAAATTTTTAACTGCATTACTGCACTAGAAATATAAAAAAATGACAGCGGTTAGGGCATAAAAAAGGCCAATTTTATGTGTACCTGGTAGCCACTTTACGGCATCTCTCTTATACCAGGTCCTACGATTTCCTTCCTCACTGAGAATAAACATCTCCATCTGAATGGGTGCCTATGAAAACCTCTTGTGAGACTACCATTCTCTCTCTCTCTCTCTGTGGAGGGGTAATGGACCTGCTGTAATTAAAACACCAGTGACTAGGAGGCGGAGTGCTCGGTCAGAAAGCTAAATAATACATATGAAAAAACTGACCGTCACATCCATACCTAGACTAAGTGTGAACAGGTGCTAATCCTAGAGTCGCCAACTCCTATACATTCAAGCAAATAAGGTAGCACACTGTAGCGCTGAAACATGCAAACATGAAACATGAAAATTTATAACTGCATTACTGCACTAGAAATATAAAAAATGAGAGCGTTTAGCGCATAAAAAAGGCCAATTTTATGTGTACCTGGTAGCCACTTTACGGCATCTCTCTCATACCAGGTCCTACGATTTCCTTCCTCACTGAGAATAAACGTCTCCATCTGAATGGCTGCCTATGAAAACCTCTTGTGAGACTACCATTCTCTCTCTCTGTGGAGGGGTAATGGACCTGCTGTAATTAAAACACCAGTGACTAGGAGGCGGAGTGCTCGGTCAGAAAGCTAAATAATACATATGAAAAAACTGACCGTCACATCCATACATAGACTAAGGGTACTGTCACACTCTGCAACTTTCCAACGATCATGACCAGCGAGACGACCAGGCCGTGATCGTTGGAAAGTCGTTGTGTGGTCGCTGGAGAGCTGTCACACAGACCGCTCTCCAGCGACCAACGATGCCAAAGGCCCCGGGTAACCAGGGTAAACATCGGGTTACTAAGCGCAGGGCCGCGCTTAGTAACCCGATGTTTACCCTGGTTACCAGCGTAAAAGTAAAAAAAACAAAAACCGTACATACTCACATTCCGGTGTCCTTCAGGTCCCTTGCCGTCTGCTCTCTGCTTCCCGCTCTGACTGAGTGCCGCCGTAAAGTGAAAGCAGATCACAGCGGTGACGTCACCGCTGTGCTCTGTACTGCCTTATGGCCGGGAGTCAGTCAGAGCGGGAAGCAGAGAGCAGACGGCAAGGGACCTGAAAGACACCGGAATGTGAGTATGTACGGTTTGTTTTTTTTTTACTTTTACGCTGGTAACCAGGGTAAACATCGGGTTACTAAGCTCGGCCCTGCGCTTAGTAACCCGATGTTTACCCTGGTTACAAGCGAACGCATCGCTGGATCGCTGTCACACACAACGATCCAGCGATGACAGCGGGAGATCCAGCGACGAAAGAAAGTTCCAAACGATCTGCTACGACGTACGATTCTCAGCAGGGTCCCTGATCGCTGCTTCGTGTCAGACACAGCGATATCGTATGGATATCGCTGGAACGTCACAGATCGTACCGTCGTAGCGATCAAAGTGCCACTGTGTGACAGTACCCTAAGTGTGAACAGGTGCTAAACCTAGAGTCGCCAACTCCTATACATTCAAGCAAATAAGGTAGCACACTGTAGCGCTGAAACATGCAAACATGAAACATGAAAATTTTTAACTGCATTACTGCACTGGAAATATAAAAAATGAGAGCGTTTAGCGCATAAAAAGGCCAATTTTATGTGTACCTGGTAGCCACTTTACGGCATCTCTCTTATATACCAGGTCCTACGATTTCCTTCCTCACTGAGAATAAACATCTCCATCTGAATGGGTGCCTATGAAAACCTCTTGTGAGACTACCATTCTCTCTCTCTGTGGAGGGGTAATGGACCTGCTGTAATGAAAACACCAGTGACTAGGAGGCGGAGTGCTCGGTCAGAAAGCTAAATAATACATATGAAAATTATTGTTTTAATTACAGCAGGTCCATTACCCCTCCACAGAGAGAGAGAATGGTAGTCTCACAAAAGGTTTTCATAGGCACCCATTCAGATGGAGACGTTTATTCTCAGTGAGGAAGGAAATCGTAGGACCTGGTATATAAGAGAGATGCCGTAAAGTGGCTACCAGGTACACATAAAATTGGCCTTTTTTATGCACTAAACGCTCTCATTTTTTATATTTCTAGTGCAGTAATGCAGTTAAAAATTTTCATGTTTCATGTTTGCATGTTTCAGCGCTACAGTGTGCTACCTTATTTGCTTCAATGTATAGGAGTTGGCGACTCTACTTTTAGCACCTGTTCACACTTAGTCTATGTATGGATGTGACAGTCAGTTTTTTCATATGTATTATTTAGCTTTCTGACCGAGCACTCCGCCTCCTAGTCACTGGTGTTTTAATTACAGCAGGTCCATTACCCCTCTACAGAGAGAGAGAGAATGGTAGTCTCACAAGAGGTTTTCATAGGCACCCATTCAGATGGAGACTTTATTTTCAGTGAGGAAGGAAATCGTAGGACCTGGTATAAGAGAGATGCCGTAAAGTGGCTACCAGGTACACATAAAATTGGCCTTTTTTATGCGCTAAACGCTCTCATTTTTTATATTTCTAGTGCAGTAATGCAGTTAAAAATTTTCATGTTTCATGTTTGCATGTTTCAGCGCTACAGTGTGCTACCTTATTTTTATTGATTACTATTGGTTACCATACGTTTCTGCGGTGAGTTCACTTTGATATTACTAAAACTGTGTTTCTATTAAATAGATTGAAAGGAGTTGGATACAAGTCTAGGAGACCTCAGAGTGTTATACTTATCTTTCATGGCAATTGGACTGCCTACTACTTGCAATTTTTTTAAGAAACATTCTTTGTATCTGAAGAATTCGAATTTCAAAAGATTTGTGTATCTATTACAGATTTTTAATAATGATCCTAAAGTAGACACATTTTTGGCATATAAGTTTCAATTAAGAAAATAAGTGACTCGTACTTTTGGCAACCTTGGATGTAGAGGAGCTTGAATACAGCTACCCAAAATATTGCTCACAGTATTCATGGATGTTTGTTCTTAGGCTGCTCTGCATAGTAACTCTCTGAGCCACTCTTCATTGGAAAAAAAACATAACTATTAGATCTAAATTATAAAGGTTAATGTCTCAAGAAACATATGGCAAATTTAAATAAAACATGTGGAATACTCAGTAGAAGCTGGAATGAGAGAAAAAAAACATAATTACCGTATTTTCCGGCGTTTAAGATGACTTTTTAACCCCTAAAAATTGTCCCAAAAGTCGGGGGTCGTCTTATATGCCGGGTACGGCGTGTGCAGGCAGCGATCCTGGATGTTCCCAGGGTCTGAAGGAGAGGAAACTCTCCTTCAGGCCCTGGGATCCATATTCATGTGAAAAATAAAGAATAAAAATAAAAAATATGGATATACTCACCCCTCCGAGAAGCCTGGCTGTCACCGCTGCAAGCGTCTGCCTCCTTTCCTAAGAATTGCAGAGCGTGAAAGACCTTCGATGATGTCACGGTCAGGTGACCGGTCACATGAGCGGTCACGGACCTATCACAGGGCCGTGACATCATCGAAGGTCCTTCACCCTCTGCAATTCTTAGGAACGGAGGCAGACGCTTGCAGCGGTGACAGCCAGGCTTCTCGGAGGGGTGAGTATATCCATATTTTTTATTTTTATTCTTTATTTTTCACATGAATATGGATCCCAGGGCCTGAAGGAGAGTCTCCTCTCCTTCAGACCCTGGGAACCACACGCCGTATAAGATGACTGGGCGTATAAGATGACCCCCGTCTTATACGGCGGGCATATCCCAAATTCCATATTTTATATAGAAAAGTTGGAGGTCGTCTTATACGCCCAGTCGTCTTATACACCAGAAACTACGGTATATAATATTGCTTTTGCAACAACATTAATTATTTAAAAAATGTTTTTTTAGGCAGCCATGTTTTTTGAGTTTCTTGTTTTTGTATATTTCACAGTATGAATATATTTAATGATCGCATTATGCAATAAAAGCTCCTAAAAATATTATTAGCACTTCATATTGTTCTTTTTTTGCATTTAACATCCATTTGCTGCCAAAATCTTGAATAACTCATAATCAGGAACTATTACTACTGATGACTAAAATCATTTCAAGCTTTTTTTTGCTCAGTTTAGAATTCTAGTAGTAGCACAGTCAGCTTTCTTTTACTCATTTACATTTTTATAGAGCAACTATACTGTTTCACCAGAAGCCTTCAAACTATATTTCAAAATCTGAACTGCATTGAAATCTAGGTCATTTTTTGGCTATAAAGTGATGTCATGATATTAGCTTATTTTTGTAAAGTGAATTTACTGTGTGTTAGGGCTAGCGGAACGCACCAAATAATAAAGAGGTAGATATGAGGTGCGTTCGCAGCCCGGGGTCCACCGTGCAGGGATGGTACCTGCTGCTGAGTAATGGCGGATGGACACTTGCTAACACGCGGGTTAGACTTCACCCAGTGAACTCTGTTGCTTCACAGAGTTGCCAAAATACGCTGCGCCCTGTTAGCAGTCACAGGGCGCAGCTGCAAGACACTAGTGGGATCCCTATAAATCACCCCCACTAAACTGGTGATTGGACTCACTCTGACGCTCGATGGCTTTTGAGCCCACGCCTGAGGATGCACCAAGTCAGATGCAGAGTCCAAGCGGGAATTCCCACCCTACACTGACAGGCTGTCAGGAAAGCGCACTGTTTGTGCACAGTGCCATACAGATGGGCATTGCAAAAAGGCATTGTAACATGTGCTACATGTGCAGGTAGCACTGTTGGGTGCTAGATAGCTTCCACCATTCATGAGAAGTCAACAACGCAAGGTATGGGAGAGATTAAGGAGCTTTCATCCATCAACAGTCATTCATCTACACGCACATGTTATCAAGTTTATACTAGTGCATGGATGTGCGGCCATGCGAACCTTTTATAGCAGAAGCTCTCTTTGACCTTTCTAGTAATCCATTAGAAGCTGCTACAGGACATGAGCATGTGACCCCCAACCTCCAATGAGAGGTCATCCCTTGGGCATGCTCAGTAGAGAAAAAGCAGGACTTAGTCCCAGGAGCATCTGCTCACCGCTGATCAGTGCTGGTTGCAATGGCTGGACCTGGAAAAGCAGCAGCAACCAAGCACACAGTATCTGCCTGAGCCAGACACTGGGACTGATATCTCTGCTGAGCACGCTCCACTGTGGCTGGAGAAGAATGGGAGACCGCAGTGGACATGTAATGTGGAGATTCCCCCTGTGCAGTGGCAGGAACTCAACACCTAACACTGTGTATTTTAGATTCTTTAATTAAATATATATAGGAAAAAATAAATAAATATTGATGAAATGTTTTTAAAATGTATCTATTTCAAACACTCTTTGAGGGGAGTTTATTAGTGGCAGCATATCCTTCCTCTAGGGTGCGTAGTATGCAATATGGTGTGTGTGTTTTATGTCCATAAATGGCAACGAATAGTTAGATTAGTGTTCATTAGTTAAAGCAGTTTTCAGATATAAAAACTACAGTTATTCCCCCTGAAACTGAGGGAGATGCATAAAAAATCTCATCTGTATATAGTACAGTATAGCATAAAATAGAGCTACTGTATTACTCCCTTTAAGAAAATGAGATAACCCTGCTCATTCTACCCCATCTACACAGCAAAGCATGTAAAACAGAAAACATTAGCCAAAAAAAGCCAGACTTTTGTGTGTGCTCTATTGCTTCATTTGAAAGTCACAAAAAATGCTAACACAACTTTAAAAATGTATATGCTTGTGCTGTCATTAAATTAGCGCAGCTTCGGGAGAGGTGCAATATGTTTAAAAAAGGACATGTGAAATTGCGTATCCCATGCCCTTCCATCTACTGCCATCTTAGCATGAGTGCCAAACAGATGGCACTGGATTTTCAATTAAGTGAGCATGGCTTAAAATGGCAAGCATATATATACAGGTGTATTTGTAAGGACCTACATATTACTAAATTACTAGACATTATTGAATGTGAATTAAATTTGAGTCAAATTTTTTGAAACTTGCAGGCACTGGTGCATTTCTGTGAACAGCCAACAAATTTCATGACACCTTTATACACATTGCAGAAGATTGCATCAGCCACAAAGGCTGAAATTACCTCAGACTGCACAGGCTTCCCCATAATGAATTCAAACGGCTTGCAATAAAACAAATGCCTGCCACCAATTTACACATTGAAGAATGTTGCATGAATTAGCCCCTTCACGACCTTTGACTTATAGATATGTCCAAGGTTGTGCCCCTGTGTTTGATGCAGACTCTGACTATCATGATCCAGGCAGGGTTTTGTATCCTGTCTCTCTTTCCCAGTCTGATCATGTCAAGAGTTAACTTTGCTCTGCCTCATTCTTTGTTCAGGTTGGCTATTTAGCTCCACTGCATCCTGCAGACAGTGTCAGCTATAGTTTCTGCCTACGGTGTGTGTAGCTGACTCTGCGTACCCTGATTCGTCCTGCTGCTTTTGCTGACTGTACCCTTGTCTGTTTATTCCCCTCTTCTCGTCCTCACTCTGTGTTCCCCTTTCATGTTTGGATTCCCTGGTACCCAACTTGGCTTGGACTCAGACCTGCTGTTTTGTTTCTTGTCTTTGGCATATCTGCTCCTGACCAGTATTGACCCATCTGGCTTGTTTCTGAGTCTGTGCTTGATAAATCCTTTGGTACTGTGCTACAGACTAAAATCGACCCGGCTTGTTTACTATTCTGATGCCACCTGGTGGTGGCCTCGCTGCTGCACTGCAGGTCTTCTCCTGCTGTGTGCAGTCCCCTTTCCACTCTATTGCCATCTAGTGGAGCTTAATCTACCTGCATAGCTGCAGCGTCACACCGGCGCTGAGTCCACATTTTTCCCTTAACAACAGCTGAAATGTTAAATAACAGCAGTAATGAAGTGGACAAGTGTAGTAGTCTGTAAATTGTAAATAAATCAGTTCATACAGGGACAGAGAGACATAAGAGAGGTGCCGGCAGTAGTTACAGACTCAATGTGATTGATCAGTGATAAGGTGCAGCTGGCATCTGTCCTGCTGAATTTCAACTACAATTACACATTTCTTTTGTTCATTTTTAATGCACTAAAATGCAGAAGGAAACCAACACAACAGTTTTTACAGAAAGAAAAATCTGAAATCAGTGTCAGAGAATGTGCTTGCTTGCCGCAAGCGACTATGCTGAGTTTTTGCCAATCTTGTTCAATCCTTTTTGTGAAAGGGGAATCATTGTTTTCAAAAATGATGTTGAAATGTGGATTTTTTTTTATGTATTTCTGATTTTGTACACCCATTTACTAATAAAATTTGACAGCCGTACTTGCCACACACCTACTGCAACCTACTACGACATTTTGCTTTCTGTACATGTACCCCTACCTAGCATTTCTAAATGAGTACTTTTGGCAAATATTTAATAACTGTGATTGAAAATATGGTATGTACACATCAAAATAATCATAACTTTGAGTAGTTATAGACCAGAACTCCGGTTCCACACTACAATATAAACTCAATAATAAATAAACTACAATATAAATCTCAAACTCACGACACATACTGTAGATACTGAGGAGTCTTAATGCTGTTCTGTTGGTCAAAAATGACCGTTTTTGAAATTCTATAATGTTATAAAAATTCAGCGTGTGATTCTGAGACTTGAGGGTCCCTGACTTTTCGTCATTAGGGGGGTACTCTCTGTGGGAATTTTTTTTTTTTTAAATTTTTGTTTACTTTATTTGTTACAATTTTTTTATGTGAAATCTAAACAGAACAGCAGGGTTAAAGGAAACCCATCAGCAATCCAGAATCAATCCATACCTTCATTTTTTTAATCCATCTTTGTGTTCCAAAGTAATCATCTATTCACTTTTACAGCTTATAAATAGACCTAAGAAAGATAATTCATTATCTAGCATAATAAATAAATACATAAAAATTGGGGTCATATAAAGATGCTTAATTACAAAGTTTGAATTACTTAACTTATGCCAATCCAGAGTCACAGCCAGTATTGTATTTTACTGTTGTATTTATACATCTGTAGACTTCAGAGCTGAAATCTCTCAGCATTGCTTCCATTCTTGCCTGCATACAATTTGTTTTGCTGACTGCATTGGTTAAAATGTAATGTCATATGAGGTAATAATAATAATATTAATCTTTAATTATATAGCGCCAACATATTTTGCAGCGCTTTAGTATTTAGTAATCTAAGAGAAGATGTACAGCTGCATTTAGGAGATTAGGGACGTATGCTCCACCTGAAACATACGGTGGTTGTAGTTTCGAAGAGCATCATAAATTATAGGAAAAATCAACAATATTTAATATATAATTTCATAGAGAAGTGAAAGTTTGCCATTAATTATGTTTTTTCCAGTTAAGGCAATTAAAAGCTACTTTGATAATTACTATTAGAAAGTATGAATTGTCATATGCAAAATAACCCAAAGCAATGTAGAGTTTTCTTCTGACAAATAACAGTGTAAATGTTTTTTCCTTTTGATTTCTGTCAATTCAGGCATGTTTCTGAAGTACTCAGCATTCTATCAGTTGCCCCATAACATACTATTTTGTTATTATTCCTAAGTTCAATAGTTTTAAACTCTAATTGCCTGTGACTTGAAATGATTGAATCTTTTGAAATTCAAATTTACCAGTTTTGCAAAAATTTTCCAAAAAATTTGATTGGCAGCACTGCAAAGTCTTTAATTATCAGAAAATATGTATAGCAGGATGAAGTCTACTAAGACTGTATAGAATCCAGTTTCAGCTCATTAACGCAAATACCACCTTAGAAATGTCAAAGTGACCTCAACATCCATGTCTGCCTGTACAGAGATGGTAACCAACAGAAAAAACAGAATTCCTGTTTCTACATAGAGCAGAGAAAAGAGAAGAATTTACTGAGTAGAAAGGCAAAATGAGCAATTGTAAGTACAAAGTACCATATAATATGATAGCAATATATTAAAAGAATAAACATTGTGATGGAAGTGCTTCTTTAAATGCAGAAACTCTATCATTTCAAAAGGCCTTCCAAAAATTATCTCTATCGTTTTAAAAGGCCTTCCAAAAATTATCTATATTTTCAGATAAGAAACAGTTCTTCAAAATTAGGTAAAAATCTTTTTTACCAAGTTGTCAAAATAATATCCCTTTTTTGAGAGCAGGAACAGGTTTGAAATAGAAAAAGCAATCGGTTCTTCAAAAGTCATGCAAAACTTATCTCCTTTGTGGAAGTAGTTTTAGGTTAATTTGTGTTGAACAGAGAAGGGTTCAGGCAGTAGAACAATATAGTGGTAAATTATATAGGACAGGCAAAAGTAATATGTGTGGTTATCTATCAGCAGTGTGAGTGTATGTTACAACAACTGCAAGGAAATTTTTGATTGTGTAGATTTTTTATTGTGTAGGGCCAGCACTGGCGGACTAGGCAGCAGCAGTACAGTATAGCTGTAAAATATACTGGCCTGGCAGAAAATGTGTGTCTGGTGCAGCTATCTAGAGGCAGTAGAAGTTGCAAAAGCTGCACAGCATAAAATAAGTGTTTCCACAAAAATGATACTAGATGACCACTCTGCCAGAGCGGTACCCCTAGCGGTGGCTCAGACTTTCCGAAACCACTTCCCTCCGCACTCAGCACCACAGTGAGTATAGCATATTTTATGTGCACATAGCAATTGTGGCATATTAGTGCTCCAACATACTAGGGGAGCATTTCTCCTCATCTCAACATATGGGCAATCAATTCTAATCACAGTAATCCTTGTCAGCCAGCACCTGACGGTCGTCTTAGTACCTTAACCTAACGGAATCCTGCGCTACTCCCACCAGCAGTAAGTTTATTGTGTACTGGGAAAACTAGACCGCATTTATTTAAAACCATACCTATAAAGGTTGCACATTTATTTAAGCAGGGGCATCTACTATAAACCTCTGAAGATTAAGCAACCGTGGTCATCACAATACCCGCATCAATTGCAGATACACAGGGATCACGTCTCTTCATTGCACATTTCCTTTTAATATCTGAGTGAGTATATATTATAAATCTATTTAGTCTCACTATATTCACCAATACAAACATTTACACTTTCTTTTTTTTCCTTCTCATTCCCCTAAGATTCTGGTAGTACTTTAAGGACCTATTACAACATCCACTGCATAACCAATGATTACTCATTAAGTAAGTGCTCTCTTATTCATTTATTCATCTATTTTTCATTTTATTGTTCGTTTTTGTAGACAGCGCAGGTGAATACCACTTTTTTTCATTTGATATACCTTACAGGTGTACACAAAACCTGTCACAATCACCAGCAGCACTCTACATTCAGCAATTTTGTTTCCTACTAGGAACTTTCAGGAGCGCCAGTGCTTTCTACTTCCAAATTTATTATTTAGCTTTTCCTGGCATCGCAGGAGCGGCACCGTGCTTTAGTGGGTCTAGAGGGACTTTAACCCCATGTCCTTGGGGCAGAGTCCTGTGACCAAACACTAGCGCACTTTCTGCGGTATTGTGGCTCTGTGAAGCAACAGAGTTTGTCTCTATATACACCGGGTGACGTTAACCCGTGTGTGTTCATTATTATACCACCAAATAGTGTCCGCCATTACCGGGCAGAAGGTATCTCTGCACGGTGGACCCCGGGCTGCGAACGCACCTTATTACTACTCTTTTATTATTTGGTGCGTTCCGCCAGCCGTACCATAAAAGATATAATGGACCCAATTCATTACAACTGGCATATCGTGCAGGAATAAAGTGCACCTGACACAATAAGAGGTGCATAGCATTTAATGGCTTGGGTGCATCTTATTACTGGTGTGCACTTACGTGCACCTCACCAGAAATGTTACTGTACATTTCTGGCATAAGTTACAGCACTAAGGTGGAGTACCTTATGGAGAATTGGTTGGGTGGGCTTCTTCATGCCTTGTCCTGCCCATGAGCCACCCACTTTGGTGGACCTGGCCAAGACTGACTAAAAATGCCAAAAGTAAAAAAATGCACAAATTTGATATGTACATAAATGTTGTGACTTTTCAAAGTGTGCTACCTCATTGAAATCTGGGAAAAATACTTTGATGAATCACAGCTTAGGTTCTTCTTGAAGCTATATGTAAAAAAAATATATGAGAGGCTCACCGCTATCCATATTCTTCTAATTCCATATTGTTTTTAGCCATTGTGCTGAGCTATCTTGGCTTTTATTTTCATAAATTCAGACAGTCCTCCATTCCTTAACTGTACCCATCTTTTTTAAGACTCTGATTCCTAATACAGTCACACACAACATGGCATCATGGGACATCACACCTCTCCTCCAGCATGTCTGCAAGACCAAACATAGATACATTGTAATATAACATACCATGGCAAGTAAAAGTTTGAGCACCCCTGCTCAAAATTACTGTTACTGTGAACAGTTAAGCAGTAAATTTTGTGTTTATTTTCAGAAAATGAGAAATGGTCAAAAAAACAAAAAAATGCTGACCTGAAATAATGGTAAGAAAACAAGTTCATAATAATTTAGAGGCAAGAATATTAAAATTTTAACTCAGGAAGAGTTCAGAAATCAATATTTTGTGGAATAACCATGATTTTTAATTACAGCTTTCATGCGTCTTGGCATGCTTTCCACCAGTCTTTCACACTGCTTTTGGGTGACCTTATGCCACTCCTGCTACATAAAGTTAAGCAGTTCTTCTTTGTTTGATGGCTTGTAACTATCCATCTTCCTCTTGATTACATTCCAGAGGTTTTCAATGGGGTTCAGGTCTGGAGATTGGGATGGCCATGACAGGGATTTGATGTGGTGGTCCTTCATCCACACATTGATTGACCTAGCTGTGTGGCATGGTGCATTGTCCTTCTGGAAAAAACAATCCTCAGAGTTGGGGAACATTTCCTGAGCAGAAGGAATCAATCTGCCCAATGTGAAGCCTTGCTGAAGCATCTCCAGATCATCACCGATCCTGCACCAAATTTCACAGTGGGTGCAAGTGCAAGCTGAGAGCAGGACCTGAGAAGCCTCCTTCACTGCGTGTCAGATCGCTAGTCTGACACAGAGCTCTGCAAAGTGTCAAATCAGCGATCTGACACTATATAGTGATGTCCCATCCTGGGACAAAGTAAACAAGTAAAAAAGAAAATGAACATGTGTGAAAATATATTTTTTAAATTCCTGAATAAAGAAAAAAATAAATATTTTTCCAAAAAATACAAATCTTTATGTAAACAAAAAAAACAATAAAAGTACACATTTAGTATCACCGCGTCCGTAACGACCTGACCACATATAAAACTGTCCCACCAGTTAACCCCTTTAGTGAACCCCTTAAAAAAACAAGGCAAGAAAACAATACTTTATCATCATACCGCCGAACAAAAAGTGGAATAACACGCAATTAAAAAGACGGATATAAATAAACATGGTGCAGCTGAAAACGTCATCTTGTCCCGCAAAAAACAAGCTGCGTCATCAGTGAAAAAATAAAAAAGTTATAGCTTGCAGAATAAAGCGATGCAAAAATAATTATTTTTTTATGTAAAATTGTTTTTATTATATCAAAGCACCAGAACATAAAAAATTATATAAATGAGGTATCGCTGTAATCGTACTAGCTGGAAGAATAAAACCGCATTATAAATTTTACCAAACATGGAACGGTATAAACGCCCCACACAAAAGAAATTCCTGAATTGCTGGTTTTTGTTAATTCTGCCTCCAAAAAATCGAAATAAAAAGCAATCAAAAAATGTAATGTGCCCAAAAATGGCACCAATAAAGACGATAACTCGTCCCGCAAAAAATAAGACCTTACATGACTCTGTGGGCCAAAATATGGAAAAATTATAGCTCTCAAAATGTGATGATGCAAAACATTTTTTTGCAATAAAAAGCGTCTTTTAGTGTGTCACAGCTGTCAAACATAAAAACCCGCTATAAAAACCTGCTATAAATAGTAAATCAAACCCCCTTTATCACCCCCTTAGTTAGGGAAAAATAATAAAATAGAAAAATATATTCATTTTCCCATTAGGGTTAGGGTTTGGGCTAAAGTTAGGGTTAGGGTTGGGATTAGGGTTATGGTTAGGGTTGTAGTTAGACTTGGGCAGTTTCTACTGTTTAGGCACATCAGGGGCTCTCCAAACGCAGCATGGTGTGTGTTAGGAGTCGAGTTTCCTCTGCTGCACAGGGGGAATCTCGATCCGTGTCTGCTGCGGTCTCCCATTCTCCATCGGCCACAGTGGAGCCTGCTCAGCGGAGACGTCGGTCCCAGCATCTCACTGAGGCTCTGCTATTGCACCATGCACTGATCTGCGGTGAGCAGGCTTTTCTGGGACTAAGTCCTGCTTTGCACACACTGAGCATGCCCAGGGCAAGATCTCTCAGTGGAGATCAAGGGTCACATGCTCAGGTACTGCAGCCAAATCTATTGGTCCTTCTAGGAAGGTCCTGTAGGTGCGCAGGCTCTGTTGCAGTCTTCCATTGGTCCTTTTTAGGAAGGTCCTGTACGTGCTGCAGCTATTTAAGGCTCGCATGGCCGCACGGCCATGCGCTAGTATCTTCCAAAGTTACGTGCTTTGCGCCACTGTGGTCATGTGTTTGAATGTGTTCAGTGACCCGGCTGAAATAAGCCCTAGAATGCTGGCACCTCCGGCGAAGAGATTGTGTTTGAGTGTATTCAGGGACCTGGCTGAAATAAGCCCCTAGAATGCTGGCACCTCCGACGAGGAGTGTTGTGTGCATGCATGACCACTGACTGCTCTCATCTGGGTAGTTAGCCTGTGCCTCTGTGAGAGTCTAACAGGGCACAGGGCTTTGCTTTCTCGGCTGCTCTGTGAAGCTAACAGAGCCGGTTTATACCGCCATATTGTGCTGCCATTCACTTTGCAGCAGGTTCTTTCCTGCACGGTGGATCCCGGGTTGCGAACGCACCAATCCCATCAATAAATATATTCGGTGCGTTCCGCAAACCCTAACAGTATACTAGCACCAGGATCTGGCTAAGTAATGTCGGACGAACAGCGATTTCAGGGGTACATCCAGCTGCTGGAGGGTCGGTTGACGTCTCTTGAGCGTGCAACCTCGGCGGTGGATGTTACCGCAATAGCTGTTCGGGCTGCTAGCGTGGCTGCAGCAGCTTTACCCACTGCCACCTCTATTCCGACCATATCTCACCTCCCATTGCCTGAGAGATACTCTGGGGACAGTAAGTCCTGTAGTGGTTTCGTGAGCCAGTGTGGTATACACCTCAAGCTCCTGGCTGCACGTTTTCCCACAGAGTGGGCAAAGGTGGGATACATAATCTATCTCTTGTCGGACAGGGCGTTGGAGTGGGCTACGCCGCTGTGGGAGCGCAACGATCATGTGGTGCGGAGTGTTCCTCGGTTTCTGGACACTCTGAAACAGGTCTTTGTAGGACCTTAAGTCACCCATGATACAGCGCTCCAGCTGCTGGCTTTGACTCAGGGTTCAGACATGGTCAGCCATTTTGCGGTTACCTTCCCCGGATGTTAGCGTCTGAGTTGGAATGGCCAAATAAAACCCTCATTCCCGTATTTTGGAGGGGGCTGGCTGACCATGTGAAGGACGCTTTGGCTACTAGGGAGATTCCTGCCACACTGGAGGAGCTCATAGCTGTATCAACTCGCATAGACCTTCGTTTTCACGAGCGAAGGTTGGAGTGAGCCCAGTGTAGGCAGAGGTTTCGGCTGGCTCCCACCTTCACCAGACCTCTGGAATCTCCAGTCCAGGCGTCCGAGTCACATGAGGCCATAGAGTTGACACGAGCAGGACCCAAGTCCCAGTCCGCTCGTGCACATAAGGTCTGTCATGTTTGCCAGCAGTCAGGACATCTTGCCTCCAAGTGTCCTCAGCGGTCGGGGAAACGTCAGTGTCTAGTGGCAGTAGGAGGAGGTACACTAGACACGGCGACATTTGCCCCAAAGTTGTCCTTCAAGGGGACAATTACCTTTGGCCCATCCACTCTTGTGGTAGAGCTATGCGTGGACTCTGGGGCGGAGGGTAATTTTATGTCATCCGCTTTCGCCCAGCGTCACGCAATACCCCTGGTTATGCTCGCCAAACCAGTAACCGTTCGAGTGGTAAATGGGTCGACACTACCCTCGCAGATTACCCACCAAACCATTCCTATCACGCTTTCTGTGTCTCCATCACATCAGGAGATTATCTCCCTATTAGTCATTCCTGAGGAAATTGATGAGGTCCTGTTGGGGATACCATGGCTACGCTACCATTCTCCTCATATAGAGTGGTCCTCAGGGAGAATTTTGGGATGGAGTAAATCCTGCGAGGGTAGATGTCAGAGGGAGTGCGTTCAGGTTGCTACAACTCAGGTACCCACAGATCTTTCCTCTCTCCCCAAACACTATTGGCCCTATACAGACGTGTTCTCCAAAAAGGCTGTGGAGACCCTTCCGCCTCACCGCCCCTATGACTGTCCTATTGACCTCTTGCCTGGTGCTGAGCCTGCCCGGGGTCGAGTTTATCCGTTATCTCTCCCGGAAATGGAGGCAATGTCTCAGTACATCCAAGAGAATCTGGCAAGAGGATTCATTAGGAAGTCAGTGTCACCTGCAGGGGCAGGGTTCTTCTTCGTACAGAAGAAGACAGGGGACTTACGTCCATGCATAGATTACAGGGGTCTTAACGCTATCACCGTTAAGAACAAGTACCCATTACCCCTCATTTCTGAGCTTTTTGATAGGCTACGGGGAGCAAGGGTATTTACAAAATTAGATCTGCGGGGTGCCTACAACCTGATTCGCATCCGTGAGGGGGACGAATGGAAGACGACTTTTAACACCAGGGATGGGCATTATGAATACCTGGTGATGCCCTTCGGGCTCCGCTGCTCATTGCAGCTTTTGAGCGTAGCGAGGCTCAAGGGGGGGGGCCCTAGGAGGGGGGTAATGTTAGGAGTCGAGTTTCCTCTGCTGCACAGGGGAAATCTCGATCCGTGTCTCCTGCGGTCTCCCATTCTCCATCGGCTGCAGTGGAGCCTGCTTAGCGGAGACATCGGTCCCAGGGTCTCACTGAGACTGATTCTGTGCAAAGGGTTACTGCTGCCTCTCCAGGCTCTGCTATTGTACCCTGCACTGATCTGCAGCGAGCAGGCTTTTCTGGGACTAAGTCCTGCTTTGCACACACTGAGCATGACCAGGGCAAGATCTCTCAGTGGAGATCAAGGGTCACATGCTCAGGTACTGCAGCCAAATCTATTGGTCCTTCTAGGAAGGTCCTGTAGGTGTGCAGGCTCTGTTGCAGTCTCTCATTGGTCCTTTTTAGGAAGGTCCTGTACGTGCTGCAGCTATTTAAGGCTCGCATGGCCGCACGGCCATGCGCTAGTATCTTCCAAAGTTACGTGCTTTGCACCACTGTGGTCATGTGTTTGAATATGTTCATGGACCCGGCCGAAATAAGCCCCTAGAATGCTGGCACCTCTGGCGAGGAGTGTTGTGCATGACCACTGACTGCTCTCATCTGGGTAGTTAGCCTGTGCCTCTGTGAGAGTCTAACAGGGCACAGGGCTTTGCTTTCTCGGCTGCTCTGTGAAGCTAACAGAGCTGGTTCATACCGCCATATTGTGCTGCCATTCACTTTGCAGCAGGTTCTTTCCTGCACGGTGGATCCCGGGTTGCGAACGCACCAATCCCATCAATAAATATATTCGGTGCGTTCCGCAAACCCTAACAGTGTGTGATCTCAATTCCAGCCAATTCTACATTGAAAAAGTCAAACGGTGCCCCTTCTCTGCCATGTGCCCAAACAGTGGTTTACCCCCACATAGAGTGTCAGCGTACTCAGGACAAATTGGACAATAAATCTTTGGGTCCAAATTCTTCTGTTACTCTTGCAAAAATAAAAAATTGGGGCAGAAAATATCATTTTTGTGGAAAAAATATGATTTTTTATTTTTATGGTTCTACGTTATAAACTTCTGTGAAGCACTTGGGGGTTCAAATTTCGCACACCACACATCTATATAAGTTTCTTGGGGGGTCTAGTTTCCAATATGGGGTCACTTGTGGGGGTTTCCACTGTTTAGGCACATCAGGGGCTCTTCAAACGCGACATAACGCCTGCAGACCATTCCATCAAAGTCTGCAATCCAAAATGTCACGACTTCCCTTCCGAGCCCCGATGTGTGCCCAAACAGTAGTTTTCTCCCACATATAGCATATCAGTGTACTCAGGACAAATTGGACAACAACTTTTGGGGTACGATTTCACCTGTTACCCTTGAGAATATAAAAAATTGGGGACTAAAAGATCATGTTTGTGGAAAAAATATGATTTTTTTATTTTCACCCTTGGGCGTTATAAACTTTAGTGAAACACCTGGGGGTTCAAAGTTCTCACCACACATCTAGACAAGTTCCTTGGGAGAAAACAACAACCGAAAAAACAAACCTACCCCTTAAAACCATCAATCTTTATTAATCATCTAGTACAAAACACATAATCATCATAAATCTGGATAAAAAACATCCCTATTGGGGACCAAATTCCTGGAATTAGGGACACAGCATATATATATATATATATATATATATATATATATATACACTTAAATAGATGTCGTTTTTATACCAAGAAGAAACACAATAGAAAAACTCAAAAAATGTGAAAAATAATAACACAAAACCAAAAAGATGAAAAAAATATAAAAAATGAAAATATTACATATAATATGCCTATTCTGACCCTAGTAGGCCCTAAAGTCTGATAACCTTCCTTACAGCGGAGGTTGGCACCCTAAATTTTCGATGTGGTGCCCCCGCTCCACGGTGGCTGTCCCTTATATCCCTAGGTGACCCCTAAGCATCTAATACCCACAGACAAAAGACACACATATATGGATCAAATTAGATCCATAGTAACATACCAAGCACTAATATATAAGCTATCTGCTGTAACTAACACTATTGACTAAGAGCTTTAAAAAGTTGTTTATAAAACTATGTGAAAAATATGTAATTTTCACAAATCTGTGATCAGTAGGCACCTAGAACTGCTCCTAAGTTGTCCTGTATATATATATATTAGCAACAGGTATATCTTTGCCAGTATAACAACCGTATGCAAGATTGTCCTACACTAATACACCAGCTTTACTGAATACTCAGATGAGCTAGAAAAAAAGGAAGAGCGCTCATGTATCCATAGCTTATCATAGAAGGGATATACCCACACAATTGTTTATAGCTGATGCCTTAGTCAAAAACACAGTGCTAAATAAACCACTCATGCACCATATATTATCTGTTTTCATAGGCAATTTAGATACACACTCCCAGCTACCTAGTTTACAATAGCGGGGATATACCCACACAGATATTGTATGTATCACTGCTTAAATAGATACGATACGATACGATACACTTTATTGATCCCGTGGGAAATTATGGTATCACAGCAGCACAACTTACATCATAAGAATCATAAAATGAATTACTTAATTGACATAACAGTTTGTTGACAGAAGAACATTATACATTATACATTAGAATAGGATATACACAGCGGGTGAACTGAAAAGTAGAAGGAATAAAGTAGACAATCCCCTTTATGATTTAACCCTAATGTTATTGTTGTACATCCCCATAGCAGTTGGCACAAACGATTTCCTATATTTTTTCTTCTTACACCTTAGAAGTATTAGCCGGTTACTGAAGGTGCTCTTCTGTCTCATGAATAGCTCATATAGTGGATGTGCATTATTGTTCATAATTGCCATACACTTTTTCAGAGTTCTTCTCTCCACTACCTCCTCAAAAGAGTCCAGATTGCAGCCGACAGCAGAGCTTGCCTTTTTGATAAGCTTATTCAGCCTATTAGCATCAGAGGCCCGCACACTACTACCCCAGCATATGATTGCAAAAAAAATGGCACTTGCCACCACAAACTGGTAGAACATTTCTAACATTTTGCTGCACACATTAAAAGACCTCAGTTTCCTTAGGAAATACAATCTGCTCATCCCTTTCTTGTAGACAAACTCTGAGTGGCATCTCCAGTCCAGTTTGCTGTCCAAATGGACCCCCAAATATTTATAACTCTCCACCTGCTCTACCTCCTGACCAGCAATAGTGATCGGTAAGCATTCCAACTTAATCCTGCTATAGTTGGCCACCAACTCCTTGGTTTTCTTAACATTTAGTTGTAGATAGTTACCATTGCACCAATCCACGAAATTCGACACCACCCTTCTATATTCCTCATCCCCCCGATCTCCCCTAATACATCCCACAACCACAGAGTCATCCGAAAATTTTTGAAGGTGGCAAAGATCAGATTTATACTGAAAGTCTGATGTATACAGTGTGAATAGAAAGGGTGCAAGCACCGTTCCCTGGGGGGCACCTACACTGCTCAGTAATCTGCTTGACACAACTGCTCCCATCTGTACAAACTGTGGCCGATCTGATAGGTAGTCAGTTATCCAATTTCTCATCCCCACCTCCACCTTCATATCAGTCATCTTTTTGTGTAGTAAAGGTGGCTGCAGGGAATTAAATGCACTCGAGAAATCAAAGAACATCGCTCGCACCATGGTTCCGTCAGTCTCCAGAAATGAATGTACACTATGTAACAGGGAAAGAATAGCATCATCCACCCCCAATCTATGTCGGTAAGCAAACTGAAGGGGATCAATAAAAGCGTTAACCCGCGGTCTTAAGTGAGCAAGAACTAATCTTTCCAAGGCCTTCATAGCATGAGATGTTAAGGCTACAGGATGATAGTCATTTAGGGTTGCAGGAGAAGAAGTCTTGGGTACCGGCACCAGACAGGAAGTTTTCCATAACACTGGTACCCTCTGTGTTTGTAGACTTCCATTAAATAGGAGTGTAAAGACAGTACACAGCTGGTCTGCACAAACTTTAAGGACATGTGAGCTGAGTCCATCTGGTCCTGCTGCTTTACCAATGTTAAGTGACTTAAACTGCCTCCTCACATCATTTTCGGATACTCTAAAATTAGTCTGCTCCTCCTCCAATATCGATGTTGCAGAATTTGCACCCAATTCCCCTCCACTTCCAGTTGGCAGTACACATGTACTGCTAAATCTATCAAAATACTCGTTCATCTCATTAGCCTTGTCCAGTTTTCCTCCCCTGTGATCAGACCTTTCCTTTAAGCCCAGTCAGTAATTTCATTCCTGACCAAACCTCCCTGGTATTATTGTGGGACAGTTTATTTTCAAGTTTAATTCTGAAGGCTTTCTGGGCCTCCTTTATTTTATACTTCAATTCATGCTGTATCATTTTAATTTCCTCTTTGTCGCCTATCAAGATCAAGTGCTTAGTATACCATAGATTGCACCATATATAGTGTTGAGCGATACCGTCCGATACTTGAAAGTATCGGTATCGGAAAGTATCGGCCGATACCGGCAAAGTATCGGATCTAATCCGATACCGATACCCGATACTAGGGTTGAGCGAAACGGGTCGATCATTTTCAAAAGTCGCCGACTTTTGGCTAAGTCGGCGTCTCATGAAACCCGATCCGACCCCTGTGCTTGTCGGCCATGCGGTACGCGACTTTCGCGCCAAAGTCGCGTTTCAATGACGCGAAAAGCGCCATTTCTCAGCCAATGAAGGTGAACGCAGAGTGTGGGCAGCGTGATGACATAGATCCTGGTCCCCACCATCTTAGAGAAGGGCATTGCAGTGATTGGCTTGCTGTCTGCGGCGTCACAGGGGCTATAAAGGGGCGTTCCCGCCGACCGCCATCTTACTGCTGCTGATCTGAGCTTAGGGACAGGTTGCTGCCGCTTCGTCAGAAGCAGGGAGAGCGTTAGGCAGGGTCCACTAACCACCAAACCGCTTGTGCTGCAGCGATTTCCACTGTCCAACACCACCTTCGGTGTGCAGGGACTGTGGAAGCTATTTTTTTTTTTTTTCCCCTCAGCGCTGTAGCTCATTGGGCTGCCCTAGAAGGCTCCGTGATAGCTGTATTGCTGTGTGTACGCCACTGTGGAAACCAACTGCTTTTTTCAAAGCACATATCCTCTTGTTCCTTCCTTTCTGCACAGCTATCTTTTTTGTTTGTCCACACTTTTTATTTAATTTGTGCATCAGTCCACTCCTATTGCTGCCTGCCATACCTGGCTTACATTACTGCAGGGAGATAGTAATTGTAGGACAGTTTTTTTTTTTTTTTTGTTTTTTTTTGTGGGAGATTAAGATTGGCATTTCTGCTACAGTGCCATCCCTGTGTGTGCCATCTCTCACTGAGTGGGCCATAGAAAGCCTATTTATTTTTTCCGTGATTTGTGTTCTAAAATGTACCTCAACACAAAAACACTACATCAATCAGGGGGAGAAAAATATTGGCCTCAGTCAGGGCTTGTGTGCCACTGCTGTGTGTGCTATCTCTCATTCAGTGGGCTATAGCAAGCCTATTTTTTTATTTTTTTTTTTAATATTATTTGGTTTCTAAAGTCTCCCTGAAAAAAAAAAAAAAACCTAAAAAAACAGTGGGAGAGTAATATTGCCCTTTCAGCTTGTGTGCCAGTCTTGACTCCTGGGTGTGCCACCTCTCTCCCTCTCATTCAGTGGGCCATAGAAAGCCTATTTATTTTTTTTTTTAAATATTATTGGGTTTCTAAAGTCTCCCTTAAAAAACAAAAAATACATAAAAAAACAGTGGGAGAGTAATATTGCCCTTTCAGCTTGTGTGCCAGTCTTGACTCCTGGGTGTGCCACCTCTCTCCCTTTCATTCAGTGGGCCATAGAAAGCCTATTTATTTTTTCCGTGATTTGTGTTCTAAATTCTACCTCAACACAAAAACACTACATCAATCAGTGGGAGAAAAATATTGGCCTCAGTCAGGGCTTGTGTGCCACTGCTGTGTGTGCTATCTCTCATTCAGTGGGCTATAGCAAGCCTATTTTTTTATTTTTTTTTTAATATTATTTGGTTTCTAAAGTCTCCCTGAAAAAAAAAAAAAACCTAAAAAAACAGTGGGAGAGTAATATTGCCCTTTCAGCTTGTGTGCCAGTCTTGACTCCTGGGTGTGCCACCTCTCTCCCTCTCATTCAGTGGGCCATAGAAAGCCTATTTATTTATTTTTTTAAATATTATTGGGTTTCTAAAGTCTCCCTTAAAAAACAAAAAATACATAAAAAAACAGTGGGAGAGTAATATTGCCCTTTCAGCTTGTGTGCCAGTCTTGACTCCTGGGTGTGCCACCTCTCTCCCTTTCATTCAGTGGGCCATAGAAAGCCTATTTATTTTTTCCGTGATTTGTGTTCTAAATTCTACCTCAACACAAAAACACTACATCAATCAGTGGGAGAAAAATATTGGCCTCAGTCAGGGCTTGTGTGCCACTGCTGTGTGTGCTATCTCTCATTCAGTGGGCTATAGCAAGCCTATTTTTTTATTTTTTTTTTTAATATTATTTGGTTTCTAAAGTCTCCCTGAAAAAAAAAAAAAAACCTAAAAAAACAGTGGGAGAGTAATATTGCCCTTTCAGCTTGTGTGCCAGTCTTGACTCCTGGGTGTGCCACCTCTCTCCCTCTCATTCAGTGGGCCATAGAAAGCCTATTTATTTTTTTTAAAAAATATTATTGGGTTTCTAAAGTCTCCCTGAAAAAACAAAAAATACATAAAAAAACAGTGGGAGAGTAATATTGCCCTTTCAGCTTGTGTGCCAGTCTTGACTCCTGGGTGTGCCACCTCTCTCCCTTTCATTCAGTGGGCCATAGAAAGCCTATTTATTTTTTCCGTGATTTGTGTTCTAAATTCTACCTCAACACAAAAACACTACATCAATCAGAGGGAGAAAAATATTGGCCTCAGTCAGGGCTTGTGTGCCACTGCTGTGTGTGCTATCTCTCATTCAGTGGGCTATAGCAAGCCTATTTTTTTATTTTTTTTTTAATATTATTTGGTTTCTAAAGTCTCCCTGAAAAAAAAAAAAAAAACCTAAAAAAACAGTGGGAGAGTAATATTGCCCTTTCAGCTTGTGTGCCAGTCTTGACTCCTGGGTGTGCCACCTCTCTCCCTCTCATTCAGTGGGCCATAGAAAGCCTATTTATTTTTTTTTTAAATATTATTGGGTTTCTAAAGTCTCCCTGAAAAAACAAAAAATACATAAAAAAACAGTGGGAGAGTAATATTGCCCTTTCAGCTTGTGTGCCAGTCTTGACTCCTGGGTGTGCCACCTCTCTCCCTTTCATTCAGTGGGCCATAGAAAGCCTATTTATTTTTTCCGTGATTTGTGTTCTAAATTCTACCTCAACACAAAAACACTACATCAATCAGTGGGAGAAAAATATTGGCCTCAGTCAGGGCTTGTGTGCCACTGCTGTGTGTGCTATCTCTCATTCAGTGGGCTATAGCAAGCCTATTTTTTTATTTTTTTTTTTAATATTATTTGGTTTCTAAAGTCTCCCTGAAAAAAAAAAAAAAACCTAAAAAAACAGTGGGAGAGTAATATTGCCCTTTCAGCTTGTGTGCCAGTCTTGACTCCTGGGTGTGCCACCTCTCTCCCTCTCATTCAGTGGGCCATAGAAAGCCTATTTATTTTTTTTTAAAAATATTATTGGGTTTCTAAAGTCTCCCTGAAAAAACAAAAAATACATAAAAAAACAGTGGGAGAGTAATATTGCCCTTTCAGCTTGTGTGCCAGTCTTGACTCCTGGGTGTGCCATCTCTCTCCCTTTCATTCAGTGGGCCATAGAAAGCCTATTTATTTTTTCCGTGATTTGTGTTCTAAATTCTACCTCAACACAAAAACACTACATCAATCAGTGGGAGAAAAATATTGGCCTCAGTCAGGGCTTGTGTGCCACTGCTGTGTGTGCTATCTCTCATTCAGTGGGCTATAGCAAGCCTATTTTTTTTTTTTTTTTTTAATATTATTTGGTTTCTAAAGTCTCCCTGAAAAAAAAAAAAAAACCTAAAAAAACAGTGGGAGAGTAATATTGCCCTTTCAGCTTGTGTGCCAGTCTTGACTCCTGGGTGTGCCACCTCTCTCCCTCTCATTCAGTGGGCCATAGAAAGCCTATTTATTTTTTTTTTTAAATATTATTGGGTTTCTAAAGTCTCCCTGAAAAAACAAAAAATACATAAAAAAACAGTGGGAGAGTAATATTGCCCTTTCAGCTTGTGTGCCAGTCTTGACTCCTGGGTGTGCCACCTCTCTCCCTTTCATTCAGTGGGCCATAGAAAGCCTATTTATTTTTTCCGTGATTTGTGTTCTAAATTCTACCTCAACACAAAAACACTACATCAATCAGTGGGAGAAAAATATTGGCCTCAGTCAGGGCTTGTGTGCCACTGCTGTGTGTGCTATCTCTCATTCAGTGGGCTATAGCAAGCCTATTTTTTTTTTTTTTTTTTAATATTATTTGGTTTCTAAAGTCTCCCTGAAAAAAAAAAAAAAACCTAAAAAAACAGTGGGAGAGTAATATTGCCCTTTCAGCTTGTGTGCCAGTCTTGACTCCTGGGTGTGCCACCTCTCTCCCTCTCATTCAGTGGGCCATAGAAAGCCTATTTATTTATTTTTTTAAATATTATTGGGTTTCTAAAGTCTCCCTGAAAAAACAAAAAATACATAAAAAAACAGTGGGAGAGTAATATTGCCCTTTCAGCTTGTGTGCCAGTCTTGACTCCTGGGTGTGCCACCTCTCTCCCTTTCATTCAGTGGGCCATAGAAAGCCTATTTATTTTTTCCGTGATTTGTGTTCTAAATTCTACCTCAACACAAAAACACTACATCAATCAGTGGGAGAAAAATATTGGCCTCAGTCAGGGCTTGTGTGCCACTGCTGTGTGTGCTATCTCTCATTCAGTGGGCTATAGCAAGCCTATTTTTTTTTTTTTTTTTTTAATATTATTTGGTTTCTAAAGTCTCCCTGAAAAAAAAAAAAAAACCTAAAAAAACAGTGGGAGAGTAATATTGCCCTTTCAGCTTGTGTGCCAGTCTTGACTCCTGGGTGTGCCACCTCTCTCCCTCTCATTCAGTGGGCCATAGAAAGCCTATTTATTTTTATTTTTAAATATTATTGGGTTTCTAAAGTCTCCCTTAAAAAAAAAAAAAACCTAAAAAAACAGTGGGAGAGTAATATTGCCCTTTCAGCTTGTGTGCCAGTCTTGACTCCTGGGTGTGCCACCTCTCTCCCTCTCATTCAGTGGGCCATAGAAAGCCTATTTATTTATTTTTTAAAATATTATTGGGTTTCTAAAGTCTCCCTTAAAAAACCAAAAATACATAAAAAAACAGTGGGAGAGTAATATTGCCCTTTCAGCTTGTGTGCCAGTCTTGACTCCTGGGTGTGCCACCTCTCTCTCTCTAATTGTGGGCCATAGAAAGCCTTTTTTTTTTTTTTTTTTTTTTTTATATTATTTGGTTTCTAAAGTCTCCCTGAAAAAAAACAAAACATAAATTAGGTGGGAGATTAATATTGACATTAGTGCTTGAGTGACAGTCCTGCGTGTGTGTCATCTCTGTGATTTTGTGCCACAGAAAACAGAGTGTGTAACATTGTGCCTGATTTTCCTTGTGGTCTCACCAACCTGTTAAGGGATATTGAAATCATACTGAAGTTATAGCTCACCGTGTAAGTTGTTTGACAGCAACAAATAAAGTTACTTTGGTTAAGATTTTAAAACAATGAGGAAGTCTGGTGCAAGAGGTCGTCGTGGGCGTTCATTGTCAGCTGGTAATGATGGTAGTGGTAGTGGAGCATCAGGTGGTCGTGGGGATAAAAATATTCCACCTAAGTCTGGAGCTGTGGAGCCAGTTTCATCGTCAGGCTACACAAGGCCTCGAACGCTCTCTTTTCTGGGAGTAGGAAAACCGCTTTTAAAGGCGGAGCAGCAACAGCAAGTTTTGGCTTACATTGCAGACTCAGCCTCTAGCTCTTTTGCCTCCTCTTCCGAAACTGGTAAATGTAAAAGCAGCGCGTCGCTTGTGGATGTTCACGGTCAGGGACAAGTCGCTTCCTTGTCCTCCTCAGCAAAAACTACAACAAGAGAGAAGGATGCAGCAGGCGACACAACGGGTCACTCCATGGAGCTCTTTACACATACCGTCCCTGGCTTAGAAAGTGAAACATTTAACAGGCCATGCCCATTACAAGTATATTCTGACATGGAGTGCACTGATGCACAGCCACAGCCAGAGTACTATGCTGCTCCTTTGACTCAGACCACCACATTGCCCTCTCAGGGTACAGATCCACAATCAGACCCTGATGAGACTATGTTGCCCCGCCACGAACGCTATACCACCGACCGACACAGTGACACAGACGAAGTTGCACACGAGCTCGAAGAGGAGGTAATAGATGACCCAGTTATTGACCCCGATTGGCAGCCATTGGGGGAACAGGGTGCAGGCGGCAGTAGTTCAGAAGCGGAGGTGGAGGAGGGGCCGCAGCAGGCATCAACATCGCAACAGGTTCCATCTGCCGGGCCCGTATCTGGCCCAAAACGCGTGTCAAAGCCAAAACCTGTTGGAGCACAGCGTTGCCATCCGGTTAAAGCTCAGTCTGCAATCCCTGAAAAGGGATCCGAGTCTAGGAAGAGTGCAGTCTGGCATTTTTTTAAACAACATCCAACTGATCAGCGCAAAGTCATCTGTCAAAAATGTTCAACTAGCTTAAGCAGAGGTCAGAATCTGAAAAGTCTAAATACTAGTTGCATGCATAGACACTTAACCACCATGCATTTTCAAGCCTGGACTAACTACCAAACGTCCCTCAAGGTTGTAGCACCCTCGGCCAATGAAGCTAGTCAGCAACGCAACATCCCTTCCGTCACTGTAAGGCCACCATTTTCCGCACCACCGGCAGTATCTGTGCAGGTTTCTTTGCCAGCCAAAAGCAGTCAGGGTCAGGGAATCACCAGTTTTGTAGGAGGAAATATTGCATCTAGGGCACCGGCGGAAACAATACCGTCTCCAACCGTCTCTCAGTCTGCCATGTACACCGGCACACCCGAAAGTTCCACGATCTCCAGCTCTCCAGTCCAGCTCACCCTACATGAGACTCTGGTTAGAAAAAGGAAGTACTTATCCTCGCATCCGCGTACACAGGGTTTTAACGCCCACATAGCTAGACTAATCTCGTTAGAGATGATGCCCTACCGGTTAGTTGAAAGCGAAGCTTTCAAAGCCCTGATGGAGTACGCTGAACCACGATACGAGCTACCCAGTCGACACTTTTTTTCCAGAAAAGCCATCCCAGCCCTGCACCAGCATGTTAAACAGCGCATCGTCCATGCACTCAGGCAATCTGTGAGTACAAAGGTGCACCTGACTACAGATGCATGGACCAGTAGGCATGGCCAGGGACGTTATGTGTCCATCACGGCACACTGGGTGAATGTGGTGGATGCAGGGTCCACAGGCGACATCAATTTAGGGACAGTTGTGCCTAGCCCACGGTCTAGGAAACAGTTGGCTGTAGGCGTTCGCACCCCCTCCTCCTCCTCGTCCTCCTGCAGAAGCTACAGCTCTTCCACAGAACGCAGTCTGCCAACCACTCCATCGGCAGATGACACTGTTGCACACCAGTTGTCCCATTATGGGCCAGCTACTGCCAAGCGTCAGCAGGCTGTATTGGCTATGAAGTGCTTGGGCGACAACAGACACACCGCGGAAGTTCTGTCCGAGTTCTTGCAACAAGAAACGCAGTCGTGGCTGGGCACAGTAGATCTTGAGGCAGGCAAGGTAGTGAGTGATAACGGAAGGAATTTCATGGCTGCCATCTCCCTTTCCCAACTGAAACACATTCCTTGCCTGGCTCACACCTTAAACCTGGTGGTGCAGTGCTTATTGAAAACTTATCCTGGGTTCTCCGACCTGCTCCTCAAAGTGCGTGCACTTTGCTCACATATCCGACGTTCGCCTGTACACGCCAGCCGTATGCAGACCTATCAGCGGTCTTTGAACCTTCCCCAGCATCGCCTAATCATAGACGTTGCAACAAGGTGGAACTCAACACTGCACATGCTTCAGAGACTGTGCGAACAGAGGCGTGCTGTTATTTATTTGTGGGAGGATACACGGGCAGGCAGTAGGATGGCAGACATGGAGTTGTCAGGTGTGCAGTGGTCTAAGATACAAGACATGTGTCAAGTCCTTCAGTGTTTTGAGGAATGCACACGGCTGGTTAGTGCAGACAACGCCGTAATAAGCATGAGCATCCCCCTAATGCGTCTGCTGATGCAAAGTTTGACGCACATAAAGGAGCAGGCGTCTGCACCAGAGGAAGAGGAAAGCCTTGATGACAGTCAGCCATTGTCTGGTCAGGGCAGTGTACAGGACGAGGTAGCGGGCGAAGAGGAGGTGGAGGACGAGGAGGATGATGGGGATGAGTATATTTTTAATGCCGAACCTTTCCCGGGGGCACAGGAATTTGGTTGCATGTCACGGCCGGGTTCTGGTTTTTTGAGGGACACAAGTGACGTAGATTTGCCTGCAACTGCCCCTCAACCAATCACAACCGGAGATTTGACAACTGGAACTTTGGCCCACATGGCGGATTATGCCTTACGTATCCTAAAAAGGGACACACGCATTACGAAAATGATGAACGATGACGATTACTGGTTGGCCTGCCTCCTTGATCCACGCTATAAAGGCAAATTGCAAAATATTATGCCACATGAGAACTTGGAACTAATATTAGCAACCAAACAATCAACTCTTGTTGACCGTTTGCTTCAGGCATTCCCAGCACACAGCGCACGTGATCGTTCTCACACGAGCTCCAGGGGGCAGCAGACTAGGAGTGTTAGGGGTGCACACATCAGAAGTGGCGTTGGACAGAGGGGTTTTCTGACCAGGTTGTGGAGTGATTTTGCTATGACCGCAGACAGGACAGGTACTGCTGCATCAATTGAAAGTGACAGGAGACAACATTTGTCCAGTATGGTTACTAACTATTTTTCATCCCTTATCGATGTTCTCCCTCAACCGTCATTCCCATTTGATTACTGGGCCTCCAAATTAGACACCTGGCCAGAATTGGCAGAATATGCATTGCAGGAGCTTGCTTGCCCGGCAGCAAGTGTCCTATCAGAAAGAGTATTCAGTGCTGCAGGTTCAATATTAACCGAAAAAAGGACTCGTCTGGCTACCCAAAATGTTGACGATCTAACATTCATTAAAATGAACCACAACTGGATTTCGAAATCTTTTGCCCCACCTTGCCCGGCCGACACCTAGCTTTCCTATGAAAAGCTCTTGCCTGTGAATTACTTTTCTAATGTCTAATTTGCTGCAGCTGATTGTACAGCATACGACATGTTTACACCTCCCTAAATGGCAAAACTCCCCACACGGGGCCGTGGTATCGCGACTTGGCGCAAGCACCCGTGAGACTGCTGTTTGTCTGAAGAGGTGGGTGTGCTCGCTTTTGGTTGACGGCATTGCTACTGGGTCCCTCATAGTACAATGTAGTGTCTCTGGCGGTGGTGGTGCGCACCCAACGTCAGACACACCGTTGTAACATGAGGGGCCCTGGGGCGGTCCCGCCGGCCTCAAGAGAGTTCCCCCCTACCCCAGCTCAAAATGTGCTCTACCACGTGCAAAATTATGTCGCACAGCTCCACCAATCTTTAGTCTATTCGCTGACATCATTCAATGTCTGGCACTGACAATACAAATTTGTAGACATCTATGATGCAACTTAAAGTAGTCTGTGTCTGTGTCCTATATTGGCACCATTAAATAGTTACTGCCAAATTACTATGTCAGAAACTCAGTAGATGAGCCCACCCCTGTACCTAAGTATGCCACCTTTTTTTTTGTTTTGGTTGTTTTGCGAGACATTAACATCTATTTATATTTTGGGAGTACTGGGACAGACACTCCTTGCACTACTCCTCCACTCACCACCAAGCTGCCTGTGTATCCATGTAACCGCTGTAAAGCTGCCATGAGCCTATTGTTTGTTATTTTAGGCCTTTGATAGCCTGTCTGCGGTCCCTACTTTAAATACTCCTCCACTCACCACCAAGCTGCCTGTGTATCCATGTAACCGCTGTAAAGCTGCCATGAGCCTATTGTTTGTTATTTTAGGCCTTTGATAGCCTGTCTGCGGTCCCTACTTTAAATACTCCTCCACTCACCACCAAGCTGCCTGTGTATCCATGTAACCGCTGTAAAGCTGCCATGAGCCTATTGTTTGTTATTTTAGGCCTTTGATAGCCTGTCTGCGGTCCCTACTTTAAATACTCCTCCACTGACCAGACCACTGCTGCCCGTGTACCCCTGGAACCAATTATAAAGTGCCTACAGCCAGCCCATTTTCTTATGTTAGGCCTTTGAAGCCTGTCTGCGGTCCCTACTTTAAATACTCCTCCACTCACCACCACCAAGCTGCCTGCCCGTGTATCCATGTAACCGCTGTAAAACTGCCATAAGCCTATTGTTTGTTATTTTAGGCCTTTGATAGCCTGTCTGCGGTCCCTACTTTAAATACTCCTCCACTCACCACCACCAAGCTGCCTGCCCGTGTATCCATGTAACCGCTGTAAAACTGCCATAAGCCTATTGTTTGTTATTTTAGGCCTTTGATAGCCTGTCTGCGGTCCCTACTTTAAATACTCCTCCACTGACCAGACCACTGCTGCCCGTGTACCCCTGGAACCAATTATAAAGTGCCTACAGCCAGCCCATTTTCTTATGTTAGGCCTTTGAAGCCTGTCTGCGGTCCCTACTTTAAATACTCCTCCACTGACCACCAAGCTGCCTGCCCGTGTATCCATGTAACCGCTGTAAAGCTGCCATGAGCCTATTGTTTGTTATTTTAGGCCTTTGATAGCCTGTCTGCGGTCCCTACTTTAAATACTCCTCCACTCACCACCACCAAGCTGCCTGCCCGTGTATCCATGTAACCGCTGTGAAACTGCCATGAGCCTATTGTTTGTTATGTTAGGCCTTTGATAGCCTGTCTGCGGTCCCTACTTTAAATACTCCTCCACTGACCAGACCACTGCTGCCCGTGTACCCCTGGAACCAATTATAAAGTGCCTACAGCCAGCCCATTTTCTTATGTTAGGCCTTTGAAGCCTGTCTGCGGTCCCTACTTTAAATACTCCTCCACTGACCACCAAGCTGCCTGCCCGTGTATCCATGTAACCGCTGTAAAACTGCCATGAGCCTATTGTTTGTTATTTTAGGCCTTTGATAGCCTGTCTGCGGTCCCTACTTTAAATACTCCTCCACTCACCACCACCAAGCTGCCTGCCCGTGTATCCATGTAACCGCTGTGAAACTGCCATGAGCCTATTGTTTGTTATGTTAGGCCTTTGATAGCCTGTCTGCGGTCCCTACTTTAAATACTCCTCCACTGATCACCAAGCTGCCTGCCCGTGTATCCATGTAACCGCTGTAAAACTGCCATAAGCCTATTGTTTGTTATTTTAGGCCTTTGATAGCCTGTCTGCGGTCCCTACTTTAAATACTCCTCCACTCACCACCACCAAGTTGCCTGCCCGTGTATCCATGTAACCGCTGTAAAACTGCCATGAGCCTATTGTTTGTTATTTTAGGCCTTTGATAGCCTGTCTGCGGCCCCTACTTGCAATACTCCTCCACTGACCACAATGCTGCCTGGAGTGCCTGCCTGTGTATCCATGTAACCGATGTAAAACTGCCATGACTGCCTACTGTTTGTTATTTTAGGCCTTTGATAGCCTGTCTGCAGCCCCTACTTGCAATACTCCTCCACTGACCACACCAATGCTGCCCGTGTACCCCTGGAACCTATTTAAAAGTTCATAGAGCCTAGTTATATATTTTATTTACTATTAATAAGGCCATGATGGACTACGCTGTACCACGCTACAAGCTAACCAGTCGACACTTCTTTTGCGAGAAAAGCCATCCCAACCCTCCACCAGCATGTAGAAGACCGCATTGTCCATGCACTCTGGCAATCTGTGAGTACAAAGGTGCACCTGACAACAGACGCATGGACCTGTAGGCATGGCCACGGAAGATTACGTGTCCATTACGGCGCAATGGGTTAATGTGGTGGATGCATGGTCCACAGGGGACAGCCTACTAAGTCTGTCTGCAGTCCCTAATTCAAATTGTCCTCCACTGTCTAAATCGGAACTTCCACCTTCTGGCTTTCGGCCTATAGTATCAGAAATTAAACTGCATTTGGCCTTCAACTTTGGTTAGGGCCTACTAACGGCTTCTGCCCCTCCCTGGTGTTGCCCTCAACTAAATAAAGCTGAGCTTCAACCTTCTGCTCCAAATTACCATTTTGAAAAATGCAATAGGCTTTTCCGGCCTACTAAAGGTGTCTGTCTGTGTGCCCCTGCCTGGTGTTGTCCTCAACTAAATAAAGCTGAGCTTCAACCTTCCGGCTCTCATTAAGTGGTTTTAAAAAAAAAAAATGGTGGTTAGGGCCTACTAACGGCTTCTGCCCCTCCCTGGTGTTGCCCTCAACTAAATAAAGCTGAGCTTCAACCTTCTGCTCCAAATTACCATTTTGAAAAATGCAATAGGCTTTTCCGGCCTACTAAAGGTGTCTGTCTGTGTGCCCCTCCCTGGTGTTGTCCTCAACTAAATAAAGCTGAGCTTCAACCTTCCGGCTCTCATTATGTGGTTTTAAAAAAAAAAATGGTGGTTAGGGCCTACTAACGGCTTCTGCCCCTCCCTGGTGTTGTCCTCAACTAAATAAAGCTGAGCTTCAACCTTCCGGCTCTCATTAAGTGGTTTTAAAAAAAAAAAATGGTGGTTAGGGCCTACTAACGGCTTCTGCCCCTCCCTGGTGTTGTCCTCAACTAAATAAAGCTGAGCTTCAACCTTCCGGCTCTCATTATGTGGTTTTAAAAAAAAAAATGGTGGTTAGGGCCTACTAACGGCTTCTGCCCCTCCCTGGTGTTGCCCTCAACTAAATAAAGCTGAGCTTCAACCTTCTGCTCCAAATTACCATTTTGAAAAATGCAATAGGCTTTTCCGGCCTACTAAAGGTGTCTGTCTGTGTGCCCCTGCCTGGTGTTGTCCTCAACTAAATAAAGCTGAGCTTCAACCTTCCGGCTCTCATTAAGTGGTTTTAAAAAAAAAAAATGGTGGTTAGGGCCTACTAACGGCTTCTGCCCCTCCCTGGTGTTGCCCTCAACTAAATAAAGCTGAGCTTCAACCTTCTGCTCCAAATTACCATTTTGAAAAATGCAATAGGCTTTTCCGGCCTACTAAAGGTGTCTGTCTGTGTGCCCCTCCCTGGTGTTGTCCTCAACTAAATAAAGCTGAGCTTCAACCTTCCGGCTCTCATTATGTGGTTTTAAAAAAAAAAAATGGTGGTTAGGGCCTACTAACGGCTTCTGCCCCTCCCTGGTGTTGTCCTCAACTAAATAAAGCTGAGCTTCAACCTTCCGGCTCTCATTAAGTGGTTTTAAAAAAAAAAATGGTGGTTAGGGCCTACTAACGGCTTCTGCCCCTCCCTGGTGTTGTCCTCAACTAAATAAAGCTGAGCTTCAACCTTCCGGCTCTCATTATGTGGTTTTAAAAAAAAAAATGGTGGTTAGGGCCTACTAACGGCTTCTGCCCCTCCCTGGTGTTGCCCTCAACTAAATAAAGCTGAGCTTCAACCTTCTGCTCCAAATTACCATTTTGAAAAATGCAATAGGCTTTTCAGGCCTACTAAAGGTGTCTGTCTGTGTGCCCCTGCCTGGTGTTGTCCTCAACTAAATAAAGCTGAGCTTCAACCTTCCGGCTCTCATTAAGTGGTTTAAAAAAAAAAAAATGGTGGTTAGGGCCTACTAACGGCTTCTGCCCCTCCCTGGTGTTGCCCTCAACTAAATAAAGCTGAGCTTCAATCTTCTGCTCCAAATTACCATTTTGAAAAATGCAATAGGCTTTTCCGGCCTACTAAAGGTGTCTGTCTGTGTGCCCCTCCCTGGTGTTGTCCTCAACTAAATAAAGCTGAGCTTCAACCTTCCGGCTCTCATTATGTGGTTTTAAAAAAAAAAATGGTGGTTAGGGCCTACTAACGGCTTCTGCCCCTCCCTGGTGTTGTCCTCAACTAAATAAAGCTGAGCTTCAACCTTCCGGCTCTCATTAAGTGGTTTTAAAAAAAAAAAATGGTGGTTAGGGCCTACTAACGGCTTCTGCCCCTCCCTGGTGTTGTCCTCAACTAAATAAAGCTGAGCTTCAACCTTCCGGCTCTCATTATGTGGTTTTAAAAAAAAAAATGGTGGTTAGGGCCTACTAACGGCTTCTGCCCCTCCCTGGTGTTGCCCTCAACTAAATAAAGCTGAGCTTCAACCTTCTGCTCCAAATTACCATTTTGAAAAATGCAATAGGCTTTTCAGGCCTACTAAAGGTGTCTGTCTGTGTGCCCCTGCCTGGTGTTGTCCTCAACTAAATAAAGCTGAGCTTCAACCTTCCGGCTCTCATTAAGTGGTTTTAAAAAAAAAAAATGGTGGTTAGGGCCTACTAACGGCTTCTGCCCCTCCCTGGTGTTGCCCTCAACTAAATAAAGCTGAGCTTCAACCTTCTGCTCCAAATTACCATTTTGAAAAATGCAATAGGCTTTTCCGGCCTACTAAAGGTGTCTGTCTGTGTGCCCCTCCCTGGTGTTGTCCTCAACTAAATAAAGCTGAGCTTCAACCTTCCGGCTCTCATTATGTGGTTTTAAAAAAAAAAATGGTGGTTAGGGCCTACTAACGGCTTCTGCCCCTCCCTGGTGTTGTCCTCAACTAAATAAAGCTGAGCTTCAACCTTCCGGCTCTCATTAAGTGGTTTTAAAAAAAAAAAATGGTGGTTAGGGCCTACTAACGGCCTCTGCCCCTCCCTGGTGTTGTCCTCAACTAAATAAAGCTGAGCTTCAACCTTCCGGCTCTCATTATGTGGTTTAAAAAAAAAAAATGGTGGTTAGGGCCTACTAACGGCTTCTGCCCCTCCCTGGTGTTGCCCTCAACTAAATAAAGCTGAGCTTCAACCTTCTGCTCCAAATTACCATTTTGAAAAATGCAATAGGCTTTTCAGGCCTACTAAAGGTGTCTGTCTGTGTGCCCCTGCCTGGTGTTGTCCTCAACTAAATAAAGCTGAGCTTCAACCTTCCGGCTCTCATTAAGTGGTTTTAAAAAAAAAAAATGGTGGTTAGGGCCTACTAACGGCTTCTGCCCCTCCCTGGTGTTGCCCTCAACTAAATAAAGCTGAGCTTCAACCTTCTGCTCCAAATTACCATTTTGAAAAATGCAATAGGCTTTTCCGGCCTACTAAAGGTGTCTGTCTGTGTGCCCCTCCCTGGTGTTGTCCTCAACTAAATAAAGCTGAGCTTCAACCTTCCGGCTCTCATTATGTGGTTTTAAAAAAAAAAATGGTGGTTAGGGCCTACTAACGGCTTCTGCCCCTCCCTGGTGTTGTCCTCAACTAAATAAAGCTGAGCTTCAACCTTCCGGCTCTCATTAAGTGGTTTTAAAAAAAAAAATGGTGGTTAGGGCCTACTAACGGCTTCTGCCCCTCCCTGGTGTTGTCCTCAACTAAATAAAGCTGAGCTTCAACCTTCCGGCTCTCATTAAGTGGTTTTAAAAAAAAAAATGGTGGTTAGGGCCTACTAACGGCTTCTGCCCCTCCCTGGTGTTGCCCTCAACTAAATAAAGCTGAGCTTCAACCTTCTGCTCCAAATTACCATTTTGAAAAATGCAATAGGCTTTTCCGGCCTACTAAAGGTGTCTGTCTGTGTGCCCCTGCCTGGTGTTGCCCTCAACTAAATAAAGCTGAGCTTCAACCTTCTGCTCCAAATTACCATTTTAAAAAATGCAATAGGCTTTTCCGGCCTACTAAAGGTGTCTGCCCCTCCCTGGTGTTGTCCTCAACTGAACAAAGCTGAGCTTCCACATTCTGGCTTTCGCCCTATACTATCAGATATTAAACTGCATTTGGCCTACTAGTGTGGTTAGGCCCTTGAAACAGTGTCTGCTGCTCTTGGGTTTGCTACTCCACTGAACAAAGCAATGCCGCCTGTTTAGTCCTGTTACCAATTTTGAACTGCATGTAGCCTACTTTATTCTTTGGCCCTATATCTGTTTCCTCCTCATCCTGCCCATTGCCCAGCCACTGCTAAATGAGTCTGCTGGTACATTGACCTAGACCACTACATTCCCCTTGTACTCTACACAGCCAGAATCTGTCCCTGCTGAAAGTAAGGTTCCCCTTCCCGCATGTTATACCACCTTACACAGGGACAAAGAGGAAGGTGCAGATGAAAGTGCAGGTTCCTTCATCAGGTGGGGGGGCATACTCGTTGGCGACGTCACTGGCACAGGGCCCCTCAGAGTACGCAAAAGTGTCGCTGCTGGTGGGAGGCGCCCCCGCCATGCAAACACACCGCCGTACTTTGAGGGGCCCTGTGCCAGTGGCAATGCGAACGAGTGGGCCCCCCCCCTGCTTGCTCAGGATCACAGCACTTGCAACTTTTAAATACTTACCTTTCCCTGCAACACCGCCGTGACGTAGTCCGCATTTCCTGGGCCCACGAAAAACTTGAGCCAGCCCTACTCCCCCCACAACTTTCCCCCAATTCCCTATGCCCAACTATTATTATACAGTTAATTAAGATTGGCAAGCTTCAGAAACAAGAATGGATGTTTTTGGCATTAAAATGGGCACTGTAGGTGTTTTCCTGGCCTCCACTCACTGCCGACTATGCTTCCCCATTGACTTGCATTGGGTTTCGTGTTTCGGTCGATCCCCGACTTTTAGCGATAATCGGCCGACTGCACTCGACTCGACTCTGGACAAAATCGGGTTTCCCAAAACCCTACTCGATCTTAAAAAAATGAAAGTCGCTCAACCCTACCCGATACCAATACAAGTCAATGGGACACCAAGTTTCGGACGGTATCCTGTATGGTTCCCAGGGTCTGAAGGAGAGGAAACTCTCCTTCAGGCCCTGGGATCCATATCAATGTGTAAAAGAAAGAATTAAAATAAAAAATAGGGATATACTCACCCTCTGACGCGCCCTGGACTTTACCGCCGTAACCGGGAGCCGTTGTACCTAAGAATGCGCGCTTGAAGGGCCTTAGATGACGTCACGGCGCTCTGATTGGTCCGTAGCGGTTGCGTGACCGCTATGCGACCAATCACAAAGCAGTGATGTCACCTAAGGTCTTTCAAGCGCTTGAAATACCTTAGGTGACGTCACTGCTTTGTGATTAGTCGCGTAGCGGTCACGCGACCGCTACGGACCAATCAGAGCGCCGTGACGTCATCTAAGGCCCTTCAAGCGCGCATTTTTAGGTACAACGGCTCCCGGTTACGGCGGTAAAGTCTAGGCTGCGTCGGAGAGGTGAGTATATCCCAATTTTTTATTTTAATTCTTTCTTTTACACATTGATATTAATCCCGATACCGATTCCCGATACCACAAAAGTATCGGATCTCGGTATCGGAATTCCGATACCCGCAAGTATCGGCCGATACCCGATACTTGCGGTATCGGAATGCTCAACACTAACCATAAAACTATAACTAATGAAAGTTATCCACTTAGCTCTTTGCTCCTCAGATGTTCCCTCATAGCCGCCATGTAAATACATCGGCTCACGTTCACGCTACAAATTGATGGTTTTAAGGGGTAGGTTTGTTTTTTTGGTTGTTGTTTTGCTGTAGACTCCCCTGCTTAAATTGTTTGGACAGTTGTACTGCTGATAAGTTCCTTGGGGGTTCTAGTTTCCAAAATGGGATCACTTGTGGGGATTTCAACTGTTTAGGCACATCAGGGGCTCTACAAACATGACATGGCATCCGATCTCAATTCCAGCCAATTTTGTGTTGAAAAAGTCAAACTGCGCTCCTTCCCTTCCGAGCTCTGCTATGCGCCCAAACAGTTGTTCCCCTCACATATGGGGTATCAGCGTACTCAGGACAAATTCTCCTGTTACCCTTGGGAAAATTAAAAAAAATGGACATGAAGTCTTTATTTTGTGAAAAAAAGTTAAATGTTCATTTTTTTTAAACATTCCAAAAATTCCTGTGAAGCACCACAAGGGTTAATAAACTTCTTGAATGTGGTTATGTGCCCCTTGAGGGGTGCAGTTTTTAGAATGGTGTCACTTTTGGATATTTTCTATCATATAGACCCGTCAAAGTGACTTCAAACGTGATGTGGTCCCTAAAAAAAATGGTGTTGTAAAAATGACAAATCGCTGGTCAACTATTAACCCTTATAACTCCCTAACAAAAAAAATTGGTTCAAAACTTGTGCTGATGTAAAGTAGACATGTGTCAAATGTTACTTATTTTGTGTGACATATCTGTGTGATTTAAGGACGTTAAAATTAAAAGTTGGAAAATTCCAAAATTTTCTAAATTTTCACCAGATTTCCATTTTTTTCACAAATAATAGCAAGTCATAGCGAATACATTTTACCACTATCATGAAGTACAATATGTAATGAGAAAACAATGTCAGAATCACCAGGATCCATGGAAGCGTTCCAGAATTATAACCTCATAAAAGGACAGTGGTCAGAATTGTAAAAATTGGCCCGGTCATTAACATGCAAACCACCCTGGGGGGTAAAGGGGTTAAAAGTTTGGGCACCCTAGGAGATTTGAGCAAGGTTTCAGACCTTAATTGGCTTGTTAGGGTTATGGCTTGTTCATCATCATCGTTAGGAAAGGCCAGGTGATAAAAATTTCCCAGCTTCCTCTAACCTTGTGCCAAAAGACACCAGCTATGGGTTCTTCTATGCAGCTGCCTAACACTCTGAAAATTAAAATGGGCAGACCCACAAAGCAGGAGAAGACGATAAGATAGCAAAGCATATATCTGCAAAAAATATACAAATATAACAGTTTTACTGTAAATGCTGTTATATTGAATTTCTTAAATTCTTGTCCATACAGAATGTGTCTACATGCAGTAAGGAGTGAGACTAATGTCACTGCTGTACTATTGACTGGATTTGGCTTTTGTGTTGATATTGTAGAACGGATTTATAATGTCCTTAAAATTCATTGAAAGCCCTGCATGTACCTGCTGTCTGGTAAGATTACACTAATATATGAATGATATTCTTCTAGACACCAAACAACTAAACACAGTTTGACTGTGCAAGTGTGATTCTCTGGGCTTTAGAGTGTGAGATTAACTTATTACATTTCCCCATAGGGTGCACCATCTTTTATATCTGCATTAGTGAACAAGCCCTTTCTCTAGAGGAAAAAGACAATATTGGTCTTTTCTTACCTTGCGTATTCAGAGATGTCACCGCCAGCAATTTAGCTTGGAAGTGTCAGTCTGTGCCTCACTCTGTGCTCAATGTATAATATATGTGTCCCTTACCATTTGCTGTTTTATTAAGGAGATTTCAGCACAAGATGTGGTTATGTGCATTTGTGGGTTGAACAATTGGCCTCATTATACGAGTCTGATGCAAAAAGTTTTACTTTCTGACTTTCTTTGCAGCTTAACTTAAAATATTGATGAAGCATTGGAGATATAGTGTGCAGGATAAAAATATGTATTGCACCACTCCGATTTTATAGACTGTAATTAATGAACAATTTGGGGATTCTGACCTGTGCAATATGTGTGATTGGTTATCTTACATGTGTAAAATGTCATACAGTTTTTGTTGGGAATATTGAGAGAAGAATGTTTGTAAAAGGCGTAAATGGTTTTTAAAGTTATTGTCAAGGAATTACTGATAAGAATAATTAGAATATGCAAAGAATATAACCAACATGTCATATCAGCCTAAAATCTCTTGGCTAGATTCAATAATTCCAGCAACCAATAATGAAAAAAACATCACATCTTTGACTCATCACAAAAAATCCATTACAAATAAAGCATATAGAAGATACAGATGCATTTCAAAGCCCTTGGTCAGAGCTAAACCACATGATCACCAAGTGCCAGTATAGTTATAGCCATTAATATTGTTTTTTGAGATTACATAGATTTTTTTGAAAAATAGAAACAGAAGTTTACTTCATTCATGATATACAGAATATTATTATCATGTACAAGGTGATCAGCTTATCCTACTCTGACGCATTGAGATCCATCACATGAATTATCAACTGTTTAATGTTTGGTGAGCTCCTCCAAAGTAAGCATTGCTCTCACAAACTTTAACAGCAGTCTATTCTGGACTATTGAAGGTGCGCTTAAGGGTAGATACCTGTCAGGAGTGTGTCACGCCAATCTGAGAGATCTGTGGGTAGAAGATCACTGCATATTGTGACTCGCATATCTTCCATTTAGCCTGTGTATTTGGATCCCACATTAAATAAGTTTGGTTTCTTTTGCTTATGAAGAGGTTAACAACCCTTTCTATGCTGGTCGGAAGTATACAGCTCTGTTTTAGCTGCTTCTGATCCGGACATTTACTCTTCATATAAAACCTGGCCAGATCCCGTCTGTCCTGCCTATGAAAGCTCTACTTCCTCTCTCTTAGGAGATGCTGTGCTGTATAAGAGTTTATTGTTGCTATTGGAGATCTTTCTTCCTGAGCTGTGTGCTAAGGCACAGTAGTTGTAGTTTGGAGTTGGAGTTGTGGGGTTCTGTAGGTCACTGTTGTACGTGTGTGTTTATCACCTGTTCCCTTTTTCCTATTTAGTTTATTCCTCCCTGTCCCTATCCTCCTCCCTATTGTTGGTTAGTGATTATGTATGATACAGGATTTCTTTTATCCCTGTTTTCTCTTTGTGTCTGGTTTACCTTTCATTTTACAGGGGCATAGAAAAGTCAGAGACTCGGGCCTCTCTACCTTTAAGAGTACCCCCGGGAAAAGGATAGTTAGGGTCCCATCTCCATGGAAGCCCCGCTTCCTTACTGAAGACTGTCACAGCATGACAATACCATTCCATACCATTGAAATTATCATATATGTAATTCGGGCAATGTTGTACCTCATCAGCAACCTCTTTAACAATGTGTAAAATTTAATACAATCACCGCTCACATACAGGTGATCACAAGTAATTGGTAAATTGGTACTGCAAAAAAGGAAGAAAATAGTGTTAAATTAATGTATAGGCACACAGATACACTATGTGGCCAATATACAAACACATACATATGCTATATGTCAGCACATTGCAATTAATGAATACATGAACTCCAATATTGCCAGATATGTTTAAAATGTAAAGTGATTAATTAACATTTTTTTATCACAAAGTGCAAAAGCCATCCAACCATGTCAATGTGTACCTAAATATGAACAGCTCTTCTCCATCAGTCCTCTACCTCTCATCTTTGCTATCAAACTATACAATATATGGCTGATACTATTAGCATGACAATACCCAGAGACAAAGTTAAAGTATATATATAAAGTCTGTTAAATAAAAGCAGACATACAAACGTGACAGTAGTATTAGTGTTGATATACCTCCCTCTAATATCTGTGGAAATAAATATATTTATACATATGTGAGCATCTCTCTCTCTCTCTCTCTCTCTCTCTATATATATATATATATATATATATATATATACCTATAGAAAAATGAAGGCAGCACTCCAATAGAAAAAATAAATGTGGTTTATTGGCCCATGTGCGATGTTTCAGTCCAGGATGTGGACCTTTCTCAAGCTACATTTATTTTTTCTATTGGAGTGCTGCCTTCATTTTTCTGAACAATAGCATGAGGTTTGGTATATACCTGGAAGGATTTTTTGCACCCTTTGTTTTCTTTTGGTGCTGCTTTTTGTTTTCTATATATATATATATATATATATATATATATATATATATATATATATATATATATATACCTCCCTCTAATAAAATAAATAGTGCTGAGTGAATTTGTTCAGAAAGCGATGGCCAAACATAAATTCGTCCCGATTATGGCACATTCGAATTCGTGATCGGAAACACGAGCAAAGTTTTATAAAATCGGGAAACATCGGAAACATTCGGAAAAAGGTGCAGGAAAATATTTGTGTTGCCACAAAAGTATTTCCAGCACTTTTGCCATGATAATGGTGGTGTATCATGAGCGTTTGGCATGTGTTTGATGAGGGGAGTGGGTTTACAGAGCTCAGAGGCGTGGTTTGCTTGTAAACAGTATTTTTTCCCCTAACTTTGAGTGCACATTGTGGCTAGCCAATCAGGGTGCAGGAGACATCGACAATGTCCTGACACAACTGCTTGTGTCATTGGCTGCTGAAATCACATGTCCCTCTCCATATAAAAAGCGGAATCTTGTTTCAGGGCCATTTTGACACTGTAACAGTGCAGAGAGACTGCTCCTGACGCTAGCACTGTTAGCAACTGGATTTTAGCTAGTTAGCTATGCAGTTGTTTCTTACTCAGATAGTTTAGCTAGGTAGTGTTCTGTGTGGGTGTGAAACTGACCTTCCAGCAATTTTTTTTGCCATTACTGAGGTCCACAGACAAATACAGCAGGGCACATTTCATACAAATGTGTTGTGCACTGCTTCTATTGTGCCTCCAAGCACAAGCATAACATTCTACATCTTATTTTTTCTCTTGCTAAATGTGAAACAGCATGCCATATCCCACTTTGTCATTTAGTGGTGTGGTGACATTGTTCTGTGATTTGAGCTGTTGTGCCTGAACAAATACTTTTTGGGAGCAGTTGCTACCGTGATTCACCATGTCATATCTCGCCTTGTTATTTAGTGGAGGTGAAATTCTACAATGTGCATAGCTCATGCACATTAAAAAAAAATATAATTTTTTCCTGTTGCTAAATGTGATACAGCCCGCCGTATTCCATGTTGTAATTTTGTGACGGTGATATGAAGCTGTCTGCAGACCTAGCACACATTAAAAAAATTATATATTTTTTCTGTTGCAAAGCGTGATACAGCCCGCCATTTCCCATGTTGTCATTTTGTTGGGTTGAAATTAAGCTGCAGACCTCACGCACATAATATAAAAAAAATTGTTCTGTTGTTAAACATCATACAGCCCGCCATATCCCACATTGTAATTTTGTGGCAGTGAAATTGTGTGTGCAGAGCTGTTGCACATAGAAAAAAACAACATTTTGGGGTTTTACAAACATGATACAGCAGGCTAAATCCGAATTTGAAATTGTGTGGAGTATATCTTCTAGGCTATACAGGCGTCACCAACACGAAAAAAAAATTCTTCTGTTACTAACGTCGTACAGTAAGGAACATCTCACTTTCAAATTATTTATAGCATCCAGTCTGTTATAGAGGCATAATCCACAGGCCTCAAAAGATTCTTCTCTTACTAATGTCGTACAGTAGGGGACATCTCATTTTCAAATTGTTTGTAGCATCTAATCTGTTATAGAAGCCTAATCCACAAGCACCAAAAATTCTTCTGTTACTAGCATTGTACAGTAGGAGACATCTCACTTTCAATTGTTTGCAGCATCTAGTCTGTTATAGAGGCCTCATCCACAGACCCCACAAAAATTCTTTTGTTACTAATGTCATACAGTAGGGGACATCTCACTTTTAAATTGTTTGTAGCATCTAGTCTGTTATAGAGGCCTAATCCACACGCCTCAAAAAATTCTTCTGTTACTAACGTTGAACAGTAGGGGACATCTCACTTTCAAATTGTTTGTAGCATCTAGTCTGTTATAGAGGCCTAATCCACAGGCCCCCCAAAAAATTATTGTGTTACAACGTCATACAGTAGGGGAGATATAATATTAAAATTGTTTGGAGCATAGCTTCTGTGTCATACAGGCCTCATCCACACTCAAACAATTCTTTCTTGTGACTAACACAACTCAGTATGCGATATTTCACTTTGTCATTTACTGCCCCTGAAATTCAGCTGTTTGCAGAGCTGGTGCAGAGTTTAAAATCTATTTTTTTGTTGCTAATACTGTGCTCCTACCACACTTTCTGAGTAACATGACTGGGATAAAGAGAGGCTGTGGTGTAAGGGGGATTAGGCTTCGTGTTCAAGGTGTACATGGGGTAGGTGGTAATATTTATGAAAGCACTGTGGAACCAACAACGTCACATCATATGCAAAGACAACTGACAACTTCTGTTACTGGATGGGCTACTCTACTACCTTTCTTTGGCAGATGCACAGCAGTAAACCTTGTTGATGAGGCCAGAAAAAGCATGTACTCGAGTGGATGGTAAGCGCAGCTTCAGGTGGACTCTTCTCTTCCTCCACCTCAACATCACACCTAGTATGGTCCACAGAGGTGGCACTCAAATTACCCTTACTTCCCCTGCATCCCATCTCCAACCATACAACTGACTGTATGGAACCACAGATGGGTGAGTCTGAAGAACTGTTCACCCATTCTATGCCATGGTCATCAGAAGTGTACTCAAAAGCTTCATAGAGTCATGTGGAGGAAATGTGCACCGATGCCCAATTTTTTTTTAGCTTGGACCTGGGAAGGACAGAAGGGTCAGAGCAGCATCCTGACACTTGTCACCAGACATTAACCCCCAGGGGAAGGTGATCCTGATGAGACTCAGGTATCTGAATGTACTGTGCTGACAGGGCAGGAAGAGGAGGAGGGTGACTCCAAGGTCTGTGTATGTGATAACACAGAGGATGATGATGATGAGGTGGTAGATCACAGTTGATGTGAACACAGAGGCACACAGTTGAATATGTCATCTCAGGAAGACAAGGAGGTTACATTGTGCCATACATCACAGACACATAGTGATGCAGCCACAACTGTGGCTGTGACCAGCAGTCTCCGCAGATCTGCAGCTCACAGGTGTGGCAAGGGTTTCCTAGCCTGGACCTTTTTTGACGCTGCAAAGGATGTAATCTCCCAACTTTACAAAAAAAACTGAGCAGAGGTAAAAAGTGCAATAATTTGACTGCTACATATATGAACCTTCACATGCACAATCAACATGCGTTACTTTGGGAATCCTACTGTGCTAAATTGCAGACCAGCAGACCTCAACAACCATCAGCCACCCAATCAATCGCATCTGTTGTTTCTTCCTCCTCCTATGTTTGTTACAAAACTGCAGCACAGAAGTAGGAGAAATGGGGGAAAGCTGACCCTGCACTAAGACTAGGCTGAAAACCTACGATGGAGTGGGTGACCCATTCCTTGCGAATAGAGCCACCGACGATCCTAGTCTAAACTCAGCGAAGCCCTATAGATAAGGGGAAGGAGGTCCCTAAAAGATCTAAGGACTGGGCAAAAAAACAGGTCACCTCCTAATAGGAAACCCAGAGAAGGCTGCAGAAACAAACTGAAAACAGAAACAAAAGATAGCAGAACCAGAGATCCCAGAACTGCAAAACATCAAACACAGAAAGCTGTCTAAGCACCTAGCCAGAACTCTAGCAGATTAACACTGTTGTCCAGCAAGGAATGGGAGGCAGGTGCTGGGTAATAAAGGGTGATACAATCACCTGATAAAGACAACCCAGCACCAGGGGAAAAGACCAGCAGCCAGAAAACCACAACAAGATGGCGGATGGTTAAAACAAAACAGATTCTAACACTGTTACTGTACCAACTATTGAGATGCAAGTCTTTGACCACAGAACCTCGGATTCTTTACCCACTCCAGTCACGCTGACTGAGAGCCCGCTGTCAGCTGTAACAGAAGCAGACATGTCTGCTGTTTTTGACCGATCTCAGAGAACGGGCACACCACAACCTTCTCAATCCACCATAACATCTCCGCCTGCACATCTGTCACGGTCCAGCAGTTTGTCTAGTTCAACTTACTCTGCCCTCTCTCAGCACTGCATCCAGCCCATGGTTCCGCAATTGTCATCACGTAAAAGATTGTTTCCTCCTGCACATGACAAAGCTAAGAGGTGGAACTCCATCATCTCCAATCTGTTGGTCAAGGAAATGCTGCCTTTCTGCCTGGTAGAAACAGACGGTTTCAGAAAGCCAATGGCCATCGCAGTCCCCCAGTACCGATTGCCCAGTCGCCATTACTTTTCTAAAAAAGCGATGCCTGCACTACACCAGCATGTCGCAGACAACATTACCCATTCCTTGATTAAATCTCTGTCTGCCAGGGTGCATTTCACCACAGACACATGGATAAGTAAGCATGGCCAAGGGCGTTTCATCTCGCTGACTGGGCACTGGGTGACTATGATGGCTTTGGGAGCAGGCACTGCTCCACAAGTCTTGGAATCCCCAAGGCTTGCAGGACAAGCATCTACATTTAACACTTTCTCCACTGCTTGTGCCTCCTTCTCTATCTCCTCTAGGGCTTCCACCTGCACCCTCAACCTCTGCCTTAATTAGACACGCATTCCAACAGTGCAGAGCAAATCCCAATCAGGCAGTATTAAAATTGATATGCCTTGGAGATCGCAATCATACAGCTGAAGAGTTGTGGGCAGCTTGTCAGGCTGAGTTTGATGAATGGCTGTCTCTGCTGAACCTGCATCCAGGGAAGGCCGTGTCCGACAATGGTGCAAACCTGGTGGCGGCCCTATGGTGAGAAAAGCTCACACATGTCCCTTGCATGGCTCACATCCTCAACCTGGTGGTACAGCATTTTCTCCTCCACTATCCTGGCCTGGGTGAGCTGCTCCAGAAAGCACACAAGCTGTGTGTTCATTTCCACTGTTCGCACCCCTCAGGTCATCGACTTGCATCGATACAGAGGTCTTTGTCCATGCAGTTAACAGGTTGATGTGCAATGTGCCAGCATGGTGGAAATCCACTCTGCACATGTTGCAGTGACTGTGGCAGCAGCAGCAGCGAGACCTGATGCAGTATGTCATGTGGTATAGCCTGACATGGTCCATATCACATTTACAGTGTGGGCACAGATTTAGGACCTCTGCTCCCTTCTGCACAATATTGAAATGGCTACTACGATGGTTAGTGCTGACGATGCCATCATCAGCATCACTTTTCCAGTCATCTATATGCTGCAGCAGACATTGAATAGCCTGTGGGAGGAGATGGTGGTCCCAGAAGAAGAGGAGGAAGCAGAGGAGGATGCGGAAGGGATAACATTGTCTCTAAATTCCAGACTGTCATCACACAGGCAGATGCCATGGTGGTGGATTACTGCAAATGAGGGGGCTGGTGATAAAAGACACATTCTTATCAAGGTTCAAGATCCGAGGAACAAATGGAGGAGGAAGAGGTGATGGGCGAGTAACTGTCAGATGAAGAGGATAATCCTCCCCTCTCTATTGTTCATGGTTGGTGGGAGGGGATGGAGGAAACAAGCCTCATTGTTACCCATCCACCAACACAGCATGGGCTTGGACCTCATGGTATAGAGCCCAACATATGAGTGCCTTCTTGCTGCACTATCTGCAACATGATCCCCGTATAGTTATGATTAGGAATACTGCCGACTACTGGGTTGCCACTCTGTTAGATCCATGTTGTAATACCAGATTTTGTCAGATGTCAAATGCTTCCCTCCCTGGAAAGGGACCCACAAAGGAAGCCTGCACTTATCCCTCACCCACCTTGTCTTACTGTGACATTCAATTGAAAGCTGTAAATGCTGCCCCAGACCCTGATACCTCATGCCTGGCTGATTGCTGCAGTGCCATGCTACAATTTGTACTGTGGGTGAATTGAGGCCAATTTCCTGGTGTCTGTCCCTCATTTGATGTGTTTTGGTAGCATTTTGGGGCCGTTATAAGGGGTTGTGCATGCATTTGTTTTTGCCTCTCATTGACCTGAATGGCATTCGGCTATGTACAGCGAATATTCGATTAATTAATCAACGAATATTGCAAATTCGGCGATCGTAATCCGACCAAACATTGAAATATTCGCTCATCTCTATTAGACAGCTGCAACACATGCGGGAATTGCCTGTTTGTTAGGTAATCCCTGCATGTGTTAAGGCTGTCTAAAAGCCACAAAACATGCAGCTGCATTGACTCAAAAATATTAGCCAAGCATGCAAAAGATATTCGGATAACACCAGACCATGGTTGATTAACACGTTATCAGAGCACATTCGCACATCACTAATTACGAACTAAACATCTGCTTTGTTCCTAAGTTTGACTTAAGGTGTGAAAAGATCATATGAGTTCCATCTACTCATAAAAAGAGGTCTTTGAAGATGGAATAAGTCCTAATTTACATGCGTTGTATTATTTTTCATTTGAATGATATAGACAAAGAAATCCCTTAGACATCAGCTTTTCATTTCCGCAGTATAGACTGTCAGCTGTCATGGCCATCATTCTCTCAAGCAGTTTTTAACTTTTATCATGCTCAGGTGAAAACATATTGTAACATGCAGAAGTAATGAGGGAAAATATATGCACTATTGTTTACGAACTCCTATTTTTTACTAAAGAAAATGACAGCATCAACAGAACAAAAGCACTTTGTACTCCCCAACCTTGTCTTTTTGCAACAGTTCCATGAATGTGCAGCATTATGAGAGCTCTTTTGTTGTCAGCCTTTACAAACTTTTGTACTTTACAGCTGCCATTGAGTAAAGAACTGCTTATCCATAAAATATGTCTGTAAACCCTGATTAAACTGTGTCTTTGTTAAAATGGCTTTTCTGATTTGAAACAAATCTCTTCTATTTTAAACAGGGCAATCCTAGATCAAGCTGTTATGCTTCTCTTACCAATATACATCAAATCCCTGATTCCTATCTTTGTTTGCATATCAGATTTCTTTATATTCATGGCAGATTTTCTGATCATTATTCTTGACTGAAGTATAAAGAGAAATGCCATTTATTATTAAACATGCATTTTAAAGTGAGAAAATATGTGTCTGTAAAAAGAAAATTTGGTATGGTATGTATGTGTATATGTATTTTCAATAAATTAGTATATACAGTGGGGAAAATAGGTATTTGATGCACTGACGATTTTGCAAGTTTTCCCACCTACAAAGAATGGAGAGGTCTGTAATTTTTATCGTAGGTACATTTCAACTGTGAGAGACAGAATTTTAAAAAAATCCATAAAAATCCCATTGTATGATTTTTACATAATTCATTTGCATTTTATTGCATGACATAATGGACATGTCACTATCCTGCATTTTTTATGGCTAACTGTATCTCTCATAGCTTCTGAACTGGGCCTCCTAATCCAGCATATGGAGAAAAGCGTCGAGGCATGAGACACAGAGACTGATATCATGACTTAACAACAAAACAATACATTTTATTTAGTTATCTATATAAGATGTGCTTGTATTACCTTAGAATATTACTTATGTTGTCTAGAATAGAAAATTTTTATATTATCTCAGTATCTAGGGACAACTAGGACAAGTGAGGTGGAGCGTGGGCACCAAATCCCTTATCATTAGAGTGCCAACCTCTGCTGCTAGGCAGGTGCATCCTTCTGGACATCATAGGGCTAAATAGGCACATTTATGTGATATAACCTAGCTCGGTGTATATATTGATCCAACATAACATAGTAATAATGCATATTTGTAAAAAGATATTAATTATTGTGTCAAAAAATCTAAGATTCACATATATAGTAACTCTATGATATCATAATGCTGCTGGGATCAGAATTTTTCCCTAAATGTCTGATAATCTAACACTGCCAAAAAATCATTAATGTGCAGATGTTTTCAGACATAGACTTTTTTCACTGTGCATAAGGGTTCTACCTAAATAAATAAATAAATAAATATATGTTTTTAAAGGGTTTGGATGTACACTAGTCTCTAAACCACCCTTGATTTGAATCTGTTTTATGTTTTAGAAGTTCATAAACAGCTACAATTCCTGTAAGCACTTGGTGGCTGGTGCTGTGAATGGCACTTAGCCTTTGTACAGTGTAATTGCACACATGCAGTCCCTCTTTTTCACTTGCAGAGTGAGTATGAACACTGCCATAAATAATTAGCAATGTTCTACTGTGCATGCTTGACCTGTGAAAGATAGAATTACTGGAGGATATCTCCAATATTAACAAGATGCAAGCTTCTGATCTGCATAGGGCATTTTAAGGGGTCAGGGGAGATAAACAGTTTATTTTAAAAAAAATAATTACAATTGTAAATATTTTTTTCAGAAATGAGATAAATCGAGCTAGGTTTATGATTTTCAGAATACCCCTTTAAAGAAACTAAGGCCTTATACACGAGGCAGAAAGATTCATGGCTACACACAGAGCCCATGATGGCTCTGAACTATGACCATACAATGCTCCATCGGGTCCGATGTGTAAAAAGCTATACTATACTATTCCATCTGTTGGAGCTTGGCAACATTTCTGTGCATCAGATATAAACAGCATTACATATCCTCTACATGAAGGCAGATGGAGTAACAGTTAGGGCCCTTGGACTCCCCTATTATGCAGCTTCTTCAAGTCTACATTTAGACAAAATTATATGTAGACTTTACCCTTTGTAGTGCATATATCATCAAACATTAGAGGGGTTGTCCGGCTTTAGGCTACAAGTCTGCAGTCAATATGTGACTACAGACTTGTGAATCCTCACATTGTGTGCACTGCGCAATGTGAGGATTGTCCAGTACCTGTGGTGTAAGCTGGTAGTCATGTGACTGCAAGTATTTGTAAACTTCCAGCCACATTCCTATTAGACTAATGACCTAGCTCAATACACTTGCACCAAGCGATGCCGCGCCTATTTAGTCGGCACGTGACTGCATGTGTGCAAATCACATACTTATGGTCATGCGCCCACCGCTCCTGGTGCCTACACTGGAGAATCTTCACAGCGAGCAGAGCATGTGATGTGAGAATGTGAGGAGTCACAAGTCTGGACAACCCCTATAAGAGCTCTTTTGGGGACATTATTTCTAAGTGTAGAATTGTTAATTACTAAAAATCAAGTAGGAATCATATTAGTATTTGTCATTTTTCCCTACCTTAGCCATATTAACAAGATAACGTGAGGACAATTTTTTTCAACAATTGTTGATTACATTTCAAATATTCATTCATGTACCATTAAACATAACACAATGACGGCAATGTGCAATTAATTTTACTTTATATTTTATTTTTCTGAGGCTAGAGCAATTTTCTATAGTTTAGTATTTTTTATGTAATTTCTTTTTATATCCATGTTGTGGTCCCTTCTCAGTGCGTGGCTAATGAATGGTTCATTAGTTTTGGCATGTCCATGTCTCCACATGCACATGTTCAGCCCCGTGCCTGAAAGGTGAAGAGAAGACATTATTAAGTAGTTTAACTCCAGCTGAGCCCAGGTGTTTTTCATTAAGATATAATAGTGCTATAACCAGACAGTGCAGGTAGGTTATGGTGGCATAAAAATAGATGATTTAATTTTCAAAGATTAACCATTGTATTCAAATGTGAATATGTGATGAAAGTTTTTGAAGGATTTTACCATTTGTCGCTAAACTTTGCCTTTACTAGTCTTGAATACATCTTTAAGTTATTCATATTAATTATAAATACTTTATTTAACAACTTCACCCCAAAGCCAGTTTTTACCTTCCTGACCAAGCCAATTTTTACAATTCTGGCCATTGTCACTTTATGAGGTCATAACTCTGGAATGCTTCAATGGATCCCGGTGATTCTGAGAATATTTTCTCGTGACATATTGTACTTTATGATAGTGTTAACATTTATCTGATATGACTTGCCTTTATTTGTGTAAAAAATGAAAATTTGGCAAACATTTGGAAAATTTCGCAATTTTCAAACTTTTAACTGTTATGCCCTTAAAACAGAGAGTCATAATATTTTTGTTTAACTTTTTTACATTGTTCCAGGATGGGATATTACTGTATATCATCAGATCGCTGATCTGACACTCTTCACTGCAGAGTATCTGCTCTCAGCAGGCGCTCACAAGCCACCTTCCCTGCAGGACCCTGCAGGACCCTTTGGCCATCTTGTGGCCTGGGGTCTCAATGGGTGGCATTGCATTGTCCTGATGGAAGCGTGCAGGGAGCCCACTCCCTGTGCGATGCCCCTATATGTTGCTGTCACTACTCGGAGTGGCGTCAGAGGGGGTAAATGTCCGTGATCAGTGCTAGCACCGAACGTGGGAATTGCTGTGGGGTGTCAGTTGTCACATACAGCTGACACCTGCACCCGATCGCCGCGGTGCTCAGCATGAGGTGGCACAATCAGTGCACTGTACTAGTACTGCTGTTTGCATGAACGCAGCTTCCGCAGAGCAGTACTAGTACGGCTCATGTCGGTAAGGGATTGAATTTCAACTTTTATTCAAAAAACACTGAATACATTTTATAATTTAAACCAACAATAAAGACTAAAGATGCTCAATTTCTCTTAATAATACAATCCTTAGTTAAACAATATACAAAACAGAAAAGTAGAGGACGACAAGGCACTCAACAAAAAAATGGCTTGTGGATGGTGCTCAAGTAGGGTATCCAACCCGAAATCTAAGCAAAAATAAACTTGGCACTCAAATTGATGAAAGATGAGGAAATTTCATTTATTTTGCATCCAGACAAAAACAGAAGAAATAACTAAATGTTTTTGGTCTCACATTGGACATTCATCAGAGTTACTTGTGCAGTGTGCTTCAAATAAGCTTGAAGGATGATAAGAGGAAAATGCCTGCATGTGTGGAGGTCCCAGGTGCTGGACAGGAGGTCCTATCCAGCTCCCAGTGTCTTATCCTTCAGAACCAGCAAGTTGCTCTGATGAAGGTCCAATGTGAGACCAAAAATGTTCAGTTATTTCTTCTGTTTTTGTCTGGATGCAAAATAAATGAAATTTCCTCATATTTCATCAATTTGAGTGCCAAGTTTATTTTTGCTTAATATGCAAAACAGAGTTACTGAAAAGGGGACTAAAAACATGGCTAAGGGGACAACTCATTACATGATGTAATCCATAGTGTAAATACAAGAAATAGAAATGTAGAAACTCTCAATTTGAAGCTTTGTATGCAACCTGGGATATCATATACTGTGTTGTCACAGACATAAAAAAATAATAACAAATAAGAATCAACTCACATAATATAGTTTCCGCCAAGTCTGTGGCTTGGCTTCGGGACACACACTTGGAGCACATTGACCATTCATCTCATCCAATAAATTAACCAGAAGAAGATGTTGTAAAATATCTTCCTTGGCCCCTTTAATGCTGGGGACTAAAAAGTACTCCATGTCGAGGTGTCATTAACAGAGATAAAATTCTACAGTGTCTACAGTGTCAAATTTGAGTAGTAAAACATGTACAAAAACAGTCATGTATAGTTACATGTCTAGATCTTTTTCCCTCAATTTATTTAACAATATCCTTTCTCACTTCTCAAAGAACAAAAACATAAATGCTAGGTAGGCATACATTTATAAAAAAAATCCTAATTTAACAACAGGCTGCAGTGTTGATGTGCATGTCAAATTGGACTAATAATGCAGGTGTACAAAAAAAAGGATATAACAAAAATATGCTAGTTAGCTATGTTGAAAGTTAGCTAGACATTTATAAAGCTATCATCTGCAACAGGCCAATGCATTGGAATGGATTGTGCAGATTTAACATTTGACCAGTTAAAGAGGTGTGTAGCGATGGACGAACATCTACAGTTCGTGTACGGACCCCGATCGTGAACTTATCCCCTAATTAAAAAATAACTGCTAAACTTCAACTCTATCGAATAAAAAGTTGGGTCTCCCTCTGTCTATGGAAGCCTGTTAGGTAGTGGGATTCATCTTGAAAATATTGTCCATTTGCTTGTAGTGTGCTTGGACACGTGGTCATAAGGTTTCTAAAAGTTCAAGTGTCTCCAAAAAATGGTTCTTAAAACTGTGTTTTTGGGTAAAAAAAATAGTTGTACAGTGTAATAAAATGTATACTAGATTTCTGCTCATTCTGCCATTAACTAATTGAAATTGGGTAAAATTGATACATGTTGACACTGACATCTGACAAGATTTAAAATTATGATTTGGATCTATTGTATTTGACACTGAATATAGTTAATGTGTCGCCTTCCTATGTCTAGGTCTGATGAAAGTTGTTATCAGCTTATCCTACCTTTTCTTACAATGATGGTTATGCAAATAGAAAAAGCAGACACTATTGTGCATAAAAAAGCTTAATAAAATGTCAGGAACAAAGATTTCTAATTAACAATATCTGATTTGAATTTCTTCACTGACAATCACAAAGCTGTGAAATCTGGTGAGGGAGACAGAGCTTGTCCACTTAGAAGCCTAAGGCTACTTTCACACTTCCGTCTTATGGCGTACGTCGCAATGCGTAGTTTTGGAGAAAAAACGCATCCTGCAAAGTTGCCCGCAGGATGCGTTTTTTCTCCATAGACTTGCATTAGCGACGCATTGCGACGTATGGCCACACGTCGCAACCGTCGTGCGATGGATGCGTCGTGTTTTGGCGGCCGCGACGCACAAAAAAGTTCAATGTAATGTTTTTTTGTGCGTCGGTTCCGCTTTTTTCGACCACGCATGCGCGGCTGGAACTCCGCCCCCTCCTCCCCGCTAATCACACTGGGCAGCGGATGCGTCATAAGACTGCATCCGCTTCCCACGTTGTGCTAAATTTAGCACAACATCCATCAGTACGTTGGCCCGACGGTTTGTGATGGCCCTGTACTGACGGAAGTGTGAAAGAAGCCTTAGGGTAAGGATTGCTGAAAATCCAAGGACATTAGCATGGACAAAGAGAAAAAAAGAACGCACCAAAAAAAGCACCAAATACGCAACAAAAACGCACTTAAACCTGCGTTTTTGATGCAGCTTCTTTCCTGCCAAGATGATCAGGTTTTGCTGCAGAAAAAAAAGCAGCGAAAACGCCCTGTGTGAACTTACCCTTAAAGTGAGTCTATCAGAGTTTCTGTATCCTAGATAACAAAATAATGTTCTACACTAGCATGAGCAAAAGCAATCTGTATAAGTACAGTACATAACATAAACAAATATGTAAAATATTATACATATTCCTCAGTGACACATAATTAATGTCGCAAATGAGTTCATTCTTGGCACAAAGTTTTCCAGTCTTTTCAATTACCCATTTTTCTGCTATTAATATCTGAAATACAGTAAGTGGCCAGCGGGATATCTGTTAACCCCTTATGGACAATATTTCATATTTATTATTATACTAGCTGAAGAGCCCGGCGTTGCCTGGGCATAGTAAATATCTGTGGTTAGTTATAGCACCTCACTTCTCTTATTTTCCCATCACGCCTCTCATTTTCCCCCTCACATCTCTCATTTTCTCCCTTACACCTCTTATTTTCCCCCTCACTCCTCTTATTTTCCCCCTCATTCCTCTCAGTCTCCCCTAACTCTTGTCATTTTGACCTTGCATCTGTCATTTTCCGATCACTCTACTATTTTCCCTCACTCCTCTCAATTTGCACTTACACCTTTTCATTTTCACCTCACACCCCTCATTTTCACCTCACACCTCTCATTTTCCCCTCAGTATATACATATTTGTCATCTCCCTTATATATAGTATTCACCTGTATGTCATCTCCTGTATATAGTATATACCTGTATATCATCTCCCCTGTAAATAGTATATACCTGCTGTATGTCATCTCCTCCTGTATATTGTATATACCTATGTGTCATCTCCTCCTGTATATAGTATATACCTGTATGTCATCTCTTCTGTAAATACTATATACCTGTATATCATCTCCCCTGTAAATAGTATATACCTGCTGTATGTCATCTCCTCCTGTATATTGTATATACCTATGTGTCATCTCCTCCTGTATATAGTATATACCTGTATGTCATCTCTTCTGTAAATACTATATACCTGTATGTCAACTCCTCCTATATATAGTATATACCTGTATGTCATCTCCTGTATATAGTATGTACCTGTATGTCATCTCGTCCTGTATATAGTATATACCTGTGTGTCATCTCCTCTGTATATAGTATATACTTGTGTGTCATCTCCCCTGTATATAGTATATACCTGTGTGTCATCTCCCCTGTATATAGGATATACCTGTATGTCATCTCCCCTGTATATAGTATATACCTGTGTGTCATCTCCCCTGTATATAGGATATACCTGTGTGTCATCTCCCCTGTATATAGTATATACCTGTGTGTCATTTCTTCCTGTATATAGTATGTACCTGTATGTCATCTCCTCCTGTATATAGTATATACCTGTGTGTCATCTCCCCTGTATATAGGATATACCTGTGTGTCATCTCTCCTGTATATAGTATATACCTGTGTGTCATCTCCTCCTGTATATAGTATATATCTCTATGTCATCTCCTCCTGTATTAGACCGCGTTCACACGTTATTTGCTCAGTATTTTTACCTCAGTATTTGTAAACTAAATTGGCACCCTGATAAATCCCCAGCCAACAGGAAGCCCTCCCCCCTGGCAGTATATATTAGCTCACACATACACATAATAGACAGGTCATGTGACTGACAACTGCCATATTTCCTATATGGTACAGTTGTTGCTCTTGTAGTTTGTCAGCTTATTAATCAGATTTTTATTTTTGAAGGATAATACCAGAACTGTGTGTGTTTTAGGGCGAGTTTCATGTGTCAAGTTGTGTGTGTTGAGTTGCATGTAGCGACATGCAAGTAGCGACTTTTGTGAGATGAGTTTTGTGTGGCGACATGCGTGTAGCAACTTTTTGTGTGTCGCGTTGCATGTGACAGGTTAGTGTAGCAAGCTGTGTGCAGCAAGTTTTGCGCATGGCGAGTTTTGCGTGTGGTGAGTTTTATGTGTGGTGCGTTTTGAGTATGTGCAAGTTTTGTGTGAGGCAACTTTTGCATGTGTTGCAACTTTTGTGCATGTGGCAATTTTTCCACGTGTGCAAGTTTTGCATGTGGCGAGTTTTCCATGAGGTGAGTTTTGCACATGTGGCGAGTTTTGCGTGAGCCTAGTTTTGCATGTGGTGAGTTTTGCACGTAGCGAGTTTTGAGCAGCGACTTTTGTGTTTCAACTTTTATGTGGCGAGGTTGGTGTATGTGTGGTGAGATGTGTGCTGAGGGTGGTATATGTGTTCAAGCACGTGGTAGTGTGTGGCGCATTTTGTGTGTGTGTTCATATCACCATGTGTGTGGTGAGTATCCCATTTCGGGGCCCCACCTTAGCAACTGTACAGTATATACTCTTTGGCGCCATCGCTCTCACTCTTTAAGTCCCCCTTGTTCACATCTGGTAGCTGTCAATTTGCCTCCAACACTTTTCCTTTCACTTTTTCCCCATTATGTAGATAGGGGCAAAATTGTTTGGTGAATTGGAACACGTGGGGTTAAAATTTTACCTCACAACATAGCCTATGACGCTCTCAGGGTCCAGACGTGTGACTGTGCAAAATTTTGTGGCTGTAGCTGCGACGGTGCAGATGCCAATCCCGGACATACACACACATTCAGCTTTAAATTTTAGATCTACTCACCTACCTGGCAATTCGGTCCAATGGGCATCGCTGATCTAGATCAGCATCTCCTTTCTTCTTGGAATCGCCGTCCTCCTTCTTGCTTCATGTGGATGACGCATCATAAATCATCCACACAACATCTTCATTCGCGCTCCTATGCAGGAATACTTCTCTCTGCTCTACCAAGGGGAGAGCAAAGTAATGTAATGCACATGCGTGGGGGAAAGGGCATGCGCACTGTGGTACTTTGCTCTGCCCTCGGCAGGACAGAGAGAAGTACAACTGCACAGAAGCACGATGGAGGACACTGCATGGATAACTATGGACACATCAGTCACATGAAGCAAAAAGGAGGATGGTGATCACAAGAAAAGAGGAAGCGTTGGATCAAGACCAAAAATGCCCATAGGACCGGACCACCCCATAGGTGAGTATAAGAGAAGCTATTTTGTGTGTTATGCAGAGAGCATTGGGGACATCTAGAAGTCTGTATATGAGGGCTTACAGGTACTGGTCCTACTTTAAATGGAAAAATCTCGCTGACACGTTCCCTTTAATTCCAATTGGAGTAGCATTTACTCCAGTAAAACAAAGTAGACTATTATTTAGTTAAAAGAAAAATATAGTTAGCATAGTAACTAGTACTCAACATTTTGAATGCAATAGATAACGGCAAGATTACTGTAGACACTATAAGGTATATTCATTTTAAATGGAAATAATGAACAAGAAGACCAACAGCAAAGGTAAATTTGCAAATAAAAAATGCTACAAAACACAATTCTCCATGTGTGTAGGGGAGAAAAGGCATACAAAAGAAATAAAATTGAAGACAACTTTATTGAGAAATACTATGAATAACAATAAAAAACCATGAAAATTAACAAACAGGGGAAATCTCAACTAAAAACAGAAGCAGACACCGGGCAATAATGATATACTGGACACAGTTGGTATGCATTGATTTTTGAAGGAAAGTTTTATATAACCCTATGTGAGAACTAGCAAGTGCAATACATAGAATATAATGTACAATATTGTAATGAAATATAGATATGTCACAAAGGGCCACAAAATGCTACAAAGCTAACATATAATGCACAATTGTATTCTTGAATTGCATAAATTTATCACATATGTGTGATTATCAATGTAATGCTACATGTGCCAAAAAATAACTGATGGTAATATAAAGTATACAATGCAGTATGCAAAAGGGGCGCAATATGTTGGAGAGCTACTATGCAAGGCAAAATTAAATTCTCTAAAGGCTATATGAGTTTATTACATACGTGTCATTACCAATGAAGTGTTACATACAGTGGGGCAAAAAAGTATTTAGTCAGTCAGCAATAGTGCAAGTTCCACCACTTAAAAAGATGAGAGGCGTCTGTAATTTACATCATAGGTAGACCTCAACTATGGGAGACAAACTGAGAAAAAAAAATCCAGAAAATCACATTGTCTGTTTTTTTATCATTTTATTTGCATGTTATGGTGGAAAATAAGTATTTGGTCAGAAACAAAATTTCATCTCAATACTTTGTAATATAGCCTTTGTTGGCAATGACAGAGGTCAAACGTTTTCTGTAAGTCTTCACAAGGTTGCCACACACTGTTGTTGGTATTTTGGCCCATTCCTCCATGCAGATCTCCTCTAGAGCAGTGATGTTTTTGGCTTTTCGCTTGGCAACATGGACTTTCAACTCCCTCCAAAGGTTTTCTATAGGGTTGAGATCTGGAGACTGGCTAGGCCACTCCAGGACCTTGAAATGCTTCTTACGAAGCCACTCCTTCATTGCCCTGGCGGTGTGCTTTGGATCATTGTCATGTTGAAAGACCCAGCCACGTTTCATCTTCAATGCCCTTGCTGATGGAAGGAGGTTTGCACTCAAAATCTCACGATACATGGCCCCATTCATTCTTTCATGTACCCGGATCAGTCGTCCTGGCCCCTTTGCAGAGAAACAGCCCCAAAGCATGATGTTTCCACCACCATGCTTTACAGTAGGTATGGTGTTTGATGGATGCAACTCAGTATTCTTTTTCCTCCAAATACGACAAGTTGTGTTTCTACGAAACAGTTCCAGTTTGGTTTCATCAGACCATAGGACATTCTCCCAAAACTCCTCTGGAGCATCCAAATGCTCTCTAGCAAACTTCAGACGGGCCCGGACATGTACTGGCTTAAACAGTGGGACACGTCTGGCACTGCAGGATCTGAGTCCATGGTGGCGTAGTGTGTTACTTATGGTAGGCCTTGTTACATTGGTCCCAGCTCTCTGCAGTTCATTCACTAGGTCCCCCCGCGTGGTTCTGGGATTTTTGCTCACCGTTCTTGTGATCATTCTGACCCCACGGGGTGGGATTTTGCATGGAGCCCCAGATCGAGGGAGATTATCAGTGGTCTTGAATGTCTTCCATTTTCTAATTATTGCTCCCACTGTTGATTTCTTCACTCCAAGCTGGTTGGCTATTGCAGATTCAGTCTTCCCAGCCTGGTGCAGGGCTACAATTTTGTTTCTGGTGTCCTTTGACAGCTCTTTGGTCTTCGCCATAGTGGAGTTTGGAGTCAGACTGTTTGAGGGTGTGCACAGGTGTCTTTTTATACTGATAACAAGTTTAAACAGGTGCCATTACTACAGGTAATGAGTGGAGGAAAGAGGAGACTCTTAAAGAAGAAGTTACAGGTCTGTGAGAGCCAGAAATCTTGATTGTTTGTTTCTGACCAAATACTTATATTCCATCATAATATGCAAATAAAATGATAAAAAAACAGACAATGTGATTTTCTGGATTTTTTTTTTCTCAGTTTGTCTCCCATAGTTGAGGTCTACCTATGATGTAAATTACAGACGCCGCTCATCTTTTTAAGTGGTGGAACTTGCACTATTGCTAACTGACTAAATACTTTTTTGCCCCACTGTATGTAGGCTAAAGCACTAGTTGTGGCATTGATGTAAGTTACATTCATTTACGTGTATATTACCCTCTGAGTGCACATCTACTTTTGCCTAAATATGTATATGCTTTACCTTTACATAGACATGGCATCATTCATTAGAACTATACTTTTTTTAGGAAGTTCTTATATGGGTTGCGGATTGTGCCTATTAGGTTTTCATATAACCATAGGCTTTTAGCACTTATTGCACTTTACTGCTTATCCCCGTTTTTCTGCATGTCTGATGTTTACCACTTTTTTAGCATATAATTTTATATGCATATATCATACCTATATTTGCATGGCTTTGGTCATTAGAACTATGCTATATTATTAGCCTCATATGGATTGTGTATGTTGTACAACAGGGTTGTTAACCGTAGATTTTTAGCACTAATTGCACTTCATACTGTGTTCTACCATTAGCTATTTCAGCATATGTAACACTTCATTGGTAATGACACGTATGTAATAAACTCATATAGCCTTTTGAGAATTTAATTTTGCCTTGCATAGTAGCTCTCCAACATATTGTGCCCCTTTTGCATACTGCATTGTATACTTTATATTACCATCAGTTATTTTTTGGCACATGTAGCATTACATTGATAATTACACATACTGCATGTGATAAATTTATGCAATTCTAGAATACAATTGTGCATTATATGTTAGCTTTGTAGCATTTTGTGGCCCTTTGTGACATATCTATGTTTCATTTCAATATTGTACATTATATTCTATGTATTGCACTTGCTAGTTCTCACATAAGGTTATATAAAACTTTCCTTCAAAAATCAATGCATACCAACTGTGTCCAGTTTATCATTATTGCCCGGTGTCTGCTTCTGTTTTTAGTTGAGATTTCCCCTGTTTGTTAATTTTCATGGTTTTTTATTGTTATTCATAGTATTTTTCAATAAAGTTGTTTTCAATTTTATTTCTTTTGTATGCCTTTTCCCCTACACACATGGGGAATTGTGTTTTGTATTATTGTTTGAAGGTTTTCATGATATTTGGGATTTTGTAATATAAATAAAAAATGCTGTATAATTCTCCCACCAGTGTAAATATTCTCAAGGTATGTGATGATTACATCATACTTGGCCCTAATCACAGTCCTATGCCAATCTACTTTGTCATCAGTTCTTTTTCTTAACAATGATTGCAATATATATGTATACATATATAAAGCAGTGTATGATTATGGCAATATAGATGTCACAATATCAATAGACATAGTGACGGAGCCAAATTTTTAAAATCTGGCCAGTGTCATTTTATGTGGTAATAACTCTGGAACGCTTCAACATATCCCAGTGATTTTGAGACTGTTTTTTCATGGCACATTATACTTTATGATAATGGTAAATTTAGATCAATATGCTTTTTGTTTATTTATAAAAAATATAAGACATTTGAGAAAAATGTTTAAAAAATAGCAATTTTCAAAATTTCAATGATATTCCCTATAATCCAGATAGTCATACCACAGCAAAACAGTAATAAATAACATTTCCCACATGCCTGCTTTACATCAGCACCATTTGTAAAATGTTATGTTATTTTGTTTGCATTTTAGGAGGTTTAAAAATGTAGCAGTAATTTTTCATTTTTTCAAGGAAATTTACAAAATTTATTTTTCTAGGGACCTACCCATGTTTTAATCACCTTTAGGGGTCCTATATATTGGTAAACCCCCAAAAGTTATACCATTTTAAAAACAGCACCCCTTAACATATTGAAAACTGCAGTCAGGTAGTTTATTAACCCTTCAGGTGATTTTCAGGAATTAATGCAAAGTGGCATGAAAGGAATGAAAATATGTATTTTTACCACCTAAATGTCATTAACTTCTGAACAGGTTACAACAGCCGTCAGAATCAAAGGTGGCTATTTGGTCATGAATTGCCATGGCAAGCATCAGGACCACACAATCATGATCTGAGGGCAACAATTGGTATAAAGAGGAAGCCCCCACACTCTGTTAACCATTTATATGATTTAGTCACTATTGACAGCAGCATCTAAGGGGTTAAACAGATTTGGACAGTGCAAACACTGATCGTGACTGATGCAGCAAGTTGTCAGCTATAGTATACAGCTGACAGCTACTGGATTGTCACCTGTATGGGGAGGCTAGTCTCTTATATCTCAGGTCAGTTAAAAGACGTATTGGCGGTCATTAAGGGGTTAAGGGAAACCTGTAAATGTATTCATGCTGTCAAGATTGAATCCTGGTATATGCTCCTGTATTTCAGAAAATAAAATCTTTAAAGATCATGGCTGTAGACCAGACTAGACATTCTTCACCTCGGCTGGCATTTCCCAGAAAAGCTAGAAGTGATTGATAAGTCTCTCTCTATATACACATGAGGGAGTAGTTCAATTTCTATGGTATGCCAGAGCATTTCAGAGAAAATTATACCTAGTTGCAACTATGCAGCCAGGCTTTAATTCATGCACTATAATCCCAGGGGTAGGACTGGTATTACATTCCATCCTGAAGGCTTCTTCGTGGCAATGCCCATGTAGTCTCCAGATCAATCTCTAGAAAAAGAAAACAAAAGGCAGCACCAAAAGAAAACAAAGGGTGCAAAAAATCCTTCCAGGTATATACCAAACCTCATGCTATAATCCAGAAAAATGAAGGCAGCACTCCAATAGAAAAAAATAAAGGTGGTTTATTGGCCCATGTGCGACGTTTCAGTCCAGGATGTGGACCTTTCTCAAGCATCTCAAGCAGATCAATCTCTATCTATCGTTAAATCCAAAAGAAAAGCGGCCCTCAATGCTAAAGAGGAAAGAATATTGTTACAGCCTTCATTTGTATATTGCTCTGCACCACAATAGCTTTTGAGACCTGTGGGCAACTTGTGGGTGAGGTCAGTGGAACACCGGTAGCTGGAAGTCTGGCTCATGGCCAAAGGTCATGCAAATACTTTCTCATCTATATATATGCATATCACACATAAATATATATATGTATGTCACACATATTAATATATACAGTATGTACATGTATACATATATACAGTAGTAGGAAAAGCTAAATATACCCTTCCTGAATTCCCTTGGCCCAATGGAAAAAATAGCTTAGAAATTGTTAAAAATTATTTTTAATTCTGTAGCTCCAGAATACAATTTATAGCTTTATTCTACTTCATTGGGAAGCAATGTTTGACCTTTCATATTCATCATAAGACAGGTAAAATCTGTGAACTATAATTTGCAAAGAAGAAAATACTAAGGTACTTTGTAACATAGTTTTTCTTTGCAGAATGAATGTTAATCTTCTTTAATGTCAAAGAAAGCACAAAATTGATTAAATTTTAGTCTTAAAACTAACCTTTCTAATTGTATTTGCTAGCATTCATTAAAGGGAACCTGTTACCCCCAAAATCAAAGGTAAGCTAAGCCCACCGGCATCAGGGGCTTATCTACAGCATTCTGTAATGCTGTACATAAGCCCCCGATGTAACCTGAAAGATGAGAAAAATAGGTTAGATTATACTTACCTAGGCGGTGCAGTCCAATCCGATGAGCATCGCGGTCTGGTCTGTTGAGGGCAGAGCAAAGTACTACAGTGCACAGGTGCTGGGCCTCTCTGATCTTTCCCAGCACCTGCGCACTGCAGTACTTTGCTCTGCCCTCAACAGGGCAGACAAAGTACGCCTGCGCCGGAGCCTCAGCGTGAATACAAGAAGAGGACGTCATCATAAGAAGATAGGAGGCGCCGGACCCGGACCGCGACACCCATCAGACCGGACAGCAGCGGGGCTGCCCATGGGTGAGTATAATCTAACCTCATCTTTCAGGATACATTGACCACATTCAACCAAATACTGAATGTGTGAACGTGGCCTTAAATAGTGCATGCTGCAATTTTTTTACACACAGACCATTGGTCAGTGTGTAAAACATTCATGTGAACTATTTCATTTACTTGGATTGGTCAATATGCTCTCAGTTTTACATATGGGCAGCAGAGAGATGTTTAATTTGTGCGTCTGAGAAAGCCCTTATTCCCATACTATTCACATACATTCATATTTTCAGTGCTGCATTTTTACGGCACATTACTTACTGCAAGAAGGCTAACATATTAAACACCTTCTTCTCCACGGTATTCACGGTGGAAAATGAAATGCTCGGTGAAATCCCAAGAAACAATGAAAACCCTATATTAAGGGTCACCAATCTAACCCAAGAAGAGGTGCGAAACCGGCTAAATAAGATTAAAATAGATAAATCTCCGGGTCCGGATGGCATACACCCATGAGTACTAAGAGAACTAAGTAATGTAATAGATAAACCATTATTTCTTATTTTTAGGGACTCTATAGCAACGGGTTCTGTTCCGCAGGACTGGCGCATAGCAAATGTGGTGCCAATATTCAAAAAGGGCTCTAAAATTGAACCTGGAAATTATAGGCCAGTAAGTCTAACCTCTATTGTTGGTAAAATATTTGAAGGTTTTCTGAAGGATGTTATTCTGGATTATCTCAATGAGAATAACTGTTTAACTCCATATCAGCATGGGTTTATGAGAAACCGCTCCTGTCAAACCAATCTAATCAGTTTTTATGAAGAGGTAAGCTATAGGCTGGACCATGGTGAGTCATTGGACGTGGTATATCTCGATTTTTCCAAAGCGTTTGATACTGTGCCGCACAAGAGGTTGGTACACAAAATGAGAATGCTTGGTCTGGGGGAAAATGTGTGTAAATGGGTTAGTAACTGGCTTAGTGATAGAAAGCAGAGGGTGGTTATAAATGGTATAGTCTCTAACTGGGTTGCTGTGACAAGTGGGGTGCCGCAGGGGTCGGTATTGGGGCCTGTTCTCTTCAACATATTCATTAATGATCTGGTAGAAGGTTTACACAGTAAAATATTGATATTTGCAGATGATACAAAACTATGTAAAGCAGTTAATACAAGAGAAGATAGTATTCTGCTACAGATGGATCTGGATAAGTTGGAAACTTGGGCTGAAAGATGGCAGATGAGGTTTAACAATGATAAATGTAAGGTTATACACATGGGAAGAAGGAATCAATATCACCATTACACACTGAACGGGAAACCACTGGGTAAATCTGACAGGGAGAAGGACTTGGGGATCCTAGTTAATGAAAAACTTACCTGGAGCAGCCAGTGCCAGGCAGCAGCTGCCAAGGCAAACAGGATCATGGGGTGCATTAAAAGAGGTCTGGATACACATGATGAGAGCATTATACTGCCTCTGTACAAATCCCTAGTTAGACCGCACATGGAGTACTGTGTCCAGTTTTGGGCACCGGTGCTCAGGAAGGATATAATGGAACTAGAGAGAGTACAAAGGAGGGCAACAAAATTAATAAAGGGGATGGGAGAACTACAATACCCAGATAGATTAGCGAAATTAGGATTATTTAGTCTAGAAAAAGACGACTGAGGGGCGATCTAATAACCATGTATAAGTATATAAGGGGACAATACAAATATCTCGCTGAGGATCTGTTTATACCAAGGAAGGTGATGGGCACAAGGGGGCATTCTTTGCGTCTGGAGGAGAGAAGGTTTTTCCACCAACATAGAAGAGGATTCTTTACTGTTAGGGCAGTGAGAATCTGGAATTGCTTGCCTGAGGAGGTGGTGATGGCGAACTCAGTCGAGGGGTTCAAGAGAGGCCTGGATGTCTTCCTGGAGCAGAACAATATTGTATCATACAATTATTAGGTTCTGTAGAAGGACGTAGATCTGGGGATTTATTATGATGGAATATAGGCTGAACTGGATGGACAAATGTCTTTTTTCGGCCTTACTAACTATGTTACTATGTTACTATGTTACTATGTAATATTTGTCCTCTGTTTTAGGGCTTACTCACCCTATCTCTATTACTATAAGTTTTGATGCTCTGTCACTATCCTAAATCACACTAAAATGGCTGCTGCATTGCATACCTCAGCTTTTATGTGGGCTAAGATAGTCTCTCCTGAATGGCAGCCCTGTTCCATGTGATGTGACCCAATGGTTTAAAGGGAAACCACTGTGGTCACGGACATCTGAGTTTGTGTGAGATTTCTATGGCTGATGCAATCTTGTTAAATGTGTAAAATATATTTGGCATCTAAAGGAAATAAAAAAAAAAATTGAAAATTTTCTGTGACCTGAGAATTTGAAAAAAATTCTACATTATATTGGCATCATCAGATTTTCTCATCTCTATTTCTAAAGCTAGGTTCACATTCCGTTAGTGGGTGATCGCTAACGGACAGTGTTGCACGGCGAAAATGTCGCAATTAACGCCGTGCAACGGGTCTGTTAGCGCACCCATTGACAGCAATTTAAATTTCGCCTGTAGCGCATCGCTAGCGCGTGCCTTTTTCGGCTCGCGCTAGTGATGTGCCGTTCTTTTGTAGCGCACCTCAGACGCTGCTTGCAGCGTCCGCGGCTCGCCCGAGGTCCGTTCCCCGCTCTCGCAGATCGGGGATCTGCGAGAGCGGGGACGTTAGCGTGACCCCTAAATGCAGCCCCTACAAAAACATTGCGTTAGCGCAATCTGCTAGCGCTAGCGCTAAACGGATTGCCCTAACGCAATGTGAACCTAGCCTGTCTTCTACTTTGAAAAATCAGAGTTATTTTGTTCAAATTAGACCCGAAAGGTGATTTCAATGCAATTTAAATATGTCAAACAATAAGCAGCTAAAAAACCTTGCTCAAAAAAATTATTGTCATAAGATTTGGAAAAATTGGCAATATTTTAAACACCAGCGTACAGGAAATCCACATATGAATACATTTTGTACAATTGTAGTCATTGGGAGATGTACGCAATAGTGTTGCATTATACAAAGTTTAATAAATAACACAATAGAGCAGAAGTGTTTTTTTATTTAAATAAAAATTGGTAAAATTATCCTATTAATTTATATTAACAGGAGCACTGCATTTTGTAATGGTTTTACCTTAATAGTAGGTAAAAATGTCTGACGCTATGTCTATGTTATATAAAGGTAACTCACTATCATCAACTAACTGCATTCAGCTCTAACATTTTTGCTTCATGTGGGCAGCTTTGATGTGCTACAACCATGCAATTATGGTTAGTGTGAAGTACATGTTTTACTTCATTCCCAAACACTGTGTTCTTGCACTTCTGATACTAGTTCATGCAATGAATTACAGATCCATCATTACAGCGGGTATAATACATAAGGTGTATATAAAAATGAGCTTTGCCTGTGAAAATGATACAGACAGAACATGCTTTATAGTGTAGTAATGAAATGTCAGAAATGTAGGTATAGTGATTTGAAGCAAGTAATATATGTGGTCATAGTTATAGAAAGACTCATCATGATAGGTCAGTAAATTATTTCTTCCCAATAATTTAGAAAAGTACACTGAAACGCTTTACCTGTTTTATTCCCAAATATCACTGGACTTGCAATGAAATTATAGTTGTTTTTACACTTTGTCATTTACCCACCAAGAAAATGTAAAAGCACAAAATCTAGCAAACTACCGTAATCTTGCATCTTTGCAGTTCACCCTCAGAGTGTAGGCTTTCAGCATTTAGATTTCTGCTATTTAAGGTCATACGTGTCATGTTAAATATTTATAATGCTTAAAGGTCCTTAATTATTACACCCATACGATAGTCCCGAAGAAGCAGAACAAAACGCGCATCGGGGCAGAGTGATGCCCGGGTCATCTATGTGCACATTGCTACAGGTATAATATGCTCCAGCATGTTTACAAATTGACACATATCTACTGTCACAGCAGCGCTCTGGATAACGCACAAGCAGTTGACATATAGAGCTATTAGCAGCCTTAGTGGTCACCTTATCATTTCAGTCGTATATTCACATTTTTGCAGTCATTACAAATATTGGTGTATCCACTTTGTACTATTTTTGAGATTTATTTTGACACCTGTTTTTTGTATTTTTTGTTTACATCTTGGCTCTTTCCAATATGTCATTTACTGATCAGCACATATTGATCCACTAAGACATTTGTCTACATAGCCCTTAGCATTCTGGGGATGTCCTAGGTTGGACCCCCCCACTTGTGCTGCTCCTTTAGTGCTCATTCAATGTCATATCATGTATGGTTAGGCTATATAAATTACTTTTTGTCACGTGATATTCCATGGTATTTAATCCCTCTTTTTAATTTATCTAGTACCTTTCTTCTTTGTGTACTTTTTTATATTTGTATATCAATAAAATATTATTTTTTACATTTAAATACTTTCTTTTTACAGCAGTATCAATTTACTTCTGGTAACATATTTTGTGTCATGTTAGATACCAGAGAGTATATTCTATAAAATGCAAAAATACTAATTAAATGTGAAATAGGGCCTCAAAGATAAGGGGTTGTTTCAGGAATATTTATTTCTTCTACTCCATGCCTAAGAATTAACAGGCAGGTAGTTACAAACTACCTGTCTGTTGTGCTCTGTGCCCATCTCTGCCATCTCAGAGAGGTCACACAATGCTCCTGCCGACAATTCAGGGTCTTCTGCTGATATCAACTTGAAGGAGCAGCTGCTTCTTTTCAGTTCTGCTCTGTTGATGGGGCTTGACTGCCGATGTCATGCAGATTGACAGCCGACTCCCCACTACTCAGAGCTACTCAATTGATGAGAAGCAGCTGAATCACTGGCAGGAGCAGATGGTGATCACTCAAAGCCCTTTTCGGATAGCACAACCAGGTAGTTTCCTCTGTTAGCAATTACCTTCCTGTTAATTTTTAAGCCCATAGTCAAAAAAATAAAATAATAAAATAATTCCAGACAACCCCTTTTAAGAGGATGTTCCTTTTCAGTAATTGAATGGCCCTGTCTGCGTTATAAAGAACCAAACCATGCTGTATTGGAGTATTCAAGTGGAATCAAATTTGACTCAAACAAACTTGCATGTCTCTACTTAAACTTCCTCAAAAACTTGGAGTTCCTACTGGACTCTGAAAAGTAAGCAAAATATTCAGTTTGTACATAGTTATATTCACACTAAGTTTTATTTAAGTATTTCAAAGATCATGAGTTTTTCAAACAATATTTCAGAATGTTATTTTCTCATGGTGCTCGCAGTGATCTCATTGAGGAAACCGCAGTTCATCATCCCAGCTGACAGTGATTTGCCAGTGGGAATGCACCTTCAGTGACCGGCGATAATTTGTATGTCGTCAACGCTTGTCACTAAATCTGTGCTCACAGCCGCTCACTGTCTTGTTTTTCAACCTGGACGGTCACATCATTCCACCATTCAGGCATGATTTACTGTGTGGGATAGTATGGATTATCTTCACTTCGGACAGGTGAGGAATATGGTTGTTTATTAATTTAGTTGTTTTACAGGTGACAAGGGCTTCAATGGATTAAGCGTAAAGGTGAGAATAACTTTATTTTTTTTTAAATAAATGTGCAAAGCAGGGTGCTTTATTTAATTTCAAGTAAAGGATTTTACTGTTGCTGTGTGTTTAATTCCAAAATTACTACAAGACGCCTCTCCATTACTAACCTCTGGGCTTGTTTCAGCTGACAATACAAAGCTGACATCAACTCCACAAATGTTACCCCACTTGCCACCGCACCAGTGCAAGTGGAAATAGTGAGACTGTCTTATGGATGCACCATTTCAGGGACATCTGAGGTTTGAAGGCTGATGTTGGTAGCCTGGGGGAGCAATATCCATGACCCCTTCCCAGGCTATTAATATCAACCCATAGCTGTCTGTTTAGCCTTTGCTGATTTGAACTTATAGGTGGACCCTTTATCATTTTTGTCTGGCATCCCCCATAAGTTCACCAGTAAAGGCTAAGCAAATAGCTGTGAGCTGTTATTAACTCCTTTACCCCCAAGGGTGGTTTGCATGCTAATGATGGGACAATTTTTCCATTTCTGACCACTGTCACTTTATGAGGTATTAACTCTGGAAGACTTCAACAGATCCCGGTGATTCTGAGATTATTTTTTCGTGACATATTGTACTTTGTGATAGTGGTAAAATTTCTTTGGTATGACTTGCGTTTATTTGTGAAAGAAAAAGCAGAAATTTGGTGAAAATTTAGAAAATTTTGCAATTTCCCAACATTGAAATTGAATGCCCTTAAATCACAGAGCTATATCACACAACATAGTTAATAAATAACATTCCCACATGTCTACTTTGCATAAGCACAATTTTTGAACCTTTTTTTGTTAGGAAGTTATAAGGGTTAAAAATTGACTAACAATGTTTTCATTTTTCCAACAAAATTTACAAAACCAATTTTTTAGGGACCACATCACATTTGAAGTCACTTTGAGGAGCCTATATGACAATGACAGAAGATATCCAAAAGTGACACCATTCTAAAAACTGTACTGCCCAAGGTGCTAAAAACCACATTCAAGAAGTTTATTAACCCTTCAGGTGCTTCACAGGAATTTTTTTTTAAACAAAATCAACATTTAACTTTTTTTCACAAAAAAGTTACTTCAGATCCAAAAATAGACCCCAAAATATGTTTTGTTATTACTCCAGAGCATGCCGATGCCCCATACAAGGGAGAAAACTATTGTTTGGGCGCACGGCTGAGCTCAGGAGCGAAGGAGCGTCATTTGACTTTTTGAATGCAATATTTCCTGGAATAATTAGCGGATGGTATGTGTCATTTGAAGAGCCCCTGATGTACCTAAACAGTAAAAATACCCCACAAGTGACACCATTTTGGAAACTAGACCCCTCAGGGAAGTGATCTAGATGTGAGGTGAGAACAATGAACCCTCAGCTGATTCACAGAAGTTTATAATGCTGAGCCATACAAATAAAAAGAAACTAATTTTCCCCACAAATATATTTTTAGCACAAAATATTGCATTTTTATAAGGGTAACAGGAGAAAGTGCACCATACAATATGTTGTGCAATTTCTCCTGAGTATGCCGATACCCCATATGAGGGAGAAAACCACTGTTTGGGCATACGGCAGAGCTCTGAAGAGAAGGCGCGCCATTTGATTTTTTGAATGAAAAATTTCCTGGAATCAATAGCGGACGTCATGTCCCATTTGGAGAGCCCCTGATGTGCAAAAAGTGACCCCATTGTGGAAACTAGATGGCTCAAGGAATTTACTTAGATGCGTAGTGAGCACCTTGGACCCTTGGGTGCTTCACAGAAGTTTATAACGTTGAACTGTGAAAATAATAAAATAATATTTTCCTCACAAAAATGTTGTTTGAGCCTCGTTTTTAATTTTTCTGCGGACTAATAGGACATTTTTTACAGCAAGCTGAGGTCCATTTTTTCCTGAGTGCACCAATACCCTACATGTAATTGGGAAATATTTTTCACGTACAGTGCAAAGCTCAGAAGGCAAGGATTTTACTGTTATAGGTTTGCAAGTGCCATGACCCACTGCAAGAGCCCATGAGGTTGCAGAACAGCAGAACCCTCCATAATTGACCCCATTTTGCAAACTACACCTCTCAATGTATTCATCTAATGGTGCAGTGATCATATTGACACTATAGGTGTGTCACAGAATTTTATACTATTGGGCAGTGAAGAAAAAATAACTACTTTTTTGCCACCAAAATTTTGTTTTAGCCCCAGATTTTACATTTTCACACAAGAAGTGGGTTAAATTGCACCAAAATTTCTCCCACAATTTCTACTGAAAGAGGCAATACCCTATATGTGGCTGCACAGTACTACTTAGCCATACAGAGAGACTCGGGAGGAACGGAGCTCTATTTGCCTTCTGGAGCATAGATTTTCCTAGAAAAATTTGCAGACTCTTAATACAGAGCCCCTAATTGCTAGAAGAGCAGAATCCCCCCTCAAGTGACCCCATTTGGGAAACCATACCCCTTGGGGAATTCATCTACAGGTGTAGTGATGATTTTGACTCCATGCGTATTTTCCAGAAACAAGCAGCAATTACTATTTCCAAGTGAAAATTGCAAACTTCCGTTGTAGTGATCAGTATGCTGTAGTGACCAGTACGCTGTAGTGACCAGTACATTGCTGTCACCAGTACATTATGCCCAACTTGTGTTTCTGGAGTCATGCACCTGTAAGACAGGTGGGTTCTCATCGCTTCAGAAATGCCAAATGTGGGCACAATATGTGGTTTATGTACACTGTCAGGCTCAGAAGGGATGGGGCATTTGTTTTTTGGAGCACAAAATTGCTGAATTTCTTTTAGTGGGTGAGGAGTCATTTTGCTTTTACAGAACCTTTGTGCTGCCAGTAACGTGGAACCCCCTATATTTCTGTTAACAGATGATGGCCATACCTAATTGAGGACTTGCTGTTTTGTTGATTGAGTTGAAACTTTTATTGGGAACATTTTACATAACATTTGGGATCACATCCGGCGCTCTACGCTGAGCACTTACTTTGGGATTTCCATCTTAATCTCAGAGTGACGTGATTCAGATGAAAAGTCTGAGTGATCCAATCACTATAATGAGTCAACAGAGTAACTCTGACCTCTGTCCGTGGTGTCCTTCTTTTCATAAGTGCAAAAAACTGTGGCCAACGGCACTTTTATGCAATCCTAAAAAGATGGACACTGCTGGATCATAGGTCAGGTGGCGTTCACAGTGTCTCCAGCTGCCTCATTATAGGGAATCTTCTGCCAGGGGTTCCATCTGATTCACGTATATTAGAGATTTACATGGAAACCCCGCTGTAAGAGCTCAACATAGAGTGCAGGATAAATGTGCGCTGAGCCCTACTGCGATTTCTGGGAGGCAGAATGAAAAAATTAACAGTAGGTGAAAAATTGGTTTTGTTTATTTTTCAACTCCGTTCCTCATGTGGTATGTGATTAAGCGACATTATTCTTTGGGTTGGTGCAATTACAGCGATACCCGATTTATATCTGGTTTTTATGTTTGAATGCTGTCACACACTAGAATACGCTTTTTATTGCAAAAAATAGTTTTGCATCACCACATTTTGAGAGCTATCATTTTTCCATATATTGGCCTACAGAGTCATGTGAGATCTTGTTTTTTTTGCGGGACGAGTCGACGTTTTTATTGGTACCTTTATGGGGCACATGACATTTTTTGATCGCTTTCTATTCCAGTTTGTGGAAATCATAATAAACAAAAACAAGCAAATCATGAATTTCTTTTGGGGGGGTTTATGCGGTTCCGTCTGTGGTAAAATTCATAAGGCAGTATTATTCTGCAGGTCAGTACAATTACAGCGATACCTCATTTATATCATTTTTTATATTTTGCCGCTTTTATACAATAAAAACTATTTTGTAAATATATAAAACAGAGCAATAAAAGTATTGTAAAAATATAGAAGTATTGACAGAAAAAACTCCCAAACACATGCAAAATTGGAAAATTTTGGAGCCAAAACTACTGTCTTCGAGGATGAATACAAAATTACATTTATTAAATGTCAGTTAACATAATAGAATAAAAATTACAAAAGTACAATTAGACACACATAGACATCACATGAGTATCTAAAGCAGGAATGACACAGGTAAAAAGTCCAGGAACCACACAGATAAAGTAAAATCCGACCTGAGGAATCAAGTTCTTTAGGCTAATAAGCCGTGTATTCTATTATGTGAACTGACATTTAATAAATGTAATTTTGTATTCATCCTTGAAGACTGTAGTCTTGGCTCCCAAATTTTTTGAATTTTGCAATTAAAACTATTTTATAGAAAAAATAATTATTTTTGCATCACTTTATTCTGAGAGCTATAACTTTCGGCTGATGGAGCCGTATGGTGGCTTTTTTCTAGCTGGACAAGATGATGTTTTCAGCTGTACCATGCTTATTTATATCCGTTATTTTGATCTCGTTTTAATCCACTTTTTGTTTGGCAGTATGATGATGAAGTATTGTTTTTTTTTTTTCTTGCTTTTCATTTTTTTATGGTGTTCATTTAGGGTATGTGCACACGTTGCGGATTCCATTGCGGATTTTTCCACACGGATTCTGCAGAATCAACAGGTAAAATGACCTCCGTTTTACCTGTGGATTCCCTGCGGGTTTTCTGTGGATTTTGTGCAGGTTTTGTGCGGATTTTGCCTACGTCTTTACACCTGCGGATTCCTATAAAGGAATAGGTGTAAAGCGCTGCGGAAACCGCACAAGTAATTGACATGCCGCGAAAAATAAATTTTCCGCAGCATGTGCACTGTGGATTTGATTTTCCATAGGTTTACATGGTGCTGTACACCGCATGGAAAACTGCTGTGGATCTGCAGGGCCAAATCCCCAATGTGCGACATATCCTAGTTCCTAGGGGTTAACTAGTGGACAATTTTATAGGTCGGGTCATTGCAGATGCGGTGATACCAAATATGTGTACTTTTATTGTTTATGGGTTTTTTTTTCATTCAAATATTTATTTAGAGATACAATATCTTTTGTTTTTTTATTATTTTATTTTTTATATATATTTTCAATTATTTAGAAACATTTTTTACATTTTTTCTAACTTTTTTACTTTGTCGCACTATGGGACTATCATTTTTTGGAGTCTGATCCCTTCTACAGCATGGGGATGTCACAGCATCCCCATGCTGTAAAAACTGTCAGCTCTGCACTGACAGGCAAACTTGCTCATCATGCACTGGGCCTGATCAGCAAGTTTCCCTGGTCTGGTGACCCAGATGTCATCATGACGACATCGGGTCACCATGGCAATGATCGGGACCCCGCGTCACACTGCGGGGTCTCTGATCCAAAGGCAGAGGGGCTGCCAGCCATCTGTAAGCTCCTGGAATGCTATGATCATGTTAAATTGCAGCATTTAGGGGGTTAAAGTGCTGGGAGTGGTCTGTGACTGCTCCTGGCACTTAGTGCCGGGTATCAGCTGTCAGAATTAGCTGACACCAGGCAGGCGATTGCCCACGCTATGCTCTGAAGTAATATTCCATCCCTGGTCACTTAGACCCAGGGCACATGGACGGATTATTACGTCTGATGTCAGAAAGGAGTTAATAGCCTAGTAACCTTTTGGGATATCGTCCCTTTTCCCAGATTATTTACATTAGTCCCCAGCTTTCCATATGAAAAGTGCTCTGGAGACCACACCTTTTTTTAAATTTAATTCTTTATTTTACACAGAATGTTCACAGCTGCTTCTGAATACAACTCTTATCAATGTTGACTAGTCACTCTGACCTCAGAGTGACAATGATGAGATTTGCCTTCAGCTGCCGACACCTGGGATCTTCTCAGGATTTTCCCAGGCACCGATGCGTGTCACATGGATGGCACATGAATGTGACACACAAATACATAGACAGCAAATGGATACAAGGATGTCACATGTATGTCACATACATACATATGGATGGCACATGGACACGGACAATGGATCTCACCAGTGCTGGTTTTAACTGTACATGAATCACCAGGACGTGTGAATGAGGCCCTAGAGGTTTTAATCAGAAAATAACCCTTTGAACCCATTTTTATTATCAACCAAAATTATAAATGTCTCTAAAGAAAGCTTTCCTGTATATCTCTCCTTTTATCTGGATCAACTCCTCTAAAAAAAAAAAAAGATAAAGCATATGGAAAGTCCACCAATGCTGTTCTGTATGAATCAATCCAAAACCCATCTCAAACTAATAATTGAAAAAGTCTCTTAGTAATAAAAAGCACTACATAGTCAAATATTTGCTTACAGTTATAACTAGGATTATCAAGCGCATTGTAAATGAAGCATTTTCATGAATGTCGTGTATGTAGTCCTTTGTATGCTAATTCACTCTACTCTTTCATCATTTGCAGCTATTGCCTTCGTGCACATTTTACGGGGTTATGAGTTTACTAGGACATTGGCAGAAAGCATCATTTTGGGGCTAGTTTGCTATATGATTTTGAAATTTAGATTAATTTATTAGTTTAACACAGCTTGTCTGGGAGCATTGCCATCTAATTTGTCATCATTTGTAATTCAGTTTTTTTTAGCACATTGTACCGAATGCTTATATGAAATTCTTTAATTTAATTTTACCTTTCTTATTCCTGTTTTGCATTAGAATATGAAGTATGTGCTTAATTTACTAAAAAATCACGATAAATATCTTAACTATATAATGAAGCTCCACAGAAAGTTATTTACTGTAAGAATTACCGAACAGTGATGCATTTTGCATGATTTTTCACATTGCGTGATATGTCATGGCTTACAAATAACAATGGTGCCCTGTAGTAATAGACTTGTTTGATGTATGACCTTGCACTCCCCAAGACATGTCAGATAATTCCATGATAACTGTATATACATCAGTGTTTTTAAATAGCAGGATTATTTTGCACAAAACACATGGTCCAAAAGTTGTAAATCTTATATTTGTTCACTATTTCCATAAAATAACCCTCCTTTCAATTGTGGAGTTGTCATCGGTGATCAATTGTCAAAAAAATTGCAAATAAAAACCAATTTATTATTAACAGCAAAAATTCATGCAAAATGGAAACTAAAAGTTTTGGTTTCCAACAGATCATTTTTATAAATCTAAATAGATTTGTTAAAAAGGACACTTTGTTTCCCATTTATTTGTATTCCGTGTGTAATTGATTCAGTTTTATAATAGGTGTATCTGGACGCATCTGCTGTTCTGGGCATATGCAGTGCTAAAAAATGGATCTGTTAACAGATGACATAATGGATAATCATGCGTAATGATTAGTGTTGAGCATTCCGATACTGCAAGTATCGGGTATCGGCCGATACTTGCTGTATCGGAATTCCGATACCGAGATCCGATATTTTTGTGATATCGGGTATCGGTATCGAAACAACATTAATGTAAAAATGTGTAAAAGAGAGAATTAAAATAAAAAATATTGCTATACTCACCTCTCCGACGCAGCCTGCACCTTACCGAGGGAAGCGGCAGCGTTCTTTGTTTAAAATTCGCGCTTTTCTTTCCTTTACGTGAGTCCCGGCTTGTGATTGGTTGCGTGCCGCCCATGTGACCGGGACGCAACCAATCACAGCAAGCCATGACGTAATTTCAGGTCCTTCAGGATTTTAAAATTACGTTCCGGCGTTGTGATTGGTTGCGTCGCAGTCACATGGGCGACGCAACCAATCACAGCAAGCCGTGACGTAATTTCAGGTCCTTAAGGATTTTAAAATTACGTCCCGGCTTTGTGATTGGTTGCGTCGCAGTCACATGGGAGACGCAACCAATCACAAGCCGTGACGTCACGGGAGGCTGGACACGCGCGCATTTTAAAATGGGCGTGTGTCCAGCCTCCCGTGACGTCCCGGCTTGTGATTGGTTGCGCCGCGATCAACCAATCACAAGCCGGGAGGCTGGACACGCGCCCATTTTAAAATTTTAAAATGCGCGCGTGTCCAGCCTCCCGGCTTGTGATTGGTTGACCGCGGCGCAACCAATCACAAGCCGGGACGTCACGGGAGGCTGGACACGCGCCCATTTTAAAAAGCGCGCATGTCCAGCCTCCCGTGACGTCACGGCTTGTGATTGGTTAATGGCGGCCATGTTGCCGGGACGCGGACCAATCACAGCAAGCCGTGACGTAATTTCGTCACGGCTTGCTGTGATTGGTCCGCGTCCCGGCAACATGGCCGCCCTGACCAATCACAAGCCGGGACTTCACGTAACCAAGTAAAAGCGCGAATTTTAAACAAACAACGCTGCCGGTTCCCTCGCTGAGGTCCAGGCTGCGTCGGAGAGGTGAGTATAGCGATATTTTTTATTTTAATGCTTTCTTTTACACATTTATATGGATCCCAGGGCCTGAAGGAGAGTTTCCTCTCCTTCAGACCCTGGGACCCATCAGGGATACCGTCCGATACTTGAGTCCCATTGACTTGTATTGGTATCGGGTATCGGTATCGGATTGGATCCGATACTTTGCCGGTATCGGCCGATACTTTCCGATACCGATACTTTCAAGTATCGGACGGTATCGCTCAACACTAGTAATGATCCATTTCCCATATATGTCAATGTTAAAAAAATGATTATTTTTCAATCTGATTCTTTGTTGGACAGTACATAAAAGTTGAACAAATTATGTTTTTTTTCTGGCTTAAAAACATCTCACAGAAAGGAGTGGGATAGAAATGAGTGGATCGGGCAAAATTAAAATTTAACTGTTCGTGCAGTTTTTTGCTGCAAATTTAATGTCCCTTATTATGCTTATTATTATATCTCTTGTTATATAAAAAAGACAAAACCTTATATTCACCTCACTGCTAACGTCTACTCCTTCCCAAAACCAGTCAGCTCATCTCCACATCTTCTGATCCTGAGCTGCTTGTGCTGGAAACCCCTGAGCTTTTAATACTCAGCTTCATGCAAAAGTGCGTAGAAGGTCACATCATCCTGAAGTTCAGACATGACCTTCTGCATGCATGGGCAGAACCCTCCTGGACCTTATAAAATCCCCAAATCCTAGCTGAGTGTGTGAGGCCCGAGGACTTCAGCATGAGAGTAGCTGGGAATCAGAAGATTCAGCAAAGACCGATGGGTGATTGTGGTGAGTAGCAGGAAGGCCAAAGAGGTAAGTGGTAAGGTGAAAAAAAGATCTTTCTATTTTTTAACCCCTTGAAGAACTTCATGGCTCACAAAAGTTGTGGCCAGCTGCCTTCATTTTGCTGAGTCCCCGAGAAATGAAATACAAACAAATCTGCATTTTTTCGATTGATGATTTTTACAAAATTTATCAAAATTCAATTTCAATTGAAATTATTTGCTCACCTCTAACTTGAACCCATACAATATGGATTTCCTTCTTCAATGACATACAGACTATTAGACTTTAAAGTGCCCTTAAAATAAAGTCAGGCAATCCATGATTGATCTCATTACCAAATGCTGCTGTATGAAAAGAGCTTGTGTTGGACTTCTCTCTCAGAAGACTGGACAGCATAGCCAACTGTCCAGAAATTCCAGGAAAGCCCATAAACATAGGGCAATTGCCCTGTGTGTACAAAAATTTGAGGCTTCCATGATTAATTTGACTGTAATTATAATCATTTTCCAGTTTAAAGAGAATGCAACTAATGTCTTCAGAATCAGAATTATGGGCTGTAGACAGGTACCCTTATAATCATAATGATTTATAATGGTTTTCCAATGTGTCCGCAAAAAATATTGTCTGTCCATGATGTATTGATTAACTGTAGAGAAAAAATAAAATGTGAAGTTGGCAATCTTTACTGGTGAACTGGTCCAAGAGTGATGGAAAGGTTGAAACTCCACTATAATAAGAAAACAATTTGTGGAAGGGAGATAGAAAGGAAAGAATTATGGACTTAAAATAGTCTACACTAATACTAATATTGTGCTTATTTTCTATGCTAGTAAATTCAATGTCAAAATTGCAATTTTTTGCGCTATTCTGAAATGTTTTCGGTGACTCAAATATTAAAGATTTGCAAGTCATTTCTAGTTTATATTAAATCATTGTACCTCTACTCCAGTGTCGTCCTTAAATCACTTGATTTTTTAATTAACTCATAATAGTGCGTCCTGTATTGGGTCTCCATGTATGGAGCGGAATAAGGAGCTGAGCCCATACCAGCCAGATGTCAATTGAGTTGCAGGGCCAGAATTGGAATTGGCCTGTAATTATAGCGATCATAGCTTTAGATTAACCACTTAAAATAAATTTAAATGTTGTTAGTACTGGCCCCCCGCAACGTGACTGTGGAGAACCAATTAGATACCATGGCAACCAATGGTCTTATAAGGCTAAGCTCCATAGGTGAAATGCGATTTTACTATATACTGTAATAATGTGGTATTGCGGAATACCGTATAGGAGATCAAATGATCAAAGGTACAAGATCTCTAAAAAGACAAAAAAATACAGTAATAATATAAAAAAATTGAAAAAAGAAATACAAATTACAATAACACCTCTATTCCCCATAAAAGTAAAGAAATATTTTTGAAAAAAATAAACATATTTGGTATACTGGAATCTATAAAAGTCTGATATATCAAAGTACAAAATTATTTAACCAGATTAGTAAACGCTGAAACACTGATAAAAATTGAAACACCAAAATTGTAATTTTCATCCCAACTTGACAGAAAATGCAATAAAAAGTAATCGAGAAGTTATCTTTACCGCAACAACATATCAATAAAAATGTCAGGTTACTATAAGTGAAGGGCGAGTGGGCCTTTCACTGCTCGATACTTAATTGAGCATCAGAGTGCTTGTTCGAGTATCGAGCAGTGTATTGTGTGGTGCTCAAGTGCTCAGTCATTTGAATGATCCAAGCCGGGTACAGTGGAGAGAGAGAGAATTTTTCCATCCTCTGGAAAAATGGTCGAGTTTGCCACTCAGACTAGAGTTGAGCACGTCCGCGCGTCCGACATGCTCGATTCGAGTACCGATCACTTGAGCATTTCAGTGCTCTATCAACATTAGTTACCATACAAAAAAATAAGACTTTACACAGCTTTATTGATATAAAAATAAAAATGTTATGAGTCTTAGAAAATGGCAACAAAAACTATTTATTTTTATTTACAAAAGTTTTATCACCGCCTTTATAATTAAAATACTATAGACTTTTGGTAATTCTGTGTTCCTACTGATCTGGAGAATTATATTGCAATGTAATTTTCTACTGCATTTTTTTCTGTAAAAATAAAACTCAAAACTAAATTGTGAATAGTGTTTTTTATGCAATTTCAATGCACTTTGAATTTTTCTCTGTTTTTCAGTACATTGAATGGTATTCAAAACTGCACCTTGTATGGCAAAGTAACAAATACTCACATGGCTTTAATGTGGACAGAAAAATAACAAAAGTTATGGCTCTTAGAAGCAGAAGATTAAAAAAAAAAATTAAAAAATCGCTCAGCTGGGAAGGGGTTAAATGATAAACTTCAATATTTCTGATTTGTGGAAACGTAAGGCCAAAAACATATGATTTTGAATGATTCTTTTATTGAACTGATATACATTATAAACCGCTGCAACCCATAATTATTGTTTAATTAGTAATAATTGACTTAATAAGCTGAAGGTTCTTTATTAAATAAGTGTCCTGATTAGGCATTATAAGCTGTTTCCGCTTCAGTTATTTAATTACAGGTCTTGGTATGAAACTAATCATGCAGACATTCTTACAAACCTGGCCTACCAACAGGGTAAAAATCATTAAACAATCATTACTATCAGCTGACACTGGCCTGTAATTTTTGGAGTTGATGGGGGAGTTGATGCTTGATGAACAATCCAATTAAAACTGGCAACAAAAGACCTAAAATGTCAGCCAAATTGCTTTTTAATAGTCAACGCAGCCGTCACAAAACATAAACACCGAACTCCCAACAGAAGCATAAAGCTTCTGAAACAATCATAGAAAATGAATAATTCTAATCAGCCTGAGATTTCTCCTAACGCTGGAGCACTCATTAAAATATTGTGAATGGCAAACTTATCTGTGTCTTAACAGTGTAATTCAGATTAAGAAAATGAATAAAGACGGGATGGGAGTACGCTGTACCTGGCTTCTTCTACTCTGGGTCAGAATTCCATTTACTTTTTATCAAGTCAACCATATTTTAATAATTATATCCAAATGAAGAAAAAAGAGTGACTAATTTGTTTAATCTACATTCAACAAAACCATAAAGCCATAGGAAATATTATGCCACGCTGCAATCAAGATGATTTTTATTTCTAAAAAATATACTGCATTGGTTTCAATAATAAATATAATACAAATAATGTATCCCTTTACAGAATAAAATCTGTTGGATGTATTATAAGGGCAATTAGTGCACAATTAAATGTACCTATACCAGTGGTCTCCAACCTTTCTTATGTTAGGAGCAACATTCAGCTTTGAGAGATGTCCATGAGCTGAAGAAAAACCCCCTGAGTAAAGATATCCCTCCTTCCACCATAGTGACACCCCATGCCTCATTTGTAATGTAATGACAATCAATAGTTCCCTGCAAAATTCACACTGAGATACTGTGCTGTCATCTCTTTCAGACTGTATTCTTACATTTTTAGGTTCCCACCATGCCACCACTTAGTGTGGAGGTAGTACTTGAAGCAAGGAGATCATCACATGCAGCTTCAACTAGGCATCAGACAGGCAATATTATTCTTTCTACAGCTTACAATATTACCGTATGAACCTGCATGCCCAAGATATATGCATCTAGATGAGCTCTTTGCTGGGCTACTTACAAAAGTCACTATCTGGAACTTACACTTCAAAGATGTTTGCTAGACCTGATATTAATGTACCAAACGGACAGATAACTGCTGCAGTGTCGGACTGGGGTGCCAAGGGCCCACCAGTAACCAACTCCAGAGCCCCATTTTTCAGCTACCTACAAATTATCGACAACCACTTTCAAACACATTGTTTCCAGCAGAACAAGATGTTGCCGGCTGTGTTGTTTATCGATCTACCATCATGTGTACGCAAGCTTTATGGAAAAACCGTCCAATGTCTCAGACTAAAAAGTATTAAGTTTTAAGTAATTAATATGCAGGATTACAACCACATATGCAAATATGATGTAAAGTTAATAATGATTCTTATAGACTCTGCTGCACAGATCAGCATGTTATTTTCAGTTTTTCCATACACTATGGAAATTATTCAGACATCAGTGATGAACTAGATGGGTATTTCCTGAAGGAACTACAGATAGTGCTTTGGAATGGTGCCCGGGCTGCCCCTGCAAGACTTTCACACTTGGGTGCCCCTCAGGCGCTGGTTTGGTAGTTGTAGCCCCTCAGGGTTGAGGCTTGGTGGGCCGGGTCACTCTGGGTCCGATTTGGTGGGCCGGGTCACTCTGGGTCCGATTTGGTGGGCCGGGTCACTCTGGGTCCGATTTGGTGGGCTGGGTCACTCTGGGTCCCATTTGGTGGGCCGGGTCACTCTGGGTCCCATTTGGTGGGCCGGGTCACTCTGGGTCCCATTTGGTGGGCCGGGTCACTCTGGGTCCCATTTGGTGGGCCGGGTCACTCTGGGTCCCATTTGGTGGGCCGGGCCACTCTGGGTCCCATTTGGTGGGCCGGGTCACTCTGGGTCCCATTTGGTGGGCCGGGTCACTCTGGGTCCCATTTGGTGGCCCGGGTCACTCTGGGTCCCATTTGGTGGCCCGGGTCACTCTGGGTCCCATTTGGTGGCCCGGGTCACTCTGGGTCCCATTTGGTGGCCCGGGTCACTCTGGGCCCGATTTGGTCAACCCGGGTCACTCTGGGCCCGATTTGGTCAACCCGGGTCACTCTGGGCCCGATTTGGTGGCCCGGGTCACTCTGGGCCTGATTTGGTGGCCCGGGTCACTCTGGGTCCGATTTGGTGGCCCGGGTCACTCTGGGTCCGATTTGGTGGCCCGGGTCACTCTGGGTCCGATTTGGTGGCCCGGGTCACTCTGGGTCCGATTTGGTGGCCCGGGTCACTCTGGGTCCGATTTGGTGGCCCGGGTCACTCTGGGTCCGATTTGGTGGCCCGGGTCACTCTGGGTCCGATTTGGTGGCCCGGGTCACTCTGGGACCGATTTGGTGGCCCGGGTCACTCTGGGTCCGATTTGGTGGCCCGGGTCACTCTGGGTCCGATTTGGTGGCCCGGGTCACTCTGGGTCCGATTTGGTGGCTTGGGTCACTCTGGGTCCGATTTGGTGGCCCGGGTCACTCTGGGTCCGATTTGACGGGCTGCGCCACTCTGGGTCCGATTTGACGGGCGGCGCCACTCTGGGTCCGACTTGGCGGGCGGCGCCACTCTGGGTCCGACTTGGCGGGCGGCGCCACTCTGGGTCCGACTTGGCGGGCGGCGCCACTCTGGGTCCGACTTGGCGGGCGGCGCCACTCTGGGTCCGACTTGGCGGGCGGCGCCACTCTGGGTCCGACTTGGCGGGCGGCGCCACTCTTGGTCCGATTTGGTGGGCCGGGTCACTCTGGGTCCGATTTAGCGGGCCGGGTCACTCTGGGTCCGATTTGGCGGGCCGGGTCACTCTGGGTCCGATTTGGCGGGCCGGGTCACTCTGGGTCCGATTTGGCGGGCCGGGTCACTCTGGGTCCGATTTGGCGGGCTGGGTCACTCTGGGTCCGATTTGGCGGGCCGGGTCACTCTGGGTCCGATTTGGCGGGCCGGGTCACTCTGGGTCCGATTTGGCGGGCCGGGTAACTCTGGGTCCGATTTGGCGGGCCGCGCCACTCTGGGTCCGATTTGGCGGGTGGCGCCACTCTGGGTCCGATTTGGCGGGCGGCGCCACTCTGGGTCCGATTTGGCGGGCGGCGCCACTCTGGGTCCGATTTGGCGGGCGGCACCACTCTGGGTCCGATTTGGCGGGCGGCGCCACTCTGGGTCCGATTTGGCGGGCGGCGCCACTCTGGGTCCGACTTGACGGGCGGCGCCACTCTGGGTCCGATTTGGCGGGCGGCGCCACTCTGGGTCCGATTTGGCGGGCGGCGCCACTCTGGGTCCGACTTGACGGGCGGCGCCACTCTGGGTCCGATTTGGCGGGCGGGGGCACTCTGGGTCCGATTTGGCAAGCGGGGGCACTCTGGTCCGATTTGGTGGGCTGGGTCCGATTTGGTGAGCGGGGCAATAATGATAAGACTACAGATAGTGCTTTGTAATTGTGCTGTACTGTCACTTTAAGAGCTGATATTATCTGACAAAACTTGTGACCTGGTGGGCTGGTAGAGTTTATAGGCGTTGGCATAGTAACTGGGTCTCACTGCGCATATCAATGAGGTAATCAGCCAGGTGGCAGTTATTTTTAGAAATTGCCTCAGAAATCAGGCCCATTATAAACGTATTGGAAAATTTCCCTATTGAAATGCATTGAGACACTTTTTTCAAACGCAAATTGCGCCAAAACTACAAATCCGATCGACACGAAAAATACTTAGCACACCTCTCAGGAACGCTGGCTTCGAAATGACACCTCACTGGAGTCTGTGAGTTTAGCGGTTCGGGCCGCATTACGTGCGGACTGAATAATAATAATAAGAACTAGATGGGTATTTCCTGAAGGAACTACAGATAGTGCTTTGGAATGGTGCCCGGGCTGCCCCTGCAAGACTTTCACACTTGGGTGCCCCTCAGGCGGTCCGATTTGGTGGGTTGGGTCAATCTGGGTCTGATTTTGTGGGCGGGGTAAATCTAGGTCCGATTCGGTGGGCGGGGTCACTTTTGGTCCGATTCTGTGGGCGCGGCCACTCTGGGTCCGATTCGGTGGGCGGAGCCACTCTGGGTCCGATTTGGTGGGCGGGGCACCTTAGGGACCAATTTGGTGGGTGGGGTCACTCGGTCCGATTTGGTGGGCTGGGCACCTCAGGGTCTGATTTGGTGGGCTGGGCACCTCAGGGTCCGATTTGGTGGGTGGGGTCACTCTGGGTCCGATTTGGTGGGCGGGGTCACTCTGGGCCCGATTTGGTGGAAGGGGTCACTCTGGGTCCGATTTGGTGGAAGGGGTCACTCTGGGTCTGATTTGGTGGAAGGGGTCACTCTGGGTCCGATTTGGTGGGCGGAGCCACTCTGGGTCCGATTTGGTGGGCGGGGTCACTCTGGGTCTGATTTAGGGGGCGGGGTCACTCTGGGTCCGATTTGGTGGGCCGGGCCCCTCGGGGTCCGATTTGGTGGGCCGGGCCTCTCGGGTTCCGAATTGGTGAGCGGGGTAATCTACTATCTAATTATCTAAGGGCACTTCCGTCTTTCTGTCTCACAACACCGCTACGTCATCATCTCGTGAGACCGCAATGCACTCTTGGGACCGGAGCGCGCAACAAGCATCGGGTACCGGCCACTCCAGGTGCAACAAGCATCGTGTACCGGCCGCTCTAGGAGGTGCAACAACCATCAGATACCGGCCGCTCCAGGAGGTGAGTATGTAACTTTTTTATTTTAATTCTTTTTTTTTTTAACAGGGATATGCAGTATACTATGTGACTGGACAATATACTACGTGACTGGGCAGTATAACTACGTGGCTCTGCGCTGTATACTGCGTGGCTCTGTGCTGTATACTGCGTGGCTCTGCGCTGTATACTACGCGGCTCTGCGCTGTATACTACGCGGCTCTGCGCTGTATACTGCGTGGCTCTGCGCTGTGTACTGCGCGGCTCTGCGCTGTGTACTGCACGGCTCTGCGCTGTGTACTGCGCGGCTCTGCACTGTGTACTGCGCGTTCTGCGCTGTATACTGCGCGGCTCTGCGCTGTATACTGCGCAGCTCTGCGCAGCTCTGCGCTTTGTACTGCGCGGCTCTGCGCTATATACTGCGTGGCTCTTCGCTGTACACTACGCGGCTCTGCGCTGTGTACTGCGCGTGTCCGTGCTGTGTACTGCGCGTGTCTGCGCTGTATACTGCGGGGCTCTGCACTGTATACTGCGGGGCTCTGCGCTGTATACTACGCGGCTCAGCGCTGTATACTGCGCGGCTCTGCGCTGCATACTGCGTGGCTCTACGCTGCGTACTGCGCGACTCTGCGCTGTATACTGGGTGGCTCTGTGCTGTATACTGCGTGGCTCTGCGCTGTATACTACGCGGCTCTGCGCTGTATACTACGCGGCTCTGCGCTGTATACTGCGTGGCTCTGCGCTGTGTACTGCACGGCTCTGCGCTGTATACTGCGTGGCTCTGCGCTGTGTACTGCGCGGCTCTGCGCTGTGTACTGCGCGGCTCTGCGCTGTGTACTGCTCGGCTCTGCGCTGTGTACTGCGCGGCTCTGCGCTGTGTACTGCGCGGCTCTGCGCTGTGTACTGCGCGGCTCTGCGCTGTGTACTGCGTGGCTCTGCGCTGTGTACTGCGCGGCTCTGCGCTGTGTACTGCACGGCTCTGCGCGGTATACTGCGCGGCTCTGCGCTTTATACTGTGCGGCTCTGCGCTCTGTACTGCACGGCTCTGCGCTGTCTACTGCGCGGCTCTGCGCTGTGTACTGCTCGGCTCTGCGCTGTGTACTGCGCGGCTCTCCGCTTTATACTGCGCGGCTCTGCGCTTTATACTGCGCGGCTTTGCGCTGTGTACTGCATGGCTCTGCGCTGTGTACTGCGCGGCTCTTCCCTGTGTACTGCACGGCTCTGCGCTGTGTACTGCACGGCTCTGCGCTTTATACTGCGCGGCTCTGCGCTGTGTACTGCACGGCTCTGCGCTGTGTACTGCGCGGCTCTGCGCTGTGTACTGCACGGCTCTGCGCTTTATACTGCGCGGCTCTGCGCTGTGTACTGCACGGCTCTGCGCTGTGTACTGCGCGGCTCTGCGCTGTGTACTGCGCGGCTCTGCGCTTTATACTGCGCGGCTCTGCGCTTTATACTGCGCGGCTCTGCGCTGTGTACTGCGCGGCTCTGCGCTGTGTACTGCGCGGCTCTGCGCTGTGTACTGCGCGGCTCTGCGCTGTGTACTGCGCGGCTCTGCGCTGTGTACTGCACGGCTCTGCGCGGTATACTGCGCGGCTCTGCGCTTTATACTGTGCGGCTCTGCGCTCTGTACTGCACGGCTCTGCGCTGTCTACTGCGCGGCTCTGCGCTGTGTACTGCTCGGCTCTGCGCTGTGTACTGCGCGGCTCTCCGCTTTATACTGCGCGGCTCTGCGCTTTATACTGCGCGGCTTTGCGCTGTGTACTGCATGGCTCTGCGCTGTGTACTGCGCGGCTCTGCGCTGTGTACTGCACGGCTCTGCGCTGTGTACTGCACGGCTCTGCGCTTTATACTGCGCGGCTCTGCGCTGTGTACTGCACGGCTCTGCGCTGTGTACTGCGCGGCTCTGCGCTGTGTACTGCGCGGCTCTGCGCTTTATACTGCGCAGCTCTGCGCTTTATACTGCGCGGCTCTGCGCTGTGTACTGCGCGGCTCTGCGCTGTGTACTGCGCGGCTCTGCGCTGTGTACTGCGCGGCTCTGCGCTGTGTACTGCACGGCTCTGCGCTTTATACTGCGCGGCTCTGCGCTGTGTACTGCACGGCTCTGCGCTGTGTACTGCACGGCTCTGCGCTGTGTACTGCGCGGCTCTGCGCTTTATACTGCGCGGCTCTGCGCTTTATACTGCGCGGCTCTGCGCTGTATACTGGGTGGCTCTGCGCTGTGTACTGCGCGGCTCTGCGCTGTGTACTGCACGGCTCTGCGCTTTAAACTGCGCGGCTCTGCGCTGTGTACTGCACGGCTCTGCGCTGTGTACTGCGCGGCTCTGTGCTGTGTACTGCGCGGCTCTGCGCTTTATACTGCGCGGCTCTGCGCTGTGTACTGCGCGGCTCTGCGCTGTGTACTGCGCGGCTCTGCGCTGTGTACTGCACGGCTCTGCGCTTTATACTGCGCGGCTCTGCGCTGTGTACTGCACGGCTCTGCGCTGTGTACTGCGCGGCTCTGCGCTGTGTACTGCACGGCTCTGCGCTTTATACTGCGCGGCTCTGCGCTGTGTACTGCACGGCTCTGCGCTGTGTACTGCGCGGCTCTGCGCTGTGTACTGCGCGGCTCTGCGCTTTATACTGCGCGGCTCTGCGCTGTGTACTGCGCCGCTCTGCGCTGTGTACTGCGCGGCTCTGCGCTGTGTACTGCACGGCTCTGCACTGTATACTGCGTGGCTGTGCAATATACTACGTGGACATGCATATTCTAGAATACCCGATGAGTTAGAATCGGGCCACCGTCTAATAATTATAAGACTACAGATAGTGGTTTGGAATTGTGCTGTACTGTCACTTTAAGAGCTGATATTATCTGACAAAACTTGTGATCTGGTGAGCTGATGTAGACTTCATAGGCGTTGGCATAGTAACTGTGTCTGACTGCGCATATCAATGAGCTAATCAGCCAGGTGGCAGTTATTTTTAGAAATTGCCTCAGAAACCAGCCCATTATAAACGTATAGGAAAATTTCTCCATTGAAACGCATTGAAAGACTTTTTTCAAACACAAATTGCGCAAAAACTACAAATCCGATCGACACGAAAAATACTTAGCACACCTCTCAGGAACGCTGGCTTCGAAATGACACCTCACTGGAGTCTGTGAGTTTAGCGGTTCGGGCCGCATTACGTGCGGACTGAATAATAAGAATAAGAAGAAGTTTACCACGGTGGAATAACAGTATAGTGCTTTGTTCCAAAGCACTATAATTACATCTATTACACAACCAGTGTTACATAAATATAAATAATACAAAATATTTTGCGAGCAACTTTTACAGTTCCTAGATGGAATATAACCATTTTCAAGATAGCTGATGATATACTATGTAGTGGAGCTAAAACTCCTATGAGCAGCGTTTTATAGCTCTACATGACAGATGGCCGAGACCATGGAATCTTTTCTGCCAGAAGTCAGAAAATGTATCTTACAAGTAAAGTTCTTGGCTTCAAATGAAATTGGATCAAAGTCCCTTATCAGTGTGTGACCTTGTGCAAGCTGCTCAAAATCTCTGCTCCCTGTATAAAAATCACTGCTATATCTAGAAAATGATATCATTTGGTTGGTCTCATTGCTATGATTATTGTTGTTTTCTAAGATTGTTTTCTTAAAAAATACTGTACTTATAGAAAGAATCTATTCTAGAATATTCACTTAAATTTGATTTATTCTTGGAATTCCATGAGTTTTTTAAGCTGTTTATAAAATTTTTGCAGATGTCTGGAATCAAATTTCCTGTTATTTTAATCCTTACTCCCAAAAAAAATAATAGCCCTTCTTTGCTTTCTCGCAGAACAAAAGAAACTATCTCACAAGAACCATCTAGGAGAGGTAGCTGCCCTATGACTCAGTGTCTGACTGTTTAATGAGCCTTGTAACAAGCCAGTCCTGAACATGGTTATCTGCAGATGCGGAAAATGGCAAAGACAAAAAAATTATACCATAAGTGTGGGAATTGGCAAAATAGAGCTATAGTTTGTTTTAACAAATTACAGGCAAAATTATATCCCAAAATGTGGCAAAAATGCCAAGAAAATGCCAAAAAAGTGGGTTTTTTTGTTAAATTCTGTCTCAAGTCCATCTTAAGAGTATGAGTAACTTCTGTTTTAGACAGGAGGCTCAATAAACCACCTAAAAAAATTCTAAATAAGCGCTAAATAGAATGACCATAAGCATTACAATGGAAAAGCGACTTGCTATTTATATGTTCAGTCTTTTGAGCTTTATTCAACTTTTCGGGTTTCCAAAGACGTAAAAATAAAGTGACCTGATCATTCTTTAGGTGACTTGCACTTGGAAGCCTCTATTAGTTTATTCAATATATGTTTTAAAAAATTAACCGTTGACTGAACCCATTGCCAACTACAACCAAAAAGATGGCTAAAAAAGATGCTTCAGGACAAAAGATGCCGGCATCTTCTGAAAGGTTTTCATTGTGAAAATCTAACCAGACTGACATACAGGTGCTTCTCACAAAATTAGAATGTCATCAAAAAGTTAATTTATTTCAGTTCTTCAATGCAAAAAGTGAAACTCATATATTATATAGAGTCATTACAAATAGAGTGACTTATTTTACGTGATTATTTCTGTTAATGTTGATGATTATGGCTTACATCCAATGGAAACCCAACAGTCATTATCTCAGTAAAATAGAATAATTAACAAAAAACACCTGCAATGGCTTCCTAAGCATTTAAAAAGGTTCGTTAGTCTGTTTCAGTAGGCTCCACAATCATGGGGAAGACTGCTGACTTGATAGATGTCCAGAAGGCAGTCATTGACACACTCCACAAGGAAGGTGAGCCACAAAAGGTCATTGCTAAAGAAGCTGGCTGGACACAGAGTGCTGTAACCAGGCATATTAATGGAAAGTTGAGTGGAAGGAAAAAGTGTGGTAGAAAAAGGTACAGAAGCAACCGGGATAGCCACAGCCATGAAAGGATTGTTAAGAAAAGGCCATTCAATAATTTGGGGGAGATTCACAAGGAGTGGACTGCTGTTGGAGTCTTTGCTTCAAGAGCCACCTGTTGTGATTTTGCTTTTTGCTCCCTCTAGTGGTCATTAGTGATTTGACTCTGGAGCGTCTGTCTTTTCCTATATCCTCACCTGGGCCGTTAGTTCAGGGGCGTTGCTATATAAGCTCCCTGGACCTTCAGTTCAATGCCTGGCATCGTTGAAATCAGAGCTAATCTGCTGTGCTCTTGTCCTCTGATCCTGGTTCCTGTTTTTCAAGCTAAGTCTGCTTCTTTGCTTTTTGCTTTTGTTTTGTTTGGTATTTTTGTCCAGCTTGTTCCTATCTGTATCCTGACCTTTGCTGGAAGCTCTAGGGGGCTGGTGTTCTCCCCCCGGACCGTTAGACGGTTCGGGGGTTCTTGAATCTCCAGCGTGGATTTTTATAGGGTTTTTGTTGACCAGATAAGTTATCTTGCTATATTCTGCTATTAGTAAGCTGGCCTCTCTTTGCTGAAACCTGGTTCATTTCTGTGTTTGTCATTTCCTCTTACCTCACCGTTATTATTTGTGGGGGGCTTGTATCTTGCTTTGGGGTCCCTTTCTCTGGAGGCAAGAGAGGTCTTTGTTTTCTTCTCCTAGGGGTAGTTAGATTCTCCGGCTGGCGCGAGTCATCTAGCGATCACCGTAGGCATGATCCCCGGCTACTTCTAGTGTTGGCGTTAGGAGTAGCTATTTGGTCAACCCAGTTACCACAGCCCTATGAGCTGGATTTTTGTATCTTGCAGACTTACACGTTCCTCTGAGACCCTGTCCACTGGGGTCATAACAGCCACCACACACAGACGTATCCAGGACATGGGTTACAAGTGTCGCATTCCTTGTGTCAAGCCACTCATGACAAATAGACAACACCAGAAGTGTCTTACCTGGGCCAAGGAGAAAAAGAAAGGGACTGTTGCTCAGTGGTCCAAGGTGTTGTTTTCAGATGAAAGTAAATTTTGCATTTCATTTGGAAATCAAGGTACCAGAGTCTGGAGGAAAAGTGGAGAGGCCACAATCCAAGCTGCTTGAGGTCTAGTGTGAAGTGTCCACAATCAGTGATGGTTTGGGGAGCCATGTCATCTGCTGGTGTAGGTCCACTGTGTTTTCTCAAGACCAAAGTCAACACAGCCATCTACCCGGAAATTTTAGAGCACTTCATGGTTCCCTCTGCGGGCAAGCTTTTTAGAGATGGAACTGTCATTCTCCAGCAGGACTTGGCACCTGTCCACACTGCCACAAGTACCAATACCTGGTTTAAAAACAACAGTGTCACTGTGCTTGATTGGCCAGCAAACTCTCCTGACCTTATCCTCATAGAGAATCTATGGGGTATTGTCAAGAGGAAGATGAAAGTCACCAGACCCAACAATGCAGACAAGCTGAAGACTGCTATCAAAGCATCCAGGACTTCCATAACACCTCAGCAGTGCCACAGGCTGATCACCTCCGCATTGATGCAGTAATTGATGCAAAAGGAGCCCCAACCAAGTATTGAGTGCATTTACTGAACATACATTTAATTAAGCCAACATTTCGGATTTTAAAATCATTTTTCAAGCTGATGTTATAAAATATTCTAATTTACTGAGATAATGACTTTTGGGTTTTCATTGGCTGTAAGCCATAATCAACATTAACAAAAATAAACACTTGAAATAGATCGCTATGTTTGTAATGACTCTATATAATATATGAGTTTCACTTTTTGTAATGAATAACTGAAATAAATTAACTTTTTGATGATGTTCTAATTTTGTGAGAAGCGCCTGTACATCTAAAAGACGTTGTGTGCACATAATCCAAGGAAGATTTTTCCACCAATGACAGGCTGGCTATAGGCTCATCGTCCAGGAAAAAATAAGTTAAATTATTGAGTGTGTAGCCCAATTTTGTCACAAGTATTTGCTGCCTGTTTGCCATATGCAAACAGGAAACAATAAATTACTGACTTTTAACACATAGTGATGATCCATTTTAAAGAAAAAGTGGGGCTTTTAGGATTCTGGTGCGATTTGTGGATTCAATTCATTAATTCAAGTGAATGGTTTAGCAGCCAAGACAGAGCACATTTGACTGTCCAGTTGATTTATTTTCAATTATTTCTATAAAAATATAACCTGACAAAACAAAAAGATCAATTTATGAAAAAAACACTGCTTTTAATCTCCCCAAATGCAACCCCTCTGCACCTGATTAATCAACCAGTGTACCCTGTATAATTTTCCATACCAGCAATCTTCCACTCCCATACTAGATCTTCTCATATTCTGAAATCCGTCATAGGATTCTAGCCTAGTCAATCAATAAAGGGGTTTCACCTTAAAGGGGTTTTCCCACTCAAAAAGTTAATTTTAATCAACATTTTAATCAATAAATCGTAAAATGATGATGATTACTTCCACAATTGGATATGTTTAAGCCCTTAACGATCAAAGGTATTTTTGATTTTGAATTTTTATTTTTTGCTCCCCTTCTTCACAGAGCCACAACTTTTTATTTTTTGGTCAAAATGGTCAGGTGAGGACTTGTTTTTTTGCAGGATGAGTTGTACTTTTGAACGACACCATTGGTTTTACCATGTAGTGTACTCGAAAACAGGAAAAAAAATTCCAAGTGCTATGAAATTGCAAAAAAAGTGCAATCCCAGAGTTGTTTTTTGTTTTGTTTTTTACCATGGTCACTAAATGCTAAAACTGACCTGCCATGATGATTCTCCAGGTCACTACGAGTTCACAGACTCCAAACATGTCAAGGTTCTTTTTTATTTAAGTGGTGGCTAGGGTTGAGCGAAACGGGTCGATCATTTTCAAAAGTCGCCGACTTTTGGCTAAGTCGGCGTCTCATGAAACCCGATCCGACCCCTGTGCTTGTCGGCCATGCGGTACGCGACTTTCGCGCCAAAGTCGCGTTTCAATGACGCGAAAAGCGCCATTTCTCAGCCAATGAAGGTGAACGCAGAGTGTGGGCAGCGTGATGACATAGATCCTGGTCCCCACCATCTTAGAGAAGGGCATTGCAGTGATTGGCTTGCTGTCTGCGGCGTCACAGGGGCTATAAAGGGGCGTTCCCGCCGACCGCCATCTTACTGCTGCTGATCTGAGCTTAGGGACAGGTTGCTGCCGCTTCGTCAGAAGCAGGGAGAGCGTTAGGCAGGGTCCACTAACCACCAAACCGCTTGTGCTGCAGCGATTTCCACTGTCCAACACCACCTTCGGTGTGCAGGGACTGTGGAAGCTATTTTTTTTTTTTTTCCCCTCAGCGCTGTAGCTCATTGGGCTGCCCTAGAAGGCTCCGTGATAGCTGTATTGCTGTGTGTACGCCACTGTGGAAACCAACTGCTTTTTTCAAAGCACATATCCTCTTGTTCCTTCCTTTCTGCACAGCTATCTTTTTTGTTTGTCCACACTTTTTATTTAATTTGTGCATCAGTCCACTCCTATTGCTGCCTGCCATACCTGGCTTACATTACTGCAGGGAGATAGTAATTGTAGGACAGTTTTTTTTTTTTTTTTGTTTTTTTTTTGTGGGAGATTAAGATTGGCATTTCTGCTACAGTGCCATCCCTGAGTGGGCCATAGAAAGCCTATTTATTTTTTCCGTGATTTGTGTTCTAAAATCTACCTCAACACAAAAACACTACATCAATCAGTGGGAGAAAAATATTGGCCTCAGTCAGGGCTTGTGTGCCACTGCTGTGTGTGCTATCTCTCATTCAGTGGGCTATAGCAAGCCTATTTTTTTTTTTTTTTTTTAATATTATTTGGTTTCTAAAGTCTCCCTGAAAAAAAAAAAAAACCTAAAAAAACAGTGGGAGAGTAATATTGCCCTTTCAGCTTGTGTGCCAGTCTTGACTCCTGGGTGTGCCACCTCTCTCCCTCTCATTCAGTGGGCCATAGAAAGCCTATTGATTTTTTTTTTTTAATATTATTTGGTTTCTAATTCTCCCTGAAAAAAAAAAAAAAAACCTAAAAAAACAGTGGGAGAATAATATTGCCCTTTCAGCTTGTGTGCCAGTCTTGACTCCTGGGTGTGCCACCTCTCTCCCTCTCATTCAGTGGGCCATAGAAAGCCTATTTATTTTTTTTTTAAATATTATTGGGTTTCTAAAGTCTCCCTGAAAAAACAAAAAATACATAAAAAAACAGTGGGAGAGTAATATTGCCCTTTCAGCTTGTGTGCCAGTCTTGACTCCTGGGTGTGCCACCTCTCTCCCTTTCATTCAGTGGGCCATAGAAAGCCTATTTATTTTTTCCGTGATTTGTGTTCTAAATTCTACCTCAACACAAAAACACTACATCAATCAGTGGGAGAAAAATATTGGCCTCAGTCAGGGCTTGTGTGCCACTGCTGTGTGTGCTATCTCTCATTCAGTGGGCTATAGCAAGCCTATTTTTTTTTTTTTTTTTAATATTATTTGGTTTCTAAAGTCTCCCTGAAAAAAAAAAAAAAAAACCTAAAAAAACAGTGGGAGAGTAATATTGCCCTTTCAGCTTGTGTGCCAGTCTTGACTCCTGGGTGTGCCACCTCTCTCCCTCTCATTCAGTGGGCCATAGAAAGCCTATTTATTTTTTTTTTTTAATATTATTTGGTTTCTAATTCTCCCTGAAAAAAAAAAAAAAAACCTAAAAAAACAGTGGGAGAATAATATTGCCCTTTCAGCTTGTGTGCCAGTCTTGACTCCTGGGTGTGCCACCTCTCTCCCTCTCATTCAGTGGGCCATAGAAAGCCTATTTATTTTTTTTTTTAAATATTATTGGGTTTCTAAAGTCTCCCTGAAAAAACAAAAAATACATAAAAAAACAGTGGGAGAGTAATATTGCCCTTTCAGCTTGTGTGCCAGTCTTGACTCCTGGGTGTGCCACCTCTCTCCCTTTCATTCAGTGGGCCATAGAAAGCCTATTTATTTTTTCCGTGATTTGTGTTCTAAATTCTACCTCAACACAAAAACACTACATCAATCAGTGGGAGAAAAATATTGGCCTCAGTCAGGGCTTGTGTGCCACTGCTGTGTGTGCTATCTCTCATTCAGTGGGCTATAGCAAGCCTATTTTTTTTTTTTTTTTTTTTTTTTAATATTATTTGGTTTCTAAAGTCTCCCTGAAAAAAAAAAAAAAACCTAAAAAAACAGTGGGAGAGTAATATTGCCCTTTCAGCTTGTGTGCCAGTCTTGACTCCTGGGTGTGCCACCTCTCTCCCTCTCATTCAGTGGGCCATAGAAAGCCTATTTATTTTTTTTTTAAATATTATTGGGTTTCTAAAGTCTCCCTGAAAAAACAAAAAATACATAAAAAAACAGTGGGAGAGTAATATTGCCCTTTCAGCTTGTGTGCCAGTCTTGACTCCTGGGTGTGCCACCTCTCTCCCTTTCATTCAGTGGGCCATAGAAAGCCTATTTATTTTTTCCGTGATTTGTGTTCTAAATTCTACCTCAACACAAAAACACTACATCAATCAGTGGGAGAAAAATATTGGCCTCAGTCAGGGCTTGTGTGCCACTGCTGTGTGTGCTATCTCTCATTCAGTGGGCTATAGCAAGCCTATTTTTTTTTTTTTTTTTTTTTTAATATTATTTGGTTTCTAAAGTCTCCCTGAAAAAAAAAAAAAACCTAAAAAAACAGTGGGAGAGTAATATTGCCCTTTCAGCTTGTGTGCCAGTCTTGACTCCTGGGTGTGCCACCTCTCTCCCTCTCATTCAGTGGGCCATAGAAAGCCTATTTATTTTTTTTTTTTAATATTATTTGGTTTCTAATTCTCCCTGAAAAAAAAAAAAAAAACCTAAAAAAACAGTGGGAGAATAATATTGCCCTTTCAGCTTGTGTGCCAGTCTTGACTCCTGGGTGTGCCACCTCTCTCCCTCTCATTCAGTGGGCCATAGAAAGCCTATTTATTTTTTTTTTAAATATTATTGGGTTTCTAAAGTCTCCCTGAAAAAACAAAAAATACATAAAAAAACAGTGGGAGAGTAATATTGCCCTTTCAGCTTGTGTGCCAGTCTTGACTCCTGGGTGTGCCACCTCTCTCCCTTTCATTCAGTGGGCCATAGAAAGCCTATTTATTTTTTCCGTGATTTGTGTTCTAAATTCTACCTCAACACAAAAACACTACATCAATCAGTGGGAGAAAAATATTGGCCTCAGTCAGGGCTTGTGTGCCACTGCTGTGTGTGCTATCTCTCATTCAGTGGGCTATAGCAAGCCTTTTTTTTTTTTTTTTTTTTTTTAATATTATTTGGTTTCTAAAGTCTCCCTGAAAAAAAAAAAAAAACCTAAAAAAACAGTGGGAGAGTAATATTGCCCTTTCAGCTTGTGTGCCAGTCTTGACTCCTGGGTGTGCCACCTCTCTCCCTCTCATTCAGTGGGCCATAGAAAGCCTATTTATTTTTTTTTTAAATATTATTGGGTTTCTAAAGTCTCCCTGAAAAAACAAAAAATACATAAAAAAACAGTGGGAGAGTAATATTGCCCTTTCAGCTTGTGTGCCAGTCTTGACTCCTGGGTGTGCCACCTCTCTCCCTTTCATTCAGTGGGCCATAGAAAGCCTATTTATTTTTTCCGTGATTTGTGTTCTAAATTCTACCTCAACACAAAAACACTACATCAATCAGTGGGAGAAAAATATTGGCCTCAGTCAGGGCTTGTGTGCCACTGCTGTGTGTGCTATCTCTCATTCAGTGGGCTATAGCAAGCCTATTTTTTTTTTTTTTTTTTTTTAATATTATTTGGTTTCTAAAGTCTCCCTGAAAAAAAAAAAAAAACCTAAAAAAACAGTGGGAGAGTAATATTGCCCTTTCAGCTTGTGTGCCAGTCTTGACTCCTGGGTGTGCCACCTCTCTCCCTCTCATTCAGTGGGCCATAGAAAGCCTATTTTTTTTTTTTTTAAATATTATTTGGTTTCTAATTCTCCCTGAAAAAAAAAAAAAAAACCTAAAAAAACAGTGGGAGAATAATATTGCCCTTTCAGCTTGTGTGCCAGTCTTGACTCCTGGGTGTGCCACCTCTCTCCCTCTCATTCAGTGGGCCATAGAAAGCCTATTTTTTTTTTTTTTAAATATTATTGGGTTTCTAAAGTCTCCCTGAAAAAACAAAAAATACATAAAAAAACAGTGGGAGAGTAATATTGCCCTTTCAGCTTGTGTGCCAGTCTTGACTCCTGGGTGTGCCACCTCTCTCCCTTTCATTCAGTGGGCCATAGAAAGCCTATTTATTTTTTCCGTGATTTGTGTTCTAAATTCTACCTCAACACAAAAACACTACATCAATCAGTGGGAGAAAAATATTGGCCTCAGTCAGGGCTTGTGTGCCACTGCTGTGTGTGCTATCTCTCATTCAGTGGGCTATAGCAAGCCTATTTTTTTTTTTTTTTTTTTTTTTTAATATTATTTGGTTTCTAAAGTCTCCCTGAAAAAAAAAAAAAAACCTAAAAAAACAGTGGGAGAGTAATATTGCCCTTTCAGCTTGTGTGCCAGTCTTGACTCCTGGGTGTGCCACCTCTCTCCCTCTCATTCAGTGGGCCATAGAAAGCCTATTTATTTATTTTTTTAAATATTATTGGGTTTCTAAAGTCTCCCTGAAAAAACAAAAAATACATAAAAAAACAGTGGGAGAGTAATATTGCCCTTTCAGCTTGTGTGCCAGTCTTGACTCCTGGGTGTGCCACCTCTCTCCCTTTCATTCAGTGGGCCATAGAAAGCCTATTTATTTTTTCCGTGATTTGTGTTCTAAATTCTACCTCAACACAAAAACACTACATCAATCAGTGGGAGAAAAATATTGGCCTCAGTCAGGGCTTGTGTGCCACTGCTGTGTGTGCTATCTCTCATTCAGTGGGCTATAGCAAGCCTATTTTTTTTTTTTTTTTTTTTTTTTAATATTATTTGGTTTCTAAAGTCTCCCTGAAAAAAAAAAAAAAAATAAATTAGGTGGGAGATTAATATTGACATTAGTGCTTGAGTGACAGTCCTGCGTGTGTGTCATCTCTGTGATTTTGTGCCACAGAAAACAGAGTGTGTAACATTGTGCCTGATTTTCCTTGTGGTCTCACCAACCTGTTAAGGGATATTGAAATCATACTGAAGTTATAGCTCACCGTGTAAGTTGTTTGACAGCAACAAATAAAGTTACTTTGGTTAAGATTTTAAAACAATGAGGAAGTCTGGTGCAAGAGGTCGTCGTGGGCGTTCATTGTCAGCTGGTAATGATGGTAGTGGTAGTGGAGCATCAGGTGGTCGTGGGGATAAAAATATTCCACCTAAGTCTGGAGCTGTGGAGCCAGTTTCGTCGTCAGGCTACACAAGGCCTCGAACGCTCTCTTTTCTGGGAGTAGGAAAACCGCTTTTAAAGGCGGAGCAGCAACAGCAAGTTTTGGCTTACATTGCAGACTCAGCCTCTAGCTCTTTTGCCTCCTCTTCCGAAACTGGTAAATGTAAAAGCAGCGCGTCGCTTGTGGATGTTCACGGTCAGGGACAAGTCGCTTCCTTGTCCTCCTCAGCAAAAACTACAACAAGAGAGAAGGATGCAGCAGGCGACACAACGGGTCACTCCATGGAGCTCTTTACACATACCGTCCCTGGCTTAGAAAGTGAAACATTTAACAGGCCATGCCCATTACAAGTATATTCTGACATGGAGTGCACTGATGCACAGCCACAGCCAGAGTACTATGCTGCTCCTTTGACTCAGACCACCACATTGCCCTCTCAGGGTACAGATCCACAATCAGACCCTGATGAGACTATGTTGCCCCGCCACGAACGCTATACCACCGACCGACACAGTGACACAGACGAAGTTGCACACGAGCTCGAAGAGGAGGTAATAGATGACCCAGTTATTGACCCCGATTGGCAGCCATTGGGGGAACAGGGTGCAGGCGGCAGTAGTTCAGAAGCGGAGGTGGAGGAGGGGCCGCAGCAGGCATCAACATCGCAACAGGTTCCATCTGCCGGGCCCGTATCTGGACCAAAACGCGTGTCAAAGCCAAAACCTGTTGGAGCACAGCGTTGCCATCCGGTTAAAGCTCAGTCTGCAATCCCTGAAAAGGGATCCGAGTCTAGGAAGAGTGCAGTCTGGCATTTTTTTAAACAACATCCAACTGATCAGCGCAAAGTCATCTGTCAAAAATGTTCAACTAGCTTAAGCAGAGGTCAGAATCTGAAAAGTCTAAATACTAGTTGCATGCATAGACACTTAACCACCATGCATTTTCAAGCCTGGACTAACTACCAAACGTCCCTCAAGGTTGTAGCACCCTCGGCCAATGAAGCTAGTCAGCAACGCAACATCCCTTCCGTCACTGTAAGGCCACCATTTTCCGCACCACCGGCAGTATCTGTGCAGGTTTCTTTGCCAGCCAAAAGCAGTCAGGGTCAGGGAATCACCAGTTTTGTAGGAGGAAATATTGCATCTAGGGCACCGGCGGAAACAATACCGTCTCCAACCGTCTCTCAGTCTGCCATGTACACCGGCACACCCGAAAGTTCCACGATCTCCAGCTCTCCAGTCCAGCTCACCCTACATGAGACTCTGGTTAGAAAAAGGAAGTACTTATCCTCGCATCCGCGTACACAGGGTTTTAACGTCCACATAGCTAGACTAATCTCGTTAGAGATGATGCCCTACCGGTTAGTTGAAAGCGAAGCTTTCAAAGCCCTGATGGAGTACGCTGAACCACGATACGAGCTACCCAGTCGACACTTTTTTTCCAGAAAAGCCATCCCAGCCCTGCACCAGCATGTTAAACAGCGCATCGTCCATGCACTCAGGCAATCTGTGAGTACAAAGGTGCACCTGACTACAGATGCATGGACCAGTAGGCATGGCCAGGGACGTTATGTGTCCATCACGGCACACTGGGTGAATGTGGTGGATGCAGGGTCCACAGGCGACATCAATTTAGGGACAGTTGTGCCTAGCCCACGGTCTAGGAAACAGTTGGCTGTAGGCGTTCGCACCCCCTCCTCCTCCTCCTCCTCGTCCTCCTGCAGAAGCTACAGCTCTTCCACAGAACGCAGTCTGCCAACCACTCCATCGGCAGATGACACTGTTGCACACCAGTTGTCCCATTATGGGCCAGCTACTGCCAAGCGTCAGCAGGCTGTATTGGCTATGAAGTGCTTGGGCGACAATAGACACACCGCGGAAGTTCTGTCCGAGTTCTTGCAACAAGAAACGCAGTCGTGGCTGGGCACAGTAGATCTTGAGGCAGGCAAGGTAGTGAGTGATAACGGAAGGAATTTCATGGCTGCCATCTCCCTTTCCCAACTGAAACACATTCCTTGCCTGGCTCACACCTTAAACCTGGTGGTGCAGTGCTTATTGAAAACTTATCCTGGGTTCTCCGACCTGCTCCTCAAAGTGCGTGCACTTTGCTCACATATCCGACGTTCGCCTGTACACGCCAGCCGTATGCAGACCTATCAGCGGTCTTTGAACCTTCCCCAGCATCGCCTAATCATAGACGTTGCAACAAGGTGGAACTCAACACTGCACATGCTTCAGAGACTGTGCGAACAGAGGCGTGCTGTTATTTATTTGTGGGAGGATACACGGGCAGGCAGTAGGATGGCAGACATGGAGTTGTCAGGTGTGCAGTGGTCTAAGATACAAGACATGTGTCAAGTCCTTCAGTGCTTTGAGGAATGCACACGGCTGGTTAGTGCAGACAATGCCGTAATAAGCATGAGCATCCCCCTAATGCGTCTGCTGATGCAAAGTTTGACGCACATAAAGGAGCAGGCGTCTGCACCAGAGGAAGAGGAAAGCCTTGATGACAGTCAGCCATTGTCTGGTCAGGGCAGTGTACAGGACGAGGTAGCGGGCGAAGAGGAGGTGGAGGACGAGGAGGATGATGGGGATGAGTATATTTTTAATGCCGAACCTTTCCCGGGGGCACAGGAATTTGGTTGCGTGTCACGGCCGGGTTCTGGTTTTTTGAGGGACACAAGTGACGTAGATTTGCCTGCAACTGCCCCTCAACCAATCACAACCGGAGATTTGACAACTGGAACTTTGGCCCACATGGCGGATTATGCCTTACGTATCCTAAAAAGGGACACACGCATTACGAAAATGATGAACGATGACGATTACTGGTTGGCCTGCCTCCTTGATCCACGCTATAAAGGCAAATTGCAAAATATTATGCCACATGAGAACTTGGAACTAATATTAGCAACCAAACAATCAACTCTTGTTGACCGTTTGCTTCAGGCATTCCCAGCACACAGCGCACGTGATCGTTCTCACACGAGCTCCAGGGGGCAGCAGACTAGGAGTGTTAGGGGTGCACACATCAGAAGTGGCGTTGGACAGAGGGGTTTTCTGACCAGGTTGTGGAGTGATTTTGCTATGACCGCAGACAGGACAGGTACTGCTGCATCAATTGAAAGTGACAGGAGACAACATTTGTCCAGTATGGTTACTAACTATTTTTCATCCCTTATCGATGTTCTCCCTCAACCGTCATTCCCATTTGATTACTGGGCCTCCAAATTAGACACCTGGCCAGAATTGGCAGAATATGCATTGCAGGAGCTTGCTTGCCCGGCAGCAAGTGTCCTATCAGAAAGAGTATTCAGTGCTGCAGGTTCAATATTAACCGAAAAAAGGACTCGTCTGGCTACCCAAAATGTTGACGATCTAACATTCATTAAAATGAACCACAACTGGATTTCGAAATCTTTTGCCCCACCTTGCCCGGCCGACACCTAGCTTTCCTATGAAAAGCTCTTGCCTGTGAATTACTTTTCTAATGTCTAATTTGCTGCAGCTGATTGTACAGCATACGACATGTTTACACCTCCCTAAATGGCAAAACTCCCCACACGGGGCCGTGGTATCGCGACTTGGCGCAAGCACCCGTGAGACTGCTGTTTGTCTGAAGAGGTGGGTGTGCTCGCTTTTGGTTGACGGCATTGCTACTGGGTCCCTCATAGTACAATGTAGTGTCTCTGGCGGTGGTGGTGCGCACCCAACGTCAGACACACCGTTGTAACATGAGGGGCCCTGGGGCGGTCCCGCCGGCCTCAAGAGAGTTCCCCCCCTACCCCAGCTCAAAATGTGCTCTACCACGTGCAAAATTATGTCGCACAGCTCCACCAATCTTTAGTCTATTCGCTGACATCATTCAATGTCTGGCACTGACAATACAAATTTGTAGACATCTATGATGCAACTTAAAGTAGTCTGTGTCTGTGTCTGTGTCCTATATTGGCACCATTAAATAGTTACTGCCAAATTACTATGTCAGAAACTCAGTAGATGAGCCCACCCCTGTACCTAAGTATGCCACCTTTTTTTTTTGTTTTGGTTGTTTTGCGAGACATTAACATCTATTTATATTTTGGGAGTACTGGGACAGACACTCCTTGCACTACTCCTCCACTCACCACCAAGCTGCCTGTGTATCCATGTAACCGCTGTAAAACTGCCATGAGCCTATTGTTTGTTATTTTAGGCCTTTGATAGCCTGTCTGCGGTCCCTACTTTAAATACTCCTCCACTGACCACCAAGCTGCCTGCCCGTGTATCCATGTAACCGCTGTAAAACTGCCATGAGCCTATTGTTTGTTATTTTAGGCCTTTGATAGCCTGTCTGCGGCCCCTACTTGCAATACTCCTCCACTGACCACCAAGCTGCCTGCCCGTGTATCCATGTAACCGCTGTAAAACTGCCATGAGCCTATTGTTTGTTATTTTAGGCCTTTGATAGCCTGTCTGCGGTCCCTACTTTAAATACTCCTCCACTGACCACCAAGCTGCCTGCCCGTGTATCCATGTAACCGCTGTGAAACTGCCATGAGCCTATTGTTTGTTATGTTAGGCCTTTGATAGCCTGTCTGCGGTCCCTACTTTAAATACTCCTCCACTGACCAGACCACTGCTGCCCGTGTACCCCTGGAACCAATTATAAAGTGCCTACAGCCAGCCCATTTTCTTATGTTAGGCCTTTGAAGCCTGTCTGCGGTCCCTACTTTAAATACTCCTCCACTGACCAGACCACTGCTGCCCGTGTACCCCTGGAACCAATTATAAAGTGCCTACAGCCAGCCCATTTTCTTATGTTGGGCCTTTGAAGCCTGTCTGCGGTCCCTACTTTAAATACTCCTCCACTGACCACCAAGCTGCCTGCCCGTGTATCCATGTAACCGCTGTAAAACTGCCATGAGCCTATTGTTTGTTATTTTAGGCCTTTGATAGCCTGTCTGCGGTCCCTACTTTAAATACTCCTCCACTGACCACCAAGCTGCCTGCCCGTGTATCCATGTAACCGCTGTAAAACTGCCATGAGCCTATTGTTTGTTATTTTAGGCCTTTGATAGCCTGTCTGCGGCCCCTACTTGCAATACTCCTCCACTGACCACAATGCTGCCTGGAGTGCCTGCCTGTGTATCCATGTAACCGATGTAAAACTGCCATGACTGCCTACTGTTTGTTATTTTAGGCCTTTGATAGCCTGTCTGCAGCCCCTACTTGCAATACTCCTCCACTGACCACACCAATGCTGCCCGTGTACCCCTGGAACCTATTTAAAAGTTCATAGAGCCTAGTTATATATTTTATTTACTATTAATAAGGCCATGATGGACTACGCTGTACCACGCTACAAGCTAACCAGTCGACACTTCTTTTGCGAGAAAAGCCATCCCAACCCTCCACCAGCATGTAGAAGACCGCATTGTCCATGCACTCTGGCAATCTGTGAGTACAAAGGTGCACCTGACAACAGACGCATGGACCTGTAGGCATGGCCACGGAAGATTACGTGTCCATTACGGCGCAATGGGTTAATGTGGTGGATGCATGGTCCACAGGGGACAGCCTACTAAGTCTGTCTGCAGTCCCTAATTCAAATTGTCCTCCACTGTCTAAATCGGAACTTCCACCTTCTGGCTTTCGGCCTATAGTATCAGAAATTAAACTGCATTTGGCCTTCAACTTTGGTTAGGGCCTACTAACGGCTTCTGCCCCTCCCTGGTGTTGCCCTCAACTAAATAAAGCTGAGCTTCAACCTTCTGCTCCAAATTACCATTTTGAAAAATGCAATAGGCTTTTCAGGCCTACTAAAGGTGTCTGTCTGTGTGCCCCTCCCTGGTGTTGTCCTCAACTAAATAAAGCTGAGCTTCAACCTTCCGGCTCTCATTATGTGGTTTTAAAAAAAAAAATGGTGGTTAGGGCCTACTAACGGCTTCTGCCCCTCCCTGGTGTTGTCCTCAACTAAATAAAGCTGAGCTTCAACCTTCCGGCTCTCATTATGTGGTTTAAAAAAAAAAATGGTGGTTAGGGCTTACTAACGGCTTCTGCCCCTCCCTGGTGTTGCCCTCAACTAAATAAAGCTGAGCTTCAACCTTCTGCTCCAAATTACCATTTTGAAAAATGCAATAGGCTTTTCAGGCCTACTAAAGGTGTCTGTCTGTGTGCCCCTCCCTGGTGTTGTCCTCAACTAAATAAAGCTGAGCTTCAACCTTCCGGCTCTCATTATGTGGTTTTAAAAAAAAAAATGGTGGTTAGGGCCTACTAACGGCTTCTGCCCCTCCCTGGTGTTGTCCTCAACTAAATAAAGCTGAGCTTCAACCTTCCGGCTCTCATTATGTGGTTTTAAAAAAAAAAATGGTGGTTAGGGCCTACTAACGGCTTCTGCCCCTCCCTGGTGTTGCCCTCAACTAAATAAAGCTGAGCTTCAACCTTCTGCTCCAAATTACCATTTTGAAAAATGCAATAGGCTTTTCAGGCCTACAAAAGGTGTCTGTCTGTGTGCCCCTCCCTGGTGTTGTCCTCAACTAAATAAAGCTGAGCTTCAACCTTCCGGCTCTCATTATGTGGTTTTAAAAAAAAAAATGGTGGTTAGGGCCTACTAACGGCTTCTGCCCCTCCCTGGTGTTGTCCTCAACTAAATAAAGCTGAGCTTCAACCTTCCGGCTCTCATTATGTGGTTTTAAAAAAAAAAATGGTGGTTAGGGCCTACTAACGGCTTCTGCCCCTCCCTGGTGTTGTCCTCAACTAAATAAAGCTGAGCTTCAACCTTCCGGCTCTCATTATGTGGTTTTAAAAAAAAAAATGGTGGTTAGGGCCTACTAACGGCTTCTGCCCCTCCCTGGTGTTGCCCTCAACTAAATAAAGCTGAGCTTCAACCTTCTGCTCCAAATTACCATTTTGAAAAATGCAATAGGCTTTTCAGGCCTACTAAAGGTGTCTGTCTGTGTGCCCCTCCCTGGTGTTGTCCTCAACTAAATAAAGCTGAGCTTCAACCTTCCGGCTCTCATTATGTGGTTTTAAAAAAAAAAATGGTGGTTAGGGCCTACTAACGGCTTCTGCCCCTCCCTGGTGTTGCCCTCAACTAAATAAAGCTGAGCTTCAACCTTCTGCTCCAAATTACCATTTTGAAAAATGCAATAGGCTTTTCAGGCCTACTAAAGGTGTCTGTCTGTGTGCCCCTCCCTGGTGTTGTCCTCAACTAAATAAAGCTGAGCTTCAACCTTCCGGCTCTCATTATGTGGTTTTAAAAAAAAAAATGGTGGTTAGGGCCTACTAACGGCTTCTGCCCCTCCCTGGTGTTGCCCTCAACTAAATAAAGCTGAGCTTCAACCTTCTGCTCCAAATTACCATTTTGAAAAATGCAATAGGCTTTTCAGGCCTACTAAAGGTGTCTGTCTGTGTGCCCCTCCCTGGTGTTGTCCTCAACTAAATAAAGCTGAGCTTCAACCTTCCGGCTCTCATTATGTGGTTTTAAAAAAAAAAATGGTGGTTAGGGCCTACTAACGGCTTCTGCCCCTCCCTGGTGTTGTCCTCAACTAAATAAAGCTGAGCTTCAACCTTCCGGCTCTCATTATGTGGTTTTAAAAAAAAAAATGGTGGTTAGGGCCTACTAACGGCTTCTGCCCCTCCCTGGTGTTGCCCTCAACTAAATAAAGCTGAGCTTCAACCTTCTGCTCCAAATTACCATTTTGAAAAATGCAATAGGCTTTTCAGGCCTACTAAAGGTGTCTGTCTGTGTGCCCCTCCCTGGTGTTGTCCTCAACTAAATAAAGCTGAGCTTCAACCTTCCGGCTCTCATTATGTGGTTTTAAAAAAAAAAATGGTGGTTAGGGCCTACTAACGGCTTCTGCCCCTCCCTGGTGTTGCCCTCAACTAAATAAAGCTGAGCTTCAACCTTCTGCTCCAAATTACCATTTTGAAAAATGCAATAGGCTTTTAAGGCCTACTAAAGGTGTCTGTCTGTGTGCCCCTCCCTGGTGTTGTCCTCAACTAAATAAAGCTGAGCTTCAACCTTCCGGCTCTCATTATGTGGTTTTAAAAAAAAAAAATGGTGGTTAGGGCCTACTAACGGCTTCTGCCCCTCCCTGGTGTTGTCCTCAACTAAATAAAGCTGAGCTTCAACCTTCCGGCTCTCATTATGTGGTTTTAAAAAAAAAAATGGTGGTTAGGGCCTACTAACGGCTTCTGCCCCTCCCTGGTGTTGCCCTCAACTAAATAAAGCTGAGCTTCAACCTTCTGCTCCAAATTACCATTTTGAAAAATGCAATAGGCTTTTCAGGCCTACTAAAGGTGTCTGTCTGTGTGCCCCTCCCTGGTGTTGTCCTCAACTAAATAAAGCTGAGCTTCAACCTTCCGGCTCTCATTATGTGGTTTTAAAAAAAAAAATGGTGGTTAGGGCCTACTAACGGCTTCTGCCCCTCCCTGGTGTTGTCCTCAACTAAATAAAGCTGAGCTTCAACCTTCCGGCTCTCATTATGTGGTTTTAAAAAAAAAAATGGTGGTTAGGGCCTACTAACGGCTTCTGCCCCTCCCTGGTGTTGTCCTCAACTAAATAAAGCTGAGCTTCAACCTTCCGGCTCTCATTAAGTGGTTTTAAAAAAAAAAAATGGTGGTTAGGGCCTACTAACGGCTTCTGCCCCTCCCTGGTGTTGCCCTCAACTAAATAAAGCTGAGCTTCAACCTTCTGCTCCAAATTACCATTTTGAAAAATGCAATAGGCTTTTCCGGCCTACTAAAGGTGTCTGTCTGTGTGCCCCTGCCTGGTGTTGCCCTCAACTAAATAAAGCTGAGCTTCAACCTTCTGCTCCAAATTACCATTTTAAAAAATGCAATAGGCTTTTCCGGCCTACTAAAGGTGTCTGCCCCTCCCTGGTGTTGTCCTCAACTGAACAAAGCTGAGCTTCCACATTCTGGCTTTCGCCCTATACTATCAGATATTAAACTGCATTTGGCCTACTAGTGTGGTTAGGCCCTTGAAACAGTGTCTGCTGCTCTTGGGTTTGCTACTCCACTGAACAAAGCAATGCCGCCTGTTTAGTCCTGTTACCAATTTTGAACTGCATGTAGCCTACTTTATTCTTTGGCCCTATATCTGTTTCCTCCTCATCCTGCCCATTGCCCAGCCACTGCTAAATGAGTCTGCTGGTACATTGACCTAGACCACTACATTCCCCTTGTACTCTACACAGCCAGAATCTGTCCCTGCTGAAAGTAAGGTTCCCCTTCCCGCATGTTATACCACCTTACACAGGGACAAAGAGGAAGGTGCAGATGAAAGTGCAGGTTCCTTCATCAGGTGGGGGGGCATACTCGTTGGCGACGTCACTGGCACAGGGCCCCTCAGAGTACGCAAAAGTGTCGCTGCTGGTGGGAGGCGCCCCCGCCATGCAAACACACCGCCGTACTTTGAGGGGCCCTGTGCCAGTGGCAATGCGAACGAGTGGGCCCCCCCCCTGCTTGCTCAGGATCACAGCACTTGCAACTTTTAAATACTTACCTTTCCCTGCAACACCGCCGTGACGTAGTCCGCATTTCCTGGGCCCACGAAAAACTTGAGCCAGCCCTACTCCCCCCACAACTTTCCCCCAATTCCCTATGCCCAACTATTATTATACAGTTAATTAAGATTGGCAAGCTTCAGAAACAAGAATGGATGTTTTTGGCATTAAAATGGGCACTGTAGGTGTTTTCCTGGCCTCCACTCACTGCCGACTATGCTTCCCCATTGACTTGCATTGGGTTTCGTGTTTCGGTCGATCCCCGACTTTTAGCGATAATCGGCCGACTGCACTCGACTCGACTCTGGACAAAATCGGGTTTCCCAAAACCCTACTCGATCTTAAAAAAATGAAAGTCGCTCAACCCTAGTGGTGGCATTTTGAATGGGGCAAAAGGGGGGTGATTTGAACTTTTATATTTAATATTTTTAAAATTTTATTTTGCTTTTTGCATGCTTCAATAATCTACATGAGAAACTAGAAGCTGCCATTATACGATCGGCTCTGCTACATACAGGCAATGATCATATCAACAGTATGTCTCAGAAATGCTCACTTGCTATGAACGCCGACCACTGGGCGCCGCTGACCATATCCTAATACAGCTATTAGAGAAATATAACATATCACATTTGGCTGATATAACTGTTTGGCAATATGTCCTAAACAGATATGCTTTGCCAGGGCAAAATCAAACCTAGACAAGGACAAGGACTGATGATACAGTTATAACAAGAAAAAAAAAACTGGTCTGAATTTCTTAATCACCAAACATCAAATACGCCATTTTTCAAACAAAAGTTTCCTAAGAAATGTGGGCCCTCAAAAAAGGAGGAAACTCCCATTCTACATCTCTCTAAGCAACCATGTATTGCACTATTGAAGACTCCATTTACTAAGATTAGGTTTTTGTCTTATTGAGAAACAAATCTATACTTGAGTTTGAGAGCAGATGGAAAGTATAAAGGTGTTTATATATATATATATATATATATATATATATATATATATATATATATATATATATATATATATATATAGTGGTATAGCGACCCCTGTGGCAGCTAGGGGGCGCTGTGTGTGCTCCTTGAGATATGCATTGAGGCATGTATATGGTGTGCAAGGACCTGTGGTGATGTCACGCTCACCTGACTATCCATGTGAAGGAACCTGGGTGTGGTTACACCTATGTTCAGGAGGTGTGTGGAGCACATGGTGGAATGTGAGTGTTCATGAGTAAGTGTCCGTCAGGGTGGACACACTTCCGTGTGTCCTGGCAGGACACTGCAAAGTGGCCTGTGTGCTGGACGGTCCCAGGTGGGGACAGACGTCCTGGAAGCACACAGTGACCATTCCAGGCTGGAGAGCTCTGAAAACCGTGTATAATGCTGATCGGGGTCAGAGACGAACTGTGGTAAAGATGAATATATGCAGACTGTGTTCAAACTGTTACCAAGTTCCTGTGGATGTGGTTTACATTATGTGAAATAAACCGAAAAGACTGTTTTTGATAGAAAACCGTGCCCGAGTGCTTTGATTCTGCTGCCAAGCGAGTGTTCCCCAAGACACGTAGTAGGCGCTATGCTACTATATATATAGCCTACCATATAAAATATAACTCTCCTCATCTCTGTCAGACATAGCTTTACTCAGCTTAAATTCAGTTGAATCATCTATAAGTACACTCACTTTCTATGAGCAGAAAATGAAAAAATAACCGATCTGTTGACCAAAAATTGTTTCATAATTCTATAAACCAGATTCTTAAAGGGAATCTGTCACCCCTCGGACAATTTTGAGCTATTACTATGTCATACAGGTAATAGAATGGGTAAACCAGTCTTTCCTGTAAGCCTCATAGCTGCTGTATAGATGTTGAGAAAAGCAGTTTTAATGTTATATGTTAATGATTTCTTCCAGGCTCCAGGACATGTGATGCCTGGAAGAAATCCCTGCCTCTTGACTTCATTATAATGGCACACTCCTCCCATGCATGTCACACTGACTTGTGATATGCAGTTGTGGAGCTTTAATCCCGCTCATGCGCTGTCCCCCGTTTGGTTATATGAATCTTATCCCCTCTTTTATGGGTAGAGTCTTCATTGATCTTCCGCGCATGCGCCAGTGAGTGACTGCACAGTAGCAGAGACTCGCCGGCACCTGCGCAGAAGAAAAATAAAGACTCTGACCTTTGAAGGCCGGATAAGGTTCACATAATTGTGCAAGCGGACAGTGCATGCACTGGATTACAGCGGCGCAACTGCATGGACAGATAACGTTCATGGGAGTGGGTTGCCATTATAATGAAGTCAGGAGGCAGGGATCTCTTTCGGGTACCACACTCCCCGGAGCCTGGAATAAATTATTAACATAAAACATTACAACTGCTTTTCTCAATATCTTTACAGCAGGAGCCAAGTGTCAGTGCTCTGTGGTCCGATCCTCTCACATGAGAAAACCGCAACACATCTGCTGAGGAGATGGAGAAATTGTCCTTCTCTTCAGCAGATGGCATCAGCAGGAATTGCACTGCACTCTTGTGATGTCTGAGTGCAGTGCAATGTTTTACTCGCACCCATAGACTTATATTGGTGGGTGTGATCCGAATTTCGCATGCACTTGCAGCATACTGTTTTTTTTCCAGTCTCATTGCTATCCGATCGGAGCAGGATCATTTCTGTCAGCTCAGATTCTCCTTTTGTTAACAGAGCAGCACCTTTTCTTCCGGTCAGCTCAGTGATGGGAGCATCACTGCAGGCAGGCAACGAGGAGCCAACTGTCAATCAGCATTACAGCGGCAGTGATGCCCCATTGACAGAGCAGAATGGAAGAGAGCACACCGCTCTGTCGACGTGACAAATGGCTGAAGCTGGGGAATCGCTGGCAGAAGTGATCCATGACTGCTCTGAGCTGGCAGAAATCATTGTTGGTCAGAACAGATAGCCACTAATTGCCAGTAAGTTCTTAACTCCGTATGTAAAAATAATAAAAGTCATAGATAACTCTTTTAAAAATTCTTAAATGAATTTTAGAGGTGAAAGACCTAGCATTGCCAATGCACTTCCCTTGACTAAAACTGTTCTGCTCCTAGAAATGATAAATGCCTCCAAAAATGGCTCAGTAGTAATGACCTATCCTGTGGGAAGACAAACTTAGTTGAGAAACTTACATCTTTAAGAGCAGTATTGTCTTCTTTATTAAAAATACATTTAGCGTAGCTAACCAGCCTCCTAGTAAATAAAAGGTTTGTTGCAGTGGTGATACTATAGACATATATCTCCAAAATTCTTGCAGTAAAAAGTCCCTGAATATTGCTTTACAAGGCCTTTCTGCACCACTATCTATAAATGTTTGATTTTCTGCTTGCTTTTTTCAACTTCAATAAAAAGCAATACATTATGCCTATTACTTATCTAAAATTGATATAGTTTCCTAGGAACAAAATGACATCTCTTTCTCTTCCCTCTATAAAACATGTGGGTCGATTGAACCTTTTAGCGACTTAATAATACAGAGTTGTAAAATAGGTGCTTTAATTCTGTTGTTCTTGGTGCTACAGAGAACTGAGTAAAGTTTTTATGATTATTGTAGGCTGGCTCAGGGGGTATTTGCTGCAGGGAAATTACAGAATATCAAAAGTAAAGTAGGCCATGTTGTCAAGAAAGAGTTTGCTGTGATTTTTATTGTAGGCTAATTTTCCACATGGACTGGCTGTACTTCTTTCTACCAGCCTGGAATAAATTGTTCATTGGAAGATCTGAAAAAATGCGAGTCGTTTGGGGATTATAGCATACAGTTTAACATTTATTACAGTAAAGTGCTTTCGGAACAAAAGCCTAAACTTGCATTTAAGATTTAGAAACAGCAGAATTTTTAATATCTTTTATAAAGAACATCTCTTAACACATCATTTAAAAAGTTACAAAATCCATAAATAAATTCAAATCACTGACTCTCGAGAGCCAAGTACCATCTATTGCATTTATAGTTAATTGCTTTGGATAAAAGAAAAAGCCAGAAATGAATCGTGTTCATTGTTAAATCAAGACTAAGAAATGTTAACATTCACAATGCCTATACCAATTGTAAAATAGTAATCTATAAGCTACTCAGCTCTATCATATACAGCAATGCTAAACAAAACGAGTTGAACAAAAGGATTATTTGGTAAGTAAAAATCTTACATCATTAATAAGGGCTTGGCTACATGCGGCATTTTTTCCACATTCTTAAAGCGCAGAGAGCGCTGCACTTCATAACATTTTTGAAATCTCATGCACATGCTACATCATTTTTCCAATTTGAATTTGAACCATCAAAACGTTTGTTTGTTGTTGTTTTTTTAAATATGCGGCATCTCCGTTCTTATTGCTGCATTTTTTCTCATTTTTCATATGAATGGGAAAAACGCAAATAAAAAATACATAAAAAGTGCACTTAAAAATGCATAACAAATGCTCAAATTTTAAGAAGTGTACTATTTTTCCAGCACTGTGTTTTATGGTAAATAAAAATCGCTGCAAATGCGCAACATGTACACATTCCTTAAAACACTAATCTTGCTGCAGACACCGCTTGTTCTGTGTCCTCTGTTAGGAGGAATTCACATGTCAGTGCCTCCGCTACGTGTAGTGACAGTTTTCTCACATACCAGAGACACTGACACACATAGACCCATTCAAATGAATGGGTCTATGCACGTCAGCGAGTTTTGACAGACCATGTGTCCGTGAGCAAAACACACAGACATGTCCATTTTTACCCGGATACACGGGCCGCCAAACGTGCCATACACGTGCACATGAAGAACAGTGTACACTGTCCTCCGTGTGCACAGATGGCCGTGGGGGAAGCAACGCTACTGTAAGCGCTGTTCCCCTGCATGTGGTGCTGAATGTGGCTTTCATCCATTGTCCCCTGCTCTGCCGGTGAGCAGCGCGAGCAGGCAACAATGAATGAAAGAAAAAAATGACGTGGGGTCCCATCTGTATTTTAAAACCAAGCCGGCAAAACTCACAGGTGTGGGCTGCTATTCTCACGCTGGTAAGGGACCATGGATACGGGGCCCCCAGCCTAAAAACAGCAGCCCACAGCTGCCCAGAAAAGGTGCATTTATTAGATGCGCCAAGTCTGGAGCTTTGCCCTATTCTTCCCACTTGCCCTGCAGCAGTGGCATGTGGGTAAGGAGGAGTTAAAGTCACCTTCCTATTGTAAGGTGAGATTAAGCCAGTTTAGTAATTTAGAGGTGTCAAGAAGACACCAATCTATTACTAATTCTATAGTTGTTAAAGGGTTAATCAAATACCACACATAAAGAAAAAAGTATTTTAATGAAATAAAACAATATACACAGTTTTTCCATCTTTATCAGTCTGCCATTCCAAGCAAAGTTCTCAATCTACTCTAAAAAATGTCAAAATAATAAACCAACAATATACTCATACCTATCCGGCGTACAGTCAGTCCCACACAATAATCCATATCTAGAGGAACGTACAGTTTGCAACCGGGAGTGCTGCTAATGCGACCGCTCCTGGCTGTAAACTACTGGGGAATGAATGAAATGCTGGGAGCGGAGCTTCAGTGATTAGTGGTGACGTTACCGAAGCTGCACTCCCTGCTGGCATGAACTCAAATGAACTCTTGAGCATGGGAAAATGCCAGCTGATTTTCCCATGCTGAAGAGCTCATCTTACAATAGGAAGGTGAAATTAACCGCTCAATACCCCACTTGCCACCACTACAGGGCAAGTGAGAAGAACCGGGCAAAGCTCCAGAATTGGCGCTTCTAACAGATGCGCCTCTTCTGGGCAGCTGTGGGCTGTTGTTTTTAGGCTGGGGGCCATATCCATAGCCCCTTACCAGCCTGAAAAGAGCAGCCCACACCTGTGAGTTTTGCCAGGTTGGTTTTAAAATATAGGGGGACCCCACGTTATTTTTTTCTTTCATTGATTCTCCCCTGCTCGCTGGTTGCCACACATGTGCCGCATGTAGGACACACATGGACACACGGACACACAGACATAGATATCTCCGGTACCGTGTTTACTGGTACCGGAAATATCAGGACGTGTGAAACTGGCCTTACTTGTAGTTCTTTCTGTAGTGGGAGATTGGGAGTTAGATTTTCAGTGTTAGTTCCCTTCCATGTGGTCTTGGTGTGGATTCAGGCTATTTAAGCTCCTGAAAGCCTGATGTCCACTGCTAATTATAATTTAAGTTACTCCAGGAGACCAGTTCATATCCTGATTTGATTCCCTGTAGATATTCCTGATGACCAAGACTTGTTTTTGACTAATCTCCTGCCTTCTAATTTTGTCCTTGTTCTGACCCATTTACGGGACTATTCTACTTGCCTGCTTGCACCATCCAATGGCTGCTAACTCTGTGGTCACTGCCTAGGGGTCCTTGTTAAGTCCAGCTTTCTGTGTAGGAGTTAAAGGGAGAAGTCTGGGGCAACCCCTAGCATCTAGCTAGCTCCAAACTGTTTTGTTATTGCCCTCTTTAGAGCTGCCAAGTGACAATGGATCGTGCTCTCATTACTGCAATAAGCCAGTACTTTCTGTTTGGAAGATCCAAGGTAAGGAAAATTCATCAAAGTTTTCCTAATCTAGAGAATCTGGTGGAGATCCACAAATGAGTTGTTAGTAGTGCTACTGCTGCTAGAGTCCCACTAGAAATATGTACTACAGTTATTTGCTGCTCCCTAGCCGGTGGCATTCACTTGATGGAGGACATCTACTTGGAAATACATTGCATGTACTCTGACCAGCAGGTCACTCTGTAGTTTATGACACCACAATCGGTGAGCGCTATTCAAATTTGTACTCTGGTTTGCTATAAATACTTTTATGCCCAAAAATAACAAAAGTTTTCTTGGAGTGATATCTTTATTGGCTAAAGAGGTATAAAGGTATCACTCCAAGAATACTTTTGACATTTTTGAGCATAAGTATATACATTTTTTGTTGTTTTATTGGGGGGAGGGTCTCAGTTTATTGCACTCAGTTTGCTGAATGGCATCAGCTCGGGTGCGGCATAGAACTATAGTACTCCTGTCTAGTGGGACTCTTGTAGCAAAACTGACAACTGATTTTTGGAACTCCTCAATATACTCTAAGTCAAATTTTCATTGTTAGGCCTCATTCACATGTCCGCATTTAAACATTGGCATAAAAATATTGTACCAGTGTCATTAGTGTTTTGCGTTAATGTGTAATATTTTTACCATCAGTGGATCATCAATGGCTTTCGTGGATGGAAAAAAAAAAATTTGGAAACTTCTCCTATACTTCGCAACCATGTGCTGAATGTGTTTTTCACTGACTCAAAGATTTGTATTGGCACTTTTCATCCGTGATGTAGGGCAAAAAACGGACATGACTTTGTATATTTTGCATGGACACACAGTCCATGAAAAACACTGACCTGGAAGCAGCAACATGAAAAAAGAAACTGACACAACACGTACGTGCAACATGTATGCCTGATTGAGGGATTGGGAGAACTTTGATGGATTTTCTTCACTGTGAATCTCCTGAACAGTAAGAACTGATTCATCACATTTTTAAGTTGTTTTTTTTTTCCTGAAGATCTGTTTAAGGTAACACCTATTTTTCATATTTTGAAGACAATCCAATAATTCAGTTTGGGAATTTATATAGAAAGTGCACTAAAATTAGATTATTTTACCATAGCTATTAGCACATGGTGCTTTGAGAGAAACGCTATGCAAAAGTGTGAGTACTAGTGCATTTACTTTTTTTTCCACTATATACTGTATTTTGCGGACAATATGAAGCTCCCCAAATTTTGGGGAGGAAATGTATATTTTTTTTAATAAAATGGTGGTGCATCTTGTAGTCAGCTTTTACAGTAGCTTACCGGAGTGGGGGCATCTGCAGTGAAGCGGGGTCTCAAGAAGCAGGGTCGTTACTGCAGGAAGCTTGTGGCAGAAGGAGTAGGGTGATGCTGTGGGCCCTGGACTGGTAGGAGGATGTGTTTGGTGGGGCAAGGCTGCAGCAGGTTCTGGGCCTTCAGAAAATATCTGGAATCTCTGCATTTCCCATCCTTTTCACTGTGGTGATCTTTGAGAAAATAGCCAACAGAGATTGCACAGATTGAGATTTCAGAAGATGAGATCTCGATCTGCCCATGTGCCACCTCCAGTGGCTATTTTCCCGAAGTCCACCACAGTGAAAAGGATACAAAGTGTGTGGACCCCCAATGTGTTTTAAAAGCCCAAAGCCCACCACAGCCTCACACCATCAAACACCCACTCCTACCAGCCTGGTGCCTGCAGCATAGCCCCACTCCTGCTGCAACAAGCTTCCTGCAGTAGCAACCTTGCTTCTTAGGACCCTGCTTCACTCCAGATGCCCTTCCATGTAATATACCATAAAGCGGACTAGAAGACGCACCACCATTTTATTTTAAAAAAGTCCTCAAAATTTGAGGTGCTTCCTACTGTCCGAAAAATACAGTATATAGTGGAAATAAACAAAAAAAATTGAAGACCCTAAAATGAAAAGTGCATCTATTAATCTGAAAAATACAGTATCTTAAAATAAAACACCAGTGGACATATTTTATAATCTTAATAACTCTGTTGCTCTTCTAGTGTTTTTTTTTTTTATAATGGCACTCACTAAGTTTTACTGTTTAGCATGTAAATAACAGTAAAATTGAGTCTATTGTTCTCCTTTATTCAATTTCCATTATGTCCTGGTACTTTTTCTACTTATCTTTGTCAGATATTCTTTTATTACAACTGTAAGAATCATCCAGATCTTTATTTGCTGCATGAAAGAAATAGGAAATTGTTTTTGGACTACGAACACTTGTATTTTTAGTCTAATGTTGCTTCAAATAATTTTAATTTAAAATTGGTCCATCCACTCTTTAAAGGTTTATAAAATAGGACTTTGTTTTTAAAGAGGACCCAGAACTTTCCTTCTGTCTGCTTTTGGATGTTACTCAAATTCAACTTTTTTTTTATTTTTTTTTTTATTACACCTGGGAACTGTTACTTACCAGCTGAGAATGTCAGGCTGCACAATCCAATCCAATCAAACTAGTTCTATAAGTTTACGATTGCCTCTGGACATGCCCATTTACAATGACAGACAGGAATGGAGGTTAGAGGACCCTGTCCTTGCAGACTTACATTCTTCTGGATAATGGGGAAGAGACAGGAGGTCGGGGTGCAGCAGCACTGGTGGTGGTGAGACGGCAGCTCAGGTGGTGGTGAGGCGGCAGCTCGGGTGGTTGGTGAGGAGGCAGCTTGGGTGGTTGGTGAGGCGGCAGCTCGGGTGGTTGGTGAGGCAGCAGCAGCTCGGGTGGTTATCTGCTATAATGTCTTAAATATTGAGCACATAGAAGCATAAGGGATTTCTTCCCTCCTGGTTTTGTGTACCCCATGTTCAGAAGCTGCAGCAACATGAAGGTCAATATACAGGAGCATATTATAACATACTATACAGTACTGAGCAGCGAAGCTGTGAATCCAGCACTGAAGCAATATAAAACATTTGTTAGAAGCTACATCAGAATCTCATTATCTTTCTGCCTTTTATGCTGAATTCTCCTATTTTCCTCCCTTCAACCCTCTCCATCGACTTTTGAGTTGTAATTTATCATTTCAGTGGTTAAGGAGTCAATTTTCAGTTTACAAATATGGATTTATGTGGTTTTAATAGCAAATTATGTTTTTGATGTGAGAAAAATTAAAATTATTATTTTTTAGGTACAGCAGGAAACCCATTTATCTGATAACATATAGTGCAAAGTTTACTATATTCGCTCATTGTATTCATTCATGCAACATTTCTTGAACCAATGGGTGGTGAAGTGATGACATATTGTTTATGCTGAGCATGAAGAAAAGATGGTTACCCAAAAGAAATTTTAGACAGCAGATCCTTTTTTTTCCCCAGCTATGGATAATTTGTAGTCTTCTAAGACCCATACATAGCAATTAACTCAAAAGGACAAATCTTTCAAAAAATAATCCATAAAGAAACCAGCCATATTTACCAGCACCAAGACACTATTAATACACCTCGGGAAGCAGCAGGTTTCCATGATAAAGGTGGAGAAATCACAAGTACATAATGCTGATAAAACAATCACTCATAAGCCTACTATTCATGGAAGGAGTGGTTACATAGTATTACAAAAGCACACGGATAAGGCTTGCATAGGGTGCCAGTAACACACACAAGTGCACGGTGTCTAGCTTACAGCCTGTTCATGACACCAATACTAATAGATTATATGGGCTGCCCAGCATTATATAAGTTCCCCTTAACTAGAACAGAAACCTCAGTTCACCAAGCTAACATTGAAGAGCCTAGCTGCATCCTGTAAAAGAGAAAATCAACTAAACAGATGAAAAAAATGTATAAAATACATGAGATTTTTCTTGATGTTTTGGCTAGAATATGCAAGCTCACAACTTGTGTCACAAAGCTAGGAGGGATAGCTAATACTAGAGAAGAGAGAGAGAGGATTCAAAAATATATAAATAAACTGGAGCAGTGGGCAGCAACTAACAGAATGGCTTTTAAAAAGGAAAAATGCAAAGTACTACATCTGGGCAATAAAAATGAAAAAAAGCATATACAGAATGGGAGGAATAGGGCTAAGCAACAGCACATGTGAAAAAGAGTTGGGTATACAAGTAGATCATAAACTGAACATGAGACAACAGTGTGATGCAGCAGCAAAAAAGGCAAATGCAATTCTGGGATGTATTAACAGCAGCATACAGTCTAGATCATGCAAAGTCATTATTGCCCTCTACTCCTCTTTGGTCAGACGTCACCTGGAATACTGTGTCCAGTTTTGGGCACCACATTTTAAAAAAGACATAAACAAACTTGTGCAAGTTCAGAGAAGCGCGACCAGAATGGTGACCGGTCTGTAAGCCATGTCCTATGGTGTCATGATCTCTGCAGGCAGAGATCATAGCAAGCCTATAGAGGGACAAGCTCTCGGAAGATGGAACTATACTGACCATGAACTAAGCCTGCCGCGCAACTAGAAATAGCCAGGTAGCATTTCCTATTTATCGCTAGATGCCCAGCTCTGGCCTAAGACCTAAATAGCTAGCAGAGGGAAATATAAGACCTGGCTCACCTCTAGAGAAATATTCCAAAGAAGACAGTAGCCCCCCACATATAATGACGGTGAGTTCAGATGAAACAACAAACGCAGCAGGAAAATAGTCTTAGCAAATTTGAGGTCCGCTTACTAGATAGCAGAAGACAGATAGTATACTTTCATGGTCAGCAGAAAAACACTAACAAAACACCATCCAGAGATTACCTTAAACTCTGGCATTAACTCATAACGCCAGAGTAGCAATCCCTGATCAACGAGAGCTTTCCAGACACAGTAACAAAACTTCAGCTGTGAACTGGAACAAATAGGCAAAACAAAACATGGACAAAAGTCCAACTTATCTAGTAGTTGTCTAGAAGCAGGAACAAGCACTGAGAGGCATCAGATAACATTGTTGACCGGCAAGAAACCACCAGAGAAATGAGCTTAAATAGCGACACCCACTACTGATGGAACCAGGTGAAACAGGAAAGAGGATGACAAGTCCAATTCCACAAGCGGCCACCGGGGGAGCCCAGAATCCAAATTCACAACAGTACCCCCCCCTCAAGGAGGGGGCACCGAACCCTCACCAGATCCACCAGGGCGACCAGGATGAGCCCTATGGAAGGCACGAACAAGATCAGAAGCATGAACATCAGATGCATTGACCCAAGAATTATCCTCCTGGCCGTAACCCTTCCAGTTGACCAGATACTGGAGTTTCCGTCTGGAAACACGAGAGTCCAAAATTTTCTCCACAACGTACTCCAACTCACCCTCAACCAACACCGGAGCAGGAGGCTCAACTGAAGGTACAACAGGTACCTCATACCTGCGCAATAACGACCGATGAAAAACGTTATGAATGGAAAAGGACGCAGGGAGGTCCAAACGGAAAGAAACAGGATTAAGAATCTCCAATATTCTATAAGGGCCGATGAACCGAGGTTTAAACTTAGGAGAAGAGACCCTCATAGGGACAAAACGAGAAGACAACCACACTAAATCTCCAACACAAAGCCGAGAACCAACACGACGATGACGGTTGGCAAAACGCTGAGTCTTCTCCTGGGACCACTTCAAATTGTCCATAACCTGCCCCCAGATGTGATGCAATCTCTCCACCACCGCATCCACTCCAGGACAATCCGAGGATTCCACCTGACCGGAGGAAAATCGAGGGTGAAACCCCGAATTACAGAAAAACGGGGACACCAAGGTGGAAGAACTGGCCCGATTATTGAGGGCGAACTCTGCCAATGGCAAAAAAGCAACCCAATCATCCTGGTCAGCAGAGACAAAACACCTCAGATATGTCTCAAGGGTCTGATTAGTCCGCTCGGTCTGGCCATTAGTCTGAGGGTGAAAAGCAGATGAAAAAGACAAATCTATGCCCATCCTAGCACAGAATGCCCGCCAAAATCTAGACACAAATTGGGTACCTCTGTCAGAAACAATATTCTCAGGAATACCGTGCAATCGGACAACATTCTGAAAAAACAGAGGAACCAACTCAGAAGAAGAAGGCAACTTGGGCAGAGGAACCAAATGGACCATTTTAGAGAAACGGTCACAGACCACCCAGATGACAGACATCTTCTGGGAAACAGGCAGATCTGAAATAAAATCCATCGAGATGTGTGTCCAAGGCCTCTTAGGAATAGGCAAGGGCAACAGCAGTCCGCTAGCCCGAGAACTACAAGACTTGGCCCGAGCACAAACGTCACATGACTGCACAAAGACTCGCACATCTCGTGACAGGGAAGGCCACCAGAAGGATCTTGCCACCAAATCCCTGGTACCAAAAATTCCGGGATGACCTGCCAATGCAGAAGAATGTACCTCAGAGATGACTCTGCTGGTCCAATCATCCGGAACAAACAGTCTATCAGGCGGACAACGATCCGGTCTATCCGCCTGAAACTCTTGCAAGGACCGCCGCAGATCAGGAGAAACGGCCGACAAAATTACTCCCTCCCTAAGGATACCTGTGGGTTCAGAATTACCAGGAGAGTCCGGGTCAAAACTCCTAGAAAGGGCATCTGCCTTAACATTCTTAGAACCCGGTAGGTATGACACCACAAAATTAAAGCGAGAAAAAAATAAAGACCAGCGCGCCTGTCTAGGATTCAGGCGTCTGGCAGTCTCAAGATAAATCAAATTTTTGTGGTCAGTCAATACCACCACCTGATGCCTAGCCCCCTCGAGCCAATGGCGCCACTCCTCAAACGCCCACTTCATGGCCAAAAGCTCCCGATTCCCAACATCATAATTCCGCTCTGCGGGCGAAAATTTGCGAGAAAAGAAGGCACAAGGCCTAATGACGGAGCAGTCGGAACCTTTCTGCGACAACACTGCCCCAGCTCCGATCTCCGAAGCGTCAACCTCAACCTGAAAAGGCAGATTCACATCAGGCTGACGCAACACAGGGGCAGAGGCAAAACGGCGCTTAAGCTCCTGAAAGGCCTCTACAGCATGAGGGGACCAATTAGCAACATCAGCGCCTTGTCTGGTCAAATCAGTCAGTGGTTTAACGACATCCGAAAAACCAGCAATAAATCGGCGGTAAAAGTTGGCAAAGCCCAAAAATCTCTGAAGACCCTTAAGAGAGGAGGGCTGAGTCCAGTCACAAATAGCTTGCACCTTGACGGGATCCATCTCAATGGAAGAGGGAGAAAAAATATACCCCAAAAAGGAAATTTTCTGGACCCCAAAAACGCACTTAGACCCCTTCACACATAAAGAATTAGACCGCAGAACCTGAAAAACTCTCCTGACCTGCTGGACATGAGAGTCCCAGTCATCAGAAAAAATCAGAATATCATCCAGATATATTATCATAAATTTATCCAGAAAATCGCGGAAAATATCATGCATAAAAGACTGGAAAACTGAAGGGGCATTAGAAAGACCAAAAGGCATGACCAAATACTCAAAGTGGCCCTCGGGCGTATTAAATGCGGTCTTCCACTCATCCCCCTGCCTGATCCGCACCAAATTATACGCCCCACGAAGATCAATTTTAGAGAACCACTTAGCACCCTCTATACGAGCAAACAAATCAGTAAGCAATGGCAATGGGTATTGATACTTAACAGTGATCTTATTCAGAAGCCGATAATCAATACATGGTCTCAAAGAGCCGTCTTTTTTTGAGACAAAGAAAAACCCAGCTCCCAAGGGAGAAGAAGATGGACGAATATGTCCCTTTTCCAAAGACTCCTTTATATATTCCCGCATAGCAGCATGTTCCGGCACAGACAAATTAAACAAACGACCCTTTGGATATTTACAACCCGGTATCAAATCTATGGCACAATCGCACTCACGGTGCGGAGGTAACGACCCAAGCTTGGGTTCGTCAAAGACGTCTTGATAATCAGAGAGGAACTCAGGGACTTCAGAGGGAATGGACGACGAAATAGAAACCAAAGGTACGTCCCCATGAATACCCTTACATCCCCAGCTCAACACAGACATTGCTCTCCAGTCCAAGACTGGGTTGTGAGACTGCAACCATGGCAATCCCAGTACCAAATCGTCATGTAAATTATACAGCACCAGGAAACGAATAATCTCCTGGTGATCCGGATTGATACGCATGGTTACTTGTGTCCAGTATTGTGGTTTATTATTAGCCAATGGGGTGGAGTCAATCCCCTTCAGAGGAATAAGAGTCTCCAAAGGCTCTAAATCAAAACCACAACGATTGGCAAAGGACCAATCCATGAGACTCAGAGCGGCGCCAGAGTCAACATAGGCGTCCGTGGCAATGGATGACAAAGAGCAAATCAGGGTTACAGACAAAATAAACTTAGACTGAATGGTGCCAATGGAAACAGACTTATCAAGCTTCTTTGTACGCCTAGAGCATGCTGATATAACATGAGTAGAATCCCCACAATAGAAACACAATCCATTCTTCCGTCTAAAATTCTGTCGCTCGCTCCTGGACAGAATTCTATCACACTGCATACTTTCTGGCGTCTTTTCCATAGACACCGCCAGATGGTGCACCGGTTTGCGCTCCCGCAGACGCCTATCAATCTGAATAGCCATTGTCATGGACTCATTCAGACCTGCAGGCAAAGGGAACCCCACCATAACATCCTTAACGGCATCAGAGAGACCTTCTCTGAAAGTTGCCGCCAAGGCGCACTCATTCCACTGAGTAAGCACAGACCATTTACGGAATTTTTGGCAGAAAACTTCAGCTTCGTCTTGCCCCTGAGATAGTGCCATCAAAGTTTTTTCTGCCTGAAGTTCCAAATGAGGTTCCTCATAAAGCAAGCCCAAGGCCAGAAAAAACGCATCCACATCGCGTAACGCAGGATCCCCTGCTGGCAATGAGAAGGCCCAATCTTGAGGGTCACCCCTGAGCAAGGAAATCACAATCCTAACCTGCTGAGCAGGGTCTCCAGCTGAACGAGACTTCAGGGACAAATAAAGCTTACAATTATTTCGGAAATTCTGGAAGCTAGCTCTATTCCCTGTGAAGAACTCCGGCAAAGGAATTCTCGGCTCAGATACCGGAGCATGTACCACAAAATCTTGTAAATTTTGTACTTTCGTGATGAGACTATTCAAACCCGCAGTTACACTCTGGAGATCCATTATTGTCAGGTGCACACAGAGCATACAGAGATTAGGAGGAGAGAGAGAAAAAAGACTGCAGCAAGGCAGACTGGAGGAAAAAAAAAAAAAAAAAAAAAAAATTCCAGCAGACTTCTTATAACTCTCCTTTCTCAACCTGGGTCTTTAACACTTTATGGGCCGGTCAAACTGTCATGATCTCTGCAGGCAGAGATCATAGCAAGCCTATAGAGGGACAAGCTCTCGGAAGATGGAACTATACTGACCATGAACTAAGCCTGCCGCGCAACTAGAAATAGCCAGGTAGCATTTCCTATTTATCGCTAGATGCCCAGCTCTGGCCTAAGACCTAAATAGCTAGCAGAGGGAAATATAAGACCTGGCTCACCTCTAGAGAAATATTCCAAAGAAGACAGTAGCCCCCCACATATAATGACGGTGAGTTCAGATGAAACAACAAACGCAGCAGGAAAATAGTCTTAGCAAATTTGAGGTCCGCTTACTAGATAGCAGAAGACAGATAGTATACTTTCATGGTCAGCAGAAAAACACTAACAAAACACCATCCAGAGATTACCTTAAACTCTGGCATTAACTCATAACGCCAGAGTAGCAATCCCTGATCAACGAGAGCTTTCCAGACACAGTAACAAAACTTCAGCTGTGAACTGGAACAAATAGGCAAAACAAAACATGGACAAAAGTCCAACTTATCTAGTAGTTGTCTAGAAGCAGGAACAAGCACTGAGAGGCATCAGATAACATTGTTGACCGGCAAGAAACCACCAGAGAAATGAGCTTAAATAGCGACACCCACTACTGATGGAACCAGGTGAAACAGGAAAGAGGATGACAAGTCCAATTCCACAAGCGGCCACCGGGGGAGCCCAGAATCCAAATTCACAACACTATGGGGAGCGGTTACAGGATTTGGGAATGTTTATCTTGCAAAAAAAGAAGACTGAGAGAAGACTTAATAGCTGTCTACAAATATCTCAAGGGCGGTCACATTGTAGAAGGATCATCTTTATTCTCATTTGCACAAGGAAAGACTAAAAGCAATGGATGAAACTGAATGGGAGGAGACACAGATTAGATATTAGAAAAAAACGTATTAACAGTTAGGGTGATCAATGAGTGGAACAGACTGCCGCAAGAGCTGGTGAATTGTGCTTTCATGGAAGTCTTCAAACAGAGGCTGGACAGACTGGGATGATTTAGTGAATCCTGCTTTGAGCAGGGTGTTGGACCAGATGACCCAGGAGGTCCTTTCCAACTCTACTATTCTATGATTCTATGATTCTATGAGTCTTAGAGTACAGAAAAAATAGTTCCTTAAATAAATGTTATACGACAGACCAATCTTTCTTCCCAACAATGGATAGTTAAGTCTACCAAGGTCCATTAGTTTGTGATTGTTAAAATTGGCTGGTTGGACAAATAATAAATCTATTTTGACATATTAAAAAAAAAATAGTTTAGTCAGTGCCTACTTTATGAAAGCGCAGATGGATATTCCCACATTTAACAGTTAGTGTATACAGAAGGAGAAGTAAGATTTGTCATGATTATGCTAATCTGATGAAATACTCTAAAAACTACTTCCTGTTCCTCTGAGTGCCAATTAGTAACATTGCGGCTTCAGAAACTAGTACAAGTCTGAACTGGGCTTTACCAATGAGCTTATTCAGATCAATACAGTCCTAGTTAAACCTGACATTATACCTTTTGGATGTCTCTAACAGTTGATGAAAATCTAAAAATGAATGCGGAATATCAACTTTGAGCCTCTGGAAATGGAATTATAGTGTGTGTGTTTGTGTGTGTGTGTAATAAATATATGTATGTATGTATATATCTGGGAGTGTTTTGTTGTATGGTATCCCAGTCTATCTCAAGGCTTGGGTGACTAAACCACTGCTATTTTTCACTTCTATACTTTGGAGCGCTCTCTTTTCAAAGGAATAGGCAGAATTGGTAACTTGAGGCTTGCACCCTGTTCAAACTTTAATTTATGTTATTATGTAAAGTATTGAGCAAAGGGAAGACTTGAATAAGAATGAGATTAGAGAATGTAAAATGAGTGAAATGCAGACAATCATTTTTCCTATCTATTGTTCACCTTTCCTCCATGTCTGTCAAAATCTTGTACTTCTAATTCTTTATTTTTCTGTTTGATGTTGTAGAGATTCCCGGAAGCCCACGCAACCAGTTTACCTTCAGGCCTTTACCTCCTCCGCCTCCACCACCACATGCATGCACCTGCAGTCGACAGACCTCACAGACACTCGATACTCTCCAGAGGAGTTCCATGACATCTCGCAGTCAGCCAAGTCCAGCTGTTTCCAACCCACCCACGAGCACTCAAGATTCAGTGCACCTGCACAACAGCTGGGTTTTAAACAGCAACATACCCCTGGAGACCAGGTAAGATCCAAGAGCGGACAAAACTTCTCTTCAAACTCTGGCAAGATCTGTACAATAAAGAAAAAATTCATTAGTGAATTCTGTTTTACTTCACACAATGTTAAATCTGTGTTTGATGTTTAGCATGAGAAGACACTTTGCTTTGAAACTAAGCACACAGCAATCTAATCATTATATCTACAGAGCTCCTACTGTTTTTGTGCTTTTACAGATAATTTAGTGTTAAAGCATCTATTATAAAGATCACACAAGTAGTGGTTTGCTAGATAATTACTTGATCTGCATCAGTTTGACAGTGTGAAGTCTTTAGGAGGAAATCAAAATAGAACATGTTCTGCTCATGAGGTATGAAATGTTGGCAGATGTTACTTTTAATGGTTGTAATTAATGAGGTGTGTTCTGTTTCTTCTTTGCAAGAACTTAACCTCTTTAGAGTGGTACTGTCTGAGGATGCAACTATCAGAGACAATGTACTGAAATGCAATGACCAATTTAAGTAATATAGTGGCTATTTTTTCATGAAATTGTCACTTTGGAATTGGCAGCGTTTAGGAAAAAAAATGCAGAATATTTTTTTAATTGCACCTGTGACTTTTTTTCTACTCAATATGGCCATCAAAGCAGCTACATAATAGCGAGAGTTCCAGAATAGAATTAATTTGTATTTCCGTGTTCTGTTTAAAATAGAGTAACATACAACAATAGAAAATATGTAAGAGTATAAACATGAAGGGACATAAAAAAATAAATGGCAACAAAAAACAAAAAATAAATGGCAACAAAAAACAAATCAATCTTAAGCTTTCTATATCTAGAGATTAGGAACCAATCAAGTGGACATTTTGGTCGAGGTTCTACCAAGTTCAAGGGAGCATCTTTGTAGGTCCTCCAGACAACCCTCAAATATTATCTCTCATCTCTTTGACCTATACCTCCAGGCAGAAGCTGTCTGGGTGTAAGACTCAACAGGGTTCACTATAAGTTGGTCTTCACTGATGAAGTTGGTGAAAGTCACAAGGTGCAGCATAGCATAGACTGGCACAAAAAGTAAAGAATGTGTCAATAGTAGTGTTGAGCATTCCGATACTGCAAATATCGGGTATCGGCCGATATTCGCTGTATCGGAATTCCGATACCGAGTTCTGATATTTTTGCGTTATCGGAAATTGGAATCAGGATCCATATTCATGTAAAAAATAAAGAATAAAAAAAAATATATGGATATACTCACCCACCGACGGCCCCTGGCTCTCAGCGGGTGCAACCGGCAGCCTCCGTTCCTAAGAATGCAGTGAGTGTCACGGTCTTGTGATTGGTCGCGTGACGTCATCAAAGGTCCTTCACTCTCTGCATTCTTAGAAACGGAGGCAGACGCTTGCAGCGGTGACAGCCAGGGATCGTCGAAGGGGTGAGTATATCCATATTTTTTATTTTTATTCTTTATTTTTTTACTTGAATATGGATCCCAGGGCCTGAAGGAGAGTTTCTATATTATTAACTATATGTAGAATATGTACTGTTTTAGTGTCATTTTGTGCCATTTTGGTTGGTGGTGTGCCCCGGGATTGTTTAAGTATAAAAAGTGTGCCGCGGCTCAAAAAAGGTTGAAAATCACTGATCTAAACAACCTCTATTGCCTGCTCTCCCCAATCTACTGCTTAGCTGCTTTTAAAAAAACATGATACTGCATTTTGTGAATTATCAAATTAAAATAAAATGTCATTAGTCCTAAGTTTGTAACAATTTTTTTAAAATCATTTTTATTGAATATCCTGTTAACCCCTTCATGACCTTGCCGTTTTTTGCAATTCTGACCAGTGTCCCTTTATGAGGTAATAACTCAGGAACGCTTCAACGGATCCTAGCGATTCTGAGATTGTTTTTTCGTGACATATTGGGCTTCATGTTAGTGGTAAATTTAGGTCGATAATTTCTGAGTTTATTTGTGAAAAAAACTTTCGCAATTTTCACATTTTGAATTTTTATTCTGTTAAACCAGAGAGTTATGTGACACAAAATAGTTAATAAATAACATTTCCCACATGTCTACTTTACATCAGCACAATTTTGGAAACAAATTTTTTTTTTGCTAGGAAGTTATAAGGGTTAAAATTTGACCAGTGATTTCTCATTTTTACAACAAAATTTACAAAACCATTTTTTTTAGGGACCACCTCACATTTGAAGTCAGTTTGAGGGTTCTATATGGCTGAAAATACCCAAAAGTGACACCATTCTAAAAACTGCACCCCTCAAGGTGCTCAAAAGCACATTCAAGAAGTTTATTAACCCTTCAGGTGTTTCACAGCAGCAGAAGCAACATGGAAGTAAAAAATGAACATTTAACTTTTTAGTCACAAAAATGATCTTTTAGCAACAATTTTTTATTTTCCCAAGGGTAAAAGGAGAAACTGGACCACGAACGTTGTTGTCCAATTTGTCCTGAGTACGCTGATACCTCATATGTGGGGGTAAACCACTGTTTGGGCGCACGGCAGGGCTCGGAAGGGAAGGAGCGCCATTTGACTTTTTGAATGAAAAATTGGCTCCAATCTTTAGCGGACACCATGTCGCGTTTGGAGAGCCCCCGTGTGCCTAAACATTGGAGCTCCCCCACAAGTGACCACATTTTGGAAACTAGACCCCCAAAGGAACTTATCTAGAAGCATAGTGAGCACTTTAAACCCCAAGGTGCTTCACAAATTGATCCGTAAAAATGAAAAAGTACTTTTTTTTCACAAAAAAATTATTTTAGCCTCAATTTTTTCATTTTCACATGGGCAACAGGATAAAATGGATCCTAAATTTTGTTGGCCAATTTCTCCTGAGTACACCAATACCTCACATGTGGGGGTAAACCACTGTTTGGGCACATGGTAAGGCTCAGAAGGGGAGGCGTGCCATTTGACTTTTTGAATGGAAAATTAGCTCCAATCGTTAGCGGACACCATGTCGCGTTTGGAGAGCCCCTGTGTGCCTAAACATTGGAGCTCCCCTACAAGTGACCCCATTTTGGAAACTAGACCCCCCAAGGAACTTATCTAGATGCATAGTGAGCACTTATAACCCCCAGGTGCTTCACAGAAGTTTATAACGCAGAGCCGTGAAAATAAAAAAATAATTTTTCTTTCCTCAAAAATGATTTTTAGCCCAGAATTTTTTATTTTCCCAAGGGTAATAGGAGAAATTGGACCACAAATGTTGTTGTCCAGTTTGTCCTGAGTACGATGATACCCCATATGTGGGGGTAAACCACTGTTTGGGCGCACGGCAGGGCTCGGAAGGGAAGGCACGCCATTTGGCTTTTTGAATGGAAAATTAGCTCCAATCATTAGCGGACACCATGTCGCGTTTGGAGAGCCCCTGTGTGCCTAAACATTGGAGCTCCCGCACAAGTGACCCCATTTTGGAAACTAGACCTCCCAAGGAACTAATCTAGATGTGTGGTGAGCACTTTGAACCCCCAAGTGCTTCACAGAAGTTTATAACGCAGAGCCGTGAAAATAAAAAATGTGTTTCCTTTCCTCAAAAATATTTTTTTAGCCCAGAATGTTTTATTTTTGCAAGAGTAACAGGAGAAATTGGACCCCAAAAGTTGTTGTCCAGTTTCTCCTGAGTACGCCGATACCCCATATGTGGGGGTAAACCACTGTTTGGGCACATGCCGGGGCTCGGAAGGGAAGTAGTGACGTTTTGGAATGCAGACTTTGATGGAATGGTCTGCGGGCATCATGTTACGTTTGCAGAGCCCCTGATATGCCTAAACAGTAGAAACCCCCCACAAGTGACCCCATTTTGGAAACTAGACCCCCCAAGGAACTTATCTAGATGTGTGGTGAGCACGTTCAACCCCCAAGTGCTTCACAGAAGTTTACAACGCAGAGCCGTGAAAATAAAAAATCATTTTTCTTTCCTCAAAAAAGATGTTTTAGCAAGCAATTTTTTATTTTCACAAGGGTAACAGGAGAATTTGGACCCCAAAAGTTGTTGCCCAGTTTGTTGTGAGTACGCTGATACCCCATATGTGGGGGTAAACCACTGTTTGGGCACACGTCAGGGCTCGGAAGGGAAGTAGTGACATTTGAAATGCAGACTTTGATGGAATGGTCTGCGGGCGTCACATTGCATTTGCAGAGCCCCTGATGGTCCTAAACAGTAGAACCACCCCACAAGTGACCCCATTTTGGAAACTAGACCCCCGAAGGAACTTATCTAGATGTGTGGGGAGCACTTTCAACCCCCAAGTGCTTCACAGAAGTTTATAACGCAGAGCCGTGAAAATAAAAAATAATTGTTCTTTCCTCAAAAATTATGTTTTAGCAAGTAATTTTTTATTTTTGCAAGGGTAACAGGAGAAATTGGACCCCAACAGTTGTTGCCCAGTTAGTCCTGAGTACGCTGGTACCCCAAATGTGGGGGTAAACCACTGTTTGGGCGCACGTCGGGGCTTGGAAGGGCGGGAGCACCATTTGACTTTTTGAACCCAAGATTGGCTGGAATCAATGGTGGCGCCATGTTGCGTTTGGAGACCCCTGATGTGCCTAAACAGTGGAAACCCCTCAATTCTAACTTCAACACTAACCCCAACACACCCCTAATCCTAATCCCAACTGTAGCCATAACCCTAGTCACAACCCTAACCCCAACACACCCCTAACCACAACCCTAACCGCAACACAACCGTAACCCTAATTCCAACCCTAATCCTAACCCTAATCCCAACCCTAACCACAACTGTAACCCCAACACACCCCTAACCCTATCCGTAACCCTAACCACAAGCCTAATCTTAACCCTATTTCAAACCCTAGCCCTAATTCCAACCCTAACTCTAATTCCAACCCTAACCCTAAGGCTATGTGCCCACGTTGCGGATTCGTGTGAGATTTTTCCGCACGATTTTTGAAAAATCTGCAGGTAAAAGGCACTGCGTTTTGCCTGCGGATTTACAGCAGATTTCCAGTGTTTTTTTGTGCGGATTTCACCTGCGGATTCCTATTGAGGAACAGGTGTAAAACGCTGCGGAATCCGCACAAAGAATTGACATGCTGCGGAAAATACAATGCAGCGTTTCTGCACGGAATTTTCCGCACCATGGGCACAGCGGATTTGGTTTTCCTTAGGTGTACATGGTACTGTAAACCTGATGGAAAACTGCTTCGAATTCGCAGCGGCCAATCCGCTGCGGATCCGCGGCCAATCCGCTGCGGATCCGCGGCCAATCCGCTGCGGATCCGCGGCCAATCCGCTGCGGAACCACTGCCGATCCGCAGCCGATCCGCTGCGGAACCGCTGCCGATCCGCGGCCGATCCGCTGCGGATCCGCGGCCGATCCGCTGCCGATCCGCTCTGTGTGCACATGCCATAACCCTACCCCTAACCCTAACCGTAACCCTAACCCTACCCCTAACCCTACCCCTAGTTCTAACCCTAACCCTAGTGGAAAAAGAAAAAAAAATATTTTCTTTATTTTATTATTATCCCTACCTATGGGGGGGGTTTATTTATTATTTTTTTATTTTGATCGCTGTGGTAGAACCTACCACAGCGATCAAAATGTACTTGTAACGAATCTGCCAGTCGGCAGATTCGGCGGGCGCACTGAGCATGCGCCCGCCATCTTGGAAGATGGCGGCGCCCAGGGAGCAGACGGACCGACTTCGGGAGGATCGGTAAGTATGAGGGGGTGGTGGGGGGGTGGATCGGAGCACAGGGGGGGGGGGATCGGAGGACGGGGGGAGCGGACAGGAGCACGGGGGAGCGGACAGGAGCACGGGGGAGCGAACAGGGGGACGGAGGGGGGTACCGGACAGAACGGAGGACTGGGGAGGAGATCGGGGGCGGTGGGGGGGGGGGGCAGAACATGATTTCCAGCCATGGCAGATGCTATTGCAGCATCGGCCATGGCTGGATTGCAATATTTCACCATTTTCATAGGTGAAATATTGCAAATTGCTCTGATTGGCTGTTGCACTTTCAACAGCCAATCAGAGCGATCGTAGCCACGTGGGGGCAAAGCCACCCCCCCTAGGCTGAAGTACAACTCCCCCTCTCCCTGCAGATCGGGTAAAATAGGAATTAACCCTTTCACCCGATCTGCAGGGATGCGATCATTCCATGACGCCGCATAGGCGTCATGGGTCGGGAAGGGGTTAAAGGAACAGCAATGTATGAAAAAGTTAATTAAAAATGACTATAACAATCTTAAGTCATATTCCTATTAAATATTTTTTTTCTGAAGAAAATGAATAGTATATAGATGTCATCCGCAAGGTATCTGTGTTTGTTATGCAGCTGGCTTTCATACCCTGGCAACTCTAAAAAGAGCTAAAACGGGATATTCCAACTATCATGTACCTTGGGAGACATAACCTTTACTTTTAAACCCCCTGTGCAGGGATGTGGCCTTACACATAGACTCTGGGTTTAGCCACTTCCAAGTAATTGATGGTAGATGGTATGGGATTGCAGCAATGATCATGTCGCTTGGTTGGTATCAGAAGGGAAGACATGGGACACATTCACAAAAACAGAAGTATCAGAAAACAAGTGCAGAACAAATTACAAGTGCTTCTTACTAAATTAGAATATCCTCAAAAAGTTAATTTATTTCAGTTCTTCAATACAATAAGTGAAACTCATATATAGTCATTACAAGCAGAGTGATCTATTTCAAGTGTTTATTTCTGTTAATGTTGATTTTTTGGGGTTGTCATTGGCTGTAAGCCATAATCATCGACATTAACAGAAGTAAACACTTGAAATAGATCACTCTGTTTGTAATGACTCTATATAATATACGAGTTTCACTTTTTCTATTGAAGAACTGAAATAAATTAACTTTTTGATGATATTCTTATTTAGGGAAAAGCACTTGTAAATACAAGAGGAGCAAGAGCTAAACAACTGAAATTAACCAGAACTATAGCTCACTATAAGACTCAGGAGAATAAATAGAGCTTATTGTAGGGAGAAATTCTAACAATCCAGGAAAATTAACTCAAAGCTACAAGGCTGTGCAGTCCTAGGAGTAAAACAGGGATGTCAGAAAGTCAACCTGCATCACCAGTAACCAAGGTAGAAACAGAGGGGGCAGATCATGCAAAATTAGAATTCATCTATTCATGCACATTTTTCTGGGAAATTCAAGTGACAGAGAAGTGATTCTCCATGAATTTAATGTCCCTTATTATGCACTGGGATCTCCACACAAATGTGGAAGGTCATAACGACATGACATCATGCAGTGACCTTGCACGTAAATGCAGAACCATCCTGGGCCTAGTTAGAGCTGCAGGATTTAGATGGGAGATTCGGCATTTAGTGGTGGATATAAGAAGATGCAACGAGTGCTAGACAGGTGATGATGAGGAGCAGAGGGGCCAGAGAGGTGAGCCTCAAGGGAGAAGAGGGATTTATTTTTAACATCTTAACTGCCTTTTTATGGTTCAGGAAAATAGTGATCAATAAATGCAATGTTGCTGAATCCACATGGAAGTGAATAAAAAATCTGATTTTGCTAATTGTGAATTTTTTAATATTCAATTAGAATTTAATTCCACTTAAATATAGTCTCTCATCTCAAGTTACAACTTACAATGCTTTATGGTTTAATGGTTAGGAAAAGCTAAAAATATTTTTTTTTCATATGAGCTAAACAGTTTTTGCAATCCTTGTAGCATCTAACTCTTGGACCAGATATGGATCCAGCACACTGAATAAACCATGGACCATTTTCCATTTGTGAAACCTGCCATCCTAATATTTTATTACAAAATGAAATAATCTCTTCCTACCTGTTTCCATGCATAGCATAAATTCAAAAGGGAATGGTCCCTGTGGTCAACCTATTTAATTAGAGACCTAATTTAATTAATTGACCCTATTTAATTGACTTCTCTGTGGTCAGCCTGTTTAATCAGAAATCCAAATATAATTTGAGAAAAATTCCAAGTCCACTGATTAATAAGGTTTCTCTTAGAGTCTACGCAAGCATGTTTATCCTTCTCATTTTAGTGTGCAAGTAATTCTGTTAGCAATGGATTGGGCGTCACTGATCATAACAGTCTTAAAATGAAGATCAGGTAGGGGCAGGACAGTTCAGTTATGTAGTTTATAGCGTCACTTAATTAATGATCATATACAGCAAAGTATTGGATTATTGTAATGTGATACAGTAGATCGATTCTTATGATTGTGTGACTATATAATGGATACTAACTAATATGATCATCACTCATTCGACTAAACATTGTTGTTCATTGTGCTTGCAATGGTAATTTGATTTCTACAGCTGCTTCGCTTGTCTCTATATTGATTTGAATACACAGTGAACCTTATCTAATGTTTTCTACAAATTACCTATGGCTTTGGAAAACAAGGAAAGTAATTAATCTAACATTTCTATGATCTGAAGTTATGAATATTCTTTGATAAAGAGCCTCGACTTTCGTATTTAAATGTTTATTCCCTTTTTTAGCCTATTTTTTGTTACTCTACTTAGTTCATATGAAGTGAATGATCATACTAAACAGTCCTTCCCTAAGTAATCAATGTAAATCATTCGATCACTCAAATATTAATAATAATTTGTAACCTTAAAATTCAACTAAATCTTTAAAGAAGACCTGCCAGCTTTAAATACTTGAAATTAATCTTTAACCCTTTATTTGTCCTATGTAGTGTCAGAGTTGTGGGAAGCAGTCTGAAGAGCTGTGCCCACATTATACCCATCAGATTCCAGTTGTTATACTGCCTCCAACAGTAGTGTTCTGAGATGGCTCCCTTTAATTATAATATTCATCATTTTTACTTTCATAGCGCCAACATATTCCACAGCACTTTTACACATAATTCAATAGATGCCAAGAGGAATGAGGTTTTTGCTGGCAAGCTTGCAATCTATGAGGGAATGGGGGAGACACAAAAGGTAAATGATAAAAAAAATACTTGTATTGTATGGTCCAGCCATCAATATAATAGAGTATGCAAATAACGCTGCATGAACAAGTCACCAGCCAGTATCTTTGTAACTACAGATACAGAGTGCTATTAAGTGCATGGAGGCCATGTAAACAGATTCTATGAGAGACCAGATTTAAAATAAAATTTTGAAAATGTAAAAACTGGAAGAGTTACATAAGTGAAGTGAAGTGAGGCAATAGGCCACTCTAAAGAAATGCATTTTTGAAGCACTCTTAAAACTGTGGGTATTGAAAACGAATTGAATTGTCCTGGGTAGTGCATTCCAGAGAAGTGGCACAGCTCTCAAGAAATCTTTGGGGCGGGAGTGGGAAGTTCAGATTATTGAGGATGTTAGTCTTGAGTCATTAGTAAATGGTAGGGAGATAGACAGATGATGGAGGAGATGTATGGTGGTGCAGAACTGTGGAGCGTTTTGTGGGTGAGTGTGATAAGTTTATATTAAACCCTATAGCGGATGGGCAACCAGTGCAATGACTAACACAGAATAGAGGCATTGGTGTAGTGGTTGGAGAGAAATAGAGGAAAAAATACCAAAAAAGATTACCAATCAAGGTTGATGCACTTTGAAGTGATACTTCTTACCCATAACCTAACTAGGTTGATCTATTAAGTAATAAAATTGCTTAACCAATACAGAAATTGTTGTAAAGAAAAAAAAATGGCTGACTGTTTTTGGTCACCACTAGTGATGAGCGAGTGTACTCGTTGCTCAGGTTTTCCCGAGCACGCCCGGGTGGTCTCCGAGTGTTTATGACTGCTCAGAGATTAAGTTTTCATCGCCTCAGCAGCATGATTTACAGCTAATAGCCAGCTTGATTACATGTGGGGATTACCTAGCAACCAGGCAACCCCCACATGTACTCAGCCTGGCTAGTAGCTGTAAATCATTCAGCTGCCGCAATGAAAACTAAATCTCGGAACACTAACAAATACTCGGAGGTCACCCGAGCAATGAGTACACTCGCTCATCACTAGTCACCACACCTCTCACAAAAATACAATAAAAACTGATCAAAACATCATATGTGCGAAAATGCTACCATTATAAGCTGATGTTGACACAGAAAAAACAAACCTGCATACAGCCTCATCTATGTTGAGTCAAAAATTTAAGTCTCAGAAAATGGCACAAAGTAATTATTTTACCAAGTACTGAAATTTTTAAGCAGCTAAAATAGTAAGTAAATAGCAATAAACAGTAATAAGTTTGGAATTGCCGTAATCCCATTGATCTGACTATTCTAACTGCACAATGAATGCAATAAAAAGAAAAAATTTAAAAAGTATCAGAATTGCTTTTTTTAACATTTCACCTCACTAGAGACAATTTGCACAATTAGCATTCTTCCCAGTGAAGCATTGCGGCTTTAAATCTCCTCATCTTGGCATGCTTAGCATGTCAATCTCCCCAAGGAGAAACGATACTTCTTGGATATCAGTCAGACGCCTCTCACACAGCCAAACCAGATCTCCACATTGCACTGATGAGGGGCAGTACCCCGAAACACAGAGACTGCAAATTGAGATTCTGGTTTGGCTATTATCCTAAGTCATGTGACAAGGCTCATTAAAGGGTCGACATTGACTTGTAGGATTGCTACTTCCAATAAGTGGCACTAGAGTTCTAGTTCTTTTCCTATCTGAAGAGACAATTTGCATAATTAGCATATTTCCCAGAGAAGCATTGCAGCTTTAAGTCTCCTCATCTCGGCATGCTTCGCATATCAATACCCGCAAGGAGAAATGATACTTCTTGGACTCCTCACTAAAAGTTAAACTTCCAATTTCTGTACACTCTGCGATAAAGTGAAGGATATATTTCAAAAATACAACTCATTTTGCAAAATACAATCCCTCAAATGGTTATGTCAATGAAAAAAAAAGTTATGGAGGAAGGTGTTAAGTTCCCGCCTCTGCACAGCAGGAATCTCAAACCATCTCCGCTGCGGTCTCCCATGCTTTTCCAGCTGCAGTGGAGTCTGCTCAGCAGAGACATTGGTCCCAGCATCTAGCTCAGGCTGATACTGGATGATTGGTTACTATTGCCCTTCCAGGCTCTGTCCTTGTAGCCAGCAATGTTCAGCAGCGAGCAGGTCTTTCTGGGACTAAGTCCTGCTTTTCCCATACTGAGCATTCCCACGGGACGACCTCCCATTGGAGGTCGGGGGTCACATGCTCAGGTCCTGTTGCGGCTCCTATGGGCCATCTGGAAGGTCTTTTAGCACTGCTGCTATAAAAGGTTTGCATGGCCGCTCGGCCATGCGCTAGTGTACATATGAAAATGTGTGTGTGTTGATGAGTGCAAGTCGTTCTTTTATCATTCCCTCCCTTGTGTATGACTGCTCGCGTAAGGTGGATGTCTGCTATCTAGCGCCCGGCTGAGCTATCAGCACAAAAACACACAAAACAGCGTCTAATTGCTGTGACCGCCAGTGTGGCACCGTGTGCTTTCCTGACCCAAGTCTGGGTGGTTAGTGGCATTTGCCAGTGTGGCACAGCATGCACTCTTGTGCATATAAGTTACTTTTTCAGTTACTCTGATACCCCAATTGTGATGTCGAGCGCAAGAGGTCTACATGAACTCTAATCCTGTGTCCTGGGATAGAGTTCTGTGATTCCTTGCTCGCGCTCTTTGCGCGGTACCGTGGCCCTGTGACGTAACAGGGTTCGCTTCCTTCATACAGGGTGAAGTTAACTCATGTGTGTATCCACATTGTACAGCCATATAGTCCGTCATTACTCAGCAGCAGGTTCCATCTCTGCATGGTGGACCCCGGGCTGTGAACGCACCTCATACCTTCTCTCGAATTATTTGGTGTGTTCCGCTAGCCTTAACAGAAGGAGAGGAAACTGTTGGTCCTTTAACGCTTTATATAACAATTTAGCATAGTATTTTTATAGAATTCTGCATTGTGTTATTACTTTTGTTATTCCTTCGATAAACTTTATAAAGAAACTGGACATCACCATTCCCTTTCTAAAAGGTGTTTGCATTTACAAAGTCTGGAATTGTTTACTCTGATTGGATATAACTCAACTATTATCAATATATTCATATATTTCTAAGAGAAATAACAAAGGAATCCAATGCAAAGTTATAAGAAATGATACTCTAGTACTACATACATTATACAGGGTGGGCCATTTATATGGATACACCTGGGTGGGCCATGTATATGGATACACCTAAATAAAATGGGAATGGTTGGTGATATGGTGATATCAACCTCCTGTTTGTGGCACATTATTATATTCAAGGGGGAAAACTTTTCAAGATGGGTGGTGACCATGGCAACCATTTTGAGGTTGGCCATTTTGGATTCAACTTTATTTTTTCCAATGGGAAGAGGCTCATATGACACATCAAACTTATTGAGAATTTCACAAGAAAAGCATGGTGTGCTTGATTTTAACGTAACTTTATTTTTTCATGAGTTATTTTTATAAGTTTATGAGTTATGACCTCTTATAAAATGTGTTCAAAGTGCTGCCCATTGTGCTGGATTGTCAATACAACCCTCTTCTCCCACTCTTGACACACTGATAGCAACATCACAGAAGAAATGCTAGCACAGGCTTCCAGTATCCGTTGTTTTAGATTCTGGGGTCATCTGAAGACAACTGTCTATGCTGTGAAGATACGAGATGTGCAGCATCTGAAACAATGGATACTGGAAGCCTGTGCTAGCATTTTTTCTTAAAGTCGGCCATTTTGGATCCAACTTTATAAATGGCCCACCTAGGTGTATCCATATAAATAGCCCACCCTGTACACTTTATACTATATGCCAGGATAGCTAGGAGACCTCCTTTAATGAGATTTTGAAACAAAGTGACAGAACATATTACTATACAGAATGTTAGTCTACAAACCCCCAAAACATATATATATCTTTATATTGCATAGAGATATAGATAGAAGATTAGCCATTAATTCATTTGTTGACTTGTGTAAAATCAATGCAGGAGCCAACAGGATAGGAGACATGGTTTACATACAGTAAATCCATGCAGAAAAGTTAGATATATAGATGTGTGTGATCAATACAAATAGTACAGTGTGTGTGCAAATTAGGGGACATGTATGTATTTAATAAAAGATTCTTTTGGGGGAAAAAAATAGCATGGGCTCCAGCGCAATTTTCAAAACCAGCAGAAAGAAAGCCAGTGACTGGGGGCAGATGTTTATAGCCTGGGAAGGGGGTAAAACCCATTGAGCTTCTCAGGCTATTAATATCAGCTCACAGCTGTATACTTAGCCTTTACTGGCTATTAAAATGGGGGACCCCCCCAAAAAATGACGTGGGGTTCCCCCATAATTAATAACCAGCAAAGGCTATGAAGACAGCTGCGGGCTGATATTAATAGCCTAGGAAGGGACCATGGATATTGGCCCCCCTGGCTAAAAACATCAGTACTCAGCCACCCCAGGAAAGGCGCATCTGTACGATGCACCCATTCTGGCACTTAGCCTCGCTCTTCCCACTTGCCCTGTAGCGGTGGCAAGTGGGGTAATAGTTGTGGAGTTCATGTCACCTTTGTATTGTAAGTTACATCAAGCCGGCTTAGTAATGGAGGTGTCAATAAGACACCTCTCCAATACTAATCCTATAGTTGAGTGAAAAAGCTGCACATGAGTCCACTGACGAAGCCACCTAGAGTGTCAACACGCGTCAGGGCATTTCCTCAGCCCACTCCATGTGACTCTTGCATTCTGTAGGCAGGAATACCGAATGCTTCCCTATTTATGTGAGGTATCTGTCACTTGATCTTTTTGACCCCTCATATAGATGGTTCATCTGTGTCCTTTTATCCTATATTGGGCTATTTCTGCCTAGGAATTGTATCTTTGTTCTATCCAGAATTTGTGTGTCCCAATCTTAATAATAATAATCTTTATTTATATAGCGCCAACATATTCTGCAGCACTTTACAATTAAGCGGGGACTTATACAGACAAATTCAATACAAGTTAAGACAGACAAATTCAATACAAGTTAAGACAATTTAAACAGTGACATTAGGAGTGAGGTCCCTGCTCGCGAGCTTACAATCTACAAGGAAATGGGGGGACACAATAGGTGAAAAGTGCTTGTTATTTCAGGTCTGGCAATTATAATACATAGGGATTTTCATACAAAGCTGCATGATCCGGTCATCAGCCAGTGTGTTTAAGTGCAATAGTCAAGTATCAAGTGCAGTTATCATGTGCATGGAGGGTGTGGAGACAGATGGATAGTAGGGTGCAGATTCAGAGTGATATTTGGAAGGAGGGAACAGGGCAAAGTTAGTTTACAGAGTAGTTGATGTGGTAGGCTTGTTTGAAGAGATGGGTTTTTAGAGCGCGCTTGAATAGGTCGGGGCTAGGTATCAGTCTGATCGTCTGGGGAAGTGCATTCCAGAGAGCTGGCGCAGCATGAGAGAAGTCTTGTAGACGGAGGTGCGAGGTTCGGATTACGGGGGATGTTAGCCTAAGGTCGTTTGTAGAACGGAGGGCACGTGTAGGGAGATAGACAGAGATGAGAGAGGAGATATAAGGTGGTGCAGAACTGTGGAGGGCTTTGTGGGTGAGAGAGATGAGTTTATACTGGACCCTGTAGCGAATGGGTAGCCAGTGTAATGACTGGCACAAGATGGAGGCATTGGTGAAGCGGTTAGACAGAAATATGACCCTGGCTGCCGCATTCAAGATGGATTGGAGAGGAGAAAGTTTGGTAAGAGGGAGACCGATCAGAAGAGAGTTGCAGTAGTCCAGATGAGAATGAATAAGAGCGACAGTAAGAGTCTTAGCAGTTTCAAAGGTGAGAAAAGGTCGGATTCTGGAGATGTTTTTAAGATGCAGGTGACAAGAGCGAGTGAGTGATCGGATATAGGGAGTAAAGGAAAGTTCGGTGTCGAATATGACCCCAAGACAGCGGGCATGCTGCTTGGGAGTTATGGTTGAACCCTCCAGGCTAATTTCGATGTTGGGTAGAGAGAGGTTAGTAGAAGGGAGAAACACAAGAAGTTCCATTTTGGAGAGATTTAGTTTCAGATAGAGGGAAGACATGATGTTAGAGACAGCAGACAGACAATCCTTGGTATTTTGAATTTGGGTAGGGGTGATGACAGGGGAAGAAGTGTATAATTGGGTGTCATCAGCATAGAGATGATACTGGAACCCAAATCTGCTGATTGTTTGTCCAATAGGGGCCGTGTATAGAGAGAAGAGGAGGGAGCCTAGGACTGAGCCCTGCGGAACCCCGATAGTAAGGGGACGAGGAGAGGAAGAGGAGCCGGCGAAAGATACAGTGAAGGAGCGGTCAGAGAGGTAGGAGGAGAACCAGGAGAGGGCTGTGTCCTTGAGGCCTATGGAGCGGAGCATAGTGAGAAGGAGCTGGTGATCCACAGTGTCAAATGCGGCACAGAGATCCAGGAGAATCAGCAGAGAGCAATGACCTTTGGATTTAGCTGTTAGTAGGTCATTAGAGACTTTAGTGAGGGCAGTTCCAGTGGAATGTAAAGAGCGGAAACCAGATTGTAAGGGGTCAAGAAGAGAGTTTTCCGAGAGATAGCGGATTAGACGGGAGTGGACCAAGCGTTCCAGGAGTTTAGAGATGAAGGAAAGGTTAGATACAGGTCTGTAGTTAGCAGTGCAGTTCTGGTCCAGGGATGGCTTTCTAAGTAAAGGGGTTATGATGGCATGTTTAAATGAGGAGGGAAAGATACCTGAAGAAAGAGAGAGTTTAAATATTTTAGTCAGGTGAGTGGTGACCACTGGTGAGAGAGACTGCAGGAGAGGTGAAGGAATGGGGTAACTGTTGCAGGTTGTAGGCCGAGCAGAAGCGAGGAGCTTGGAAACTTCTTCTTCTGAGACAGGCTCAAAGATGTCTAGTGAGCTTGAGGTGCGGCAGGGAAGGGGATCCAGGCACTGAGGAGATTGTGCTGAGATATCCAGATGGATGTGGTTGATTTTCTCTAGGAAGTAAGTGGCCAGATCCTCACCACTGAGATTGGTGATGGGGGCCTGTACTTTAGGTTTCAGGAGGGAGTTTAAGGTTTCAAAAAGTCGTTTTGGGTTGTTGGATAGTGAGGTGATGAGGGTGGTGAAGTAGGATTGTTTGGCCACATAAAGGGCAGAGTTATAGGTTTTGAGCATGAACTTATAGTGGATGAAGTCTTCTGCTAAGAGAGACTTTCTCCACTGCCGCTCTGCACACCTTGAATAACGCTGAAGAAAGCGTGTTTGCTTAGTGTGCCAGGGCTGCCGTTGTCTCTGTCGGGTCTTTCTGCGTGTAGAAGGTGCTGCTTCATCTAGGGCATTCTTCAGTGTATTATTGAAGTGTGACAATGCTAAGTCTGGGCAGGAGAGGGAGGAGATGGGGGCTAAAGATGTGTGGAGATTGTCCATAAGCAGCTGGGTATTAATGGAACGTGTATTCCGATAAGTGTGGTAAGTGGGGGTGTCCCAAGTGAGGAGACAATTCTTGACAGAGAAGGAAAGAAGGTTGTGGTCCGAAAGCGGGAGAGGGGAGTTAGTAAAGTCGTGCAGCGATCCGGGACAGGAGAAAACCAGGTCCAGAGTATTCCCGTCCTCATGTGTAGGAGAATTAGTAATCTAGCAATCTTCCTTTGCATTGCTTTCCATTTAGATATTGGCATTTTGGTCACATCTTGTTGTTACACCCTTATTTATGTAGGCTCATGTGCAGCTTTTTCACACAGAATAACATTCTTCATTCATGATACTGCCTATTTTTTCATACATCTTGATGGTATCTGTATTTATCTAGAGAAGACCATATAATCCTTGTAATATTGTTCCTCTTGAGATATAAGTGAACCTTCCTTTTGAATACTGTGGGGTGCTGTTCGTACTCATTAGTATTTATATTTAATCGGCATGTGTATTTGCTTGCCTGAATTAGAGCATCTAGTATGTCACTTGGTCATGGGTTGTAGCTCTATTATGAGCAAAAGTATATATTTTTTCTGTCAATTGTGTGATTTCAAAATGTTTTTAATGTGCATTGTTCTGTTTGTTGTACCCAATAAAACTATTAAATATTTGTCAAGGTGATCCCCGCTTGTATGGCCTATAGTCTTTCCCTCTGTTCATATGGTTCGTGTTTCTATAGGGTTCGGGTATATCCTGTGCATATATTTTTTTTTTTTTGTGGTGTCCTCCTGCTGCTTCATTGACATCTAATTGGACTCAATTCATTGAAGAACTATGTGGGGACAAAAGTGCACATATAAAACAGTATTGCCTGGTGGAAACAATGAAAGGCAGGAGTATCCATTTACTTATCAGTGTTCTGTGTCAAAGCCCAGTGCCTGTAGGCGCGTGTAACCACTGCTGTGGCCTCGTGGATGGAAGACTAAATTTTCTTCCAGATACAGTAAATATTAGCAGAGAAGGGCGATATTACATTGTGTGGGCTGCAATGTGGTAATGAGAAGCCTTTTGTGTTCCTAACCAGATCTTTATTGTCCTAACGAATTTTGGTGTTGGACCAATGCATTCTCATTGTAAAAAAATAAGTCATGGTCATAAGAAAAGCATTTGTCCATTACCGAAATGCGACAGGAACACAAGTTTTCTCATTTATCGCAGTGCAGCAGATGTGATATTGTCCTCCTCTACATATTAGAATCATTCTCATCTTATTGAGAGAAAATAGAATAGAATGTTGTAAGGTATGGCATGTATTGAGCCAGTTTTTTATTAGAATGCATAGGATTTCTTTTGTACAGATACCACATGGTTTTATTTTCAGACATAAAGTAGCGCAAAATCAACAACTCGGCTGTATGGAAAAAAATATATATTTTGTTACTTACTCCTTTTTGCTTTGAGACATTTTTATTTAGGTCATATGAATATTCCTATCTAAGCTCACAATGTGATTAAATTGAAATGATCAGATAACACTTAGCAGAGGAGGACTTAAGGCACCTGTGGCTTCTTCTAACCACCTGTGTCATTTACATTTTTAATGATAGCCTTAGTTTACAATCCCATCTGAGTACACAGAAGTGTTGGAGATTATGTAAGTAACCTGTACCTGACATTATACAGCGTGTGGTTGCAGAATTATTAATGAGTTCATAACTGAATACGGAGTTATCTTTGTGTCTTGATCCTCTCTAAGCAGCAGAACATACATAATATTAGTTCAAATGCGCCTCTTTTCAGCAGTGTAAAATAATTGGCATCAAGTAATTTACTCTAATTTATCTCCCTAAACTCTGAAATGCGTTTGGGAAGGCCGAATACAGCAATTGATTTGCATATTAGTATTTTATTCCCTTACTTCGTCTTGCTAGATCAGTAACATTATAAATTCATTTTCTGAATCAGCCTTGAGGTCTCTGGGGAATACAGAGGTCAAACAGTCTATCTCATTCTCCAAATGAATAAATAAACAAGACGAATCTCATACATTTTATTTTATACTGCTTCGTCTTTACATGCTTAACTAATAATTTCAATTTATTCAGGTAAAACCCAACCCGTGACCTCGAGAACATTCTATTCTAACTTTTTTCTTTTTGCCTCCACCTATTAATAAATATTCAATTTTGGATAGAGAAAAGTTAGCTTTGTGAAAAATACAGACAGTAGCAAGGTGTACTTTGCTGAAAATTCTTATTTATTCACACAGACTGTAGAAAATGCTTAAAGGGAGACTTTCATCAGAAAATTACTTTAAAATAAAAGAGGGGAGAAGCCAGCGCTGCTCATGGTCAGAACGCATTACATAAGGTGCACATGCACATATTGATTTCTAACTGTATTTCAAAATGAGACATTTAGCAAACAATTGATCAATTCTTTGAGCCACCCCGCCACTTCACAGCATTCTCATAATGGGGCAGTCCTACTCTACGTGGTGCCAGAAAGGGCAAGCACAGATAAAGGTTGACCAGGTCTGGACATAGACATTTCAGGTACATCCTCCACACTGCCTAACCAGCCCCCCAGATGAAGGGTGAGACAGGCTTGGGCACAGGTGCACAATCAAACAGAGCCTGGGGCAGGGCAGGGCTGCTGTATGTGTGTACAGCAGCCTAGGTCAATCACAAAAAAACACAGAAAGAATGGCATACATAACCCAGCGTGCACGGTAACAGTGGTGGTCAACCACAAACAAATATCAAAATCAAAGAGGGGAGAAGCCAGCGCTACTCATGGTCAGAACGCAATACATAAAGTGCACATGCACATATTGATTTCTAACTGGCTTCTCCCCTTTTTTATTATTTTATTTTGCTATTGGTTTGTGGCTGTCCACCACTGTTGCTGTGCCCACTGGGTTATGTGCGCCATTCTTTCTATGTATTTTGTGATTGACCTAGGCTGCTGTACACACATACAGCAGCCCTGCGCTGCCCTAGGCTCTGTTTGATTGTGCACCTGTGTCCAAGCCTGTCTCACCCTTCACCTGTGGTGCTGGTTAAGCAGTGTGGAGGTTGGACCTGAAATGTCTATGTCTAGACCTTGTCATCTTTTATCTGTGCTTGTCTTTTCTGGCACCATGGGAGTGATTCAGAAAAGCTTCAGGTACAGCTTGCATTTAATGTGGTCTTGCTTTTCATACATTTAGGAGGCCGTAATGGCACAGCGAATATAAAAAATGTAGAGTAGGACGGCCCCATTATGAGAATGCCGTGAAGTGGCGGGGTGGCTCAAAGAATTGATCAATTGTTTGCTAAATGTCTCATTTTGAAATACAGTTAGAAATCAATATGTGAATGTACACTTTATGTATTGCGTTCTGACCATGAGCAGCGCTGGCTTCTCCCCCCTTTTTCTTTTACTTTAGGTTTGAATCAGGTTTTGTGTAGTGTATTTAAGAAAAACAAAATGACATTTTTTTTTTCCATATCACCAAAAAAACAAAAATTAGTAATCATGCAATTTTCATAGTGTCAACTGGGGCTGTTTTTACACTCACACTTCCTTCTAATTTAGGAAGAGTGTTCAGCATGCTCATTATCAGCAGAGGCAGGATTACAGTGATTGATAACACCTCTGTTAATATATGATAACACAGGATTCCACATTTCCACATTCACAACAATCAATGTTATAGCTAGCACTTCTCCCCCTTCCTTCACAATGACCTTTGTGCATGCTCAATACACACTTGAAAACTAAGGATAGGATCGAGGTCTGACCATTGTTGTCTTAAAAAAAAAAAAAAGTCCGAAAAATAAACCCCAGCGACGAGTTGTGAAAATTGGGAGATTTCTATTTTTTTATTTTTAGTATATATGGTGTTATAAAATGAATGGCCAAAAATTTTCAGAAAACACACTTAAGACAATAACTTGATTTTTAGCTAGAAATAAGTTTGGATGCTACCCTTTGAAAGGATTTAGCCACTTTGGAAATCATATTAAAATATGTAACGGTGTGGATATAAGCAATGAGATGTAGTGTAAAACTAGTGTCTCAAATAACATTGTGTGGTGCTCTCACTAGTACATGTCACTACTCCAAGACCTAAGCTCCTCTAATATTCCATCCTGGAGAAGTAGAGGTGTTGAATTGTAGACTAGCAATGTGGATTGGTGACAGTACCCCAGAGTGTCATCTAAAACTGGAAGAACTTTAAGCTTGCTCAGAATCTATTGTTTTACTGTGATTTCATCGCAGCAGGAAGTAATTGTTAAAGTCATTCTTAGGACTTAGTTATACTTTCATCACTTTGTCCCATATTATTTTATTTGTCATATATGTCTTTGTTTGCTTATATGTCAATCAATGGCCTCTGCAGCAGTGGGGGTTAAACAGACTTATTGTAATAACTAGATGGTGGCCCAATTTTAATGCATCGGGTATTCTAGAATATGTATGCAGTTTACTTATGAAGATTTAAGAATAATGCAATGAATGCACAGGATTCGGCCGGCCGTTCGCGACCAATTAACGAAGCGTGGTTCAAATCCCGCGCCAATTCGTGGCCGGACTGCGTCTGTCGCTGATTGTTCGTGGCTGGCCGGGCACGTCCAATCAGTGAAGCCAGGGCCGGCTCCAGGTTTTTGAGGGCCCTGATTGTTCGTGGCTGGCCGGGCACGTCCAATCAGTGAAGCCAGGGCCGGCTCCAGGTTTTTGAGGGCCCTGGGCGAAAGAGTCTCACAGCCCAAGTAGGATATAACACAGCCCACATAGTATATAGCACAGCCACGTAGTATATAGCATAGCTACGTAGTATATAACACAGCTACGTAGTATATAACACAGCTATGTAGTATATAGCACAGCCACATAGTATATAGCACAGCCACATAGCATATTGCACAGCCACATAGTATATAGCACAGCCCACATAGTATATTGCACAGCCAAGTAGTATATAGCACAGCCCACGTAGTATATAGCACAGCTGCGTAGTATATTGCACAGCCACATAGTACATTGCACAGCCACATAGTACATTGCACAGCCATGTAGTATATTGCACAGCCACATAGTATATAGCACAGCCCACGCAGTATATAACACAGCCCATGTAGTATATAGCACAGCCACGTAGTATATTGCACAGCCACATAGTATATAGCACAGCCACGTAGTATATAGCACAGCCACATAGTATATTGCACAGCCACATAGTACATTGCACAGCCACATAGTACATTGCACAGCCACGTAGTATATTGCACAGCCACATAGTATATAGCACAGCCCACGCAGTATATAAAACAGCCCACACAGTATATAACACAGCCCACGTAGTATATAGCACCGCCCACGCAGTATATAACACAGCCCACGTAGTATATAACACAGCCACGTAGTATATTGCACAGCCACGTGGTATATAGCACAGCCCACATAGTATATAGCACAGCAATGTAGTATATAACACAGCCCACACAGTATATAACACAGCCCATGCAGTAGATAACACAGGCTATGTTTTATATAACACAGCCCACGTAGTATATAGCAATGTGGGCACCATATCCCTGTTAAAAAAATAATTAAAATAAAAAATAGTTATATTCTCACCTTCCGGCGGCCCCCGGATCCAGCCCAGGCCTTTTGCGATGCTCATCGCAATGCTCCATTCCCAGTAATGCCTTGCAGCAATAACCCGTGATGATGTAGCGGTCTCGCGAGACCGCTATGTCATCTGGAGTCATTGCCGCAATGCATTCTTGGGACCGGAGCGTCGCGAGGAGCGGGAAAGGCTGCCGCGGATGCCGGAAGGTGAGAATATAATAATTTTTTTATTATTATTTTTAAAATTATATGTTTTTACTATTGATGCTGCATAGGCAGCATCAATAGTAAAAAGTTGGTCACACTTACAGGGGTAATGGCAGTGTTAACGGACTGCGTTACACTACGTTATGCCGCGGTGCAACGCAGTCTGTTTAACGGACTGCTAAAACTCTATGTGGGTGCTGAGGGGAGTATGGAGGGGGCACTAACTGGAGGGGAGTAGAGAGGGGCCAATTCGCAGCCAGACTGTGACTGTCGCTGATTGGTCGCGCCCAGCCAGCTGCGACCAATCAGCGATGCACAATTTCCGTGACAGAGAAACTGACAGACATACAGACAGACAAACAGACGGAAGTGGACCTTAGACAATTATATATAGATTCCCCCTTAGCCCATTTGGTCTTGGTAATGGACACCCCCTTTAATAGCCATAAATTGAAGCATCACCATTCTATCACTACTGTGTAAAATGCTAGAATGCTTCAATAATAAAAAGGTTTTAGCTGAAGAATATTTTTGTCATCCATTAAGAACCATAATGTCCCATGTACAGAGGGGAAAATAAGTATTTAATACACTGCCAATTTTACAAGTTTTCCCACCTACAAAGAATGGAGAGGTCTGTAATTTTTATCGTAGGTACACTTCAACTGTGAGAGACAGAATCAAAAAATAAAAAAGAGAAAATCACATTGCATGGTTTTAAAATAAATAAATAAATAAATAAATAGCATTTTATTGCATGGAATAAGTATTTGATCACCTACAAAACGGCAAGAATTCTGGCTCACAGGCCAGGTAGTTTTTGTGTACGAAACCCTCCTATTCTGCACTCGTTACCTGTATTAATTCCAATCGATTTAACTTGTTACCTGTATAAAGAAACCTGTCCACACAATCAATCAATCACACTCCATCCTCTCTACTATGGCCAAGACCAAAGAGCTGTCTAATTACACCAGGGACAGAATTGTAGACCTGCTCAAGGTTGGGATGGGCTACAGGATAATAGGCAACAACTGATGGTGCAATTATTATAAAATGAAAGAAGCACAAGATGACTGTTAATCTTCTTCAGTCTGGGGCTCCATGCAAGGTCTTGTCTCCTGGGGTAAGCATGATTCTGATAAATGTCAGGAATCTGCCAAGAACTACATGGAAGGACCTCGTCAATTACCTGAACTGTCCCAAACATTATGATAGTAGTTCACTCCACTGTCATGGATTAAAATCCCGCAGGCCATGCAAGGTTCCCCTGCTCATGCCAGCACATGTCCATGTTTGTTTGAAGTTATCCAATGACCATCTGGATGATCAAGGGGAGGTGTGGGACAAGGTCATATGAGACCAACTTTTTGGTATCAACTCCACTCCCCATATTTGGAGGAAGAAGAAGGAAGAGTACAACCCCAAGAACACCATCCTAGCCATAAAGCATGGTGGGAGAAACATCTTAATTTGCGGGTGCTTTTCTGCAAAGGGGATAGGATGACTGCACTGTATTGAAGTGAGGTTGAATGGGGTCATGTAACATGAAATTTTGCAGAAACAATCTCATTCACTCAGTAAGAGAATTGTCTGTGGGTCATGGCTGGGTCTTCCAGCATAACAATGACCAGAAACACACAAGGAGGGCAACTAAGGAGTGGCTCCAAATAAGAAGCATATCAAAGGTCCTTGAGTGGCCTAGCCAAAATAGAAGGAAATGCCAAAAGTAAAGAACAAAGAAATACCTACAAGCAAACTGAAAACCCACAAAAAATGTTCAATAATTAGGCAAAGACAATCAGAAATAATAAAAATATAAATATATTTTAATTAATTCTGATTGTCTATTGGGTCCAGGTTTGAAAATTAGGCAAAGACAATCTTTGGAGGGAGGAGAAACTCAATGTTGCCCAGCAATAGCCCTGAAGCCGTAAATATCTAGAGAAGATCTGTATGGAGGAGTGGGCCAAAATCCAGGTAGCAGTGTGTGCAAACTTGGTCAAGAACTGCAGGAAATATTTGACCTCTGTAATTGCAAACAAAGGTATCTGTACCAAATGATAGCTTCTGTTTTTCTATTGTATCAAATACTTATTTCATGCAGTAAAATGTGAATAAATTATGTAAAAATCACACAATGTGATGTTCTGTTTTTTTTTTTATTTTTAGATTCTTTCTCTCACAGTTGAAGTGTATCTACGATAAGATTTACAGACCTCTCCATAGGCAACCCTATATCCATGTAATCAGAGCAAGTAACAAGATGTATAAAAATAAAACTTAATGGTGATCCAGAAACAGCTGTTAGTTCACAATAGATTTCATAACAACGGCATACGATGTAGGAGGAGATCCATATGCTGGGATATTCCAATTCATGTTGAGGTTGAGTTCAGGGTCACCAATGGTAAACTCGATCATACAGGGACATACGGTATGATTGATGGCATATATAGATGAATATGGATGCAATCCAGTCCATGCCGAAGGGTAAATAAAAACTGTAAAGGTAACAAATAATGACAAAGAAATTTATAGTTAAAATAAATATAATAAAAACAAAAACAACATTTGGATCCAAATGTGATCATGGGAGTGCAAGGAGATGGAAAGAAATAGAACAAATTTTTAATCTCAAGAAAGGGACTGCTAGTATAAATTATAAAAATGAGGCCAAACTTAATGCCTCATTTAGTCCCTTAGGTACCATGGTTTCAAGGTGCACTATCCAATTCGCCTCTCATTGAGCCAACAATTTCATGTAATTGCCACCCCTAACCTCCAGGTTCAAACTCTTGATACCCCTGACTTGAAGAGACCCCGCGTCACAATTGTGATATGTCCTAAAGTGGAGCGGGATTGTCTTCAACTCAGAGGGATCGACCACCACCCTGGCTGTGCAAATGTCCCGAACGAGTTCGCGCACCCTAACTCTAAGTTCCCTAGAGGTAAGGTCAATGTAGATCCGAGGGCAAGCACATGTGGCATAGTAAATAACATTACTCGTGCCACAAGTAATATGCTGTCTGATTTTAAATTGTTTAAGGCCATCTGATGATTCAAAAACAGAGCTGCACTGGACATTTGCGCAGGCCAGGCAGCGGTCACGCAGAAAACACCCCAGAAGGGGGCCCCCGAGTACCAAATATATTCTTAATTGGTGGAATACAGTGACTCCTGAACAGAAGGTTGCCAATATTGGGTGACTTTCCTGCTATGACTTCCAGAAGAGCACTCAATATTGGCCAAAGGGCGGGCTCAGTCTTCAATATGGGCCAAAGTTTATTCAAAATGCCCCTAATATTTTGCCACTCGTGATTGTATGTATCAATGAATCTGATAGTATCTTTGTTACCCCTTGTATTATGATTTTTGGTTGTATATAGTAGGTCACTACGCCGAGTGTTTCTAGCCCTGTCGAAGCTACGTCTGATGCTCCTGCGGCTATAGCCGCATGATTCAAATCGAGATTGCAAATCCGCAGCCTGAGTATAAAACTTTTGATCTGATGAGCAGATCCGTCTCACCATTAGGAACTGTACTGTATAAAGCAGTGGGTAAGGAGCAAAAAATTTTATGTACAGTGTTTGCACTTTTCAGGTTTTTATAAGCACCACAATGAAGAAATGTTAGAAATGGGAGTCAATTTGATACAAGTGTAGCATGTAAATGTCATTAGTCATCTATAGTAGAGCCCACTTATTAGAGTACAGAATTGGGCTATACGGTGTGGATCAAGCCATAGATGGGATAAACCTTGCTATATTTTAGTGCATGCCCTAGAAATAGTCAAAGCTGAATGTCTAATTGAAGTCAATTTTTTCATGTATCTATTAAATCGAAAATTATTTTACTACTAAAATGTAGTGTTATACATCACTCATGAAAAGTTTAACATTTTCCACATACTTGTAAAATAAAAACCTACAAAGATTTTGCTTATCCCTTAATATTTAACAGCCAAACGTTCTGTCACTGGCTGCTTGTTTTAAGAATTAATCTGTACTTTGCAGCACTTTTCTATCCCACCTAATACTTCTTAGCAGATTGTATTCAGTTATTTTGGGAACTTACCATGTCAAAGAAGATTTAGACAGTGCAGAAGTAGATTTCTGGAATTCAACCAAAGGAAAAGCAGAATGTGAATATTCTCTGCTTAATTCAAATACAGTGCCTATAATCCGTTGGCGCCAGAAGGACAGAGAGATCCATCTGCAGTAATAGAATAAGGTTTATTCTGCACTTGGAAATAAGACTTCCAAGAAAAGCATTTACTATTTACCAAGGGACTATTCCAAAATACACTCTAAAATGAGTAGAATAAACAGAAATAACATTTTCATATATTCTCCAGAAAGTGCTGCATTTTAATATTCCTATCTTTATTTTCTGACAATCATTCAATTTTTTCTATATTTAACAGTCTTCTATTGCTCACAGAGAAATGTGAAATTACATATTACTTGGAAAAGACAAACCCAGATTTATAGCCTCTTTGACCCTCTGAGCTGACCAGGAAATAAAAACTAGTCTAGTCAAATGACTATCAAGAGAGATTAGATTTTGAATTTTGGTTTTGAAATTAGATCAAAGTATTGTCACCTATGTACCCAAGTAGTAAACTAATTTATGACAAGTAATCAATGAATGAATAAAGGAGGATTTAGCTGGGCTTGGTAAATAAGTTTGTACACAGTATGATCTTACACATTATAGGAGCAGGAAGCGAATAGAATTTTTACATTTCCAACTTCCGAGATATTATTTTTCCATTTTGGTATCATTACTCTGGGAAAATGTGATTATATAAAGTACTTTTTTTATAGTCTTGGAAATTAATGCAATCTATCACATGACTTTTTTGGAGTACAATTTGGGCTGTTTAAATTTCAAGTCATAATGTAAGATTGTAAGAAAATAAGTAAGGAGATTGATGAGCAAATCTGCCAAAATTTAAATTTGGCAGTTTGCTGGAAATTTGCCAGGAATTCTATTGCGTAAAAGTTATTTGATGGGAATTGAATGCTCCTTATTATGCTCTGGGATCTCATGAGGTGAAAAAAAAATCCCTCAAGATTTCTGTCCCACCATGGCAGCCTTCCCCCCCATTTGGCTCCACTTGGGTCCAGTATTGCACATGTTCTCTTCCATAACTCTTCCATAATAAGGAACCAAAGAGGATACACTGAGGTAACGTATTAGACCTTAGATGTCATCATACATATCATTTGAGACAGACTTTGGCAGAACCAAAGAGGACATATGGAGACCGGATAGTGCAGAAGATCTGATGCACAGAAGACTGGATGAGGGACTGTAGCCACAGATCATGTGAGCAGCAGGGTGAGTATTTTTTTTCAACCCGCACTATAATTCTGAAAAAAATCAGGAAAATCCTAATTCTGTTTTAAAAAAAAAAAAGTTAAACAATTTCCCTTGAACCAATTAGCTTATACTTTTCAAGGTCCATTGGGACAGTAATTCAAAATGCATCCAAGCAAACCACAATCATTTAAATATGTTTGAGCATACAACTCTGTTTTTCTACCAGTTTCCTTTAAAATACCAGAAAAGACAAATCGGTGTCTGAAATGTTGATTTTATACATCCACACATACAGCTCTGGCAAAAATTAAGAGACCACCACATGAAAACACTGTCATGGGCAGCCCAATCTCCAGGCCTGAACCCCATTGCAAACCTCGGGAATGTAATCAAGAGGATGATGGATAGTCACAAGCCATCAAACAAAGAAGAACTGCTTAAATTTTTGCGCCAGAAGCAGTGTGAAAGACTGGTGGAAAGCATGCCAAGACGCATGAAAGCTGTGAATAAAAATCATGGTTATTCCACAAAATATTGATTTCTGAACTCTTCCTGAGTTAAAACATTAGGATTGTTGTTTCTAAATGATTATGAACTTGTTTTCTATGCATTATTTGAGCTCTGAAAGCACTGTTTTTTTTATTTTGATCATTTCTCCTTTTCATAAAAAAATAAAAAATTTATTGCTTATAAATTCGGAGACATGTTGTTTGAAGTTTACAGAATACCGTATATACTCAAGTATAAGCCGACCCGAGTATAAGCCGACCCCCCCTAATTTTGCCAGAAAAAACTGGGAAAACTTATTGACTCGAGTATAAGCCTAGGGTAGGAAATGCAGCAGCTACCGGTGAATTTCAAAAATAAAAATAGATGCTCCATACCGTTCATTATTGCCCCATAAGATGCTCCATATAAAGCTGTGCCACATAATGCTCCATACATTTCATTATGGCCCCATAGATGCTCCATATAAGTCTGTGCCATATAGAATGCTCTATACATTTCATTATGGCCCCATAGATGCTCCATATAAAACTGTGCCATATAGAATGCTCCATACATTTCATTATGGCCCCATAGATGCTCCATATAAACTGTGCCACATATAATGCTCCATACATTTCATTATTGCCCCATAAGATGCTCCATATAAAGCTGTGCCATACATAATGCTCTGCACCGTTCATTATGGCCCCATAGATGCTCCATATAAAACTGTGCCACATATAATGCTCAATACATTTCATTATTGCCCCATAGATGCTCCACATAAAACTGTGCCACATATAAGGCTCCATACTGTTCATTATTGCCCCATAAGATGCTCCATATAAAGCTGTGCCATATATAATGCTCTGCACCATTCATTATGGCTCCATAGATGCTCCACATAAAGCTGTGCCATATATAATGCTCCATGCCGTTGATTATTGCCCCATAGATGATCCATATAAAGCTGTGCCATACAGAATGCTCTGCACTGTTCATTATGGCCCCATAGATGCTCCATATAAAACTGTGCCATATAGAATGCTCTGCACCATTCATTATTGCCCCATAGATGCTCCATATAAAGCTGTGCAATATATAATGCTGCTGCTGCTGCAATAAAAAAAAATGACATACTCACCTCTCTTGCTGCCCGCAGCTCCTCAGCTTCCCATCTCGGCGTCTCTCCGCACTGACTGTTCAGGCAGAGGGCGGCGCGCAGATTAGTACGTCATCGTGCCCTCTGACCTGAACAGTCAGAGCAAGAGGACGGGAAGACGGAGTGGCGCCCGGGGGGTGAAACGTGGACAGGTAAATATGTAATACTCACCTGCTCCCAGCGTCCCTGGCTCCTTATCCTGGACAGATGGTCTCCGGGTGCTGCAGCCTCTTCCTCTGTCAGCGGTCACCATTACCGCTCATTAGAGGAATGAATATGTGGCTCCACCCCTATGGGAGTGGAGTCCATATTCATAACTTTAATGAGCGGTCCCACGTGACCGCTGAACAGGGGAAGAGCTGCGGCACCCGAAGACCGTGGGACAGGCAGGGGGAGTGCCAGGATCCCCAGAAGCAGGTGAGTATATGACAGACCTCTCTCCCCCTCACCCACCGACCCTGCCGCCGACCGTGACTCGAGTGTTAATATCAGTATTTGTAATCCAAAACCAGGAGTGGGTGATAAAGGCAGAGGTGCTAGTTATTATGTTAATATCATAATTTACCTCTAATTGTTCCACTCCTTGTTTTGGCTTACAAATACTGATAAAAAGACTGGCCACATACTGCTAGTGTTATGGCAGCCATGTTGCTTTATTGGTAAGCTTGTTGATGTCATTGCGTTGTGATTCTGTTCTGCTGTATCCATTGGACACAGACTGAAGAGACAATGACTGTCACACTAAAGAGATCTATACTCATCAAGTCAGGTGTCAGAAATAATGAATTCATGATGCACATGAATGCTGTGGTCTGTCTGCTCTGCTTGGCTGTCTGCTGGGTTGTGACCTGCAAATGTCCACTTCCTCTCTTTATCACCTTGTATGTGGGGGGCGGCTTATCAGAGTCTAGACATGTTTTTCTCTTGTGGAACGCATGCGTTCATGAATGCAAGCAAACGCATGCGTTCATATAGACAGCAATGCGTTTTTTTGCCGCAATCCTTGCACAATCGACCGCATGCGTTTCCAGGCGGCAAATTGACGCCTCTAAAAATTACTACATGTTGCATTTCCGCGCCAAGCTGCAAACGACGAAACGACGCATGCGTCGTCAAACGCGGCAAAACGCAAACAAACAAAAACGCATGCGTCCCTAATGTTAAATATAGGAATACACAACACATGCGGATATATGCTGTACAAACGCTGCGGACACAACCGCAAATGTTAAACCAGCCTAAGTAAAGGTTTTTTCTGCCCACTCATCCATATAAACTATCTCTATGAAGTGTAAGGCTTATTGCGGTTGTATGGACAGATTCAACTGTCTCTGCTTAGGAACTCTGCAGCTCTTTCAAGGTTACCTTTAGTCTCTGTGTTGCCTCTCTGATATGTGCCCTCCTAGCCCGAGCTGAGAGTTTTCGTGGGTGGCCCTCTCTTGGCAGGTTTGATGTGGTAGCAGGTTCTTTCCATTTGATAATGATGAATGTGATAGTGCTCCAAGGAATCTTCATAGAATGGGAATTTTTTTTTATAACCCAACTCTAACTTGTTTTTCTCAGCAAGTTTGTCCCTGACTTTTTTGGAGATCTCCTTGATCTTCATGGTGTTGTTTGGTTAGTTGTACCTTTTACTTAATGATGCCCCAGCCTCTGTGGCCTTTCATAAAAGGTAAAGCATATATACTGATACACTATGTGACACTTAGATTACACACAGGTGGACTTATTAAGCATGTGACTTATTAAAGTAAGTGGTTGCAGCAGAAATTTTTAGCGGCTTCACAGCAAAAGGGATGAATACATATATGCACATGCTAATTTTTAGTTAATCTGAGCTGCCATGGAAAAAGAATAAGGGATGCAGATCCAAGTTTTAATAGTCAACACATTTCAAACTTTTACAGCTTCTTCATCAGGACAACCCACAGTATCTAATTTCTTTATCTTCACAATAAATTCTTTTTCCATGGCATCTCAGATTAACCCATTACTTCTAGTCTTGTTTATTCCATTTTTCACCGTGGGTTTACAGCAGACTTTAACTCTATCAGTGGTTGTGTGCACACAACCGCATCAGGTGAGCACCAGTGTGCAAGGGTTTTTTTAATACTATTTAACCCAGATAAGACCCTATTTTTCTTTTTATACTTTTCCAGAATTTGACTCTTTATAATTTTTTGTTTGATCCCATAAATTTAATTTGTCTATATTTTTTTAACTCCACTTCACCAACTTACACTATTTTAGTGCTTATTCATCACACCCAAATCATAGTACAAAAATATTTAAACACAGGTTGTAGTGTAACAAAATAGGCAAGTACTTTCGCAATTCACTGTACATTATTATATTATATACAGTGGCTTCCAAAAGTATTTACCCCCCCCCCCAGGTTTTTATAACTATTTTGTTACATTACAACCCGTGTTTAAATATAGTTGTGATCCAAGTAGTAGAGAAGTTGTAATGCAAGTATGAATAGCAAAGTTTTTATTTCTCTGCATCTTTAGATATGTGTGAATGTGTGTGTGTATATATATATATATTGTACACGCATATACAGTATATTGTACACGCATACATATATATATATATTGTACACGCATATACTGTATATATATATATATATATATATATATATTGTACACGCATATATATATATATACACTGCTCAAAAAAATAAAGGGAACACTAAAATACCACATCCTAGATATCACTGAATGAAATATTTCAGTTGCAAATCTTTATTCAGTACATAGTGGAATGTGTTGAGAACAATAAAACATAAAAGTGATCAATGTAAATGAAAATGAATATCCCATGGAAGTCTGGATTTGGAATGATACTCAAAATCAAAGTGGAAAATCAAATTACAGGCTGATCCAACTTCAGGGGAAATGCCTCAAGACAAGGAAATGATGTTCGGTTGTGTGTGTGTTGCCTCCATGTGCCTGTATGACCTCCCTACAATGCTTGGGCATGCTCCTGATGAGGTGGCAGATGGTTTCCTGAGGGATCTCCTCCCAGACCTGGACTAAAGCATCCGCCAACTCCTGGACAGTCTGTGGTGCAACGTGATATTGGTGGATGGTGCAAGACATGATGTCCCAGATGTGTTCAATCGGATTCAGGTTTGCGGAATGGGTGGGCCAGTCCATAGCTTCAATGCCTTCATCTTGCAGGAAGTTCTGACACACTCCAGCCACATGAGGTCTGGCATTATCCTGCATTAGGAGGAACCCAGGGCCAACCGCACCAGCTTACTGTCTCACAAAGGGTCTGAGGATCTCATCTCGGTACCTAATGGCAGTCAGGCTACCTCTGGTGAGCACATGGAGGGTTGTGCGGCCCTCCAAACAAATGCCACCCCACACCATTACTGACCCACTGCCAAACCGGTCATGCTGAAGGATGTTGCAGGCAGCAGATCGCTATCCATGGCGTCTCCAGACTCTGGCACCAGTGGCGAATTTGGCAATCCTGGTGATCTGTGGCAAATGCCAATCCTCTTGCACGGTGTTGGGCTGTGAGCACAACCCCCATCTGTGGACATCAGGCACTCAGACCATCCTCAAGGAGTTGATTTCTAACTGTTTGTGCAGACACATGCACATTTGTGGCCTGCTGGAGGTCATTTTGCAGGGTTCTGGCAGTGCTCCTCCTGTTCCTCCTTGCACAAAGGCTGAGGTAGCGGTCCTGCTGCTGGGTTGTTGCCCTCCTATGGCCCCCTCTACGTCTTCTGGTGTACTGGCCTGTCTCCTGGTAGCCCCTGCAGCCTCTGGACAATACGCTGACAGATACAGCAAACCTTCTTCCACAGCTCGCATTGATGTGCCATCCTGGATGAGCTGCACTACCTGAGCCACTTGTGTGGGTTGTAGAGTCCGTCTCATGCTACCACGAGTGTGAAAGTTCAATCAATATTCAAAAGTGACCAAAACATCAGCCAGAAAGCATTGGTACTGAGATGTGGTCTGTGGTCCCCACCTGCAGAACCACTCCTTTATTGAGTGTGTCTTGATAATTGCCAATAATTTCCATCTGTTGTCTGTTCCATTTGCACAACAGCATGTGACATTGATTATCAAACAGTGTTGTTTCCTAAGTGGACAGTTTCACTTCACAGAAGTTTGATTTACTCAGAGTTATATTCTGATGTTTAAGTGTTCCCTTTATTTTTTTGAGCAGTATATATGTTGTACATGCCTATATATATATATATATATATATATATATATATATATATATATATAGTACACGCATATATATACATATTATATACTTCATATATAATTGTGTGTGTGTGTGTGTATATATATATATATATATATATATATATATAAACATGCATATACATTTACAAATGCAGAAATGCAGAAAAATAAAATTCTGCTATTCGTACTTCTATTGGGAATGTAAAATACAATATGTCATAACCTAAGAAAATATTCTGCTTTCATTGAAAGTTAGGATTGTTGACTGAAATAGAAAAAAATGGTTAGTCCTTAGTTATTTTTATTTCTGCTCCTGCTCTGGAGAGAAAGAGGGACTTTAGTTTTGTAGAAGGTGAGGGGATTGTTTATTTCATATATTGCATTGAAAAACTATTATTACATGTTGATATTGAAAGCGAATGAAAGATTTAATTAAAAAAAGTTTAAATAAACAAAACAATCCCATCCAGTGCTGGTCTAGTAAGACATTCCTAATAATCACAAAATAACTCTGAAGCATTTTTATTAACATTCTGATTTTCGCCATTCCTTTATTATTACTCCTGGAATAAACTAGCGGCGCAGTGCTTACATTCTCCTTGGTGGTAGGATGTGTCCTTTCACAGTGTGACTCTATCCAATCATTGCTGGCAGTGTCAGGGTCTGCATGAACACATCACATTGACAGTTGTCTATTTATTGATATATACTTGAGGGAGGAAAAATGGGTATGGACCAATAAAGAGTTGTATCAAAAGGCCATCCAAAATTGCTATTTTACAAAAATTGCAAGAAATTATTTAAAGTAAATCCACCACCAGTCTTTTGCTACTCCATCTGACACATATCCTGATTCCAGCGATGTATCATTTGCTATGCTGGCTGCTACAACTTATATAAAAATTGTTTTTAACTGCTGCAGATCAAGCAGTTCTCTAATGCTGAGCTCTGTATGACCCTGCCCACATCAATGATTGGCAGCTTTGTTTGCACACTCTGCATTTGCAGAAAGTGGGGGGAGGGTTTATACAAAGCTAATGAATATGGATGACTACATGGCAATAGAATTAATAGACCTTCAGTGGTGATTTACTATTTTTAAACCAGTAATGTTATCAAAATTACAGCAAGTTGCCCAGTTCATGTCACATCTCTAGAACCACGGTGTATATCAATACTATTTACTGCTTAATTCTGTGGCAAAAAGTTGGTGACAGATTCTCTATGAATTGATATGTCAAAAGCAAATACAATCCTTCCTCAATTGCTAGCTAGGTGTTTAACCCCTTCACCCCCAAGGGTGGTTTGCATGTTAATGACCAGGCCAATTTTTACAATTCTGACCACTGTCCATTTATGAGGTAACTAGATGGTGGCCCAATTCTAACGTATTGGGTATTCTAGAATATGTATGCGTAGTACATTGCGCAGCCCACACAGTACATTGCGCAGCCCACGCAGTACATTGCGCAGCCCATGCAGTATATTGCGCAGCCCACGCAGTACATCGCACAGCCCACGCAGTACATTGCGCAGCCCACACAGTACATTGCGCAGCCCACGCAGTACATTGTGCAGCCCACACAGTACATCGCGCAGCCCACGCAGTACATCGCGCAGCCCATGCAGTACATTGCGCAGCCCACGTAGTATATTGCACAGCCCACGTAGTATATTGCGCAGCCACATAGTATATAGCACAGCCCATGTAGTATATTGCCCAGCCACGTATATAGCACAGCCCATGTAGTATATTGCCCAGCCACGTATATAGCACAGCCTATGTAGTATATTGCACAGCCCATGTAGTGTATTGCCCAGCCCATGTAGTATATTGCCCAGCCCACGCAGTATATAGCAATGCGGGCATCATATCCCTGTAAAAAATAAACCTGTAAAAAAAAGAAATAAAATAAAAAATAGTTATATACTCACCTTCCGGAGCCTCCGGATCCAAGCGATGCTCCTCGCCCACTCCAGTCCCAAGAGTGCATTGCGGTCTCGCGAGATGATGACGTAGCGGTCTCGCGAGACCGCTACGTCATCATCTCGAGAGATCGCAGCATGGAGCATCGGGAGGAGCGGGAAAGGCCTGTTGACATTCAGAGGGGCCGACGGACTGTGAGTATCTAACGATTTTTTCTTTTTTTTTATTATTTTTAACATTAGATCGTTTTACTATTCATGCCGCATAGGCAGCATGAATAGTAAAAAGTTGGTCGCACAGGGTTAATAGCAGCGGCAACGGAGTGCATTACACCGCGGCATAACGCGGTCCATTACCGCTGCCATTAACCCTGTGTGAGGGCAGACTTGAGGGGTGTATGCGGGCGTCGGGCAGTGAGTGCGGGCACTGCGGGGAGTAAGGAGTGGCCATTTTCTTCTGGACTGTGCGCGTCGCTGATTGGTCGCGGCAGCCATGACAGGCAGCTGCCGAGACCAATTAGCGAATGAATAACCATTACAGACAGACAGACAGAAGGACAGACAGGCGGAAGTGACCCTTAGACAAATATATAGTAGATAACTCTGGAACGCTTCAATGGATCCCGGTGATTCTGACACTGTTTTCACGTGACATATTGTACTTCATGATAGTAGTAAAATTTCTTTGATATGACTTGCGTTTATTTGTGAAAAAAAACGGAATTTTGGTGAAAATTTTTAAAATTGCGCAATTTTGCAACTTTGAATTTTCATGCCCTTAAATCACAGAGATATGTCACACAAAATACTTAAAAAGTAACATTTCCCTCATGTCTACTTTACATCAGCACAATTTTGGAACCATTTTTTTTTCGTTAGGAAGTTATAAGGGTTAAAAGTTAAATAGCTATTTCTTTTTCATAATACCATTTTTGTTTTAGGGACCACATCACATTTGAAGTCACTTTGAGGGGTCTATATGATAGAAAATACCCAAAAGTGACACCATTCTAAAAATTGCACACCGTTTGACTTTTTCAATGCAGAATTGGCTGGGATTGAGATCGGACGCCATGTCACGTTTGGAGAGCCCCTGATGTGCCTAAACCCCCACAAATTACACCATTGTTGAAACTAGACCCCCCCCAAGGAATTTATCTAGATATGTGGTAAGAACTTTGAACCCCCAGGTGTTTCACTAAAGTTTATAGCGCCCGGGCGTGAAAATAAAAAAATCATATTTTTTCCACAAACATGATGATTTAGCCTCTCAATGAATTCATCTAGGGGTTCAGTGATCATATTGACACCATGGGTGTGTCACAGAATTTTATACCGCAGCCATGCGGAGAGACTCAGGAGGAATGGAGCACTATTTGCCTATTCAAGTGAATCTGTCTGTGCACATGTCAGTGTGTTTCCACAGACTGTGGGTCTGTGGAAATAAAGTCAGCACGGGCTGCAAAAAAATCCAGCACACGTGTGTTAGCGCTGGCAGAATGCACCGAGTATATTTAGATATTATTATTGGTGCGTTCACAGCTTGGGGTCCACCGTGCAAGAGACCAACCTGCTGCTAGCAAATGGTGGCACAATATGGCGGTAGAAGCGAACTCTGTTACTTCACAGAGTCGCACAGAAGGGAAAACGCTGTTCCCTGTTAGCGTCACAGGGGAACACAGCTGACTAACACAGCAAAAGCCGTCTCATCTGCTCACCTGGCCCCCCCTGCAGGTGCTGCGGCATGCTATTGACGTGCGGGCTTGCGCCCGCACGTCAATAGTTAACAGCCGCCAGCCAGTCGGAGGCTGGCAGCTGAGTTGAGCCACAGTGCGCATGTCACCGGTGTCTGATGTCATTGTCAGCCGCCGGCGAGTGCGTGCTTCACCTGCGTGGAGGGAGTGAGCTTCACCCACCGCAGGAGCACGGCCAGGTAAGAGCTTGCGTTTTTTTTTTTTTTTAGAGCGGCGATCCAGGGGGCCCCGGGGCAGAATGCTGGACACGCTGGGGCAGAGATGCTGGACATGATGGGGCAGAATGCTGGACACGCTGGGGCAGAGATGGTGGACACAGGGGCAGAGTGCTGGACACAGGGGCAGAATGCTGGACACACTGGGACAGAATGCTGGACACGCTGGGGCAGAGATGCTGGACACAGGGGCAGAATGCTGGACACACTGGGGCAGAGATGGTGGACACAGTGGCAGAATGCTGGACACGCTGGGGCAGAGATGGTGGACACGGGCAGAGTGCTGGACACAGGGGCAGAATGCTGGACACACTGGGACAGAATGCTGGACACGCTGGGGCAGAGATGCTGGACACGCTGGGGCAGAGATGCTGGACACAGGGGCAGAATGCTGGACACGCTGGGGCAGAGATGGTGGACACAGTGGCAGAATGCTGGACACACTGGGGCAGAGATGGTGGACACAGGGGCAGAGTGCTGGACACAGGGGCAGAATGCTGGACACACTGGGACAGAATGCTGGACACGCTGGGGCAGAGATGCTGGACACAGGGGCAGAATGCTGGACACACTGGGGCAGAGATGGTGGACACAGTGGCAGAATGCTGGACACGCTGGGGCAGAGATGGTGGACACAGGGGCAGACTGCTGGACACAGGGGCAGAATGCTGGACACGCTGAAGAAGAATGCTGGACACGCTGGGGCAGAGATGCTGGACAAAGGGGCAGAATGCTGGACATGCTGGGACAGAGATGGTGGACACAGGGGCAGAATGCTGGACACAAGGGCAGAATGCTGGACACAAGGGCAGAATGCTGGACACAGGGGCAGAATGCTGGACACGCTGGGGCAGAGATGCTGGACACAGGAGCAGAATGCTGGACACGCTGGGGCAGAATGCTGGACGCTGGGGCAGAATGCTGGACGCTGGGGCAGAATGCTGGACACGGGCAGAATGCTGGACACGCTGGGGCAGAGATGCTGGACACAGGGGCAGAATGCTGGACATGCTGGGGCAGAGATGCTGGACACAGGGGCAGAATGCTGGACACACTGGGGCAGAGATGGTGGACAAAGGGGCAGAATGCTGGACACAGGGGCAGAATGCTGGACACGCTGGGGCAGAGATGGTGGACATGCTAGGGCAGAGATGCTGGACACGCTGGAGCAGAATGCTGGACATGCTGGGGCAGAGATGCTGGACACAGGCAGAATGCTGGACACAGGGGCAGAATGCTGGACGCGCTGGGCCAGAGATGCTGGACACAGGGGCGGAATGCTGGACACAGGGGCAGAATGCTGGACACGGGGGGCAGAATGCTGGACATGCTGGGGCAGAGATGCTGGACACGGGCAGAATGCTGGACATGCTGGGGCAGAGATGCTGGACACGCTGGGGCAGAATGCTGGACACGCTGGGGCAGAGATGCTGGACACGCTGGGGCAGAGATGCTGGACACAGGGGCAGAATGCTGGACACGCTGGGCCAGAGATGCTGGACACAGGGGCGGAATGCTGGACACAGGGGCAGAATGCTGGACACGGGGGGCAGAATGCTGGACATGCTGGGGCAGAGATGCTGGACACGGGCAGAATGCTGGACATGCTGGGGCAGAGATGCTGGACACGCTGGGGCAGAATGCTGGACACGCTGGGGCAGAGATGCTGGACACAGGGGCAGAATGCTGGACACGCTGGGGCAGAGATGCTGGACACAGGGGCAGAATGCTGGACACGCTGGGGCAGCATGCTGGACACAGGGGCAGAATGCTGGACACAGGGGCAGAATGCTGGACACAGGGGCAGAATGCTGGACACAGGGGCAGAATGCTGGACACAGGGGCAGAATGCTGGACACAGGGGCAGAATGCTGGACACAGGGGCAGAATGCTGGACACGCTGGGGCAGACATGTTGGACACAGGGGCAGAATGCTGGACACGCTGGGGCAGAGATGCTGGACACGCTGGGGCAGAATGCTGGACACGGGCAGAATGCTGGACACACTGGGGCAGAGATGCTGACCATGCTGGGGCAGAATGCTGGCCACGCTGGGGCAGAGATTCTGGCGACAGGGGCAGAATTCTGGCCACAGGGGCAGAATTCTGGCCACAGGGGCAGAATGCTGGACACGCTGGGGTAGAGATGCTGGACACGGGGCAGAATGCTGGACACTGGGGCAGAATGCTGGACACGGGGAAAGATTGAGACATGGGGCAGAATCCTGGACACAGGGGCAGAATGCTGGACACAGGGGCAGAATGCTGGACACGAGCAGAATGCTGGACACGAGGGGCAGAATGCTGGACACGAGGGGCAGACTGAGAGACATGGGGGCAGAATGCTGGACACGGGCAGAATGCTGGACACGAGGGGCAGAATGCTGGACACGGGCAGAATGATGGACACGAGGGGCAGACTATGAGACATGGGCAGAATGCTGGATACAGGGGCAGAATGCTGGATACTGGGGCAGAATGCTGGACACAGGGACAGAATGCTGGACACCAGGGCAGAATGGAGATACAGAGCATGACTGGAGACACTGGGGGCATGACTGGAGACAGATGGGGCAGAATGGAGACACAGGGGGCATGATTGGAGACATGGGGGCATTATTGGAGCCATAGGGGGCAGAATGGAGATACGGGCATGATTGGAGACACAGGGCAGAATGGAGATACGGGCATGATTGGAGACACGGGGAAGAATGGAGATACACGGTATGATTGGAGACACGGTGCAGGATGAAAGATATGGGGCATGATTGGAGACAGATGGAGCAGGGTTGGAGACAGATCGTGCAGGATCATGGGACAGGATGGATACGATGGAGACAGATGGGGCAGGATGGGGAGATCATATGGGGCAGGATGGATACTCATGAGGGCAGGGTGGGTGAACATATGGCTGAAGCCAGGAATGAGACACACGGGGCCAGGGTGGGGGATATTATTATTACCATAGGGGCTAATTAAGGGATAGTATTACTGCAGTGATGTATTTATTTTATTTTTTGAGGACACTGTTTTAAATGGGGGGCGGTCCTGTTACTGTGTAGAGTGACACTATGTTGCCTCTTTTTCTTCATGTGGTGTAATGTAGAAGTTGGAAAAAATTAAGTAATGTGCTCTGCAAGCGGAGCTCGAGATAACTGTGTTATTTCCTGCAGAGACAAGTCCTGGCTGGATGAAGTGATGGCGTTCTGTGCTGGATGAAAGAAGGACTTCACCTAGAGACTAGGGTTGAGCGAAACGGGTCGATCATTTTCAAAAGTCGCCGACTTTTGGCTAAGTCGGCGTCTCATGAAACCCGATCCGACCCCTGTGCTTGTCGGCCATGCGGTACGCGACTTTCGCGCCAAAGTCGCGTTTCAATGACGCGAAAAGCGCCATTTCTCAGCCAATGAAGGTGAACGCAGAGTGTGGGCAGCGTGATGACATAGATCCTGGTCCCCACCATCTTAGAGAAGGGCATTGCAGTGATTGGCTTGCTGTCTGCGGCGTCACAGGGGCTATAAAGGGGCGTTCCCGCCGACCGCCATCTTACTGCTGCTGATCTGAGCTTAGGGACAGGTTGCTGCCGCTTCGTCAGAAGCAGGGAGAGCGTTAGGCAGGGTCCACTAACCACCAAACCGCTTGTGCTGCAGCGATTTCCACTGTCCAACACCACCTTCGGTGTGCAGGGACTGTGGAAGCTATTTTTTTTTTTTTTTCCCCTCAGCGCTGTAGCTCATTGGGCTGCCCTAGAAGGCTCCGTGATAGCTGTATTGCTGTGTGTACGCCACTGTGGAAACCAACTGCTTTTTTCAAAGCACATATCCTCTTGTTCCTTCCTTTCTGCACAGCTATCTTTTTTGTTTGTCCACACTTTTTATTTAATTTGTGCATCAGTCCACTCCTATTGCTGCCTGCCATACCTGGCTTACATTACTGCAGGGAGATAGTAATTGTAGGACAGTATTTTTTTTTTTTTGTTTTTTTTTTGTGGGAGATTAAGATTGGCATTTCTGCTACAGTGCCATCCCTGTGTGTGCCATCTCTCACTGAGTGGGCCATAGAAAGCCTATTTATTTTTTCCGTGATTTGTGTTCTAAAATCTACCTCAACACAAAAACACTACATCAATCAGTGGGAGAAAAATATTGGCCTCAGTCAGGGCTTGTGTGCCACTGCTGTGTGTGCTATCTCTCATTCAGTGGGCTATAGCAAGCCTATTTTTTTTTTTTTTTTTTAATATTATTTGGTTTCTAAAGTCTCCCTGAAAAAAAAAAAAAACCTAAAAAAACAGTGGGAGAGTAATATTGCCCTTTCAGCTTGTGTGCCAGTCTTGACTCCTGGGTGTGCCACCTCTCTCCCTCTCATTCAGTGGGCCATAGAAAGCCTATTTATTTTTTTTTTTTAATATTATTTGGTTTCTAATTCTCCCTGAAAAAAAAAAAAAAAACCTAAAAAAACAGTGGGAGAATAATATTGCCCTTTCAGCTTGTGTGCCAGTCTTGACTCCTGGGTGTGCCACCTCTCTCCCTCTCATTCAGTGGGCCATAGAAAGCCTATTTATTTTTTTTTTTAAATATTATTGGGTTTCTAAAGTCTCCCTGAAAAAACAAAAAATACATAAAAAAACAGTGGGAGAGTAATATTGCCCTTTCAGCTTGTGTGCCAGTCTTGACTCCTGGGTGTGCCACCTCTCTCCCTTTCATTCAGTGGGCCATAGAAAGCCTATTTATTTTTTCCGTGATTTGTGTTCTAAATTCTACCTCAACACAAAAACACTACATCAATCAGTGGGAGAAAAATATTGGCCTCAGTCAGGGCTTGTGTGCCACTGCTGTGTGTGCTATCTCTCATTCAGTGGGCTATAGCAAGCCTATTTTTTTTTTTTTTTTTTTTTTTTAATATTATTTGGTTTCTAAAGTCTCCCTGAAAAAAAAAAAAAAACCTAAAAAAACAGTGGGAGAGTAATATTGCCCTTTCAGCTTGTGTGCCAGTCTTGACTCCTGGGTGTGCCACCTCTCTCCCTCTCATTCAGTGGGCCATAGAAAGCCTATTTATTTTTTTTTTTTAATATTATTTGGTTTCTAATTCTCCCTGAAAAAAAAAAAAAAACCTAAAAAAACAGTGGGAGAATAATATTGCCCTTTCAGCTTGTGTGCCAGTCTTGACTCCTGGGTGTGCCACCTCTCTCCCTCTCATTCAGTGGGCCATAGAAAGCCTATTTATTTTTTTTTTAAAATATTATTGGGTTTCTAAAGTCTCCCTGAAAAAACAAAAAATACATAAAAAAACAGTGGGAGAGTAATATTGCCCTTTCAGCTTGTGTGCCAGTCTTGACTCCTGGGTGTGCCACCTCTCTCCCTTTCATTCAGTGGGCCATAGAAAGCCTATTTATTTTTTCCGTGATTTGTGTTCTAAATTCTACCTCAACACAAAAACACTACATCAATCAGTGGGAGAAAAATATTGGCCTCAGTCAGGGCTTGTGTGCCACTGCTGTGTGTGCTATCTCTCATTCAGTGGGCTATAGCAAGCCTATTTTTTTTTTTTTTTTTTAATATTATTTGGTTTCTAAAGTCTCCCTGAAAAAAAAAAAAAACCTAAAAAAACAGTGGGAGAGTAATATTGCCCTTTCAGCTTGTGTGCCAGTCTTGACTCCTGGGTGTGCCACCTCTCTCCCTCTCATTCAGTGGGCCATAGAAAGCCTATTTATTTTTTTTTTTTAATATTATTTGGTTTCTAATTCTCCCTGAAAAAAAAAAAAAAAACCTAAAAAAACAGTGGGAGAATAATATTGCCCTTTCAGCTTGTGTGCCAGTCTTGACTCCTGGGTGTGCCACCTCTCTCCCTCTCATTCAGTGGGCCATAGAAAGCCTATTTATTTTTTTTTTTAAATATTATTGGGTTTCTAAAGTCTCCCTGAAAAAACAAAAAATACATAAAAAAACAGTGGGAGAGTAATATTGCCCTTTCAGCTTGTGTGCCAGTCTTGACTCCTGGGTGTGCCACCTCTCTCCCTTTCATTCAGTGGGCCATAGAAAGCCTATTTATTTTTTCCGTGATTTGTGTTCTAAATTCTACCTCAACACAAAAACACTACATCAATCAGTGGGAGAAAAATATTGGCCTCAGTCAGGGCTTGTGTGCCACTGCTGTGTGTGCTATCTCTCATTCAGTGGGCTATAGCAAGCCTATTTTTTTTTTTTTTTTTTTTTTAATATTATTTGGTTTCTAAAGTCTCCCTGAAAAAAAAAAAAAACCTAAAAAAACAGTGGGAGAGTAATATTGCCCTTTCAGCTTGTGTGCCAGTCTTGACTCCTGGGTGTGCCACCTCTCTCCCTCTCATTCAGTGGGCCATAGAAAGCCTATTTATTTTTTTTTTTAAATATTATTGGGTTTCTAAAGTCTCCCTGAAAAAACAAAAAATACATAAAAAAACAGTGGGAGAGTAATATTGCCCTTTCAGCTTGTGTGCCAGTCTTGACTCCTGGGTGTGCCACCTCTCTCCCTTTCATTCAGTGGGCCATAGAAAGCCTATTTATTTTTTCCGTGATTTGTGTTCTAAATTCTACCTCAACACAAAAACACTACATCAATCAGTGGGAGAAAAATATTGGCCTCAGTCAGGGCTTGTGTGCCACTGCTGTGTGTGCTATCTCTCATTCAGTGGGCTATAGCAAGCCTATTTTTTTTTTTTTTAATATTATTTGGTTTCTAAAGTCTCCCTGAAAAAAAAAAAAAACCTAAAAAAACAGTGGGAGAGTAATATTGCCCTTTCAGCTTGTGTGCCAGTCTTGACTCCTGGGTGTGCCACCTCTCTCCCTCTCATTCAGTGGGCCATAGAAAGCCTATTTATTTATTTTTTTTAATATTATTTGGTTTCTAATTCTCCCTGAAAAAAAAAAAAAAACCTAAAAAAACAGTGGGAGAATAATATTGCCCTTTCAGCTTGTGTGCCAGTCTTGACTCCTGGGTGTGCCACCTCTCTCCCTCTCATTCAGTGGGCCATAGAAAGCCTATTTATTTATTTTTTTAAATATTATTGGGTTTCTAAAGTCTCCCTGAAAAAACAAAAAAAACCTAAAAAAACAGTGGGAGAGTAATATTGCCCTTTCAGCTTGTGTGCCAGTCTTGACTCCTGGGTGTGCCACCTCTCTCCCTTTCATTCAGTGGGCCATAGAAAGCCTATTTATTTTTTCCGTGATTTGTGTTCTAAATTCTACCTCAACACAAAAACACTACATCAATCAGTGGGAGAAAAATATTGGCCTCAGTCAGGGCTTGTGTGCCACTGCTGTGTGTGCTATCTCTCATTCAGTGGGCTATAGCAAGCCTATTTTTTTTTTTTTTTTAATATTATTTGGTTTCTAAAGTCTCCCTGAAAAAAAAAAAAAAACCTAAAAAAACAGTGGGAGAGTAATATTGCCCTTTCAGCTTGTGTGCCAGTCTTGACTCCTGGGTGTGCCACCTCTCTCCCTCTCATTCAGTGGGCCATAGAAAGCCTATTTATTTTTTTTTTTTAAATATTATTGGGTTTCTAAAGTCTCCCTGAAAAAACAAAAAATACATAAAAAAACAGTGGGAGAGTAATATTGCCCTTTCAGCTTGTGTGCCAGTCTTGACTCCTGGGTGTGCCACCTCTCTCCCTTTCATTCAGTGGGCCATAGAAAGCCTATTTATTTTTTCCGTGATTTGTGTTCTAAATTCTACCTCAACACAAAAACACTACATCAATCAGTGGGAGAAAAATATTGGCCTCAGTCAGGGCTTGTGTGCCACTGCTGTGTGTGCTATCTCTCATTCAGTGGGCTATAGCAAGCCTATTTTTTTTTTTTTTTTTAATATTATTTGGTTTCTAAAGTCTCCCTGAAAAAAAAAAAAAAATAAATTAGGTGGGAGATTAATATTGACATTAGTGCTTGAGTGACAGTCCTGCGTGTGTGTCATCTCTGTGATTTTGTGCCACAGAAAACAGAGTGTGTAACATTGTGCCTGATTTTCCTTGTGGTCTCACCAACCTGTTAAGGGATATTGAAATCATACTGAAGTTATAGCTCACCGTGTAAGTTGTTTGACAGCAACAAATAAAGTTACTTTGGTTAAGATTTTAAAACAATGAGGAAGTCTGGTGCAAGAGGTCGTCGTGGGCGTTCATTGTCAGCTGGTAATGATGGTAGTGGTAGTGGAGCATCAGGTGGTCGTGGGGATAAAAATATTCCACCTAAGTCTGGAGCTGTGGAGCCAGTTTCGTCGTCAGGCTACACAAGGCCTCGAACGCTCTCTTTTCTGGGAGTAGGAAAACCGCTTTTAAAGGCGGAGCAGCAACAGCAAGTTTTGGCTTACATTGCAGACTCAGCCTCTAGCTCTTTTGCCTCCTCTTCCGAAACTGGTAAATGTAAAAGCAGCGCGTCGCTTGTGGATGTTCACGGTCAGGGACAAGTCGCTTCCTTGTCCTCCTCAGCAAAAACTACAACAAGAGAGAAGGATGCAGCAGGCGACACAACGGGTCACTCCATGGAGCTCTTTACACATACCGTCCCTGGCTTAGAAAGTGAAACATTTAACAGGCCATGCCCATTACAAGTATATTCTGACATGGAGTGCACTGATGCACAGCCACAGCCAGAGTACTATGCTGCTCCTTTGACTCAGACCACCACATTGCCCTCTCAGGGTACAGATCCACAATCAGACCCTGATGAGACTATGTTGCCCCGCCACGAACGCTATACCACCGACCGACACAGTGACACAGACGAAGTTGCACACGAGCTCGAAGAGGAGGTAATAGATGACCCAGTTATTGACCCCGATTGGCAGCCATTGGGGGAACAGGGTGCAGGCGGCAGTAGTTCAGAAGCGGAGGTGGAGGAGGGGCCGCAGCAGGCATCAACATCGCAACAGGTTCCATCTGCCGGGCCCGTATCTGGACCAAAACGCGTGTCAAAGCCAAAACCTGTTGGAGCACAGCGTTGCCATCCGGTTAAAGCTCAGTCTGCAATCCCTGAAAAGGGATCCGAGTCTAGGAAGAGTGCAGTCTGGCATTTTTTTAAACAACATCCAACTGATCAGCGCAAAGTCATCTGTCAAAAATGTTCAACTAGCTTAAGCAGAGGTCAGAATCTGAAAAGTCTAAATACTAGTTGCATGCATAGACACTTAACCACCATGCATTTTCAAGCCTGGACTAACTACCAAACGTCCCTCAAGGTTGTAGCACCCTCGGCCAATGAAGCTAGTCAGCAACGCAACATCCCTTCCGTCACTGTAAGGCCACCATTTTCCGCACCACCGGCAGTATCTGTGCAGGTTTCTTTGCCAGCCAAAAGCAGTCAGGGTCAGGGAATCACCAGTTTTGTAGGAGGAAATATTGCATCTAGGGCACCGGCGGAAACAATACCGTCTCCAACCGTCTCTCAGTCTGCCATGTACACCGGCACACCCGAAAGTTCCACGATCTCCAGCTCTCCAGTCCAGCTCACCCTACATGAGACTCTGGTTAGAAAAAGGAAGTACTTATCCTCGCATCCGCGTACACAGGGTTTTAACGCCCACATAGCTAGACTAATCTCGTTAGAGATGATGCCCTACCGGTTAGTTGAAAGCGAAGCTTTCAAAGCCCTGATGGAGTACGCTGAACCACGATACGAGCTACCCAGTCGACACTTTTTTTCCAGAAAAGCCATCCCAGCCCTGCACCAGCATGTTAAACAGCGCATCGTCCATGCACTCAGGCAATCTGTGAGTACAAAGGTGCACCTGACTACAGATGCATGGACCAGTAGGCATGGCCAGGGACGTTATGTGTCCATCACGGCACACTGGGTGAATGTGGTGGATGCAGGTCCACAGGCGACATCAATTTAGGGACAGTTGTGCCTAGCCCACGGTCTAGGAAACAGTTGGCTGTAGGCGTTCGCACCCCCTCCTCCTCCTCCTCCTCGTCCTCCTGCAGAAGCTACAGCTCTTCCACAGAACGCAGTCTGCCAACCACTCCATCGGCAGATGACACTGTTGCACACCAGTTGTCCCATTATGGGCCAGCTACTGCCAAGCGTCAGCAGGCTGTATTGGCTATGAAGTGCTTGGGCGACAATAGACACACCGCGGAAGTTCTGTCCGAGTTCTTGCAACAAGAAACGCAGTCGTGGCTGGGCACAGTAGATCTTGAGGCAGGCAAGGTAGTGAGTGATAACGGAAGGAATTTCATGGCTGCCATCTCCCTTTCCCAACTGAAACACATTCCTTGCCTGGCTCACACCTTAAACCTGGTGGTGCAGTGCTTATTGAAAACTTATCCTGGGTTCTCCGACCTGCTCCTCAAAGTGCGTGCACTTTGCTCACATATCCGACGTTCGCCTGTACACGCCAGCCGTATGCAGACCTATCAGCGGTCTTTGAACCTTCCCCAGCATCGCCTAATCATAGACGTTGCAACAAGGTGGAACTCAACACTGCACATGCTTCAGAGACTGTGCGAACAGAGGCGTGCTGTTATTTATTTGTGGGAGGATACACGGGCAGGCAGTAGGATGGCAGACATGGAGTTGTCAGGTGTGCAGTGGTCTAAGATACAAGACATGTGTCAAGTCCTTCAGTGCTTTGAGGAATGCACACGGCTGGTTAGTGCAGACAATGCCGTAATAAGCATGAGCATCCCCCTAATGCGTCTGCTGATGCAAAGTTTGACGCACATAAAGGAGCAGGCGTCTGCACCAGAGGAAGAGGAAAGCCTTGATGACAGTCAGCCATTGTCTGGTCAGGGCAGTGTACAGGACGAGGTAGCGGGCGAAGAGGAGGTGGAGGACGAGGAGGATGATGGGGATGAGTATATTTTTAATGCCGAACCTTTCCCGGGGGCACAGGAATTTGGTTGCGTGTCACGGCCGGGTTCTGGTTTTTTGAGGGACACAAGTGACGTAGATTTGCCTGCAACTGCCCCTCAACCAATCACAACCGGAGATTTGACAACTGGAACTTTGGCCCACATGGCGGATTATGCCTTACGTATCCTAAAAAGGGACACACGCATTACGAAAATGATGAACGATGACGATTACTGGTTGGCCTGCCTCCTTGATCCACGCTATAAAGGCAAATTGCAAAATATTATGCCACATGAGAACTTGGAACTAATATTAGCAACCAAACAATCAACTCTTGTTGACCGTTTGCTTCAGGCATTCCCAGCACACAGCGCACGTGATCGTTCTCACACGAGCTCCAGGGGGCAGCAGACTAGGAGTGTTAGGGGTGCACACATCAGAAGTGGCGTTGGACAGAGGGGTTTTCTGACCAGGTTGTGGAGTGATTTTGCTATGACCGCAGACAGGACAGGTACTGCTGCATCAATTGAAAGTGACAGGAGACAACATTTGTCCAGTATGGTTACTAACTATTTTTCATCCCTTATCGATGTTCTCCCTCAACCGTCATTCCCATTTGATTACTGGGCCTCCAAATTAGACACCTGGCCAGAATTGGCAGAATATGCATTGCAGGAGCTTGCTTGCCCGGCAGCAAGTGTCCTATCAGAAAGAGTATTCAGTGCTGCAGGTTCAATATTAACCGAAAAAAGGACTCGTCTGGCTACCCAAAATGTTGACGATCTAACATTCATTAAAATGAACCACAACTGGATTTCGAAATCTTTTGCCCCACCTTGCCCGGCCGACACCTAGCTTTCCTATGAAAAGCTCTTGCCTGTGAATTACTTTTCTAATGTCTAATTTGCTGCAGCTGATTGTACAGCATACGACATGTTTACACCTCCCTAAATGGCAAAACTCCCCACACGGGGCCGTGGTATCGCGACTTGGCGCAAGCACCCGTGAGACTGCTGTTTGTCTGAAGAGGTGGGTGTGCTCGCTTTTGGTTGACGGCATTGCTACTGGGTCCCTCATAGTACAATGTAGTGTCTCTGGCGGTGGTGGTGCACACCCAACGTCAGACACACCGTTGTAACATGAGGGGCCCTGGGGCGGTCCCGCCGGCCTCAAGAGAGTTCCCCCCTACCCCAGCTCAAAATGTGCTCTACCACGTGCAAAATTATGTCGCACAGCTCCACCAATCTTTAGTCTATTCGCTGACATCATTCAATGTCTGGCACTGACAATACAAATTTGTAGACATCTATGATGCAACTTAAAGTAGTCTGTGTCTGTGTCCTATATTGGCACCATTAAATAGTTACTGCCAAATTACTATGTCAGAAACTCAGTAGATGAGCCCACCCCTGTACCTAAGTATGCCACCTTTTTTTTTTGTTTTGGTTGTTTTGCGAGACATTAACATCTATTTATATTTTGGGAGTACTGGGACAGACACTCCTTGCACTACTCCTCCACTCACCACCAAGCTGCCTGTGTATCCATGTAACCGCTGTAAAACTGCCATGAGCCTATTGTTTGTTATTTTAGGCCTTTGATAGCCTGTCTGCGGTCCCTACTTTAAATACTCCTCCACTGACCACCAAGCTGCCTGCCCGTGTATCCATGTAACCGCTGTAAAACTGCCATGAGCCTATTGTTTGTTATTTTAGGCCTTTGATAGCCTGTCTGCGGCCCCTACTTGCAATACTCCTCCACTGACCACCAAGCTGCCTGCCCGTGTATCCATGTAACCGCTGTAAAACTGCCATGAGCCTATTGTTTGTTATTTTAGGCCTTTGATAGCCTGTCTGCGGTCCCTACTTTAAATACTCCTCCACTGACCACCAAGCTGCCTGCCCGTGTATCCATGTAACCGCTGTAAAACTGCCATGAGCCTATTGTTTGTTATTTTAGGCCTTTGATAGCCTGTCTGCGGCCCCTACTTGCAATACTCCTCCACTGACCACCAAGCTGCCTGCCCGTGTATCCATGTAACCGCTGTAAAACTGCCATGAGCCTATTGTTTGTTATTTTAGGCCTTTGATAGCCTGTCTGCGGTCCCTACTTTAAATACTCCTCCACTGACCACCAAGCTGCCTGCCCGTGTATCCATGTAACCGCTGTGAAACTGCCATGAGCCTATTGTTTGTTATGTTAGGCCTTTGATAGCCTGTCTGCGGTCCCTACTTTAAATACTCCTCCACTGACCAGACCACTGCTGCCCGTGTACCCCTGGAACCAATTATAAAGTGCCTACAGCCAGCCCATTTTCTTATGTTAGGCCTTTGAAGCCTGTCTGCGGTCCCTACTTTAAATACTCCTCCACTGACCAGACCACTGCTGCCCGTGTACCCCTGGAACCAATTATAAAGTGCCTACAGCCAGCCCATTTTCTTATGTTAGGCCTTTGAAGCCTGTCTGCGGTCCCTACTTTAAATACTCCTCCACTGACCACCAAGCTGCCTGCCCGTGTATCCATGTAACCGCTGTAAAACTGCCATGAGCCTATTGTTTGTTATTTTAGGCCTTTGATAGCCTGTCTGCGGTCCCTACTTTAAATACTCCTCCACTGACCACCAAGCTGCCTGCCCGTGTATCCATGTAACCGCTGTAAAACTGCCATGAGCCTATTGTTTGTTATTTTAGGCCTTTGATAGCCTGTCTGCGGCCCCTACTTGCAATACTCCTCCACTGACCACAATGCTGCCTGGAGTGCCTGCCTGTGTATCCATGTAACCGATGTAAAACTGCCATGACTGCCTACTGTTTGTTATTTTAGGCCTTTGATAGCCTGTCTGCAGCCCCTACTTGCAATACTCCTCCACTGACCACACCAATGCTGCCCGTGTACCCCTGGAACCTATTTAAAAGTTCATAGAGCCTAGTTATATATTTTATTTACTATTAATAAGGCCATGATGGACTACGCTGTACCACGCTACAAGCTAACCAGTCGACACTTCTTTTGCGAGAAAAGCCATCCCAACCCTCCACCAGCATGTAGAAGACCGCATTGTCCATGCACTCTGGCAATCTGTGAGTACAAAGGTGCACCTGACAACAGACGCATGGACCTGTAGGCATGGCCACGGAAGATTACGTGTCCATTACGGCGCAATGGGTTAATGTGGTGGATGCATGGTCCACAGGGGACAGCCTACTAAGTCTGTCTGCAGTCCCTAATTCAAATTGTCCTCCACTGTCTAAATCGGAACTTCCACCTTCTGGCTTTCGGCCTATAGTATCAGAAATTAAACTGCATTTGGCCTTCAACTTTGGTTAGGGCCTACTAACGGCTTCTGCCCCTCCCTGGTGTTGCCCTCAACTAAATAAAGCTGAGCTTCAACCTTCTGCTCCAAATTACCATTTTGAAAAATGCAATAGGCTTTTCCGGCCTACTAAAGGTGTCTGTCTGTGTGCCCCTGCCTGGTGTTGCCCTCAACTAAATAAAGCTGAGCTTCAACCTTCTGCTCCAAATTACCATTTTAAAAAATGCAATAGGCTTTTCCGGCCTACTAAAGGTGTCTGCCCCTCCCTGGTGTTGTCCTCAACTGAACAAAGCTGAGCTTCCACATTCTGGCTTTCGCCCTATACTATCAGATATTAAACTGCATTTGGCCTACTAGTGTGGTTAGGCCCTTGAAACAGTGTCTGCTGCTCTTGGGTTTGCTACTCCACTGAACAAAGCAATGCCGCCTGTTTAGTCCTGTTACCAATTTTGAACTGCATGTAGCCTACTTTATTCTTTGGCCCTATATCTGTTTCCTCCTCATCCTGCCCATTGCCCAGCCACTGCTAAATGAGTCTGCTGGTACATTGACCTAGACCACTACATTCCCCTTGTACTCTACACAGCCAGAATCTGTCCCTGCTGAAAGTAAGGTTCCCCTTCCCGCATGTTATACCACCTTACACAGGGACAAAGAGGAAGGTGCAGATGAAAGTGCAGGTTCCTTCATCAGGTGGGGGGGCATACTCGTTGGCGACGTCACTGGCACAGGGCCCCTCAGAGTACGCAAAAGTGTCGCTGCTGGTGGGAGGCGCCCCCGCCATGCAAACACACCGCCGTACTTTGAGGGGCCCTGTGCCAGTGGCAATGCGAACGAGTGGGCCCCCCCCCTGCTTGCTCAGGATCACAGCACTTGCAACTTTTAAATACTTACCTTTCCCTGCAACACCGCCGTGACGTAGTCCGCATTTCCTGGGCCCACGAAAAACTTGAGCCAGCCCTACTCCCCCCACAGCTTTCCCCCAATTCCCTATTCCCAACTATTATTATACAGTTAATTAAGATTGGCAAGCTTCAGAAACAAGAATGGATGTTTTTGGCATTAAAATGGGCACTGTAGGTGTTTTCCTGGCCTCCACTCACTGCCGACTATGCTTCCCCATTGACTTGCATTGGGTTTCGTGTTTCGGTCGATCCCCGACTTTTAGCGATAATCGGCCGACTGCACTCGACTCGACTCTGGACAAAATCGGGTTTCCCAAAACCCTACTCGATCTTAAAAAAATGAAAGTCGCTCAACCCTACTAGAGACGTCACTGGTGAGTCAGTGTGTTACCTATACACTGACACTATACACTGTATACTATATACAGAGGTCATGTGTATAATATCACCGGTGATCACTGTATAACCTGTACACAGACACTGCATACTAAGTACACATCTCCTGTGTATAATGGCACTGATGGTGATATTAGTATTGTGTTTTTTTTATTACTGATCAGTATTGTATTCAGTCACTATGTGGTGGTAATATGTGTTCTGGACATGGTCTGGTGGTATTTGTTCCTTGTATATGCTGTTATTTGGTCACTATGTGGTGGTAATATGTGGTCTGGTCATGGTGCGGTGGTATATGTTCCTTGTATGTGATATTATTCGGTCACTTTGTGGTGGTAATATGTGGTCTGGTCATGGTGCGGTGGTATTTGTTCCTTGTATGTGATATTATTCGGTCACTGGTGGTAATATGTGGTCTGGTCATGGTGTTGTATTTGTTCCTTGTATGTGATATTATTGGTCATTTTAAAAATTGAAAAATAATTAAAAATATACCTAAATTGTATTGCACATTTTAACAAATATTTAGTAGGTTACAGTAGAGTAGAGCCCGGCCAAAAGTGTCTACCGTGTTATGGTGGTGGCTTAAAAATTTTTTTGGCCAAAACAAAAGCTGCTGGCTATATGTGTGATCTGGTGATGGGAACTGTTAATGTGTGATAGGTGAGAAGTAGAGTTTTTCCAAGAGAGAGGTGTGGGACTGTGGACAGTTCGAGGGGTGGAGGTGGGGCTGGGGTGGAGCCTGGGCGGAGTCTCAAGGGGGCCCCCAAAATTTTGCCAGTATGGGGCCCCGAAATTTCTAGTGGCAGCCCTGGGTGCCGGTATTCTAGTGGCTTATTTCAGCTGGACCCTGACCACAAGCAGACAAAACCACTGAGTAGCCAAAGCTCATAACATAAGCTGATACTAGTGCATGGCCGTGCAGCCATGCAAACCTTTTATAGCTGCAGCAACTTCTGGACCTTCCTAGAGGACCAATGGGAGCTGCTACAGTACCTGAGCAACTTCAGGAACTTCCTAGAGGACCAATGGGAGCTGCCACAGTACCTGAGCATGTGACCCCTGACCTCCAATGAGAGGTCTTACCCCGGGCATGCTCAGAAGGGGAAAAGCAGGACTTAGTCCCAGAGATGTCTGCTCTCCACTGACCAGTACTGGCTACAATGGCTGAGCCTGGAAAGGCAGCAGTAACCATCCGCACAGTATCAGGCTGAGCCAGATGCTGGGACCGACGTCTCCGCTGAGCAGGCTCCACTGCAGCTGGAAAAGAATGGGAGACCGCAGCGGAGATGGCCCGAGATTTCCCCCTGTACAGAGGCGGGAACTTGACTCCTAACACACGTGCATATGCATAACACACATGGATTTCATCCATGTGACACGCATCGGCGCTAGGGAAGAAGCATTACAGTAAGCACTGTTCCCCGGCGCCGGGTGCTGAACATGGCTCTCATCATTCTCCCCTGCTCTGCTGAGTGCTGAACACGACTCTCCTCATTCTCCCCTGCTTGTGCCGATCGCTGGCAGAGCATGGGAGAATAATGAGAGCCATGTTCAGCACCAGGCGCAGGGGAACAGCGCTTACTATAACGCTTCTTCCCTGGCACCTGTCCTTGTGGTACTAATGCGGCACACGTGTGCAGCATGTATTACACACATGGACACTGATATCTCCACCGGAAAAATCAGGATGTATGAAAAAGGCCTTATAGCGTGTTTTTATGCTTGGCTGCTGTCACAAAAAGACGCTTTTTATTGCAAAAAATAGTTTTTGCATCGCCATATTTTGAGAGCTATAATTTTTCCATATTTTCATATTTTGGCCCACAGAGTCATGTGAGGTCTTGTTTTTTTGCAGGAAGAGTAGACTTTTTATTAGTACCATTTTCAGGCACATGACATTTTTTAATCGCTTTTTATTCAGATTTTTGGGAGGCAGAATGAACAAAAACCAGCAAATCATAAATTTATTTTTTGAGGGGGGCGTTTATACCTTTCTGCGTGTGGTAAAATTGATAAAGCAGTTTAATTCTTCAGGTCAGTACGATTACAGTGATATCTCATTTATATCATTTTTTTATATTTTGGCGCTTTTATACAATAAAAGCTATTTTATATAAAAAAATAATTATTTTCCATCACTTTATTCTGAAAGCTATAACCTTTTTATTCTTCCGCTGATGGATCTGTATTGGGGCTTGTTTTTTGCGGGACAAGATGACATTTTCAGCGGTACCATGTTTATTTACATCCGTTTTTTGATCGCGTGTTATTCCACTTTTTGTTCTGCTGTATGATGATAAACCATTGTTTTTTGGCCTTGGGTTTTTTTTATGGTGTTCTCTAAAGGGTTTATCTAGTGGGACAGTTTTAGAGGTCGGGTCATTACGGACGCGGGGATACCAAATATGTGTACTTTTTTTGTTTAGATTTTTTTTATTCAAACATTTATTGATAGAATAAATATAGTTTTTTTATTATTTTTTATTTTTTTACATATTTCTACAATTATTTTAAAAAAACATTTATTTTATTCTAAGTTTTACACTTTGTCCCACTATGGAACACTCATTTTGTGCAGGCTGATCACTTCTATAGCATGCAGATGAAGCAGCATCGGCATGCTATAGGAACTGTCAGCGCTGCAGATACTAAACACTGATCTGAGAGACTTCCTGATCATTACTGCACATGACAGGAAGTCTCTCAGCTCGGGAGACCCGGATGTCATCATGGCAGCGATCGGGACTTCAATCAAAAGGCAGAGGGGCTGTTAGCCCTTGTGCCGGCTCCGGAACGCTGCGATCCAGGGCACATGTACGGGATAGTACGTCTAATGTTAGAAAGGGGGTAAAGATGCCATGTGAAATTGCACTATGCATCTAGAAAAAGAGAGCAAAGGGATTGAGAGTATAGAAAGAGATCAGAACTGAATACAACACGATTCCAGTCAATTTGCTACTTTATTGGATGATCTAGTCTAACTGGGTGTAAGCATTATGGAATCTGTGACTTCCAACTGGTTATCAGCAAATTAAGACAAGAATCCTCTTATTTAGAAGTTGAAAATGAGACATGTATGTAATAAAATTGCAAACTCCACTATAGAAAGATGCTTTTGTGATTAATTAGCCAATTAAGACTTGAAAGATGAATAAGGAATCTTGACCTATGAAAAATTGATAAAAAGAGAGAGCAATAAAAAGTGAGAGAACAGTGTTGGACACAAAACAGGATAAGCTTCCAGTCAATTAACTGTGCTTGGCAGACGGTACAGTTTCTCTGAGGGATCGAGAGTGCAACAAAGATGGGACAAATCATCCAACAGTTTCTTTACAGAAACAGTACCCTAAACTGACACCAGTCTTTACCAGAAACAATCTGAAAAAAACCCTGCTTTACTTATGTAGTTTTGTAATTGAAACTTCATTAATATTATTAATTATACATTAGATTATTAATTATTGCTGGACAAGATACTGCAGCTCAGACTTTGTAGCTAATTGAAGAAGCACTCCTCCTCCCAACAAAGTTTTTATCCTCTTAATATATTGCAGTCATCATATTATATGGCACTGTGTACTTACAATTGCTCATTTTGCCTTTCCACCCAGTTAATTCTTCTCTTTTCCATTAGGTCTATGACATCACATAATTAAGGACTGACCAGCTAAATCCTTCTAAGCTCTGTGTAGAAACAGGTCAATTTTCCCTGCATGAGTCATAAGTCACTGTAAAAAGTCCCTGGAGGGGGAAAAGAGGGAGCAGCTGAGTCAGAAGTCGAAGAGGGAAATGATTTATGCAGTGAAAAGAGACTTTCTGTTTCTACATAGAGCCAATAAAAGAGAAGAATGAACTGGGAAGAAAGGCAAGAGCTGTCAGTTTTGCTTAGCTGGTTATAAAAAATGCAGGGGAACCCTATGTAATTTATTTTATATTTATTTATAGCACAGGCGGCAGCTGATGAATACTCCCATCATCCGCTGCCTGCTCTCACTGTTAACAGTTAAATACAACTCTCAACATTGTTCCCTGCTGTCACCCAGTGTGGGGGAACAGTGCAAACAGTACTGCTGATTTCCAGGCACCGGTACGCGTCCCACTGATTACATGGACATCATCCGTGTGTCATCATTGTGCACGTGTGTGGGACGTTTTGTGGCTCGTGCTGCTACCGGAAACACTGATGTCTGAAAAAGCCCTTAGTGAACTCAGTCCTTTACCGAACTTTGGTTGACTTTTGCCAATTTTTAGAAAAGAAGATAGAAAATCCAAACACAAATCTAAATGTGCAATGTTTGTGCCGAATTTGAGATCGGCAAACGTTTTCTGAACAAGCGCTCTCATCTCTATTCAAAATACCTAAACCATAATACATAAAATAGCAATATAGTATACCAACTCTCCACCAATGACCTAGCTCTCTGAATCTGTGACACTTGATTAAGGCAATACGTTTGTAATATAAGTATAAGAAATACAACTACAGAGAGATATTTTCAGTAGAAAACACAGATTAACAGATAGAGGAAGGAAACATTCATGATCTTGTAAGGTTTATTATAGATTTTTAATGTTTATTTTTATTGGCTACACTTAACGAAACCTTGAATTAAAATTGGGCCTCAGCCCTATCGTAACAGAATAATAAATCTTTTCTATCATAGCTTGATCTACAGTACTTGCTACACATACAGATGGGTCTAAGTGTTTACTAACCACACATATCAGGGTTGTAAAAGAAGATATATTGCATCACTCCCTATACACAAGGCAACATCACTTCATAAAGTGGTATATGCTCTGCTTATTTCATGACCAATTCTTTTACACTTACTGTACATTAAATATTGAGACACAATCTACTTGCTCTAAAAGATTGATTATATTGTCTAATTTATTGGATCTTTGACTTTCTACCAAAGGCACTGTATATCCTATTTATAGAAATATGTTTATTTGCTTCTTGTATGAACTAATGACGTCTTCTTGTATTGTCAGTTGTATTTTATAATTTAATCATTGACCAATGATTTTATCTAAGTGATCTCCATCTGCGCATCTATTTTGGCCATTTCCGTCACAAAGAAATTTGTAAATTAACAAGGGTAATATAGTTATACATTTAAAATAGAGATTACAATTCTCCTTAGGCCAATAATGGCTCTCATGTTCTTATGTGAGAGCCATTATTGGAAAATCTGCCGGTTACCTAACATCATTCTATAGTAGACCATGAGGTCTTTGTAAAGGTTCAAAAACCAGTATTGAAGACATTGTAGGTTACAAGCTAAAAGTTGACTTTAAATCTCAATTCTTGAAATGAATTCCATGAAAATAGGTTTCAGAAAAATACTGTGTTTACTGGTCCATGTTTTAATTATCATATTAAAGTTAAGCAAACCAAAAAAACTGAAAAAACACCCCTTTAAAAATCCATACAGTAGTTGGCTGGCTCAAAAGTCAGTTTCTTTCTACATCAAGATAGCTTGAAAATAGGAAATAGGCCCTGCTATTATACAAGATATGCCTAGATGCCCGGATGAGTGAATATTCCAAGATTCAAATTTGCCAATTTGTGCTTTTATCAGGAAATTTGATTTGCTGATATTATATTGTCTGCAAATTGAATGTCTTATTAACCTCTCCACTCCAGGGCCCAGAGTGTAACCCCAAATGTAAAATGTAGAAAAAAAGAACTAATACTCATCTCACAGCTCTGGCTGCCCTCAGTGCTCATTGTCTCCTATCCAGTCTTCGGCACCTCAATTACTGCCACCAGGTGCTGAAATCCTGACGTCTTCAGCAAAGGAGGCTGGAGAGGTAAGGAGAAAGGTGAGTATTAGGTTTTAAGCTCTTTTTTAAAACCTTTTGTCAGGCCTTCATGAGTTCAGCTGGCTGCCATTATGCTGAATCATAAAGAGTAAATTTAAAAAATCACTATGGAGAATGCACATTTTTGTAAAATTTGAGTAGAATTCAATTCCACACTAATAAATTTGCCCATTTGTACTTGAAACCCAGTGCCTCCGGTCCTAATTTGAGTTTTAGGGTATGTGCACACGTTCAGGTTTTTTTTGCATTTTTTACGTGTTTTTTTGCGATAAAAATGCTATAAAAACTCATTAAAAATGCATACATTATGCATCCTATCATTTAGAATGCATTCTGCATGTTTTGTGCACATGGTGCGTTTTTTTCCACGAAAAAAACGCATTGCGATAAAAAAAAGCAGCATGTTCATTAATTTTGCGGATTTTCTGCGTTTTTCCCGCTGTTCATTAATTTTGCGGATTTTCTGCGTTTTTCCCGCTGTTCATTAATTTTGCGGATTTTCTGCGTTTTTCCCGCTGTTCTATGCATTGGGAAAAACCACAAAAAAAATACAAAAAACGCATCAAAAACGCGAAAAAAAACACGGAAAAAAATGCATGTGGATTTCTGGCAGAAATGTCCGTTTTTTTGTCAGGAAAATTTCTGCAAGAAATCCTGACGTGTGCACATACCCTTAACCTACTTTATCTGGAGATGGTGCAAACAGAAAAAGGAAAAGGAAGAACCAAGATTGTGGTCAACGGTAATGATAAGGTTTTTTTAATCTATTATGCAAATATTATGCCATGGATGAGCAACAAAATGCTAAAATAAGGTGCATATCAAAATGTCAATTATAGTGTTACACTGATTTACAAAATAAAAACAATGCATATGTAATGCTGCAAAAGCTACTACAAGCATGATATAAAAAGGGTCTATGTAACACTCACATTTTTGTAAATATTTAATTATATCTTTTCATGGTACAACACTGAAGATATGACACTGTGATGCAATGTAAAGTAGTCAGTATTCAGCTTGTATAACAGTGTAAATTTGGTGTTCCCTCTAACTCAACACATAGTACATTTTTCATTCATGGTTCCCTCCATTAACTGTAGCTCCCCACAGCTGTCAGCACTTATGCAGCCCCAAACCATGACATTCCCACCACCATGCTTGACTGTAGGAAAGACACACTTGTCTTTGTACTTCTCACCTGGTTGCCGTAACACCTGTACATGGTTCCAGTAATCCATGTCCTAGTCTGCTTGTCTTCAGCAAACTGTTTGCGAGCTTTCTTCTGCATCATCTTTGGAAGAGGCTTCCTTCCTTTTGGGATCAGCACTGATACGCTGACCCACCCACGTTAACCTCTGCAGCAATGCTGATAATGCTCATACATCTATCTTGAAAAGACAACCTCTGGATATGATGCTGAGCACATGCACTCAACTTCTTTGGTCGACCATAGCGAGGCCTGTTTTGAGTGGAACCTGTATTGTTAAACCGCTGTATGGACTTGGCCACCGTGCTACAGCTCATTTTCAGAATATTGGCAATCTTCCTATAGTTTAGGCCATCTTTTTATTTAGAGGAACAATTCTTTTTTTCTGATCCTCAGAGAGTTCTTTGCCATGAGGTGCCATGTAGAACTTCCAGTGACCAATATGAGAGAGTGTTAGAGCGATCACACCAAATTTGACACTCCTGCTCCCCATTCACACCTGAGACCTTGTAACACTAATAGCCATTTTCTAATATGGGTGTATTTACTTTTGTTGCCAGTGCTTTAAACATTAAAGGCTGTGTATTGAGTTGCTTAGAGGGCACACCAAATTTACATTGTTAGACAAGCTATACACTGACTATTTTACATTGTATGAAAGTGTCATATCTTCAGTTTTGTCCCATGAAAAGATATAAAAAATTTGCTAAATTTTGGTTGTACCCACTTTTGTGATATACTGTATAAATGAATCACAACAGTCCTTAAAAATAAGACCCCATAAAGGTTGCAAATAAATTACAAAAAGGCAAAAGAATGACTTGAACAGAATATGGTATGAATGTGGATGCTGTGATGCAATATACATGTTAGAGGTATTAGAAAAAAATATATACTGTATACTGGATGTATTCTGCATTAATAACATGAATGTGCAATTAAGTTCATAATAGTTGAATATGTACATGGGGTAAATCTCATAGATACCACCAGTATTGTATATACATATATTTTACAGTAAAGTGCATTTGCAAGGTGATACCTTTGTTGTACATACTGTATATAGAGATGTAAAGTGTCTGATGATTGTTTGATCAGAAATGTAACACATCTATTGTTGTAAACAGTCAAATTAAAAGAAATCAAAATGAATACCTTAGTTCATAAATGCAGCTTGCAGAGCTTTGCGCCCACCCCTATGCTTCTTTTGGCGTACCTTTTTCAGGGAGCACCCACACTGCATATTATTTCTATAATAAAAACTTTTATCATCACCACTCACCGCAATCTCTGTTTTCCCTTTTTCTTATTCTGTTCGGGTTATAATAAGAATCATCCCTACATTAGATCCAGGGCTTAATGTGCACAAAAATGTCTCTTTATTATTATACTAGATGGAGGCCTGTTGCTATCGCATCGGGAGGGCTGTAATGTCACGATGGGGGCAGGCTTTGTAGCATTGAGAATCTCTCCCCCATGTAATCACCCACCTATCTACTGTCTCTTTCTCCATGTGCTGACTTCTCCCATCTGTGCTCTCTTCTTTCACCTGTCTACCTCTTGTGCTATCCCCCTTGTCTCATTTGCCCATTGTTGTCTTCGACGTTGTGCCTTTGCTGCTTTCCTTTCATTGTCATTGGCCTACTTTTTAGGAGGAGCCATGTTGGCATTGATATTTGCTTTTTAAAGGAGTTTTCCCACGAATGAAAGTTCATTTAAAAAAATTGTCTCTGTCTGACCGTGTACAGAACATACCACATCTCCTGGGCAGGGGAGGAAGCAAAAGACAATACTGACATTACAGCAGGAGATTGCAGATGATACATTTTGTGAGGTAAAGTATTGTTTAATAATAGTCAGTGAAATATTTTACCTGACAAAATGAATCCTCTGTGACAGATAGCGGCGGTCACATACCAACTGCGCATGCACTCCTGTACAAAGATGGCGGCGGTCAGTGAATCATTCGGCTGATCCCGGCAGTGGCGTTCTCGCAGCGGTGTGTTAGGGGTCAAGTTCCTGCCTCTGCACAGGGGGAATCTCGGGCCATCTCCGCTGCAGTCTCCCATTCTTCTCCTGCCACAGTGGAGCCTGCTCAGCGGAAACGTTGGTCCCTGCGTCTCGCTCAGTCTGACAAAGAGTTACTGCTGCCTTTCCTGCTTCTGCCATTGAAGTCAGTGCTGGGCAGCGGCGAGCAGATGCTTCTGGGACTAAGTCCTGCTTTTCTCATTCTGAGCATGCCCAGAGTAAGATCTCTCAGTGGAGATCGAGGGTCACATGATCAGATACTGCAGCTAAGGCCATTGGTCCTTCAGGAAGGTCCTGTAGGTGCTCATGCTCTGTGGCAGCCTCTCATTGGTCCTTCTAGGAAGGTCCTGTACATGCTGCAACTATTTAAGGCTTGCATGACCGCACGGCCATGCGCTAGTATTGTTCTTTGTTATGTGCTTTACGCCAGTGTGGTCACGTGAGAGTGTGTTCAGGGACCCGGCTGAAATAAGCCCATAGAATGCTGGCACCTCTGGCAAGGAGTTTGTGTTTGTATGTATTCAGGGACCTGGCTTAAATAAGCCCCTAGAATGCTGGCACCTCCGGCGAGGAGTTTTGTGTGCATGCGTGACCACTGACTGCTCTCTGATTGGGCAGTTAGCCTGTGCCTCTGTGAAGTCTAACAGGACACAGTGCTTTGCTTTCACGGCTACTCGGTGAATTAACTGAGTTAGTCCATACCGCCATATAGTGCCGCCATTTGCTAGCAGCAGGTACTCCTGCACGGTGGACCCCGGGCTGCGAACGCACCAATATCAATAAAAACATCTCTATTTACTTGGTGCGTTCCGCTAGCCCTAACACGGTGTTATGCTGGTGGTAACGTGCAAGAGGCTGCACACGGCGTATACAGTGTGTATGTGTGTGTTGCATATGGCATATACAGAGTGTGTGTGTGATGCGTACGGTGTATACAGTGTGTGTGTGTGGTGCGACAGTGTTCTGCTGGTGGTACCGTGCAAGAGGCTGGTACCACCAGCAGTCTCCATATTGAGACACCCATCACTTGGGTGTCCCAATATGGCGGTCGTTGAATCATTCGGCTGATCCCAGCAGTGGCGTGCTCGCAGCGGTGTTATGCTGGTGGTACCACGCAAGAGGCTGCACACGGCGTATTCAGTGTGTATGTGTGTGTTGCATACGGCATATACAGAATGTGTGTGGTGCGTACGGCGTATACAGTGTGTGTGTGTGTGTGTGGTGCGACGTTGTTCCGCTGGTGTTACCGTGCAAGAGGCTGGTACCACCAGCAGTCTCCATATTGAGACAAACATCACTTGGGTGTCCCAATATGGCGGTCGTTGAACTTCGCCTCTTGGAATTCTGGGATCCGGACACATCTGGATGGAACAGGCTGTCAAGACATTACAAGGTAAATATATCTTTGATATCAAATATACAGTGCTCACAAATGTACGCCTTGTTGTGTCTTTGCTATTCTCTTATTTATCTGGAGATACAGAGTGAAGATGGCCATAGATATTCAATAATAATTCAACAATAATTTTGACTTCATCATAAGATGTAATTTTTATTTTAATACAAGCAGCCAAATTTGGCTAACTGTGCATGAATTTTCTTATTTGGCCTTACTTGAAGAGTGGTGTTTTTAAGTAAAAATATTATTATTATATTTATATTCTCTACAAATTTGGGGAAATCTAGAGCTCTTTGGGAATAAAATGAAATTACTTTTAGTTACATTCATTTATAAATATCTACTTTGTGACATATCTTAAAGTGAACAGAATTATTAAATTTTTATATAACGGGGGTCAGATCTAATAGATAGGTAGATGCTATTTTCCTGCGCAGTGTCGATTTCTACCAGCACAGAAGGCTCCTGCTGGCGATTTACTGATTTTTACTGATGTCACACTGACAAAGCAGCGGCTTGTCTTCCACTCTGCTCTATTAATATGGTGACAGCTGATGTCATGCTAATTGACAGCCATCTCCCCGCTGACTTACTGTAGGGAGCCTGCTGTCAATCAGCATGTCATCTGCAGTCACACCCCACCGATAGAGCAGCCTGGAAGATGAAGAGCTCCTCTGTTGATGTGGAGCAGCTGAATTGTAGGTGATGGGTAGAATAGGTGTCACGCTGCTGCAATGCAGGTAGGTGCAGGCTCCACTAGATGGCAGTAGAGTGGAAGCAGGACTGCACCTATACAGAGCTGGCCTGCAGTGCAGCAGTGATGTTACTGCAGCGCCCCAGAGTCCTGGTCGTTGCAGTACTGTGGCTCCGCCGCTAAGGGGGGCTATGGTACGTCTGATGGCACTGAAGGAGTTCATCTGACCAGGTATCACAGACACCAATACATTTCACAGTCGGGCCTCCAAAGGGAGCTAAGGGTGCTATTTATTAGGCCACTCCTCACCATTGTGGGTAAACTGGGGGTCAGGCAGGAAGTTAGCTCAGAAAGCTGACTGGGTTGGAACCAGGCAACACCTTGTGGCAGAGGGTGTTGTGGGAGAAGATTCGGTAGGGTCCCTGTCAGGGGTGGGATCCTGACAGAGGCCTGGCTACAAGAAGGAATGTAACGGGACCGTGCCTGCTCAGCATAGCGGCGGTGCCCAAGGAAGGATGAGAAGCAAGATAGATTGTGCTGAGTGAGAAACGAGATCAAAGCAAGAAGGAGAATACCAGTAGGAGTCGTGCTGTGAGACCGAGGCAACATCCTACTGAGGCGCACAACCGGCGGCCGGAACGTCGAGGGAGTATTACAAAATCCAGCTTCAGGCAATACTCTAAAACCAAAGGCAGGACAGTCAGTCTAAGGCGGGCTGTCTCACCCAAATCACCTATGCAGTCTTGGGGGGCAACTTGTGCAGAGGGGCGACTCTAGGGTCCCGGAAGAGCTCCAAGCCTACCCGTCATACGGGTGCCGTCCTAACCGCAACATCAGGGAGGGACGGAGGATTAGCAGAACATCATCTAATCGAGTTGTGAGGGAACTTAAGAAACAGACACAACAGTTGTGGGGACTTTCCGTAAGCACAGCAGGGAAGGACCGCAACACCTAGCGCTAGAAGGAAGGCACAGATTTCCACCTGTGAAGAGAACTCTGGAGGTGCCATTGGACCGGCCGGACTTGCGCTGCCTGGTTATCCGGATTCCGGACTGAGGACCCAGAGATCTTCAGTAAAGAGGTAAAGAGACTGCAACCTGGTGTCCTCGTTATTTACTACGACCTACACTGCACCGCAACACCACCATCTACATCCACGTCTAACATTCACTGTACGCCCCTCAGCAGGGTCACGGACCGGGCCTAGCCACCGTGACAACCCCAGAGCAGAGACTCAGAGGCCCGGTACCGGGTACCCCTCGGCCCTGCGGCAGTGGGGGCGCTACAACTTGGCGTCACGAACAGGATCTACTTAAGCCTGAAGAATCAGGTCATGTGTGCCTTGGAACTGTGATTTATTGTGCTTGGACTGTACTTTATTGCAAAGACTGTGCTGTGCCACTTGCCGCCAAACTCCGCCACCATTACAGCGCTGAGGAGAGCGCAGGAGAAGAAGAGGGGCGTGAAGTGGGCGTGAACAAGCTGAAGAGCGCGAAAGACAATGGCCGCCCAGTCGAAATATTTCTGCACTGTGAGGACGTGTCCGTCAGCAGCGGAGATCCGCCTCCTGATCCTCAATGGAGGGCGGAGACCAAGAAAACGACACCACCCACGAAGGAGAGATCGGGAAAAAGACCAGGAAGCGACCCACGTGGAGGACGCCATGGCCAGCAGCTCTGAACCCGAATGTGGGGTGGAAGCAGAAGTCTCCCCCAACTACCCAGATGAGCACAGCAGCCCGTTCTCCGTGGACAGCACTGAACTCCTGCAGGTCGAGATGGAGAGCTTACTCGACCAGCTCCTTCAGTTGAATGTGAAGGCCCAGGCTCCGCACCAGGCGACGCCGGACCACAGTCTCCTAGCGTCAGATCCGATACTGCTGCCGGGGCCCTCGCTGACATCGCCGGACGAACCTGCCGCGGAGGAGGAGCCCGCATCGGCTGGTGAGTCCGCCGACCCTATTCCACCGGCCGAGGGCTTACTAGTAGGCCCTGTTGCGGCACCCCCTCTCCCTGGGACCCATAGACTTCAGCGCCTGTTGCCATGGGAGGAGCCCACGGGTATGGAACACCGCATGAAAGCCCCGCTTCGACCCACTGCTCTGCTGTGTGAAGTCCGTGCAGAGCGCACAGTGTGCCACTGGGAGAACCCAGGGTCCAACCTTATGGGGTTCCCCGGGGTGAAGACACGGGAAGGGGAGATGGTGCAGGCCCTGAGTTGGGAGGAATACCAGGCCCAGCTGGAACGGCAGTGGAAGGAGAAGGAAAAGGAGTACCAGGCCGGGCTGGAGGCCTACCATCAGAAAGACTTGGCGGCCAAGGACCGGGCCCGCAAAGACCCCACCGCTCACCAGGCCCCGCGCAGACAGGGCATCATCACCACCTTCAAGCTCCGCGGAGGCTGGGGCTTCATTAAAGAGCCGGGCCTGTATGCGGAGGTGTTTGTGAACCGGAGGGATGTTGAGTCGCACCTCAGAGAGGGCCACCCAGGCCGGGATCTCTACCCAGGGGGCGGGGTTAGTTACACCAGGCACTTTGGGGAAAAGGGGTGGTTTGCCCTGAACGTCCACAAGAGGCAGAACCCTGTGACGCCCCCGATTAAGGTGCCAGTGAAGCTGACCCCTGTAGCAAAGGTGCCCCCATGTGGCCAGCCCATGATCACCACCCGGACCACTGAGGTCACCCCAACGTGCACTATGGTCAAGACCACAACGTGCAGCATCGTCACCTCAACCACCATCGTGGCCAAGGAGGTGCCTTCTCGGGTGGGTGGTGCCTCTGCTGCTCCAGCATCAAAGACAGTGGGTACACAAACCCCCAGATGGGACAGTACTCCACCTTACGCAGTACCAGGCGGCGGGCAATATTCTAAGGGATTGCCTCCGCCGGTGCTGCCCCCTGATTGGTTTAAGTAAGCAGGAATGCTTTATTGATTGTAAATAGTTATTGTTCTACTGTTTTGCTGCTAAAACCCGTCCAGGGTTAACTCTTAAAGGGATCCCTTTGTTGACCCGGGATCCCTATTGCTTTTGGTTATTTCTATTCTCTTCTTTGTTATCAAGAACTGCCGCAATCATGAACAGTGCATGATACAAACTGCTTGTAAATAGTTTGCACCTTCTTAAAGGTGCTCCCTACTGGTTTTACTTAAAGAAGGACTCTTTGTGAAGATACCGCATCAGAGCCTTTGCTGAGTATGGACTGGTAGTTTGAGAAGATGTGCTACCTCATAAAGACTTGGTCCCCTCATAAAGGGGATGTTCATGTATTGCGCTGATGAACCGTATTGCCTTAAGACAGTTGGGTGGCAATAATGAAATAGAAAAAGGAAAAGGAGCACTCACCGTCCATGCAAAATCCTTTATTCGAGTGGCATTACATTAAAATAGCGGAGCATTGCAGGGAGGAGATGTGGAAGAGGACGACGGCCGTTTCACGCTCACTGCGCTTCTACGGGTCCGAGTTGGGTGGCAATAATGTCTTGGAAAGAGAAAGTAATAATGTTGATATGAACACGTTAAATGTACCTAACTAGTTAAATGTGAAAAGTGTTTGATAATGTTGATGGAAGAACGAGGACAGGAAGTGAACCCGTAGGGGTTAGTGGTGAGTCCTCTTAGGAGCCAGATAGAGATGGCTCAGTGATTTCAAACTGAAGGTAAATGTTATGTTCTATACTGTGTATAGTAGTTGAAAAGGCAGTAGGCCCGGGCTGAAAGGGGCGGTCCTGTAAAGAAAGGAGAGGCAGTAGGTCTGGAGCCGTTAGGACAGGCGGTCCTGCAGACATCAAGTAGGAGAATGTAGCACAGTTGCTTAAGCCTTATAATGTGTTATAAGAAGGTCTTTAGTGGATTCAGAGTGCACGTCCTTAAAGGCAATGTTAAATTATTGCTCAAAGATTTGCACTAAGTAGAATACCCGGTTGGGTGAGAAAAGTTATTTATACTAAGTTATTCAAAGTATTTAACCATGTTTGTAACGTTCAAGTGTCCTCACCTCCCATAAAGGGAAGCTCTGTTCAAATATGCTTATTGTTATTGCACTCACAAAATTGTATGTCTTTTTTTGCTAACCTGTATTGTTTTCTTCCCAGTCCCGGAGTACTGGATTTAACCGGGGGGGAGTGCAGTGCCCCAGAGTCCTGGTCGTTGCAGTACTGTGGCTCCGCCGCTAAGGGGGGCTATGGTACGTCTGATGGCACTGAAGGAGTTCATCTGACCAGGTATCACAGACACCAATACATTTCACAGTCGGGCCTCCAGGGGGAGCTAAGGGTGCTATTTATTAGGCCACTCCTCACCATTGTGGGTAAACTGGGGGTCAGGCAGGAAGTTAGCTCAGAAAGCTGACTGGGTTGGAACCAGGCAACACCTTGTGGCAGAGGGTGTTGTGGGAGAAGATTCGGTAGGGTCCCTGTCAGGGGTGGGATCCTGACAGAGGCCTGGCTACAAGAAGGAATGTAACGGGACCGTGCCTGCTCAGCATAGCGGCGGTGCCCAAGGAAGGATGAGAAGCAAGATAGATTGTGCTGAGTGAGAAACGAGATCAAAGCAAGAAGGAGAATACCAGTAGGAGTCGTGCTGTGAGACCGAGGCAACATCCTACTGAGGCGCACAACCGGCGGCCAGAACGCCGAGGGAGTATTACAAAATCCAGCTTCAGGCAATACTCTAAAACCAAAGGCAGGACAGTCAGTCTAAGGCGGGCTGTCTCACCCAAATCACCTATGCAGTCTTGGGGGGCAACTTGTGGAGAGGGGCGACTCTAGGGTCCCGGAAGAGCTCCGAGCCTACCCGTCATACGGGTGCCGTCCTAACCGCAACATCAGGGAGGGACGGAGGATTAGCAGAACATCATCTAATCGAGTTGTGAGGGAACTTAAGAAACAGACACAACAGTTGTGGGGACTTTCCGTAAGCACAGCAGGGAAGGACCGCAACACCTAGTGCTAGAAGGAAGGCACAGATTTCCACCTGTTAAGAGAACTCTGGAGGTGCCATTGGACCGGCCGGACTTGCGCTGCCTGGTTATCCGGATTCCGGACTGAGGACCCAGAGATCTTCAGTAAAGAGGTAAAGAGACTGCAACCTGGTGTCCTCGTTATTTACTACGACCTACACTGCACCGCAACACCACCATCTACATCCACGTCTAACATTCACTGTACGCCCCTCAGCAGGGTCACGGACCGGGCCTAGCCACCGTGACAACCCCAGAGCAGAGACTCAGAGGCCCGGTACCGGGTACCCCTCGGCCCTGCGGCAGTGGGGGCGCTACATTACCACAGGTGGCAGCAGAATAGTTAAAACAAGCTGGGTCAAATCCTAGACTGTAGCGCAGTACCAAAGGAATAAGCAAACTTGCTGTCAGAGACAAGCCAGGGAGTCAGTAACGATCAAGAGCGGATAAGACAAAAGACAGAAGCAGGTCAGGATACAAGCCAAGTCAAAACCAGGGAGTCAGCATACTAATGGGAAACACGGAGTCAAGAAGAGAATATGGAAAAACAGAGACACGGGTTCAGCCAGCAATGCAGCAGGAGAAATCAGAGCAATCAGAGTCAGCTACAGCAGCACTTGGCAAAAACTATAAAGGTACCTTCACATTAAGCGACGCTGCAGCGATAGCGACAACGATGCCGATCGCTGCAGCATCACTGTTTGATCGCTGGAGAGCTGTCACACAGACCGCTCTCCAGCAACCAACGATGCCGAGGTCCCCGGGTAACCAGGGTAAACATCGGGTTACTAAGCGCAGGGCCGCGCTTAGTAACCCGATGTTTACCCTGGTTACCAGCGTAAAATGTAAAAAAAACAAACAGTACATACTTACATTCGCGTCCCCCGGCGTCCGCTTCCTGCACTGACTGAGCGCCGGCCCTAACAGCAGAGCGGTGACGTCACCGCTGTGCTGTACTTTCACTTTCACTTTACGGCGCTCAGTCGGTGTGGGAAGTGGATGCCGGGGGACGCGAAGGTGAGTATGTAGTTTGTTTTTTTACATTTTACACTGGTAACCAGGGTAAACATCGGGTTACTAAGCGTGGCCCTGCGCTTAGTAACCCGATGTTTACCCTGGTTACCAGTGTAAAACATCGCTGGTATCGTTGCTTTTGGTGTCAAACACGACGATACACGCCGGTCTGACGACCAAATAAGTTCTGAACTTTGTTCAACGACCAGCGATATCACAGCAGGATCCTGATCGCTGCTGCGTGTCAAACTAAACGATATCGCTAGCCAGGACGCTGCAACGTCACGGATCGCTAGCGATATCGTTTAGTGTGAAGGTACCTTAACTGACATCGTCTGCAGGAAGCAGCGATGATAAATAGCCAACCTTAACCAATACAGAGGCTAAGAAAGGTTGACTCTTGACATGACCAGACCGGGAAAAAGAGAAAACAGGACTCAAAACCTGGTCTGGAACATGACAATAGGCAGTTAGTTGGCTCTGTCAGTACTACCCACCTGTTAGTTTTTAGGTCCATATTTAAAAAAAAAACAGTACTAGTAGTGTTGAGCGATACCGTCCGATACTTGAAAGTATCGGTATCGGAAAGTATCGGCCGATACCGGCAAAGTATCGGATCCAATCCGATACCGATACCCGATACCAATACAAGTCAATGGGACTCAAGTATCGGACGGTATCCCTGATGGTTCCCAGGGTCTGAAGGAGAGGAAATCTCCTTCAGGCCCTGGGATCCATATTAATGTGTAAAAGAAAGAATTAAAATAAAAAATATTGCTATACTCACCTCTCCGATGCAGCCTGGACCTCAGCGAGGGAACCGGCAGCGTTGTTTGCTTAAAATTCGCGCTTTTCCTTCCTTACGTGAAGTCCCGGCTTGTGATTGGTCGCGTGCCGCCCATGTGGCCGCGACGCGACCAATCACAGCAAGCCGTGACGTAATTTTAGGTCCTTCAGGATTTTAAAAATACGTTCTGGCTTGTGATTGGTCGCGTCGCGGTCACATGGGCGACGCGACCAATCACAAGCCGTGACGTCACGGGAGGCTGGACACGCGCGCATTTTAAAATGCGCGCTTGTCCTGCCTCCCGTGACGTCCCGGCTTGTGATTGGTCGCGTCGCCCATGTGGCCGCGACGCGACCAATCACAAGCCAGAACGTAATTTTAAAATCCTGAAGGACCTAAAATTACGTCACGGCTTGCTGTGATTGGTCGCGTCGCGGCCACATGGGCGGCACGCGACCAATCACAAGCCGGGACTTCACGTAAGGAAGGAAAAGAGCGAATTTTAAGCAAACAACGCTGCCGGTTCCCTCGCTGAGGTCCAGGCTGCGTCGGAGAGGTGAGTATAGCAATATTTTTTTATTTTAATTCTCTCTTTTACACATTTTTACATTAATGTTGTTTCGATACCGATACCCGATACCACAAAAGTATCGGATCTCGGTATCGGAATTCCGATACCCGCAAGTATCGGCCGATACCCAATACTTGCGGTATCGGAATGCTCAACACTAAGTACTAGACAACTTTCTTAAAGATTTTATTCCCCACTGTAAAATGTATAACTTTGTATGTACTTTTCAGTATATATGGCGGAATGGTCTTTGAGCACCTCCAGAGATAAAGGCTGTTGTGTAATTACTACTGTTGTGCAATCCCTTATAGCTATACCTTTCTTATTCGTATAGTAATTTATAAACTAAACCTAATATCTTCACCTTTTAGCACTCCACAATTCAACAACTTGTTTTGTGGAGGGAAAGTTTGTTTTTAAGCTTAAAGGTACCGTCACATTAAGCGACGCTGCAGCGATAGGACAACGATGCCGATCGCTGCAGCGTCGCTGTTTGGTCGCTGGAGAGCTGTCACACAGACCGCTCTCCAGCGACCAACGATGCCGAGGTCCCCGGGTAACCAGGGTAAACATCGGGTTGCTAAGCGCAGGGCCGCGCTTAGTAACCCGATGTTTACCCTGGTTACCATCGTAAAAGTAAAAAAAAAAACAGTACATACTCACCTGCGCGTCCCCCGGCGTCCGCTTCCCTGCACTGTGTGAGCGCCGGCCCTAACAGCAGAGCGGTGACGTCACCGCTGTGCTTTTACTTTCACTTTAGTGCCGGCGCTCAGTCAGAGCAGGAAGTGGACAGCGGGGGACGCGAAGGTGAGTATGTACTGTTTGTTTTTTTTACTTTTACACTGGTAACCAGGTTAAACATCGGGTTACTAAGCGCGGCCCTGCGCTTAGTAACCCGATATTTACCCTGGTTACCAGCGTAAAACATCGCTGGTATTGTTGCTTTTGGTGTCAAACCTGACGATAAACGCCGGTCGGACGACCAAATAAAGTTCTGAACTATTCAACGACCAGCGATATCACAGCAGGATCCTGATCGCTGCTGCGTGTCAAACTAAACAATATCGCTAGCCAGGACGCTGCAACGTCACAGATCGCTAGCGATATCGTTTAGTGTGAAGGTACCTTAAGAATACAATACACTTCCCAAGTTGCAAATTTCCAGAGTGAGCTATTTGTAGCTATGGTACTCGATTAAAGATTTCAGCTTGGAAGTTTTCTGAATTGTAAATACTGCTGTTGTCTATAGCACAGGCTATAACTCAGGATTAGTTACACTATATCTATAAAAAGTCATTGTAATTTGTAAGACATTCATGCTTCACAATTTGTCCTGCTTTTTTACCATTAAAAAATAAAGTCTATCTATGGGCTGATTAAAGCAGGATAAATGTTATTTTTCTTTGGGGAAGACAAATTTCAGGGGCTCTAAAGGATATACCAGTAATATATGGCTTCAGATAGATATTGGGTATGAACTGTCACCTTCTACGTGCTGAACAGGATAAAGAGCCTATTTTATTATACCAAGAAAACCATAGTTCTTCATCTATGTTCATGCTATATTACCTGATTTTTTTTTAGAGCGATTTCCCTTTTATGGCTTTTTCGCATGTCTAGGCATAATCCTATTGTACTATTTAGCCGACTTTTCAGACTCTCTACAACATTTAAATCCAGACAAGGATAATACCATTTACTGGTCCCTGGAGGTACATGGGCTACATTCTGATGTGCATTATACCTGACCCTCTTTCAATAAAACAATATTATGCAAAAGAAATCCATTAGAAAAATCTTTTAGTAGCGTTTCAGTGTGCACTTATGTCCACGTCAGGGTAATTTTCTTGAAAATTCCTTGATTCTGAGGTGTCTTTGAAGTTCTCACAAATATATGTCATGCATTATTAGATAAAAAATACCCTTTAGAGAAAATCTATCATGTCAAAGTCCACGTTTTGATCGCAGTAAAGTAACATATTTTACGCTGAAAGTACAATTCTTATTTCCTGCAGGTTAAAAATATTATCAATGTAAAGTTTTAATTACATATATAATAATAACATATTATGGCTTGTCATAATCATCCGGAGAATATTTTTTACTCCTAAAGGAACAAACAGTATCAATAAAGATAGGAAAATAGAAAAAATTGGAGTCCGGCTCATGAGTCATGAGTAAGACTGCCTAGTGCAGTTGAAACGCGTCGACTGGGTCATGTTGACCATGTAAATTTTCTTTTTGTATGCACTATATTTTGTTTTGAAAAATAAAAAGAAAAGGAAAATTCACTCCTGTTGAGCCGAACTCCAATTTTTTCTATTTTCCTTGATGTGAGGCCAGGGCGAGGCCGGTGTCTGAGCCCCAGGTGGATGAGCATAGAGCAACTGGGTGAGCTGGAATCAAGTTTCTATAATCAATAAAGATACCCATTTATTTCCAGGTCAATAGGCCCATTTGCACACAACTTTATTTACAATATTTTTCAAAGTAATCCTGGTTATCCTGTCTACCTCAATGGGGCCATGCATAATGATATACATGTGGACAACATTTTTCGTGCCCTTCTGTTAAACACAAAATACAATGGTCACTGGAATAACTTTGAAACTGGCAAGTAATTTTCAATTTAAATTAACTGAATAATGAAAATCAAACATTGCTTTTAAATTGTGGCTTAATAAAGAAATTTAAAAAAATGAAAATTACCTGGACAAAAATGATGGTACCATTAGAAAAGATTGAGAATAATTTGAACATAGGGACATGTTAAACTAAGGTGTCTACGAACTTGTAATCAGTCAGTCTGTCTCCTAAAAGGCATGCTGCCGCTTCCGTTCCTATAGATGGTGTGTGTGAAGGACCTGCGATGATGTCGCGGTCTTGTGATTGGTCGCGTGACCGCTCATGTGACCGCTCACGTGACTGCGACGTCATCGAAGGTCCTGCACACACACACCATCTATAGGAACGGACGCCGCTGAGGAGATCGGCTGTCTGCAGGTGAGTATAACCATTTTTTTAATTTTTTTTTATTTTTAAACATTCTATCTTTTACTATTGATGCTGCATAGGCAGCATCTATAGTAAAAAGTTGGTCACACTTGTCAAACACTATGTTTGACAAGTGTGACCAACCTGTCAGTCAGTTTTCCAAGCGATGCTACAGATCACTTGGAAAACTTTAGCATTCTGCAAGCTAATTTCGCTTGCAAAATGCTAAAAAAGCCACACAAAAAAACGGAAAAAAAATGCAAAAAAAAATGCGGATTTCTTGCAGAAAATTTCCGGTTTTCTTCAGGAAATTTCTGCAGGAAATCCTGACGTGTGCACATACCCTAAAGGTAAAGGTCATGAGATAATATCTAAACAGCTTGATATCCCTATTACTACAGTTACACATATTCAGAAAATTTTATTTTAAACTGTAGCCAACCTTCCTGAACAAGAACACAAAAGCTACAGTCATGACAAATTGAAGCGATAAATAATATGAATGATAACCAAATAACAATTTCCAAAGAGATTGGAAGTGAACTCCTAGGTCAAGATCCATCAGTGGCAGATCGCACCATGTGTCACTCTCTTGAACAAAGTGAACTTCATGGAAGACAACCGAGAAGGAATCCACTGTTGAAATGAAATCATAAAAAACTGAGACCAGAATGTGCCAAAATACATATTGACAAGCCACAATGTTTCTGGGAGAATGTACGTTGGACAGATGAAACAAATCTGGAGCGTCTTGGCAAGTCTCATTATCTCTGTGTTCAGACTCAAAAATGAAGGATAAAAAGAAAAGAACATTATATCTATTGTGAATAGCTGAGTAGGTTTGGTTATGTTTTGGGGCTGCTTTGCTGCATCTGGCACAGGGTGTGTTGAATATGTGCAGGGTACAATAAAATCTGAAGACTATTGTCATAGATAATATAAAAAATCTTTGAGGTCCCTCATATCCCCCATCCCTTTTTTCTTTCATCTACCATTTGGAGAACGGGGGCTAGCACTCTGTGCTGCCTTTATGTAAGTGGTACACAGAGATGGGAAGGGGCTTAATTAAAATGCGAGGATTCCTCTTTATGCCCAGGTGACTGAAGAGAATGAGTATTATCCACAGAGACAGAGACAGGAAAAGGTTATTAGGATCTGAATAAATTAAAGGAAGATTTCACACCCTTTTCAAATAGCCGTGGTCACTGCAGGTACAATAAACGAGCAGACAGTGTGTCGCCGGGAGTATATATAGAATATTGGAATTTCTATACATCCGATATTGATGAGACATATATTTTCAGCACCGGAATAACTAGGCCAAAAATACACATATTTTCTCTTAATTATAACCCCTGCCAAAAGGCCCCAAATCCATAGGGGCCATATTTCCACCAGCAAATAGGCCATGTTTGGTCTCTAAATGTAGATAAAATCCCGATACAAAAGAGGACACCAGTCTCAAACTTCTGCGATCGCACTATGAGAAGTTATTGCATAAATTGGGATTTCTTAAAATCACGAAGGGCTAATATACCAGTCCACAACCGGGCCCTTGTGTCATCACAAAGGGAAATGTGGGTGGGACTCATGGTCTGATAAAAGATCAATCACAATTATCATCCATGTTCATGCAGAGAGCTACATATCCTGTGTATGAAGGGACCCCATTTTTTAACTGCCAAATCAAAGCAATCTCCTTCGGCTAAACTGAATCGTTTCTGTGATCGGTGTAGTAAGTTCTCCTGTTAATCCCTTTTTATTTTCTGTAACTGTTTATGATGCATATTATTTTGTTCCCCTAGTAAACTCTTTTTTTGTATATTTTTCATAAACACTGCCTCTCTTTGGATTAAATATAAAATGTAATAGTTCTGTTCCTTCTGTTCTGTAAACTATGCCTCAAAGTCATAAGCTACCGTACGGAGTCTAATTGACCGAAACAGATTAGTGGTGGCAGCGAGTAGTCTAGAATTATCAGAGCGTTAGCTGTTACCATACCGGGTTATATACGCCTATTCCATTTGTAGGAATCTGGAGGTGTATATGCCGTATGCTCACCATTAATTTTTCGATAGCCAGACTAGTGGTGCGAACAGGCTGCATCCTTCTCCGCCAATCGTATAATTGTCCAGAAGATAGGGAGCAGCAGAGAGCGGTTCACTCCAAAGATCACAGTGGGTGGTACTTGTGACATTCCCGGCCTGTGATATCAGGGATTCATGGGATTAAGAAAGTCTAGACAAATTAATTCTTACTGACAAATTGGTGGCAATGGTGGGATTTTACAGAAGATCAGTGATCTGGTTTGAGAAATCTTTCCTGACACTGAAAACTTGCCTGATTCTTGTGAGAATTCTATGCAAGGTTTTAAGGAATCAGACTCAGTGTTTTAATATTTTTTAATCCAGGACATTACTGTATATGTAGCAGTTACACCCCCTCTTGTTTTTATGTCCTATCTTTTGCGTGACAATGATGACTACGGTAGGAGAGTCCTGGTATAACCAGCAGATCAAGGATACTCTTATTGCCCTCTGCGCACTGAGATAGTGTGACGTTCTAGACGAAGAGAGAGAGTGGACCCTCAAGGTCACGGTGCAGACAGGCCCAAGGACGAGCGACCCCGGGGAGGAGCTACCCCTATACAGGGATAGTGGGGAACAGGCCCAAGGGGGTCAGCACCGCAACAGCTGGTACAAGAGGGACGGCTCAGAAAAGGACGGAGGAGAGGGTAATAAATCAAGGCTGAAAAGAGAGAGGTAGGGAGACGAGGTACGGAACAAAAGAGACTGGACTGAAACAAAGGGACACGGGGGAGCAAACAGGGAAATAGCCAAAAATGACAAATGACAGAAGCTAGGCGTGAGCAGGCAGGAAGGGAGCAAGACCTAACACCGAGTACAAAAGCACAACAGTAATCAGGCGCCGCCATTATGGAGAGGACGCCAGATAAAGGTAAAGGAATCACCTGATTGGTGGAGGTTGAACAGGCAAGGACGCGGAAGGGGTTAAGTAGGAGGAAGAGCGCGCGCCCGCGACCTAAGGCGCATGTGCGGCGCAGACGCCGGCCGGAGGAAGGAGGAAGCACGGACGCCATGCTGAAGACCCCCAGCAGCAGCAAGAGAGACCGGAGTAGCGGCGCGATGCCCAGGGCGGGGAGCAGGACCGCGGCGGGAGGAGCCGATGGAGGAAGCGGCCGCAGCGTCAGGAGCGGCAGGTATAACAGTACCCCCCCTTCTAAGACCCCCTCTACCAAGGCTAGTCAAGAACCTTTTCAGAATCCGTGGAGCATTAATGTTCTCTCTAGGTTCCCAAGATCTCTCCTCAGGACCAAATCCCTTCCAATCAATAAGATAGAAGACTCTTCCTCTAACCCTCTTCATAGCCAGAATATCCCTTACTTCAAAGTCATTATTGATGCCAAAAGGTTGAGGAGAGTCCAGTGGCGCTGGGCAAAATCGATTAAGGACGAGAGGTTTCAAAAGCGAGACATGGAAGACGTTAGGGACTCGGAGCGAAGCCGGCAACCTCAATCTATAAGCCACGTTGTTAATTCGACCCAAGACCTCGAAGGGACCGATGTATCGAGGACCCAACTTGTAAGAGGGAATCTTCAAGCGAATATGCTTGGTTGATAGCCAGACCTTGTCACCAGGATGATATGGAGGAAGATCCTTGCTTCTCTTGTCCGCATGTCTCTTCATCAGAGCTGCAGCTCGTACGGGGGACTCCTTGGTCTCCCTCCAAACTTGGGAAAATTCAGAAGAAAGGGCATCTGCAGCAGGGACACCAGAAGGAGAAGACATCGGAAGAGGTACTCCCGGATTCAGACCAGAAACCACAAAGAACGGAGATTTGGAAGTGGCCTCGCTGACATGATTGTTATGGGCAAACTCAGCCCAAGGAAGAAGGGTCACCCAATGATCGTGGTGGGCGTTGGTAAAGTTACGTAGGTAGGAGGTCAAAACTTGATTTATCCGTTCTACTTGCCCATTGGTCTGAGGATGGTATGCGGAAGAAAAATCCAAAGAAATGCCCAAGAGCTTACAGAGGGCTCTCCAGAATCTGGAAGTAAACTGGACTCCTCGATCGGACACGATTCGTTGAGGAAGGCCATGTAATCTGAAAATCTGATGAATGAAGATTCTTGCCAATTCTGGAGCTGAGGGTAATCCGGGCAAGGGAACGAAGTGGGCCATCTTGGAGAACCGGTCTACCACCACCAAGATGGTCGTGCACCCAGAGGAACGAGGCAGATCCGTAATGAAATCCATGGCGATTTGCTGCCAAGGAGCCTCGGGTATGGGTAAAGGATGCAAGAGACCTGAAGGCAACTCTCTTGGTACTTTGTTCCTGGCACAAGTCATGCAAGAGGCTACAAAATCCGAAGTGTCTTGTCGAAGAGATGGCCACCAGTAGTACCGGGAAAGAAGAGTAAGGGTCTTCTTGGTACCGACATGTCCGGCAATCTTGGAAGAATGCCCCCAACGCAAAACCTCAGTTCGTTTGTCACACGGGACGAAGGTCTTGCCTGGTGGCACCGAGAGGAGATTCGAAGGGGCCACCACGAGTCTGGCGGGATCAATGATATGTGAAGGATCCTCTTCCATCTCAGGAGATTGCAAAGACCGGGAAAGGGCGTCTGCTTTAGTATTCTTAGCTCCGGGCCGAAAATGAAGTTTAAAATCAAAACGAGAAAAGAACAAAGACCATCTGGCTTGCCTGGAGTTGAGTTTCTGAGCGGACTGGATGCAGGCCAAGTTCTTGTGGTGGTCAGTGAAAACCGTAAAGGGATGAATGGCCCCCTCCAAGAGATGACGCCACTCCTGTAGAGCCAACTTAATAGCCAGCAACTCCCGGTCCCCAACTGAGTAATTGCATTCTGCGGGAGAAAAAGACTTAGAAAAGAATCCACAAGGAACCAGACGTCCGGAAGGGGTTTTCTGGGAGAGTACCGCTCCAGCTCCAGTAGAGGAGGCATCCACCTCAAGGGAGAAGGGTCTGCTGGCCACAGGTCGATGAAGAACTGGAGTCGAAGCAAAGGCCTGATTCAAGGCAAGAAAGGCGTCTTCCGCCTCTGGAGGCCAAACATGAAGCTTCGCTCCTTTCCGGGTTAGGGCGACTAGAGGCTTGGTCACGGAGGAGAAATGCGGCACGAATTGTCTGTAATAGTTTGCGAAGCCCAAAAAACATTGAATGGGCTTAACTCCAACGGGACGGGGCCACTTGAGTACTGCAGACAACTTCTCAGGATCCATCTTCAACCCCACGTCAGAAATAATATATCCCAAGAAGGGCAAGGAAGTCTGTTCAAACACTTCTCGATCTTGGCGTAAAGACGATTCTCCCGGAGTCGTTGCAAGACCAAACGGACGCTTCTCCTGTGGGAGGACAGGTCGGGCGAAAAAATAAGGATGTCGTCAAGGTATACCACCACGCAGGAATACAATAGGTCACGGAAGATCTTATTTACGAACTCCTGGAAGACTGCTGGAGCGTTACAGAGACCAAAGGGCATGACAAGGTATTCGTAATGACCATCGCGAGTGTTAAAGGCGGTCTTCCACTCGTCTCCCGCGCGGATACGAACCAAATTATAGGCCCCTCTCAGATCAAGTTTGGAAAAGATTCGGGCTCCTCTCAGTCGGTCGAAGAGTTCAGGGATGAGCGGGAGAGGATATCGATTCTTGACCGTGATGGCATTCAGACCTCGGTAGTCAATACAAGGACGAAGGGTCCCATCCTTCTTCCGAACGAAGAAAAACCCAGCTCCAGCCGGGGATGAGGACTTCCGGATGAATCCTTTAGCCAAATTCTCTTTGATGTACTCGGACATAGCTAAAGTCTCCGCCGGAGACAAAGGATATGTTCTACCCTTGGGAAGGGATACTCCGGGAATTAGCTCGATGGGACAGTCATAAATTCGATGCGGTGGAAGGGACTCTGCTTCCTTTTTATCAAAGACATCGGCAAACGAGTGATAGGCCGCAGGAAGGCTGGAAGGTTTGGCGGTCGCTTGAAAAGAACCTGGAGGAAAGACGGGCTGTAGACAATGTTCATGACAACCATGACCCCAGCGGAGTACTTCTCCAGAGCGCCAATCAAGAACTGGCTCGTGCGATCTGAGCCAGGGCAGACCCAAAAGCAGGGCATGAGACAGATTGGGCAATACGTAGAAGGCAATCTTTTCCCGGTGTAGGGCTCCAATCTGCATCTCCAACTCGAGAGTAACCATGGTGATAGGATCTGGTAAGAGTTTGCCGTCTACAGCAGAAATAACAAACGGAATCTCCAAGGTAACTACTGGTATCTGAAGCTTGCACACCTCCTCTTCACGAATGAAGTTACCAGCCGCACCCGAGTCCACATACGCCTCCACAGATCTACGCTCAAGACCTAAAGAAATCAAAGCTGAAATAGTTAAGGGTAGAGAGGCATTTGAGTCACCTAGGGAAGCCTCCCTTACCTGGCCTAGGTGGAGGAGTTTCCCGGTCTCTCTGGACAGGAGCGCAAAAAATGATTAACCCCTCCGCAGTAGAGGCACAAACCCTGTGCTAACCTCTCCTTACGTCGCTGCTCAGATAACTTAACTCGGTCCACCTGCATAGGTTCAGGTATGGAAGAAACGGAGGACTTGCTAGGAGAAGGACCAGGTGCCCAGTTTGACCTGACGGGCCTTCTCTCCCTGACCAATTCCCGAGAACGCTCCTGGAAGCGTAAGTCTATACACGTGGCCAGGGATATGAGATCCTCCAAGGTAGTAGGAGTATCGCGGCCAGCGAGCTCATCCTTAATCTTGGATGAAAGCCCTCTCCAAAAAGCCCCTACCAAAGCCTCATTATTCCACCCGAGCTCAGAGGATAGTGTCCGAAAACGGATGGTGTACTGACCAACAGTAAGGTTCCCCTGTTGGAGGCTAAAGAGGGACTCGGTAGTAGAGGCCAGCCGTCCGGGCTCGTCAAAGACTCTATGGAATGTGTCCAAAAAAATCTGAATACTGGCAACTACCGGGTCGTCCCGCTCCCACAAAGGGTTTACCCAGGATAAGGCCTCCCCCTCAAGATGAGACACAATAAAGGCCACCTTAGCGCGATCGGAAGGGTACTGCTGGGGCAGAAGTTCGAAGTGAAGGTGGCACTGGTTCAAAAAACCCCGACACAATTTGGGATCTCCGCTATATCTAGGGGGTTTTCCCAAACGAGGAGGAGGAAGAGATACCGGATCTCTATGAGAGACTGAAGCAGCGGCCGAAGACTGCAGAGAATGTAAACGGTCGTCTACGGATGCCATATAGGTTAGAATATGGGACTGTGTATCACGCTGCTGTGCGAGCTCCTGCTGGAGTCCCGCCAGCAAAGGAGCGTTAGCAGGATCGGAAGTCTGAAGGGCAGTTAATCGAGAATCCATGGATTTCATGACAGACATGATCCGGGTCTGGTTCTCCCGTAAGAATAACAACTCCTTCTGCGTAGCTGCAGAAGTACCAGCGGGGTCCATGGCCTGATTACACTGTGACGTTCTAGACGAACGGAGAGAGAGTGGACCCTCAAGGTCACGGTGCAGACGGGCCCAAGGACGAGCGACCCCGGGGAGGAGCTACCCCTATACAGGGATAGTGGGGAACAGGCCCAAGGGGGTCAGCACCGCAACAGCTGGTACAAGAGGGACGGCTCAGAAAAGGACGGAGGAGAGGGTAATAAATCAAGGCTGAAAAGAGAGAGGTAGGGAGACGAGGTACGGAACAAAAGAGACTGGACTGAAACAAAGGGACACGGGGGAGCAAACAGGGAAATAGCCAAAAATGACAAATGACAGAAGCTAGGCGTGAGCAGGCAGGAAGGGAGCAAGACCTAACACCGAGCACAAAAGCACAACAGTAATCAGGCGCCGCCATTATGGAGAGGACGCCAGATAAAGGTAAAGGAATCACCTGATTGGTGGAGGTTGAACAGGCAAGGACGCGGAAGGGGTTAAGTAGGAGGAAGAGCGCGCGCCCGCGACCTAAGGCGCATGTGCGGCGCAGACGCCGGCCGGAGGAAGGAGGAAGCACGGACGCCATGCTGAAGACCCCCAGCAGCAGCAAGAGAGACCGGAGTAGCGGCGCGATGCCCAGGGCGGGGAGCAGGACCGCGGCGGGAGGAGCCGATGGAGGAAGTGGCCGCAGCATCAGGAGCGGCAGGTATAACAGATAGATTGACTCCATGGCCAAAACCAGGCACCAAATGAGTGCCAAACTGTTGCAAGGTGCCACAAAGTCAGTCCATCACCAAAGCCCTGATGATGGAGAGGCCAGCACAGGCACAGGTAGTGCTGCTACAGCGATCCACCTGGTGAAGGCCAGCCATACTCACAACCAGAGTAGAGTGGCCCTTCCTTCAAATGGCCTTGGAGCAACTCGATGCAGACAATTGTGAGGGATGTCCGAAGCTGATTCTGCAATTCCAAGAGTGACAGGCTGAGACAGCTGGGGGAGAGTGGCAAGACGATCGTCTGTACCAGCTGGAGTTAGCCGAATCCAGGGGTAGAGATCTTCCCAATACAGCAAGTCCAGCAACGCCAATTGATTTAAACCCAATCCCAAGTATTTTCCTGTTTTGGAAAAGGATGGGGACTTGGACATATTTCTGCAGGGGTTTGAAAAAAACTGCAGACAGTACCAGCCGCCTGATTACCAGTGGGCCCGATATTTAATTCCAGGACTCAAAGGAAAAGCTCTGCAGGTGTTGCATCTCTTTCTCAATACCAAGATGGAGACTATAAGGCCATCAAGCAGGCCCTGATAATAAATACCAGCTGACTCCTGAGGTCTACCAGAAAAAGTTCTGAACCCTCCAGCATGGACCACATGACAGCTACAGTGATGTCATGGATGTGCTCACAACCAACTTTGAGCAGTGGGTCCAAGGACTGTCAATCACCACCTTTTATGAGCTGAAGGACCTGATGGTGAAAGACTAATTTCTTCATATTTGTCCCATGGAGGTGCAACAGTTTGTGCTGGACTGGGAGCCAAAAAAGGCTGCCAAGGCCGCACAGATTGCCTATGTGTATGAGGCCAACCATACATCTGAGGTGCGGAAGTCAGCCGTCAACAGCTGGAAAGGGGGTAAGCCGACCACTACCCCCTGTATCCCTGCCAACCAGCCCTCAGGGGCTCCTGCCCCATCTTCCAGCACTCATCCTCCATCTGACTCCCTGCAGTGCTATATCTGTGACCGGACTGGTCACATCAGTCTTGTCTGTCCGGAGAGGTAAAAGGTGAACACTACACCTGAGGCCCCAGGGCCTAATGCAGCCATACTTTTTATGGGTGGGGCAGTTAGGAGAGCCCATGAGAATTTGCAGCCAGTTACTGTGGGCAACACCATTACTGTTAGGCTTAAGGAAACTGGTGCAGAATGTACTCTCATGCACTATGAGTTTCTGTTACCCAAGAAACTCATTCCTGGGAAGACCCTGACTGTCACCGGTTTTGGGGGTGTTTGCCGTCTGTCACGATAATGTAAAATACCATAGCTGAGGGATTTTTGCAAATGTGACCATGGTCCTGAAAGCACATGACAGCTTTGACCCCCCTCTCTCTCTCCCCCTGAATACAACAAACAAGCCGTATGGCCGAGACACTGGGTAACTTGAAGCTAGTGTGTGAGCTGTCACGATCAGCTTCAGCCGCAGTACTGATGCGGCCCAGCCCATAGACGCCCCCAAGCCGACCAACCTCAGAAGGCGTGGGGCGCGCGTCCCCCAGGGATGCAATACGGACCCTTTAAACAGCAGAGGGGGATCTGGGCCTACCCGAACTAGGGGAGGGCAGAGACCGGGGTTCTGTGGCAGCTGAGCATGTGGACAAGGAAAGACACGTAGGACTTGATTACATCACACAACTTCAGGTATAGAGAAAGTAAAGTTTACTAAAGTAAAGTCACACAGTACATAAACAAAACATGACGATGTCAGGCTCCCAATTCCACACCTCCAGAAGGGTACCACCCAGTGGACCCCAAGGCACCAACGGATCACCAAGGCACACAAGGGCAGACATCAGGACCCAGGCAGGACATCAGGGTACACGAGGACATCAGGGTACAGGCAAGACATCAGGATATAGACAGGACATCAGGATATCTGGACTCAGGAAAGACCTCAGGACATCAGGACACAGGCAGGGCATCAGGACACAGGAATACTGGATAGACATATGGGACACTGGCGTGGCAGCCCCGGTCATCAGCTGGGACACTGGCGTGGCAGCCCAGGTCATCAGTTACATCAGGACATCGAATACAGGAAGGACATCAGGACATCAGGGAACATGATGTCATCAGGATGCAGGTAAGACATCAGGACACACGAGAACATCAGGACATCAGGGTCCATGAGGTCATCAGGACACAGGCAGGACATCAGGGTACAGACAGGACATCAGGACATCTGGACCCAGGGTCACCGGCAGACATCAGACAGGAGTCGTTCGGTTCCAGACATCTGACATGACCTACAGGCACCACCAATCATCAGGCTCCAAGCTCCAGGCAGCGGTCATCAGGCTCCAGACTGCGGTCGTCAGGCTCCGGGCATCGGACCTAGGAAGGTACTCAAGCGTGATGGTGCAAGCACCGCCGTACTGGACATGAGCCACACGGGGTTAACACCGCATGGTAGTCAGGGCACAGAGAAGTAGATGTTCAGCAGAAACACCGGTTTCAAGAGACTCAAAGTCACTGGGAGTGAGGCTCCAGATGCAGAGGGATTCCAGGAACATAATCACAGCAGACAGTTCAGACAGGTTCAGGTACAGGACAGGTATAGGATCAAGGATTCGGGCCTGGATATACCACCTCCAGGACAGGTGCCAGAACGGGACAAAACAGGAATCAAGGCAAGGACTTTGGTACCAAAACATAGACAGGAGAGGTGCAGAAACATAAACACACATAGCAAAGTTCAGGAGCTCTGTGAGTAGCTCAGGTCCCGCCCATAGGGCAGGGGAACTTTATATTTTAGCAGCCCCTCAGCAATTGGCTGGGGACAGCATTTCAAGTACACACCCTAACCCTGATAAAAGCAGGGGAGGTGTGGCCGCGCACGCCCTAAGCACAAACAGAAAGCATTACAGCACAGTGCAGGATCTGACAGACTGCAAGCACTGACCCACGTGGAAAGTCATGCACCAGCTGCAAATGACCTCACAACCCACAGACAGCTTCTACAGAGGCAACCAGGGACCACACATGAGGAAGATAAAACAATAGAAAAGACCTAACCACCATGTATGGCTGCGCAGCAGAGCAGGGAACTGAGAAGGCTCCATCCAGGTAGCAGCCAACAGTATCCCAGCTCAAATTAGGGGGGAAAAGAGTAAAGGGTTAAAGCAAACATATTAATTGTCATGCCGAAAACCAGAAACAGACAGAACGGCATGACATGAGCAGGGTGTGGCTTTAAACTGCAGGTGACCAATCCTGCAAAGCCACCTGTTGTCCCTCCCTTCTCACTCCTCAGAAAGCATAAATATCTCTGAGCCTCAGTACATATCATTAACCAGCCCTTTAGTGATGTCACAAGCTCAGAGGTGTTCCTGCATTTAGCCCGGCTTTCATTCTTGCCTGGGACTTTAATCCATGAAGACCCTTGGTCATGCACTGTGATGTCTGGATCCTCAACCAGCCTGGTTAGCCCTTAATGACTTAAGCAAAGTGTGAGTGTAATCTTCTATTTGAAATCCCTATTTTATTTTGTAATCTGTACTGTACATATGATCGTCTCCTTTATAATATCTTTTTTAATCTTTTTATAAACACTGCCTATCTTTTTAATGGAGTAAAATATTTATTTGCTAGCTTGTCTCTTCTGCTCTATAAGCAAACTGTGTCCTCTAAAGTTAATTGCGCTACTGATTTGGGTTGGCTTTGGACCCATTTAAGTGGAGCTGGTGGCAGCATACTTGTTCTGTGCAATTGGGAATTGTTGTAGCAACGGACGGTGTTGATAATTATTATTCCTGCCTGAGTGGGAGTAGTTATATCGCCCTCGCTGCATCATGCCCAATAGCCAGTACATAGCAGGCAGCCTTTCTGGTGACTAATTACCCTAGGTGCAGTACCTAATCTGACCTGAGGGTAAGGGGGGCGCCAGAGAGCTGCAAGTTCCAAACTGGAACTGGGAAGTGGCATATAGATAAATCCCCTTCAGAAGGAACCAGGAGAAACCAAAAAACCCCGGTTCGTGACAAATTGGTGTGAGGAGTGGGGACGATAAAGGTATCCTCCCTGGGATCCCTGATATACTGCTGGGATCCATGACATAGTGTGGGCAACACAGTGGGAATCGTGACATATTGGTGGCAGGCAGTGGGATAATAGAGCATAAGGGTACCGTTACACTAAACGATTTACCAACGATCACGCCCAGCGATACGACCTGGCCGTGATCGTTGGTAAGTCGTTGTGTGGTCGCTGTGGAGCTGTCACACAGACAGCTCTCCAGCGACCAACGATGCCGAAGTCCCCGGGTAGCCAGGGTAAACATCGGGTTACTAAGCGCAGGGCCGCGCTTAGTAACCCGATGTTTACCCTGGTTACCATCGTAAATGTAAAAAAAAAAAAAAACGTACATACTCACATTCTGGTGTCCATCAGGTCCCTCGCCTTCAGCTTCCCGCACTGACTGTGAGTGCAGGCCGTAAAGTAAAAGCAGAGCGCAGCGGTGACGTCACCGCTGTGCCCTGCTTTCCGGCCGGCGCTCACAGTCAGTGCGGGAAGCAGATGGCAAGGGACCTGACGGACACCGGAATGTGAGTATGTACTGTTTGTTTTTTTTACATTTACGATGGTAACCAGGGTAAACATCGGGTTACTAAGCACGGCCCTGCGCTTAGTAACCCGATGTTTACCCTGGTTACAAGCGAACGCATTGCTGGATCGGTGTCACACACACCGATCCAGCGATGACAGCGGGAGATCCAGCGACGAAGTAAAGTTCCAAACGATCTGCTACGACGTACGATTCTCAGCGGGGTCCCTGATCGCTGCTGCGTGTCAGACACAGCGATATCGTATGGATATCGCTGGAACGTCACGGATCATACCGTCGTAGCGACCAAAGTGCCACTGTGAGACGGTACCCTTAGTGATCTGGTTTGAGCAATCATTCCTCTCACTAAAAACTTGCAAAGTTCTTGTGAGGACTCTGCGCAAATAAGTTTGGAGAGCAAGCTCAGTGTTTACTAGTCCTGAAACGATAACCTGTGTACTTGCAATTAACTCCTCCCTTTCTCTTTGTTTTTCTATCCTATCTTTTATTTGGCAACCAAGGTTGTGCTGGGAGAAACCTTTTATAAGAAGCAGTCCAAGGACACTCTTATGGCCTTGTGCATGTCACAGCAGATTGACTTTGCAGACAAAAACAAAGACCAACTGGTCGCAGCTCTGGTGCAATGGGAAGCCGCTCCAGTCCGCTCTCAGAGCCCAGTGGCCACAGATGCCGGCACCCACGAAAATGGTGCTGCCGCAGAGGTCCAACCACTGAATGCCGGCCCTACTTGCAACCAGGGGAGCGCAGACCTCTGCCTGCAGCTGGCTGTGCAACAATGCTCCACGGACGACACAGAGAGATGTCTGCAGCTGGTCCTGCAATTCCAAGAGGCTGAGAGAGCCAAGCAGGAGGCTGAGAGAGCCGAGCACCAAGCCCAGTTAGAATATGAACTGGAGATGGTCCGGCAGGGGGGATATGCTCCACAGCCTGTAGCCGTGAGCCCAACAGCACTCAGATACTGAAGCCTCAGCCCGAGCACTTTCCTGTGATGGAAAAGGATGGGGATTTGGACACTTTTCTGCGGGCATTTGAGAAAATCTGCTGACAGTATGGGCTGCCTGGGGACAAATGGGCATGATACCTGACCCCAGGACTGAAAGGCAAAGCTATGGAGGCATTTGCTGCCCTCCCTCAAGAGCAAGATGGTGACTATGAGGCCGTCAAGCAGGCCCTGATAGCCAAGTACCAGCTAACACCAAGGTTTACCGTAGAGTTTCCGAAGTTCCGGAACCTCCAACGTGGCCCACACGACAGTTACAGTGATGTAACTCGGGACCCACTTTGATCAGTTGACCCAAGGACTGACAGTGACCACCTTTGCACAGTTGCGAGACCTGATGATCAAAGACCAGTTCTTACATCTTTGCCCAGCTGAGGTGCGACAGTTTGTGATGGACCGAGAACCCAAAGACGTGACGAACGCACCGCCAGCTGGAGAGGGGGTAAGCCTGCAACCTATGCCAGTGTCCCTGCCAGCCAACACAACAGAGGCCCTATCCCTGTTGCCCACAGCACCAGACCTACCACCGACCATCAGTGTTTTTCCTGCAAACAGACTGGTCATATCAGTGCCTACTGTCCAGTGAAACAGAAGAACCCCCCCAGCCAAGGCCCCAGGGCCTAATGCAGCAGTTCTCTTGGTGGGTGGGGTGGTTGAGAGGGTGTGTGACAACATGCAGCACATGGGGGGCCATGTCCCTACAGGCCTCAAGGACACCGGGGAACGAACCCTCATCCGACCTGTACTGGCAGCCCCTGAAGAGATCATTCTGGGGAAAACCCTAACTGTCACCGGGATTGGTGGCATCAGCTGTCCCTTGCCAATGGCCCGGGTTTATATGGGGTGCCGGAAGCGGGGTGAAGGAAGTTGGGCTGTCTGATAACTTGCCCACTGATGTTTTATTGGGGACTGATTTGGGGAGGATGGTTGCGTACTATGTCCCTGACACCCCTCCCCAATCTGCTAATAAAGGTAACATTAACCCTGATGATGATGATGATGATGATAGGAAATTGCATGTGTTACCTGGCCATGCTTTATCTAGTAATGATGCGTCTGATAACCATTTTTCCCTAGGAACAATGCGGAAAATGATGTAAATGTGCCAACTGAACCTGATAATGATTTTTCTGCAAAGGTTGATGTGTCCATAGGTGCAGGAGTGCTCAGCTACGTTGCTTTGCGGAGTGAGACGGCAGAGCAACCCCTAGCAGGGGCAAGCATCGGTGCTACAAGAAATGGAGAGGTGCATGGGAACTGTGAAGAAGGTGACGCCATGCATTTGACCAGTGCCACCGAGGAAGGCATCTGGCTCATAAGTAGCACTGCTCCTGAGGTAATGGGGGTGGATGGGGAGGTAGAACGCATAGCAGCGCTGGCTGATGGGTCTGTGGAAATCCCTGGGGAGACAGCCTATTTAGCTGCTGTCACCCACAGTCAGAGTGCCCGGAATGCAGATAACGGTCTGCCTTCCGGACCCTCCTCAGTCATCATTGTGACTGAACCAGAGATGGACCAGAGCAGGTCCCAGAGGGTTCCCGTGGGGAAGGGACCCTGACGTCGCTTCTGGCTTCCCCTAGCCAGGAGTTTCAGGCCACTCTACACACAGATGCAAGCCAGGAGAGTTTGAGACACCTTTGCAGAGACACCCACCTACGTGACTGATAAGGAGATGGTGTTCTGGGAACAAGGGAGGTTGTACCGGGAGAAAGTACCCGGAAAATCGCAAAAGGAGTGGTTGAGGGAAAGGAAGCTAGTCGTCCCACAGCAATTCCGGAGTGAGTTGTTGTGGATTGCCCATGAGATCCCGCTCGCTGAACACTTGGGGATCAGCAAAACTAAGGCCCGGCTGTCTCAACACTTTTATTGGCCTAAGATGGGGACAGATGTGTCAAACTACTGCCGCTCCTGTGTCACCTGTCAAAGAATGGGGAAGGCGGGGCCTGCTCTTAAGGCTCCCCGATCCCTTTGCCAGTGATAGAGGAGCCTATCCAGAGAATCGTGGTGGACATTGTGGGCCATCCCCAGCAGCTCTGGAAAGCAATACATCCTTACTGTGTTAGACTATGCAGTGGCACTGTCGTCAACTAGGGCAGATAAGGTGGAGGATGCCCTGTTGGTTATCTTTTCACATGTAGGATTGTCCAGGGAGATGCTTACCGTTCAAGGGACCCAATTCATGTCTCGCCTAATGGAGGCTCTCTGTAAGAGTATGCAGGTGAAGTATCTGGTATCGAGTGCGTATCACCCACAGACCAATGGCTTGTGTGAATGCTTCAATGGTACCCTCACACAGATGCTCCGCATGCTGGTTGAGAACCAAGGGCGTGGCTGGGAGAGGTACCTCCCACACCTGCTGTTCGCTTACTGAAAGGTCCCGCAGGCCTCCATGGGGTTCTCCCCCTTTGAGCTCCTGTATGGCATGTGAGTCCAGGGACCCCTTGGGTTGGTAAGAGAATCCTGGAAAGAGGAGCCAAACCCTTCTGAAGCGTCCATAGTGGACTGTGTCATGCGCTTCCGTGACAAGATGCAGACCTTGACGCAGTTGGTACATGACAACATGACGCAGGCTCAGGATGATCAGAAACAGTGGTACGACCAGAACACCCAGGAGCGGATCTACCATGTGGGTCAAAAGGTGTGGGTGCTGGTCCCAGTTCCAAAGGATAAGCTTCAGGCAGCCTGGGAAGGCTCATACATCATCCACCAACAGCTCCACCCTGTCACCTACGTGGTCAAGCTTGACCACGCTTGGGGTAGGCGAAAGGCCTTTCACATCAACATGATGAAGGCTCATCACAAATGTGAACTTTTTGCCCTACCAGTCTGCAGCCTGCCTGAAGATGGGGAGGAAGACTCCCTCCTGGACATGCTAGCCCAAGCCAAGGCCAGTGGGTCCATTGAGGACATGGAGGTAAGCGCCTTGCTAACCAAACCCCAGTGGTTGCAGTTGCGGAGGTCTTTGATGCCAAAGGAGGAGAGGATCTGTAGTAGGAGGCAGTGGTCAACTGTGTTGAAAGCAGAGGACAGGTCTAGAAGGAGGAGTATAGAGTATTGTCCATTAGCTTTGGCTGTAAGTAGGTCGTTAGTAATTTTGGTCAGGGCAGTCTCAGTGGAATGATGTGGATGGAAACCAGATTGTAGATTGTCAAAGAGAAAGTTAGATGAGAGGGGGGAGGAAAGTTCAGCGTGGACGTGCTGCTGCAGGAGTTTGGAAGCGAAAGGGAGCAGCGATATTGGGCGATAGCTGGACATAGTGGTTGGGTATAGGGTTGGCTTTTTAAGGGTAGGCGTGATTGTGGCATGTTTGAAAGCAGAAGGGAAGGTACCAGAAGTTAGTGATAGGTTGAAGAGATGGGTTAGGGATGGGATAAGTGTGGTGGTGAGGTTGGGGAGAAGGTGGGATGAGGATTATTATTTGGCAGGAAAACTTTCAATAACCATTCAATAGCAATTTTACATGGATTTTTAAAATAAGTTTATCACACTCCTAAGGTTCAATAAGTCTATAATATATTTAGTTTGTATTGTGCAGTCCTGTGATATTTCTGTGATAACAGTTTGATTTTGCACACTGTAGGAGCTAAAATGTAGCTTGTTATGAACATGAGAAGATATTAACTTTTTTAATTATTTTGTCTGCCCAGGAATATATTCGGTATTGATGTCCATGCAAATATATATTTCAAATAAACTCTAAGATATTACACCTCAGGACCGGGTATCAAATCTTTAGCTGTAATCTGTCCTACCAAGTTAAATAGATAAGTTGATTTTTTAATTAGAAAAAAATATATATAATGCTATTTTTGAGCCTGTTCTCAATTGGCCTTGTGGATGTGGATCAATTTTTTTTTTTCTATTTAGGATATTAATTTCATTCATGATCTGTCAATGTTTTAAAGTGTGACCATTATTTTAATTTAGTTTTTTCATAAATCAAAACTACTCGTGAAAATAAGAAACTTTTGTAATAAATCTTTTATTAACCCCTTCCTGACATCAGACGTACTATCCCGTCGAGGTGGGGTGGGCCCGTATGACCGCCGACGGGATAGTACGTCATCACCAATCAGCGGCGCTCACGGGGGGAGCGCGGCCGATCGCGGCCGGGTGTCAGCTGCATATCGCAGCTGACATCCGGCACTATGTGCCAGGAGCGGTCATGGACCGCCCCCGGCACATTAACCCCCGGCACACCGCGATCAATCATGATCGCAGTGTACCGGCGGTATAGGGAAGCATCGCGCAGGGAGGGGGCTCCCTGCGGGCTTCCCTGAGACCCCCGGAGCAACGCGATGTGATCGCGTTGCTGCGAGGGTCTCCTACCTCCTTCCTGGCTGCAGGTCCCGGATCCAAGATGGCCGCGGCATCCGGGTCCTGCAGGGAAGGAGGTGGCTTACCGAGTGTCTGCTCAGAGCAGACACTTGGTAAGCCTGCAGCCCTGCACAGCAGATCGTCGATCTGGCAGAGTGCTGTGCACACTGCCAGATCAATGATCTGTGATGTCCCCCCCTGGGACAAAGTAAAAAAGTAGAAAAAAAAAATTTCCACATGTGTAAAAAAAAAAAAAAAAAAAAATTCCTAAATAAATAATAATAAAAAAAAATATATTATTCCCATAAATACATTTCTTTATCTAAATAAAAAAAACAAAACAATAAAAGTACACATATTTAGTATCGCCGCGTCCGTAACGACCCAACCTATAAAACTGCCCCACTAGTTAACCCCTTCAGTAAACACCGTAAGAAAAAAAAAAAAAACGAGGCAACGCTTTATTACCATACCGCCGAACAAAAAGTGGAATAACACGCGATCAAAAAGACTGATAAAAATATCCATGGTACCGCTGAAAACGTCATCTTGTCCCGCAAAAAACAAGCCGCCATACAGCATCATCAGCAAAAAAATAAAAAAGTTATAGTCCTGAGAATAAAGCGATACCAAAATAATTATTTTTTCTATATTTTAGTTTTTATCGTATAAAAGCGCCAAAACATAAAAAAATGATATAAATGAGATATCGCTGTAATCGTACTGACCCGAAGAATAAAACTGCTTTATCAATTTTACCAAACGCGGAACGGTATAAACGCCTCCCCCAAAAGAAATTCATGAATAGCTGGTTTTTGGTCATTCTGCCTCACAAAAATCGGAATAAAAAGCGATCAAAAATGGTCACGTGTCCGAAAATGTTACCAATAAAAACGTCAACTCGTCCCGCAAAAAACAAGACCTCACATGACTCTGTGGAGCAAAATGTGGAAAAATTATAGGTCTCAAAATGTGGAGACGCAAAAACTTTTTTGCTATAAAAAGCGTCGCTGGTTTCACACTTGCGTTTTTGTCTGCAGCGTTTTTTGCACAAAAAAACGCATGCGTTTTTTCCCTATATTTAACATTGAAAACGCATGCGTTTTTTTTGTACGCGTTTGGTCGCGTTTTCAAACGCATGCGTTTTTTTTCTGCATGCGTTCATTTTCAGAAATACAACCTGCAGTATTTTCTTGCGTTTTTAAGCACATGCGTTTGTTTGCGTTAAAAACGCATGCATTTTTATCGAAAAAAAACAGAAAACACACTGAAAAGCCACCCACCACCATCAAGGTGATAAAGGGATCCAAACCCTAACCCTAACTCTACCCCTAACCTCACCCCTAACCGTTTAATGAACATTTTCTGACAGTCATAGTGCCACGTATTTCAGTGCCACGTATTTCAGTGCCACGTATTTCAGTGCCACGTATTTCAGTGCCACGTGTCACGTATTTCAGTGCCACGTATCACGTATTTCAGTGCCACGTATCACGTATTTCAGTGCCACATATTTTAGTACCACGTATTTCAGTTGCACGTATTTCAGTTGCACGTATTTCAGTTGCACGTATTTCAGTGCCACGTATTTCAGTGCCACGTATTTCAGTGCCACGTATTTCAGTGCCACGTATTTCAGTGCCACGTATTTCAGTGCCACGTGTTGTGAATTTGGATTCTGGGCTCCCCCGGTGGCTACTGGTGGAATTGAACTGGTGTCTTCATCTTCTCTGTTCACCTGTTCCCATCATGATGTGGGAGTCGCTATATAACCTTGCTGCTTTGTTAGTTGCTTGCCGGTCAACAATGTTATCAGAAGCCTCTCTGTGCTTGTTCCTGCTCCTAGACAACTACTAGATAAGTTGGACTCTTGTCCATGTTTGTTTTTGCATTTTTGTTCCAGTTCACAGCTGTAGTTTCGTTACTGTGTCTGGAAAGCTCTTGTGAACAGGAATTGCCACTCTGGTGTTATGAGTTAATGCCAGAGTTTTAAAGTAATTTCTGGATGGTGTTTTGATAGGGTTTTCAGCTGACCATGAAAGTGTTCTTTCTGTCTTCTGCTATGTAGTAAGTGGACCTCAAATTTGCTAAACCTATTTTCATACTACGTTTTGTTATTTCATCTTAATTCACCGCCAATACATGTGGGGGGCCTCTGTCTCCTTTCGGGGTATTTCTCTAGAGGTGAGCTAGGACTAATATTTTCCTCTGCTAGCATTATTTAGTCCTCCGGCTGGTGCTGGGCATCTAGAATCAACGTAGGCATGCTACCCGGCCACTGCTAGTTGTGTGTTAGGTTTAGTTCATGGTCAGCTCAGTTCCCATCTTCCAAGAGCTAGTTCCTATATATGCTGATGCTATGTTCTCTTGCCATTGAGATCATGACAGCCACGTATCACGTATTTCAGTGCCACGTGTTTCAGTGCCATGTATTTAAGTGCCACGTATCACATAATTCAGTGCCACGTATTTCAGTGCCACGTATTTCAGTGCCACGTATTTCAGTGCCACGTATTTCAGTGCCACGTATTTCAGTGCCACGTATTTAAGTGCCACGTATCACATATTTCAGTGCCACGTATTTAAGTGCCACATATTTCAGTGCCACGTATTTCAGTGCCACGTATTTCAGTGCCACGTATTTCAGTGCCACGTATTTCAGTGCCACGTATCACGTATTTCAGTGCCACGTATTTCAGTGCCACGTATTTCAGTGCCATGTATTTCAGTGCCACGTATTTCAGTGCCACGTATTTCAGTCACGTTTAGGGTTAGGGGTAGGGTTAGGGTTAGGGCTAGGGTTGGAGGTAAAGTTAGGGTTGGGGCTAAAGTTAGGGTTGGGGCTAAAGTTAGGGTTAGGGTTTGGATTACATTTACGTTTGGATTAGGGTTGGGATTAGAATTATGGGTGTGTCAGGGCTAGGGGTGTGGTTAGGGTTACCGTTGGGATTAGGGTTAGGGGTGTGTTTGGGTTAGGGTTTCAGGTAGAATTGGGGAGTTTCCACTGTCCAGGCACATCAGGGGCTCTCCAAGCGCGACATGGCGTCCAATCTCAATTCCAGCCAATTCTGCGTTGAAAAAGTAAAACAGTGCTCCTTCCCTTCCGAGCTCTCCCGTGCGCCCAAAAAGGGGTTTACCCCAACATATGTGTTATCAGCGTATTCGGGACAAATTGAACAACAACTTCTGGGGTCCAAGTTCTCTTGTTATCCTTAGGAAAATAAAAATTTGGGGGGCTAAAAATCATTTTTGTGGGAAAAAAAAGATGTTTTATTTTCACGGCTCTGCGTTATAAACTGTAGTGAAACACTTGGGGGTTCAAAGTTCTCACAACACATCTAGATAAGTTCCTTGGGAGGTCTAGTTTCCAATATGGGGTCACTTGTGGGGGGTTTGTACTGTTTGGGTACATCAGGGGCTCTGCAAATGCAACGTGACGCCTGCAGACCAATCCATTTAAGGCTGCATTCCAAATGGCGCTCCTTCCCTTCCGAGCTCTGTCATGCACCCAAACAGTGGTTCCCCCCCACATATGGGGTATCAGCGTACTCAGGACAAATTGGACAACAACTTTTGGGGTCTAATTTATCCTGTTACCCTTGTGAAAATACAAAACTGGGGGCTAAAAAATCATTTTTGTGAAAAAAAAAAAGAATTTTTATTTTCACGGCTTTGCGCTATAAACTTTAGTGAAACACTTGGGGGTTCAAAGTTCTCAAAACACATCTAGATAAGTTCCTTGGGAGGTCTAGTTTCCAATATGGGGTCACTTGTGGGGGGTTTGTACTGTTTGGGTACATCAGGGGCTCTGCAAATGCAACGTGACGGCTGCTGACCAATCCATTTAAGTCTGCATTCCAAATGGCGCTCCTTCCCTTCCGAGCTCTGTCATGCGCCCAAACAGTGGTTCCCCCCCACATATTGGGTATCAGCGTACTCAGGACAAATTGGAAAACAAATTTTGGGGTCCAATTTATTCTGTTACCCTTGTAAAAATACAAAGCTGGGTGCTAAAAAATCATTTTTGAGAAAAAAAATAAAAATTATTTTCACGGCTCTGCGTTATAATCTGTAGTGAAACACTTGGGGGTTCAAAGCTCTCAAAACACATCTAGATAAGTTCCCTAGGGGGTCTACTTTCCAAAATGGTGTCACTTGTAGGGAGTTTCAATGTTTAGGCACATCAGGGGCTCTCCAAACGCAACATGGCGTCCCATCTCAATTCCAGTCAATTTTGCATTGAAAAGTCAAATGGCGCTCCTTCCCTTCCAAGCTCTGCCATGCGCCCAAACAATGATTTACACCCACATATGGGGTATCAGCGTACTCAGGACAAATTGCACAACATTTTTTGGGGTCCAATTTCTTCTCTTACCCTTGGGAAAATAAAAAATTGGGGGCAAAAAGATCATTTTTGTGAAAAAATATGATTTTTTATTTTTACGGCTCTGCATTATAAACTTCTGTGAAGCACTTGGTGGGTCAAAGTGCTCACCACACATCTAGATAAGTTCCTTAGGGGGTCTACTTTCCAAAATGGTGTCACTTGTAGGGAGTTTCAATGTTTAGGCACATCAGGGGCTCTCCAAACGCAACATGGCGTCCCATCTCAATTCCAGTCAATTTTGCATTGAAAAGTCAAATGGCGCTCCTTCCCTTCCAAGCTCTGCCATGCGCCCAAACAATGGTTTACACCCACATATGGGGTATCAGCGTACTCAGGACAAATTGCACAACATTTTTTGGGGTCCAATTTCTTCTCTTACCCTTGGGAAAATAAAAAATTGGGGGCAAAAAGATCATTTTTGTGAAAAAATATGATTTTTTATTTTTACGGCTCTGCATTATAAACTTCTGTGAAGCACTTGGTGGGTCAAAGTGCTCACCACACATCAAGATAAGTTCCTTAGGGGGTCTACTTTCCAAAATGGTGTCACTTGTAGGGGGTTTCAGTGTTTAGGCACATCAGGGGCTCTCCAAACGCAACATGGCGTCCCATCTCAATTCCAGTCAATTTTGCATTGAAAAGTCAAATGGCGCTCCTTTCCTTCCGAGCTCTGCCATACGCCCAAACAGTGGTTTACCCTCACATATGGGGTATCAGCGTACTCAGGACAAATTGTACAACAACTTTGGGGGTCCATTTTCTCCTGTTACCCTTGGTAAAATAAAACAAATTGGAGCTGAAATAAATTGTGTGTGAAAAAAAGTTAAATGTTCATTTTTATTTAAACATTCCAAAAATTCCTGTGAAACACCTGAAGGGTTAATAAACTTCTTGAATGTGGTTTTGAGCACCTTGAGGGGTGCAGTTTTTAGAATGGTGTCACACTTGAGTATTTTCTATCATATAGACCCCTCAAAATGACTTCAAATGAGATGTGGTCCCTAAAAAAAAAATGGTGTTGTAAAAATGAGAAATTGCTGGTCAACTTTTAACCCTTATAACTCCGTCACAAAAAAAAATTTTGGTTCCAAAATTGTACTGATGTAAAGTAGACATGTGGGAAATGTTACTTATTAAGTATTTTGCGTGACATATGTCTGTGATTTAAGGGCATAAAAATTCAAAGTTGGAAAATTGCAAAATTTTCAAAATTTTCGCCAAATTTCCATTTTTTTCACAAATAAACGCAAGTTATATCGAATAAATTTTACCACTAACATGAAGTACAATATGTCACGAGAAAACAGTGTCAGAATCGCCAAGATCCGTCAAAGCGTTCCAGAGTTATAGCCTCATAAAGGGACAGTGGTCAGAATTGTAAAAATTGGCCCGGTCATTAACGTGCAAACCACCCTTGGGGGTGAAGGGGTTAAAGAAATCCACTTCTATCGCCTTCTGAACTGATCATTCATTTCTAAAATTTGTAATTCACTGATAAATTCTGACTTCAGAAAACAGATTTTGTCATTACTGAAATAGGAGATGGAAGATTCTATGGAGAACTGGCACTGTTGGTTCAGGAGAACTTGCAGCAGAATGTCTGTGTCTATCACTAGCTCCTCCTTCTTTCTCCCCTTTACCTTTCCATAGAACTTTTTAAGCACTATCTGTCATCTCCTTATCTCAGCAGCAGAAAAATCTGTCTTCATTTTATACAGTTCTTAACTAGTGATGAGTGAGCGTGCTTGGTTAAGGTGTAACAAACAGGCAATACTTATAGCTGTTGAACAGCCGTGAGACATGCAGTCACGGCAACTTGAACATAGTATTCGAGCACACTGAAGGTACTCTATTAGCACACAAGTGTTCTCGGATAACACCATATCCGAACATGCTCAATCATCACCATTTTTAACCCATGAATTGAAGTGGAAGACCAATTCAGAAGGATAAAGAAACCAATATCTCTGATAAGATATACCACAAATTTTCCTATTTTCACTGTACTATAGATTTACTAAATAAAAAGGAAAGCACCACTCTAGCATTTTATCTATTTATTTATTTTATTTCTGCACTGGAATTATGATGCTAATGTAAGTTCTCTACCCCTAATATTATACTCCCTAGCCTCTGTGTTCAGCTATTCCTGGTGCGATTTTGGTCCTGGGCTGCCATCTTGTGACCATAACCTCTGACTGACCAGAAGCCTAAGTTAACCATCATAAGCCCTCAATATAAGTCTATGAGAGAAATGTTATGACCTCGTTCTGGTTTTTATCAACTTACAATGAGTTGTGATTTCCAATTTGCCCAGCAAACACTGGAGAATCCAGAAGGCTGCCTGGATAAGAGCAGAAAACATTTGAAGTTGGCGGCTTGTAACTATTATCCTAGTGATAGGGAACTTAGAATAGTGGTTCCACTCTAGCAGTAAAATAAAAAAAAAAACACTGGAGTAGTACTTTAAATTGACAGGTACTCTTTAATACCTTTATAATGGCACAACAGTGGTTGTAGGGCTGATTAAAAGTGTATAACTTAGAGTTTTGGTAAAGCAATACCTCACAAACAATAGTTTAAGAGTTTTCCACATTTTATTGCCACCCACAGGTTTTCGCACTGCATAAATTATGAAATTAGACTTTATCTCTGTCCCTCCAGTGCCACATCACTGCTACCCCTCATCTTTGTAACATGCTTGCAGTGACGACTTCATGATCAGAGCATGTTTTCATAGGTCATGCCGAAGTCATGAGGACATGAGACTGATGATTGGCTATATGCAATATCTGGGCCAGTACCTGTTTCCTCTTTTTTCACTTCATTTGCTTGGAAATGCCACACCTTCGTAATGGAAAATGTAAGGCAGTCAACATACTAGTCCTATATAATTATTATTTTATTTTTGTGCTGCTCAGTCAGGAAACCATGGGGTTTATTCCTGGCTCCTTTTTGTGAGTCTTGGACAGTTTTGTCATCTATTTAAACCCCTGAACCTCTGACACTCTCTGCCAGTTACATTTTTCTCTGGCTCTGTATTGTGCGATTTGCTACTACTTGCTTGTTTGATTTCCTGTTGCCTGTTTCTGGATAATTCTGATTTTGTAACTTGACGGACCTCCTGTTTCTGACCTAGCAATTTTGACTTTTCACTTCTGGCTCGCTCCTCTGGCCAGCAGCCCTTCTGTGGAGATAATCCAATGGATTTTGTTGCAAGACCAGATCCCTGAACAGGGGTCAAAGGGCAACGGTCAAGGGTCCTTTAGACTCTGCCAGACTGAGTGGCTAGTGCCAAATCTATCCGAGGAAGCCTTTTTGAGCCTATGGCCTCTGACAGACTTTAAACTATTGGTCACATAATATAGTCATGACAACTTAGATTGGAGGTCGAAACAAAGAGGCTGCTTTAGGGCAATAGGGATTTATTGTTGATTTTAGTTTTTTGGTTTTTTTAACACACACCAAGCATTTAAATGAAAAAAAAACTTTCACACATTAAATTAAAAACCAAAGGCTTAACACTCAATTATTACAAGAGAAACTAAAAGACGAAAAGCTACATTTTTTACTAATAATCTCCAGAACTTAATCAAACCTCTCCATTTCTCTAGGACCTTCCTGTAGGCACTTGGAAGTGCCCGAGGCCTGGCCTGTAGGCTGGAAAGACCTTACAGTCTCTGCTCACAGAGTCAAGCAGACGTGTTTTCTGGAATATGATTTCGAAAGAAGTTTCAATCTCTTTCATGCCACTGGGCATTCTGATCAAGAATTCTAGCCCAGAATAATATTTATTTTAAGATTAGAATTATAGTCACATTGAATTAAATTATTTTCACGAAAACTGTGATCACATAATTTACTCGTGGAGAAATGTATTCTTCTAAACAAACAATTGTACTGATCTGACAAACATCACATATTTCTGTTTGGTATATAGAGTACTTTTTATGTAGCTTTATCAATATTTCAATGTATTGAGTAGTTGCATTAAAGAGAAATGCTTGAAAGATCAGTGACGGCGTCTAAAGAAGAAAAAATGTAGCCATTGTAGCATCCATGAAGAAAGTCGTGTGTTTGGCTTCATTGTAACGTCATGCTATCCTTTGTTCCTATTGCGTTAGAGATGCTAGCTTGTTTTGACTATGGCTTTTTTTTTCTAGGGCTGCTTACATTATAGTTGGGAATTATTAGGTGGAACTAAAGTATAGGAGTATTCCCGTTGTTTTGTATTTTCATTAGAGAGAGAATGTCGTGAGAATGTCCTCTACATTGTAAAGGCTTTCACATGAAATAACGCTGATATAGTGCAGCCACAGAAAACCTTTGATCCCACCATAGGCTAGAAATTGCCTTACTAAATTACAGGATCACATGTTATTCCCATATGGACTTTTATCTGTGCCTCAGGCTATTCTCTATGTTTTCTGTAAGAAAATACATTATTGTAAAGGTGGTTGCTACTACTGAAAGTGATGTTAGTGCTTTGTGGCATGTTTATAGTGCCAACGATATTGCCATCACTCATATCAATCCCTGTTCCCAATACACCAGTGGATCTCCTTATTCTCCTTATCTAATTTTGTTTGAACACCAATGAAATTTTTAGGGCATTTTAGAAAATAGTAGAAAAGCTGAAGTAACTTGAACAAAAACAGTAAGAACATAAATTAAACTCCATGTTGATGGCTAGATTCAAGCACATTACCACATGACAGTTTTAGTCGCTAAGCCACGGTTAAGGAGGATTTGTCGACTCGTGTCCTTACGACACATTTTCCCCTTTGTCATATAACAATACTCTACTCCAGGTTTAAAAGATATTTTAATCATATTCAAATACATTTGCAAAGTCAGTCTTCTCTGCATTGCACACAAAGCAGAGTTAATGGAGATGAAGCAATACAGTCTGCAATCATTAGCCTATTTTAGAATACATGAAAGGAAATATGGGGGTCCCTTTAAAATCTGTGAGTTTTCTAATTTTTTTTAGTATTCACCTGAAAAACCTGCTGTATCCTTGATGGAAGGTCTTCAAATGTATCTAAAAACCCAACGGGGAAAAAAATATGCCATTGAATGGTCACCACACTTTTAGTCGTTAAGGGATTAAGCTTTAATTGGACCCAGAAAATGCTGATCTTTCCTTAGATGTAACTCCTGCCTAAGCCGCGGAGTTTGGCACTCTAGGATCACGACATTGGCGTCCCCCAGTACCTAATAAATCGTAACCTATCATATTTCCTAACCTAATTGTAACCTATCATATCATAAACCAAGACATCAATCAAAAATGCATACTAATTGATAAGAAAAGAATATTGTAACTCATAGTATAGCTCATATGTAGGGTCAGCAATAGGGCATGGTATAGTGTGTGTTTAATCTAGACTACCATAAAACAGCAGAAAATATTAAAGGACAGGAAACTCCCTTATACATTAACATAGAAAACATATAACAAGTGTCCCATAAATAAACCAGGTCCACATGTGTAAACTACAATCCTCATTCCTTCAAAAAATTCACAAAGCACGTGTTAGAAATAGGTGTGGCTGTCCACATGATGTGCTTCTATGAGTTTCCCCTTATCTGGTATTAGTTTCATTAGGAGGCCATAATGAAGGATGCGTATGATGGTGTTTGTTCTGCTCTGGATGAACCTAGTGTCATTCAAGGAAATAGTTTAGAATTTTTCTCTGACTATAGTGCAACTGTAAAATGTATGGTCTTCAAATGTGTCTCATATTTTCTGATGGTCTGCAAACATCTATTGCCTTACTCTACTGCCCCTTTCAAAAGCCATTTTTTTGGTGGTAGCGTTTAGTGCCCACCTAAAAAGTTACATAAGCTCTCAATATAGCAGCAATGTGAGAATTTTAAAACTTAATTTTTAATATGCATGGGTAAAAGCCAAATGGAGTAGTATAAAAATGAAAACACCTCCATTTTTCATAAATATTGGTTAAATGAACAGACAGCCACAGTGGTGGGCAAAATAACTGTAATGAAGATAGACCTGTGAATAGAGACTCCACAAATATGCCTAGAAAAGATAGTGGTCACAAGCAACACGTATAAAATACAGAAAGTAAGAGTAGCAGGGTGGGCAGTGGACATTTAGCCTTTATCCCGAATGATGGGTGCACATGTCCTCCCCTGAAGACCTATTAGGAGAAATGCATCAGGAGACACGCAGGACTATTTAGGGCAAATCCAGCTTAGTGAAAGCTGTAAACTACCCTTGTAAGGGCGAGAGTCATGGGGCACCCAGGGCCACTGTATTCACCCATAGGGCATACTAGTGCTAATGCTCCGGAATAAGCCCATTTCAGACGTGATGAGGATTTGTCCTTTGATACATCAGATGAAGAACTCTCTATTCACCCTGAGGACTACACACACTGGTTGAGAGGTTTCCATTTTTTCATCTGACACTGTGACATATTGGTATTTCTCCTTGTATTTTATATGCGTTGCTTGTGGTCACTGTCATTTCTACATATATTGGTGGAGTTTCTATTCACAGGTCTATCTTTGTTGCCGATATTTTGTCCACTGTCCACTGCTTGTGGCCACTGTCATTTCTACAAATATTGATGGAGTCTCTATTCACAGGTCTTTCTTTGTTGCCGATATTTTGTCCACCACTGTGGCTGTCTGTTCATTTAACTAATATTTATGAAAAATTGAGGTTTCTTTATTTTTATACTACCCCAGTTGTTTTTGCTCCCTATATATTAAAAGTTAAGTTTTAATGTTATCACATTCTTCCAGCTCTGTTGGGGCCCGGTAGGGTTCTGCCAATGTCTGTGCAGGGTCATGACTTCTGCACACCATGACCTTTCACTGTGTTTTGCAGAATGCTGCAGATTTCAATGCGACTATTGTGGGTGATCTGAAGATGTTTCAATGATTGGAGGGGCTGGAGAAGTAAGCATAAAGATTTTTTTTTTTTTTTTTTAAACTTTCATGGCCTTCTACAATTCAGAAAAATCAGGGCCAGTGGAAAGTTCAACAAACTCTGATATTGGTAAAATTTGAGTAGTATTCAATTAGACACACATTTATTGCTCATCCCTACTTGGATGCAATATGCGCAGAGCATAAATTACACTATTTTAGGACTAATGACTGTCTTAATGTGATCTGCTGTTCCACTGGTTTTAGATTCCTTATTTATAGCCTATTTATGACATATGCCAGTAAGTCACTTGTTGCTCCAGAGCTTACCTTTGCCCGATCTGTCCTTATGTTGCCTGGAACAAGGACATTATGGTTTCTGTTTGATTTAACATTGCAATATTTGACAATGACACTTTTGTATTTGTTTCATTCCTTTCATTGTGGATTGGAGAGGTGGGCACGCAAGAGGAAGAATAGAAATTGAGAAAACCTGAGCACTGACAGCTGGAAGCTTTAACCTTTTGACTTCACATCACATTTCCCAAGCTCATAAGCAGTAAAATGCCATAAACACAGTAATATATATATATATATATATATATATATATATATATATATATATATATATATATATATATATATATATATATATATATAATCTAAAACGTCAAGTTTTTTGACAGACATATAAGCATGAAGGTTGGAGTAATTTCCAGTGCGCCCTGCATGTTTATTGCTTAGGTATCATCTGTGTATTAGACTCAACCTGGGAAACAATGAAGATGATTTCACACAATTGATTATTAGTTCTCTTTAATAATACTTTTCGGTTATGTCAGCATTGCTCTTCTTCCAGCCATGCTCCTTGTGAAACCCAGCAAGCACCACAGCTTTCAATCAATATCCCACATGTAAGACTTTCCCATTAAGAAAGAAAAAATTCAATAAATTTGCTTTTTAAAGCTGGATGGTGGATTAAATGTACGTGTCAGTTGGCATCTCATTAACCTTAGTGCATTTATAGAAATATTGGATAGCAGACACTAGACTGGAGGACTATATATCTACATTAAGTGACTGGTGACTCCTTTGAAATGAACTAAGTGGCAGTACTCACAGTGCTACGGTCTATGTAGAAAATAGAAAATTCTGTGGAAATCACCTTTTTTCTTCTTTCTTTCTTCTTTTTCTCTGAATAGTTTAGCCGATCCAATACCTCGCAATATGTTAACAAAAAATGTGAGGTTTGAGCAGTTCACAGTAGGTTGCACTATTCATTACAGCTTGCTTGGCGTTTCATATACCGGGCGATGAATATAACTTCTATTGTAAATTACATTTTAAACATCACTGCCTACCCCGGCTCGACTCCTATTATTTCGGTGCCCTATTGTAAATCTCAAAAAGTCCCAGTTTTATGTGACTTGTCAAAAAGCTGGGGTGAGTTTTAACCGCATATTGCAAGAGAACAGGCAAAATAGTAAACTCCATAGTTTAGGTATTAAGGTTTAGATATTAGAGCGAAAGGGTCATTCAGTGTAAACATTTTTAAGGGGTCTCCAACCAAAGCACAAATCAGAAAGTAATCATTAAAGGGAATCTGTCAGCAGGTTTTTACTATGCAACCTGATTACATCGTGAGGTAGGGGTTAATACACACAATTCAGTTATGTGTCAAAGGTACTGTTGTTTAGTTACACAGAAGGATTTATAACCTTGTGATTTTCATTGTCAGGACTCCTGGTCTGACTCTCCCCGCACTGTGAAAAGCATCTCCCTGTCTGTACACAGAGAGCCGGGTGTGGGCGGGGTTAGCTTTCTCAGCTCTGCTGCATTGCTAAATCCAAAAACTCTGTGTCAGAACTGCTGCACCCAGTAAACTAAGTGATACATAGTTGGATTCAGGGTCTTTTTGCCTACATCATGCTCCTCTAAGATGAGGTAGCAAAAACCTGCTAACAAATTCCCTTTAAACCGAGGTGGATATATGATTGGTGCAACCTGTTCAACTGCATAGGCGCCAATGAGGTAAGGGGGCCCATTTCCACCTTCAAAGCATGTGAAATTGTGCATTTTGGTAAGCTGTTAAGATCTATGAGTCAGACACTGATCTGCACGAGAATCTGCCTCCAGAGATTATTTTATATAAAATGGGAGCTACCTGTGTTGTATTTAATGGTTACCAGTGTGATATGTAATGGCCGCTCTCTGCTCTCCTGATCTCACTGCAGAGCTGTGTTTGACTATACCTGACACACCTGCAGCTTTAGCTTCCATCTCACAGGTAGCCAGGGTTGAAATACAGCAGAGCTGTGGGAACTGCAGAAGGGTTAATCCTACTGGCAGATTTCCTTAAAAAACCCAGTACTTCATGTAATTTGACAAGTTGACATTGATGCATTTCAGTCTCTGTTTTCAATTTGTACCTGACAGTGACTCCTGTTCTGAAATGAAAAGCAATGTAATTACATTGGAATGCAAAATAACATTTTCAGTTTATCTGATTGTGTCTTAAGGTTCTTTTTTTGAGATTTGCATTTGGCAATACTCCAACTCATTAATCGTTCCGCATGTTGATTGTTTGCCCCAGGTCTGTGTATGATCCACCTCTGGGAAAACTGTTGAATTGTTGATGCCTAGATCATTAGAGATGGGCACATCTTTTAAAATACAAATTTATCACCATCATCGGTTCTAAATTTGCTTCACTTATACTGTGTGCAATACACAAAACTGTAGTAAGTGAATACTGTTTGTAAGGGATGTGACAAGGGTTGTGCTGGACTCTAGGGTGTATGTTTTTAACAGGTCACATTTCTGTCCAGCCACTTCATTGATGCCTCCACTTTGTGTCATTTATTGCACTTCTTGCAGATTCGCTACAGGGTACAATACAAACTAATCTTTTTCACCCACAAACTTATCTCTCTCATCTGTCTATCACCCTACCGGTGTTCTGCACTATGCAAATGATCTAAGGGTACTGTCACACAGTACCATTTTGATCGCTATGACGGTACGATTCGTGACGTTCTAGCGATATCCATACGATATCGCAGTGTCTGACACGCAGCAGCGATCAGGGACCCTGCTGAGAATCGTACGTCGTAGCAGATCGTATGGAACTTTCTTTCGTCGCTTGATCACCCGCTGACATCGCTGGATCGTTGTGTGTGACAGCGATCCAGCGATGTGTTCGCTTGTAACCAGGGTAAACATCGGGTAACTAAGCGCAGGGCCGCGCTTAGTAACCCGATGTTTACCGTGGTTACCAGCGTAAAAGTTAAAAAAAACAAACAGTACATACTTACATTCCAGTGTCTGTCCTCCGGCGTCTCAGCTTCTCTGCACTGTGAGCGCCGGCCAGCCAGAAAGCGAGCACAGCGGTGACGTCTGACATCACCGCTCTGCTTTCCGGCCGCTGTGCTTACACAGTGCAGAGAAGCTGAGACGCCGGAGGACAGACACCGGAATGTAAGTATGTACTGTTTGTTTTTTTAACGTTTACCCTGGTAACCAGGGTAAACATCGGGTTACTAAGCGCGGCCCTGCGCTTAGTTACCCGATGTTTACCCTGGTTACCCGGGGACTTCGGCATCGCTCCAGCGCCGTGATTGCAACGTGTGACCGCAGTCTACGACGCTGGAGCGATAATCGTACGACGCTGCGACGTCACTGATCGTGCCGTCGTAGCGACGAAAATTGCACTGTGTGACGGTACCCTTAGAATAACATCCTCCATAATCCAAACCTCCCATCTCCATTTCCAAGACTTCTCTCGTACTGCGATAATTTTTTTGGAATGCACTACCCCAGATGATCGGACTAATACCTGACTTCCACGTTTTTAAGCATGCTTTAAAAGCAAATTTCTTTAGACAGGCTTATCACAGCACTTCACAAACCTAACTCTCCCCTGCTATCGCTTTCTAAATTTTCCTCAGAATCTGATCCCTTCTATTCATTTGTCCGCTCATCCTCCATGCTCCCAATAGACAGATGATGACCGGTTCAAGCAGCTTATTTGAAATGCCCCATCAATAATAATTATGGCTGGACCTAACCTAACAAGCACATTCTACCTATTGTGTCCCCCCCCCCACACTTCCTTATAGATTGTAGCTTGTGAGCAGGACCCTTTCTCCTCCTGTAGCTGATGAGCTATGTGTGGCTTTGCATTGTTGTTATTGTCTGTGCATGCCCCCGCTTAATTAAGTGCTGCGGAGTATTTTGGCGCTACATAAATAAAGCTATTATTATTCAGACTTGTGGGAAAAAGTTCAACTTACTTACTTTACTGGGGCTACGCGTTTCAGCACTGCACCGGTGCCTTCATCAAGCCATATGAATGATGAAGTACAGATACATACATATGCACAGATAAAAATGGGAGGGAAATTTCATCATATGTCAAAGGTCATGAATAAGTTAAACCAGAGAATGAATGCTTAAATTCATATAGACAAATACAGAATATGGATAACAACATTGAGGGTTAAATAGAGTAAGACAAGTGTTTTACATCTACAATTTCAAACACCAAAATTAAAATAGGGTTCACTGACAGACACTTATCTCAGCAATCTGCTCCCTCACCAAATTCCTACACTTACTACAACATCATCAGGTATTTGTCAGCTTCTCCCCTGATGTTTTGTTACCGCACACACACAAACATTTACCTATACCGATTATGTCAATCATCATCTCCTCCCCATCCCCTTGGAACACTATTTTAATTTTGGTGTTTGTTTTTTATAGAAGATGCAAAACACTTGTTTTACTCCATTTTCCTACTAGTGTTAATGAATATTGATATTCTGTATTTGCCTATGTGAATATTAACATTTATGTTTTGACTTATTCATAACCTTTGACCTATGATGTCATCCCTAAAATTTTTACCAGTGTATCTATGTGTCTGTACCACTTCGTGTATATAGGCCTTACGAAGGTGCCCGTATGGTGCTGAAACGCGTAGCCTCAAAGTGACTGTACCACTGCGCACTACCCATCTTTTTTTCCAGCAGAACCCAGTGGTTCCTTGTTTTTCTTCTACACCCTGCAAGAAAGATCTTTAGGCAGTCTCTTTATTATTCAGCCCCATGCTCCAGTGCCAGGATTTCTTCTGGCACAGTTTTACTCTCATGCACACTGTGGAATTTCGTCGTCACTGCACAGTCAGCCACAGTCTTCCCCTCCATCTTTAACAGATTCTGTCTCACTCGCAGAAGGCTGTTGCCCCATTGGCCTGAAACATCCGAGCAACAACATGTCCTTGTATCTCCTGTAAGAAGGTTCCTTGAACAGTTAGCTTCAGCTGTCTTACAAGTATGGCTTTATCCAGTTTTATACTCTGGTCTAACTCTATTGACAGGGAGAGCACTGGCTTGTTTTCTCTTTTAGTGGACTTTTATCGATCTAACAGTGCTGGTAACTATGCCCCCTACTGTCCCTTTTGTTGTCAAAGCAGAACCCCAGTAGTAAAATCAGTTCCTCCCTCTTTCTTAATAGTCAAAGCATACATCCTACAGCCCCTTTACTTTTTCATAAGTCAAAGTTACTTCTTTGTTAGTCACAACAATAATCCTCCAAGCTGTACAACAGTTTGCAATGTGATTATTATTTGTTTAATTTTTTTTTAAATTATAAAGTCAACGCTCGAGTTCTTACTGGAATGAATATGCTTTTTGTTCAACCTTCTATAAACATGACATATGAGGGTCATAAATGATCTTTTTTCACTGATTCTGGGTTGTATTATGTGATTATCATATTCTTTTCAAGACAAAGATGTTCCTTTTTCATTTTAGATTGGATTTGCAATTACTGAGGATGTTGTTACCAAAGGATTATTTTACCATTGCCCATTTGATCATATAATTGGGTTCTAATTGTTTAGGACTTTTTTTTCTTCTGGAAGACAAGTATTATGCCAGCCATCAAGTAACATCATGACAGTATGCAGTTATGGCTGAGATTGCAAAACCGATTATGTAAAATGTATTAAATTTGTTTCATCTATACTTTTTTCAATCTGGAATCTTAACAGATCAAAATAGAAAAGCAATTATGAGATCTTCTGTATTGTAACTTTCAGACGACTCCATTACATGCCTATCCAGAGAGCAGTTCCGAAATTATGGAGTTTCCCCATTTAAGTCAAACATCTGTTATTTCCTGCTATATAGGACTATTTATTTAAATGGTCATTGTGTGCTAATATGTGGCCTAGTGCGTATACGAGGAAAGTGCTTATAGGTGTATGAAAATAAACACTAGATCACAAGGTATTTGATGGTATTACCTCATAACACTGCGGCCATGACTGAAGCTGGATAGTCCGGGTGTTCCCCCTCACCCCGAGGCGCGTTTCACCCTTTGCTTCACCGACAAGCACTTTCCTCGTGTACGAGATTTTAGTGGGCCTCTTTACTTTTTGGTATTTTTTTCCATTCTTCTCAGTACTCATGTGTTACCTATACTGTGGGACTCATTTGATTGATTTATGTCATTTATGTATCTGCCAGCAGAGCAAGTGACTTTTTGATATGACACCTGGTTACTGACAGTACATTTGTATAGCTCTAATTTTATTGTGCAGGTTAGCACCGGAGTTCTCCCTACAGGGTACACCTTGTGTTTATTTGTCTCAAGCCTTTTACCTTTTATATGTATACTAGCTGTACTACCCGGCTTCGCCCGGGGTAATAACTGCTGTTAGCAAAATAGAATGTGTTAACAAAAATTTATTCTGCACAAAAAAACCACAAAACAAATAGATAGAAATGTAATTATTAAAAGGCAAAAACTAAGCTAATAGAAGCATTTTACAAAATATATTTCAACACCAGAGATATTCCACACAGATTTAACTAAATTGGCCAAGTAATGTGAAGTAATCTTCTACTACTTATTCGAGAGCCTTTTGATAAACGACATTCTTAGTTTTTCCTTCAGGTGCAAAGACAAACAGATTTTTGGCTGTTCCAACTCTTGAACAGGCCACATAAAGTTGACCATGAGAAAAGCATGGAGATTGTAAATCTAAGCTAGCGGAAGAGCCCGGCGTTGCCTGGGCATAGTAAATATCTGTGGTTAGTTATAGCACCTCACTTCTCTTATTTTCCCATCACGCCTCTCATTTTCCCCATCACATCTTTCATTTTCCCCCTCACATCTCTCATTTTCTCCCTCACACCTCTCATTTTCCCCCTCACTCCTCTTATTTTCCCCCTCACTCCTCTCATTCCCCCCTAACACTTGTCATTTCGACCTCACATCTGTCATTTTCCGATCACTCCACTATTTTCCCTCACTCCTCTCATTTTGCACTCACACCTTTTCATTTTCACCTCACACCTCTCATTTTCACCTCAGTATATTCATGTTTGTCATCTCCCTTATATATAGTATACACCTGTATGTCATCTCCTGTATATAGTATATACCTGTATGTCATCTCCCCTGTATATAGTATATACCTGCTGTGTGTCATCTCCCCTGTATATAGTATATACCTGTATGTCATCTCCTCCTATATATAGTATATACCTGTATGTAATCTCCTCCTGTATATAGTATATACCTGTGTGTCATCTCACCTATATATAGTATATATATGTGTGTCATCTCCTCCTGTATATAGTATATACCTGTATGTCATCCCCTCCTATACATAGCATATACCTGTATGTCATCTCCTCCTGTATATACTATATACCTGTAGGTAATCTGCTCCTGTATATAGTATATACCTGTGTGTCATCTCTCCTGTATATAGTATATATCTGTGTGTCATCTCCTCCTGCATATAGTATATACCTGTGTGTCATCTCCCCTGTAAATAGTATATACCTGTGTGTCATCTCCTCCTGTATATAGTATATATCTGTATGTCATCGCCTCCTGTATTAGACCTCGTTCACACGTTATTTGGTCAGTAGTTTTACCTCAGTATTTGTAAGCTAAATTGGCAGCCTGATAAATCCCCAGCCAACAGTAAGCCCACCCCCTGGCAGTATATATTAGCTCACACATACACATAATAGACTGGTCATGTGACTGACAGCTGCCGGATTCCTATATGGTACATTTGTTGCTCTTGTAGTTTGTCAGCTTATTAATCAGATTTTTATTTTTGAAGGATAATACCAGACTTGTGTGTGTTTTAGGGCGAGTTTCGTGTGTCAAGTTGTGTGTGTTGAGTTGCGTGTGGCGACATGCATGTAGCGACTTTTGTGAGATGAGTTTTGTGTGGCGACATGCGTGTAGGAATTTTTTGTGTGTCGAGTTGCATGTGACAGGTTAGTGTAGCAAGTTGTGTGCAGCAAGTTTTGCGCATGGCGAGTTTTGCGCGTGGCGAGTTTTGTGCGTGGCGAGTTTTATGTGTGGTGCCTTTTGAGTATGTGCAAGTTTTGTGTGAGGCAACTTTTGCATGTGTTGCAACTTTTGTGCATGTGGCAATTTTTCCGCGTGTGCAAGTTTTGCGTGTGGCGAGTTTTCCATGAGGTGAGTTTTGCACGTGTGGCGAGTTTTGCATGTGGAGAGTTTTGCGCGTGGCGAGTTTTGAGCGGCGACTTTTGTGTTTCAACTTTTATGTGGCGAGGTTGGTGTATGTGTGGTGAAATGTGCGCTGAGGGTGGTATATGTGTTCGAGCACGTGGTAGTGTGTGGCGCATTTTGTGTGTGTGTTCATATCCCCGTGGTGGTGTGGTGATTATCCCATGTCGGGGCCCCACCTTAGCAACTGTACAGTATATACTCTTTGGCGCCATCGCTCTCATTCTTTAAGTCCCCCTTGTTCACATCTGGCAGCTGTTAATTTGCCTCCAACACTTTTCCTTTCATTTTTTCCCCATTATGTAGATAGGGGCAAAATTTTTGGTGAATTGGAAAGCGAGGGGTTAAAATTTCACCTCACAACATAGCCTATGACGCTCTCGGGGTCCAGACGTGTGACTGTGCAAAATTTTGTCCCTGTAGCTGCAACGCCTCCAACACTTTTCCTTTCACTTTTTCCCCATTATGTAGATAGGGGCAAAATTGTTTGGTGAATTGGAAAGCGCGGGGTTAAAATTTCACCTCACAACATAGCCTATGACGCTCTCGGGGTCCAGACGTGTGACTGTGCAAAATTTTGTCCCTGTAGCTGCGACGCCTCCAACACTTTTCCTTTCACTTTTTCCCCATTATGTAGATAGGGGCAAAATTGTTTGGTGAATTGGAAAGCGCGGGGTTAAAATTTCACCTCACAACATAGCCTTTGACGCTCTCGGGGTCCAGACGTGTGACTGTGCAAAATTTTGTGCCTGTAGCTGCGACGCCTCCAACACTTTTCCTTTCACTTTTTCCCCATTATGTAGATAGGGGCAAAATTGTTTGGTGAATTGGAAAGCGCGGGGTTAAAATTTTACCTCACAACATAGCCTATGACGCTCTCGGGGTCCAGACGTGTGACTGTGCAAAATTTTGTGGCTGTAGCTGCGACGGTTCAGATGCCAATCCCGGACATACATACACACACACACATACATACACACATTCAGCTTTATATATTAGATAATAAAGCACTCAAGCTTTAAGTATTATTTGCATCTCTTCCTATGACTAGTTTATTAGACTGGTCTTTGTTGTTGTTGTAGATCTATGTAAAGTGCCAGCTAGATTATTTTCGGACATTTTTTAAATTAAGTATTTTTTTGTGCGAATCCTGAATTGAATCTTTGTTCAAATTCATGTGAAACTGCAAATCTGAAGAAATTTGAATCAACTCAATCCTTAGATCTGCTCGATGCACTTTAATACTTTCTGTAAAGAGACATGAGCTTATGATGGCAGATTAGCTGTTCTTTTTTGGAACTTTGTGATTTTCTCACTAATAAAAATAAAGTAATGATGTGTTGTCAGATATCAGTGATTTATTTAAGTATGCCTATTTTACTTCTATTTTTCATAAAACATGTTTTTTTTCTTAATGCCAAATTCATTGCCTTTTTGAGGTCATACAGTACTTAACAACTAAGTACCTAGTGTATGTTGCAAATGAAGTTCATAAAAGATGTTGTAAGTAAAGAAATGTTATTGTGGCTGCTCGCTGCATACTGATGATGCTTATATCATTTTGAGCCTTTTATATTCTTGCAGGCATTTCCTCTTCAAGCATGGATCTGGTACGTCTCCAATCTTCAGTGCTGCCAGCCAGAACTACCCTCTAACTTCAAATACAGTCTATTCACCACCTCCGAGACCTCTGCCCAGGAGCACCTTCTCCCGGCCTGCCTTCACATTTAACAAATCATATCGGTGTTGTAACTGGAAATGTACGGCCTTGAGTGCTACAGCAATTACAGTAACACTAGCACTGCTGCTTGCGTATGTTATCGGTAAGAGTTCTCTTCTTCTAAATTTTTACCTTTTATATGTGCAATATAATCAAATGTGTATCCAAGAAGTCAGACTGTAAAACTAAACTTTTTCAGAGCTACATTTTGCACTTGTAAAGTTACTAACTATTTAAAAGATTTTTCATTGACGGACTTCTGTTAGGCTACTGAATTTAAGTCAATCAATAGTCTGTTTCCAAGGGCTAACTTGTTCTACAATATGGCATTATATTGTGTGTTACATTCCATTTGTTGTCAATTACAATAACTTCTAAAATAAGAGGATGTGAATAGATGGTAAATATCCAAATGAGACGGAGAATAGGAAATTTATTTTACAGCTGGTCAGTAATGAAAAACAAGGACATTTCCAGGGGCATATCTTCGAAACCTGAAAACATCCATGGAACATGGAGAAGCTGGCAAATGTGTATTGTCATTCACAAACAATGACATTTGTGCAGCCAAGTAATACATCCCATCTGGCTTTAGTTAGATTTATCTGATGACTCAGTGACAATATCAGTGGTTTATAACCTACAATACATCTGAACAGGAAATTTGCATTTATCTACAGATAACATTTATTTCCAAAGCTTGAAACAAAATGATTGTTTTTTTTACCAATTGAAGGTCATCTCCATGCAAATGGAATGAATTGTTAGAAAACAGATTGTTTAAATCAATGTTAAACTTATTTTGTAAAGTTTAGTGATGTGTTTTTGTTTTTAATTTCATATTATCGATTTTAATTTAACCTTGAAATCTTGCTGTTTTTATCCTAGTCACTTAGCCTTACAATAGTTTGACATTTCCTATTCTGTAGAGATCACAATTAGTGTTGAGCGATACCGTCCGATACTTGAAAGTATCGGTATCGGAAAGTATCGGCCGATACCGGCAAAGTATCGGATCCAATCCGATACCGATACCCGATACCAATACAAGTCAATGGGACTCAAGTATCGGACGGTATTCCTGATGGTTCTCAGGGTCTGAAGGAGAGGAAACTCTCCTTCAGGCCCTGGGAACCATATTAATGTGTAAAAGAAAGAATTAAAATAAAAAATATTGCTATACTCACCTCTCCGACGCAGCCTGCACCTTACCGAGGGAAGCGGCAGCGTTCTTTGTTTAAAATTCGCGCTTTTCTTTCCTTACGTGAAGTCCCGGCTTGTGATTGGTCGCATGCCGCCCATGTGGCGGCGACGCAACCAATCACAGCAAGCCGTGACGTAATTTCAGGTCATTCAGTATTTTAAAATTACGCTCCGGCTTTGTGATTGGTTGCGTCGCAGTCACATGGGCCACGCAACCAATCACAGCAAGCCGTGACGTAATTTCAGGTCCTTAAGGATTTTAAAATTACGTCCCGGCTTTGTGATTGGTTGCGTCGCAGTCACATGGGCGCCGCAACCAATCACAAGCCGTGACGTCACGGGAGGCTGGACACGCGCGCATTTTAAAATGGGCGCGTGTCCAGCCTCCCGTGACGTCCCGGCTTGTGATTGGTTGCGGCGCGGTCAACCAATCACAAGCCGGGAGGCTGGACACGCGCGCATTTTAAAATGCGTTTTAAAATGCGCGCGTGTCCAAATTGTACACTTATTTATATGTATACAGAAGTATGATGTTTTCAACCCTGTAGTTTGGCTTAGCTTGGCACTTTTTGATGTATTGCAAGGCTCAGGTCTTGATTGTGAGCTTGGTACACACTTGTGATTGGTTGACCGCGCCGCAACCAATCACAAGCCGGGACGTCACGGGAGGCTGGACACGCGCCCATTTTAAAATGCGCGCGTGTCCAGCCTCCCGGCTTGTGATTGGTTGACCGCGCCGCAACCAATCACAAGCCGGGACGTCACGGGAGGCTGGACACGCGCCCATTTTAAAATGCGCGCGTGTCCAGCCTCCCGTGACGTCACGGCTTGTGATTGGTTGCATCGCGGTCAACCAATCACAAGCCGGGAGGCTGGACGCGCGCATTTTAAAATGTGCGCGTGTCCAGCCTCCCGTGACGTCACGGCTTGTGATTGGTCGCGGCGGCCATGTTGCCGGGACGCGGACCAATCACAGCAAGCCGTGACGTAATTTCAGGTCCTGCAGGATTTTAAAATTACGTTCCGGCGTTGTGATTGGTCCGCGTCCCGGCAACATGGCCGCCACGACCAATCACAAGCCGGGACGTCACGGGAGGCTGGACACGTGCGCATTTTAAAATGTGCGCGTGTCCAGCCTCCCGTGACGTCCCGGCTTGTGATTGGTTACGTCGCCCATGTGACCACGACGCGCCCAATCACAACGCCGGAACGTAATTTTAAAATCCTGCAAGGACCTGAAATTACGTCACGGCTTGCTGTGATTGGTCCGCGTCCCGGCAACATGGCCGCCGCGACCAATCACAAGCCGGGACTTCACGTAACCAAGTAAACGCGTGAATTTTAAACAAACAACGCTGCCGGTTCCCTCGCTGAGGTCCGGGCTGCGTCGGAGAGGTGAGTATAGCAATATTTTTTATTTTAATTCTCTCTTTTACACATTATTACATTAATGTTGTTTCGATACCCGATACCCGATACCACAAAAGTATCGGATCTCGGTATCAGAATTCCGATACAGCAAGTATCGGCCGATACCCGATACTTGCAGTATCGGAATGCTCAACACTAATCACAATCGTTACAATGGAGAGGAATGCAGAAACAGATAACACGTTTATTAAAAAGCTGGAGGCAGATAACAAATAGGTGATGGTCACAACAACTAGAGATGAACTGATCATTTGATATTTGAATTTGCAGAAAAATTAGATGTGCATAAAATAAATTTGCCCCAAATCCGAATGCTAAATTAACCCCTTACCGACATATGACATACTAATACGTCATATGCCAACTCCCTGATTTGGGTGTGGCCCACATTTTTCCCTGCACATGATGGCTGATTTATTTAGCCATGATGTGCATTTAGCAGACACGGAGGGGAGAGGAGCTCTGCCAATGGCTGTTAACCTGTTAAATCCTACTGTCAATCTCTGACAGGGACATTTAAGATGAAGCGGCAGGCGGTGCGTTGTTCCACGTGCCCATTGGTTAGTTTCCTGACATTAGGCTCTGCTTATATTGACATCAGGTCTTCTGATTTCACTGGATTCATGATGAATGTCCATCATGAATCCAGTGAAATCTAAAGACCTGATGTCAATATAGGCAGTGCCTAATGTCAGGAAACTAACCAATGGGCACATGGAACAATGCACCCCCCTGCCGCTGCATGTTAAATGTCGTTGTTTGTTTAGCAAAGGATGCTCACAGATCCCAATGGATTCTATAGATTTAGGATGGATCTGTTAGTTTCTATTTCTTATGACAGGTACAGCAAATGAAACATCTATTTACATTGCACGACTATTGCAATTGAGCATTACTAAACAGGCTACTAATTATCAGATGAATTAGCAAAAAACTTTTTTGTTAGGTGGAATGATCTGTTTGTTTGTAAGCAGGACTTGTGCTGCTGAGAACAATGACAGCATATGTGCACTGCATGATGATTTATTTCTTGTCGCTAGTGCGCATCTGTAGCCAGGTCAGCCTATGTAAACAGGCTATTAATGACCACTGACCACCAAGCATGGTGACAGTCAGAGGTCATTTAGCACTGTGCAGTGTGGTCTGTGGTCATAAATCAGCTGAGAGGAGCTCACAACAATACGGATGAAAGAGTTACAATCTGTGTTAGGGGTCGAGTTCCCGCCTCTGCACAGAGGGAATCTCGAGCCATCTCCGCTGCGGTCTCCCATTCTTCTCCTACCGCAGTGGAGCTTGCTCAGCGGAGGGGTCGGTCCCAGCATCTCGCTCAGTCTGACACTGTGGAAAGGGTTACTGCTGCCTTTCCAGCTTCTGCCATTGAAGCCAGTACTGGTCAGCGGTGAGCAGACGTCTTTGGGACTAAGTGTTACTTTTCCCCTTCTGAGAATGCCCAGGGTAAGATCTCTCATTGGAGATCAAGGGTCACATGCTCAGGTACTGCAGCAACTCCCATTGGTCCTCTAGGAAGGTCCTGAAGTTGCCCAAGTTCTGTGGCAGCCTCTGATTGGTCCTTCTGGGAAGGTCCTGTAGTTGCTGCAGCTATAAAAGGTTCGCATGACAGCACGGCCATGAGCTAGTATCAATCTAAGTTATGTGCTTTGCGCCAGTGTGGTCTTGTGTGTATGTATTTAGAGCCTCAGCTGAAATAAGCCCCTAGAATACCGGCACCTCAGTGAGGAGTTTTGTGTGTATGTATTCAGGGTCCCGGCTGAAATAAGCCCCTAGTTTACCGGCACCTCCAATGAGGAGTTTGTGTGTGTGCAAGACCACTGATTGCTATCTGATTAGCAGTTAGCTGTGTACTCCTGTGAGTCTATCAGGGCACAGTGCTTTCTTTTGTCAGTGACTCGGTCAAGTAACAGAGTTAGCTTATACTGAGATATGGTGCCATTTGCTAGCAGCAGATTCCTCCTGCACGGTGGACCCGGGCTGCGAACGCACCTATAACTTCATCTATTTGCTCGGTGCGTTCCGCTAGTCCTAACAATCTGTCACCAGGTTTTCCCCATATTAACTAACTAAACACACCATCTTTGCCTCTTCTTTCCCATCACTCCCGCAATCTGTGTATAAGCCCCCTTCCCTGGCAGATGCATGAAAATATCTTTTTGCATTTCTCCAGCACAATCCGGCTCAATGGGTGTTTCAGGTCTGTGCACCGTACATCCTCTCTCCTTGCAATGACCAGCCTTCCTACTTTGAAGGATATACATGATGTCTCCTAATGAATCCAGCCAGCACTGAAAATCTCAAATCTGTGCAGTTGAAGCACAGACCTGCACAAGCGCGCTTCGCTCTGTACTCCTGAAGGAGCAGATGACAAGTGAAACCATCAACGGGGCATGGGCATTACAGATGTTTGCTCTGCCCTCAGGATGGCAGAGTGAAGTGAACCAGAGCAGTCTGGGCTTCAACTGCACAGATTGGAGATTTGTTGTGGTGGGTAAATGACGTAGGAGACATCATTCAGGTCCATCAAGACAGGAGGGCCACTGGCTGCAAGGAGAGAGGAGTCACCAAACACAGACCCATGACATCCATTATTCTGGACTGTGCCAATTTGCATATGGCAGGGGGGCATAATAAAATATATTTTTACGGACCTGCAGGAAAGTCGGGGGCTTATACACAGATTCCTGGAGTGATGTTTATCAGAGTTTAAAGGTGGTGCTGTTAGTATATATGGGGGAAACCTAATGACAAGTTCCCTTTAAGTAATTCTACAACCCACAACAGACAGTACAATACAAACATTATTGAAGGCAAAGGGTGCAAAATTTTTAATTTATCCCAAATGCAAAAATTATTTTTAGCCCGAATTACATGTGTTTTAAGTGATAGAAATGTTGGCTAACCCTTTACTAATTGGTCATTTTCAGCAAGTGGAGTTTTCTAATCTCAAAATTCAGAGTTTGTTTAACAATTAACTATTCAGACTCTGCAAATTTAAGGTATCAGTGAAATATCTGTTTTCTACCAGGGCTATCATTATACCGCGCTATGTGAGACATTCATCACGTGTTATAATTTACATGGGCAGAACAAAGCAGTGTCATTGAGGCTACACTATCACAGACCAATTTGTCATGTGGAGCCAATTTAACCTTTAGCAAAGGAAATGAAGACTAATTAGATGTCTTTATGTCTTTTGATTAACATCATATCCACTTGGTATTATTCATACTGAACCATTTACATCTCAATTTGTACAGGAGTTACCAGGACCCAGCAGGATTGTTAAAATGGACGGTAAACAGGCTGCCCACAGTGATAAGAGGCCTGGGAGCACTAAAGCTCCGTTAATAAGGGCATCCATTTTATTTTTCTCTGCACCAAATATTATAAGGATTATTGAGTGGGAACAGTCAGAAAATAAATGTGTCAGAGGTAGCTTTGTTCGACATTTTAATTAGTGCTTAATATAGCATATCATTAAATCTCTTGAAGCTGAAACATTATTATTATATTTCTAGCAGTCAGACATATACCCTCAATCAACATCCAGCGTACAATTGGTCCCTGTATAATAGAGTGTAATAATGACAGACTCAGAAAGTGGCAGAAAGAATGGCCCATGCTTGTTATGAAAATCATCACCGTGGCTTTTCTACCTTTCTGTGCCTCTTCTTAATTTGCTGCTCATTTTCTCTTTTAATTATTTCTATCACAACATCTAATGATTAAGAGAATAGGGCCTAGCTGTCTATTTGTGTCAGTACTCCATCCAGCAGTCAGTGTTAAGGATGAAAGGATCAGGCACACTTCAAATTTGCCTCTTTATATGGATTTTAACAGGAAATTTGATTCACAGAGCAGTTATTTTTCATAAATTTAAAAAGGTTGCCCAATACTCTGATTTACTAACTGATTTTGCCATAAATAATTAAGGATTCTGTCCCTAAATAATGTCATATACCTTTGCTGACAAATTTGATGTTGTTTTAGGCCTTTCTGGCTTGCTTCCTGTGCCTTACCACCAGCTCTGCTATCACAGTCATCCTTTCCTCTTCAGAATACTCTTCCCCTTCTTACTACATTTCACACCATACTTTGTGCTGGGCTGCAAGCCAGCAGTGAGCACAGACTTGTTACTCTTTCTAAACCTCAACCACTCATTGTGTCACACATAACATCAGCATATGTCCTGTATAGAAGACTGCCAGGAATAGAGTAACACATAAAGCACCAGAACACCAGCCCTGACAATAAAGATTATCCCCTACTCTCCACACCGATATGGATAATGTAATGGATGGATCGAAGGATGGATGAGATTAATTTGATGGATGGGGAGAGATCTGAATGTATTCACATTATAAAGGAAAAACTGCATGCTGTCTACACATTACACAAAGTATCCAACAGTGTAGGTACATGTATATGCACCCTGCTGTAAAACAGAGATTGAGGTGGAAGCTGGGTCTTCAGGGATAGCAGGCAGCATTCACAAAAACAGAGTGAGCTCTGCTAAATGCAGCCATACCGACATGCGCAGCAAGCCCTGATAGCAGGTGCCGCAAGACCCACCCATTTGTCAGTTTCTAGAATCCAGAACTGAGGGAGAATCTGACAGGACATAGGAAGCAGGTGATTCTCAACCAGAGATCATGTAGTCAGAAGAGTAGCTCAGTTTTCAGCAGAATTTCTCAAAGCAATGTATTTAGTGAAGTGCTTATCTATGGCAATTAGTTTACATGAAAGGCACTTGTAAACTAGTGACCATCTCCTTTAAAATGCCTTATTTTGCTCTGCGGACTCTCTAGATCACAAAGCATATTAACCACAAGATGTAAAACATAAAAGAAATCCTTATACACACTTCTTTGGCCCTCCTCTTCTCCTAGCCACCCATCCGGTCAACCCTTCATCTTCTTTACACCACCATGAGCGCTGAAAACCCCAGTCTTCTCATGCTAGGCCTGGACCTCTGGCTCTGATAAGTCCCGAGACTAACTGATGCACAAAAGGTCCCAACATTATGAAGGCATGCCATTCTACATCACCTACATTACCATCCCAATCTCATTAGAGTTGGAAGTCGTGGCCTAGCCTGAGAGGCCCAAGGATGTCAGTGCTCATGACGGATAATGGTTAGGAGTAGAGGGGCCAGAGAGGTGAACAGTAAGGTACCATTCACTGCACAGAAAAACGTCAATCAGCAGCTGCCATCTCTCTGAATCCAGGTGAAAATGAAAAAATCAGCATTTTGTAGAATACAGACTTATATATATATATATATATATATATATATATATATATATATATATATGTAATATTCAATCCATACGAATATATTTGCTCATCTTTAGTCATTATGTGTACATGTATAATTCTGTATCTAGTGCTTTAAATATGTAGTGATCAGGGGCTTACCTAAATATGTCTATAAGTTGCCCACAAAATATAGTCTCCATCATTTTGCAAAAGATACAAAATGTGAACACAAGACAGAGAGCATGGCTTTAATACTGATTTAGGCACAACCTTAATATACAGTACTGATCAAAAGTTTGAACACATCTGTTTTCCTTGTTCTTGAGCTCATTGTAAATTCAGATTTAAGGCAACAGAAGCACAAAAAACACACATTTGGAAAGATGAAGTGCACAAACATATTTTGTCTGATAACTCAAAATTTAAGATTTGGTTTTGTACTTACTGCCCAATCTTTGTGAGAAGTAGTAAAGTTGAACAGATGGTTTATACATGTGTGCTGTCCACTGTGAAGCATGGAGGGAGAGATGAGATGGTGTGTGTATGTGTGGGGTGAGGGGGTTTCTGGTGACATTGTTGATGTCATGATCCAGTCCGGAGTTTGTTTTCTGTTATTCCCTCTCTGGACTGGTCATGCGTGGGTTAACACCCTCTGCCTCGCTTTGGAGCTGGCTGGGCTTTTTCAGTCCTCTGCAGTCTGCTGGCCAGCGTCAGTGATAGTTCATGCTTCCAGGCTAGAGCAGCTGACCCGTATACCCTGGTTATCCTTCTGCCTCTGAATTCCCGTATTTGTGTGAGACCTGTTCCCTATCCCTGACGTAGTGTTCATCTGGTGGTTTTCCCACAGTATATGACTCGGCCTGATCTCTGAACCCCGCCTCTTGCTTTCCGTCTCTGAAACCTCGTTCCTCGACCTGCTTTGACTTCTGGCTTGTATTCCGACTTCGTCTTACATCTCAGGTTTTGGATCCCATTCTCTTGTTTGGCTCTGACACCTGGTTTATCTCTGTTAGGGCTAGCGGAACGCACCGAGTATAGATAGGTAGCTTACAAGGTGCGTTCGCAGCCCGGGGTCCACCGTGCAGAGATATCTGCTGCTAAGTAAAGGCGGATAAACTCTGAGCTCACACGTGGGTTAAGCTTCACCCCATGTGAACTGGAAGCAATCTCTGTTGCCTCACAGAGTCGCACTATACACAAAAATATTACCCTAACTAGGGTTGTGCTTGCTCTGGAACTCTTCTGTGTTAACCACACACATGAAGGAAACAGATGCTAAGACAAGTGACTAATTGCCCCCACTGATGCTAGCTGCCTGCCTGAGTGTACAGTTTCAAAGCTACAGCCTCACACCACATATGTATAGAGTGGTGTAGTATCCACTGGCGTAAGCCAAACACATTTATTTGATACTAGTGCATGGCCGTGCAGCCATGAGAACCTTTTATAGTTGCAGCTCTTCAGGACCTTCCTCGTGGACCAATAGGAGCTGCTACAGGGCCTGAGCGTGTGACCCCTGACCTCCAATGAGAGGTCCTCCTGTGGGCATGCTCTGTGTGTGAAAAGCAGGACTTGGTCCCAGAAAAGCCTGCTCACCGCTGACCAGTGCTGGCTACAAAGGCAGAGCCTGGAAAGGCAGCAGTAACCATTCGCACTGTATCAGGCTGAGCCAGATGCTGGGACTGACGTCTCCACTGAGCAGGTTCCACTGCGGCTGGAGAAGAATGGGAGACTGCAGCAGACATGGTTCGAGAATCCCCATGTGCAGTGGCAGGAACTCGACTCCTAACAGTCTCTGACTTCGTGCATAGTGTGACCTCTCGTACCTCTGCTCCTGACAGTTTCTGACTCTGCTCGTCTGACCACTCTTTCGTTACCTGTGACACCTGTGCGGCTGCTCAGTGTTGCTACGGTGTTAGTGTGCAACCTCTCTTCCCTTACCAGCACCCCCTGTTGGAGGTTGCACTAAAGTGCACTGCAGCCGCATCACAGTGATGATTGATTTATTCCAAATTCAGGACACATTTACCAATCACAGCCACTTTAGCATTTTGCAGCAGTCCAATCAAGTTTGCACTTAGTGGGATCATCAGCTGTGTTGTAACAAGACAATGACCCAGTAGACACCTTCAGGCTATGTGACCAAGAACCAGAGACATGGAGTACTGTGTGATATGACATGGACTCAACATTCACCCAACTGCAACACATTTGAGATGCTCTGGGATGACTTTAACGCGTATTCTGGCCATTTGTGTTCCATGTAAGGTTTCTTTACACCTTGCTTGCATATATGTTTTTGTTATGGTTTTGCTGCCTTTAGTCTGGATTTATAATGTGCACACTCAAATAAGAACAATTAAAATCATTGCATGATCAGGAAACTCCAAATTTTGTCCAGTTCTATATGCAGCCGCTGCAGAAGTATCAGGCTTTTATACCACCTGTATCCAGTCTGTCAATCTTCCATGGCACACGCACCCTCCACGTTCCATGTGGTTTGTGATCAAGGTCTAAAAATGAAATGGACATTTTGCACTGTATGGATAAAGTGATCAATTTTCCTTCAACTACAACTTTGAGTGCCGTGGTTATTCCATGAATTATATATTGAGACTAATCTCCCTACCACTGAAGCATCTCAAATCAGCCAAGAGTGCCAACCATATCTACCAGCACATGAAACCACCTAAGCGATATAGCCCTACTGATGCCAATATCTAAAATAACCCGCTTGTCTTCCTCCAACCTGAAATCATGGATCTTCTTATTAATGTTTTACACTTTCAGATATATTAACATTCACCTTTGTTTAATATCCAATTTGTTCCTCCTCATCTACAATAAATATCACCTAGCCTTATAATCTGAGCCATAGTCTCATCCAGCTCTAAGCTTTCTATAGCCTTGCACATATATAGTTCTAAAATGTTACAATCCGCCTAGCCTCCTAATCCAGTTTTCAATATGCCTTGAAGACATCTTCTCTTGCAAAAATGCTGGATGGCTGTTTCATAAAGCATCATGACCTCCAGCTGTTTTCTTCTTTATCCTTTCCTATCTCTCTCACCAAGACTTCTCCTATGTTTCTCTACATAATAAATTATAAATCAGTAACACCACATATTCAACCTTTGTAACTTCAGATATCTGTGCTTGCAAAATTGCTGACTGTGTGGCTAATGCCTACAGTTTTATACAGAGTCCACTTTTGACTTCATATATGGCCTATCCACTTCATATATTCACATAATCTCCTTTACAATAAAAGTTGTGTCAGTGTCCCTTTCTGCATTTGATTTTTATCAGTTTTTGTACGGTTTGTAATCTTTTTAAGCTTTTTATTGTGTATATTATGTACTGTATATTTCTTTTTTTTGTTAATACAACTATAATAAATATAGTCAATCTCTACTATAGTGAATAGGTGACTTGAATGGTGGAAGAGTCTAACCAGTAATGAGTCATACTCTGGCAAGCCATTTTTATAAGGGTAGGGTCACAGGACCATATATTCTCTTATAGGAGAGAATATACGAGTATTGTAATCTTACTCAGTTCAGACTGAGATCAGAGTGTGAGCATAGTACAGGGTTGGACTGGGACCAGAAAGCAGCCCTGGCACTCAATCCTCACCAGCCCACATACCATAACACCCTTCAGTATAGGAGTTACTTGAAGAGCCACATGTGAATGGCGTGGCAGTATGAATGATGAACCACAGATGCATTTACATGACGCTCTTCAAAGATACATTTCTGCAGATTGTGGTGGTCCCAGCGCTTAGGTCTGCAGCAAATGAAAAGTCATCTCATATCCAGAAGATAAACTTGGGAGGTTTCCAAGATTCATTTTTATTTTCCCATAAGAATACAGAAAATAATAAACCAATACTGTTGCTCTTAAAGTTCAATGCCACCTCTGCGACAACAGATCAGAAGTGGTAATGTGTAGGGTATATATACAAAATAATACAGATGCTAAGAATTACACCCAGTATACAGGAAAGGAGAAGTGGTACTGTGCAGCATATATTATTTTTTATTACTATTATACATTTTTATAGCGCCATTCATTCCATGGCGCTTTACATGTGAAAACGGGGCAAATATAGACAAATACATTAAACATGAGCAAAAAACAAGGCACACAGGTACATAAGGAGGGAGGACCCTGCCCGCGAAGGCTCACAGTCTGCAGGGGATGGGTGAGGATACACGAGAAGAGGGTACAAATGGTTGTGCGGAGGTTCAGTAGGTTGAGGATCACTGCAGGCTGTAGGCTTGTTGGAAGAGGTGGATCTTCAGATTCTTTTTGAAGGTTTCTATGGTAGGTGAGAGTTTGATGTGTTGGGGTAGTGAGTTCCAGAGTATGGGGGAAGCACGGGAGAAGTCTTAGATGCGGTTGTGGGAAGAAGAGATGAGAGAGGAGTAGAGAAGGAGATCTTCAGAGGATCGGAGGTTGCGTGTAGGTAGCTACCAGGAGACGAGGTCACAGATGTATGGAGGAGACAGGTTGTGGATGGCTTTGTATGTCATTGTGAGGGTTTTGAACTGGAGTCTCTGGGCGATAGGAAGCCAGTGAAGGGCTTGGCATAGGGGAGAGGCTGGGGAATAACAGGGAGACAGGTAGATTATTCGGGCAGCAGAGTGTAGGATGGATTGGAGTGGTGCCAGAGTATATATACTGTACATATACTTAGATGTACACCCAACATACAGGCAGTTTATATATAATACTAGCTGAAGAGCCCAGCGTTGCCTGGGCATAGTAAATATCTGTGGTTAGTTATAGCACCTCACTTCTCTTATTTTCCCATCATGCCTCTCATATTCCCCCTCACATCTCTCATTTTCTCCCTTACACCTCTCATTTTCCCCTCACTCCTCTCATTCCCCCATAACACTTGTCATTTCGACCTCACATCTGTCATTTTCCGATCACTCCACTATTTTCCCTCACTCCTCTCATTTTGCACTCACACCTTTTCATTTTCACCTCACACCCCTCATTTTCACCTCACACCTCTCATTTTCCCCTCAGTATATACATGTTTGTTATCTCCCTTATATATAGTATACACCTGTATGTCATCTCCTGTTTATAGTATATACCTGTATGTCATCTCCCCTGTAAATAGTATATACCTGCTGTATGTCATCCCCTCCTGTATATTGTATATACCTATGTGTCATCTCCTCCTGTATATAGTATATACCTGTATGTCATCTCTTCTGTATATACTATATACCTGTAGGTCATCTCCTCCTATATATAGTATATACCTGTATGTCATCTCCTGTATATAGTATATACCTGTATGTCATCTCCCCTGTATATAGTATATACCTGCTGTATGTCATCTCCTCCTCTATATACCTATGTGTCATCTCCTCTTTTATATAGTATATACCTGTATGTCATCTCCTCCTGTATATAGTATATATGTGTGTCATCTCCTCCTGTATATAGTATATACCTGTGTGTCATCTCCACCTGTATATAGTATATACGTGTGTCATCTCCCCTGTATATAGTATATACCTGTGTGTCATCTCCCCTGTATATAGTATATACGTGTGTCATCTTCCCTGTATATAGTATGTACCTGTATGTCATCTCCACTCTATGTAGTATATATCAGTGTGTCATCTCCTCCTGTATATAGTATACACCTGTGTGTCATCTCCCCTGTATATAGTATATATGTGTGTGTCATCTCCCCTGTATATAGTATATAAAATGTCTGTCATCTCCTCCTGTATATAGTATATATCTGTGTGTCATCTCCTGTATTAGACCTCGTTCACACGTTATTTGCTCAGTATTTTTACCTCAGTATTTGTAAGCTAAATTGGCAGCCTGATAAATCCCCAGCCAACAGGAAGCCCTCCCCCCTGGTGGTATATATTAGCTCACACATACACATAATAGACAGGTCATGTGACTGACAGCTGCCGTATTTCCTATATGGTACATTTGTAGCTCTTGTAGTTTGTATGCTTATTAATCAGATTTTTATTTTTGAAGGATAATACCAGACTTGTGTGTGTTTTAGGGTGAGTTTCATGTGTCACGTTGTGTGTGTTGAGTTGCATGTGGCTACATGCATGTAGCGACTTTTATGAGATGAGTTTTATGTGGCGACGTGTGTAGCAACTTTTTGTGTGTCGAGTTGCATGTGACAGGTTAGTGTAGCAAGTTGTGTGCAGCAAGTTTTGCGCATGGCGAGTTTTGCGCGTGGTGAGTTTTATGTGTGGTGCGTTTTGAGTATGTGCAAGTTTTGTGTGAAGCAACTTTTGCATGTGTTGCAACTTTTGTGCATGTGGCAATTTTTCCGCGTGTGCAAGTTTTGCATGTGGCGAGTTTTCCATGAGGTGAGTTTTGCACATATGGCGAATTTTGCGTGAGCCTAGTTTTGCATGTGGCGAGTTTTGCATGTGGCGAATTTTGCGCGTGGCGAGTTTTGAGCGGTGACTTTTGTGTTTCGACTTTTATGTGGCGAGGTTGGTTTATGTGTGCTGAGGGTGGTATATGTGTTCAAGCAGGTGTTAGTGTGTGGCGCATTTTGTGTGTGTGTTCATATCCCCGTGTGTGGTGAGTATCCCATGTCGGGACCCTACCTTAGCAACTGTATGGTATATACTCTTTGGCGCCATCGCTCTCACTCTTTAAGTCCCCCTTGTTCACATCTGGCAGCTGTCAATTTGCCTCCAACACTTTTCCTTTCACTTTTTCCCCATTATGTAGATAGGGGCAAAATTGTTTGGTGAATTGGAACACGCGGGGTTAAAATTTCGCCTCACAACATAGCCTATGATGCTCTCAGGGTCCAGACGTGTGACTGTGCAAAATTTTGTGGCTGTAGCTGCGACGGTGCAGATGCCAATCTCGGACATACACACATACACACATACATACACACATTCGGCTTTATATATTAGATAACAGAGCAGTCCCAAATATTATGCAAAGCAGTTTGGACAAAAACCCATAGGTGTAATGGACAACAAAAAAGAAAGTAAGCAGCATTCTGATTAAATGATAAAAAGAAAAGTGAAGGTCTCTTTATTAGCACATGTGGCAACCTTCATAACAGAAATTTACTCTATTATGGAGCCGAAATTTTGCCACATGGGCTATTTTTTTCATATGTAATCAGAGTGCTGCTTACTAACTATATATTTATACTAGCTGAAGAGCCCGGCGTTGCCTGGGCATAGTAAATACCTGTGGTTAGTTATAGCACCTCACTTCTCTTATTTTCCCATCACGCCTCTCATTTTCCCCATCACATCTTTCATTTTCCCCCTCACATCTGTCATTTTCTCCCTCACACCTCTCATTTTCCCCCTCACTCCTCTTATTTTCCCCCTCACTCCTCTCATTCCCCCCTAACACTTGTCATTTCGACCTCACATCTGTCATTTTCCGATCACTCCACTATTTCCCCCACTCCTCTCATTTTGCACTCACACCTTTTCATTTTCACCTCACACCTCTCATTTTCACCTCAGTATATACATGTTTGTCATTTCCCTTATATATAGTATACACCTGTATGTCATCTACTGTATATAGTATATACCTGTATGTCATCTCCCCTGTATATAGTATATACCTGCTGTGTGTCATCTCCCCTGTATATAGTATATACCTGTATGTCATCTCCTCCTATATATAGTATATACCTGTATGTAATCTCCTCCTGTATATAGTATATACCTGTGTGTCATCTCACCTATATATAGTATATATCTGTGTGTCATTTCCTCCTGTATATAGTATATACCTGTATGTCATCTCCTCCTATACATAGCATATACCTGTATGTCATCTCCTCCTGTATATACTATATACCTGTAGGTAATCTGCTCCTGTATATAGTATATACCTGTGTGTCATCTCCTCCTGTATATAGTATATACCTGTATGTCATCTCCTCCTCTATATAGTATATACCTGTGTGTCATCTCTCCTGTATATAGTATATATCTGTGTGTCATCTCCTCCTGTATATAGTATATACCTGTGTGTCATCTCCCCTGTAAATAGTATATACCTCCGTGTCAACTCCTCCTGTATATAGTATATATCTGTATGTCATCTCCTCCTGTATTAGACCTCGTTCACACGTTATTTGGTCAGTATTTTTACCTCAGTATTTGTAAGCTAAATTGGCAGCCTGATAAATCCCCAGCCAACAGTAAGCCCACCCCCTGGCAGTATATATTAGCTCACACATACACATAATAGACTGGTCATGTGACTGACAGCTGCCGGATTCCTATATGGTACATTTGTTGCTCTTGTAGTTTGTCTGCTTATTAATCAGATTTTTATTTTTGAAGGATAATACGAGACTTGTGTGTGTTTTAGGGCGAGTTGTGTCAAGTTGTGTGTGTTGAGTTGCGTGTGGCGACATGCATGTAGCGACTTTTGTGAGATGAGTTTTGTGTGGTGACATGCGTGTAGCAACTTTTTGTGTGTCGAGTTGCATGTGACAGGTTAGTGTAGCAAGTTGTGTGCAGCAAGTTTTGCGCATGGCGAGTTTTGCGCGTGGCGAGTTTTATGTGTGGTGCCTTTTGAGTATGTGCAAGTTTTGTGTGAGGCAACTTTTGCATGTGTTGCAACTTTTGTGCATGTGGCAATTTTTCCGCGTGTGCAAGTTTTGCATGTGGCGAGTTTTCCATGAGGTGAGTTTTGCACGTGTGGCGAGTTTTGCATGTGGAGAGTTTTGCGCGTGGCAAGTTTTGAGCGGCGTCTTTTGTGTTTCGACTTTTATGTGGCGAGGTTGGTGTATGTGTGGTGAAGTGTGCGCTGAGGGTGGTATATGTGTTCGAGCACGTGGTAGTGTGTGGCGCATTTTGTGTGTGTGTTCATATCCCCGTGGTGGTGTGGTGATTATCCCATGTCGGGGCCCCACCTTAGCAACTGTACAGTATATACTCTTTGGTGCCATCGCTCTCACTCTTTAAGTCCCCCTTGTTCACATCTGGCAGCTGTTAATTTGCCTCCAACACTTTTCCTTTCATTTTTTCCCCATTATGTAGATAGGGGCAAAATTGTTTGGTGAATTGGAAAGCGCGGGGTTAAAATTTCACCTCACAACATAGCTTTGACGCTCTCTGGGTCCAGACGTGTGACTGTGCAAAATTTTGTGGCTGTAGCTGCGACGGTTCAGATGCCAATCCCGGACATACATACATACACACATACACACATTCAGCTTTATATATTAGATTAAGAGCAGATACTGAGAATTAAACAATATATGGTATACACAATGGGAGAAATATACACAGCATATATATAGATGATGTGCACACATTTTAGAGGACACACTTTGGCTGCTGCAGATACGTTTTAGAGGATGCACTGTGGTTGGTGCACATACATTTTATAGGGCACACTGCAGTTGCTGTATACATAAAATAGGTTCCCAATTGGGACTTACCCAGAGCCCTGAGATGGGCAGGGAGATGAAAGTCTGCAGTGTCAGCGCTGGGCACGCAGAGGAGCAGAACCCATTTTCCCACCAGTCAGCAGGGACTGAAGAATGCAAACTCAGCCCATAAGATGTCGTCTTGATGACTCATGCTGGTGCTGACAAGTGACTGACATGGTATGAGCACTGTACGTGCTGCGGCGGGGCCGTGAGTTTGTGCACACACATTGCCACACATAATGCAAGGCAAGTAAAGTTTTAAAGGGCCACTTTGTAGTTTAGTGCTCCAACTCATCGGTCATTTGCCCACCTTGGCAGATTGCCAGTCCGGGCCTGATTCACTCAAATGAGGAGGAGATGGGGAAAAACATTTCCCCATCTTCTTCATTCTGTCAGTCCATGGAAATTAGACTGCTCCCAGATACACGAGTGCAGTCTAATGTTTCTATGGACATGGTGACTTGCATGGCTGAGTGGGATCCAATCAAATCCAACTCAGTCTTGCTACGATATTTTGCTAGAATCATCTCAATCTAAAGCAAAAATTGGGTGTGTACGACTCCGTAGAATAACATGAGTCCAAGTGCGATCCAATGTTCTGTTGGATCGCTCTCGGACTGAAAATACGTTCATGTGCAGGAACCCTAAGGACTGCATATTATGAGATGTACATTTAAAGACTAATAATAGTCACAGTCCATCACTGCTTTTACACATGTACATGAGCTGCAGAGTTAGATAACTGTACTGAATTTCAGCAGTGTATAATGATGTATATTGCACTAGCCTTGGCCGAATCTTCCCAACGCTGCTGAAGAAGATTGCCAGGTCTCACCCTTGTGTATACATAAGAGAGAACTGTCAATAACCTGCAGCAGCGCTGTGAGGAGCCGGCCAGAGTCTTGTCTTTGGCAATGGTCAGCTTGATGTTTATCATATATCTTTGCTAAAATGTGGCTTTTGCAGCATGAATGTAATTAATCAAATGACAAGTTTCTTTTATGGTCAAAATGATCTCTGTCACTAAGGGGTTAAACACAATGCGAAGAATATTGAATTCCATGTTGCCAGTGCAATTAGGATGCAGACCTTTGCTTGTAAAATTTCAGACCATGTCTCATTTTACACCCACAGGAAGGGTAGATGAGATTTCATCATATGGTAATATTATTTGTCTCACTAACCGCATGTCTTTACTACCAGCAAATGAAATAAAAAACAAACAGCAAGTATTTGAAGATTCTGCCAAATAGCGGATCCTTTAAATAGATAAGACACCTGGTTTATCTGGACTCTTGGATGAAATGTTTCCTCCTGATCTGATCAACAACACAATCCAACTGAACATGATAAAACCCGCCACTCCGGAGCACTAATGTATAAATAACCATAGTTGTGGCTCCTTGTGATTGACAGAGAACACTAAATGAGTAACTAAATGTGCAGTTCTCATTTTCTGTTTTCATTCCCTGCTTAGTATCTTCTCCTATGATGAACACTTAATGATGTATTCCGCTGAGCAATATGCCATCGCTCTCCTGCCTGTTTATGGCTGCTGTGCTTGAGTTTGTAGATCACTTCTCGGTGAGTTAAGTGCCGTTAGCAAATAACTCATAAATGGAAAAGTTATAGTAACAATAACAACAATGTTGAAAGCAGCCATTTTATAATCATTATAATTTGTGCAAACCTTTTGTGTATCATGGAGTGTCATCATTTCTGACAGTACCGCTCTATAGGTCTGTCCAGGTTCTCCTACCTTGTTCTTTCATTTAAATATCTTCAAAGACGTATCTAAGTCATGTGTTAGTAGCACTAGCCATTAAAGCACCCCCGCACTAATCTTAGTAATTTCTAGAGATGGCAAACCTCTGGACTTACAGACATCAGCATATAAAGTATCTCCTCATCCTTTGTAGGCAAGTAATATTTTCCTTTTTGGAGGACATACTTGTCATTTGCAGAAATAAGCCCAGAAATACAACCCCCCCAATAGCCCCACAATCCAGTTATCACTCATTGATATATTTAAAAAAAAAACACTCTCCTCACCTCTCCTCGTGCCCCGCGTGGCTCCCGGCTCCGGTCTCAGCAGCTGCAGTTTGCCTGCCCGACACACAGCAGGTGTGCGATGATATGATGTCATCCCGCAACCGCAGTGTCAGAGGCAGAGCGGGGAATGATGGGAGAGGGAGCGACAGTGGACGCTCTCTCCTCCATCATTGCATTCAACTGTACCGGCATCATAGACACCGGTATAGTTGAATGCGGCGGCACTGGTGGGGGGGAGTCGGCGCTGGCGAGCTGCCCACGACTGCCACCTGCTCTTCTGGCTTTTGCCAGAACTGCCCGATGGCAAGTCCAGCCCTGCTGACTAGCTGTGATGCAGAAACTGCATGTTCTAGAGACTGGAACCCTTTATGATCTCTGCTATGTCTCCAGACTGTTTCTTGGGTGAGAATTCTAATACCAACCCCAAGGCATCCCTAACGCATTAACTCTTTGAAGGAAACAACATAAAATTTGCTACGACTGAGCACCTTTTTACTCCTACCAGTGACACCTTGTCAGGCATAATCTTACCAAGGTATTTACCATTAAATTAGTTGTTCACTGTTATCACCCAAGCCACATTCCTTAACCTGTTCATGACCAAGTCAGCTTCCCTTCTTCCTTACCAAGCATATCTTGGGGCTTTTTCATAAATGGACATTTAACAGCTCTATATTTTATTCTAATTCGGATATTCAAATATTTTGTTTTTGCGATACATGTGGCTTAATTTTTGTAATTTTATATTCCTGTTTTTTGTTGATATTGGGGGAAATGGAAAAAAAATGTTGTATTTCTGTTTTAGAACCATAAATATTTTAAACTGCATTCCCCTTTCCATTAAATTATTTTTATATATTGAATATACATTTTTACGGAAACACACCTAGAGTTAGCAATTCAGACTGGCAAAGTCTTTTTTTTATTTTTTGTTTTCAAATTAATTGTTGTTATTTTTATTTATATTTGTTTTCATTTATTTTTGTGCTCCCAAGATGACCTTAAAATGCTTTTTCTTTATTAACGAGGCGAGCATTTTAACATATTAATACATGATTTTTTTTGCTGATTCATCCTGTAACTGGGGCTTGAATATCAGCCCCAGTTACATGGGAATTTCAGCCTCCTTGCTGCATAGCAGAGCTGACTAGGCCTCCAAGGATCCAGCAGCTCCTGCTCCCTTCCTACACCCAGTAGGCTTGAAAATGAAGCACAATCAGTACCTCCTAATCTATATACAGATGGTCCATTCATGCTGCTTTTTCAATAGTTGTCCACTGTAAATTCATTTGGATATTGAATAGGTAGAAAACTATTCTGAGAAGTCATCGTTATTAGACACTTATGAAACTTTCCCAATAAAAGCAGACTTTCTTATAAACTCCTGTAAGTTTCCACTGTTGTTACAGTAACAGCAATAAAAAAATGGATTTAGCACAAAACAATATTTTTATTTAATCTCTATCTCATATATGAACAGTTTGAAAAATAAGCCTTTGTCTAAATTTGATAAGCTTGGTTGTTGACACTGAGAGCAAAAACTATGTACTCGATCACTTCAGGTAATAAAAGTAAATGAAATAAAATCAGACTTTTTTAATATGAGAGATATTTCTGCAGCAAATACAAGACAAGTCAATCTCAATAAAGTTCAAAAGCAAAATAATAGAAGGAGAGTTAACGCCATAATACAATGTAATGTGTACAGCGGTAATGTAATGTGTTCATGAAATCATTACACTCATATTTCCTCTAGCGAAAAAAAAACAAATCCTTTAATTACGGACAAGAAATTGACTTGAAATTTCCCAGAGAAAGAAGCTCACAGACCACAAATCTGATTGCTGCGAAGGTCATAAAGTGTTTACTTAAAGCAATATTTCCATCTTAGTGTGTGAACAGATCACTTACCGATATGCATGGATGTGACCTCTGGGAAACCCATTTATTCTAAGAATGAAGGGTATGCTTCAGAGCAGTGTACCCTTAACAGTATTTTTCATGCACGGTGATGGCAATTGCCAGAGTTCCCCTCCCCCCCAACAATCATTAAGTGATAACATATCCCTGCAATAATCTATCACTTTAAAGCTAGGGTCACACCACCGTATTTTTTCTCATCCAAGAGAATCACACTGATTATGCTAATCATACTTTTTTTAAGACTCTTATAGCGGGATCTGATTTTCTCGGATGAAGAGAAGATGGAAAAAAATTATCCATCTTCTCCATTCTGTCAGGCAATGAAAATTGTACTGGACTCGAACGTCATTGACTTGCATGGCCGAGTGTGCTCCAAATATCGAATATCTGAGTTTGTCCAAGAAAAAAATCGGACATGTGCAAGACCCATAGAATAACATTGTTTCGAGTGCGATTTGATCTTTTGTTGGATAGCATTCGGACTGAAAATATGGCCATCTACATGGGCCCTAACAGTATAGGCAAACCGTAAGTGTTCACTTACAATTCCACTCACAGCAGATACAGTTTCCAGTAAACGATACTCATGACACAGGTGTGGACTGAACCTTTACAGGGTTAAATGCCGTACATTGTGTGCTCACCATTGCAGGTCACAATAAGAACACACACATCCATCACAAGGGCCTTCACACCTCTTGCCATCAGGAATATCTTTTTATATATCCTGGATCTAAAAACAAATCTTCTTTTCCTATCATTTTCAATGGATCTGTGCTGTTATAGATGAAGATCTTCATATTCAAGGCAAAATGTGACAATGAGTTAAAGGGAGCCTGACATGTCAGATAATGCTATTAACCTCCAGTTATAGGGTTAATTTGCAGGTTATTAGCCTTAGAAAGGTTCCTGGTCACCGTATTGAAAGTGCGGCTATCGGGAGGAAATGAGCTTTCAGTCATACAGGCGTGCTGGTGTGGCTACAGTCACCATTCACAGCACTGTGAGCGACAGCTGTAAGAATGCCTTGGCGCTTTGACTGACAGCCAACTCTGCACTGATGCACTGCAGAGATGGCTGTAAGTCAAACTTTCAAGGCAAAGTTACAGCAGGCACTCATAGTATAGTGAGTGGGACTGTAGCCGCACCGGCACACCAGTATTACTGAAAATTGGAGGCTCCCCGGAGAAATAAAGTTAATTACCTCCTGGTAGCCGCACTTTTACTGTGGCAGACAGTCACCTTTCTATTGCTACTAACTTGCAGATTAACCCCTAGTTAAGAGCATTATCCAACATGACAGATTTCTTTTTAGACCTTTCTTTTTCCCGTTTTGCCGATCAAAGTCCTTACATATAATTGCTTTCATTGGCCGTGTAAACACTCACATAAATACTTTTTCTGCCTATAATCTTAAGGCGGATGAGGGATTGAAAGTAGGTATTGTAGCTGCACAATTCAAGGGCTTGTACATTCAGTCTGTGTTTGTGAATCCTTTGCCATTTTTAGACATGGCCAAATCGACCAGCGAACTTTGAGATTAAAATGACCAAATTGCAAACCTCGATTTGCTACCTGCTAAAGAATCACAAATCAAATCTCTGTGAATCGTATCGTTAAATGGATTTCTTGTAGGGATTTTCTTTTCTTCTCCGCGAGCTATATTCTGGCCGATATTAACATAACACACAGTTGCCTCCATCTTACACTGTATTAATACAGTGTGGGATTTGTACTTTCAGGGTTTCTTTTCTTTCTGGTACGGTGTTGTTTGAACGGCAAACTATTCATGGAAAAAAGCGAAAGAACAACAGTCGGTCCGTGTGTGGATGAAATGGCATAAAAGCATGAAAATGTAACATCAAACAGAGTAAAATGATAGAACTGAACATAAAATAATTAACACTATTTTCAATAGCAAAGGAAGCAAGAAGCGAAAGTTAATGTCATTTATGCATACCTCTAATTTAATTATCTATGTATCCTATTAACCATCATGCCATTAGCATTTCATAATGATCTCATGCCTATTTGTGCTATCTTTGACAATAACATATCTCACACAATGGAGAATTATCCAATTTTGTATTATTTCCTCATTTCCATAAAGAAGGCTTTATCGCGGAAACAGGACATTAATTCACACGTCTTTTTCACTGGACATTGATGGTTTAGCAATTATGAAGCCGGTTCTAACAGTCTGAGCATTGAGCACATTTTTTTTTTTGCTTAAAATTAGGTTACTTTATATTTTTCCCTTATTTAGTTCAGTAAAATACGAGCAGCAGAATGGTGATCCTTTTTGTTAAATGTCAGTCTTTTTATTAGGAGTGGAAATAAAATGGATACACTGCACCAAATAGAATATTTGCAAACTGAGCACATCCTCATTAAATGAGAAAAATCTCCACAATGTAGACTGATTCTTCTTCCATTTTCAGATTGCTTTTCCTGCACTGGGTTTTATGTGGTTGGAGACAATTTACATTATGAATATGCTGAACTGAACCCTAAAGTGACACCTATAAATCCTATATACTGTTACTTGGAACTTTTGTTTTTCGCAGTGATGCCTCGTGCACATTTAGGGAGTATATTTTATGTTTTCATTTTAAGGTCCTTACTAAAGCGCTAATGTCAGGCAGTGCAGCTATTCTTACATCTTCTGACATTACGCTTGAGGTCCCTTGTTGCAAATCATAAGAAATGTAGAAAATATACAGTTTCTTATTTTTATCTGTAGTGATGTTGATATTTGAATCTTTTCCAAGTATGCGATTTTTAAGGCCCCCATGCACATTAGATGGCTGTTCATCCGACAGCCATCTAGACCATACCTCCTATATACAGGACAACTCATATGGAAGGGGTCCCCATCCTATAGCTTGGAGGCCACATGTGGCTTGCCGACCCATGATTTGTGGCTCGCGGCTGTCTGCCATCTTGGTGCATTAGCGCCAGGTGTAGAAAATCGCTATTATGAGATCTCTAGATGATGACTTTTGCATAGCCTGGCACTTAAGAGTAGATTTGAATGGGGGTAATATAGGAAACCTTGGATCTTGGCATACTGCCTTGGTGTTATTTCAGTAGAAAAGCTTTCACTGTCATTATACTGGTAATAGGGGCTCTGGGTATCACTACTGTGATTGGGGCAGAAGCTGGATGTGGCCCACGACCCCCTTTCAAAGCTGAATGTGGCTCTCAAGATCAGAAGGGTTGGGGGCCTCTGTCATATGGCCTAACCCTCCTGTGTTCTCTATGAGAAAGCCACCCGAGAGAGCAAAGCTATTGTCAGTCCAAAATCAGACCTAAAATAATCAGCTGGCTGCTGCCCCCGTACACATTAGAGTTTAAGCTGCATCCATTGATATCAGTGGGTGCTGGAATTAGTCTAATGTGTATGGGGGCTCTAAACTTCATGCACATTATTTATCACCTTGAAAGGAAGAGACATACCACCTATAAAAGTACCCCTATGGTGGGCAGTGGTGAGAAAAGTCTCTTTTTTCAGAAGAGAACAAATTTGCATATTTTCCCCATGTAACATCTCTAGACATCACACTTTGCTCATCTCCTTAACCCCTTCCCGACCTCTGTCATACAGCGGAGGTCGGGTCCCCTGCTTTGACGTGGGTTTGGCGATGAGCCCACCTCAAAGCTGGGGCATGTCAGCTCTTTTGAACAGCTGACATGTGCCCGCAATAGCGGCGGGTGAAATCGCGATTCGCCCGCCACTATTAACCAGTTAAATGCCGCTGTCAAACGCTGACAGCGGCATTTAACCGGCGCTTTCGGCTGCGCGGCCAGAAGTGATCGCATCGCTGACCCCCTCATATGATTGGGGGTCGGCGATGCGTCAGTATGGTAACCATCGAGGTCTTTGAGACCTCTATGGTTACTGATGCCGGCCTGCTGTGAGCGCCCCCCTGTGGTCGGCACTCATAGCAAGCCTGGATGATCTAGTGCACGACATGCTAAAACCAATGATGTCGTTGAAAAGTGCAACTTGTCCCACAAAAAACAAGCCCTCACATGGCCATATTGACAGAAAAATAAAAAAGTTATGGCTTTGGGAAGGAGGGGAGCGAAAAACGAAAACGCAAAAACAGAAAAGAGCAAGGTCGTGAAGGGGTTAAAGATGGCCAGCCACATAAAGCTCTAAATATTCCAGAGCTTCAGTGTTCAGAACTCGGGTATCAAGAGAGATTTGGTTAATTTTAGAGATGGAAAAATTGAGTAAATGCATTGGCGTCAATTTTTAGGAATTCACTCGACACTGACATTTTGAAAAATGTATGACTCAAATTGCCTAAAATGGCCACTGATAATGCTTTGCAGCTATCGTATGGCAAAGCACAGACAATAAAGAGGGAAGTTCATATCCTGTATAAAAGCAAAAAATGACAAAGAGCATAGGACTAGTAGCCATGGTTATACATAATTATATTTTTGTTAAGTTCACAAAAATTGGAGAACATTAAAAACATGATAAAATAGAATATAAGTAACTAACAAATATGGCTACTAAAAGGGAGAGGAGCTAAAAGGTATGTGAATAAATACTAATTAATACTGAATATGAAGCTCCCTAAAACAACAATCATTTAGGCAAAAATAAAAAATAATGGAAAAAAAAGTGTATAGGTTGCAATAAGTGTAATGCAAGCAGTATCTAGGCAGTTAGGTGGAAAAGCACAATAGCTGAAATATAAGACAATGATGGTAAATTAGTACAACCTGTGTGGTAGCCATATTTGCTAGTCACATATCTATCTAAAAGTGTTTTTCCATTCTCGTATGTAGGATTTCAATCCTAAATATTGTTGTTTAACTTGGGTAATATTACTCCTTTTTAGGTCTATGCAATTTTTCCACCATAATTACATGTTTATGCCAATTTAGCTCCATTTACCTTTGTGGTGCATGGTGTGGTTACGCCTATGTGTGATATTTGCCTTCATAGCGTTTTTAATGTTCTTCAATTTTTGTGAACTTAGTAAAAATATAATTCTGTATACCCATGGCTACTACTCCCATGTTCTTAGTCATTTTTTTTTTTGCTTGATTAGGGGAAAGCCCTTTGGTCTATCTGAATCCTGTATAAAAGCAGAGGCAGGGAATGCATCAGCCAGCTTGTGGTGAATCGGAAACATGAGAAGCCATCATTGCTCACAACTAAGCAAAAGTGATAAGAAGAGAAAGCCATAAAACCATGAATAAACAATACAGATAGTGTACATGATAGAGCAGCAGTTGCCATTTTTTTTATCCATATTACCCAAAGTGTTGCAGACAACTTTTCAGGGAAATTGGAGTACTTGCGATTTAACAAAGATCGACTCATGTCAAATCAAACTTTTTGGAAAAAATTAAGTGAAGCTGGCGAATTTGAACTTCAGTAGATTCGCTCATCTTTTGCAATTATAGATGGAATGTTTTGTTTTCAGCAGCATTTTAGATGCAAAAGTAAAATATCAGATAATATACCAGAAGGTAATAAACGTTGAATGGTAAATGGTAATCATTTCATTAAAATGGATCTGATAACAGATTTCAATTTCAATATATAATTAAATTGATCTCTTAGACCTGATAAGACTGGTGTTCTTACTTTAAAAATCAATGTCAGAATGGCAGTATAATCTAGATAGTAAAATGATTATACTATGATTCCAGCTTCAGAGTGAAAAGTTCATGAGTCCAAGTGTATTCATTATGCGCCCACCCCCCTATCCTGACTGACAGCTCCAGCTTGTACCCAGCAATGCAAGATCAGCAGGCTGGACCCTGAGGAGCTGTCAGTCAGGATAGGTGGGTGGAATTTTACTGAACAATTTTAGAATAAAAAGTACAGCCATTTTGACTTAAATCTTCAAAGTACTTCACCTTCATCAGATATAAGAGATCTATTTTATATACTATGTAGTATGTATTGTATCTCTTGACTGGTCTGAATTAAATGAGTGCGCTGCATTATTATATTTATTATTATTACATCATAATAATTTTTGCATAATAATAATATAATTTATAGATCATGAATTGCCTGGACATCAAAAAGTTAACTCTTGTGCCACGTTATGTATGAAATTACAGTATGAAATCTACATAATATAAGCAGTATTATTACTTTTAGCAGCCACGAGTTACCAACCGGTAAGTGTTTGGAATTTGGACTGTGTTTGATGTAGAGCATAAACAATATGTACAAAAGAATGTCATGAAGACTTACAAATGTAATATAGTTTATATTAGGTGTGAAAGTTCTAATTATATTTCTGGAGTTTTGATAGAAAGAGTGGCACTGTATATACCACTATTTTTACCATTATGTACAATGAACCCTAAAATATGTGTGAATAGAGAGAACATATTCCAAAATATATTATCTACATGAATGCCAAAAAAGTCATTATTAGTTTTACAGAGAAAAATGAAAGAATTACCTATGGTAAAAGATATCCCTTAGTCTGAGGTGCTTCTAAACTTAGAGCTATACCCAGGCTAGCCCTCAGCCCATAGTTTTATCAATGCTAATACTACTCATTCCATGTGACAGTCATTTACCCAGAAGCCATGTAGCCCTCTAGTCATAAATTAAACACTATGCATTGCAACAGTAAAGTCACTTACTGTATGACTAGAAGACTACGCTGCTTCTGTGTATGTGTATATGTGCATAGATATATATCACACATGTATATATATATTAAATAAAGTTAAGTGTAAATATGTATATGTGTGTGTGTATATATGTATCAAGCCCAGCCCACTCCACATAGCAGGCACAGGCCACATCTAGCTCCGTCATGTCTACAATGGAGTTGCTCCTGTGAGGCATAACGTCTATGGAAAGGGAGGAGCCTCATGGATAGAGATGTGAGGGGCAAAATGAGAGATGTCAGGGGGGAAATCAGAGAAGTGAGGCGCTGCAGCAGTATTAGGCTGTGTATAGACAAGAGCGAGGCACTGCAGGTGGAGGCTATGTATAAGGCCACATTCACACATTCAATATTTGGTCAGTATTTTACCTCAGTATTTATAAGTGAAAACCACGAGTGGGAGAAAAATACAGAAGTGGTGACAGTGGTTAACTTTTCCTCTGATTGTTTTACTCCATGTTTTAGCTTACAAATACTGAGGAAAAAATACTGACCAAATAAAGTGTGAACGAGGTCTAATACAGGAGGAGATTACACACAGATATATACTATATACAGGAGGAGATGACATACAGGTATATACTATATACAGAAGGAGATGACACACAAGTATATACTATATACAGGAGGAGATGACATACAGGTATATACTATATACAGGAGGAGATGACATACAGGTATATACTGTATATAGGAGATGACATACAAGTACATACTATATACAGGGGAGATAACACACAGGTGTATACTATATACAGGAGCAGATGACACACAGGTATATACTATATACAGGAGGGGATGTCACACAGCTATATACTATATAAAGGAGGAGATGACACACAGCTATATACAGGAGGAGATGACACACCGGTATATACTAAATACAGGAGGAGATGACATACAGGTATACACTATGTACAGGAGGAGATGACACACATGTATATATTATATACAGGAGGAGATTATATACAAGTATATACTATATACAGGAGGAGATGGCACAGGTATATACTATATACAGGAGGAGATAACACACAGGTATATACTATATACAGGAGGAGATGACACACAGCTATATACTATATACAGGAGGAGATAACACACAGCTATATACTATATACAGGAGGAGATGACACACAGCTATATACTATATACAGGAGGAGATGACACACAGCTATATACTATATACAGGAGGAGATGACACACAGGTATAAACTATATACAGGAGGAGATGACACACAGGTATATACTACATGAGTAGATGACACACAGGTACATACTATATACAGGGGTGATGACATACAGGTATATACTGAGTGGAAAATGAGAGGTGTGAGGGGGAAAATGAGAGGTGTGAGGGGGAAAATAAGAGGAATGAGTGGAAAATGAGAGAAGTGAGGCGCTATAACGAACCACAGTTAGTTCCGGGGTTTGCAGCTAGTATTATATGTGTAGACTATATATGTGCGTGTGTATATATATATATATCAAATTTATATACACAGGGGGTTAGTTCCAAACCTCTTGGAGAACTAACTACAGATATTCTGTGGATGTAGACTTATACAAATCCTGATATCTCTTCATATAATTTCAAACAGACTCCGTGATGTTGGGTTCAGGGCTGTGTGGGGGACCATATCATTAATCATTTCCAGGACTCCTTGATCTTCTTTACACTGAAGGCCATTATTAATGACCATGAATGTATGTTTGGGGTCATTGTCCTACTGCAGAAAAAAAATGGAGCCAACCAGACTCCTCCCTGATACTATTTCATGTTGGATAAGTATGAGTCTCATTGGTCATTGTATGCTGTCATCCCATACATAGCTGAGTTTTCCTTTGAACCAGGTGATTTTGTGCCTCTTCCAGATGTTCAGTAGACCTTTCCTTATTCTGGAAACCTCACAAACATTCTGGGAGAATTGACATGAATGTTTCTAATTTTTCCACAAGTCACCCTTGGAAGCAGACAGTATTCAAGCCCTACTCTTTTACCAATCATTTGATTCAATGGCTTTGTTCTAACTATGTAACCATTGGTGAACACCCACAGTTTATTTAACCTAAATAGTTCATACCAAGTTGGGAAATTATTACCTATACGTAGGATCATTTGATAACTTATTGTTAGATGTTGCCCAACTTCTGGGACTCCCACCAATACCAAGATAAGGGCTCAAGAATGAGTCTGTGCAGAGCCCAGTCTGAATGGAGCATACATCTAGCATACATACCGTGATTCCATTATTTGTCAGTGGCTGAAGTAGGTAGTAAAGGACAGTTTAGCTGTGTTCCGCAGTCCCAAAGACAATAAATGGAGTGATGTTGAACATGCATGACCTCCATTACATTCAGGCTGGGTTCTCCAGAGCTCCGTTCTCAATATTGCTGATGTTTCAGCAGTTGGTTCCACCACGATCAGTATGGATATCTTTTAATTTTGTCAAGGAAACTTCAGGACACTAGTGTAGTCATGGAATGGATTGACCGAGCTCCAATTTGAGGTTTAGTCAACAAAATATTAGAAGAAGTAACTTTGCTTCTATATTTATTATATTCAGACATTTGTAAGATATCCCTCATTTATCATCATAAGTGGATTCTCATTTATGGGAAAATTAATCAACTATGGTAATTACGTTTTCCTTTGTAGCATGATCACAACACGCAGTTTAAACCTATTACCGTACAATTTGTATTTGCAGTTAAACAGATGATAATTTTCGTACATATAGCAATAATCACCCTATTGTCAGTGAGATAAATGTACAGGGGGAAAAAGCAAAGCCTCTTTAAACTATGTACAGCGGTCAGTCTCCGGCTGACTAGACCAGATTTATGGCTTTGTTCTCGTAATGTTAAATTTTAGAAAGCAAAGCTGATAATAAGCAGGAATTAGAGGATAAAGATGATAATTTTATAGAGCAAATATATTTTTATTGTTTCTGCACATATCTTTTTTGTCCTTGGGAATAATGTGTTTCCTTTTTTATAGCAGTTCACTTGTTTGGTTTCACTTGGCAACTTAAACCCATGGAGAGTGAGCTTTATGAGAACGGGGTCAGTAAAGGCAAAGGAGAGGAGTCCATGGACACCACCTACTCACCCCTCGGGGGAAAGGTTACTGATAAAACAGAAAAGAAAGGTAATTAATGTGCAATACAAATTCAAAGAAACTGGAATGTTCTACAGTATCCCGGAAGCCCAAACCTTCCTATGTGCCATTAGTTTTTTGTAGGGTGTTCACATTTAGCTTTTTTATTTCAGATACCAGTGGAGATTTTAATGCAAAAAATCAGACTTAGATTACAAAAAGTATAGGACATGTATAAATAACGTCAGATTTCAGCAACAATGTGTATGAGAAATTCTTGAGGATGGTATAGGGTTTTAGGATAAACAACAATGTGAAATATCTTTGCATTTCCTGTTTAGGGTATTCCACATCTTCAATGCTTATGCTGCAAAAAATCTAATAAAAATATAAATATGGCCAAACATTAGTAATCACAAGTCACAAAAGTTACTGAACGTTTGGTAATTATGTTTTAATTTCACCACAAAAGTCACTTTTTGATGTTTTTTTTTAAATAACTTTATTTATTGTGGACAGAACTAACTGACTAAGGCTACGTTCACATTTGCGGTCCTCGCCGCAGCGTCGGGCGCCGCAGCGGCGCCGCATGCATCATGCGCCCCTATATTTAACATGGGGGCGCATGCACATGCGGTGCACTTGCGTTTGGCGCCGCATGCGTCCCTGCGGCGCCCGCGTCGGGGCGCAGAGGACGCAGCAAGTTGCATTTTTGCTGCGTCCAAAATCAATGAAAAAAAGGACGCATGCGGCGCAAAACGCAGCGTTGTGCATGCGTTTTGCCGCGTTTTTGTTTGCGTTGTGCGCTGCGGCGCCGACGCTGCGGCGCACAACGCAAATGTGAACGTAGCCTTAAAGACATTTTTTTGGCAAAGTAACTATATATTCTGTTGCAACCTTTAAAAAATAATGATCCCCAAGCCAAATAATAAAAATGTTAGTATTTACGGTACCTGAGAAAAACAAACAGAATTTTCAAACCTCTATAATTGTTATGATTATGGTAAAAACGTCACTGGCTGGCTGCTGCCATGTCCATATTCCGTGTAGGGCTGCTGGTTCCCAATAAAATGAGTCACAAGTACGTCCAACCGCTGTGTTCATCCCATGACTAGTCTTGTAATTTCCCTTTCAGGGCTGCGTGTATTCTCTGAATTTAAACATTGTAGTGTCAATAACATTGCATATTAATGCAAAATATAGTCCTAGGTGGTATGGATGGGAAGAGAGAAGAGGTGAGGCATAGTGCAGAACAAAGATAAGTGACTGTCTATGATTTACCATAAGCTCCTCTCTGGAACCCCCAAATGTTCGTAGAATAGGTGTCTCCTTACCTCCATGTGACATTCTAAAAAGGCATAGATTCTTGTCAATTTAGTTGTATGGGAGAAGTGAAACACATTTTAGCAACTCACATTGGAAAATTGTCATCAGAAAATAATCTCTTGTTTAAATCAGGTTTTTTCATTAAATTTATTTTTTTATCTGTTTTAAAAAATAGAAAAATATAAATCTTGTAATTTTCAAATTGGCCACTTGAGCTTTTTTTTTTAGACTTTAACTTTCTATCGTTTTAGGAAATAACACATGTACCTAGTCTCATTGATAGGATCCTGACCCCATCATTTTTTCCTAAAGCCACATGAGCGAAGAAGCAAGAGATTGACTGCAGTAGTCACACTTTAGATTCCTGTCAACATTCACCGGTAGAAAGGACAGAGCATCTTCCCTATATCACCGGGTGAAACAAAAATTGAGTCATGTCTATTTATGTTTTATTGCATTAGCATTAGCCTTTGTTTTTCTTTAAAAAAAAAAAAAAAAAACTTTATTGACCCTTTTTCTAAATGTGTCTAAAAACAAAAGCTGGCACAAAAGTCCTTTAGTTGCTCTGCAAATCAAAAAGCAGACATGTCTTTTAGATTCAATTTTATAAAACATTGTTTTGAACATGTTTTTCTGGCTTGTATTTTATCAAAAGTATTGTTGAAGCAGATTTATTAAAAGGAATCTGTTACCAGGTTTTTGACACCTAATCTAAGAGCAGCATAATGTACAAACAAAGACCCTGATTCCAGTGATGCATCACTTATTGGGCTGCTTGCTGTATTTTTTTTATAAAATAACTGATTAATCAGAATGAGATTATCGCTAGAGGACTAGTAATCCTGCTACCATGTAGTCCTCCATATTCATGAGCTCTGTATAACCTTGCCTCCACCACTGATTGGCAGCTTTCTGCTTATGCTCAGTGTACACAGAAAGCTGCCAATCATTGTTGTGGGCGGGGTTGTACAGAGCTCAGCATTTAGAGAACTGGTAGATCTGCACCAAATAAAACAGGGATTTAAAAAATAAAAAAAAAACTACAGCAAGCGACCCAGTAAGTTGCTTCTCTCAGAAGAGGTAGCAAAAACCTGGTGACAGATTCCCTTTAAACTCAGCATATGTCAATGTCAACATACTCAGAATAATCAATTGTACATTACAATATATCCCTTATTCAATATTCTAATTGGTCGAATAATGAATTTTCCAATGTAGACTTTGAAGAGCATGTATTAACTTTCATTAGAAAACCACAGTGAAATTATCAAGACCCAACAAAATCCTAGTAAGTGAAACCTCAGTAGACTATGACTTCAGTGTAACAGACGCCAAGAAGGAAAGATCATCAAGAGATATTTTAATGAGGTCTCTTCCTCAAGAATAATGGTTTCAGCAGGGTATTGAGTTACACCATTAAGAAATCAGACAAATGATGTTCTTCTGCAGTTACTTGAAAGGCACAAATTTTATTACGATAATAAAATTAATAATTTGGTTTGACCAGTGAAGCTTCACTTCAGCGAAGTCAGTGAATTTGATATGAAAGGAAATGTTAGGTTTGTACTGTTTTTTTGTTCTTTTAATGTTCCTAATGGATTTAAAGTTTAGAACATTGAATTTTAATAGGCACAATGGGTCTTTCACAAACTCAGGAAAAGGTCCTTGCCCCTGGCCAACCAAAACAAAAGAACAGTATTTATATATTTTTTCTTTTTAAGAGAAAATTCTACGGTCGTTTCATATCTAATTAAAAATAATTTAAAAAAATTAGAATATAAACATAAGACAAGAAAGAAGTAGAACATTGCATTACCTGATTTCTGTTTTGTTGATTTGCCAAGCATTTACCAATCAATTTTTCATTTTTCATTTTTGATGGTGTCAATTTGTGGGAAATTATCAGTTCTGTTTCATTTTCTGGCTGATGAATCAAAATCCATGTCATGGATCTTGACATTTTTAAGATGCTTATCTATTTCACGAATTTCCCTTTCTGTATTATACTATTATTGATGCGCACTAACCATACTGTGACAGTATTAAAGGGGTTTCCTATTTTCAGAAAATCTCTGTCCTCAGTTGCAGTTAGTTTTTAAAAAAGCAATGCTGCTAACTTTACTGATTGGCTGCAATGCTCTCCACTGCCCCTCCACTGTTTCTATTGTCTTTATTGTCCTCCTGGTTTAAACTGGCGCCATCCTAGTCTTCAGAAAAATGGTGCTCATGGTGGCGCATGAATAAATTGACCTCCCAGTGGTCATCAGTAACAATGGTGCCAGTGGTGGTGCATGCATAGATTGAGATCTGGGCTCATCACTGGCACTATTTTCCCGAGAACTGCCAGGAAATCAATATGCGCAAGTGCCGCCCACGGTTAAGATGGTGCCAGTGCAAAGTTTAAACCGAGAGGATGATAAAGACAACAGGAGTAGCAGAGGGGTCATGGCAGAGCCAAAGACCCTACCCACAGTCCCACCCCAATGCACAAAGCTATGATTATGTGAAAACTTCATACCTTTATTGCACAAAATCCACAAAACGGATTTCTTCACCACAGGTATCATTTTCATCACTATGACTGCACCAATATACTCATGTGTGTACTTTCCTTATCAAAATCCTGTGGACATGTTATTTTTGAGCAACATCAGTGGGAAGGGTAAAATATTACTAAACTATTTTCACAGGTATGAAAATTTTGTAGAGCAACCCAACTGGGTACACACTAACATTACTTTATGTTTCGTAGAAAAAGTAGCACAAAAACAATTAGGCTTTAATGCATTAACGTTTCATGTGCTAAAATAAGTAAATTCATATGGTGGCAACTAGTTTGAGATTAGCTAGGTGGTTGCAGAATCTAAGAGATCCTTTAGATTTTCTTTCTCCTCTCTTCTCCTCCAAGAACATCTGAACTGTAAAATGATGAAGAGACCTGAAAGCTTGCAATTTGTTACCATCTTTTCAGTTTGCCATTAAAAGGTATCAACCACGGAGGACTCTCAATTCTAAATATTTTTCGAACTGTAAAATGGACATTCCGAGTTCGGAGTTCAGCATCGGACACTAGGTGTCTGGTACAAACTCCAAACTTTGCAGTCCAAGTTCGCTCATCTTTATTGAGTTGAAATGTATGATAATAAAATTGACAAGTTCACCTAACACAGCATACATTGTGATGACCTGAACGAAATGGAAGCCTCAGCCATGGGCCATTTGGTGACCTCTACCTTCAAGAAGTATTTCATATTGTTAGATTATAGGCTGATATTCTTATCTCTGTAAGTACAGAGTTGAAAACCTAAGTTTTCATCAATAAAAAAAAATATATGTAACAGTGGTATGGCAGAAAATGATGTTAGAATGAAGCCAAAAATAGTTAACAGTAAATGTATATTGAAAATATATTTTTACTCGGTTTTGAAGCCCCAGTGTGAATCATAAGTGGCTGCTGAATTGCTTTTCAAAAATTTTAATAAGTTAGGATTAGTAAGGTACGCGCTGGCAGAAAGAATCCAGCCACAAAAATCAATGTTAAAATAAGTGGAATTTTTATTAAGCATTTTATAAGTTCATAGGAGAATACCCTTGGAAACCGTAATAAAAAAGGTAGCATTCTTGCAGAGAAACAATTTTATGAGCTTATGTTGCTGCTGCATTGCAAAGAGCAGAGAAGAAAAGCTAACAGCCAGTTACTGAGAAGTGCATATACAAAGTATTAAGACACAAAGGTACTTAAAGCAGGTCCATTATCAAGCCCCTGCATAAAACAGTACGTAGGATAATGAATGACATTTACAATGACAATAAGGTCCCAGCAGAATTAATATAATGATAAATTGTGCAGATTTACAATAGCGAAATACAATCACGGTGAGGATTGTAATGTATGTTCTGTAGGTTCAGTGCTTGACATTAATGACACTATGGATTATAGAAACCTGCGTGCTCATTCACTGCACAGCTCAGCAAGACACCGTTTGATTCCTTAATATTTAATACAGAGAGGATTAAAACACTCTAGAGCTTACCCCTATTGCTTCAAGAAGTTCTTTTCTTTTTTTTCAGCATCCACAATAAAATCGCAGTAGATACAAATTGTTCTGAGCATTGGTCTGTAGATAAGTACATGAAATATGCTATTGTTTAACTTCTTCCTACCTGTCGACATCTCAGCCCTTTTATGTGAATGTGGAAAAATAATTTTGTTGTTTTTTCTTTTACATCGAGTATTGTAGATTCAACAAAAGTGAGATATTCAGGATTCTAAAACAAAGGCAAGATAGCGTGTTAAGAAAAATTATGATTTTTACAATAAGGGTTTGATTTACAAAGACTTAAGAGATGCAGTGTGATGTTTTCACTTCACAGTGTGTGACGCTTGGTCGTACCAAACCAAAATTGTGAGAATTTTAGTGTCATTCACTAATCCTGTTGTTTTTATACAATGCAAAGTTAGACTAGACAGTCTTAAAATACACTAAATATATCATAGTAAATCAGGCTAGATGATAAATTTAGCAGATCTTCCAACTTGGCAATGCCAACTCATGAATCTGTTCCATGGACCTCCAATGAATCTCCCTTCTGTGCCTCTAATAAATCCCTCCAATATTGCTCTACTGACTCCCTCTAATTTGCCTCCCAAACTCCTTCCCTCATGCCTCCCATACATCCTTCTAATGTTCCTCCTAGGACTTTCTCCATTGGGCCTCCCATAACTCCTTCCCTCATGCCTCACCATAAATCCCTCTAATATTCCTCCTAGGACTTTCTCCAATGGGCCTCTCATAACTCCTTCCCACGTGCCTCCCATAGCTCCTTCCCACATGCCTTCCATAAATCCCTCCAATGTTCCCCCTATAACTCCTTTAATGTGCCTCCCATCACTACTTTCCATGTGCATCTCATGAATATCTCCCATGCACCAGCTATGAATTCCTCCCTTGCACCTCTCATGACTCCATCCCATATGCCTCCCACAAATCTCTCCCATGTGCCTCCAATAAATCTCTTTCAAGTTCCTCTCATGAATTCCTCCCCTGGACTCATTGCCATGTGACACTCACACATATCACATGAACCTTCAAACTTGCGTCTCACAGATCTCTTCACTGTTCTTCCAATTAATCTATTCCAAGTTCCTTCCATGAGCTCCTCCCATGATTACTTCCCATTTGACTATCATGAATCCTTCTCATGTTCATCCAGTGAATCCCTTCCATATGCACCCCATAAGTCCTTCCTAATCACATGCCATGAATCTATCCTATGTACCTTCCATGAACAGTCTCCCATAATAATTCTCATGTGTCTCCCTTGAATCACTCCATTGTGCCTCAAATGAATCTATCCCAAGTGTCTTCAATGAATCTTACATATGCCTACCATGAATCCCTTTCATGTTCCTTCAATTAATCTTTCCAATGTGCTTTCGATTAGTTTCTTCCATGTGCTTCCCAAGAATCCTTCTCTTGTACTTTGCAGTGAATGGGAAAAGCGGCTTTCACACAAAGACTGCACTGCATTAAGGCTATGTGCACACATTGCGGAATTGCAGCAGAAACTCTGCAACTCCCTGCTGCGAGCAATACGCATGTGGAATTGGCATGCGTATTCCCACTAAACACTAGCATTTTGTAAGCGTAATTAGCTTGCAGAATGGTAGCGTTTTCTAAGCGATCTGTAGAATCGCTTGGAAAAATGATTGACAGGTTGGTCACTTATCAAACATAGTGTTTGACAAGTGTGACCAACTTTTTTTCTATTGATGCTGTCTATGCAGCATCAATAGTATAAAGATATAATGCTGAAAATAATTAAAAAAAATAAAAAATCGTGATATTCTCACCTTCCGGCGGCCCCCGCAGCCTTCCCGAACCTCGCGATGCTCCTTGCAACTCCCGTTCCTAGATTGGCCTTGCAACAATGACCCTAGATGACGTAGCATCACGCGAGACCACTGCATCATCACAGGTCATTGTAGCAAGGCATCACTAGGAACGAGAGCTGCTGGGAGCATCGTTAAGTCCTGGGCTGGATCCGGGGGCCACCAGAAGGTGAGTATATAACTATTTTTTATTTTAATTATTTTTTAAGGGCCTGGAGGAGAGTCTCCTCTCCTCCACCCTGTGTACCATCCACACATGATCCACTTACTTTGCGCATGGTGGGCCTAGCCCCATGCGGAAAGTAAGCGGATCAATGCATTCCTATGTGTGCGGAATTGCCGCGATTCTGCACAAAGAATGAGCATGCTGCGTATTAGCGCGCAGCATTAGCACAGCATTGCGGAATCCCATTGAATTGAATGGGTTGTGTTGTGTATGCGTTTTGGCAGCATTTTCTACATCTTTTCGCAGCAAAAAAACACGGCAAAAACGCATACAATCCGCTACGTGCGCACATAGCCTAAAGCTGCTGATCATTTGGGATATCAAGTGATGAGACCCCACTAATCAGACACAGTCTATACTACATGGCAGAATATCAATCAGTATAGGGGTCCTGGAAAACCCCTTTAAAAAACATCACATGGAAATAACCTTATAATGATCTGTGTGATTATTACTGTGGCTGGTTCAAGTTCATTCAGTGTGTGTTTGATATCACTCACATCCTTTATATCACAGAGATTAAGGCATCTGCCTAAAATACATTGGAAGAAGTCCAGCCCTGATACTATCATTCTGTGCACATAAAGCTTGTTTGGAGGTTGTTTGCCAGCTATTTGCTGACCTTTCACTGTTTATGTCCCTCCTACACATGAAAGAGTCAAAGCCAACTAATATGATATCATATACTCCATTGGCACCAGGATACTGTATATCCCAACGCTTAGAATTGTCATATTTAAATATGATTATATGGTAAGGGATTGTAGCGTTTTATGGCAGAGTAATGGCAATATATAAAAAGTGGAGCTCTTCCAATTGATTTGCTGAATCATTAAAATGTATTTCCACGGATAATAGTCTACATTAATTCTAAATAGTTTTTTTAATTTAATTACTCATTAACGAAAGGAGCATTCATTTTCATTTTTTATTTCCCAGGCTCCACAGTTCTTTTTCATTAAATCGTCTGACAACTTAAATAACCAATTAGTTTAGGGTTGAATATAGGGTGGGCTACAAAAAAGGGTAATTGCACGATGGTCTTCACCAGCTAGTGGCAACATAAGCTCATAAAATTGTTTCTCTGCAAGAATGTTACCTTTTTATTGCTGTTTCCAAGGGTATTGAAATATCCACCGCCACCGCCCTTCAGTTAAGATATCTTACATTCGGACTATAAGGGCTCATACTCACCTGCGAGAAACTCGGATGAGCCTCGCATGTTAATACCCGGCACTCAGATCGGAGCATGCAGCCACATAGGAATACATGCAGCCGCACGCTCCACTCCTGAGTGCCGGCAGCAGCGTCAGGTATTGACGTTGCAAGAGTCATCCGAGTTTCTCGCAGGCGAGTATGAGCCCTAAGACGGACCCCCATCTTATAAAAAATCTTGTTTTTTCTATGTTCCTCTCCAACGTTTGGGGTGTGTTGCATGGTCTAGTGTGTCTTAAATAAGTCCCCCCAAATACAGTAGGTTTTCGTGTTGATTGTACAGTATGATAAAAAACTTTGCAATTTTTTTTACATAATCTGTACTAAAAATAAGAAATAGAATCTTGCAATTATCACACTAAACCTGGTGGCATTTTTTAGACTCATACTGTACTTCCTGTTGTTTCAGGGAATACACTTATACGTTACCAGCAAAAAATTGTCTCCGCCCATAACTTTTACATTGAAGCATCTAATGAGCGCGTGCAAAGATCATTGTACAGAGAGGGGTGTGGTCAGCTGTGACATCACATGCTATGATTGGTGGATAAAAAAAGTTCCAGTGCACAGTGTGAAAATTGAAAAACTTCTAATTTTGCTTTTTAATACAGTTCGTGATATGAGAAAAAGAAACTTTGCCAAACTAAATTTCCTTTAAGGGGTTATCCTGGACTAAATTATTTTTTTACTAAGAGCCAAAAAACAAACAGGCAGGTAGCTGCTAACTAGTTAACAATTACCTGCCTGTTCTATCCTGCGTTGGCTCAGAGCTGTCAACCGTGGCGATTCATCTGCTCCATGTCAACAGATCAGCTCTTCCTCCAGGCTGCTCTTTCGACAGGGCATGACAGCCGATGTCATACTGATTGACAGCCAGCTTCCTGCAATTACAGCTGTCGATCAGCATGAATTCGACAGTCATGCCATCAGTAGAGCAGAGCGGAAGAGAAGCTGCTTCTCTTTCATGAAGTCAGTGGAAGCCGCAGAATCATTGGCTGGAGCAGTCAGTGACCGCTCTGTGAGATTGGCGCTAGGTAGAACAGGCAGGTAGTTAGCAAGTACCTGCGTAGAAGTTCTTTGTCCCACAGAAATAAAGGTGCAGTATAATATGGATAACTCCTCTCTTAAGTCTTAAAAGAATGCAACAAGATCAAGGGTGCGCCTTCGTTCTACTGACCCCTACAAATCCTTTCAGTTATTTTATTCTAGCACTATTGTATTCTGTGCCTTTTGTGGAATTGTCGAGTTGCATTTTCACCCCCTCTTTCATTTGTGTCTGCAGTAAATCGAGGTAAAGCAATCGACTCTGGAGAGGTGGAAATCGGGAAGCAGATTGAACAGATTATCCAACCCGGGTTATTCTGGCGTTTTCAGGTTACCATTCACCATCCAATGTACTTAAAATTCAATGTTTCATTCTCAAAAGACTCCCTTCTTGGCATTTACGGAAGAAGAAATATCCCGCCAACACACACACAGGTACTTAATGTTTTCCTCTCCTACCGATGGGACTATGGGAGCAAAATATATTTTACATATAATGAATGAAGGAAATTTTTACTGTACCTTAAATATTCTGTGTCCAATTCCTACTTTATTAATTGGTAGAAATCTGATACATTGCGATAGTAGCAACGGAAGAATCCAACATGTTATGTGAATATCAATGACTGAGCTGTGCTTGGAAAGCACGAGGAATGTATTATGTTCACTGTGATCGCTATAACTAATTTATAAGGCACCACTAAAGAACTGTGATTGACAGTACGTCAATCATTATAATTGTCACCCAAGGTATATTAATATAATCGTGACAAAAGTTAGTTCATAAAAATATTATTTATTAATATAAAGATAAAACAAATGTACAATGTGAAAAGGTAGAAAGGTGCTTGGATCACTGAAAAAAGGGACTCCATGCCATTGGGTACCACATAACATCAGCTATAAAAAATAGCACAACCCACAGAGATATACTATATAATGCAGTATTCAAGGAAAAGCGCAATGTGCAAGCATGATGGGCGGTCTTTCCGGAAGGCATTATGCCCATGTCATATTTATGATGATTGGACGCTTCTGCCCCCGTGACTGCCGGATCATGGTCTCCATTAGTGTAATGTGCCTGCTTTGACTAGCGCATGAGCCCCAGCACTTCCTAGATACATCACCTTGATTCTCATTGTCCAATCATGCAAGCCGCTTGTGTATTTAAACTGATCCGCCTCCTGCCCTGAAACGCCTCCCGAAGAAGCAGTGCAAAACGTGCGTCGGGGCAGAAGGACGCCTGGGGTCCCGTGCACACCACAGGTATTAATATCCACAGTTACTTCTCATGCAAATTTGTGACCGGTCAGCGTTTGTGTGCCTACACTTTCCTTTAGCACTTTGTGCATTAAGCCTTGTGCGTTAATGTAGCTGACTTGTGCGTTGATGATTGTCTTGATAATATGTAAATAGTGGGACTTTTGGCTGTTTTATGTGGCATACATTGTTTTAAGGCACACTTTAGATTTATAGTCTTATGACTGTAATGTTATTTTGTTTATGAGATGCAATACATAGACCTTTTTTTGCAATGTAAATGTGAGAATATTATTCCCTTGTAATACTGTTTATATAGTTGCACATTGCACTTTTCCTTGAATACTGTATTTTATAGTCTATCTCTGTGGTTTTTTTTTTATAGCTGATGCTATGTGGTACCCAATGGCATTGAGTCCTTTTTTTCAGTGATCCAAGCACCTTTCTACCTGTTCACTTTGTACATTGTTTTATCTTTGTATTAATAAAGAATATTTTTATGAAGTACCTCTTGTCACAATTGTATTGATATACTTTGGGTGACAATTATTGTGATTGAAGTTGTATACATAGGTACATAAACCCAAATATTTTATGGGTTTTTGATTTGAGGACACTATTATATGATAATATACAGTACGTACAGCAGAATTGTATACCCAGTGATTACAATGGTGATATATGTAATCCCTAATGGTGTTGTCCGCCCTTTCAGAACTTTTTATTTTACTTAAATGCATTTATTTTGAGCTAAAAGTATTTCCTTTGCAAATGAGTTGTAAAAAAAATGTTGTATTGTTTTGCTTTTACAAGATTTTTGTTGTCCTAAATATCCATTTGGGTCCCGTGGTCATAAATCAGCTGGGAGCAGCTAATAAAAGATACAAGTTACAAACTCTCCTGATAGACTGTCAGAGTAGGTTGAGAAGGTAGACAACCTTGTTATCCTTTAAAGGGGAGAAAAAAACTAGAAAAGTAAAAAAGAATGTATAAGTACAGTACATTATGTGGTGGTATTATAGTATTTTTGGTGTGTCCTGCACATCCTATAAATTTGGTTTCTATCTAATATGGTGCTATGATGTTGTTTCATCTGTTTAGAAGCCACGTATGTTTTCCATGTTTCTATCTGTTGATCAGAAGAATCTCATTCCAGGGAATTGGAGAAGCACAAGAGAAATCTCGAAACAGTGTATACATGAAGAGATATAATCTATTTGTGTTCATTAAAATAGAAACCAGTTGATTACAGTAAACTGATGTATATGATAGATGTTTGACGACCAAATACAAAATTCACATTAGTTATTGTATAATGATACCAGGAAAGTATAATAATTGGTAGTGTAACACTGTCCACAATACTCTGAAGTGTTGAAACATGTTCAGTTATAGGTTGAAATTGATGGACTTATGTTTACCTTCAACCTTAAAAACTATATCCTCTTGTATCTAATGTAAATTGCTCTTGATCTTTGTGCAGTTTGATTTTGTAAAGCTGATGGATGGAAAACATTTGAAGAAGCAAGAACCGAAAAATGCCGAAAACCCACAGCATGCACCTCGTAGTATCTTTCTGCCGTCTCTACAAGAAACGGGTTTCATTGAGTACATGGATCAAGGTGCCTGGCATCTAGCCTTTTACAATGATGGCAGGAAGATGGAGCAAGTCATTGTATTAACAACAGCAATTGGCAAGTGTTCTCCGTAGATTCCTTCACTAACCAATGTTTGACATTCCAGCGCAATGAAACCCAGATGAAGATTTCTCAAAAGACTCATAGTATAATTCAATTTCTGAGTTGGTAAAAATGCAAAGGGGTAAATCTAATGTAAATCTACAGCATATTCTAAACAATTTGGTTGCTTGAAGTACAATACATTTTCATCTATTGCCGTTTTCTAGTAATTTTTAACCAAATTCCATCAGCTGCCCCCCCCCCCTTACTGACTACAGACTACATGATACATATTACAAGTGTATACATTTTGGAAACGCTTGTAATTTTTATACCATTCCTTTCATTTATAGATTTCTTGTTACATTTTTTAAAAATATCTATACTTAAAGGGAATTTTTCACCAGATTTTTGCAACCCAATCTAAGAGCAGCCTAATGTAAAGACAGAAACCCTGATGCCAGCAATGTGCCACTTACTGGGCTGCTTAGTGTAACAGGCTGGGTGGTAGAACCTCTGTGCCAAAGCCCAAGGAAGACCTGGAGGGCCGTGACTAGAAGCCTCACCCAATCTGACCACAGACACACAGCAGCTAATGACACCTCAGTCCGTGACACTGTATCGCTGCTTCTCCAGTGCCGATGCATGTCACATGGATGTCATCAATGTGTGCTGTCTATGTGCACGTGTGAGGGACGTTTTGCCATCTGTGCTGATGGTAAAAAATGCACATGTCTATGTGTGGGGCATACGGACACATGGTCCGTGGAAACACACTGACATGTGCACAGACCCATTCAATTGAATGGGTCTACATGGGTCAGTGTCTCCAGTACATGTGAAAACTGTCACCACCCATCAAGGAGACATGGAAGTGTGAAAGAGGCCTTATGGTGGAGTCATGAACACTGTCCTTAACTAAGGCAAGTGAGGCCTGCAGTTCTTTGCATGTTGTTGTAGGATCTTTTGTGACCTCTTGAATGAGTCATCACTTCCCTCGTGGGGTACTTTTTGCCGGTCACTCCTGGAAAGGTTCGTATCTGTTCCATCTTTTTGCCATTTGTGGATAATGGCTCTCATTATGGTTTGCTGGAGTCCCAAAGCTTTAGAAATGGCTTTAAAATGTTTTACAGACTGATAGATCTCAATTACTTGTTTTTTTTATTTTTTCCAAAATTTCTTTGTATCACGGCATGATGTCTAGCTTTTGAGGAGCTTTTGGTCTACTTTACTTTGTCAGTCAGATTCTATTTAAGTGATTTCTTGATTGAGAACAGGTGTGGCAGTAATCAGGCCTTGGTATGGTTAGGGTATTTGAACTCTGCTTCCCAAAGATGTGATAAGCCACAGTTATTTTATGTTTTAAGGAGGGGGCAATCACTTTTTCCACACAGGGCCCTGTAGGTTTGGATTTCTTTTTCACTTAATAATAAAAGCATTAATTTGAAAACTTAATTTTGTGTTTACTTGTGTTACCTTTGTCTAATATTTAAATTTGTTTCGTGACCTAAAATATGTAATGTGTGACAAACATGCAAAAGAATAGGAAATCAGGAAAGGGACAAACACTTTTTCACACAACCGTACACTTGCACAATATCTATATTGTACTTGAACTTTCTACAATTCATCTGTAAAGTAGAAGCTACTTATTTCTTAAGTTTTCGAAAGCATTAGTTATGTAGGCGGAGGAGAAGCACATGTCTATGAGCTATTGTTTTCAGCTCAGTATAAATGATGATAATGTCCACAGGATAATTTAGACAACAGCTTTACTTATGGATCATTTCAGGTAAACGTACAACTTGATGTATGAGGAATTAGTTGTATCCTCCAGTAAATCTAAATGATGTGTCACCACCATTTATTCTATATTCATCAAACTCAGTGATTTCTTCATAAATTCTGCATCTGCTGGAGTCCGGCAAAGCTTGTGCGGTGCCTGTGATGTATTGGTGCCATTAAACTTTTTGAAGACTCCCACATACAAATTATCTTTTTTTTTTTTACCATATATCGAACCTGAGCAAGTGACATTGTAAGTGTATTAATCTCACACCCAGAACTCTATATTAACATTTATTTATTCAGTTTTACATACTGTGCTACATAGTGAATCATATTTCTCTAATATCGCTGAATTTATGACAATTTTATTCATCTGAAAAAAAAAATTCTATATACTCAAATACTTATTTAGGTTCTCGGTGTTTGAGAATAAAAGCTAGCATGATTATTTTTACCGCAGAGGTAAATTTGCAGCAATTTCCTTGCAATTGAGTCACTCATAGCACATTACATTTATAGCTGAATCCACACTTTAACACAGTCTACTTTATGCCATTTTATTCACTCACAGAAATGATGGATGATTGCTCAACCAACTGTAATGGGAATGGAGAATGCATCTCTGGGCATTGTCACTGCTTCCCAGGATTCTTGGGACCAGATTGTTCTAGAGGTATGGATTCACAATTTTTGATTAGTTGCATTTATTTGAATGTTTAATGTATTTCAGTGGCCAGTACAAAACACTGGCACATGACTTGTTCCTTCCAAGGACTGTCCTGTGGACTAGGGGCACTTATTACGAGTGGAAGAAAGTCATAGGATAGATTTTCGTTCAAAATATAAGTATAGTCATACATTAGTGATTAAAGGAACTCTCCAACACTTTTGGCTCCTCTGTTCTAGAATATTAATGTTTGCACATACGGCGTCTTTTTCAAGCGGGTGCACTCGGAAACTCACCTGAAAAAGAGCATTAGAATAGTAAAAATAATGAACATAAGCACTGCAATGTCAAAACGAACTGCTGTCTTTTTAAGCTTTTTTTAACTTCAAGTTTTGTGAAAGCTAAAAGAAATTACCTGACCATTCTTCGAGCAACTTCCGCTCAGAAGCCACTCACAACTTCATATATACAGTGCCTACAAGTAGTATTCAACCCCCTGCAGATTTAGCAGGTTTACACATTTGGAATTAACTTGGCATTGTGACATTTGGACTGTAGATCAGCCTGGAAGTGTGAAATGCACTGCAGCAAAAAAGAATGTTATTTCTTTGTTTATTTTTTTTTTTTACATTGTGAAAAGTTGTTTCAGAGGGTCATTTATTATTCAACCCCTCAACCCACCAGAATTCTGTTTGGTTCCCCTAAAGTATTAAGAAGTAGTTCAGGCACAAAGAACAATGAGCTTCACATGTTTGGATTAATTATCTCTTTTTTCAGCCTTTTCTGACTATTTAAGACACTCCCCAAACTTGTAACAGCACTCAAACATGGTCAACATGGGAAAGACAAAGGAGCATTCCAAGGCCATCGGAGACAAGATCGTGGAGGGTCACAAGGCTGGCAAGGGGTACAAAACCCTTTCCAAGGAGTTGGGCCTACCTGTCTCCACTGTTGGGAGCATCATCCGGAAGTGGAAGGCTTATGGAACTACTGTTAGCCTTCCACGGCCTGGACAGCCTTTGAAAGTTTCCTCCCGTGCCGAGGCCAGGCTTGTCCGAAGAGTCAAGGCTAACCCAAGGACAACAAGGAAGGAGCTCCGGGAAGATCTCATGGCAGTGGGGACATTGGTTTCAGTCAATACCATAAGTAAAGTACTCCACCGCAATGGTCTCCGTTCCAGACGAGCCCGTAAGGTACCTTTACTTTCAAAGCGTCATGTCAAGGCTCGTCTACAGTTTGCTCATGATCACTTGGAGGACTCTGAGACTGACTGGTTCAAGGTTCTCTGGTCTGATGAGACCAAGATCGAGATCTTTGGTGCCAACCACACACGTGACGTTTGGAGACTGGATGGCACTGCATACAACCCCAAGAATACCATCCCTACAGTCAAGCATGGTGGTGGCAGCATCATGCTGTGAGGCTGTTTCTCAGCCAAGGGGCCTGGACATCTGGTCCTCATCCATGGGAAGATGGATAGCACGGCCTACCTGGAGATTTTGGCCAAGAACCTCCGCTCCTCCATCAAGGATCTTAAGATGGGTCGTCATTTCATCTTCCAACAAGACAACGACCCAAAGCACACAGCCAAGAAAACCAAGGCCTGGTTCAAGAGGCAAAAAATCAAGGTGTTGCAGTGGCCTAGTCAGTCTCCTGACCTTAACCCAATTCTAAACTTGTGGAAGGAGCTCAAGATTAAAGTCCACATGAGACACTCAAAGAACCTAGATAACTTGGAGAAGATCTGCATGGAGGAGTGGGCCAAGATAACTCCAGAGACCTGTGCCGGCCTGATCAGGTCTTAGAAAAGACGATTATTAGCTGTAATTGCAAACAAAGGTTATTCCACAAAATATTAAACCTAGGGGTTGAATAATAATTGACCCACACCTTTATGTTTAAAATTTATAAAAATTTAACTGAGCAACAAAACTTTTTGGTTTGTAAGATTTATGCATCTGTTAATAAATCCTGCTCTTGTTTGAAGTTTGAAGGCTCTAACTTATTTGCATCTTATTAAACCTGCTAAATCTGCAGGGGGTTGAATACTACTTGTAGGCACTGTACCATTAGAAAAAAAATACATAGGGGGCAAAGTCACAAAAACAGTCAAAGAGATATCAAAGAACATGCTTCAGGAAAAACAGTGCTGGCGTTGTCCTAAAGCATCTTCCTCTGGCACAATTCAGTGAATACGTACAGACCCTAGTTTTCTTCTTGCTTCTTCCCCAAATGTGTCATGGTTTCAAAAATCCCTTAGTATTGCAAAGATTATGTAATAATTGCAAATGTCTCCAAAATTGTCACAAGTATTACATATAGTTATTAAGGTTGAAGGAAGACATTAAGTCCATCTAGTTCAACCCATAGCCTAACCTAACATGCCCTTACATGTTTATCCAGAGGAAGGCAAAAAAAACCCATGTGGCAAAGCGTAAGCTCCACATTGGGGAAAAAAATTCCTTCCCGACTCCACATACGGCAGTCAGACTAGTTCCCTGGATCAACGCCCTATCAAGGAATCTAGTGTATATACCCTGTAACATTATACTTTTCAAGAAAGGCATCCAGTCCCCTCTTAAATTTAAGTAATGAATCACTCATTACAACATCATACGGCAGAGAGTTCCATAGTCTCACTGCTCTTACAGTAAAGAATCCGCGTCTGTTATTATGCTTAAACCTTCTTTCCTCCAGATGTAGAGGATGCCCCCTTGTCCCTGTCTCAGGTCTATGATTAAACCTTATTGACTCTATAGAATATGTTTAAATCAAGACCTGATGGGAGTAGAATAGAGAAACACAGATCTAGGACATATCTAGAGCAGAGGTGTCAAACTGCATTCCTCGAGGGCCTCAAACCATGCGTGTTTTCAAGATTTCCTTCTCATTGCACAAGGTGCTGGAATCATTCTGTGCAGGTGATTAAATGATCACCTGTGCAATACAAGGAAATCCTGAAAACATGACCTGTTTGCAGCCCTTGAGGAATGCAGTTTGACACCCCTGATCTAGAGTCAAGACATCGTGGACTGAATGCTGCCTATGTATAGTCATCTCCATATTATAATCAATCCCGGGACATTGCTTGTTCTCAAGAATAATCAAAATCCAGAATGTATCCCTCCAGCAGTGCGACTCTAATGACATTTGTGGAAAATCACCACCTGGAAAACCTTTAAAGCCAAATATTAAAATTACATGAATAAAGCTGTTTTGTTTGTATTAGCAACCTATATTTTAAAATAAATCTGTCAGCAGGATTTCACTGCTTAAAATATTTATATGTGCATGTAGGTCTTTAAAAGACTTGTCCTGCAATACCTTTACATGGTCAGTCTGTTCCACCATTACTGAGGAAACCACATTTGAACTAATATGCAAATGTGTCTGAAAAATTATTTGTAGATCTGAAGCCTCTGTCACTCCAGCTCTATTTCCCAAAGAGCAATGCCTTCTCATGCTTGAATGGCAGCCGTATTGCTGAATCACTTAAAGCAAAGAAGTCCTCAGTCAAGCAGGAGGAGGCATTGCTGGATGGAATAGAGCTGGAGTGACAGAGGCTCCAGATCTTCAAATAGCTCTTTAGCCTCATTTGTCTATGATCTCAATCAATGGATTTCTCAGTAATGGACTGGTCATGTAAAGATACAGCTGAACTTGTCTTGGAAAGAGCTACATGCACATGTGAATAGAATAGTTAGGTGGGGTGAAATCCTGCTGACAGATTTCATTTAACAGTAGTTTAATGCAGTATTATATTTAAACTTATATTATGAAAGTGCTAATTGAAATATGGAAGGCATCACTTAAATCAACACTAGGTGGAATGGTATGTTACTATGGAGTGATGGAAAGTATAATGCAAAGTTATTAATGAAGTTCTGTTCACCATCTGGCTGGTTGGATAATGTGCAAGACTTTGAGTTTCAATGTAAGATATATAAAGGAGTTGTCTAGGGACAATGTTATTTGGATGGCTTTCAAATTAAAAACAATCAAACTGACTATTAAACTATAAAAAAAAATCAGCACAGATGTTCCAATTTCAGAAACCATTTTGCTGTTCCAACAGCTTCACTTCCACTTTAAAAAGAAAATCACAGCGATCCCCCCACCCCACATCTACTCCTCCCACAGCTTTAGCCATTGCGGCTTAGGTTACAGCCGCCAGCCCCTTTCATAAGGTGCCAACACAGCGAGGCAGGAAGGATTACTTTAGTGTGTTGGAACAAATGTAAAAGTAGAGTTTGCTAGATGGTGCGAGGAGTCCGAAATCAGGACATCGGGGCAAATTATCTGATTAATGGTGCACTAGTAAAGCAATTGAATTTATATTAACAAAACAGCCAAATAAATAAAGTGTTTAGGGATATAGGACGTAAATAGTGTGGGAGAGGAGGTGAAAGGGACAGCACAGGTGGACAAGTGGTGGAATATACAAGGCTCAGCATGAAGGGGGACTAGTTACAGAGGACATCACAGGCAAGTGGGGAGCCCTGTAAGAAAAAGGCTTACAAGTCCTGCATTTGTACTGTCCAGGGAGAAGGGCACCTTGGGAGAAAGTGGTGCTCTGCTGTCGGCACTGATATGGGGAGGAGTGACTCTACGAGCAGTGCCTGGGACTAATCTAAGCAAGAAAACCGAGTAATAGAGTCATAGTGACACACCTGGACCCGTATGACCCTACACATAGAAAAATGCAGACATTACAAACTTCTCACTGTTCCAGTTGCTGGAAACCATATGCTTACTATACCTGTGTGAATGGAGCCGGTATATTGCATGAAGGGCGATGAAGAACGCAAAACCTGTTACTCCCTGTTCACCAGTTTGGCCATGCATAAAAAGGACATTGTTTGTAAGAAATGGTCTGGCTTCCTAATTGAAAGGGTTAAAGGGAGCAATACTGCACCAAGTATATCGAAATAGACGGTGGAGGCAGCAGATTCAGGAGTAATGTCGCACATGCACACCCACAACACACAATTTTCTGCAACCGGCACGGGCATGGAAGAGGCGGCCCGCTCACATGAGTACTGCCGGGGGCCAGTTTACACTCCCACACTCCAAAAAATATATTGATAGGGAACTATCCTAATGTGAGTCCTATTGGGATCAGTGATGATAATGTCTGTAAAGTTCTGCAGAATATAATGGTGCCATGAAAATAAAATAAATGAAAAATACTATCTGACATAATAAGAAGAAATGAATACCTACAGTCATACAATGCAAAACTTTTAAATGCTCAAATTATATATTCATATTAGTGCTATTGAGGGTACACATAACAGTGCTTTAATATTATTTAGAATGGGACTAAAAGTCAGAGTTTCTGAACTGTAAGGAGACACGGTGTATGTTTAGCTAATGAACTATGCCCCCTGCAGGGACCCATGGGAATTACATTCCAGTTGAGCAATTATCAGGTTAAACTTTAAAGCATATTCTGTCATTGACTTTCTCAAGACACTTAGCGTCTTACATGAGCTCCTTCTTCCTGTAAGGAAAATAACCCTGTGGTGAACCACAACTCATTTGGCACTGTATTTAAAGGGAGTGAAGTCATTTTTATTATACGTTAGTGATAGTACAGGTTAATCCTATTGATTCCACTACTGATATATGATGATTTATTTAGCAGCATTAAGAAGTCAATTAACGAAATCTAGAAAGAAATGATAAATATTTGAAGGTCCTTTAGGAATTGCTTCTACTACCACTATACATTTTAAGGTTACCAGAGAACTCCAAGTACAGTAAGAAAAATCAATTATGTTAATAGAAAAAAAGTGCTCTGAATATAAATCCCACTAATTACTCTAATTGCCTGGTGTCATCTTAGGTGAGAACACTGCCTTGTGGCAGACAGCAGGTTAATGATGTTGCTGTGTTAGTAAATTCATTGCCCAAGGCTGAAGATGTGTCTTTTGTTGTAAGTAATGTCTCCATGTGACAGAAACATGAAAGTGCAGATTGTGGAGTCTGAGAAACAGGCTTGGGAGGGATATATACACTAGTTTACTACATTTGGGTTACCCCCAACAAAACCTCTCTAACAAGCCCTAAAGCTAAACTTTTATTATTTACTAAAATTGTGGGTTGAATGGACCATTATATTATCTAGTTATTGTCCCATCCCCTGATGATGCCTCATCTGCGGTGAAACATATTAGTGTGCATGTGCTTTAATACAACTGTCCTATCTGCCAAACAGAGCTGACACTCCGGGTGTCATCAATTGATACTTAGGCAATTGCCTACATACTATATCATAATTATTTAGGCAGTATAGAGACAGAATGTTTTACATACAGTTAGGTCCATATATATTTGGACAGAGACAACATTTTTCTAATTTTGGTTATAGACATTACCACAATGAATTTTAAACAAAACAATTCAGATGCAGGTGAAGTTCAAACTTTCAGCTTTCATTTGAGGGTATCCACATTAAAATTGGATGAAGGGTTTAGGAGTTTCAGCTCCTTAACATGTGCCACGCTGTTTTTAAAGGGACCAAAAGTAATTGGACAGATTCAATAATTTTAAATAAAATGTTCATTTTTAGTACTTGGTTGAAAACCCTTTGTTGGCCATGACTGCCTGAAGTCTTGAACTCACGGACATCACCAGACGCTGTGTTTCCTCCTTTTCGATGCTCTGCCAGGCCTTCACTGCGGTGGTTTTCAGTTGCTGTTTGTTTGTGGGCCTTTCTGTCTGAAGTTTAGAGATCAGGTGACTGACTTGGCCATTCAAGAATATTCCACTTATTTGCTTTAATAAACTCCTGGCTTGCTTTGGCTTTATGTTTTGGGTCATTGTCCATCTGTAGTATGAAACAACGACCAATCAGTTTTGCTGCATTTGGCTCTGAATACCTCAGAATGTATTCTGCTGCTTCTGTCCTGTGTCACATCATCAATAAACACTAGTGACCAAGTGCCACTGGCAGCCATGCATGCCCAAGCTATCACACTGCCTCCGCCGTGTTTTACAGATGATGTGGTATGCTTTGGATCATGAGCTGTACCACGCCTTCACCATACTTTTCTCTTTCCATCATTCTGGTAGCGGTTGATCTTGGTTTCATTTGTCCAAACAATGTTCTTCCAGAACTGTGCTGGCTTTTTAAGATGTTTTTTAGCAAAGTCCAGTCTAGCCTTTTTATTCTTGATGCTTATGAGTGGCTTGTGGATCGCCCCCCATAGGGCAGTGGGGTACTCGGTACCGGGTCCTTCGGTTCTCAAGGGGGATGTCACGGTGGCTGACCCAGTCCATGGCCCTAGGGACGTCCCTGTTAAAAGGGAAAGGTCTTTAAAGGGGAAATGTTCGTGACGCCACCTGTGGTATTCGGTCAGGGTGAACAACGCTGCTTTAAGGGGTCCGCTGGGGTGATGTTATTGCAGCTATATGGTATAGCTTCCCACAGGTGAAGTGTATCCCCAGGGCTTCCCAGTGTGTAGATGGTGGATGGTGTTTGGCGCAGAGAAGAACGTGGACACAAGGTTGCAGTCTCTTTACCTTTTTACTGAAGGCTTCAGCATCCACAGTCCAGAGCACCAGATCATAGGGCAGGCAGAGTCCAGCCGGTTTGGAGGCAAATCTAGAGTCCCCTTATCCAGGTAGAAATCAGTAGCCTTCCTCTAGCGCTGTGGTGCTGTAGTACCTTACTGCTAAGCATCTCATAAGGTCCTCACAACTGTTGTAGATGTTCTAGATGTTGTGTTTCTCTCTGTCCACCGGATGGATAGGACAAACCTGTCTGTCCGGTGGCATGAGGCTTTTTACAGGGACTCTATCACGCCCCAGCCTCTCGTGGGTGCCACATTGCCTCCTGGGTATAGGGCGGGCAGGTAACGTGAAATTAGCTGTCCTGCCGGTCTCTGAAGCAAGGCATAAAGGACTGTTGCTACCTCGGTGTCCGGCTACCGGGATCCTGCGCCTCAGAAGGAGGCAACCTGTGTAGGGCAGAACTCCTTCTGGTTTCCTCTCCTTTTGCTACGACTTCTTCTCACTCTCTACAAGACAGTTCTCTGTTCATGTCTCTTTCTGGGAGCTGCTGCACATGGGGCAGGCGCAGCTCCGTGGCCTTCTGTCTAGGCCTCTGACAGGATCCCACCCCTGTCAGCGTCCAACTACCTGAGCGAAGCTCAGCCAGCAACTAACTAACTTTCTATCCAGACCACCAGTTTTACCTAATTGTGAAGAGTGCCCTAATAAATAGGAGCATAGCTCCCCCTGGTGGACTGGAGTACGAAGTGTGTTGTGTGTTGGTGTTACCTGGTAGTGAGATCTCCTTTATTACCTCCAAACGTAATATTATCCCCCCTAGAGGAGAATGACATTACTGCAGCGACCAAGACCTTGGGGTGCTGCGCTTGCACCGTGCAGTGAACCCTCTGTATTTACTTTCATGCAGTCTTCTCTTTATGGTAGATTTGGATATTGATACGCCGACCTCCTGGAGGGTGTTGTACACTTGGTTAGCTGTTGTGAAGGGGTTTCTCTTCACCATGGAGATTATTCTGCGATCATCCACCACTGTTGTCTTCCGTGGGCGCCCAGGTCTTTTTGCATTGATGAGTTCACCAGTGCTTTCTTTCTTTCTCAGGATGTACCAAACTGTAGATTTTGCCACTCCTAATATTGTAGCAATTTCTCGGATGGGTTTTTTCTGTTTTCGCAGCTTAAGGATGGCTTGTTTCACCTGCATGGAGAGCTCCTTTGACCGCATGTTTACTTCACAGCAAAACCTTCCAAATGCAAGCACCACACCTCAAATCAACTCCAGGCCTTTTTTCTGCTTAATTGAGAATGACATAACGAAGGGATTGCCCACACCTGTCCATGAAATAGCCTTGGAGTCAATTGTCCAATTACTTTTGGTCCCTTGAAAACAGGATGGCACATGTTAAGGAGCTGAAACTCCTAAACCCTTCATCCAATTTTCATGTGGATACCCTCAAATGAAAGCTGAAAGTCTGAATTTCAACTGCATCTGAATTGTTTTGTTTACAATTCATTGTGGTAATGTCTATAACTAAAATTAGAAAAATGTTGTCTCTGTCCAAATATATATGGACTTAACTGTATAATGGTCTATTCACCCCGCTATTCTAATAAATAATAAAAGCTAAGTTTTAGGGCTTGTTAGTGACATAAAAAACAATATCAAAATCATACATTCATAAAAATGCTGACGTGATATTTTTAATTGTTTTATTGGCTCATATTTAAATTTTAATACATTTTAAGTGTGTATGTGGTTTTATTTAGGAATATATTGCAGATGAAAGATAAATATTGTAAGATAGTGCTTACTGCATGTGTTGGGGGACACTCGCTTAGCAACGGGATTAAGGCACATGGTTTCAGACCCACAGAAGGATGGTAGCTTCCCCAACACAGTAGCCATCACAGGCTCTGCAGGACCATGGCCTCACCCTGTGTTCTTCAGGAATCCAGTCCTACTCCCAGGACCTTCCAACACAGAGGCCATCCAGGTCCCTGGTCTCTCCGTGTGCTATTCAAGGATCCGGTCCACACACAGGACCTCCCAACACACAGGCCTTCAGGTCAATGGCCTCTCCATGTGCTTTTCAGGAATCCAGTCCTACTCCCAGGACATTCCAACACACAGGCCATCCAGGACCTTACACTCTGACCATGTGACCAGACCTCAGTTACGTTATATCACCGGCGCTAACATTACACTGGTTTATGTGGCTCTATTGTGAATTTAGCCCCTAACACATTAATTTACTATTTTATTGTGTGTTGACTTGTTTTCTCTTTTTTCTAGATTCATGTCCAGTGCTCTGCAGCGGTAACGGTGAATATGAAAAGGGCCATTGTGTATGCAGGAGTGGATGGAAGGGAGCAGAATGTGATGTTCCAGAGGAGCAATGCATAGACCCAACCTGCTCAGGAGGTCATGGGACCTGTATTATGGGGGTCTGTATCTGTGTACCGGGATACAAAGGAGAGATCTGTGAAGAAGGTTGGTGGTGGAATTTATATATCCTAAATAGAAATACAGGAAAATGAATACAGCATGACATAAAAAGTACCTTTCTAATGATTTCTGTTGGGTGCCATTGTCAAGCTCTCGGTAGCTATCCAGCAATGTAAATTGTTGGTATCTTTATTCTGGTTGTCATAACAACACAAATCTCAGCTGCAACAACGTTCCACTGGTTTACATTTGCAGTAACAATACAATATGTGATTACTATACTTAACACATGAAAAGCCATGAAGTCTGTGTGGGTGTTCTGGAGTCAGACTCTCGTGACATCGCTTCATGAATCTGGAGACTCTGACAGGTGGTGTGCGACCCTGTGCACTATTGCAGAACTCTCACTCCAGTCAGGGACTGGAGTGAGATTTTTGGTAGAGGGAACCCACCGCTCATCATGAATTAGGCGAGCTGTGACATCCCACCCCAACTCCACCCGGTTTATCAGAGCTGGGAGAAACTGGAGTGAAAGTGCTAAAAGTCGTAAAATTTAGGTGCAGCTGCAAGGTGCATATACATTTTGCAACTTTACAAAGTGTTTATGCCCAAATTCTGGCATGAAAGCTTTGATTAATCTGGCATTATGTGTGTATTAGCATCTTAAGTACAGGTAGTAGAAAAGCAGTCATGCTACTGCTGAATCCCATGTCTCTGGCACTGTGGCTTAGGGTAGGTTTACCATAACTCATTAATGGGGACAAGTATTCCTATGAATAATCATTTCCTGATCATTAGTGATGAGTGCAAGTGATCGTTACTCGAGCTAGCTTAGGGTGCTCGACTATGCTCCAAGCATTGTGGGTGCTCAAGTGAGATGTTCGTGTCCCTGTGGCTGCGTGTTTTGCAGCTGATGGACAGCTACAAAAGATGCAGGGCTTGTCCATGTTTGTCAGGCAATCTCTGCATGTTTTGTGGTGTCTAACAGCCGCGAAACATTTGGCCATTGGGACGCGAACATCTCACGCGAGCACCCGCGATACTCAGTGCATACCCGAGCACCTAGGCAAACTCGAATAACAACCACTTGCACCCATCACTGCTGATCATCAGCATTTATGTTATTATACCTACATGAGATGGTTCTCATCATAGCCGGGAGCAAGAGTTCCTGTGTACAGTAAATACAAGAATGATATAGCACCTTTTAGGTATGTAGGAATAATAACATAAAACTCTTGATGTGTCCATAGAAGGCATAGGAGAAACGCGTAATAAGCATAGTGTAGGGAGTTCAGGTATAAGTTACCCTGAACACTGTGGGAGCAATATAGGGGAGACGTATTAATTCCCTATAAGAGGATTGATTCCTCATATAGCCATTCCTCCCTCATATAGTATACTGCTCTTGTTGTAGCTCCTAATATACTTTGCTGCGATTTGTTACTCCACGCTCCTAGGCTGCATCAGCTATTCAGTTACTAAACCTTAGTATTCATTGAGCACCTGGTAAAGACTAAGGATTAGGGTACGTCAACAATATAATGTGCTATAATCATTTCCCGTTTGTTGCCTCTCCGGTAGATTTCCCTCTATACATATTAACCAAGGGATCTAGTATCAGATTTGAGGGCAGAGTGCAATAATGAGGGATGAGTCGTGCTTGGGTTTACTAAATTTTAATGTTGATGTATGTTCCCTGAATTGGAGTGTGGGCACTGGGGTTTGTTCTAATTGATGGCACAAGGCGGAACTATCTCGGATTGCACAGATTTCCTGAAGTACTATATAGTACCCCAATCATTTATAGCAATACACACGTATAGGTTATTGTTTTATGTAAGTATCCAGTTCTGACTTAATATCAGCTCAGACTGGATAGACTGTGTGATTAGCACGGTGGATTTGTATATAATAATTTTTAATGTATCCTAATAAAGGTCAGTTTTTAATATAGTTCAGTCCACTTCAGTCAGAAAACTTTGTCTAATTAGGGGAATTTTTTCTTTAGAACATTGCAGTCCTCAATCAGTGAATCTATTGTAAACAGATTTCCAATCACGCGACAAATGCGCAAAACTCTCGTTAAATGATTTTAAGGGTGTACGAACATGATGGCCAAGATTGATCAAGACTGGAGTGTTTTACACTAATTTCGATGAGATGGTGGGGTGGAGTACAAGGCGCTTGATTCATTAAGAGGTGCATGCCTCTTAATGAATCAGGTGAGGTGCAAAGTGGTGTGTACCTCTATGCTCTTCTCCAAAAATATTACTCCAGTCAGAGACTAGAGTAAGATTTATGACATAAGAAACATCAGTGCTCATCATGAATTTGACAAGCAGGGGCCACATCGGACCTTTTCCCACCCTGTTTTGCATGCTTTGCCAAAAGCTGGGCAAAAATGGCATGAAGAAGCCAACAGTTACAACATTTGCGCGCAGTCTCACATTGCATAAAACATTTGTGGCTTTTCACTGAGAAACAGTTAGTGAACTTGGTCTGACTGGAGAGTTAGTAACTTTTTTATCAGTCTTTTTCTCCGATCTGCTAAATAAGAGCAGAGACCATATCAAAGTTGTATCTGCAATTGTGCAAACCTTTTAATTAAACCCAATTGCAAAAATTATTTTTAGCCCCAAATAAATGCATTTAAGAACAAAAAAAGGCCCTAAAGGTGGACAATCCCTTTAAATGTCTTCTGTAAAGTTGTAGTTTTTCTGTCTTATCTAATAATTTTATTTTGTGTAACTTTGCCCAGCATATGTAGCATATAACTAGACCATTGACACTTAATTAACATTTATTTTATATTTCATGTGATGCAGAGAATTGTCTGGATCCATCGTGTTCTGATCATGGCGTCTGCGTCCAAGGAGAGTGCCACTGTACGGCTGGCTGGGGTGGAGTCAACTGTGAGAATGTCCTGGCCCTTTGTCAGGAGCAATGTTCTGGCCATGGGACATTTCTCATGGACAGTGGTGTCTGCAGCTGTGAACCACAATGGACTGGAGCAGACTGTTCCACAGGTAATTATCCCACCAGTTCCCATATTTTTTCATGTCATCCTTTTATTATTTTCCAGTGTTTTTCAGTTTCCTATCAAGCTAATCAATAAATATTGTTAAAATCTACAACAGCTAATATATAATGGTTGTAAGCTAGTACAAGTACGGCATCGTATTGGTCACTAGTAAGGACTTGTATCCATTATGGGAACCAAAAATATAGAACTTTCTATTGTTCCAATAAAGTTATACTGCATATGCTGCTACTATGGTAGATTATATAGAAAAATATGGATTTTCATTTCCATTGCATACTGCATATACAGGTATTGTAAAAGATGTCTAATATGCAGTCCATTATAGATTAAGATCCATTGTACAAATCGGGATCAGTAACCCAATTTATTCTACTGTGCTGAAATAAAACATTGTGTACAGGAGGCCTATAGGGGTTTATCACCTTCATCAAAAAGGCTGCAAAAAGAGGTGTTGAGTTCTCCTTCAATGCAAGTCTTCAAACAGAGGCTGGACAGACATCTGTCTGAGATGGTTTAGTGAATCCTACCCCCTGCTCAATTTAGGAAGAAAATGGTGGGAGGTGGAGATCCACATGGCACTACGCTCCATTTCAGGAACCATTCCTGACTCGTGGCGCTCTGTTGATCTCCACACCGCTCACCATTTTTCTTCTGTCCATTGTATTACAGTTCCTGAGCAAGGCGCCAGGAGCTGGTGTAAGGTGCTGCAGGGCTCCAAGACTCCCGTTATTCATTGTTCATTGTCAGCATTGTGTCTGGCATGTTCACCTACTAGAAGTGAGTGTAATATCTCTCCCTCCTTCATCTGTGTGTTCTGACAATCTTCACATGGAGTGCCCTCTCTTTTGTTTGCAGTTTGATGGCAAGGTACTACATTACAATGGAATTTTCATTGTGTCCACGGGATAGGTCTTAAAGTCTGCAATACACCCCTACAATATTACATTTAATGATGAAATGCATTTGTGAATTTGGAGATGGGGTCACAGGACACTCATTCTCCCCTCAAGTAATTACACCCATCAGACATATGAAGCATTATCTCTGAATATACCATTCATTTTTTATGATACGATTACACTATAGATGAGTGGATCATTTGAAATTTAGTTCACCGCCTTTGATGAACTTTCCCAGAAAATTTGATTTGCTTTAAATAAATTTCCTGAAAATCGCAATACTAAAAAGCCTCTAATTTCCCGGATAATACATGTATGATTCTCTGCAGTCTCCTTGTATTGAACTCATTCTTTTTCCAACATACAGTACAAGACTTGGATTCAGGATTTTGTTTTAGTTGCAAAATTAGCACCGTGGAGTTTAATACTGCCTCCTTGTTTCAGGGTATGAAGAATAAAAAAGGCTGTTATTAAGGTCAATCAATTCAAACACTGAGTTACTATAAGTCTACAGCATTTCCCAATATCATTTGAATGTTTTTGGATTAGTATTAACAGACTGAGACTACCACTGCCATTTTCAATCTGCTTCAGCACAATCAGAATAGGCCTTTTTTAATCCTATGAATGATCTGTGCGCTCTGACCTCCTATCCCTGTACTGTTCTAGCATAAAATATTTATAATGGCTATGCTTGTCCCATTGTTTAGCTGCACAGCAGCTCCTGATACCATTTGCCCAGTCTCTGAGTCTTCAGCAGTCTGTGAAATACCACCGGGCTTTGTTTTGGGGAACGATGCTCGCAAATCAGATCACAGAGTGTTTGAATTTGTGGGGACCTGCGAATTTCAGGATATCTACAGTGTTCACAGATCAATCTGCTCAACTCTAGATTACATCTTTAATTTGCTGCTTTTTGTATGTCCCTTTAACTGCAATTGTTACCATCCACCTTTCATGTCTCCCCTTTGCCTCATAGATTGTAAGCTTGCAAGCAGGGCCCTCATTCCTCTTGGTATCTGTTTTGACCTATGTGTTTATTGTTATTCTGTAATGTCTATTGTCTGTACAAATCCCCTCTATAATTTGTAAAGCGCTGCGGAATATGTTGGCACTGTAGAAATAAAATTATTATTATTATTATTATTATAATGAAGAGACCATGCATAGGGGCATATACTTCACTAGAAACAAGTTTGACTTCTTTTGATGAGATATTTATGACATAGGCAACCAATATGCCATTAGTGTATGCACTGGAAAACCCTTTGGCCACATCTGCAAAGACAGAAACATTAAATACTAGTCTTGGTAATGAAGATAGTAGCAGCTGACTTGAACTGAATTTATAGAATGATGCACACCTCTTAAAGGGAATCTGTCAGCAGGTTTTTGCTATGTAATCTGAAGCCAGCAGGAGATGGGGGTTGAAACACAGAATTCAGGGATGTGTCACTTGTCAAATTGCTGGACTACGCTAATCTGATAATGCCCCATCCTCCCATGATAAGAAATTACGGTCTATGAATTTTGTACACAGAGAGCCTGGTGTGGGCGGGGTTAACTTTCTCAGCTCAGCTTCATTCTCAATCTAACTGCTCTGTGTCAGAATTGCTGAACCTAGTAATCTAAGTGATGCATAGTAGGATTCAGCTTCTCTTTGCCTACATCATACTGCTTTCAGATAAGGTAGCAAAAATCTGCTCACATATTCCCTTTAATAAGTTTAAGGCATTTTAAACTGTAAAACCATCAGAAAACTATATATTTGCACTAGCCCACAGCAGGCTCATGAGCCAATTTGTTTTATAATATTATTGACTAAAACCACTTCTCTTTGAAGAAAGCCATTTCTACTTTTTTAATCAGTTCCAAGTAGTTGTACTTCATCATTTGTGACTTTCATGGGAAGTAAAAAATTTAAGTTACTTGATAAATGTTGGCCTTTGGAGCTGGTTCATTAAGATGTTTACTCCAGTTTTCTGGCATAAAGCACCTTAATAACTGTCAAAAAAAAATTTCAAATCAAATTTTTCAACTTTTGGCATTTTCATGCAAGTCCTGTTCAATTACGTCAATACAAGAAGAGTATGCCAATATAACATATGTGCTTAACCAATTTATGACATGCACCTCTTAATGAATTTGGCGTATTGTACTCAGTGAGCTTCTTCATTAAGACTGGTGTTCCCCTTTGGTCCTGATTCATTAAGATTGGCCAGTCTTAAAAAAGGATGTGCTATAATAAGATGCGTAAAATTTGTTAGGTGGTGCATGTCACTGAATGAATTCAATGCAACTTACCAGTGATGTGCACCACCTTGCACCTCTCCAGAGATGTTTCTAGAGTCAGTAAGTGGAGTAACATTTCTGGCAGAAAACGCTTCCAATGATGAATTTGACAAACGAGCATAGCAAACACCTTGCCCAGCCGCCTCTCCTTCCCGCTCTTCCTATTCTTCCCATTTTGGCAGAGCTTCCCAAAATTGGCGTAAAAGACAAATTATTGCAAAAAATTTACACAACTCTACACTGCGCAAAATTTTCAAACTGGTTTCCATCAGTTTTCTGGCATAAGCACTTTGATGAATTGGCCCTTTTTTGTCTCATAGCCATATCAATAAGTGACCGTTAAAGAAGTTTAAGTTAAATTCAGCTCAAAATGTCTTTTCTCTCTGTAAAGGTGGAGAAGTCGTCTAAACACCCTCTCTGAAGACTTCTCATATATTATTGTATTAACCTGCTGTTTAATGTCTTTTATTCTCATGAGACTGCAGTTTTCCCTGTTATTTAAAGGGGATATCCGGGACTTTGCAAAATAAAAAAATAAAAAATGTGCCTATGCATGAACAGGCAGGTACCTACCTACCTGTTGTGCCCGGTATTATTCTTTACCGGCACAGAACGGTCAGAAACAACTCCTGATTCAGCTGCCTATGCTGATGTCACATCGACAGAGCTCTGCTCTGTTGACAGGGTGGGACTGCCAATGTCGACAGAGCATGGAAGAAATTAAGCCGCCGCTCTGTCAAAGTGACATCAGCAGACGCAGCTGAATCGCCAGCAGGAGCAGTCAGACAGCTCTCTGCCAGTAAAAAACAGAGTTGGGTACAACAGGCAAGTTGGTAGAAACTACTTGCCTGTTAGTGTTTAGGCAAATGTCTTTCTTTTTTTTTACAAAGTCACAGATATCCCCTTTAAAGGCGGCAGGGTTAACTGTTAGTGACAGCCCAGGTTGCAAGGAGTTAAGTAGGCTCAGGAAGCTAGGTCCTGGATTTTAGCAGTTGATGAATGGCTATTGAAGAAATAAGAAACATTGTTGATTAAGAAACGGTAACAGGTTGGAAGTTGGAAAGTGTCTTGAGGGACAGAAATTTGAAAGAGTTCTAGATCAAGTGTTCTAACAACTGATTACCTATACGGCGCGAGAGCAGAAATCGGAGACATATCCAGAAGGCTCCCTTCATTATCAGTGACATAGCAAAAAACAGAGCTGAAGGAGGCAGAATTCACCTTGGCAGCTAGAAGGAGTGGGCTACATCGAGGCATTGTGTAAACCGGTGCTGGGGATTTAGAGAAGTCCTATTACAACCAAGAAGGAATACAAGGTACTCATTGCATTGGAGGATAAAGAAAGCAGGAATGGAGCTAGAAAGCTTGAGTACTATTACTCTTGAATTGTACCTCTGCCATTAAAATGTATTTAATTCTCTCAAATAAGAAGTCTCTGCATTATGCAGAAGATACATATAGGAACTATTGTGCTTGTTACCAATTGTTGAAATCCTGTTTAAAGAATTCCCATAAAGAAGTTTTAGTCTTTTAAAACGTACCCTGATTTCACCGATTTGTCACTTATTTATTTGCAAGGTCACTGTACCATAAAACCACTGGTGGCCTGAAAAGGGTAAGCAGTAGTGATGCTCTCATAAGGTGTTATCTGAATATCTTTGGTGTGCTCAAATACTACGTTTGAGTCCCTGCGTGCTCATGTATCGTGGCTGTTCAACAGCTGCAAGACATGCAGGGAGCAAAGTGCAGAGCAAAGTACTGCAGTGCACAGGCGCTGGGCCTCTCTGACCTTTACTGGTGTCTACGCACTGCAGTACTTTGCTCTGTCCTCAACAGAGCAGATAAAGTACACCTGCGCCGGAGCCGCGACAAGATGCAAAGAAGAGGACGTCATCGTAAGAAGATGGGAGGCTGTAATTATTATAGGGGATAACTCAGGAGACTCTTTGCGTGGAACAAGACAACTACAAGACACAGTTTTATAAGTGGTAAAGTCTATATTATCACACGGTGATTCAAACAGGTGCAGAGAGAAACTCAAGTCCACAACACTTGGTGCAAATAATAAACGCAGCTTAGCAGTCTATAGGAAGCTTCAGAGGAAAATGCAATGAAGCAGAATATCTATGAAGAACAATTATTCTTGAGGATACTTGACACGAATAAATCCTTGTCTTAGTCCAGGCACAGATAGATATGCTTATTAGGCAGTTCAAATCATATCTTAGCTCAATCAGGGAGGCCTCGTTAATAGTCTCAGGTTATTGCAAAGCAGCAACAGCTTACATGACCAGCAAATGCAGATGGAAGTAAACACGAACAGCAGATGAAGGAGGATTACTGGAAACTTGTGTATGCAGCAGGAACTCAGAGCAGAGTAGCAGGATCACCACACAGGTTCACAGGAGCAGGTGTATAGCCAGGGAGTAATCAGAGGTCAGGAGCTGGATGCAAGGCAGAATACTCTAGCACAGACTGAAGGCTGGGGTGGAGTTTTATAGCAGGAGACACAGTGCACATGAGACCAAAGACGCCATCTTGAAAAAGGGCAGTAAGGCACAAAAGGTAAAAAATGTTCAGAGTCCTGACATTACTCCCTCCTTAGAAGCGGCCTCAGGATGATCCTGGACCAGGTTTCTCAGGGAATCTCTGATGAAAATGAGAAATCTTCTGTTGGGCATTGATGTTTTCCACAGGTTCCCAAGAGTCTTCCTCAGGGGGATATCCCTGCCATCTTATCAGATATTGGAGCCGATTCCTGCAAATCCTGGAATCAATAATTTCCTCCACCACGAATTGTTCTTGCCCATCAATCACCACAGGCTGCGGAGGTGGCACAACACGTCCTTGGAAGGTATTAGGAGATACAGGCTTTAGTAAAGATACATGAAAAACTGGGTGTACCTTCATTGTCCTAGGAAAGGAAAACAGAGCAGAGTATATGTATTAATATAAATTTTTATTAGTGGTAATGATACATACAAATAAAAAAGTGCACTTGTTGGATAATAAATTAAAACAAGATTGCCAGACAAATATATATAAGCCACATAAGCCTACGGTGTGCCAAAAGGATATAGATAGTAAAATAATTAAATATGTCTCCCTAATGTATAAAAACGTGAGGTAATAACGTTAAAAAGAGGTAACCCTAAATAGGGTTAGAAGGTGCCAAAGTGTGAAAAAAGTGCCATGTGCAATGTAAAACTAAGTATAAATCACTCAAAAAAGTATATGGTGCTTTACACACAAAGGAGAAAATATATAAAAGGAGACATATACCTTATAGGCCTCACCGTATCCAACAAAACGCACCCCAAAGGGGTGCGTTTTGTTGGATACGGTGAGGCCTATAAGGTATATGTCTCCTTTTATATATTTTCTCCTTTGTGTGTAAAGCACCATATACTTTTTTGAGTGATTTATACTTAGTTTTACATTGCACATGGCACTTTTTTCACACTTTGGCACCTTCTAACCCTATTTAGGGTTACCTCTTTTTAACGTTATTACCTCACGTTTTTATACATTAGGGAGACATATTTAATTATTTTACTATCTATATCCTTTTGGCACACCGTAGGCTTATGTGGCTTATATATATTTGTCTGGCAATCTTGTTTTAATTTATTATCCAACAAGTGCACTTTTTTATTTGTATGTATCATTACCACTAATAAAAATTTATATTAATACATATACTCTGCTCTGTTTTCCTTTTCTGGGACTGTCATCCTTGCTCTAGGTGTATGGTTTTTTCCTCATGATCAGAGTGGTTTCCACTCACTCCTATTGTTATCACCAGGGGTAATATAATTGATTATTATTTAGGTTTTATTTATATTCTTTACCCGTTCGTGTGGTTTCAATCTCTGTAACTTCATTGTCCTAGGCAGCTTCAGCCGGCAGGCCACAGAGCTCACAATACCGTTGATCTTGAAAGGGCCAATGAATTTCTGTCCAAGTTTTTGTGAAGGAACGTTTAACTTCAGATTCTTAGTTGCTAACCACACGGAATCTCCTACCTTGAACATGGGTGCAGGTTTACGGAATCTATCAGCCGATCTCTTATAACGTTTATGAGCTGTGGTCAGGGATTCCTTCAGAACCTCCAGATTCTGTCTCATCACAGTCAGCCTTTCCTCCACTGTCGGAACCGGAGAATTAATTGGAGACCTAGGTAAAATACACGGATGATAACCCAGATTGGCAAAGAAAGGTGTAAATTTAGTGGAGGCGCTCTGAGAATTATTATATGAAAATTCGACTAATGGCAACAACTCCAACCAATCATCCTGCAGATGGCTGACATAACATCTTAGATATTGTTCCAGCGTCTGGTTGGTACGCTCAGTCTGACCATTTGTCTGGGGATGGTAAGCAGAAGAGAGACAGACATTAATATTGAGGGCAGAGCAAAACCCCTTCCAGAATCTTGAAGTGAACTGTACTCCACGGTCAGAGATGATCTCATCTGGAACCCCGTGCAACCGAAAGACATTCTGTATAACCAAGTTCACTGTATCTTTAGCTGAGGGGAGGCCGGTGCACGGAACAAAATGAGCAGCTTTAGTCAGGCGATCAACTACCACCATGATTGTATTCATGCCCCCCGATGTAGGCAGCTCCACAATAAAGTCCATTGATATAGACCCCCAAGGGCGGGACGGAACAGGTAATGGTTGTAGAAGACCTGTAGGTGCCACATGAGGAGTCTTGTAATGGGCACATACCTCGCAAGAGAGAACATAGTCCTTGGTATCCTTCAGGCAAGTTGGCCACCAGAAGAATCGGCTCAGGAACTCTTGTGTCTTCTGTACCCCCCTGTGACCAGCCAACTTGGAGTCATGTACCAACTTGAGGATCTGCAGATGGACGACCTCCGGGATGTAGATGCGTTGACCTCTGAACCACATGCCAACCTTAAAGACAAGATTAATATCCACAGGTGGGTTGGCCAGAAATACATCACCTTCATAGGCCTCCCTGCACTCCTTCCACAAGTCCTGATCGTGGATAACTCCGATGAAATTGGCATCAGATAGAATGGTCTTGGACGGGACTCCAGGTGCGGAATCCGCAGCATGGATTCGGGATAAAGCATCAGCCTTCCCATTATGAGAACCTGGACGGTACAAGATAACAAAGTTAAATTGATTTAAAAATAAGTTCCAACGAGCCTGACGAGGAGAAAGACATCTAGCGGATCTAAGGAACTCTAGATTGTGATGGTCAGTTAGCACTATGATCTGTTGTGCAGCTCCTTGCAGATGATGCCTCCATTCTTTGAAAGCCGCAATAATAGCCAGCAATTCCTTGTCTCCCACGTCGTAATTCTTCTCTGCTGAGGTTAGTCTATGGGAAAAGAAAGCACAAGGATGTAGCAGACCCTTCTCTCCAGTTCTTTGGGAGAGAATAGCCCCCAAAGCATTATCAGATGCGTCCACCTCCACAATGAAAGGAAGTGTTGGATCTGGGTGCATCAACAGCGGTGCTGATGTGAAACAGACTTTAAGCCGATCAAAAGCTTTTTGAGCCCGTGATGACCACTTAAAGGGCTTTTCCTTCTTTGTCAAGAAAGTAATGGGACGGACAATATCAGAAAAATTTTGAATGAAGCGTCTGTAGAAATTTGCAAAACCAATAAAACATTGGACCTCTTTAACGTTCTTGGGTGCCGGCCAGTCAAGGATGGCCTGAATCTTACCAGATTCCATGTTCAGCCCCTGGGGAGAGATGATGTAACCTAAGAACTGTATCTCAGAACGATGGAACTCGCATTTCTCCAGCTTAATATACAGATGGTTCTCTTTCAGACGTCTTAAAACAGTTTTGACATGTTCTTCATGTTCCTGTAGAGAGTCAGAAAAGATTAGTATATCGTCCAATTAGATCACTACAAACTGGTCCAACAAATCTCTGAAAATGTCATTAGCAAGGTGTTGAAATGTTGCAGGGGCGTTACAAAGCCCGAAGGGCATCACAAGAGATTCAAAGTGTCCATACCGGCATCTGAATGCTGTCTTCCACTCATCCCCTGGACGAATACGCACCAAATCATAAGCCCCACGAAGATCCAGTTTAGAGAACACCTTAGCATGGTGGACTCTTTCCAGTAATTCGGGAATCAGAGGCAAAGGGTAACGGTTTCGTACGGTTACCTTATTGAGTTCTTGTTAGTCAACACAGGGTCTCAGGGTCCCATCCTTCTTCTTTACAAAAAAGATAGGTGCCCCTGCTGGTGAGGAAGAAGGACGTATGAAGCCTTTGGCCAGATTTTCATCAATATACTCTTTTAAGGCTTGAAGCTCAGGTGCTGCCAAAGGGTATACGTTACCAAAAGGAATAGCTGCCCCAGGAAGCAACTCAATGGGACAGTCATAATGCCTGTGTGGAGGAAGCTGATCTGCATTCTTCTTGTCACAGATGTCAGAGAACTCTTTATAAGCTGGAGGTAAAGAAAATACCTGTACATGTGGTTCCGTAGCCGTGGACTCAGGGACAGCTTCTGTTAACGCTGAGTTGCTCCTTGTTAGGAAGATAATCTCCTTGGTCTCCCAGTTGATAATTGGGTTCTGAGAACGCAACCAAGGAATGCCTAGAATCACAGGAAAATGAGGAGAAGAAATTAGCAAGAAAGAAAGTTGCTCCTGATGCTTAGGCTCCAACAAAATTTCAAGGGGTACGGTCTCCTGATCCACAGGCCCAGAGATTAAAGGTGACCCATCCACTGTTTCCATGGTAATTGGAGAGGCTCTTTGCTGAATTTTAATACCATGTTCCCTGGCAAATGCGATATCTATGAAATTGCCACCTGCACCAGAGTCAATCATAGCTGCACTGGAAATCCACTGTCCAGAACACAGGATCTTAATAGGGAGAGAACAGTGAGAGTTCTTTTCCTTCAGCTCCTTGGGGGGTGAAGTCATAGAAAGTGAATGGAATACAGCGTTTAAAGGCAGGCTACATTCAGAGATGTCAGATTCATCATCACAGTTGTCATACTGCCCTATTGCTGCTAGCACCTTGTTAGGCCGTCTAGGACACTTAGGACAATTGATCAAGAAGTGGTCAGACTGGCCGCAGTAGAAACATAGACTTTCACGCAGGCGATGCTCCCGGCGCTCATTGATCTCGCGCCTCTGGACGGAATCAATTTGCATGGGCACCTCCTCCACCTCCCGAAAGGTTTTACCTGCAGGCTCTTTGGAAGGAAGGGAAAAGTTAGAAACACGGTTATATGCAGCAAATTTCTCCTGCCTACGCTCAGTAAGGCGAATGTCTATGCGCACACAATGCTGTATAAATGTCTCTAGCTCTTGTGGTGACTCAGAGTGGGCTAGTTCATCTTTTACAATACTAGACAGACCCCTTTTAAAAATAGGCAATTTTGCATAACTGCCCCAATTGGTATCTACCGCCAATCTCCTGAATTCAGTGGCATACTCAATAACAGAACGTTTAGCCTGGCGTAAAGACAACAAAGCAGATTCAGCAGTTGCACGGCGATTAGGGTCATCAAACATTAATGCCATAGCGGCCAAGAAATCATCCAAGTCATATAACCGTGGGTCACGAGTCTCAATCACCGGATTCGCCCAGGCGAGCGCTCGTGAGGTCTGTAGCATTATTACACACAATACTTTGGATCTATCAGTAGGAAAACGGTCAGCATGCACATCAAAATATAGCATACATTGATTCACAAAACCACGAAATTTGTCGCGATCACCATTAAATCTGAATGGGGCAACTTAGGTGGGCCAGCTGGTGGCGGTTGCCCAGAGGGTAAAGTCACTTGTGCAGCTGTTTGCGTGCTTATGTCCTGAAAAGCCCGTCCATCCTGGGACTCTATGCCAGCAAGTTTGTTTTCCTGGGCTGCCATGCGGTTGCTCAAGTCCTGCAAAGTTTGTCCAAACACTTGTTGATTGTGTTCAAAGCTTCCAAACTTCTTTTGCAGACCTTCCACATCTTTCTGCAGTGATCTAATTATGGAAAACACCTCCTCTAATTTGCTTTCTGCAGTCATTGTTCCAGCAGTCTCCTTTTTTTTTTTAAGCTAGAGTATCCTGTAATAATTATAGGGGATAACTCAGGAGACTCTTTGCGTGGAACAAGACAACTACAGGACACAGTTTTATAAGTGGTAAAGTCTATATTATCACACGGTGATTCAAACAGGTGCAGAGAGAAACTCAAGTCCACAACACTTGGTGCAAATAATAAACGCAGCTTAGCAGTCTATAGGGAACTTCAGAGGAAAATGCAATGAAGCAGAATGTCTATGAAGCACAGTTATTCTTGAGGATACTTGACACGAATAAATCCTTGTCTTAGTCCAGGCACAGATAGATATGCTTATTAGGCAGTTCAAATCAAACCATCCAGCAGTTTCTTCCATAATCTACCTCTGTTTTTAGATTCTGATTGCCTCATATTACAATTAAAAGTGAGAAATATATAAAGAAATATTCTTTGTGTCTCTGGAGCTCAGCCATGTCCTCTTCTTCTTCACTGTCCTGTGTGGCTGTATGACAACTGGCTGTAGCAGAACCCTCCCTGCAATAGGTCACATGATCACTAGCTCCTCCCCTTCACTTACAAGGGAGTGGTTTAAGCTGGCCACAAGTTGGAGATCAAACTGAGATCAACCCCTATGTCCTCTACCAGGTTTCAACACGTGTAAATATTTTTTAGGAACATTCAGAAAGTGCAGAAAAATAAAAAATAGTTAGAGCAACTATTTTTTGTTTCATTTAAACATTCATTTGTAAGTTTCATGTTCCTTTAAATCATATGGCGTGTACAATCTGAACGATATTCACATTTACGTCACTTTCTGTAAGCTCTTGGCAAGTAAATCTGTGATATGGTCTTTCTTTACAGAAAAGTAATTTATTGTGGGTATAATACAAAATTGCAAGGTAAACAGGAACACAATTGTACATCTGAGTGGCATCGCACCTCATTAGAGTTTGTAAAATGTGACATTTTGTCTGCTGAAAGTTAGCACAATGTTCTTTAGGATGGTTACAAAATGCTAGATTGTAATTAACAGTTAGTGGAATAAAACGGTGCCACTTTTGACAAGTTGACAAGTTTGGATCAGCCTCCGACTGTGAATAATTAAGTGCACACTCAGCAACTTAAAATTCTGACTTCCCGTTCATGAAAGCTTTTCAATTCTCTTCCAAACCTGCGACATATTTCTTTTCAAAAGGCAACAAATACCCTTTGCAAGGAAATATAACCAGGTAATTGCATATTGTGCATCTCATAGTGTAAAACTTTTCTGTTTCACCTGTCACAGTATTTTTCTCGGTACAATGATGTTATTGATCCATTGGACTCGGGGGTGGATTTATCTATAGGCTTCGTAGGCTTGTGCCCTAGGGAAGCAGCACTTACTAGAAAGATAACTTACATATGAATATGCTGAATATTTTGCATTCATATGAAAATGATATGCATTCACCAGCTATTTTGCACTCCCAATGAAAAAGAAGCAAAGCGTTCCATAATGCAGAGGATATTTACATAGAGTAAGGTCCCTGGTAATCACGGTTTTGAAATAGTATAACAAAATTATTGCAGCTGCTGCAGTCCGTCTGTCCACATAGAATCAAAGTCCTCTGTATTAAAGGGAATCTGTCAGCAGGTTTTGACTATGTAATCTGAAAGTAGCATGACGTAGGGGCAGAAAACCTGATTCCAGCAATGTCTTACCTACTTGGCTGCTTGGTGCAGGTATGATAAAATCCCTGTTTTATCTGCTTTAGATGAAGCAGTGATCAGAAATCTGAACTCTGTATTACACATCCCTAAATCCAAACGCCTGAATAGCAGCTTCCTGTGTACACTGTAAGGAAGCTCAAGCTTCCAATCAGTGGTGGGGTGGGGTAACACAGATGGACTTCCTGGCACTTAGAATGTAGTCCTGTTGTGATAATCTCTTGTTTATAAACGGATTGTATTGAAACTACAGCACACAGTCTAATAAGTGACAGATCACTGGAATCAGGGTCTCTGTCTCTAAATTACATTGATGAGCAAAAGGGCAACAATGTTTTGAACTTTTGACTTTCAGGCTCCATATCTATGCAGATTCTTGTCATGTCACTGCATTGTTACTGTTTTGCTCATGGTGGTGGAAAAAATTCTCCCTACATACTGCAAATTACAACCTCTTCTCACATATCCTAATAGCTCAGTATGTTATTAGATTCATTCCCAGGTTAAAGGTCACTGGTTCGGATCAAGGAGCAGCCATGAAGAAGTGAAAGAAAAGAGAAACAGCATCATCGAGCTCATCGATAGCAGCCTCTCGGTCAAGAAAATCGCCAAACTGCATCTTGTGAGAGCCATGACAGTTGGAAGAATACGAAATGAAGGTCATCCACCCATTTAAAAGCCAAGAAGAGGTGGATGTCCAGGCAAAATATTGGAATCAACAATTCAGCTCATCACAAGGTCTATCAGCTCTGGTGCAACAAACACAGAACTGGAGGTGGCTCATATGCTTAATAGTGAGATCACAGACATCTATGGAAGCACATTACACAACTCTGGAATGGTGGCCCGAAAAAAGAGAAAAATTGTCGACTTCAATATCATCATAAGAAACATCAGCTCAAGTTTGCAAAAAAGTACAAAAAGTGGACTGTAGAAACCTGTGATTTGGAGAGATGAGACAAGTTAATAGACTACACTCTGATGGGTCCAAATGGGTCTGGAAGAAACAAGGGAAAAATGGGCTAATGGATCGAAAAATTGAAAGAACTGTTAAGGTCGGAGGAGGAAACCTGATGACAAGTGGTTGTTTCATACTAAAATGCAAAGAATATTTGACCAGTATCAATGGCTGTCTTAATGTTGAGTTATATCTGAGTATCGTACAAGACGACTTACTTCTTAGGCTGGGTTCACATTGCGTTAAATGGACTGCGTTAACGCAAGTGCCGAAAAAGATCGCGTTATGGAATCGCTCTATCTACTGGCTAACACGGTACCAAGATATATGTCTTTCCTGTATCAAAATGGAGGATACCAGAATGTACCGCATCTTTATGGAACTAAAACCACTTCTGAAGAAACGTGCACAAATGGACAGCGACATTTTTTTCCTATCTAAATGCAAAAAGGAGAATCTAATTCCCAAAGGACTGGATTACAAACCCAATTCTTCATACCTACAATACCCATTATGCACAAAACCTGTGTCACCGGACTTCTGAGAGATTAAGGAATCATCTTTTGCATGTCTGCTACAGCATAAAGAGTAAAGTCCAAGGGCAATTTTAAACTCTGGGGAAGACACTTACAGAAGACACAGAGCAAAAATTACAACAATATTACAACAAACTACGGGCCCTTCTGATTCATAAAAAGGAAAAGAAACTGCACAGATTGCGCCTCAATTCAGGACTCTATGCAAACAGATACAAAACAAAGCCAAAACCTGACAACCTCGACAACCACTCCATTCCAGGCACAAAGGCATCTAACTGTGTCATTAATCTCTCAGATTATAAACCCAACAAAGTGGAGCTGGCCTTGCTTTCCAGAGGACTCTCATTTTGTCCTACTAAGGCCCTGGATAAAACTGAACTCTGCAGTGATATGGAACATTTTTTCAGGAGACTGCGCCTGAGGGAATATTTCAATGATACAGAAGATTTAGAACCCACCTGGATTGAAGGAAGAGGGATCCTAACAACAAAGAAGAGGTCAGACTGGACACCTCCACCGGGACGCAACCCTTATTTGGATAACTATATAGACTCCTTCAGACATTTGATAAAATCCACCATCATAGTTACTAACAGGAGACAAGCATCCAACATCAGTGCCCAGGAGAGAAAGGCCATACAGTCTCTGAAAACCAACAAAGAAATCATCATCAAACCTGCTGACAAGGGAGGTGCAATAGTCATGATGAACACATCAGACTATATGAAGGAAGCAAACAGACAACTTTTGGACACACGCTACTACAAAAAATTGGAGTCGGATCCTACACAGGACTATTACAAGGCACTAAACAAGTTGGTATCTTGTCTGCCCGACGAATCCATAAGAGCCAATGACCTGATACCAGAAAGTCCAAGAACAGGGACATTCTACATGCTTCACAAAATCCACAAATCTGGAAACCCAGGAAGACCAATTATCTCATGTGTGGGCACCCTTACTGAGCAGGTATCTGGATGGGTAGAGGGTATTCTTAAACCCCTGGTAAAGGATACACCCAGCTTCATTCAGGACACAACTGACCTATTGAATAAACTGTCAGCAATAGGTCCTCTACCAGAAGGAACCATCCTGGCCACCATGGATGTGGAATCTTTATACTCCAATATCCCACACCAGGATGGATTAAATGCCTGCAAATTCTTCCTGGAAAACACAGGGACTGATGCAAATTCTGTGGTGAAACTTATAAAATTCATCCTCACCCACATTTACTTTGAATTTGACAAGAAGATCTATATACAGGAGACTGGTACAGCAATGGGAAGTAAAATGGCCCCACAGTATGCAAATCTTTTCATGGCCAAGCTTGAAAGCGACTTTTTGTCCTCATGTCCCATCAGGCCTCTGGCGTACTACCGCTACATTGATGACATTTTAATCATCTGGACAGAGTCTGAACCACAGCTAAAGTCGTTCCATGAACAGTTTAATCAATTTCATCCTACCATCAACTTGACACTCAACTACTCCTGCACTGAAATTAACTTTTTGGACACCATCATTAAGCTGCAGAACAATAAAATAGAGACATCCCTGTATCAGAAGCCAATCGACCATCCAACATACCTTAAATGGGACAGTTTCCATCCAAAACACATAAAAAACTCCATTGTCTACAGCCAAGCCATCAGATACAATCGTATATGTTCCAACCCAATGGATAGAGATGAACACCTGGGTCGCCTCAGAAAGACCTTTCTGAATCAGGGCTACCATCCAAGAACAATTGAAAATCAGATCACAAGAGCCACCAGAATATCAAGGAATCACCTGCTACATTACAAAGCTAAAGAAGAAAATAACCGGGTACCTCTAGTAGTTACCTACAATCCAAATCTGGAGGTGCTAAGGGGAGCGGCACGGAAATTACAACCTTTACTACAAAAAGATGCCCGATTACAATCCATTATTCCAGACCACCCACTACTGTGTTTTAGGCAGCCCCCAAATCTAAGAACCATCATTGTCAAGAGCTCCCTGTCCTCTCCAACAGCTGCAGGTACCTTTCCTTGCAACCAGAAAAAATGTAAAACCTGTCCATTTATAATGACCATGGACAAGATAAAGATCCCCAATTCACATCAGGACTACAAGATACCAGGTACTTTCAGCTGCATCACTTCTAATGTGGTGTACCTAATTATTTGTACTAAATGTCCAACTGGGGGTCTGTATGTGGGGGAGACAGGGCAGAAACTGAGAACAAGGATGAACTCTCACCGCCATACAATAAGAGAAAAAAGAATGGATCTACCTGTGGCAATACATTTTTGTCTCCCAAATCATAACATTATGGACATGAAATTACTTGTGTTAAAAGGTAGCTTCAAATCTAAGAGACACAGAAGAGTCTGGGAATATAAACTGATCACGACCTTTGACAGTCTCACTGCAGAAATGAATGTGTCACATGGATTTATGTCTTTTTACATCAACTAAGGAACTTGCCCCTCAGACTATGAGGGTGTCATCACAACAGAACCAGACCCCAATCAGAGGAGAATAAAACAATCCTTATCTAAGAACTGGCCCAATATTCATGGACATAACTGTTTATCACTCATGGTAATTCTGCTTCATGTCACCTGTCTTATCCATGGTTTTTCCCTTTTTTTCTGTGCTATGTTGTGCATAAATATTTGATTCTTCAGAATTTCTTTTAGTCTATGCCTGATGAAGAGACCTGAGTAGTCTCGAAAGCTTGCAATTTGTTACCATCTTTTCAGTTAGTCATTAAAAGGTATCAACCACTGAGGACTCTCAATTCTAAATATTTTTCATATGCTAAATAGTTTCAAATTAAATTTTTGTATGAGATATCCAAAATGATTGTCTATAAAATGATGGTAGTCGCATGTTCAAAGCAGTAGTGGATGGTGAGAGATGGAGCCTGAAAGTGCAAAACATTGTTACCCTTTTGCTCATCAGTGCATGCTGTGCTCAGATAAAATAGCAAAATCTTGCTGACAGATTCCCTTTAAGATACATTTACACGGAAAGTCTATAGTGAACATACATTCTTAATACCGCTCATTTCACAATAATCTTTGAGACTGCCGAGCACCTGATGAACGTTCAAAATGCAGCGCAAAAGATCATAGTTTTCAGCAATGCATTTTTCTGTGAAAATAGGACTCACACTGCCGAGAACCATGGCAGACTATGTGCACTGAGTGATCTATGGCTGATACATGACTGATCACTCAGTGCGCATCATTTACTGTGGTCTGCCTGGATAATCACAATTGCAGCCATATATGTTTCATTCTGAAACACTGAAACAGTCTTTGAAACACCTGCTGGGGACTACTGTATTTTCCTCCGTTGATGCAGCCCCCAGCTGTTGCCTGAAGCAGCCCCTAGCTGTTGCCTGATGCAGCCCCCAGCTGTTGCCTGAAGCAGCCCCTAACTGTTGCCTGATGCAGCCCCTAGCTGTTGCCTGATGCAGCTCCTAGCTGTTGCCTGATGCAGCCCCCAGCTGTTGCCTGACGCAGCCCCCAGCTGTTGTCTGACGCAGCCCCTAGCTGTTGCCTGACCCAGTCCCCAGCTGTTGCCTGACAAAGTCCCCAGCGATTTCCCAGCCATCATTTGGCCAAAAGCCATCTCGGCAGGCTCTCCCATACACATTTGGCAGTATACTCCTTTGTTCTCAATGAGAAAGCCATCGCCAGACATGTTTGGCAGTGGCTTATCTCTGCAAAAACAAAGCAATCAGCAGTCTGAAAACATATGTCCGATCAACATTTTCCCTAATACTCCATTATCTGGGGTCCCCACACACATTAAATTGTCAACCTAACCCACAGATATCAGCTGGTGTGGTTGACATTAGTTTCATTTGCAATGGGGCCTTAAGATGCCAGACAACCTAAGACCTGGACCCCAAGGCTAATAAATGCTTTGTCTGCAGCTTTAGAGAGGTGTAGCTAGATCTCTGTGTTACTTTAAAACACTGTGTAGTCACAATGTCGCAGAAGAGTTAGTATAAAGTAATACTCGCACGTCATCAGCATTTAGAGGACCATGTGAATAAAGTGTACAGTTTGACAATAATGCACAGCTCTTTAAAAAAGATTTATTGCTTTTAATTCAGTGTGGCTATTTCATACAGAGCCCACGGACAAACTGTGTTTCAAATCAAAAGACTTAGGGTACCGTCACACATTGAAATTTTCATCGCTGCGACGGCACGATTCGTGACGTCGCAGCGTCGTATGATTATCGCTCCAGCGTCGTAGACTGCAGTCACACGTTGCAATCACGGCGCTGGAGCGATGCCGAAGTCCCCGGGTAACCAGGGTAAACATCGGGTAACTAAGCGCAGGGCCGCGCTTAGTAACCCGATGTTTACCCTGGTTACCAGCGTAAACGTAAAAAAACAAACAGTACATACTCACCCGTCGGTGTCCTTCAGGTCCCTTGCCGTCTGCTTCCTGCTCTGAGTGCAGCCGTACAGTGAGAGCAGATCGCAGCACCGCTGCGCTCTGCTCTCACTTTCCGGCCGGCACTAGTCAGAGCAGGAAGCAGACGGCAAGGGACCTGAAGGACACCGACGGGTGAGTATGCACGGTTTGTTTTTTTACGTTTACGCTGGTAACCAGGGTAAACATCGGGTTACTAAGCGCGGCCCTGCGCTTAGTTACCCGATGTTTACCCTGGTTACAAGCGAAGACATCGCTGGATCGCTGTCACACACAACGATCCAGCGATGTCAGCGGGTGATCAAGCGACGAAAGAAAGTTCCATACGATCTGCTACGACGTACGATTCTCAGCAGGGTGTCTGATCGCAGTAGCGTGTCAGACACAGCGATATCGTAACGATATCGCTAGAACGTCACGAATCGTAACGTCGTAGCGATGGAAATTTCAATGTGTGACGGTACCCTTATTCATACGTCCAAATTTATTTATTTTTTGCTTCCAAAAAAGAGGTGGTGAGTCAATATCATTATCTAAAACACATGATATTAATCATAAACCTATGTAGCACTATGCACAGGCCCTGATGGACCAAATGAATTGTAATAAGGTTCATGTTGTAATAATATGCACATATACTGATATGAATCATGTATGGATAACGTGATTATGCACTTGTATTTTACAAATTATATGTAAAATTTCACTAATGAATTTATCAATTGATGATGATGTGATGCACTATATATATATATATATATACACTCACCGGCCACTTTATTAGGTACACCATGCTAGTAACGGGTTGGACCCCCTTTTGCCTTCAGAACTGCCTCAATTCTTCGTGGCATAGATTTAACAAGGTGCTGGAAGCATTCCTCAGAGATTTTGGTCCATATTGACATGATGGCATCACACAGTTGCCGCAGATTTGTCGGCTGCACATCCCAAAGATGCTCCATACAAGGCAGGATGGATCCATGCTTTCATGTTGTTTACGCCAAATTCTGACCCTACCATCCGAATGTCGCAGCAGAAATCGAGACTCATCAGACCAAGCAACGTTTTTCCAATCTTCTACTGTCCAATTTCGATGAGCTTGTACAAATTGTAGCCTCAGTTTCCTGTTCTTAGCTGAAAGGAGTGGTACCCGGTGTGGTCTTCTGCTGCTGTAGCCCATCTGCCTCAAAGTTCGACGCACTGTGCGTTCAGAGATGCTCTTAGGCCTACCTTGGTTGTAACGGGTGGTGATTTGAGTCACTGTTGCCTTTCTATCAGCTCGAACCAGTCTGCCCATTCTCCTCTGACCTCTGGCATCAACAAGGCATTTCCGCCCACAGAACTGCCGCTCACTGGATTTTTTTTCTTTTTCGGACCATTCTCTGTAAACCCTAGAGATGGTTGTGCGTGAAAATCCCAGTAGATCAGCAGTTTCTGAAATACTCAGACCAGCCCTTCTGGCACCAACAACCATGCCACGTTCAAAGGCACTCAAATCACCTTTCTTCCCCATACTGATGCTCGGTTTGAACTGCAGGAGATTGTCTTGACCATGTCTACATGCCTAAATGCACTGAGTTGCCGCCATGTAATTGGCTGATTAGAAATTAAGTGTTAACAAGAAGTTGGACAGGTGTACCTAATAAAGTGGCCGGTGAGTGTATATATATATATATATATATATATATATATATATATATATATATATATATATATATATATATATATATATATATATATATATATATATATATATAATCTGATGTTTATACCTATTCACTGCTTGAGAAAGGCTGGTCGCGGCCGAAACATTGCCACACCATATGGGCTACTAAAGTCCACTTTTTTTTCATCATTTATTGGAGTTCTGCCTCCTTTTTTCTTTTTTCTTATTTATACAAATGCATATTTGTTTGGAGGGCCCTGCACCTTGAAATCATCTATACGGTGCTGTTCCATTTTTTTTCTTCTAGATACGAGAAAGATAGGTGACAGACAGATGAATATAAAAATAAAGAAAGCAGGCAACACTTAAAAATGTTTTTTTTAGATAGATATAGAGAGATAGATGTTCATATCATCTCTTTTCTAAGAATGAAATAAATGCTTTTATTGCTGTTACGTGTGTAGAAGCTTAATATATCATTGTCCAGCACTCCATTACTTTATCATTTAACAGATCAATCACCATAGAAACCAAGAGAAAATTAAAACACTTAGCCCATGTAATCTGCCATTTTCCATTTTCACTAACTTAGAAAAGGTCATCTATTCTGGGCAGTAAACGATGTGCAACTGATTGTATAAGAAAATGTTATCATTGCAAGAATTTACTAGGATTTATATAACCTTGATATTCTGGCTTAACGGATTTGTGACTACATGTGTCATTTATATATTGCCCCAACCCATATACGAACGAATCCAACATTATCCAGTTAGACTTAGTTTAATGACTTGGAACCCTAAGGATATGTTCAGATACTGAAAATCTGCCAGAAATTTACTGTTCACAGCTCGTAAAACCCAACACACATAGAGCAGCTTTTTTTTCGTTATTATTGTGGATTTTAGGACATATTGTGGATTTTCAAACTTAACATTCTGGATATGCGGAGTAAAGGTTTTATTGTTTAGCCAAATCTAGTGCCAAAACCAAAGCAAAATCTGCTATCATTATGAATTTGCTGTGGATTTACAAAAAAAAATAATAGTGGAAAATGGTGTACCTTTAAAAACAACACTTTTCAGCTGAGGTTTGGGTTTAAAAAACATGCATCTGTAGCAGCTGATCTTCTCAAAGCTCTAATAATGTTGTGTATTACACATCTCCGCCACATGAGCACCCTTTAATACCAGATAAGACACTGTATATAATATATATCAGCTCAGAAAGCTGCCTCTAACCACACCAGGCTCTCTATGTACATTGTCTATTGACAGTGAGCTGCTTATCACAGGAGGGGCGTGGTCAGAACAGGGCTCACATGCAGTGATAGTCTCTTGGTGATAAAATCTTCATTATATGGAATCAACAGTACACAGCCTAATAAGTGATACCTACCTCAAATGTGTCTCAGCTGCTATATTAGCTGTCCAGAGATTACATATCAAAAACCTGCTGACAGATTCCCTTTATTGCACCCTTCGAATGACTTGAAACTTGCCCCTTATACCACTGCCAAATAAACCACATACATTGTAAGCATTTTCTTAAAATCTACTATTAACTTATTTTCTTTTGAAGGTTGCCATGAAAATACCTTAAAAGCAGATCACCCTATGTAAGAGTAGCATGGTTTGGAACTGGGTCATAGAAAATATGGTATTGCTTGGCTTGTAGGAAAAATCAAAGAATACACCGGACACATAAAAGTTTAGTATAAATAGATGTAATGAAATGGGGAGGTTAGAGAAGGTTAAGCTTGAGGAATATCCGTTGTGGAGATGAAAGTGACTGCTACTCTGCAGATACCACCTGGGAGTGCTTGCAGCAGTTTAGATCCCGTAAGAAAAGCAAAAGAAGTGAAAACCAAAACGCTTCTTACATTCTGTCAAATAGCGCGGCTTGTCCATGGACCATAGCATATTTAATAAAGATTAATAATTTTAGGTGTTAGTTTATGTGAGTTTAATTTAACTTTAGGTTGATGTCAGATAGGAATTGTCCAAAAGCACAGCTGACATCAACCCAGGTGGTAATAATGGAGAGATGTCTATCAAACTCCCTGTGAGGCATTGAGAGGGATTATATGTGAGGGTCCCCCAGGATCTGAATGGAGTCCTATTTAACCCACTGGAGTGCCTTGTGTTCACAGCAGGACGCCTGTCAGTCAGTCACAAGGCAAAATAAAAGAAAGAATGGATTGGGTCCAAGTAGTGATTCAGTCAGCTTTCTAGGAAAACCCTTTAAGGGCTTTTATTTTAAGAGGGATTTGCAGATTTGGTAGTGGGGTGAATCCCTTTCTCCACTACGGGTCTTGGAAGTGGCTCTATGGACACGATTCCATTTAAATCTGTCAGTTTTGCCTTGGATGAGTCAGTATTTGGGGTTTCCAAGCTGCAGAGCAGGAGGCTCTGTGCAACCCAGGTCTGTGTGGAGCTAACACAGAGCCAGGGAACTGAAGGCGGCTGACGCACCCAAGAGACACGGCGGTGTTACTGTCCACGGCAACAGGCTTTGAGTTCTGGACTGTGTTTGTGGAAACCCAGCTGTGATCAACAGGATAACACAATACTATGCGTGAGTTATAAAAATAAAGACACCATTTATGTTGAACTTTCTGCAGTCCCTGCCTATCTGTCGCACTGCACCAACACCTCTGGACTACACACCCCCATTACTAATCCAGGAAAAAAAAGAATAATACACACAAAAAATACTTAATTTAAATAAACACTTCCTGACACTTTCCCTGGTTTACCACGGTATTAAAAAAAAAATCCCAAGCAGGTCCGGACACATACATGTGAAGGAGGCCTTGCATTTTATTGTTATGAAATAAAACTTGTCATTTTCTCTAGCTGACGTTTAGTGACAATAGACACTAGCGGCCAACCTACAGTATACAGATGAGCCTTTCTGATTTATTAGACACCGTTTATAGGTCACTCCTAGTGTATTAGTCCCAAGAGCTGGAAATCGTAGAATTAGCCTCTAATTCTCTGCTCTATCAGACATATCCCATTATTTCACATGCTAGTAGATATTGACCAATGCATATCCTGTCTGATACCCTGGTCATTGTATTACATTTTTAAGCGTGAAATGTCCAGCATGGTGGCAAAAAAAAAATAGAAAAACAAATTGAATGCTTTTGTGATTCTAGTCACCAGTGAGCACAATACCTTTACAGGTTTTGTGTGCCGAGCAAGAGCAAGGACAAGAGAGCACCATAACCTTTATGTGACAGACAATCATAACATGACCGTGTGAGACCCCAATATCAAAGACAAATAGAGAACTGAGGGAAACCTATATAAAGCTGATAAGAATAACCCAGCAGTACACCATAGGAGGTCATCCACGTGTGAGCCTGAGGGCGAAAGGTTCAGGGTAGGAAGAACGGCCACACACGATGGAGGCAGGTGTCATTATGTCCATGCCATACTTGGATTCTGTTAATTAGGAATACAATGTAATCTCTGCCAGATCGTTAACTGTTAATAACAAATGTTATTATGCTACAGACAGTCTTGAGATACTGAAAAAAAAAGTTGTACTAACTAGCATTGTCTGAAGCCCACGCTAGAATGGCGGGTGAATCTTTAATACAAGCTGATCAGACAGACGCCAAAGCTTTTCCAGGGGAAAAATAACTTTATTTATTGGTGGGATCCAGAGGTTCAAGGCCTAAAGGGAATATTTCAGCACAATATATTTATTTTTTTTAATATCTAGTATTACTATTTATACTTAAAAAAGATCCTGAAATCCTTCAGTTTTGTTACTGACCTTGAGCCTAGTAGGAGACTGACATTAATCCTTTTCAGCAGCCATCCCACCGTATTATTGGACCGAGTGAGATCCAACAAAACATCGGATTGTACTCAATGTTAGTCTGTGGAGCCACGCACATGTACGATATTTTCCTCAGACTGAGACTTCCCAGGAAAAAATTGCTGCATGCCCGAGATTGATCCAATATTCAGATCGCACTCGGCCGTGCAAGTCAATGAGTGCGTGGAAACCATCGGACTACACTCGAATGACATCTGAGTGCAGTCCGATATCCACGCACTGAAAGAATGAAGAATATGGAGACATTTTTTTTTCTCTATCTTCTCATCTGAGAGAATCTGATCACACTCTCATAAACCTCTAATCAGAGAGTCATTTGCATATTCGTCCTGATTCTCTCAGATGAGAGACTACGGCCATCTTCCTCTGCCTTTACATCATTAAGAAAAGAGCCATCCCTCACAATAAGGGCTAATGCACATGACTGTAGTTTGGGTCCGAATGCAGTCTGACAAAACATCGGATCAAATTCGGACCAATATTTTCCTTGCAGCATGTCCGAGTTGCATCAGATTATCGTATTAAACTCGGTTATGCAAGTCAGTGAATCTGTGGAAAACATCAGACTGCACTTGGGAAACATCTGAATGCAGTCCGATTTTCACAAAATGACAGAATGAAGACGATAGAGAAATTTTTTTTCCATCTTTTCCTCATCCAAGAAAATCATACTCTAATCAGAGTGTGATTAGCATAATTGGCCCGATTCTCTCGGATGAGAGAAATTACGCTGAGGTGACCCTGGCCTAAGTGATGGCCATGGCTCACGTCTTCTTCGTCTTTGTACAGTGACGTCAGCAGAGATTACAGAACATATATACAAAACTTCACTATAAAAGTCATCTCCAGACTAATTGCTTCAGTCAAATCACTAGATAGACATTAGATATTACTTTCCCAAATTACTATTCTTCGTTTTAATTTTCAGAACTCATGTATATGTTTCAGCCTAAGTCATATGCACTGTTATAAGGATATTCTATTAGTCCATCAACTGTAAGGTGCATTCTGCTAGCTCATGTATTCCAGGCTAACATGAATTCAATTGTCAGGGCTATGTGTGGCAGAAATCAAGATCTCCTAAGAACGTTGGCCATAATCCAGCGTTCATAGGAGATTTACAATGACAGGCACTGGGGTCTTTTGACGACCCCCGGCTGTCATGACAATCCATAGGAGCTCCAAGACCACGTGACGTGACGCTGATGGGCATGTCATGTGACACACATCCGGCCAGTGCGTGTTGTATGCCACTGTCAGAGATTGACAGCGGGATTTTACTTGTTAACAGCTTAGGGTGGATCTCAGATGTGTTAGAGACACATGACAGCTGATCAGATCAGCTGTTATGTGCAGGGAAAGATGTGAGCTCAGCATCAGAGCCCACATCAAGAACAGGGACAAGACCGATGACGTATCTATACGTCATCGGTCATGAAGGGACTAAAGTGATTAAGTATCCACTTCTTACAGCCTGGATTTCATCATTTACCGTTGTGTCTATTGCAAGGGATTTTGGTAATGGAAACTGAACAAAAATGGTGGTCAAACTGTTGTAAAGATAAGTTAAGAAATTTATAAAGAAAAAATGTATAAGAATGAACGTAGACTTAAACATTGTATGTGCACACTGTCAGGATTCTCCGGTACTGGTGACAGTGGGTGGTGACGTGATTGCAAATATGCAATTTGCATACATATGGTCACATGCCAACTAGACAGGCACAGCCTTTATTAATACATGTGAATTGAGATAAGATGAGCATGTCTAGTCTGAATGTGGTCGGCAATATACAAATCGCATACTTGTGGTTAAGTCACTGTCCACTCTCACCGGCAGTGCTGGAGAATCCTGCTAGTGTGCATACCACACGCAAAAAGGATTCAGAAGTCCACCGTCATATAGAATGACTGCAGACTTTTATCAGAAGACCAGACAACTCCTTTAAATGTTTTCCGGCACTGTTGGAACCACTGTTAAATTTCTTTAAAAGTGCTGGAGCTGATCGACAGTGTGTAAGATAAGAGAAAGAATGAGTGAAAGAGAACGAATTAAAGTGGGGGAAAAAAGCAATAAAACGTTTTTATGTGCTGCAGTGGCAAATACATAATGATGATAAGTCTCCTTAATATCCATCACTGTCATCTGCTCAGATACAAAGTATCATCTGCATGTTTGCAAACTATTGTCAGTGCCGAAAACCTGTACTTACTCTACAGCTTAATGTATTCTGGCAAACAAACCTTTACCCTAAGGAGAATGAGTAATCCTTTAACGTAATATCAATTTCCATGGCTCCGTCCTATGAAATGAAATATGTGTCCTTATATTTACCATCGGCAGCTCGTTCTGTAAAGTTGTATTGATTTGGTTTTTGCACTGTGAAAATTGAGTTCTGAATCGCAGAGGAATGAGCACAAATTGCAATATTACATGTCTATCACATCTAAGGCATTTAGAGCAGGTATTATTTCTTCCCGGTCACAGTGTGCCATTTGCTTTATTCGGGGCAGCTCTAGCTTATTCTCATGACATTCAGGCGTCTACTGGAAGTTAATCATTATCAAAGCTAGAAAAGTAATGAAATGTATTACAGGAAATGAAAAAACACAAACTTCTCAGAAACATTTCGAACGGTATCTGGAATTATCGGTTATTGCAGGGGGGTCATGTGCTTTATGGGTTATTCCACATGTCTTCATGCAAAATGAGGAATGTACCCATTGTATATCTTCATGTTAATAGCAAGAATGTTAATAATTTACTATTTCGATATAATGATATCATCCCAATAATTAATCCCATTATATATAAGCTCATATACCGAAAAAGTTATAGTATGTGAACGCACGTAAGACGCACTATATCTATGCCATCAGGGTAAAATAACAACTCCAGCTAGAAATATGTAACAAAATACCATACCTAACACTTACGTACTAATCCCTCGCCACTCCAGTGCCATCGCTCCAATGGTCCATACTAAAGTTGAGAGAATATGTTCGTAAACTATCGCCGAATCCGAATTTGCCATATTCGTGCCATATTGGTACCCTATTCGTGCCGAATTTATGTTTGTCGATTGTTTCCAAACATATTTGCTCGTTTCATTGACTCCAATGGCATTCGGCTATGTACGAAGAATATTGCAAAAAACATATTCGCCGTGAACGTAATCCAAACTGAATATTGAAAAATTTGCTCAACTCTAGTCCTTACTAGTTCTACAATGCTGACATAATGCCCATCATTCATGTGACCACTGCATCAAGCAATGGCCTCGCTATGACGTCTGTATGCAAGGGATGCACAGATTACTGATGCCAGTGATGGCCTAGAGTGCATGTGAATGATGGACATGACAAAATGATCCCAGCAGATGGGAGTCTCAGAAATAGTAAAGACTTTCCATTATTTATCTTGTTCCCTTTTAGAGCTCATTGTCACGTTATTCTCTTTTCATACCCAACTTGAAAGCAAAGATTTCTGATCCAGTCTTGGAAAATAGTTTATGTGTGCCCTTCATACAATCAGTTTAACCTGTCAGTTGATTACCCATAATACATTGCTCACTAGTAAAAGGATTCTAGCAGAATTTTGAATTCAGCTCTAGAGGTAAGTGGGAAAGAAAAGGTCAATTAAAGCAAAGTGATTACAAAGTTATTCAACGTATTGAATTATGTGTTAGGCTCACCTAGTGAGGTAAATCCTCCATGCCCAAGGTCTGTGTGGAACCACAGGTGCCAGTACAGCAGGCTGAGAGGCATGTGGGAAAAAGTTAACAGAGAACCTGGAGACTGTAGGACAGGAGACAACAGGTAGCAGAGGTCCTAGTGACTGCAGGTAGACAGAACGCCAGAGAAGGAAAAAGTCTAATACCAAGACTCAGGTATGTGTCTTGGTAGGCCATGTATAGGCCCAGGCAGATTATCACATAGGGTCACAGTGGGCCATCTGCAAAGCCTGACGTTGAGCACAACACATTTCAGTAGGCTGGGGTGAGGGAAGCAAAGCCTGGATCCTGGACAGGTGCACAACAGTATGTTGGGAAAAGGTGGTGTTTCCTTTAAAAAGAATCTGTCAGCAGGATTTCATCACCCAAACTATTTGTATGGACATATTTCTATTTCTAAGACAAGTCCAGAAATATGTTTACATGGCCAACTCATTCCTCCACTACTGAGAAATCAGCGTTGGAATAGTAAAGCAAATACGACTGAAGAACTATTTGTAGAACTGACGCCTCTGTCACGCCAGCTCTATCCCTCACCCAATGCCGCCTCCTCCAGCTTAACTGACATCCTCTATGCTGTGTGACTTCAGGCAAAGGAGCTGTCAGTCAGTCAGCAGAAAGCAGCTCTGGGCGGGGAATAGAGCTGGAGTGACAGCGGCTTCAGAACTACAATAACACATCAGCCTAAGTTGCATATCTATTCAAACTCTGAATTCTCAGTAACGGAGGAACGGACTAGCCATGTAGAGGTATTGATGGACTTGTTTTTGAAAGTGCTACAGGCACATATAAATACTTTAGGGTATGAAAACCTACTGACAGATTCCCTTTAAAGAAAGTTTGTCATTATGACAAATTCCCTTCAGATTATGGCATCAAGAATATATCCATTCAAAGCTGAGTGAACAAGCACAGCTGTCTGCACATTTATTCTCATATCCCCACAAGAAATTATTCAGAGTCACTGACTCCTTGACAACAAAAGAAAGGCAAGAAAGCCTCCACATCTGCTTATTAGCATCAGAGGTATTTGTCAGATGTAGGTCTGTCGACAGCATCCCTTTAAAACTACATGGGAAAACGTATTTGGCAGTGTGGTATTTATTTTAATATGGTGTCCATTCATGCATCTGATATTGGGGCTTCTCCCTAAATTATTATCCTAATACGTCAGTGAGGGTCTTGTGGATTGATTGAAACCATAAAGCATTTACAATTCTATCTGTGCTCTAATGAGTCCAGGACTGAACCCTACTGGTTTTTTTTAAGGTATTACATCTTAAAAATTGTGGAATTTTCATAATAATAATAATAATATAGTTGCTGAATACAGGAATTGTATTTCATTTTTTCCCATCAAATTCATATTTATGCTGACAGAGGAAATTATATACAGTAAATATAGGACAATTTCCCCTGCATGGCGGCATCACAGCGAATCCATCAGGGGTTAATATTCATAATCTTTCTTACAGACAGAACATATTGTTAAGTGCCAAGGGATCGGGAAGATGTTTTTCAAAGAAATGCATCTTAGACTATAAGCACTGTGACATGAAACTAGTTTTTGGTAGAAAATGAATAAGAAATGTGAGAGATGTGTGAAGGATTTGGAATAACTGGGATGACTCCAGAGAATTGTCTAGATATTACTTCATTCCTTTATGCTAACTTTGATATTTGGATTGATCAAGTAGCATCTAAAAGATAGACGGCTGTGAATACCTCTTTTAATGCAAGGGAGTTTTGGCTTAACATGTATTAGCAGAGTACAGTAAAAAAACACCTAAATCCCCCAGATTCATAAGGTTGTTGCTTGGATGTATAGGTCCATGTAATCCTGCTAAGGTCTACAAAGGCAAAACACAAATATTGAGCTTGGCTTAAGTTGGTATACATGCAGCACATAAATGCATGTTCACATTGGCCATAAAGCATAAAAACCTACAAGAACCAAAATAAACATAAACCCTGCTGTAACTAAATAAGTAAAAAGCAAAAGTGCATCTAAATAACACAGGGTTCTTAGTAATACTATTTTTGATCAAAAATAGCATAAAATCCATCCCACCGCGACAAGGTGACCCTGATCAGGACGGTCCTACACTGTCTTATATTAAAAACCTTACCATGTGTCAGAGTTAACCTCAGTGTGTGAATAAGGGCAGACAAAAGGACCAGGTCTATAAAGACTTCCATATAGATGAAGTGCCCCCTCTATGTATCCACAGTGCCCCCTTTGTACCTTCATGCAGAATTCATGTCCACTCTTTTTCCTAATTTGTGCCCCATATAATAATTATTTCCCTGTTATTACACTCCTGTACAATAATAAAACCCCCTTTGTGCCCGCCATACAATATTACTGCCCTCTGTGTGTCTACCTATAATAATATTGCCACTACATCAATAATAAGGCCCCTTTTGACCGGTACAGAAGTAATTTCTCCTTTTGCACATACTAGTATATTATGGTAATGATGTCCCCCCTTTGTGACTTCTTATGCACCAATTTTCAATTAAAAAAAAAATCAAACACACCTCAACCCGCTCCCACGATGTGCAGAGACATCCTCTTCCTCCTCACTACAGCCCAAGGCCACTGGCACAGGCGGTGTCAAGATGTGACATCATCATGCTACCTGACCTCCACATACTCCATCTAGTAGGCCAAAGGTAGACTGTGACTCACAAGGGCTAGTGACAGAGCAACAAAGAAAAGTGCTGTACAAGTTTCATGAAAATGTGAAACACTTAAATACCACATCCTGGATGTCACTGAATAAAATATTCCAGTTGCAATTTTTTATTCATTACATAGTGGAATGCGTTGAGAACAATAAAACATAAAAATTATCAATGTGAATCAAAATTAAAATCCCATGTAGGTCAGTATTTGAAACAGCTGATCTTGGTGTTATCTCACAAATGCCAATCGCCCTGCACGATGTTGGGCTGTAAGCAGAACACCCACTTGTGACATCATACCACCTTCATGGAGTCTGTTTCTGACAGCTTGAGCAGACACATGAATGTTATTGGCCTGCTGGAGGTAATATTGCAGGGCTCTGGCACTGCTCCTCCTTGCACAAAGGAGGAGATCGTGGTCCTGTTGCTGGGTTGTTGCCCAACTACGGTCCTCTCCACATATCCTGGTGTACTGGCCTGTCTCCTGGTATTGGCTCCATGCTTTTGACACTGTGCTGACAGACACAGGTACACTTCTTGTCACAGCTCACATTAATGTGCCATCCTGGTAGTGACCTGAGCAACATTTGTGGGTTATAGACACTGCCTCATGCTACTGCACCTCTATGGGTGAGAGCAATGACAAAATGCAAAAGTGACCAAAACAACAGCCAAAAAGAATGAGCACAGAGAAATGGTCTGTGGTCACCCCCTGTAGAACCACTCCTTTATACGGGTTGTCTTGCTAATTGCCTATCATTTATTCCTGTTGTCTGTTCCATTTGCACAACAGCAGTAGAAATTGATTCACAATCGGTGTTGCTTCATAACTTGACAGGTTGTTTTCACAGAAATGTGACTGAGTTGGTTACATTGTGTTGTTTAAGTGTTACCTTTAATTTTTGAGCAGTGTAGTGTGATGTAGCGGTAGGACCATACACAGTGAAACGGCAGTGACCCAACAAGTTCAAACAAAACATTTCTTTATTGTGTTACTTCACACAGTCTATACATTATACGGCTTCTTCATACAGTCCATTAGTAATACATGGCTATATGATGCAGTCAATAAACAGGCCGAACTTCCATCTGTCCAGTTGTCCTGGGTGACCACACACTGGTATCAAGTCTCTGTACTCACGCAGTGCACTGCACTCTTTAGCCGCCGGATTGCAGCCGGGTAAACACAAGACAGCCCAAAACACAGGGTGTCAGTCTGTTTGGTTCCTTCTGCCTTTGTGTTGCTCCATACAGAGAGAGCTCTGCAGACAACTGCTCTGTCTGCTTCCAAGCTCAACACTGACACACCTCCCCCTCTACTCCAGGGCTTTTAATCAGTTACTGCTTCACTATTCTAATTACAGCCACACCTGTGTCTGCAGTATGCCCTCATGGCCTCACTACGCTTCCATGCACATTCTGGAGAGCACATACAGCGCCCCCTAGCTGTAACAGGGGTCACTGCCCTCACAGTAAATATATATACTTTCCTCAACATTGAAATTGCAACACCAAAAAGGATAAGCTGGCAGGTTATTCAAATTGAGAATGTAGCAGGTATTTCAAATATCTGCTAATGATAAAACAATTTTAAAGCCTCTTGTTCAAATCCGTGGCATGTGGGAGGAGTTTTACGACCAAATTGAAGGCAATTTTTCTAGCCACGTGAAATCTCAAAAAATGAATCAAGTCTAGTGGGATGATGATTGTGAGAAGTCTCCTGTTCATCTACATGCCAGTAATTGCCACTTAACGCAAACTTAGAGGGACAGAATCTTTGAACTGAGTGACCTTAGTTTATCACTTTGTACAATGCAACGTGCATAGGCCAAAATGTCAGCATTTCTCAATGCTGCGTGTCCCAGTGGTTAGGAGAACAAAGACTAACTGAAATAACTGCAAATGGTGCACAAAGGGGAACCTCTCTATAAACAGATTAGTTCACAATGCAATCTTGTAATCTGAAAATCTGTACTGCAAGTGAAATTGGACATTAATACCAAGCCTAAGGCATCAAAAGGTGTCTAGACAAAGCATCAGAAGGCATTTGAACAATATTGTGTCACGAGCGAGACGTCCAACTACAGATGCTCTATTGATCTAATGCCACTACTATCAAAGGCTGTCATGGTGCAAAGCAAGGCGGCAATGGGGACTTGAATGGACATCTGTTTTCTTCAGCATTGAGTCCCAGTTTTGTCTTTTATGCAATGATAGCCTGAGGTTGTTATGGTGACTACATGGGCAAAGCCAAGGTGTGTAAGTGCATGTATTTCTGCATGTGGTGCTCATATTCTATACTGAATAAATCAGTTTAATAAGTTTTCTGAAAATATCTCCATTGTTTGCAATTGTTTATCATTTACAGTACATATCATTAACATGTCCATGGCTTTTCCTTTTAGGTGTTGCAATTTTTATGTTGAAAAATACAGTATATATATTTAAAATTGAAGAATATATTTATCATAAATACTGTAATTATATGCAATACTGAATATAAAGTTAAATAATCAATTCTAAATAAGTAAAATAATATAAAAGTTAATGAACGAATGGAAAATTGTAAGATTTTCATCTAGGAAAGATGGACTTTCCTCATCTGTATTGTCATCCATATGTCCATTTGTTAGATCTGTATGACATCCTTTCGGCTTCCATCTTTATATATCAGTAGTGAATAAAATTTACAAGACTAAATACAGTTTCTTATGTTAATAACTGCAATGTATCAGTAAAAACCGGATGATTCGTATGAGATCCGATTTTCTTTGCTCACCCTTAGACTTGAATTGGGGAATATCATCCGAAATACATAATAAATGTGTTTAATATAGAATATTTGGGTCCATGTGAAAAAACTGTAATCTGAAAAACATTAGTCCCTTGAGGTCCATGTTCTATTCTAATATGTTTGTATAGTATGATCGACCCTTAAAATTCTGATTTCAGGCAATGTAAATGCCTGGATGATAATAAATCAGATTCTCCAGCTTATGTAATTTACTGCTACCAAATATTTCAGCTCCTTTCACAAACATAATATATGACGCTCAGTAAGGACAAAAATTAGCAATTATTTTGAAGAAAGCATCTTATATTCTTGGGGCACTAGAGACTACAATTCTGTTGGATAGGTGAGAAATGTCTGATCGTTGGGGCCCATTAATTTGCAATACTACAAAACACCAGAGCAACGGTCACATCTGTTGTGATTGAGTGGGGTGGCTTGGTTTTGAAGCACTTGGCTAATTTTTTTGTCCTACATACAGCTCTGTTGCTTTGCAGTGCTGGGGTCCTGAGTTCAAACCCCACCAAGTACTGCGTCTGCAAGGAGTATGTATGTTCTCATTGTTAGCTTTGGTTTCCTCCTTGACTTTTAAAGACATACTGGTAGGGAATTTAGATTTTGAGCCCCAATGAGGTTAGTAATGATGATGTCTATCATGTGCTGTGGAATTAATGGTGCTATATAAGTGAGTTGAGTTAAATAAATAAGTATTCATGAGCAACAATGCGGTTCTACACATCCTCAGTGAAAAAGACCCCCATTTTCGTGATCGGCGGGGTTCCAGCCTTAAAGGGTTTTTTCTTCCCTATGGGGCTAAGGACTTGCCAGTAGCTGCCTTTTCAGTCACTGTAACGGAGAGTAGTCAAGAACCGCCCCTACCTGTGATTCTCCAGCTTCCTGTGACATCACATTGACAGAACACCTCCTTCATTTCCTCTCTACTCTGTCAGCGGGTCCTCACTGCTAATGTCATGCTGATTGACAGCCGGTTTGCTGCTGCCTAACTATGGGGAACCGGCTATTAATCAGCACGATGTCGTTACTGAAACCCAGTTGACCGAAAATGAAAGAACTGCTCTGTTATGTGAGGTCTAAAGAAGCTGGAGAATCACCTCCTGAGCCTGGCAGGTAGTCATTAACGACCTTGTCAGTAAGTTCTTGACCTATCCAAAAAAAACAAAAGTCAAGGATAACCAGTTTAAGATCCCAAGCAATCAGATATGAATTAGATCTACCCTGTAACCTTCATCCTGCTTTCCTTTACATAAAGATCAACAACATGTTAAGACTGCTCTGTCCTTTTTTGTACTTGTCTTTCGGCCGACATCAGTCACTATGATGTGTAAGACCCCCACATATCAAAAATGTATGATTTATTTGAAATATCAGAATTTTTTTCATGCGTTAATCAGAGCAGATGAAGGAGCCACAGGAGGTTGGAGCTGCAATTGCAACTTTGTAGAAGTCTGTGAAGTTCAGCGAGAAAAAGGAAATCATTTGTATTGCAAAAAATCTATTTCCTTTTATTCATTGAGTTGAAACAAAGCCCACTGTGAATATTGATATTACCGCCGGAGGGGGTCTATATGTCTAAGCACTTCCACCTGAACTACTTTGTGTTTTCAGTTGTATGCTACATAAATGGGATGTTTATTTTGAAAAATATATTTAAATGGAGAAAACCCCACAGGTATTGAACAATAATAGAAGCGGAACTAACATTTATTTTACATTGTTTAGAACACCGAATATCAGAAGTTGTTTCTCGCTTTAGAAGTTGATCTGATTGCAGGTAGAACTGGAAGTAAACAAGCAGTAGATCCTTTATGTCCCTTAGCAAAATCCTCTCTTACATTTTGAGAAGAAGCGTTTCAGCTACACGTGTCTTCTGGGGTCAGCCTTGTCTGGATGCAGAAAATGAATAATAAAAGGAAGTTGCAATGAATAAAAGCTTTCATGAGACTGCTGGAGCAAATGAGAACTGACACCGCGGTTCTCCGAGTTGTAAATTGCCCAGCTGCTAACAGTTTGTTTTCATTTCCTCTCACTTTGTCTGAGCAAACCGCAATGAGAATGTTATCAATGGGGATTTTAAATAAAAATTTTAATAGGGGCTGTCTCAAATTCACAAATTTGGTGAAATTGCAAAGTGCTTGTAAAAACGTGCAATTTTCCCCAATTTAAAAACTCCCTTCACTCTTAGGGCTCTTTTGCGTGACCGCATTTTGCATCCGAGTGCTGTTCGTGAAAGAAACAGTCAACATTCGGACCAGTGTTATTCCATGATTAGTGCCGATAAATTATTTTTTTCCACTGATTTGAATCTGTGTGCGAACAAAAAAATCACAGCATGCACTAGTTTCTTGTGTAAACGAGATGAGACTCGCCCATTCAAATTTATAGGCGTGTTAAAAAAATTGGATGCCCTTTAGAGCCACAATATAACATCAGATTTTTATGGATACAATGCTATTTTATATCATCGGAAACTGTAAATTGTATTATACTGATTGAGAGTTTGCTGGCAATGCTCAGTGTACACAGGAAGCTGTCGATCAGTGGTGGGGGGCGGAGTTAAAGCCCCGTCACACATAGCGATTTACCAACGATCACGACCAGCGATACGACCTGGCCGTGATCGTTGGTAAGTCGCTGTGTGGTCGCTGGGGAGCTGTCACACAGACAGCTCTCTCCAGCGACCAACGATCAGGGGAACGACTTCGGCATCGTTGAAACTGTCTTCAACGATGCCGAAGTCCCCCTGCAGCACCCGGGTAACCAGGGTAAACATCAGGTTACTAAGTGCAGGGCCGCGCTTAGTAACCCGATGTTTACCCTGGTTACCAAAAAAAACAAGCAGTACATACTCACCATCTGATGTCCGTCAGGTCCCTTGCCGTCCGCTTCCCGCTCTGACTGAGTGCCGCCGTACAGTGAGAGCAGAGCGCAGCGGTGACGTCACTGCTGTGCTGTGCTCTCACTGTACGGCGGCACTCAGTCAGAGCAGGAAGCAGACAGCAAGGGACCTGACGGACATCAGATGGTGAGTATGTACTGTTTGTTTTTTTTTACATTTATGCTGGTAACCAGGGTAAACATCGGGTTACTAAGCGCGGCCCTGCGCTTAGTAACCCGATGTTTACCCTGGTTACCAGTGAAGACATCGCTGGATCGGTGTCACACACACCGATTCAGCGATGTCAGCGGGACCTCAACGACCAAAAAAAGGTCCAGGCCATTCCGACACGACCAGCGATCTCACAGCAGGGGCCTGATCGCTGGTACGTGTCACACATAGCGAGATCGCTATGGAGGTCGCTGTTGCGTCACAAAACTTGTGACTCAGCAGCGATCTCGCTAGCGATCTCGCTATGTGTGACGGGGCCTTTACACTGGTTAGCCTGACCGGCCTGCACGTGAGACCTAGTCAGGCAGTGATAATCTCCAGCTGATAAAATATTGTATTAAAACCACAACACAAAGCCTAGTAACTTACACGTTCCTGGAATCGGGATCTTTTTCTCTATATTATGCTGCTCTTAGATTAAATACCAAAAAACTACTGACAGATTCCTTTTAAGACTGTATTCCAATTAATGACTCAGTGTCACATATTAGAAATTCCCCACTGTCACAGCTCTCATTTCTGTGAAGCAGATATCCTCATGGGAGAAAGAGTTATCATAACCAGTCAAAATGAAAAGTGGAATTGTTGTTGGTTCCTGTTTTTTTTTTTTTGTTTTTTTTTAGTTATGTTTTTGTTTTTAGTAACACTTTTGTTAAATCTTCTTACAAAGTCCTTGTCATTTCGTAAAGCAAATTATACAGTCCCAACATATGACAGTAGCCACATAGGGAGAGCATGTCATATCACATATCACTCATTTCATTACCTCCGCACTTGCTCCTTCCGTAATTAGCCTAAGTAAAGTCACGCAGTAGAAGTGGCTCAGCTGCCGCCAGTCTCTTCTTGTGTTTTCTATTTTATACACAGATCAATACATATTTTCGGAGTTGAGAAGTGATTTCTTTACCCTCCAGAGTGCATTTTCTGCTTTCCCATCTATCACGCTTCTAATGCTGGAACGCTGCCCAAGTGCAATACTTTGTTGAGTCTAAGTTAACATTATAAATGTGACAGATTCCCAGTTGTCAACTAAGTGAAATTTGCATTACAGTTTGTTTTCCTACAGAAAAAAAGCAGCGACGGGAAAAGCGCTGCTTGTAATTGAATTTACTCCTGAAAATCAGTGTTGCTGTGTTAGGCTGTGATACTCTTAATAAGGATTTGCATAGCTTTAACTACATTGGCAGAGGTGAGATTAAAGCGTTTGCGTGCCATAATAACACCCTGTCTCATTATTGCTCCTCCAGAGCTGTGTGCGGTGGACTGTGGAAGTCACGGTGTATGCTCAGGAGGTGTCTGTCAATGTGAAGATGGCTGGGGAGGAGCCGGCTGTGAGGAGCGCACCTGTCACCCGAACTGTGCTGAACACGGTCAGTGCAAAGATGGAAAATGTGAATGCAGCCCAGGATGGGAGGGAGAACAGTGCACAATCGGTGAGTTATTTCCTACAGTACTCTAAATGTATCTGCTGTGTATAAACAGTTACTAAGAATTATAGATTTGCCAAAATAATAATAATAATTAATAATAAGACCTTGAACGTGGCCAACCCTGATTTTCAAGAGCATCAACTGAAGCATCTACTTGAGTGCAAAAATGGAAAAATCTTAAGACAGTTATAAAAGACTCGAAGGCAGAATTGTACCGTAGCCAAGCGTTCTTCACCCAAACAAAGGTCGGGTTAGCTTATTTGGTCCTAATCACACAGGTTTCTATTTATTTTTTTGCTTTTGTCTCTTGTGGTTTTGACAGTGTTACGTTTTTTATTTTTCAGAATCATGACTTACGCATTTCTGTGTATTTGATGTCATTTAGCTTGGAGGACGTATATAGAATTTGTTTCCGTTTTTTATACTATTAATCGAGATAGGCAGATACCTGGATGTTCAGGTCCAACGGGTTCGGCACAAAGTTCGGTTCGGGTACCAGAACAGTGCCTTAACCCAGACCCCATTCACTTGAATGGGGGGCCCGGACATCCAGTGTTTGCCACGCTGTCATGTGCATAAGAGCGCGGCAAACACTGCTTCTCATCGGAGGTCATGTCTATAACCTCACATGATTAAAAACAAACTTGTTGAATCCTTCTAAGCTCTATGTAGAAACGTAAAGCTTCTTTTCCTCGCATGAGTCATCATTAGAACTACAATTCAACCTCACCGCAAGGATTTAACAAGTTAATTGTTAATGACGTGATGTCATAGACCTAATAGACAAGAAGAAGTAGCTGTAAAATGAGCAATTGTGAGTAACAGTGCTTTATAATATGATGACTGCAATATATTAATAGGACAAAATTTTTGATGAGAGGTCTTCGTTAAAGGGGTGGTCAAGCTTAGGCCAAAAGTCTGCAGGCACGGTATGTGACTTGAGGCTGCTGAATTGTGACAGTGTGCAATGGTGGAATGCGCACACTGTTAGGATTCCCCAGTATTCCAGGAATGAGCAGGCGGTTATGTGACTGCATGTATGTGATTGGACTAGACTCATTTGTCTTCTCTCAATTTACTTCTGTGTTGAATGAAGATGGACGTGACTATTCAGAACGTGACCGCAAGTGTGCAAATCGCATTCCTGTAGTGACGTGACTGCTTGGGAATCATGACAGCGTGTGTACTGAGAGCTTACACTCACAGAAAGTGACTTCAGACTTTTGTCCCAAGCTCTGACAACCTCTTTCATAAGTGTGACTGATATTTTTAATGGCAAGAATCTAAGATGGTAAGAAAAGTCTGCGGGGCTATTCTTGCTGTCAGAAAATAATGAAAGTCTGGTTTCAACGTGACACATTGTGTAAAAGTCAAAGGGGTCCATTAGGATCTATCGGTACTTGTCTGGAGATGGATCCCGAGGAATCTGTGCACCAAATATGAAGATGAAATGTACAAAGTATGTTGTATATTCTAATGTAAAATAATAATTATAAAACCAGGAATATGGAATAAAAATAGCGTTTGTCTTTCTTACGTGCAAGATTTCAGACTAATGATTCCTGCCTCCAGGCCTTCACTTTGGTAAAACAAAACAATGAAAAGAAACTTTTAATGACTAATTACATTTCAGATTTATATTTTCGTCCTCCGATTCAGATTCAGAAACAGCGAAGCTGTAATTGGGATATATCTGCTGTCATGTATTACTGTCTATGTTATGGCATCCCATCATGCAGTGTTTTTAGCATAATTAATATAATGAATAATTGTCGGTATAGAACTCAGAATTCATTTACATAATACAGCTTAAATAAAACCTTTAAAGGGAACCTGTCACATTGGAGATGGCGGCTGCATGTTATAGAGCAGGTGGAGCAGAGCAGACTGATATATACAGTAGATCTGTAGGGAATGCTTATTCTGGCTATCCAGTGCAGTGGGCGTCCTTCATCTGTGATTGACAGCTACCTCTGCATACTTACTTATATATAGTAGGCTTAAAGGGAACCTGTCACATTGGAGATGGCGGCTGCATGTTATAGAGCAGGTGGAGCGGAGCAGACTGACATATAGATCTGTAGGGAATGCTTATTCTGGCTATCCAGTGCAGTGGGCGGCCTTCATCTGTGATTGACAGCTACCTCTGCATACTTACTTATATATAGTAGGCTTAAAGGGAACCTGTCACATTGGAGATGGCGGCTGCATGTTATAGAGCAGGTGGAGCGGAGCAGACTGACATATAGATCTGTAGGGAATGCTGATTCTGGCTTTCCAGTGCAGTGGGCGGCCTTCATCCGTGATTGACAGCTACTTCTGCATGCTCTCTTATATATAGTAGGCTTAAAGGGAACCTGTCAACAGCAAAAACGCTATTAACCTGCAGATATGGTGCTAATATGCAGGTTAATAGTGTTACTAACCTGCCCGGTGCTCACACATAACTGAACGTTGAGGTGAACAAAAGGAGCTTTATTCTCCCAGCCAGCAGTAGGTTTCAGTCACGGGAGTGGCGATGGCACAGGGTCAGTCACAGCTCTAAGTATACAGGGCGCAGGCTGTAACCGTACCCCCGGCCCTGACTGGCATTGGCTCTGCAATATATTCAGAGCGCTGGCTAAACGTGCATTGGTGCCACCCCCATGAGTGAAACCTGAATGCTGCCAGGGAGAATAAAGTTAACTTTTTCCCCAAAGCGTTGGGCTATGTGCAGGAGCCGGACAGGTTAGTAACACTATTAACCAGCAGATTAACCCCATACCTGCAGGTTAATAGCGTTTCTGCTGGTACAGGTCCCCTTTAATGTCACTGATTAAGACCGCCCACTTGACTGAAAAGCTCAGTGTGAGCAGAGACATGAATAAATAAAACTCAGCTTATACTGAATCTTTACCCACAAAATTCTATATCAATTTCCTTAGCTCTCCGTACCCATTAACATGCTGGCTGCAGATTGGACTGCAATTTAAATGTGACAGGTTCCCTTTAATTCAACAGTTGTCCATATTATTGACTTTCTCTGTTTGCCTTTTCTTTGCAGCTCACTACTTGGATGCTGTAAGAGGTATGTTCTCAGAAACAAAGATCACAGTAAAATAAAATATAAGCCACGTATGTTCACATATTATAAAGGAAGATCATTATTAGGCGCCAATGAAGAAGCCAGAAGCTAAATATTCTTTAATGGCATTTGCAATTAGTGCAGCTCTTTACACTCCTGCAATGTGGTGTTTCTTTTATTTTGCTGCACATCCTTTACATACATTTTGATACCTCACCTTTAGGCCGGCGTCACACTCAGCGTATGTAAATACGGTCAGTTTTTTACGGCCGTAATACGCAGAAAAGTCCCCAAAATAGTGATCCGTATGTCATCTGTAGGCAGGGTATGTCAGCGTATTTTGCGCATGGCATCCTCCGTATGTAATCCGTATGGCATCCATACTGCGATATTTTCTCGCAGGCTTGCAAAACCGACATCTAATGAATTTATGTGCTCAAATGTTCGTTAAAACATATATACAGTATATATATGTCATTGAGACACATATATATATATATTCTGTATTTATATTTAATTCAGCGCGATATATGTGAAAAGCCGGTAATTCAATTGCCGGCTTTTCATTTCTCCTTCCCAAACCCGACAGGATATGAGACATGGTTTACATACAGTAAACCATCTCATATCCCTTTTTTTTTTGCATATTCCACACTATTAATGTTAGTAGTGTGTATGTGCAAAATTTGGGCAATGTAGCTTGTAAAATAAAGGGTTAAATGGCGGAAAAAATTGGCGTAGGCTCCCGCGCAATTTTCTCCACCAGAGTGGTAAAGCCAGTGACTGAGGGCAGATATTAATAGCCTAGAGAAGGTCCATGGTTATTGGCCCCCCCTGGCTACAAACATCTGCCCCCAGCCACCCCAGAAAAGGCACATCTGGAAGATGCACCTATTCTGGCACTTGGCCACTCTCTTCCCACTCCCGTGTAGCGGTGGGATATGGGGTAATGAAGGGTTAATGTCTCCTTGCAATTGTAAGGTGACATTAAGCCAGATTAATAATGGAGAGGCGTCAATTATGACACCTATCCATTATTAATCCAATAGTACTAAATGGTTAATAAAACACACACACATTATTTACAAGTATTTTAATGAAATAAAGACACATGTTGTTGTAATATTTTATTAGACTCTTAATCCACCTGAAGACCATCGTCCTGAAACAAAGTTAAAAAAACAAACAACAATATTCCATACCTTCCATCGTTATGTCCCACGAAGTAAATCCATCTGAAGGGGTTAAATCATTTTACAGCCAGGAGCTGAGCTAAAGCACTCACTCCTGCCTGTAAATCCCCGGGTACTGAATGGAAAGCAGTTTGATCTGTAGTTACCTTGAGTCGCGGTGATGCGCCCTCTGCTGGATGTCCTCATATGAACTCGAGCGTGGGAACTTTTCCAACGCTCCAGTTCATGAGGACATCCAGCAGATGGCGCATCACCGCAACTCAAGGTAACTACAGATCACTCTGCTTTCTATTCAGTACCTGGGGATTTACAGGCAGGAGCGAGTGCTTTAGCTCAGCTCCTGGCTGTAAAATGATTTAACCCTCCATTATTAATCAAGCTTAATGTCACCTTTAAGGAGAAAGAAAAAGCCGGCAATTGAATTACCGGCTTTTCTCTCTAACACCGATGCGTATTTCTCGCAGGTCACACTGCTGGTCCGTGTGTAATCCGTATTTTCCTCGCCCCCATAGACTTTCATTGGCGATTTTTTTGCGCAATACGGTGACAAACGCAGCATGCTGCGATTTTGTACGGCCGTACAAGACCGTATAATATGGATGAGTAAAATATGGCTGATAGGAGTTGGGACATAGGGAATCATTGGGCCGTGTGTAGTGTTGAGCGATACCGTCCGATACTTGAAAGTATCGGTATCGGATAGTATCGGCCGATACCCGAAAAGTATCGGATATCGCCGATACCGATACCCGATACCAATACAAGTCAATGGGACACCAAGTATCGGAAGGTATCCTGTATGGTTCCCAGGGTCTGAAGGAGAGGAAACTCTCCTTCAGGCCCTGGGATCCATATTAATGTGTAAAATAAAGAATAAAAATAAAAAATATTGATATACTCACCTCTCCGACGCAGCCTGGACCTTACCGATGTAACCGGCAGCTTCCGTTCCTAAGAATGAGCGCTTGAAAGACCTTAGATGACGTCGCGGCCTGTGATTGGTCGCGTGGCGGTCACGTGACCGCTCACACGACCAATCACAGGCCGCGACGTCATCTAAGGTCTTTCAAGCACTCATTCTTAGGAACGGAAGCTGCCGGTTACATCGGTAAGGTCCAGGCTGCGTCGGAGAGGTGAGTATATCAATATTTTTTATCTTTATTCTTTATTTTACACATTAATATCGATCCCGATACCGATTCCCGATATCACAAAAGTATCGGATCTCGGTATCGGAATTCCGATACAGCAAATATCGGCCGATACCCGATACTTGCGGTATTGGAATGCTCAACTCTAGCCGTGTGTAATGCGTATTTTACGGACGTAGTTTATGCGCTCATATGTCCGTAAAACTCGCTAGTGTGAGGCCGGCCTTAGGGTTCATTCAGACGACCGTTTTAATCAGAGGAGTGTTAACCATGGTTTTGTCTAATGTCATTAGTACCCATGTTATCCTATAGGGCTGTGTACATGTCTGATTTTCTTTCCTCGCACCGAGTGGTCAAAGGGAAAAGATCACAGTATGCACAGATGGCACTCACCCATTCATGTTTACGGGTCCATGAAAAAAATCCGCTTACACCAGGATGGCATCAGAGTTTCAATTTCCACGCATTGACATCATGGAGAAGATAGAGAAACTTTTTTTCTCTCTCCGCCTCCGAAAAAATCTGATCCCACTCTGATCACTCTTTGATCCAAGGTTAATCCCACTCTGATCACTCTGATCCAAGGTTGATCCCACTGTGATCATTCTCTGATCCAAGGCTGATCCCACTCTGATCATTCTCTGATCCAAGGCTGATCCCACTGTGATCATTCTCTGATCCAAGGCTGATCCCACTCTGATCCCACTCTGATCACAGTGTGATTTGCATAGTTTGACAGATTTTCTCAGAGAAAAATGGTCATCTGCACCTCCCTTTAATGTCACAATAAGTTCATGACCGTCCATTTGTTTCTTTTACTCTCTGCATTATTAGGGAATATTTATATATTTTTTACAACATTTATTTTTATTTTTGCTCAAGTGCAAATAAATCAAAAGATAAAAGAAATTCCTGCAGTTTTGTGTTTCTAGTTCTTCTGCCCAGCTATGTGTCTCAGTTACAGTTGATCGAGCAGTGAAATGCTCGCGTGCTCGGCACTCGAATCGAGCAGGCCAGACGCTCGGAGAATAATTAGCCAGCATAATGAAAGTGAATGGCAAACTTGAGCATTTTTCCGGAGGACGGGAAAATTATCTCTTTCTCGCCCATTGCATCCTCGCCCATCACTAGTCTCCATAGCTACAGTCCACAAACCAAACCTGGGTAATGTTGGGTGTTGCTGACATGTGCTACTCCTTTCTAAAAGATGTAGTCACAAAATATCATAGCATCTATGAAGACTTGTTGCTTCATTTTTTTATTTTTGCTGTTACTGGAGCATACTAAAAATGATTACAAAAGTCTACAAAGCCGTTGGAGATACCGAGCCCGCCTGTACAAGCATTATATAGTGCTAATTCTTATTATTAGCTGGGTTATAGAGATTGTTGTTTTTTTCTTCACTTTCTTTAAGATGGCTGCCCCGGTCTTTGCTATGGTAATGGGAGGTGTACACTTGACCAAAACGGGTGGCACTGCGTCTGTCAAGTTGGGTGGAGTGGAGCCGGCTGCAATATCATTATGGAAATGGCTTGTGCCGATAATATGGATAACGACTCAGGTACCGCTCTCTTTATAGATGTGCATTCTTTTCCTTGATATTACTGAATGTTAATTACTAGAGTATACAGTTTAGGACATTTTTTAGAATAGAAAAACTTTGGACTGATGTCCGGACACCGATGTCTGCTCCCTCCGGAGTTATGAGTCTGAAGAGCAGTGTCACCCAAAAAGTTACTCTGGATGTTGTCAAATTCAGTGAGGCGTCCACCCTGGTCTCCATGCACCTCCAGCACTTGGATGCCAGGATATCTAGGATATGCATTAAAGGGGTATAAGGGGTATTTCCATCTCTAAGATCCTATCCCAATATGTAATAGGTGTCATAATAATACATGTCTCTTTCTTCATGTGCAGGCATTGCAGGACCTTAGGTATCCATGGTTACGATCACAAGCAACTTGCTAACGCACTTTATCAGTGGACGTAACCATGGATACCTAAGGTCCTGCAATTCCTGCACATGAGAAAAGCAAAAAAGCGAATTAAAAAAAATACTAACAATACTACATTTATGATTGAAGGTATCTGCTAATATTATTATTAGTATTAGTATTACTCCTACTACATATTGGGATAGGAGATGAGAATTCCCCGAAGGGAGCATTGATAGACAATAGACAGAAGCTTATTGAATGTGACCGAATGATCTTCAGTGTGCTTCTTCATGTAAATTCATAATTATAAGTTGATAATTTGATGACACTGTGTGATAAAACTCCATTTTAATATCCTTCGGATGAAGTTTTTGCACTCGGTTTCAGCATCATTGTTCTCTATAATGTAAACAGTTCTGGCAAACCATTATTATTCATCAAGACCTGCGTCTGATCTCCCGGTGTAAAGCAGTTAGATTAGGGCATTGTTTTCAGCTTTGCATTTAATGGTCCAGCAAACACATCCTTTAAATGTAAGCAGCTTCCTTCAGTCACGTGACCTCGCACAGGTTCCAAGAAAATCCAAGAAAAGAGCCGCATAATCCTTCTCCAGATCACACACAAATAAGACTTGCAGATCTTGTAAGCTTCAGTATGTGGGATGCACAACTTTCACCTGGAAAGTGAGGAGGAGAAAACAGATTTCTGACCATAGTTGTGAATATAGCGCTAAAAACAACTACTGACAAGATTACTGGACCTTTGTGACTTGAAAGAAATCTGTCTGAAAACATCATAATGTAGGGACGGAGACACTGATTCCAGCTATGTGTCACTTAATGGGCTGCTTGCTGAAGTTCTGATAAAATCACAGTTTTATAAGCAGGAGATTATCACTAGAGGACCAGTAAACTTGCTGCCATGCAGTCCTCCATATTTTTGAGTGTTGTATAACCCTGCCCCCACCACTGATTGGCAGCTTTCTGCCTATGCACAGTGTAAGCAGAAAGCTACCAATCACTGATGTGGGTGGAGTTATGCAGAGCTCAGGTAACTGATAGATCTGAAACAGAAAAAAGTTTTATCAAAACTGCACCAAGCAGCCGAGTAAGTGACACATTACAGGAATCAGTGTCTCTGCTCCTTCATCGTGCTGCTTTCAAATTGGGTAGCAAAAACTTGGTGATAGATTCCTTATAAAGGGGATTTTGGTTTCACCATTTTTTCATAATTAGTAGAGGTATAATGCTGGTACTCACCTTTCTCAGATTGCACTACAGTGCACACCACCGCTGCAGTCCATCACTAGGCTAGGTGGCTTGAGCCATTTACATCCATCAGGTCTAAATTACATACATGATCTAATTTTTCATACTACATGTCTTCTATATCCACTTCTAAAAAGGCCATTTATATTTATGGTGTAACATATCTCGGACTATTTCCGTATGTTGAATTGTCAGGATGCATCATGGTATGTTTTTATATAACTGGTTGGGAGCAGTATTATAGAAGTTGTGCTTTTGTCTTAGTACTATAACAATATGACCTAAGATCTTGTAGTTTGAAATGCATCTTACTGCCAGTACCTTGGAGCAGGACTGCGGAGCGCCAGATTTTCTGTTTTAATGCGATTTCACTAAGCTTTGCTTGCCGCACCGAGAACCTGGGGATTAACCATTGCAGGCATGTTGAGATGTGAAGTTTAGTTTTCAAACAGAACGGTAATATTCAGTGATGAAATATGGAACAGACTATGAATGCACAGTATACAGAGAGGTATGAACAATCACTGGGGCACTATGGCAAAAAAATGGACTGGCCCCAGACCTCACCTTGTTTACTGTAGTAGTGCAAAAAAAGGTACAACTATATCCAAAGGGTGGCTAATAGTGCCATTTATTAGATGCTCTGCACAGCATGGCATCCACAACATAAGAGTTCCTATAGACAGCAAATGTAATCAGCTTTTCCCAGAAAAAGGAACTTTTCTGCACCATTTTATGGCTGCTGTGGCATATACTGCACATACAGTATGTGACTAACTCACCATCAAGTCCATGAATAGCTGAAGTCTTCATAGGTCCACTGTACAATCTGTGGCCCATCATTTATCATTCTCAAAACTCTAAGAATTTGAGAAAGATTTAGACCCCAATTCGAGAAGCTGTTTTGCCAGTTTTCTGGCACAAAACACCTCGAAATATCCCAAAAAATTTTGTGCAACTCAACATTGCTCCAAAATTTTGTAACTTTTGGTGGGTTTTTTTTGCCAGTCCCGCCCAGCTTTGCTAAAATGAATGGAGTATCAGCAAGTGCCTATGTACACCTGTCTAGTTCATTAAAATTGGTGCCACTTTCATGGCATAAATTTCATCAAAAATGTGCTAAGATTTCTGGAAATGGCGCACAACAGTTGTAAGATGCTCTTCATTCAATGAGTGGTGTGTGCCTGTTAATGAATTAGGCGCATCTTATTCCAATGGTCATATTCTTTAAGACTGGGGTGAAAAATGTTAGTTTTAATGGATATCTGTCACTAATTTTTTGCCCCCTAATCTGAGAGCAGCAGTGTAGAAACAGCGACCCTAATTCCAGCGATGTATCACTAACTAGGCTGCGTGTTACTGTAGAATAGAATATATGTACAGTAAGCTACACAAGCACTGTACTAATTATATATGTCTCTGACCTCTTTATATCTATCTATTCTATGTGTATGTATCTCCTCTATTTTTACTGTACACGGCAGATGAATTGCCGGCTTTTCAAAGGACATCGGTGTGTAGAAATCGGATGGCACTCGCATGATCTGAGTGCCGTGAGATTTTTTTTCTCGCACCCATTGACTTACTGTCACGAGGAGACTAGGTGGGCAAGAGCTAATAACCCGGGCCCCTGCAATTTCCCTCAGACTAGGGAAATCCTGACTGACCCTCTACCTGGAGTTTACACTGATGGTGTGCATGTCCAGGCCTCGAACCTCACCCTGTCTCCTGTTTCAACCCTAGGCTGAAACCTTCGCCCACCACCCAGTGAAGAGGTAATATTCCAATACCCACAGTTAGAACAGACAAGGATAACGGAAAATATACACCACGCCGCAGTCACTCAGGAATACACTATAAATGTGCAGGGCAAAAGAAATACAAATATAGGAAGGAGTAAATAAGACAAAGGAAAATACACCACCAGCAACGAATCTCCAACTATCAGCTCACCACTCCGGACCGAGATAACAATACACAAGACAGAAGCTATAATCGGCGACGCCCAATGTTCAGGAGAACTATTTAAAGGCAATGGGCATGGCCCAGCTTCCAATCCGAGCATCAGGTAAATTAAACCCGGAACAGCTAGATAAAATCTAGCCGATGCCAATGAGCACATAGTGGTCAAAAGCGGAATTACCGCTGTCTGTCGAACGACCTGGTCTGAACAGCGTCCGACATGACAGTACCCCGCCTTCTACGAGGGACCCCAGGGCCCTCACGGCTTATAGGACCCGGCTTGTCTGGATGGCGACGATGAAAAAACCTGACCAACCGATCCACATGAATGTCCGAGGCTGGTACCCAGGACCTCTCCTCAGGCCCATAACCACGCCAGTGTACCAAGTACTGTAAAGTGCAGCACACTACACGAGAGTCAACCACCTTGGAGACTTCAAATTCCAAATTACCATCCACCAAGACTGGAGGTGGCATAGGCGCCGCGTCCACAGAACCCACCACCTTCTTTAGAAGAGACCTGTGGAACACGTTGTGTATCTTATACACCGTAGGGAGCTCCAATCGGTACGCTACTGGGTTAATGACGGTGGTGACCCTAAATGGACCAATAAACCGTGGACCCAATTTAAGGGACGGTATTTTGAGTCTTATGTTTTTTGTGGATAACCACACCCAGTCATCCACACTCAGGTCCGGACCTGGCACACGCCTACTGTCAGCCACACATTTATACCTAGCACCCACACTCAACAGGCGCTGTTTAACTCTCCTCCAGACTGATGACAATTGTGCTCCTAACTGGTCCTCCTCCGGAACGCCGGAAGAGCCCCTCTGACTCAAAGTACAAAATTGTGGATGTAGCCCGTAAACACAAAAAAACGGAGACTCCCCAGATGACTCCTGGCGGTGATTATTGATGGCAAACTCAGCCAAAGGAAGAAAGGTAGACCACTCCTCCTGGTTATCAGAGACAAAGCAGCGTAGGTACTGTTCGAAATTTTGGTTCATACGCTCAGTCTGACCATTTGACTGAGGATGAAACACCGAAGAATGAGACAACTTGATCCCCAGCCGTGAGCAAAATGCTTTCCAAAATTTTGTCACAAACAGAGACCCCCTATCAGACATGATGTCAGACGGAACCCCATGAAGTCTGACCACCTCCTGCACAAATACCTGAGCCAGAGTCTTAGCGTTAGGCAACGAAGGCAAAGACACAAAGTGCGACATTTTTGAAAACCGATCAACAATCACCAAGATGACCGTGTTTCCAGCTGATGAGGGCAAATCAGTGATGAAATCCATGGAGATTTCCGTCCATGGTTTACTAGGTACCTCAAGAGGAAGTAGTGTGCCAACAGGACGGGAGCGGGGCGTCTTAGCCCTAGCGCACGTGGTACAAGCTGACACGTATGAGACCACGTCCTGTCGGATCTTGGGCCACCAAAACCGACATGACACCAACTCCAAGGTACCTCTAACTCCTGGGTGGCCAGCCAGGACAGCATCATGATGCTCCGCCAAAACCTTTAAGCGGAGATGAAGCGGTACAAAAGATTTGTTGATGGGAAGCTCAGATGGTACCTCCTCCTGAGCCTCGGCAATCTCAGCCTCAACCTTGGTAGTGAGAGCCGAAACCACAACACCCTTTTGGAGGATGGGTACTGGATCCTCCCGAGGTTCTCCCCCTGGAAAACACCTGGACAGAGCATCCGCCTTAGTGTTTTTAGACCCTGGTCTGTAAGTGGCAACAAAATTGAACCGCGTGAAAAACAATGCCCAGCGAGCCTGCCTGGGGGACAGACGCTTGGCTAACTCCAAATACAGCAGATTCTTATGATCGGTAATAACAGTAACCTGATGGACCGACCCCTCCAAGAAGTGTCACCATTCCTCAAAGGCCAACTTAATTGCCAACAACTCCCTGTTGCCGATATCGTAGTTACGTTCGGCGGACGACAGTTTCTTGGAGAAATAGGCGCACGGACGCAAACCACTCAAAGATGAGCCTTGAGATAGTACCGCCCCCACACCAACCTCAGACGCATCGACTTCCACAACAAAAGGTTTTGATACGTCTGGCTGCACAAGAATGGGGGCTGAAACAAAACTGTTCTTAAGAAATTCAAATGCGCGCACAGCAACCTCAGGCCAAACGGAGAAATTGGTACCCTTTTTAGTCATGTCAGTTAGCGGTTTAGCAATGATGGAAAAATCCTTGATAAATTTCCTATAGTAGTTAGAAAACCCAAGGAACCGCTGAAGTGCTTTCAGGTTATCAGGACGTTCCCAATGCAGCACCGCTTGCACCTTAGCGGCGTCCCTTTTAAAACCAGAAGCAGACACAATATAACCCAAGAAAGGCAACTCTTGAACAGAAAATACACATTTCTCAAGTTTAGCATACAGCTTATTCTCTCTGAGAAGCTGTAACACCTGCCTGACATGATCTAAATGAGCATCACGGTCGCAAGAATATATGAGAATGTCATCTAGGCACACGATAACGAATTTCCCCAAAACATGCGAGAACACATCATTAAGGAAATGTTGGAACACTGCCGGTGCGTTAGTCAACCCAAATGGCATCACCAAATTTTCAAAATGACCCTCAGGCGTATTAAAAGCCGTCTTCCACTCATCACCTTAACGGACTCTTATGAGGTTGTACGCCCCCCTGAGGTCAAGCTTGGTAAACCACTTAGCACCTGCCACCTGGTTGAACAAATCTGGTATCAGTGGCATAGGGTATGGATCACGAACCGTAATCTGGTTCAACTCCCTGAAATCCAAACACGGGCGTAATCCACCATCTTTCTTCTTCACGAAGAAAAACCCTGCTGCCACAGGCGAGGATGACGGCCTGATGTGCCCTTTGCTCAAACTTTCAGCAATGTAATCTTTTAACGCTTGTCTCTCCGGACCGGAGATGTTAAACATCCTTGCTTTAGGCAATTTGGCCCCTGGTTTAAACTTGATAGAACAGTTATAGGGACGATGTGGCGGCAACTCTGAACAACCCTTCTCAGAGAACACATCCACAAAATCCAGAAGTGACTCCGGAACGCTTGAAGTCACAGCAGCCACACATGTGGCCAGGCAATTCTCCTGGCAGAACTCGCTACACTGAATTATGTCCTGAGTTTTCCAGTCAATTACCGGGTTGTGCATAGACAACCAAGGAAAACCCAAAACCACCTGAGCAGGAAGATTCCTGAGCACCTTACATGTAACTGGCTCGGAATGTAGAACCCCAATGTGGAGTTTCACCTCAGCCACAAATTCAGTAATCTCCCCCTGAGAGAGAGGAGCAGCATTGATGGTGACCACGCGGATAGGATGAGGCAGTTTTTCAATCCTAAAACCTGCTGTGCGCACAAACTCCTCATCAATGAGATTTGTGGCTGAACCACTATCCACAAAAACAGTGATTGGCAGCTCACTGCCAGCGATAAAAACCTTAGCAGGGAGCATGCATTGAGAAACCACCATGGAGGATATACATAAGCTCAGATTGGTCTCCTCCACACCCTCTGAGCTTAGAAGTTTTCCGCCGTTGCGTTTTTCTTAGACAGCAGAGGACAGATGTTAATAAAATGACCAGTTTTACCGCAGTAAAAACAGGCTCCCTGCTTCCTGAGCTCAGGGGCTCGACGCTTCACATGTGACACCCCTGAGATTTGCATAGGCTCCGTGGGCTCACCTGCAGCAACCTCTCGTGAATCTAAACCCTCTCCCATAGGCGGTGTCTCATGCTCCCCCTTTCGCAAACGGTGATCAATGCGGACAACCAGACTCATAGCGGAATCTAGAGAAGCAGGAGTCTCGTACATCAGAATGGCTTTTTTAACCCTTCCAGAAATCCCATGTATAAACTGACTCCGCAATGCTGGATCATTCCATTGTGTATCGATCGCCCAGCGACGAAATTCTGAACAGTAATCCTCTGCAACTCGCTGCCCCTGGCGAATAGTGCGTATCTTAGATTCTGCTAGAGCCATTCTGTCAGATTCATCGTAAATTTTTTCAAGAGAGGAAAAAACACTCTCCACAGAGTCAAATGCAGCAGAATCAGATGGCAAAGAAAACGCCCATTCTTGGGGATTCCCGCTTAACAATGACAACACCAGGCCCACACGCTGAGCCTCATTACCCGAGGAGATCGGGCGCATACGGAAATATAGTTTGCAAGCTTCACGAAAAGAAACAAATTAACTGCGTTCCCCAGCAAATTTTTCAGGCAAAGGAAATTTAGGCTCAGCAACTCTACCTGTCACTCCAGTTTGCACATTAGTTACTACTAGTCCCTGTTGCTGTACTGCCCCCCTCAACTCAGTGACCTGTAGGGACAGCGCCTCCAACTGGCGCGTTATGGAAGTCATGGGATCCATGACAAAACAAAAAAAAAAAGGAAACCCCTTTTTTTGTTGTTGTTGTTGGGCCGATTATAATGTCACGAGGAGACTAGGTGGGCAAGAGCTAATAACCCGGGCCCCTGCAATTTCCCTCAGACTAGGGAAATCCTGACTGACCCTCTACCTGGAGTTTACACTGATGGTGTGCATGTCCAGGCCTCGAACCTCACCCTGTCTCCTGTTTCAACCCTAGGCTGAAACCTCCGCCCACCACCCAGTGAGGAGGTAAAACACCAATACCCACAGTTAGCACAGACAAGGATAACGGAAAATATACACCACGTCGCAGTCACTCAGGAATACACTATAAATGTGCAGGGCAAAATAAATACAAATATAGGAAGGAGTAAATAAGACAAAGGAAAATACACCACCAGCAACGAATCTCCAACTATCAGCTCACCACTCCAGACCGAGATAACAACGCACAAGAAAGAAGCTATAATCGGCGACGCCCAATGTTCAGGAGAACTATTTAAAGGCAATGGGCATGGCCCAGCTTCCAATCCGAGCATCAGGTAAATTAACCCCGGAACAGCTAGATAAAATCTAGCCGATGCCAATGAGCACATAGTGGTCAAAAGCGGAATTACCGCTGTCTGTCGAACGACCTGGTCTGAACAGCGTCCGACATGACACTTACATAGGTGAGTCCCATGTGAGATGCGAGGACAATTGTAGAATGCGGCAATTTTTATCTCAGTCTGATTTCAGCTGAGAAAAAAAATCGTAGAAGATCAGTGACTCATAGATTAACATTGGTCAGAGTGCAAGCCGATTTTTTTATCGGATTTCACTCGTCCATTTTCCTCGCAGATGAGTATGAGCCCTTAGAATTGGAGCATGAAACTCCTGGGCTGCAATAGCTATCACCTACCATGTGCAATTTATACAACTAAAGCCTATTTACATGGGAAAGGAGCACCAGAGCCTTGGAGGAATGTCTACCTCCGCTCCCATGGGATCCACCTTAAGCCATTTTGTAATGAATCCAAAATTCCGTAAAGAGAAAAAAAAACACAATCACATTTTAAATGTGAAATATAGAATACTAGATGGTGGCCCGATTCTAACGTATCGGGTATTCTAGAATATGCATGTCCATGTAGTATATTGCCCAGCCACTGCCCAGTGACATATTATATTGCACAGCCACGTAGTATATTGCCCAGTGACGTAGTATATTGCCCAGCCACGTAGCATACAGCACAGAGCCACGTATTATATTGCCCAGTCACGTAGTATATTGCCCAGCCACGTAGTATATTGCCCAGTTACGTAGTATATTGCCCAGTGACGTAGTATATTGCCCAGTGACATAGTATACAGCACAGAGCCACGTAGTATATTGCCCAGCCATGTAGTATACTGGCCAGTCACGTAGTATATTTCCCAGCTACGTAGTATATTGCCCAGCCACGTATGTCACAGGTTAAAAAATAAAAAATAAACATATACTCACCTTCCGAGGGCCCCTTGTAGTCCTGTCGCCTGTGTGCGGTGCACGCGGCAGCTTCTGGTCCCAGGGTTGGTATGAGCGCAGGACCTGTGATGACGTCACGGTCACATAACCGTGATGTCATGGCAGGTCCTTCTCGCATAGCATCCTTAGCACCGGAACCTGCAGGCGCGAGTGCATCGTCGGACTACGGACGGTGAGAATAGCAGGTTTTTTGTTTTTTTATTATTTTTAACATTAGATCTTTTTACTATTGATGCTGCATAGGCAGCATCAATAATAAAAACTTGGTCACACAGGGTTAATAGCGGCGGTAACGGAGTGCGTAACCTGCGGCATAACGCGGTCCGTTACCGCTGGCATTAACCCTGTGTGAGCAGTGACTGACTGACTGGAGGGGAGTATGTGGGCACCGGGCACTGACTGCAGGGGAGTAGGGAGGGACTAATCAGACTGTGCCCATCGCTGATTGGTCGCGGCAGCCATGACAGGCAGCTGGCGAGACCAATCAGCGACGCGGGATTTCCGTGATGGAAGTTGCCGACAGAAAGATGGAAGTACCTCTTAGACAATTATATATATAGATATATATTGTATCAGAAAACCAATTTATATTTTCCTATACCGGATATATTTCACATTGTGATTGGTGAACATCACCTATGTATTTTCCTTAATGCTGTTACAAAACATCACGGGACTCATCATATTTCAATGACAAATTTTCACTGCCTGAGTACAGCAAATTCTTCCTTTAAGATGACTTCAGTACTTTCATCTCCTTAATGCTTATAAATCATTTTGGGTTTGTCTGTCTCCAGCCAGATGGTGTGATTCAGTAAGGCTAAGGAATGTGCTGAACAGTAGATCCGCATTTTAATGGAGTTGAGTCCTAGGCTGTTCCTCACGTGAAAATATGGTCTTTTCATATTAACATATCTTTAAAGCAAAGTTCAAGCTGTCATTGCGAAAAGGAAGGGAAGATTTCCAATCTGATTTGTTTGATTGTGTCAACTCTTTACAACTAAAAGTGTAATGTTAGGAAGAGGCTGATACAGAAATGTGAAATTCATATGATTTCTACTGAAATTAAGGCTCCTAGCATTTATTGAAGATCCCTTTGAACTTCCATATAAAAGAATGTTTGACTTGCACTAATGGAGACTCTCAGCCATGCCCAGGATTCATTCCTTACTTGAATAAATTCATTTGAAATCTCTCAATTATACATTTTCTTCACGCATTTTGTGATACTTTCTACACTCCCACTACTTTGGACAATCTTTCACGAAAAAGCTCCAAGGATGATGATGAGCTGCTCACAGGATGTCCTGCTCTGGAAACCCCCAACGGGTTCAGCTGGAATCTATGAAGGACACAGGGACTAAGTGTATATCGCAATAAATGAAGAGGGTCAGAGTGATATTCATGGCCTGCATTGGTGATAGAGATTAAGGAAATGTTTTGGGCTAACCAGGTCTGGTGTCCATTTTGATACTCCATGGCAGCCGGACAATAATAGTGTGGACTTCTTCAGTGACCTGGTATCTTAGGTGCCTCTTGCAGTTACTAGTCCTTACATTGTCATGACGCTGGACCAGGTGGTACAAATCTTTTTGCTTATGTCTAACTTGCATGGCTCAAATACACTGGATGCTCTTGAGCAAGAACAAGACTTGGAATTCTGTCATCGTATACTATAGAAAGTCCCTTTAAGGGGAACATGAAATTTTAAAGCATGCATGCTCTTAAATAGGAAACTGTATTATATGGAGCCTGACTGGGATTTCTGTTTTGGAATAAGAAATAACATCAAATGATACTGAAGAGGAAAAGGAACTAAAAAAGAGGTCTTCTATGTGACAATGCAAGGGGACAGGCAATTTCAACAAAACTTTTGTTAGTTTGAATCGGTGGGTTATAACTTGATACGTTGAGAATGGGTTTATGATGAATATTGCCAGAATTGCACAAAATATGCATCAATTGTGATTTTTTTTTTTACATAGCTATGTATAATCTCTTTATAAACATCTGTCTTCCTCGGAGCCAGCTGTCATGTTTAATGTACACTTTTATTGAAACCATTACTGGTATATGATGGAAAGACAATTAGTTGATAACACCTGCTACTACCAGATCTTATATTAGCTGTGTTTTCTTATTGTTGAAGAACATGGAAGCATAATCCCATTGGTGAACATCATTCATTTAATTAACACACTAAATATACTTTTCATTAACAGGTGTTGTCTAATGCAGAACTTCTTACATATGTTATGTACATACACATTGGATCACCGACCCAAATTCAGAACTCTTGAGTACATGCAGGACATTAAAATGGAGTTACTATATTACTTATCAATCCATAAATTATTATCAGCTCAGTGGGGGGAGGCTTTGGATATGCCAGCAATATCAGATTGTTGGGGCCAAACACTTGGCACCCTCAATAGTCAACTATTTACAGCTCTGGCAAGTAGTGAACCCCACCAAACTGATATTCATCGCCAGTGATTGTGTCTCCATATTGTTAAATTGCTTTTGTACATTGCTGCTATATATTAACATTTCCAAAGTCTTAATGATTGCTACCTATGTGAAAAGGGCTGTAAAGTAAGCACAACACACAAAAGAGGAGGAGATAGAATCTGCAGGGGCAGGTCCCTCTTCTCCCCCTTCCATGTCTTTTATTGGATCTAAATATTTACATTAAATATTTTTTGGGTGGGATTGTGCAAACAAAATATTTCTGAACATTTACAGAAAGGCTAAAGACCAGTGAAGGCTAACCACTGGAGAGTACGGCAACATGTCCCCATATATGATAAAAAGATATCTTTATTTAATAAAAATAAAAATAAAAAAATGACAAGAAAATGGAACAATGTAAATGTGCACATACCAAGATACATATGTTTTGACATAGAGGAAGAAATATAAAAAATCTTATGTATATATGAAAAACAATTTTACAAATGGCAGTTTAAAGGTAAAAATCCAAAAATACCCCCCCCCCCCCAATTTTTTAAAAAAAAGTCACCTATAAAATTCCAAAAGTATAATCAAATCAAATGTGAGCTTCCTTAAAAGCATATTAAAAGTGCATTGTGCTAAAAAGTTCCATCAGATAAAAATAGGGGGATATACCTTTAAGAGCCGCAAGGTCTCGATAACACGCACCCCGACGCACGTTTCAGAAGCAAGTTCATTTTTATATCTTTTTATCACATATTCTCTGTCTGAATGTTTTTTGGCTTTGCCATGTTTTAGAATTTTAATTAGTCTTCTCCTTTGAGTTGTTTCTACTCTCTTTACAGTACACTACGGTGATTTTATGGTAATCGATTATATGTATAGATTTGAATCATTTATAAATATATAATTCCATAGGGTGTTACTGTTGTGTTTATGGAAAAACATTGTAACATTTTATGAAAATTCACATTGACAATTTGTACATCCCGAAAACTCTGTTATTGATGAAATGTATTTAAAGTGAATCTGTCACCAGGTTTTTGCTACCTCATCTAAGAGCCATACAAGGTAGGAAAAGAGTCCCTGCTTCCAGTGATGCGTCACTTAGTTTACTAGGTGCAGCAGTTCGGACACAGAGTTTTTAGATCCAGCATGAAGCAAAGCTCAGAAGCTAACCCCACCAACAGCAGGCTCTGTGTACATTGTCTATTGACAGTGAGCTGCTTATCACAGGAGGGGGTGTGGTCAGACAACTTGACACAAAGCAGCTAGTCCCAGCAATGATAATGTCCTAGTGATAAAACCTTCATTGTAAGTAAACAGCACACAGCCTGAGTGACACATTGTTGAATTCAGTGTTTTAACCCCTATCTCATGCTATCCTCAAACTGCGTACAAAAAACTGCTGATAGATTCCCTTTAAAAGATATGGACAACTTTGGGCACTATTTTCTTTTACTTTAAGACATTCATTTTTTGTCTAGAAAAAAATCACAGTTTCATTTAAGATGTAAGACTGTTTGGTTTCTACAGCTTCTATATGTATCGCAATACACAGGAAACTGCACAATAGGTTAAAGTGTTGTCCACTCATTAAAAAAACCAAAAACATTACAAGTGGGCCTAGGGTGATCAGAAAAATAAATTTACCAAACTGTTGCTGTTCTTCCATACTTCACACTGTGTCCCCCTGGTCTCCTGCAGGAGTCATCACGTGACTGCTGTATCCAATCAGCAGCCCCGAGCACCGGTAACCTTTCCATTCCATCCAAGCCAGAAAAAAACAAATTTGGCTGTGGGAGTCACGTGGCAGACCCGCCGGAATGTGAAGCCAGGAAATTGGCGCAGGATACAGTGCCGATTTTGGAGGAATTGCACCACCCAGTAGTTGTTTGTTTTGTTTTTTCAATTTTTCTATCACTATGAACCAAGTTATAATATATTTTAAGTCCTTTGTGATATATGATGTATATTTACATCTTATGTCGTGTCCCAGTCTTTGATGCAGTCTTACACACTGAGCCCACATCTTTTTCAGCACATGATGGCTGATTTAATGAACCATCATGTGCCTCTAAGAGATGTGGGTGTTAACCTGTTAGATCCCACTGTCAATCTCTGACAGCAGCATTTAATAGGCACCAATAGGAGCATACACCATTCCACGTTTCCATCGGTGCATCCGTGACGTGATCGCAGAGCGCCTATAGGATGTCATGACAGCCAATGGTCTGTTGATGGCCCTCCTTGTCTGTCATTATGATACTCTTGTGAAATCTGTCACATGAAAAAAACTGATGTAACATGTACTGTGAACATGGACAATCCCCCTGAGGAAGGTATAACTACCGAAACGTGCGTCGGGGAGGGCGCACGGACCCCGGATACATCTCACCCGCTCTTGCCACTAAAAAGGTAATGGACTTTGGTGACTGTTTTTTAAGACCCGGTTTCTTGGGTCGTTGCTTATAGATGCAAGATGATACTTTTTAGCAGTTGCAGCAAGGTGGCTTTAACTAGAGGCACTTCTATCCTCTGTTGATTATTTCTACATGGATGGGTTTGTGTTTCCTGGCTCCGTGTGCCCTTGGTATGCTTTTTGTGGTGTCTATGCTCTCCTGCAGCACCTAACGTCACCTGTATTGTATTAATGTGATGTATATTTATTTATTTTTCTACAATTGTTGTTAAATAATAAAATTCAAACTTTTTATACATCGTTGTTTGGGCGTATGGTCGTTTTTTTTGGGTCCTTGAGACCCATAATCTCCCTTTGTGAACATGGACATGTATAGAGGGCCATACTGTAAGCACCAAAAACTGCAAACTACTCGGCTGGTCTTCAGCACTCTCATTAGAATAAATGGAACAACAGCGCACATGATCAACCACCTCTTCAATCAGAGTCCCAGTTCTCGGGATCAATAGGGACCATGGCAGTCAGGTCTCCGGTGATCAGAAAGTTATCCTTATAGATAAGGGATAACTTTCAAATACCCCTTTAACTGAGAGCAAATCAGCTGAGATGATCATTCAAGACAAAAGAGAGAGGAGTTACAGACTAACGGATTCACTTTTACCTCATTTGCAGTCTATGTATTGTGATACACAGAGGCTGTAGAAGACAAACACTGTAATATTTTTAACAAAACCTTGATTTTAAGCCAAAAAGAAATGAAAGGGAAAAAATGCCCTCCAGAGGCATGTTTCTATGTATTTAAGCTATTTTATATGTTCACAAGTGACATTATTTAAGATATTTAAGTTTTGGATGATACGTTTCTCTTGTATGTACATTGTGAAATGATCTGCCTTCTCTTGTACATTGGCATGTGGTTTCCCGATTCACCACTTTAAAGTCCTTTCAATCATTTTACACTTTTCTATGTTGACACCAGCCTCTTTGCAGGTCAACCTCTTCTTTTAGCCTTCATTAGCATTTCTACTTTCCCATTGCCCTGTGAGACTAAATCTCAGTAGACTTTCATTGGCTGATGTATGGTAATTTTATCTATTACAGATGGTCTGACAGATTGTGTGGATCCTGATTGCTGCCAACAAGGCAATTGCTTTTCCAGTCCTCTCTGTCAAGGTTCACCTGACCCATTAGACCTCATCCAGCAAAGCCAACCACCCTTCTCCCAGCATCCTCCAAGACTTTTCTATGACCGCATTAGATTCCTTATAGGCAAAGACAGCACTCATAAAATTCCTGGAGAAATGAGCCTTGACAGCAGGTTAGTATGGGATTTAATTCACATGACATCATCAGAACTTAATGAACTCGTAAAACCCGACAAGCAGGTTATCTCTGACTTACCAACCCAAACATATCATTTCAATGAACTCCGTTATACTTTCTTCTTTATTACATCAATTTCCTACAATTGTTTAATAATATATCTAACACCATAAATTAATCGAATCATAGTATTAAAATTAGATATGTGCACAGAATTATTATTAAGATTTGCAATGTGAGTCTTGTAACACCTGGTTATTCACAGCACTATTTCACAGCTCTATAGAGAGAATTTAGACTGCAAAAATTGTGAAAATTTAAGTAAATGTCAATGGATTCAATTCAGAGCAGCCAAACCACCAGGCAACAAAAGTTGAGTTGAATGGCAGCCGGTTACGCAGGTCTCTCTACTCAAGTCTTTGATACTGATGAAGACAGACAAAATTTGTGTTGCCGATCTTGGGTGTCTTTGGTGGCTTAGACTTTATTGGAGCGGGTGGGTGCATGCGAGACCTGTGGCACCAGTCAACTCTTCGAGTCCAATGGATGTTTCTCACTCATCAAATGCCACTCTGTGCAAGCTCGGAAGGTCCCCCCCACAAGGTCCAAAGCAGCATCAAAATCCCAAAAAATCTGAGGCACCAGAAAATTCTCATGAAGATAAAATATAACTTTTAATCTGCCTTTAAAAGCCTATAGCAGTGGTTACAATCGAGGTCGATGGAAAAAAATTGACTTTTGGCCATAATAGGCCTTATTTGAGACAAAATTAGAAGTTTTTGAAACTTGATTTTTTGAAACTTGTAATTTTAGCTTGAAAAAGGACTATGATGGCTGAAACCGCTTTTTTTCATCTACCTCAATTGTAACCACTGCCATATGCTTTTAAAGACAGAATAAAGGTTATATTTTATCCCTTTGAGAAGTTTCTGGTGCCTCAGATTTTTGGGATTTTGACCACTCAACTCTTCCTATAACCATGGAAATTGGGGAACACCAATGCCCGGTTCAATGACTGCCACGATGATGGGACACGTATAAATCTGATGGTAGGTAGGTAGGTGATAACTTCTTGCTGGAATACACCTTTAAATCCAATTTTTGCTGACATTATTACACATTTTGCTTTCTATTCTGTGCAGTCATGTGCACATAAGTTGCAATATGTTTTATTTATCAGCAATGGCCAATCCCCCCACACAACGCACGGCAATGTACAGAGTAAATACTGAAGCAAATGATACTTCTATTACATTTACAATTATAATTCATATCAATGCGCTCGGCACTGTCCTGTTTAGTGTTCATGTCTTACGCTGGAAGACAGTGCATAAATAATACCGTACACATACAGAATAAAACAGCAGTACTATTCAGCATAGAGTTTAATCTTTAACTGGAAAGGTGATCCAGTATATAAACTGTAATATAGCGCACAGCATCAGAATAGTCTATTTTACATAATCGCCAGAGGAAGAAATCAATGGCGAGAAGAAATGTTGCTTATGCAATGCAAATAAATACATTTAAAGCGCAGTAGATAGCAATTTGCTTTAATGCAGATGCACATAGAATAAGATATCTTACACATCTAAGGAAGGTTGTAATTCGGCATAGAATGTAAAATATGAGATCCAAGGCAGGTCTGTGTTCACAAGGCATGAATGATGGCAAATAAAATAAATGCATCAAGGAGCACCAAGATAATGCAAAGAATAATGATGGCGGTGATGGATTTATCACAAGAACTTGGGCTTTGCATTATAGGTGGAATATTAAACAGTGCATGGAAACAGGGAGCAAAACAGATGAGCCAGGGCATAAAATAATGCATGGATTATGTATAGTGTTGAGCACTCCGATGCTGCAAGTATCGGGTATCGGCCGATACTTGCTGTATCGGAATTCCGATACCGGGATTCCGATACTCTTGTGGTATCGGGTATCGGGTATCGGAACAACATTAATGTTAAAATGTGTAAAATAGAGAATTAAAATAAAAAATATCGCTATACTCACCTGTCCGACGCAGCCGGGACCTCAGCGCAGGAACCGGCAGCGTTGTTTGTTTAAAATTCCCGCTTTTACATGGTTACGCGAAGTCCCGGCTTGTGATTGGTCAGGGCGGCCATGTTGCCGGGCCGTGGACCAATCACAGCAAGCCGTGACGAAAATACGTCACGGCTTGCTGTGATTGGTCCGCGTCCCGGCAACATGGCCGCCATTAACCAATCACAAGCCGTGACGTCACGGGAGGCTGGAAACGCGCTCATTTTAAAAAGGGCGCGTGTCCAGCCTCCCGTGACGTCACGGCTTGTGATTGGTTGCGTCGCGGTCAACCAATCACAAGCCGGGAGGCTGGACACGCGCCCATTTCAAAATGAGCGCGTCCAGCCTCCCGGCTTGTGATTGGTTGATCGCGGCGCAACCAATCACAAGCCGTGACGTCACGGGAGGCTGGACACGCGCCCATTTCAAAATGAGCGCGTCCAGCCTCCCGGCTTGTGATTGGTTGATCGCGGCGCAACCAATCACAAGCCGTGACGTCACGGGAGGCTGGACACGCGCCCATTTTAAAATGAGCGCGTGTCCAGCCTCCCGTGACGTCCCGGCTTGTGATTGGTCAGGGCGGCCATATTGCCGGGACGCGGACCAATCACAGCAAGCCGTGACGTAATTTCGTCACGGCTTGCTGTGATTGGTCCGCGTCCCGGCAACATGGCCGACCTGACCAATCACAAGCCGGGAATTCACGTAACCAAGTAATAGCGCGATTTTTAAACAAACAACGCTGCCGGTTCCCTCGCTGAAGTCCCGGCTGCGTCGGACAGGTGAGTATAGCGATATTTTTTATTTTAATTCTTTCTTTTACACATTTATATGGTTCCCAGGGCCTGAAGGAGAGTTTCCTCTCCTTCAGACCCTGGGAACCATCAGGGATACCGTCCGATACATGAGTCCCATTGACTTGTATTGGTATCGGGTATCGGTATCGGATTGGATTCCGATACTGTGACGGTATCGGCCGATACTTTCCGATACCGATACTTTCAAGTATCGGACGGTATCGCTCAACACTAATTATGTATACAGGTTCACCGCGTGTTCCTAGGCGCCAAAGGTTATTGTACATAGTCACATCTGTAGACTTCAGACAAGCAGGAAAACAGTGCTTAGAATAAATCTGAGCGTATATACAGTCATTCCTGCAAGAAATTCATAGTTTAGCAGTTTGGAACCCCATCAAGGTTATATTCTAAGTCCAATGGTTAGAAGGTCCTGGAATCAATAAAAAACGAATTTAATATATATGAGAAAACATTACAGTCTAACACATATATGAGAAGATTTCAGCTTCATTGAACTAAGTGTTAAGACGGTTGTTAAATTCAGCTTTGAGACATTCACTGGTGTATAGAGGTGTTATCTTTTCATATCTGACAGATAATGGCAGAATAATTATCTCCTAGAACTCCCACTCTTGGCGCTGCTTTGCTTCTCAATTGTATTGCTGCTGACTGCAATACCAAGGTAATTCATCAGAGACAATGGAAGTGAGGGGTGATCAGAATTTTATGTTAAATGTATGTGCATTTACCTATCTTCCTTGACTTGTTATGCAGGAATTGATCTTGTCTTTTAGTTTTTCAATGCTTTTTGTAATTATGTTTATTAAGTATAAGTCATTCTACATTCAGTACATAAATCTCTATTTTGAAATATAAGTCAGGGTCTGAACATGAAGTAGGTAAGGAGGCAATTACCTAAGGAGCCAATTGGGGGAATGCACTTTATGGATTTAAAGAGAAAAAAAGTTATTTTTTTCTTTTTAACAGTCAATGTTTTTAAATATAGATACCAGTTACCAGGATTCTTCTGGAAAAGAAGGTCTCCTGAACTACCAGAAAAACAATCACATCTCTGATGCTGCTAAAGTATCATGAAACTTCTTGGAAATCAATGCTCTCATTAGTTTTGTGCACTTGATATAGTGATGTTCCATCATCAGATACAGTCTTAGCATTAATCCTGATGTCACGGGATCACCTGGCGAGGTAAAGCCATAGTTCAGGGGAAAGGAGCTTGGACGAGAGTGGATGATGCAGCTGGACTTGCATGTAGATTAGCAAGGACCAGTGCAGTAGACTATGCAGAACAGTTGATGAGCAAGTGGAGCTGGAAGCATTAGATGCAGCTGAGACAGCTACATGGACTGAACATGGACAGGAGACAAGTATAGGCAAATAGGTATCTTGTTTTCAAACGTACAGTTGCAGTTGCACACAAGAACAATATAAATGTATAGAAAAACTGGTAACTTGCTTGCCAAGATGTGGTTACATCCAGGAATAGCATAGATGTGTAAGCAAACTAGTAACTTGCTTGCAGAGAATGTGGCTACCCAAAGGATTAGCAGCGATGTATAGGCAAACAAGCACCTTGCATGCAGAGATGCAGTTATACATAGAAATAGCGAATATGGATAGTATCAGTATAGCAGAGATGAACTTGTTAACATAAATTGACATTGAAGATCAGAGGAATTGCTAGACTGAGATAAGAAGTAGTACACGGTTGCTGGATTGCAGACAGACAAAAAAATATAAGACATCTAGATGAACCAAGGTTAAATAGAAGATGAGGCTAATTCAAGAAAAAGTACCTGGTAACAGGATGCTAAACTTCCCGAATACTCAAGCAGTGAGTAGCTGCCAGAGTTGGCATTAAAGGCCTAAGACGATGATATCAGCAGTGCTTGTAGGTCTTCCAATGTAACTCTGCACAGACTAACACCAAAGGAGCAAAACATAGGGGGAAGAAGCAAAACCCAGTCCTGGAGCTGAGACAGGTATATAACACTCACTTTCAGGTGATGTGAAAAAGGAGTGGAGGAGGAGTGAAAGACTTTTGGAGGGACAGGTTCAGAAAATATGCTATTTTGCTGGATTCTATCCATTAAAGAGTGCAATCTTCTTTGTTATTCCATACCTTTTCTTTTTACAGTATACTGACATAAAAAAGTCATACGGAGGCCAGACTGGAAAATCAAATAAACAGGAATTGTAATAATACTCCCCATTATCTTACCTTGTCTGTCCCAATAGTTCTGACAGCATTGTCAGTCTCAGATAATATTCACGAACCAGAAGTTAATAGACTGCCAACTAAACAGTCTGCAGAAAAAGGATGACCAACTACATTTCCTCTGTCTGTCCTATTGTATTGTGTAATTGCTCCTGACAATGAAATATAGAGTAGGAGCCTCAAAGATTGAACTTTAATGTAAACCAACCCAAAGCTGAGATACAATTTATCGTAAAGAAATGTAACATAGGAATTAGTGTTTCAGTGTGTTAGCAGTGGTTATCATTCTGCAAGAAATATGATCAGCTGCAGCATTATTTTACAGCTAGCGCATTTCTCCAATATGAGATCTAACAGAATAGCTTGCTATAGACTGCTCTTTGAATTACCTAGCATCAAAAATCCTCCAGTGCAATTATTTCTGCACAAAATGTAGATTGTAAGAGGTCATGCATCCTGTAAAGTTCTGTATGAGAAGACATAATACCCAGGGTGTATTTAATGTGAACGTAATAGTAAAATGATGTTGGTTCCAGTCCTCAGGGAAATCTAACCAGATCTTCTCTACAGGATGGAATTCTGCCTGTAAGGGCGAATTATAGGATGTAATCAGATAAGATTTGTAAGGTAACAGAATGCAGATTTTGTTAGATTAGACAATTTCTGTCTGTGGGGCGTCTGTCGGAAAGCCTTCAAGCATATCATAGAATTTCTCCGATTTCCTTTACCGGACTTCATGTTCCATTGTAATTGCTTGAATGAGTATTACACATGAATATGTTGGGCAGCACGGTGGCTCAGTGGTTAGCAGCGCTGGGGTCCTGGGTTCAAATCCCACCAAAGACAAAATCTGCAAGGAGTTTGCATCTTCTCCCCAAGTGTTTGTGTGGGTTTCCTCAATACTCCAAAGACATACTGATAGATTGGGAGTCCCATTGGGGACAGCGATGACAATGTCTCTAAAGTGCTGTGGAACGTTAGCACTATATAAGCAAAGCATAATAATAAATACCGTATTTTCCGGCGTATAAGACGACTGGGCGTATAAGACGACCCCCCAACTTTACCAGTTAAAAAATAAAATCTTCTTAAAAGTTGGGGGTCTTCTTATACACCGTATGTCGTCTTATAGGGCCGGTGAATATGTGCCTTTTGGGGGGGGGGGGGGAGTGATCCTGATGAGGACGAGGGGGCGTCTCACAGGAAAGTGAGTATCCCCCATTACCTTATCATAGCGATGCAGCGTGGGGTCTCTGTGCTGGGAGCGGTGGCTGCTGTGCTGTGCTGTGCTGTGGCGGCTCCTCTTCTGCAGTGTGGGGCCTCTGGTGCTGTGGGGCGGTGGCGGCGGCGTATCTTCATGCAGTCGGGGCTCCTCCGGCATCTCAAAGACTGGAAGCCCCGCCGGCAACTCCATCGGTACAATGCGGTCAGGTGGCCTCCGGGAAAATGGCCGCTGCTCAGATTCAGATCTCGTCCCGAGATCTCGGGAGACGAGATCTGAATCTGAGCAGCGGCCATTTTCCCGGAGGCAGCTCAATAGGTGCGATGCGGTGGCCCGGCCGCTGGGGGCTGCGCATGCTCAGATTCAGATCTCGTCCCGAAATCTCGGGACACGAGATCTGAATCTAAGCAGCGGCCATTTTCCCGGAGGCCAGCGCATTGTACCGATGGAGTTGCCGGCGGGGCTTCCAGGCTGAGATGCCGGAGGAGCCCTGACTGCATGAAGATACACCGCCGCCACCACCGCCCCACAGCACCAGAGGCCCCACACTGCAGAAGAGGAGCCGCCACAGCACAGCAGCCACCGCTCCCAGCACAGAGACCCCACGCTGCAGCGCTATGATAAGGTAATGGGGGATACTCACTTTCCTGTGAGACGCCCCCTCGTCATCAGGACCACTCCCCCCCCCACCCACCATATACACCGGCGTACAAGGCGATTCCCGGCGTACAAGACGACCCCCGACTTTTAAGAAGATTTTCAGGGGTTAAAAAGTCGTCTTGTACGCCGGAAAATACGGTATGTTAAATAAACACATGCATATTTTTTTACCTTGTTTTTTACAGCTTACCCAAAAGTCCTTTATCTGGTCTTTTGTAATCAAACACCTTTAATTAAGTTAGCCATGATGATTTTTTTTCTACTGAGGCACTGAAAAAGGGAATAGGTGAAAAACTATTTCCTATAACATAAGCAATTTTCCCTTCAAACATCAAATCCTGTGGGCCTTGTCTTATGGTTGAGGACTAAACCTTCTCCTGCTTGATCACTGCGATAAATTTACAGTAGCCGTGGGGTTGAAACAGGACCTTTCATTTTCCTCTTTTTACCTTGTTCCTCCCCTAATATATATTTCCTTAACCCCCATTCCTAATTTTTACTTTCTCTCCCTCCTTACCCATGTGTATACACCTTTAAAAAACCCAATAAAAATGATTGAAAACAAAACCGGACCGATCAGCATTAATTTATGTTGCTTGGTCATTATCAATTTAATCCAAAAGATTTTTACCTGCAGTTATTTTCTGAAGGCCCGCCACAATCTAGATGAAACCCATCATTTTTTGTGGGTTAGGAAGTAGTGGATGATGAGTCAAACAGACCGCAGACAAACTTGGCGAATATATCAATTAGATGAACTGTCATGCAGACTGAAAGTCTGTAACCTGGGCTTTAAATAACAAATATCAAATTCAAGACCCCCCTTATTTTTCCATTGACTGGAACAGAAATAGTTCATATATCATCTGCTTAAAAGGAATCCGTCAACTGTTTTTTGCTATATAATTTGACAGTTGCAAAATGTAGAGATAGAGATCCTGATTCCAATGATGTGTCACTTAGTTAACTGGGTGCAGCAGTTATAATAGAAGCACAATTTTCTTCTGCAGATCCAGCAGAGCTCAGTTGTTGAGCTGTGTTTAATCCCCCACACTGCAGCTTCCAGTGTACATTGTATAGTGACACAGAGCTGCTAATCAGTGCTGGGGTGAGGTTGGACTAGGAGGCACAAGGCCAGTCGTCTTCTAGCGATAATCTCCTGCTGATAAAAACACTTATTGTATTGAAAGAGCCCAGTAAGTGACAAATCCCTGTAATCCGGGTCTCTGCTCCTTCATTATGGTGCTCTCAGATTACATAGCAAAAACCTGGTGACAGTGGCGAACATACTAGTGGGGCAGCCGTACAGGGGCACATGAGGTAAGATGGATGACTTGTGCATTATATGTTGTATTACTGCAAAGGGCCCTTACACTGTTTTTGCACAAGGGCCCAGACCCTCTTCTGTCTGTGCCTAACACTTCTGCTCAATATCTATAGAATTGATCGAATTTGGCAATAATTTGGCAATAATTCCCCTTCTTTCTTTTAGTCGCTCCTGTGTAGTTCGAGGTCAAGTACTAGCCGTGGACGGGACACCATTGGTAGGTGTCAATGTCAGTTTTGTGCATCACAACGACTATGGATATACAATCAGTCGTCAAGATGGAAGGTACAATTGTTCTTAGCCATTTTTCAATTAATACTGAACATCTTAAAATAACATCTTAAAATTATATACATTTTATACTACTTGTCAACAGTTTTGCTCTCTCCAAAGTAATAAATCTGGAAGTACAGAACCACTTATGAAAGGCAGAGGAAAGTTTTGCAAGTCGACCTCATTCATCAAGTTCATTTTAGGATCTGTGTAAAAAGTTGACCCACAAAAACTTCACTAATAGCCTGCTGCAACACAAATTAATTTAGTTGCATTATTTGCCTAAAATAGCATTATTTCAAAGTCCAGACTATATACTTTTTAATTTTACTTATCAAACACTTATCATTTATCTCAGGTTACATCTGTCCCTCAATCAGAAGCAGACATTAGAGTAATGATATCTTTTTTGTGTGTGTCATTTCGGTAAATTTGTAGATATTTATTACACTTGTTTAAACATACATGGTGACTATTTCTTCAAAATAAAAATGGGGTTCCCCTTTCTAGAATATTGGCATTTTATTTTTTTTCTCACATTTATTGTAGTCATATGGAATAGGGTTTATACACACTTCTCAAAAAAATAAAGGGAACACTCAAATAACACATCCTAGATATCACTGAATGAAATATTCCAGTTGCAAATCTTTATTCATTCCATAGTGGAATGCGTTGAGAACAATAAAACATAAAAATGATCAATGTAAATCAAAATTAATATCCCATGCAGGTCTAGATTTGAAATGATACTCAAAAACAAAGTGGAAAATCAAATTACAGGCTGATCCAACTTCAGTGGAAATGCCTCAAGACAATGGAATGATGCTCAGTAGTGTGTGGCCTCCATGTTCCTGCATGACCTACCTACAACACCTGGGCATATTCCTGATGAGGCGGTGGATGGTCTCCTGAGGGATCTCTTCCCAGACCTGGACTAAAGCATCCGCCAACTCCTGGACAGTCTGTGGTGCAACGTGACGTTGGTGGATGGTACAAGAAATGATGTCCCAGATGTGTTCAATTGGATTCAGGTCTGGGGAATGGGCGGGCCAGTCCATAGCTTCAATGCCTTCATCTTGCAGGAACTGCTGACACACTCCAGCCACATTAGGTCTGACATTGTCCTGCATTAGGAGGAACCCAGGGCCAACTGCACCAGTATATGGTCTCACAAGGGGTATGAGGATCTCATCTCAGTACCTAATGGCAGTCAGGCTACCTCTGGCAAGCACATGGAGGGCTGTACAGCCCTCCAAAGAAATGCCACCCCACACCATTACTGACCCACTGCCAAACCGGTCATGCTGAAGGATGTTGCAGGCAGCAGATCGCTCTGCACGGCGTCTCCAGAATCTGTCACGTCTGTCACATGTGCTCAGTGTGAATCTGCTTTCATCTGTGAAGAGCACAGGGCACCAGTAGCGAATTTGCCAATCCTGGTGTTCTGTGGCAAATGCCAAGCGTTCTGCACGGTTTTGGGCTGTGAGCACAACCCCATCTGTGGACGTCGGGCACTCAGACCATCCTCATGGAGTTGGTTTCTAACCGTTTGTGTAGATACATGCACATTTGTGGCCTACTGGTGCTCATTTTGCAGGGCTCTGGCAGTGCTCCTCCTGTTCCTCCTTGCACAAAGGATGAGGTAGCAGTCCTGCTGCTGGGTTGTTACCCTCCTACGGCCCCCTTCACATCTCCTAGTGTACTTGCCTGTCTCCTGGTACCACCTCCAGCCTCTGGACACTACGCTGACAAACACAGCAAACCTTGCCACAGCTCGCATTGATGTGCCATCCTGGATGAGCTGCGCTACCTGAGCCACTTGTGTGGGTTGTAGAGTCCGTCTCATGCTACCATGAGTGTAAAAGCACAACCAACATTCAAAAGTGACCAAAACATCAGCCAGAAAGCATTGGTACTGAGATGTGGTCTGTGGTCCCCACCTGCTGAACTACTCCTTTATTGAGTGGCTTGATAGTTGCCAATTTCCATCTGTTGTGTATTCCATTTGCACAACAGCATGTGAAATTGATTGTCAAACAGTGTTGCTTCCTAAGTGGACAGTTTGATTTCACAGAAGTTTGATTTACTTGGAGTTATATTCTGTTGTCTAAGTGTTCCCTTTATTTTTTGAGCAGTGTATATGAAAGCACTTTATGTATTTAGAAGAGACAGCAATTGATATGTACCTTAAAAGGATGTTCTAGTACCTAAAATGTCCTTTCTAAATATTTGTCTTTATATCCTAACAGCTTTTGTAATTAGCTTTATTATACAATACCCTACACTTCTCCCTATCCTGTTAATCCGTAAATGTGTTTTGTCTACTTCACTTCCTGTGACCTTTCATTTCAGGGGAATCTCAAACAAGACATCACAGTAGGCTGGGGCTGCACTCACTTTTGTGTAGCATCTACCACCTCTCCTGAAACAGGATGTCAACAGCAGCGCTGCGGTCACTTACTACAGTATCTTGCATCTGCACCATCTGAAGATGTCATGGATTCAGGGTGATGGATGCTATTGGAGAGGTGAGCGCAGCACTGGCACTTTGTTGTTATCTCCACGACTGCATCTTCTGTGAAATAAGATGTCATCAGGGGGTGGAGATAGCAGCAGTGAATGACACCAGTGCCAACCCACAGCTTCTAACACTGCCCTAAAACAAATGATCATCAGGGAACAGCACTGGTGACACTCACTGCTTCAATCACTGCCCCATGACCATGTTTTAATCACAATTACAAGATGCAGTGAAGATAGAAGCAGAGTGCCGGCGCTGTGCTCACTGCTCATGTCTCCCACAGCTTCTATCACCCAGCATCAAGAACATCTTCAGAGGGCAGCTATGCCAGAAACTGTAGTAAGTGCAGTATTGCCTCCTGATAACATCCTGTTCCAGTAGGGGCAATTGACACCATGGGGAGTGAGTACAGCCCCAGCCTCCTGTGACATCATGCTTGTGACTCCTCTCAATTGAAATGTCACAGGAAGTGAAGTAAAAAACCCATTTGGGGATTAGCTAGAGAGGGAGAAGTATAGGGTATGGTATGCTAAATCTAAATACAAAATTGGTTATGGTATATAGATGCATATTATAATAATTATTTTATTATAGTCAAATAAAAACTTATACTTACCATATGTATCAGTGCTGTTCTAGTGATGTCGGCGCGGGTTCTCCAGAGGTTTGTATGAAATTATGTCTTGTGTTCTCTGCAGCCAAAGAGCGGTTGCTAGTGTGCTGCTGTGCTCTCACTTTCTTTTGACATTCGAGGTTCATCCAAATGAAGTGACAACACAGCAACCCAATAGAACCCACCAATTTTATTTATGGCTCACATGGCGTAACAGTCATGATGGAATTGAGACCCGGTTCTGATATTGCTGAAAGTGCCACTACAGAAGATGCGTAAAAAGCATTTTTATTTTACATTAGGGAATTTAGCATTTAGGAAGCTGTTATCTGAATAGTGAACAAAACTTTTAACATGCAGTAGTAACACTTTCAAACGGTTATAATGGACCTCTTACTAAACAGTATAGATCATGTCTTGCCTTAGGGTGGATGGTGCCCTTTGCAGTATTTCCTAGTGCCTTCACCCTGAGAGTGTACCATACAGTACCCAAATATTATGATACAGTAATGATAACTTTATTATGTGATTTAATAACACCTGTGCAAAGATGTTGTTTCCCAAATAACACTAACCAATGGCTAAGCTGTCTAGCTTAGACAGCTGCAATATAGCTGCATCCCATTCCTCAAGTGTAGAATTTGGGTTGCAAGTATCAAAACTACTGCCACACCTCTAGGTAGTCTTCTATTCAAATAGCATTATAGATTATGTAGAGGATGTCTGCCTCTACATCATGCTGCTGTCAGATTGCAAAACAATAGCCTGCTCACATATTCTCTTTAATAACCTATGCTAGTAAAAAAGAGTCCTGAAACCTAGGCTTGTGTGTCATGGGCAGGGAAGCCATATTTGTTTAGCATTTTTTGGACTCATATTGTACCGCTAGCCACCTCCATTCTTACATAGAGATTTGATTAACTTCTGGTTCTGGAAGAATAAAGATTATTTTAACATATGCATATTAAAAAAGAACACAAGAAGTGCCTACAGGTCTGACATAGGGATCATCGGTCTCTCTGCGTACCAACCATAAATTCTCTGAGCATGTAATACTATAATAAATCTGGACATCTCAACCCATGCTATCTTGTTTTGTCTCATTATCTTAGCTTTGACCTTGTCACTCTTGGTGGCATATCTATCACTTTACTATTTGAGAGATCGCCCTTCATTGCCGTGAAGAGGACACTGTGGCTTCCTTGGAATAAATTCATAGTGGTTGACAAGGTGGTGATGCAGAGGTCAGAGACAGAGACCCCATTATGTGATATGAGTAGTTTTATCAACCCAAATCCAGTTGTTCTTCCATCACCATTAACGACATATGCTGGATCGTGTTCACAAAGAGGACCCGTGATTCCTGAACTCCAGGTACGTTAATCTCATATATACTTTATAAAGGAATAAATGTAATTTTTTTCATTTGTCAACTACAACTTCTTTCTTTGTAGCTGTGTCCCAAAACCCTTTTATTTGCTTTTATATGTCTCTTATAGTTGCCCTAGTCATCCTTGTTACTAAGCAACAGTCTTGGTGCAACGTTAAGAAAGAATATGACCACAGACCATGACACTCATGACAAAGCTGTGTCCAGGGATGGATTGCTCTCAGTAATGAGGCAGTCTGCAATAGTCCCAATAGCCCGTGCCTATGACCTCCCAGAAGACAACACTGTAACAATTGCTCTATTATTTCTAGTAACCCGTATTTAATATTTTCAAGGTTTTTAAATGTTCTTGAAACAAAAAAATAATAATTTTAATTGAATACCATCTATTCTGCCTTTTACATAATTTTATTTATGCATGCTTTTATGAAAATGGCCAGAGTTACTACAGGAAGAATAATGTATAGGGTTGCCAATCTATTTTTTTTTCATCATTATTTTAGATAGTTTATCCAAAAAAATCAGACAACCAACATTTTTCACAAACACATTAGAAAACCATAAAAAGATATAAAGATGATTGGAGGTATATGACGATATATAAACATAATAACCACATTTACTCTGTCCTGTCATATGATAAGAAAAACTAATTGCAATATGTGACCCCTGCCCTATAGTGTGTCCTCTAATACCCAAAAACATAATGATACTGTGCACAAATAACATTCCCATAAGGGCTCATGTACATGACCATATTTTCAGTCCAAGTGTGATCTAACTAACCATCTGATCACACTCTGACCAATGTTGGACTATGGGGTCGTGCACATGTCTGATTTTTTTTCCTCGGGGCGGTCCAAGGAAAAAATAGCAGTATGCCCGAGTTGGATTCGATTATAATCAGCTATAATAGTTATAATAGCACTTGACCATGCAAATAAATGACATCTGTTGTGAATTCTGCTCTTGGGCTCCCTCCGGTGGTTATAAGTGGTAGCACTGCTGTCTCTGGATCGCAGCATTCATCAGGGGTGTCCACTTTTTTGCAATTCTGACTGGGCTATTTAGTCTTGGTTGACCCTTTAGTCAGTGCCAGTTGTCCATTGTTCCTGGAGGATTCACATCCCTGCCTGGTCTCTCCTGCTTTGCTGTTCATTTTAACAAAGATAAGTTCTGGCCTTGATTTTTGCTGTCCACATGCTGTGGGCCTTATTGTTCAGTTCGTTTCCATGTTTTTGTCTTGTCCAGTTTGGTCTGTATAAGGATTTGTTTAGCCAAGCTGGTATCTCTGGAGATGCAGATATACCCTCCATATCTTTAGTTAGACGTGGAGATTTTGTATTTTCTGTGGTGGATATTTTCTAGTGTTTTAATACTGACCGCATAGTACTCTGTCCTATCCTTTCTATTTAGCTAGAAGTGGCCTCCTTTGCTAAATTCTGATTTCAGTCTGTGTATGTTTTTCCCTCTCCTCTCACAGTCAATATTTATGGGGGGCTGTCTATCCTTTGGGGATTTTCTCTGAGGCAAGATAGTTTTCCCTTTTCTATCTCTAGGGGTAATTAGTCCTCTGGCTGTGTCGAGATGTCTAGGGAGTGAAAGGTACATTCCACGGCTACTTCTAGTTGCGGTGTTAAGTTCAGGGTCTGCGGTCAGTACAGGTACCACCTTCTCCAGAGTACGTCTCATGCTGCTCTTAGGCCACCAGATCATAACAGTACAACTGGCCAACAATGAGTTAACCGCATCTCAGAAGAAGGGAAGGAAAGTGCTGAGCCATTTTTTTTTCTGTAGTCTGTTGTGGTTTTTTTTCCCTCTTTACCTCTGGGTGGCTCAGGAGTTTGGCGCTGGCATGGATGTTCAGGGATTGGCTTCTCATGTGGATCAACTTGCTGCTAGAGTACAGGGTATTTCCGATTATATCGTTCAGACTCCGGTTTTAGAGCCTAGAATTCCAACTCCTGATTTGTTTTTTGGGGACAGGTCCAAATTTTTGAGCTTTAAAAATAACTGTAAACTTTTTTTTGCTCTGAAACCCCGTTCCTCTGGTGATCCCATCCAGCAGGTTAAAATTGTTATATCTCTGCTGCGTGGTGACCCCCAGGATTGGGCATTTGCCCTGGAACCTGGGAATCCAGCTTTGCTTAATGTAGACACCTTTTTCCAGGCGCTTGGGTTATTGTATGATGAACCTAATTCAGTGGATCATGCTGAGAAGACCTTGTTGGCCCTGTGTCAGGGTCAAGAAGTGTCAGAATCATATTGCCAGAAATTTAGAAAATGGTCTGTGCTGACTAAATTGAATGAGGTATCCTTGGCGGCAATTTTCAGAAAGGGTCTGTCTTAATCCGTTAAAGATGTTATGGTGGGGTTCCCCACGCCTGCTGGTCTGAGTGATTCTATGTCTCTGGCCATTCAGATTGATCGGCGCTTGCACGAGCGCAGAGTTGTGCACACTATGGCATTGTCTTCCGAGCGGAGTCCTGAGCCTATGCAGTGTGATAGGATTGTGTCTAGAGCTGAACGACAAGGATTCAGACGTCAGAATAGGTTGTGTTTTTACTGCGGCGATTCTGCTCATGTTATTTCTGATTGCCCTAAGCGTACCAAGAGAATTGCTAGTTCTGTTACCATCAGTACTGTACAACCTAAATTTCTGTTATCTGTGACCCTGATCTGCTCATTATCGTCATTTTCTGTCATGGCATTTGTGGATTCAGGCGCCGCTCTAAACTTAATGGACTTAGATTTTGCCAGACGTTGTGGTTTCCCCTTGCAGCCTTTGCAGAGTCCTATTCCTTTGAGGGGCATTGATGCTACACCGTTGGCTAAAAATAAACCTCAGTTTTGGACACAGCTGACCATGTGCATGGCGCCAGCCCATCAGGAAGATTGTCGTTTTCTGGTGTTGCATAATTTGCATGATGCTATTGTGCTGGGTTTCCCATGGTTACAGGTGCATAATCCGGTATTAGATTGGAAATCTATGTCTGTGACTAGTTGGGGTTGTCAGGGGGTTTATGGTGATGTTCCTTTGATGTCAATTGCCTCCTCCCCCTCTTCTGAAATTCCTGAGTTTTTGTCAGATTTCCAGGATGTATTCAATGAGCCCAAGTCCAGTTCCCTTCCACCGCATAGGGACTGTGATTGTGCTATTGACTTGATTCCAGGCTGTAAGTTCCCTAAGGGCCGACTTTTCAACCTGTCTGTGCCAGAACATACCGCCATGCGGAGCTATGTAAAGGAGTCTTTGGAGAATGGGCATATTCGGCCATCTTCTTCACCATTGGGAGCAGGTTTTTTTTTTGTTGCCAAGAAGGACGGCTCCTTGAGACCCTGTATTGATTATCGCCTCTTGAATAAGATCACGGTCAAATTCCAATACCCTTTGCCTTTGCTTTCTGATCTGTTTGCTAGGATTAAGGGGGCTAGTTGGTTTACTAAGATTGACCTTCGAGGGGCATATAATCTTGTTCGTATTAAGCAGGGTGACGAATGGAAAACTGCGTTTAATACGCCCAAAGGCCATTTTGAATACCTTGTGATGCCATTCGGACTCTCTAATGCTCCATCTGTGTTTCAGTCCTTCATGCATGATATATTTCGGAATTATCTTGATAAATTCATAATTGTATATTTGGATGATATTTTGATTTTTTCAGATGATTGGGAGTCTCATGTCAAACAAGTCAGGATGGTATTTCAGATCTTTCGTGATAATGCCTTGTTTGTGAAGGGGTCTAAGTGCCTCTTTGGAGTACAGAAGATTTCTTTTTTGGGCTTCATTTTTTCTCCCTCATCTATAGAAATGGATCCGGTTAAGGTTCAGGCCATTCATGATTGGATCCAGCCCACATCCGTGAAGAGCCTTCAGAAATTTTTGGGCTTTGCTAATTTTTATCGCCGTTTCATTGCCAACTTCTCCAGTGCTCCAGTGTGGTTAAACCCCTGACCGATTTGACGAAGAAAGGCGCTGATGTGACGAATTGGTCCTCTGCGGCTGTTTCTGCCTTTCAGGAGCTTAAATGCCGATTTACTTCTGCCCCTGTGTTGCGTCAGCCGGATGTTTCTCTTCCTTTTCAGGTTGAGGTTGACGCTTCTGAGATTGGGGCAGGGGCCGTTTTGTCTCAGAGGAATTCTGATGGTTCCTTGATGAAACCGTGTGCCTTCTTTTCTCGAAAATTTTCGCCTGCGGAACGCAATTATGATGTCGGCAATCGTGAGTTGTTGGCTATGAAGTGGGCATTGGAGGAGTGGCGACATTGGCTTGAGGGGGCCAAGCACCGTATTGTGGTCTTGACCGATCATAAGAATCTGATTTACCTCGAGTCTGCCAAACAGCTGAATCCTAGACAGGCCCGATGGTCCCTGTTTTTCTCCCATTTTGATTTTGTGGTCTCGTATCTTCCGGGTTCTAAGAATGTTAAGGCTGATGCCCTCTCTAGGAGCTTTTTGCCTGATTCTCCTGGGGTCCTTGAGCCGGTCGTCATTATGAAGGAAGGGGTGATTCTTTCTGCCATCTCCCCTGATTTACAACGGGTTCTTCAGGAATTTCAGGCTGATAAACCTGATCGCTGTCCAGTGGGGAAACTGTTTGTTCCTGACAGATGGACTAGTAAAGTGATTTCTGAGGTTCATTGTTCTGTGTTGGCTGGTCATCCTGGGATTTTTGGTACCAGAGATTTGGTTGGTAGGTCCTTTTGGTGGCCTTCTTTGTCATGGGATGTGCGTTCTTTTGTGCAGTCCTGTTGGACTTGTGCGCGGGCCAAGCCTTGCTGTTCCCGTGCTAGTGGGTTGCTTTTGCCTTTGCCAGTCCCTGAGAGGCCTTGGACGCATATTTCTATGGATTTTATTTCGGATCTTCCGGTTTCCCAGAGGATGTCGCTTATCTGGGTGGTTTTTCAGCATGTGGTTCGTTTGCATGGCATTCCGGAGAATATTGTGTCCGATAGAGGTTCCCAGTTTGTTTCTAGGTTTTGGCGGGCCTTTTGTGCTAGGCTGGGCATTGATTTGTCTTTTTCTTCCGCATTTCATCCTCAGACAAATGGCCAAACCGAGCGAACTAATCAGACTTTGGAAACTTATTTGAGATGCTTTGTGTCTGCTGATCAGGATGATTGGGTGGCTTTCTTGCCATTGGCCGAGTTTGCCCTTAATAATCGGGCTAGTTCTGCTACCTTGGTTTCACCCTTCTTTTGTAACTCTGGTTTTCATCCTCGTTTTTCTTCAGGGCAGGCCTTCTGATTGAGCCTTCTGATTGTCCTGGGGTGGACTCTGTGGTTTACAGGTTGCAGCAAATTTGGGCTCATGTTGTTGACAATTTGGTGTTGTCTCAGTAGGGGGCTCAGCGTTTTGCTAACCGTCGTCGGTGTTTTGGTTTCCGGCTTCGGGTTGGGGATTTGGTCTGGTTGTCTTCCCATCATGTTCCTATGAAGGTTTCTTCCCCTAAGTTTAAGCCTCGGTTTATTGGCCCTTATAGGATTTCTGAGATTATCAATCCAGTGTCTTTTCGTTTGGCCCTTCCAGCCTCTTTTTCCATCCATAATGTTTTTCATAGATCTTTGTTGTGGAAATACGTGGTGCCCATTGTTCCCTCTGTTGATCCTCCTGCCCCGGTGTTGATTGATGGGGAGTTGGAGTATGTGGTTGAGAAGATTTTGGATTCTCGTTTTTCGAGGCGGAAGCTTCAGTATCTTGTCAAATGGAAGGGTTATGGCCAGGAGGATAATTCTTGGGTTGTTGCCTCCGATGTTCATGCTGAGGATTTGGTTCGTGCCTTTCATTTGGCTCGTCTGGATCGGCCTGGGGGCTCTGGTGAGGGTTCGGTGACCCCTCCTCAAGGGGGGGTACTGTTGTGAATTCTGCTCTTGGGCTCCCTCCGGTGGTTATAAGTGGTAGCGCTGCAGTCTCTGGATCGCAGCATTCATCAGGTGTGTCCACTTTTTTGCAATTCTGACTGGGCTATTTAGTCTTGCTTGACCCTTTAGTCAGTGCCAGTTGTCCATTGTTCCTGGAGGATTCACATACCTGCCTGGTCTCTCCTGCTTTGCTGTTCATTTCAACAAAGATAAGTTCTGGCCTTGATTTTTGCTGTCCACATGCTGTGGGCCTTATTGTTCAGTTCTTTCCATGTTTTTGTCTTGTCCAGCTTGGTCTGTATAAGGATTTGTTTAGCCAAGCTGGTATCTCTGGAGATGCAGATATACCCTCCATATCTTTAGTTAGATGTGGAGATTTTGTATTTTCTGTGGTGGATATTTTCTAGCGTTTTAATACTGACCGCATAGTACTCTGTCCTATCCTTTCTATTTAGCTAGAAGTGGCCTCCTTTGCTAAATTCTGATTTCAGTCTGTGTATGTTTTTTCCCTCTCCTCTCACAGTCAATATTTGTGGGGGGCTGTCTATCCTTTGGGGATTTTCTCTGAGGCAAGATAGTTTTCCCTTTTCTATCTCTAGGGGTAATTAGTCCTCCGGCTGTGTCGAGATGTCTAGGGAGTGAAAGGTACATTCCACGGCTACTTCTAGTTGCGGTGTTAAGTTCAGGGTCTGCGGTCAATACAGGTACCACCTTCTCCAGAGTACGTCTCATGCTGCTCTTAGGCCACCAGATCATAACAGACATCTGCGAGCAAGTCTGATTTTCACAGATTGACAGAATGGAGAAGATGGTGAATTTTGTTTTTACCATCTTCTCATTCGAGAAAATCGGAGCACACTCTGAACCCACTCTGATCAACCTCCAATCCGAGTATGATTTGCATAACGGCACGATCCTCTTGGATGAGAGAAAATACTGTGATGTGACCCTAGCCTTAGGTGGTCTAATCACACCCAGAGACAGTTTTCTAAGTAACACTAATCAATGACTATGCTTGACAGTATATCTGTATCATGCACCTCCAAGTGTTGGTGCAGGTTGCACGTTTCAAAACCACTGGCACTCCACGGTCGCACAGCTCTCTGAAGACAATCCTGAGCACACTTTTGCAATGATTGATTTTTGTTGGCTTAATGAAATCCCTGGAATGAAAATTGCTAGGAACTGGGATTGTATTTAGGTTTTGTATTCTTAAAGTGAAATATTATTCCGATATTTTTAATTTTAGAAAAGTTGGTGAATCTCAGTGTTTGCACATCTTTTTTTTATTTTTTATAGGCTACCATTAATATATCTATTAAATTTCTAATGTATTTCACTGAATCTGGATCTCAATTAGAAAATACCAGGAAAATGCCTACTTGTAATGGCATAAATTTGCACATAATTTGCATAATGCTACAGTATAAGACTGACCAGCCCTTCATCTGGGAAATTGTTATATTTGTTTTCAGGATTTTGATGTACAATAACAAATTGTATTGTGGTACCATATTAGCCAGAAAAATTGAGGTGAATACTTTTCTGCCCAATGATGACAAAAGTATTCTAGGAGTGATACCTTTATTAGCCAAACTGAAAATAATATGTTTGCAAGCTTTCAGAGCACAGTGGCTCCTTCTTTAGGCAGGATTACAAAATTTGTAATCTTGCCTGAAGAAGGAGCCACTGTGCTCTGAAAGCTTGCAAACATATTATTTTCTGTTTAATTAATAAAGGTATCACTCCTAGAATACTTTTGTCATCATTGGGCAGAAAAGTATTCACCTCGATTTTAGGATTTTATAATAATACCTATAGACGAAGACATGGATATTTAATGCTTCAGTGTATAATTCAGTATATTATTGTGAAGGAACTTATTTAGATCTAGTACCCCATGCTGGAAAATCCCCTTTGGAAGGTGACCCACTGCCTCTCTTCAATATATCTTTTTTATGTAATTTTGTGTTGATAGCAAAATGCTACATTTATATTGTACATGAAAATATAAGCTGTAAAATAAAAAAAAATAGTGTTCTCCCTCAGTAATTCCTACACAGTCTTTTGTTTCTGTGAACTGTGTTGAACGCATTTTGTAGGCATTTTCTTTACATCCTTAGTGCTACAAAATAACTCTCCAACTCTTACAGATGAATCTCTGAGAAAGCCCAATGCAATGCTTGAGTTTGACCCCTAAGATTTACTCCATGCAGGCTTAATATACATCCACTTATTTTGACACACTTATTGCTTCTTCTCTTTTATCATCTCCACAGTCAATAACATAAATCTAGCCCTCTGAATCCAGCCACAAATGCATCTGCATGCTTTTTATCTAGACCAGATGGCAACTTACTGAACACAGCAAATCTAATATTTATTTCTCGTTCCCACCATCTAATTTATTCTGTTATTTTGAAATATAAAAATATATGAACAATATAAATATATAGTGTATGTATATATGAGTGTTTGTGTATATATATATATATATATATATATATATATATATATATATATATATATATATATATATACAGTGCAGACAAAAATTTGGACACACCTTCATCAAAACTATGAATTAACACATGTGGAATTATATATTTAACAAAAAAGTGTGAAACAACTGAAATTATGTCTTATATTCTAAGTTCTTCAAAGTAGCCACCTTTTGCTTTGATGACTGCTTTGCACACTCTTGGCATTCTCTTGATGAGCTTCAAGAGGTAGTCACTGGGAATGGTTTTCACTTCACAGGTGTGCCCTGTCAGGTTTAATAAGTGTGATTTCTTGCCTTATAAATGGTGTTGGGACCATCAGTTGTGTTGTGCAGAAGTCTGGTGGATACACAGCTGATAGTCCTACTAAATAGACTGTTAGAATTGGTATTATAGCAAGAAAAAAGCAGCTAAGTAAAGAAAATGAGTGGCCATCATTACTTAAAGAAATGAAGGTCAGTCAGTCCGAAAAATTGGGAAAACTTTGAAACTGTCCCCAAGTGCAGTGGCAAAAACCATCAAGCGCTACAAAGAAACTGGCTCACATGAGGACCGCCCTAGGAAAGGAAGACCAAGAGTCACCTCTGCTTCTGAGGATAAATTTATCCGAGTCACCAGCCTTAGAAATCGCAGGTTAACAGCAGCTCAGATTAGAGACCAGGTCAATGCCACACAGAGTTCTAGTGGCAGACACATCTCTGCAACAACTGTTAAGAGGAGACTTTGTGCAGCAGGCCTTCATGGTAAAATAGCTGCTAGGAAACCACTGCTAAGGACAGGCAACAAGCAGAAGAGACTTGTTTGGGCTAAAGGACACAAGGAATGGACATTAGACCAGTGGAAATCTGTGCTTTTGTCTGATGACTCCAAATTTGAGATCTTTGGTTCCAACCACCGTGTCTTTGTCCAACGCAGAAAAGGTGAACGGATGGACTCTACATGCCTGGTTCCCACCGTGAAGCATGGAGGAGATGGTGTGGGGGTGCTTTGCTGGTGACACTGTTGGGGATTTATTTAAAATTGAAGGCATACTGAACCAGCATGGCTACCACAGCATCTTGCAGCAGCATGCTATTCCATCTGGTTTGCGTTTAGTTGGACCATCATTTATTTTTCAACAGGACAATGACCCCAAACACACCTCCATGCTGTGTAAGGGCTATTTGACCAAGAAGGAGAGTGATGAGGTGCTACGCCAGATGACCTGTCCTCCACAGTCACCAGACCTGAACCCAATGGAGATGGTTTGGGGTGAACTGGGCCGCAGAGTGAAGGCAAAAGTGCTAAGCATCTCTGGGAACTCCTTCAAGATTGTTTGAAGATCATTCCCGGTGACTACCTCTAGAAGCTCATCAAGAGAATGCCAAGAGTGTGCAAAGCAGTCATCAAAGCAAAAGGTGGCTACTTTGAAGAACCTAGAATATAAGACATAATTTCAGTTGTTTCACACTTTTTCTTTAAGTATATAATTCCACATGTGTTAATTCATGGTTTTGATGCCTTCAGTGTAAATGCACAATTTTCATAGTCATGAAAATACACAAAAATCTTTAAATGAGGTGTGTTCAAACTTTTGGTCTGTACTGTATGTATATATATATATATATATATATATATATATATATATATATATATAGATAGATAGATAGATAGATAGAAAGATATAAATATACACTGCTCAAAAAAATAATGGGAACACTAAAATCCCACATCCTAGATATCACTGAATGAAATATTCCAGTTGTAAATCTTTATTCATTACATAGTGGAATGTGTTGAGAACAATAAAACATAAAAATTATCAACATAAATCACAACTAATATCTGGTGGTCTGGAGTTGGAATTTGCTCAAAATCAAACTGGAAAATGAAGTTACAGGCTGATCCAACTTCAGTGGAAATGCCTCAAGACAAGGAAATGATGCTCAGTAGTGTGTGTGGCCTCCACGTGCCTGTTTGACCTCTCTACAATGCCTGGACATGCTCCTGATGAGGCAGCAGATGGTCTCCTGAGGGATTTCCTCCCAGACCTGGACTAAAGCATCCACCAACTCCTGGACAGTCTGTGGTGCAACATGATGTTGGTGGATGGTGCGAGACATGATGTCCCAGATGTGTTCAATCGGATTCAGGTCTGGGGAATGGGTGGGCCAGTCCATAGCTTCAATGCCTTCATCTTGCAGGAACTGCTGACACACTCCAGCCACATTAGGTCTGGCATTGTCCTGCATTAGGAGGAACCCAGGGCCAACTGCACCAGCGTATGGTCTCACAAGGGATCTGAGGATTTCATCTCAGTACCTAATGGCAGTCAGGCTAACTCTGGCGAGCACATGGAGGGCTGCGCGGCCCTCCAAAGAAATTCCACCCTACACCATTACTGACCCACTGCCAAACCAGTCATGCTGAAGGATGTTGCAGGCAGCAGATTTCTCTCCATGGCATCTCCAGAATCTGTCACATCTGTCACATGTGCTCAGTGTGAACCTGCTTTCATCTGTGAAGAGCACAGTGCTCCAGTGGCGAGTTTGCCAATCCTGGTGTTCTGTGGCAAATGCTAAGCGTCCTGCACAGTTTTGGGCTGTGAGCTCAACCCCATCTGTGGACGTCGGGCACTCAGACCATCCTCATGGAGTTGGTTTCTAACCGTTTGTGCAGACACATGCACATTTGTGGTCTACTGGAGGTCATTTTTCCGGGCTCTGGCAGTGCTCCTCCTGTTCCTCCTTGCATAAAGGCTGAGGTAGCAGTCCTGCTGCTGGGTTGTTACCCTCCTACGGCCCCCTCCAAGTCTCCTGGTGTACTTGCCTGTCTCCTGCTACTGCCTCCAGCCTCTGGACACTACGCTGACAGACACAGCAAACCTTGCCACAGCTCGCATTGATGTGCCATCCTGGATGAGCTGCATTACCTGAGCCACTTGTGTGGGTTGTACAGTCCATCTCATGCTACCACGAATGTGAAAGCACAACCAACATTCAAAAGTGATCAAAACATCAGCCAGAACGCATTGGTACTGAGATGTGGTCTGTGGTCCCCACCTGAACAACCACTCCTTTATTGAGTATGTCTTGAAAATTGCCAATAATTTCCATCCGTTGTCTATTCCCTTTGCACAACAGCATGTGAAATTGATTGTCAAACAGTGTTGCTTCCTAAGTGGACAGTTTGATTTCACAGAAGTTTGATTTACTTGGAGTTATATTCTGCTGTTTAAATGTTCCCTTTATTTTTTTTGAGCAGTGTATATACAGTATACTACTCAAACTCGAAATTGCAAAGCCAAGAAGGAAAAGTCATAAACATGAAGAAATCACAGGATTGATAAACGTTTTATTGACATGCAAGTGATATAGAAATTAAAACTAGATTTTCATACATCTCAATTTATTAAGTGTTGAGTATGAGTGCCACAAACAGAAATACACACTTACAAGCCCTGGCTGCTATCATTAAGGTTAGTAATGGTTGTTTGAGGAATGTTCTGCAATGCTGAATGCAATCCATCAAGATCTGCTGCTGGCAGCTCCCTTTGCAGTTAATGACGAACATGATCCCAGATGTGCTTGACTTGAGGCAAGTCCAGAAACATTGTACGCCATGGTAGCACATTTAGGAAGACTGATCACAGTACAACGAGCAACATGCAGCCTGTCATTTTTGTGTTGAAAAATGTCTCTTAACTTACTTTGGCAAAAAAGAGAAGCTGTGAGGTCAGTTTCTGATGTTGGATTAGAGGGCTTTGCTCTGTTAGTTCATCCAAAGGGTGGTGGATGCAGTCCCGGTCAGGGCTCTGTGTGGTCAACTAAGTTCTTCCACACCAAACTCACCCAGCCATGTTTTTATGGACTTTCCTTTGTGTTCATTGGCAGTCATGCTCAAACAGAAAACGGTCTTTTCCCAAACTGTTCACACAAAGTTGGAAGTATGCAGTTTTCCAAAATATCTTGATATGTTACAATCATTGAGATTTCCCTTCACTGGAATTTTGGGGTTTAAGTCAACCTCTATAAAGAACCCCATAATATTATCTTTCCTGCATCGAGCTTTACAGTTGTCACTATTCAGTCAGACAAGTAATGATCCCCTGGAATTCACCAAACCCAAACTTGTCAATCAGATTGCAAGATATAGTAGCATGATTTGTGACACCACAGAATACGTTTCCATTCCTCCAGATTCCAGTAGCAGCATGCTTAACACCACTCCATCCAATGCTTGGCATTTTGCTTGGTGAGTCATATTTTCCAGAACCAAATAGCTGCATGCAAGCCTTATGTCACCAATGGTGACATAAGGCTTGCATGCAGCTATTTGGTTCTGGAAAATACTGCCATGAAGCACCTGCCGGTGCAGTAAGAATCAGCAGAGCGTTGGTGAATTTTATGCACAATGCATCTCGGCACTCAACAATTTTGCTATGTTACTGTGGTTCCAAAATGCTTCTACTTTTCCATAATAATTGATTGTGGAATATTTAGTAGGGAAGACATTTAATGAATTGACTTGTTGAAATTGTGGAATCATAGTACAGTACTATGCTCAAATTTAGTGACCTCCTTAGAATGACCTACTGTTTCACAAGAAATCCTAAAAGTTAGATCACAATTTATATAATCATAACTTTATCATATAATTAACAACATGTGCCTAAAAATGCACAGGTCCCCATAATGCCATCTAGACAGCTCTGACCTTTTCAAGCATTAACTTTGCAAGACATCTGAAGGGGTCCACTTTTAGCTGGTATCAAGATGTTGGCATGAGATAATTTAAGTACGGCAATTTGCGATGACGGATCTGGCTTGTTTTTCCAGCTCATTCCACAGAGGCTTGACCAGAATTAGATTTGGAGCATTAGGAGGTCAAGTCAACACCTTGGTTTCTTTGTCACATGATCCTTAAACACTGGCAGGACACATTATCCTGCTAAAAGAGGCCACTGCCTTACAGAATACAACGACCATGAAGGGTTGAACTTGGCCTGCAATAATGCTTATTTTGATGTTAAAGTAACATTCATGTTAATTCCAGAACCAAAGCCCTCAACATTACCAAGACCATCACATCGCCACAGATTGCTTATCTTTTATCTTAGTGTTTCCTGGTGACATCTCTTCTTTGGTAACTAATGCGCACATACTGTCCGTATAATATGAAAGAAAATGTAAATTCATCAGAACAAGCCAAATTTTTCAATTGTTCCACGGTCCATTTTTAATGTTCTTGTTATTAACATAGGTGCTTATAGCGGTGGATAGGGATCAGCATGGGCAATGTGATTGGTCTTTTTCTTTGTAGCTCCTTAAACAGCGTGCAGCCTTATATTAACCATCATGAAACCTTTCTTTCATAGCCACTATGAATTTTTTCAACAATTTGTACTACTTTGCAGCTTTTCTGTGAGGCTGGAATAGATGGGTTAGCCTTTCCTCCTCAAGTACATGAATGAGCCTGGAGTGCTCATGAGCCTTTTGTCAACCACCTTCCTTGGGCCACATTTTTTTTCTTCCAACACAACACCTTTAAGAACAAGCTGTTCACTTGCTGTCAAATACATCACATCCCTTGACAGGCACCATTGTGATGGGATAATCCATGTTATTGACTTATCCTGTCAGTGGTTTTAATGTTATACCCGTTCATTACCTATGTATACATACATGTGGAGTGCAGCATAGATCAAAAATATGAGTCAACATAATAGGGTTTTTCATAAAAGGTCGAGCTTATGAAATCACACCATTGTTTGCAGTGAAAAAGTCACACCTATATAACATTTTAACATTAGGCTTGAAAGTATATAGGGTTAAAACTGTACCTAAGGAGAAATAAGGATGTTTCAATGTAATGATTGCAGTGCTGTATATTTCCTCATTTAAAAAAAGTATATGCCTCATTTTGTGCCTAGATTTACGAACATTGAGAATATGAAGTTAGATTATGGACAAGAAAATGTGAACATGAAGGAAGGTCAGAGTTAAAGATGGAAATTTGAAATTACCAGCACATTTATTATAAGTGTGCCGAAAAATAATTTAAAGTATGGAATGCTAAGAAAAAAATAATGGTCATCACATTAAAATGTAAATTTTTAAATTTTGCCTATCAGATGGCTCTGCACCTATGTATCACCAGTGCACAGAACATATTATATAGGCATGGATTATAATACAATAATATAATTATAAGAGTAGAATTTCCCTGGCTGCTTTTCCTACTGAAAAAACACAACTCTCGTGTCATAGTCTCTCTCTAAGTGACTGATGCTCTGGTACAAAACTTGACAAAAACCAAGGTCAACGGTGGTGCTGGTTTTTGGAGAAACATTTTTTTTTAATCACACACAGCTTATAGTGTAAATTATGCATTAGAATATGGTCTTCAAGAGCATAATAGCCCTCTATTGATGATCTGTGCACTAAAATAAGAGATTTGATAACAAAATTAGTATAAAATTTCAAAAAATTTAAAATTTGAGAGTCCTCAGAGGTTGATACCTTTTAATGGCTAACTGAAAAGATGGTAACAAATTGCAAGCTTTCGAGACTACTCAGGTCTCTTTATCAGTTTTAGAATAATGCAAATCTGAATAGTGACGTATTTATGCACAAGAGGACACAGGAATAATGCAATGGATAAGACAAGTGATGTGAAGCAGAACTATCAGTATGAGAGAGGGAGAAAATAGTTGGAACAGTTCCTAGATAAGGAGTGTGAAAGTTTTATTGTCCTGTGATTGAGATCTGGTCAGACTGTGAAGCCCCCAAATGGTCTGAGGAGCATATTTCTAGTCTTTCTATATCAACTAAGGAATGTGCTACTTAGACCATTTGGAGTCATCACAGCCCAATCAGAACTTAATCACAGGATAATAAAACTTAAACACTCCTAATCTATGAACTGTTCCAATATTTAGGTCCATAACTGTTTTCTCCCTGTCCCACATTGATAGTTCTGCTTTGTCACTGGTATTATCTATTGCATCATTCCTGTGCCCTCTTGTGCATAAGTATGTCACTTTTAAGATTTTGTGTTATTATTTAATATTTTTCTATCTAAAGAAAATACATCTATTTTTCCTGTATTAAAATGCACACATCGAAGAGTTTATTGCCATGTATAAATAAAGTACATATCTAAGGGAGCCATGTTGAAAAATATTCCTTTGTATAGTCTTTATTTAACCACCTCTACAATCAGGAACGATTCTATCTTTCCTGCTATCACAGGCAAAAATTGAAATAAGAAAAAAAATCTCAAACTGTCTTTCTCTAACTTAAATTAGACGTGTATGAAAAAAACTACTTACTAGCCCTTCCTGCAAATGGAGGAACAAACCAACGAATGCAGTAGCATCCTGTATAAGCCTAGGTGTATACGAAAATTTAATATAGGGGAATTAAACAGCATTAATGCCATATACTGTAGAATATGCTAAAGGCTGGTGAATTGGTCAACTTATGCGCTAACTATCTTCATCTTATGAGCATATTCCTTATGGCAGTAATACAATATACTTATTCTACATTCATTGTTTGCACTTATCTTGGTATTCCTTGGTTTGTATATTGTGCAGTCATAGCAGCGTGCACCTGTTCCCTTTTGCAGGATGTGCAGGTCGTTTTTTTATTTTTGCAGTATACTATTTAAGGTGTTGACTGCCTCTATATCTGGCTGAGCTCCTTCCATCAGCCTAAGGCTGTTTTTAGTTAGTTCTGGATCCCACCTGCCCATTTGACACTTTTTTTCCAGGAGAGGCAAGTCTGATAAATATTAGGTGTACGGTCCCACAGGCTGCCACGAGAGGTGGTGAGTTCTCCTTCAATGGAGGTCTTCAAACAGAGGCTGGACAGACATCTGTCTGAGATTAGTTTAGTGAATCCTGCATTGAGCAGGGGGTTGGACACGATGACCCTGAAGATCCCTTCCAACTCCAACATTCTATGATTCTATTGGTATTGTGACGTAAATGCAACTATTAGGATTTTTCCTATCTGTCTGTTAGACACAAACACTGTTAAATCAGTGAGACTAAATAAAGCAAACACATCTTTATTTTGTCTCTTGCCATTTAACCTGGTACTTTACAGCTCAAGCAATAATAGGAACAGAGTAGCTTTAGCTTCAGTCAGTTTTACACCGCTCACTTAATGGACACACAGTGCTGTAATAGACTTTAAAAATTCATAGGATGGACACAGCGAGATGGAAAAAGTTAGAACGCAAGAAAATAAGAGGTCAACAAATTTTACCACAAATTGGGGTTATTTGGACAGTAAGGCCGGGTTTCTGTGTTCATTCTAGTATGATAAAACAAGAGAGTGCTTTGTTATAGTTAAATCAAATGGGGTCAGCCGCAGCTCCGTGAGCAGCCTCGTTGCTAGATACATGCACACATTGCTCACAAAATAGGCATAACGGACTAAGGCGCAGTTTTTTTTAACTCACGTCATGTATTGTTATACTACAATATGTCTTCTGATAGGTACCAGTAACTATATATGTCAATGCTCAAACACATATCTGTATGTGTACATTGTAAATGTAAACTTAAGAAGGAAAAAATGTGGAAATCTCAGGATAGATAGACATGATAATGACATATAAATGATGAAAAAATGGAAACAACATTTTAGATTTATTCACTCATCGAGTATGAGCACCATACGTTCCCAGAAATACACATACTTACACACATTGACTGCTATACATGACATTAATAATAGATGTCTGAGGAATGTTCTGCCACGGTGAATGCACTTAGTCATGCAATAGCCAACTAATAATGTCCCATACCATATGTGTTTAATCGGAAACAAGTCTGGCGACCCTGCAGTTCATAATTGCATATTTAGGCCACACAGCATGCTCACAGAAGCATGAGCAACATGCACCATGGTGCTGTGTTAGAAACCAACACTTGGGACACTTTGGAGAAGTGGCCATTTTTGTGATTTCCACAAATGGTGGCTAGGAATGAAGTAGGAAATAAAACAAAAATGCTAATTAGCAGGCCATTACATGTCCCATAGAGGAGCCTCACTCCAGTTTTATCATCTTCTTCAGTCCAGTCACTGGTACAGTCATCACTGGGTCATTTTACCATCATCAGTTTCCTGGTGTTTTTCAATGCTTGGCATCTTCTACGTTAATTAGGCCTGGATGAAAGTTACACAATTTTATGAAGCGTCCTAGTCAGCTATAGAGATGCCAAAGATGTCTGGCACTGGAAGATGCCACTTAAGCTGGGTGCTAAAAGAAGTCAAAGATGGCCTAGGGGAAAACTATATCAGTGATCGAACGGGATGACGGTTGGAGCAGGTCTGTGCATCAGAAGAGGTGAAGGTTGGGTTACTAGAATTATTTTTATTTTTCTATACACATATCTATCACACCAAGGGGTCTGGACCAACTTCAGAACTTAATAATGTACCTTCAACATGCATTAAATAAAGTCAATGTCAATTACATTTCCTGGTCAAATGCCAACGACTTGAAGTTCAACAGCATCACTCCACTACTTATAGATAAAAGAGTTTCTCTTGAAAAATATGATTGTAGCATATTCAGTGTTGGCAAGTCATTTGGGGTTGTCTCCCTATAGTTTCCTTACCTAATGAATATTTTTTTTAATTAAAAATATTTGATAATTTGCCACCTCTCAGGTTTAAAATGTAATGTCACTAGTGTACAACGCCATACATAATGGATGATCTCTCTACCAATGTTTTCCTTGTACCTTGTAGGTCGTGCAAGAAGAAATTTCAATCCCATCCAGTTTTTTGAAACTCAGTTACCTGAGCAGCCGAACATTGGGCTATAAGAGCCTCATTCATATTATCCTCACCCACGCAACTATCCCTATTGGACTAAGTAAAGTACATCTAATTGTAGCAGTGGAAGGACGACTTGTACAGAAATGGTTTCCCGCTGCTATTAACTTGGTTTATACCTTTGCTTGGAATAAAACGGATATTTATGGCCAGAAAGTATCCGGTCTCTCAGAAGCACTAGGTATGTTTTACCTCATTCATCTTCATATTTATACTCAAATAGATATTTAAAGCTTTTTCATGTAGTCTTCTTTTTTTGAATATATTCAGCTCAGGAAATGTCCTTGAAATCGTTGAACAAAAATGAAAATCTATGTTTATCTGTGAATACCTAAGTTTAAGGATCTTATCCATGAAGGGCTGTTTCTAAAATCACATTCTCTACGTGCTCGGTATCTTGAAGATACGAAAGAAACCAACATTTGACATTTATTTGCAGACTCCTTGACACATATCAGAGAAGTTTGGTAAAAAAAAATCAATTTTAAAAGAACAAATTCTGTATAAAAGTTATTAATGGGTTTGGCTTTTTCCAACTGGCAGCTCTCGGTGGTCATTGTTGAAATAATATAGCAGCTTATTTGTTCAGCCATTGGCCACCATGGTGGGACGTGGTTTGGCTGCATCATTTCAGCTGGTTTAACTCTTACAAAATATATTTATTTTTTGAGACTTCAAAGTGTCAAAGTGTTACATTTTATTATTTTTTAAGATCATAATAATAGTAAAAACATCTGAAATATGTTATTTTTTACACTGGCCATTACCATGAATTAGGCTGAAGCTGTAGAGATTCTTTTTCTGGAAGATTCCAGAGATTATTTTTCAGCCTTCTCATTTATTGTCCTAGTATTACAATGTAAAGTAACATCAGTCTATAGATAACACAGAGTCCACTATTCACAATAGCTTATTGGGTCAGCTCACTTTCTTTCCCTCCCGGCACAGTGTCCTCTGCACAGGTTTGAGAGCATGCCCACAACACGTTTATTTAGAAGGCAATTATTGTCTTAATGAAAGCTGATCTATCTGTGGCCTACCATAGAGAAAATTTCAGAACTGCAGTAGACAAGGCAGAGCAACTTAGACAAGATGTCTATGCTCCTAATTATGTGCAGAAAATATAATAAAAAATATACAATCTGCAATTGACACTTTGTGACAGATTTGAGTATATACTATTGTCCAGATTCATCATTTGCATGTTTTTCAAATCACTTTAATTTTTTGTCTTCTGGCATTGATGTTGATGTTTTTTTGCACCACAGTTTTCAAAATGGTGCACATGCTTAACAAATTTTGTGCAAAGTCCAAAATGTGATTATATATATATATATATATATACTGTATATGTATATATATATATATATATATATATATATATATATATGTATATTTATTTACCCTTTTTGTGCTTTTTTAATGCAAATATTAACGTTTTGCAAAATGGCACAAAACGTGTGCCAAAATATACATGAAAACTCTCTAAAGGAGAACTGGAATTACATTTGCACCAAATATTTGAACTATTTAAAAAAGCGGCAATTGATTAATCAGCCGAAAACATCTGGTAAACCCCAAATTCCGCCCATAATGGTGAGCATAAAGAAAAAACATGTATAATATCAACTTTAAAAAATGCACAAATTAAAAGAATTACAAAATTAGACATAAATAGAATAATAAATCAAATCCAAAATGCTTTTAATCAGCAAAAACAACATATGATTGTATATGAGCACCAATATATTATCAAAGCTTAGAAGTAAAGGAATCCTCAAACACACAGGAATACTTTGTAGAATTTCTCACAATTAATAAGAATGTACTTGGTCATTAAAAGCCCAATGGGATAATGAGAAAGTAAATGAGACGCTACAGAGAACTGCAGTGCCAGGATGTAATACCTCACCACCGACTGCTATGAAACTGGCGGTTTAGCAGTCATGTGTAGGGTTGAGCGACTTTCATTTTTTTAAGATCGAGTCTGGTTTTGTGAAACCCGATTTAGTCCAGAGTCGAGTCGAGTGAAGTCGGCCGATTATCGCTAAAAGTCGGGGATCGACCGAAACACGAAACCCAATGCAAGTCAATGGGGAAGCATAGCCGGCAGTGAGTGGAGGCCAGGAAAACACCTACAGTGCACATTTTACTGCCAAAAACATCCATTCTTGTTTTCTGAAGCTTGTCAATCTTAATTAACTTTATAATAATAGTTGGGCACTGGAAATTGGGGGTCATTTGGCAAAAGTTGTGGGGGTAGGGCTGGTTCAAGGTTTTAGTGGGCCCAGGAAACATGGACTACGTCATGGCGGTGGAGCAGGGAGAGGTAAGTATTTCAACGTTGCAAGTGCTGTGATCCTGAGCAAGCAGGGGGGGCCCACTCGTTCGCACGGCGGTGTGTTTGCATGGCGGGGGCGCCTCCCACCAGCAGCGACACTTTTGCGTACTCTGAGTGGCCCTGTGCCAGTGACGTCGCCAACGAGTATGCCCCCCCACCTGATGAAGGAACCTGCACTTTCATCTGCACCTTCCTCTTTGTCCCTGTGTAAGGTGGTATAATATGCGGGAAGGGGAACCTTACTTTCAGCAGGGTCAGATTCTGGCTGTGTAGAGTACAAGGGGAATGTAGTGGTCTAGGTCAATGTACCAGCAGACTCATCTAGCAGTGGCTGGGCAATGGGCAGGATGATGAGGAAACAGATATAGGGCCAAAGAATAAAGTAGGCTAAATGCAGATCAAAATTGGTAACAGGACTAAACAGGCGGCATTGCTTTGTTCAGTGGAGTAGCAAAGCCAAGAGCAGCAGACACTGTTTCAAGGGCCTAACCACACTAGTAGGCCAAATGCAGTTTAATATCTGATAGTATAGGCCGAAAGCCAGAATGTGGAAGCTCAGCTTTGTTCAGTTGAGGACAACACCAGGGAGGGGCAGACACCGTTAGTAGGCCCTAACCACCATTTTGTTTTTTAAAAAACACTTAATGAGAGCCAGAAGGTTGAAGCTCAGCTTTATTCAGTTGAGGGCAACACCAGGGAGGGGCAGACACCGTTAGTAGGCCCTAAACACCATTTTGTTTTTTAAAAAACACTTAATGAGAGCCAGAAGGTTGAAGCTCAGCTTTATTCAGTTGAGGGCAACACCAGGCAGGGGCAGACACCGTTAGTAGGCCGGAACCACCATTTTGTTTTTTAAAAAACACTTAATGAGAGCCAGAAGGTTGAAGCTCAGCTTTATTCAGTTGAGGGCAACACCAGGCAGGGGCAGACACCGTTAGTAGGCCGGAACCAGCAATGTGTTTAAAAACAGCAGTTAATCAGAGCCGGAAGGTAGAAGCTCAGCTTTATTCAGTTGAGGGCAACACCAGGGAGGGGTAGAAGCCGTTAGTAGGCCCTAACCACCATTTTGTTTTTTAAAAAACACTTAATGAGAGCCAGAAGGTTGAAGCTCAGCTTTATTCAGTTGAGGGCAACACCAGGCAGGGGCAGACACCGTTAGTAGGCCGGAACCAGCAATGTGTTTAAAAACAGCAGTTAATCAGAGCCGGAAGGTAGAAGCTCAGCTTTATTCAGTTGAGGGCAACACCAGGGAGGGGCAGAAGCCGTTAGTAGGCCCTAACCACCATTTTGTTTTTTAAAAAACACTTAATGAGAGCCAGAAGGTTGAAGCTCTGCTTTATTCAGTTGAGGGCAACACCAGGCAGGGGCAGACACCGTTAGTAGGCCGGAACCAACATTTTGTTTTTTAAAAAACACTTAATGAGAGCCAGAAGGTTGAAGCTCAGCTTTATTCAGTTGAGGGCAACACCAGGCAGGGGCAGACACCGTTAGTAGGCCGGAACCAGCAATGTGTTTAAAAACAGCAGTTAATCAGAGCCGGAAGGTAGAAGCTCAGCTTTATTCAGTTGAGGGCAACACCAGGGAGGGGCAGAAGCCATTAGTAGGCCCTAACCACCATTTTGTTTTTTAAAAAACACTTAATGAGAGCCAGAAGGTTGAAGCTCAGCTTTATTCAGTTGAGGGCAACACCAGGCAGGGGCAGACACCGTTAGTAGGCCGGAACCAGCAATGTGTTTAAAAACAGCAGTTAATCAGAGCCGGAAGGTAGAAGCTCAGCTTTATTCAGTTGAGGGCAACACCAGGGAGGGGCAGAAGCCGTTAGTAGGCCCTAACCACCATTTTGTTTTTTAAAAAACACTTAATGAGAGCCAGAAGGTTGAAGCTCAGCTTTATTCAGTTGAGGGCAACACCAGGCAGGGGCAGACACCGTTAGTAGGCCGGAACCACCATTTTGTTTTTTAAAAAACACTTAATGAGAGCCAGAAGGTTGAAGCTCAGCTTTATTCAGTTGAGGGCAACACCAGGCAGGGGCAGACACCGTTAGTAGGCCGGAACCAGCAATGTGTTTAAAAACAGCAGTTAATCAGAGCCGGAAGGTAGAAGCTCAGCTTTATTCAGTTGAGGGCAACACCAGGGAGGGGCAGAAGCCGTTAGTAGGCACTAACCACCATTTTGTTTTTTAAAAAACACTTAATGAGAGCCAGAAGGTTGAAGCTCAGCTTTATTCAGTTGAGGGCAACACCAGGCAGGGGCAGACACCGTTAGTAGGCCGGAACCAGCAATGTGTTTAAAAACAGCAGTTAATCAGAGCCGGAAGGTAGAAGCTCAGCTTTATTCAGTTGAGGGCAACACCAGGGAGGGGCAGAAGCCGTTAGTAGGCCCTAACCACCATTTTGTTTTTTAAAAAACACTTAATGAGAGCCAGAAGGTTGAAGCTCAGCTTTATTCAGTTGAGGGCAACACCAGGCAGGGGCAGACACCGTTAGTAGGCCGGAACCAGCAATGTGTTTAAAAACAGCAGTTAATCAGAGCCGGAAGGTAGAAGCTCAGCTTTATTCAGTTGAGGGCAACACCAGGGAGGGGCAGAAGCCGTTAGTAGGCCCTAACCACCATTTTGTTTTTTAAAAAACACTTAATGAGAGCCAGAAGGTTGAAGCTCAGCTTTATTCAGTTGAGGACAACTTGAATTAGGGACTGCATACAGACTTAGCAGGCTGTCCCCTGTGTGGACCATGCATCCAATACATTAACCCATTGAGCCACAAAGGACACGTAACCTTCCGTGGCCATGCCTACAGGTCCATGTGTCTGTTGTCAGGTGTACCTTTGTCAGTGTAGGCCTATTGGAAGGAGGGACCGCAGACAGGCTTCGAAGGCCTAACACAATAAAATGGGCTGGCTGTAGGCACTTTAAAATTGGTTCCAGGGGTACACGGGCAGCAGTGGTCTGGTCAGTGGAGGCCTAGTGGAAGGAGGGACCGCAGACAGGCTTCGAAGGCCTAACACAATAAAATGGGCTGGCTGTAGGCACTTTAAAATTGGTTCCAGGGGTACACGGGCAGCAGTGGTCTGGTCAGTGGAGGCCTAGTGGAAGGAGGGACCGCAGACAGGCTTCGAAGGCCTAAAATAACAAACAATAGGCTCATGGCAGTTTTACAGCGGTTACATGGATACACGGGCAGGCAGCTTGGTGGTGAGTGGAGGAGTATTTAAAGTAGGGACCGCAGACAGGCTATCAAAGGCCTAAAATAACAAACAATAGGCTCATGGCAGTTTTACAGCGGTTACATGGATACACGGGCAGGCAGCTGGTGATGAGTGGAGGAGTATTTAAAGTAGGGACCGCAGACAGGCTATCAAAGGCCTAAAATAACAAACAATAGGCTCATGGCAGCTTTACAGCGGTTACATGGATACACAGGCAGCTTGGTGGTGAGTGGAGGAGTAGTGCAAGGAGTGTCTGTCCCAGTACTCCCAAAATATAAATAGATGTTAATGTCTCGCAAAACAACCAAAACAAAAAAAAAGGTGGCATACTTAGGTACAGGGGTGGGCTCATCTACTGAGTTTCTGACATAGTAATTTGGCAGTAACTATTTAATGGTGCCAATATAGGACACAGACACAGACTACTTTAAGTTGCATCATAGATGTCTACAAATTTGTATTGTCAGTGCCAGACATTGAATGATGTCAGCGAATAGACTAAAGATTGGTGGAGCTGTGCGACATAATTTTGCACGTGGTAGAGCACATTTTGAGCTGGGGTAGGGGGGAACTCTCTTGAGGCCGGCGGGACCGCCCCAGGGCCCCTCATGTTACAACGGTGTGTCTGACGTTGGGTGCGCACCACCACCGCCAGAGACACTACATTGTACTATGAGGGACCCAGTAGCAATGCCGTCAACCAAAAGCGAGCACACCCACCTCTTCAGACAAACAGCAGTCTCACGGGTGCTTGCGCCAAGTCGTGATACCACGGCCCCGTGTGGGGAGTTTTGCCATTTAGGGAGGTGTAAACATTTCGTATGCTGTACAATCAGCTGCAGCAAATTAGACATTAGAAAAGTAATTCACAGGCAAGAGCTTTTCATAGGAAAGCTAGGTGTCGGCCGGGCAAGGTGGGGCAAAAGATTTCGAAATCCAGTTGTGGTTCATTTTAATGAATGTTAGATCGTCAACATTTTGGGTAGCCAGACGAGTCCTTTTTTCGGTTAATATTGAACCTGCAGCACTGAATACTCTTTCTGATAGGACACTTGCTGCCGGGCAAGCAAGCTCCTGCAATGCATATTCTGCCAATTCTGGCCAGGTGTCTAATTTGGAGGCCCAGTAATCAAATGGGAATGACGGTTGAGGGAGAACATCGATAAGGGATGAAAAATAGTTAGTAACCATACTGGACAAATGTTGTCTCCTGTCACTTTCAATTGATGCAGCAGTACCTGTCCTGTCTGCGGTCATAGCAAAATCACTCCACAACCTGGTCAGAAAACCCCTCTGTCCAACGCCACTTCTGATGTGTGCACCCCTAACACTCCTAGTCTGCTGCCCCCTGGAGCTCGTGTGAGAACGATCACGTGCGCTGTGTGCTGGGAATGCCTGAAGCAAACGGTCAACAAGAGTTGATTGTTTGGTTGCTAATATTAGTTCCAAGTTCTCATGTGGCATAATATTTTGCAATTTGCCTTTATAGCGTGGATCAAGGAGGCAGGCCAACCAGTAATCGTCATCGTTCATCATTTTCGTAATGCGTGTGTCCCTTTTTAGGATACGTAAGGCATAATCCGCCATGTGGGCCAAAGTTCCAGTTGTCAAATCTCCGGTTGTGATTGGTTGAGGGGCAGTTGCAGGCAAATCTACGTCACTTGTGTCCCTCAAAAAACCAGAACCCGGCCGTGACACGCAACCAATTTCCTGTGCCCCCGGGAAAGGTTCGGCATTAAAAATATACTCATCCCCATCATCCTCCTCGTCCTCCACCTCCTCTTCGCCCGCTACCTCGTCCTGTACACTGCCCTGACCAGACAATGGCTGACTGTCATCAAGGCTTTCCTCTTCCTCTGGTGCAGACGCCTGCTCCTTTATGTGCGTCAAACTTTGCATCAGCAGACGCATTAGGGGGATGCTCATGCTTATTACGGCGTTGTCTGCACTAACCAGCCGTGTGCATTCCTCAAAACACTGAAGGACTTGACACATGTCTTGTATCTTAGACCACTGCACACCTGACAACTCCATGTCTGCCATCCTACTGCCTGCCCGTGTATCCTCCCACAAATAAATAACAGCACGCCTCTGTTCGCACAGTCTCTGAAGCATGTGCAGTGTTGAGTTCCACCTTGTTGCAACGTCTATGATTAGGCGATGCTGGGGAAGGTTCAAAGACCGCTGATAGGTCTGCATATGGCTGGTGTGTACAGGCGAACGTCGGATATGTGAGCAAAGTGCACGCACTTTGAGGAGCAGGTCGGAGAACCCAGGATAAGTTTTCAATAAGCACTGCACCACCAGGTTTAAGGTGTGAGCCAGGCAAGGAATGTGTTTCAGTTGGGAAAGGGAGATGGCAGCCATGAAATTCCTTCCGTTATCACTCACTACCTTGCCTGCCTCAAGATCTACTGTGCCCAGCCACGACTGCGTTTCTTGTTGCAAGAACTCGGACAGAACTTCCGCGGTGTGTCTGTTGTCGCCCAAACACTTCATAGCCAATACAGCCTGCTGACGCTTGGCAGTAGCTGGCCCATAATGGGACAACTGGTGTGCAACAGTGTCATCTGCCGATGGAGTGGTTGGCAGACTGCGTTCTGTGGAAGAGCTGTAGCTTCTGCAGGAGGACGAGGAGGAGGAGGAGGAGGGGGTGCGAACGCCTACAGCCAACTGTTTCCTAGACCGTGGGCTAGGCACAACTGTCCCTAAATTGATGTCGCCTGTGGACCCTGCATCCACCACATTCACCCAGTGTGCCATGATGGACACATAACGTCCCTGGCCATGCCTACTGGTCCATGCATCTGTAGTCAGGTGCACCTTTGTACTCACAGATTGCCTGAGTGCATGGACGATGCGCTGTTTAACATGCTGGTGCAGGGCTGGGATGGCTTTTCTGGAAAAAAAGTGTCGACTGGGTAGCTCGTATCGTGGTTCAGCGTACTCCATCAGGGCTTTTAAAGCTTCGCTTTCAACTAACCGGTAGGGCATCATCTCTAACGAGATTAGTCTAGCTATGTGGGCGTTAAAACCCTGTGTACGCGGATGCGAGGATAAGTACTTCCTTTTTCTAACCAGAGTGTCATGTAGGGTGAGCTGGACTGGAGAGCTGGAGATCGTGGAACTTTCGGGTGTGCCGGTGTACATGGCAGACTGAGAGACGGTTGGAGACGGTATTGTTTCCGCCGGTGCCCTAGATGCAATATTTCCTCCTACAAAACTGGTGGTTCCCTGACCCTGACTGCTTTTGGCTGGCAAAGAAACCTGCACAGATACTGCCGGTGGTGCGGAAAATGGTGGCCTTACAGTGACGGAAGGGATGTTGCGTTGCTGACTAGCTTCATTGGCCGAGGGTGCTACAACCTTAAGGGACGTTTGGTAGTTAGTCCAGGCTTGAAAATGCATGGTGGTTAAGTGTCTATGCATGCAACTAGTATTTAGACTTTTCAGATTCTGACCTCTGCTTAAGCTAGTTGAACATTTTTGACAGATGACTTTGCGCTGATCAGTTGGATGTTGTTTAAAAAAATGCCAGACTGCACTCTTCCTAGACTCGGATCCCTTTTCAGGGATTGCAGACTGAGCTTTAACCGGATGGCCACGCTGTCTTCCAACAGGTTTTGGCTTTGACACGCGTTTTGGGCCAGATACGGGCCCGGCAGATGGAACCTGTTGCGATGTTGATGCCTGCTGCGGCCCCTCCTCCACCTCCGCTTCTGAACTACTGCCGCCTGCACCCTGTTCCCCCAATGGCTGCCAATCGGGGTCAATAACTGGGTCATCTATTACCTCCTCTTCGAGCTCGTGTGCAACTTCGTCTGTGTCACTGTGTCGGTCGGTGGTATAGCGTTCGTGGCGGGGCAACATAGTCTCATCAGGGTCTGATTGTGGATCTGTACCCTGAGAGGGCAATGTGGTGGTCTGAGTCAAAGGAGCAGCATAGTACTCTGGCTGTGGCTGTGCATCAGTGCACTCCATGTCAGAATCTACTTGTAATGGGCATGGCCTGTTAAATGTTTCACTTTCTAAGCCAGGGACGGTATGTGTAAAGAGCTCCATGGAGTGACCCGTTGTGTCGCCTGCTGCATCCTTCTCTCTTGTTGTAGTTTTTGCTGAGGAGGACAAGGAAGCGACTTGTCCCTGACCGTGAACATCCACAAGCGACGCGCTGCTTTTACATTTACCAGTTTCGGAAGAGGAGGCAAAAGAGCTAGAGGCTGAGTCTGCAATGTAAGCCAAAACTTGCTGTTGCTGCTCCGCCTTTAAAAGCGGTTTTCCTACTCCCAGAAAAGAGAGCGTTCGAGGCCTTGTGTAGCCTGACGACGAAACTGGCTCCACAGCTCCAGACTTAGGTGGAATATTTTTATCCCCACGACCACCTGATGCTCCACTACCACTACCATCATTACCAGCTGACAATGAACGCCCACGACGACCTCTTGCACCAGACTTCCTCATTGTTTTAAAATCTTAACCAAAGTAACTTTATTTGTTGCTGTCAAACAACTTACACGGTGAGCTATAACTTCAGTATGATTTCAATATCCCTTAACAGGTTGGTGAGACCACAAGGAAAATCAGGCACAATGTTACACACTCTGTTTTCTGTGGCACAAAATCACAGAGATGACACACACGCAGGACTGTCACTCAAGCACTAATGTCAATATTAATCTCCCACCTAATTTATTTATTTTTTTTTCTCAGGGAGACTTTAGAAACCAAATAATATTAAAAAAAAACAAAAAAAAAAAGGCTTTCTATGGCCCACTGAATGACAGAGAGGTGGCACACCCAGGAGTCAAGACTGGCACACAAGCTGAAAGGGCAATATTACTCTCCCACTGTTTTTTTATGTAATTTTTGTTTTTTAAGGGAGACTTTAGAAACCCAATAATATTTAAAAAAATAAATAAATAGGCTTTCTATGGCCCACTGAATGAGAGGGAGAGAGGTGGCACACCCAGGAGTCAAGACTGGCACACAAGCTGAAAGGGCAATATTACTCTCCCACTGTTTTTTTATGTTTTTTTTTTTTTTCAGGGAGACTTTAGAAACCAAATAATATTAAAAAAACCAAAAAAATAAATAGCCTTTCTATGGCCCACTGAATGAGAGAGAGAGGTGGCACACCCAGGAGTCAAGACTGGCACACAAGCTGAAAGGGCAATATTACTCTCCCACTGTTTTTTTATGTATTTTTTGTTTTTTAAGGGAGACTTTAGAAACCAAATAATATTAAAAAACAAACAAAAAAAAAAAGGCTTTCTATGGCCCACAATTAGAGAGAGAGAGGTGGCACACCCAGGAGTCAAGACTGGCGCACAAGCTGAAAGGGCAATATTACTCTCCCACTGTTTTTTTAAGTTTTTTTTCTTTTATTTTCAGGGAGACTTTAGAAACCAAATAATATTAAAAAAAACAAAAAAATAAATAGCCTTTCTATGGCCCACTGAATGAGAGAGAGAGGTGGCACACCCAGGAGTCAAGACTGGCACACAAGCTGAAAGGGCAATATTACTCTCCCACTGTTTTTTTAGGTATTTTTTTTTTTCAGGGAGACTTTAGAAACCAAATAATAAGAAAAAAAATAAATAAATAAATAGGCTTTCTATAGCCCACTGAATGAGAGATAGCACACACAGCAGTGGCACACAAGCCCTGACTGAGGCCAATATTTTTCTCCCACTGATTGATGTAGTGTTTTTGTGTTGAGGTAGATTTTAGAACACAAATCAAGGAAAAAAAAAATAAATGCTTTCTATGGCCCACTGAATGAGAGAGAGGTGGCACACCCAGGAGTCAAGACTGGCACACAAGCTGAAAGGGCAATATTACTCTCCCACTGTTTTTTTATGTATTTTTTGTTTTTTAAGGGAGACTTTAGAAACCCAATAATATTTTTTAAAAAAAATAAATAGGCTTTCTATGGCCCACTGAATGAGAGGGAGAGAGGTGGCACACCCAGGAGTCAAGACTGGCGCACAAGCTGAAAGGGCAATATTACTCTCCCACTGTTTTTTTATGTTTTTTTTTTTTCAGGGAGACTTTAGAAACCAAATAATATTAAAAAAAACAAAAAAATAAATAGCCTTTCTATGGCCCACTGAATGAGAGAGAGAGGTGGCACACCCAGGAGTCAAGACTGGCACACAAGCTGAAAGGGCAATATTACTCTCCCACTGTTTTTTTATGTATTTTTTGTTTTTTAAGGGAGACTTTAGAAACCAAATAATAAAAAAAAAAAAAAAAAAAAAAAAAGGCTTTCTATGGCCCACAATTAGAGAGAGAGGTGGCACACCCAGGAGTCAAGACTGGCACACAAGCTGAAAGGGCAATATTACTCTCCCACTGTTTTTTTATGTATTTTTTGTTTTTTAAGGGAGACTTTAGAAACCCAATAATATTTAAAAAAAAAAAAAAAAAAAAAAAAAAGGCTTTCTATGGCCCACAATTAGAGAGAGAGGTGGCACACCCAGGAGTCAAGACTGGCACACAAGCTGAAAGGGCAATATTACTCTCCCACTGTTTTTTTATTTATTTTTTTTTTTTCAGGGAGACTTTAGAAACCAAATAATAAGAAAAAAAATAAATAAATAAATAAATAGGCTTTCTATAGCCCACTGAATAAGAGATAGCACACACAGCAGTGGCACACAAGCCCTGACTGAGGCCAATATTTTTCTACCACTGATTGATGTAGTGTTTTTGTGTTGAGGTAGAATTTAGAACACAAATCACGGAAAAAATAAATAGGCTTTCTATGGCCCACTCAGTGAGAGATGGCACACACAGGGATGGCACTGTAGCAGAAATGCCAATCTTAATCTCCCACAAAAAAAAAAAAAAAAAAAAACAGGGACTGTCCTACAATTACTATCTCCCTGCAGTAATGTAAGCCAGGTATGGCAGGCAGCAATAGGAGTGGACTGATGCACAAATTAAATAAAAAGTGTGGACAAACAAAAAAGATAGCTGTGCAGAAAGGAACAAGAGGATATGTGCTTTGAAAAAAGCAGTTGGTTTCCACAGTGGCGTACACACAGCAATACAGCTATCACGGAGCCTTCTAGGGCAGCCCAATGAGCTACAGCGCTGAGGAAAAAAAAAAAAAAATAGCTTCCACTGTTCCTGCACACCGAAGGTGGTGTTGGACAGTGGAAATCGCTACAGCACAAGCGGTTTGGTGGTTAGTGGACCCTGCCTAACGCTCTCCCTGCTTCTGACGAAGCGGCAGCAACCTCTCCCTAAGCTCAGATCAGCAGCAGTAAGATGGCGGTCGGCGGGAATGCCCCTTTATAGCCCCTGTGACGCCGCAGACAGCAAGCCAATCACTGCAATGCCCTTCTCTAAGATGGTGGGGACCAGGATCTATGTCATCACGCTGCCCACACTCTGCGTTCACCTTCATTGGCTGAGAAATGGCGCTTTTCGCGTCATTGAAACGCGACTTTGGCGCGAAAGTCGCGTACCGCATGGCCGACAAGCACAGGGGTCGGATCGGGTTTCATGAGACGCCGACTTAGCCAAAAGTCGGCGACTTTTGAAAATGATCGACCCGTTTCGCTCAACCCTAGTCATGTGTTAGCGCCATGATGTTTTTTGGAGGCATGATGCTATTTTCAGAGGGCTGTATGCTTGAAATGACCCCCAGCCCTCTATCACTTTCCTTTATTTGCAATTCTATTCCTTTAGCTTCTTCATCTTGACTTGAAGTCTGTCATACAGCTATTTATAAAAGACAGGTTCGTTGAGGATTGCACTGAGCAACAGCAACATTCTTCATTATTCTTGCACTGTGTCATATGGAAAGTCTAGAGCTGGCAGATTTATTGCTTTCCCTAATTGCAAATTCCTTTAATCATTCATCTCTCATAAGTTTGTTTAATGAGCAGCTTCTAAAGGTGGAATATTTTTTTTTCTCTTTTTAAACCGTAACCACTTTGTAATATATTCATGAAGACTTGTTTTTAAGAATAAATTTTACTTTAATTATCTTACATGTCAACAGGATTTGGTAAAGCGATGACTGCTTGAGATGTGTATTTTTAAGGCATGTTATATCTACAGCATTATCAGACTCATTAATTTGCCGGTCTGAAGGCAAACTTCAGTTTATTGGGCCTAAAATATATTTTCAAGATATCCTTCCATTCACAGCGAATGAACTGGTAAGAGCAGAGGCAGGTAAGGTCATGTGGTGCCCAGGGCAGGAATTTCAAGATTCAAATGCACGCACTGTATTCACAGTCTGCACACACTGTACTCACACTCTGCACAGATGCACACACTGTATTCACACTCTGCACACACTGTATTCACACTCTGCACACATGCACGCACTGCTTTCGCACACTGCACACATGCACGCACTGTATTCATACTCTGCCCACACTGTATTCACACTCTGCACAAATGCACACACTGTATTCACACTCTGCATACATGCATGCACTGTATTCACACTCTGTACACATGCACACACTGTATTCACTCTCTGCACACACTGTATTCACACTCTACACACATGCACACACTGTATTCATACTCTGTACACATGCATGAACTGTATTTACACTCTGCACACATGCACACACTGTATTCACACTCTGCACACATGCACGCACTGTATTCACACTCTGCACACATACACGCACTGTATTCACACTCTGCACACATGCACGCACTGTATTCACACTCTGCACACATGCATGCACTGTATTCACACTCTGCACACATGCACGCATTGTATTCACACTTTGCACACATGCACACACTGTATTCACACTCTGCACACATGCATGCACTGTATTCACACTCTGCACACATGCACACACTGCTTTTGCACACTGCACACATGCATGCACTGTATTCACACTCTGCCCACACTGTATTCACACTCTGCACACACTGTATTCACACTCTGCACACATGCACGCACTGCTTTCGCACACTGCACACATGCACGCACTGTATTCATACTCTGCCCACACTGTATTCACACTCTGCACAAATGCACACACTGTATTCACACTCTGCATACATGCATGCACTGTATTCACACTCTGTACACATGCACACACTGTATTCACTCTCTGCACACACTGTATTCACACTCTACACACATGCACACACTGTATTCATACTCTGTACACATGCATGAACTGTATTTACACTCTGCACACATGCACACACTGTATTCACACTCTGCACACATGCACGCACTGTATTCACACTCTGCACACATACACGCACTGTATTCACACTCTGCACACATGCACGCACTGTATTCACACTCTGCACACATGCATGCACTGTATTCACACTCTGCACACATGCACACACTGCTTTTGCACACTGCACACATGCATGCACTGTATTCACACTCTGCCCACACTGTATTCACACTCTGCACAAATGCACACACTGTATTCACACTCTGCATACATGCATGCACTGTATTCACACTCTGTACACATGCACACACTGTATTCACTCTCTGCACACACTGTATTCACACTCTACACACATGCACACACTGTATTCATACTTTGCACACATGCATGAACTGTATTTACACTCTGCACACATGCACACACTGTATTCACACTCTGCACACATGCACTCACTGTATTCACACTCTGCACACATACACGCACTGTATTCACACTCTGCACACATGCACGCACTGTATTCACACTCTGCACACATGCATGCACTGTATTCACACTCTGCACACATGCACGCACTGTATTCACACTTTGCACACATGCACGCACTGTATTCACACTCTGCACACATGCAGGCACTGTATTCACACTCTGCACACATGCACACACTGCTTTTGCACACTGCACACATGCATGCACTGTATTCACACTCTGCCCACACTGTATTCACACTCTGCACACATGCACACACTGTATTCACACTCTGCACACATGCATGCACTGTATTCACACTCTAGACACATGCACACACTGTAATCACACTCTGCACACAAGCATGCACTGTATTCACACTCTGCACACATGCACGCACTGTATTCACAATCTGCACACATGCACGCACTGCTTTCACACACTGCACACACTGTATTCACACTCTGCACACACTGTATTCACACTCTGCACAGATGCACACACTGTATTCACACTCTGCACAGATGCACACACTGTATTCACACTCTGCACACACTGTATTCACACTCTGCACACACTGTATTCACACTCTGCACACATGCATGCACTGTTTCATACTCTGCACACATGCACGCACTGTAATCACACTCTACACACATGCACACACTGTAATCACGCTCTGCACACATGCACGCACTGCTTTCGCACACTGCACACACTGTATTCACACTACACACATGCACGCACTCTAATCACACTCTGCACACATGCACACACTGTATTCACACTCTGCACACATGCACGCACTGTATTCACACTCTGCACACATGCACATACTGTATTCACACTCTGCACACACTGTATTCACACTCTGCACACATGCACACACTGCTTTCGCACACTGCACACATGCACGCACTGTATTCACACTCTGCCCACACTGTATTCACACTTTGCACACATGCACACACTGTATTCACACTCTGTACACATGCATGCACTGTATTCACACTCTGCACACATGCACGCACTGTAATCACACTCTGCACACATGCATGCACTGTATTCACACTCTGCACACATGCACACACTGCTTTCGCACACTGCACACATGCACACACTGTATTCACACTCTGCACACATGCACGCACTGTATTCACACTCTGCACACATGCATGCACTGAATTCACACTCTGCACACATGCATGCACTGTATTCACACTTTGCACACATGCACGCACTGTATTCACACTCTGCACACATGCATGCACTGTATTCACACTCTGCCCACACTGTATTCACACTCTGCACACATGCACACACTGTATTCACACTCTGCACACATGCATGCACTGTATTCACACTCTAGACACATGCACACACTGTAATCACACTCTGCACACAAGCATGCACTGTATTCACACTCTGCACACATGCACGCACTGTATTCACAATCTGCACACATGCACGCACTGCTTTCACACACTGCACACACTGTATTCACACTCTGCACACACTGTATTCACACTCTGCACAGATGCACACACTGTATTCACACTCTGCACAGATGCACACACTGTATTCACACTCTGCACAGATGCACACACTGTATTCACACTCTGCACACACTGTATTCACACTCTGCACACATGCATGCACTGTTTCATACTCTGCACACATGCACGCACTGTAATCACACTCTACACACATGCACGCACTGTAATCACGCTCTGCACACATGCACGCACTGCTTTCGCACACTGCACACACTGTATTCACACTACACATATGCACGCACTGTAATCACACTCTGCACACATGCACACACTGTATTCACACTCTGCACACATGCACGCACTGTATTCACACTCTGCACACATGCACATACTGTATTCACACTCTGCACACACTGTATTCACACTCTGCACACATGCACACACTGCTTTCGCACACTGCACACATGCACGCACTGTATTCACACTCTGCCCACACTGTATTCACACTTTGCACACATGCACACACTGTATTCACACTCTGTACACATGCATGCACTGTATTCACACTCTGCACACATGCACGCACTGTAATCACAATGTGCACACATGCATGCACTGTATTCACACTCTGCACACATGCACGCACTGTATTCACACTCTGCACACATGCTCACACTGCTTTCGCACACTGCACACATGCACACACTGTATTCACTCTCTGCACACACTGTATTCACACTCTGCACACATGCACACACTGTATTCACACTCTGCACACATGCACGCACTGTAATCACACTCTGCACACATGCACGCACTGTATTCACTCTCTGCACATATACACGCACTGCTTTCACAAACTGCACACACTGTATTCACATTACACACATGCACGCACTGTATTCACACTCTGCACACATGCACACACTGTATTCACACTCTGAACACATGCACACACTTTATTCACACTCTGCACACAATCACACACTTTTTCACACTCTGCACACATGAACGCACTGTAATCACACTCTGCACACATGCACGCACTGTATTCACACTCTGCACACATGCACGCACTGTATTCACACTCTGCACACATGCACGCACTGTATTCACACTGCACACATGCACATTCTGTATTCACACTCTGCACACACTGTATTCACACTCTGCACACATGCATGCACTGTATTCACAGTCTGCACACATGCACGCACTGTATTCACACTCTGCACACATGCACACACTGTTTTCGCACACTGCACACATGCACACACTGTATTCACACTCTGCACACACTATTCACACTCTGCACAGATGCACACACTGTATTCACACTCTGCACACACTGTATTCACACTCTGCACACATGCACACACTGTATTCACACTCTGCACACATGCACGCACTGTAATCACACTCTGCACACATGCACGCACTGTATTCACTCTCTGCACATATGCACGCACTGCTTTCGCACACTGCACACACTGTATTCACATTACACACATGCACGCACTGTATTCACACTCTGCACACATGCACACACTGTATTCACACTCTGCACACATGCACACACTTTATTCACACTCTGCACATAATCACACACTTTTTCACACTCTGCACACATGAACGCACTGTAATCACACTCTGCACACATGCACGCACTGTATTCACACTCTGCACACATGCACGCACTGCTTTCGCACAGTGCACGCATGCACACATGGTATTCACACTACACACATGCACGCACTGTAATCACACTCTACACACATGCACACACTGTATTCACACTCTGCACACATGCACGCACTGTATTCACACTCTGCACACATGCACATACTGTATTCACACTCTGCACACACTGTATTCACACTCTGCACACACTGTATTCACACTCTGCACACATGCACACACTATGCACATTTGTATATGCAAATTGCATATATGTGCACACCCTAGTCAAGCACTCTGAATACTTGTATATACACATCACACCTGCATCCACCTAGACATACACTCAGCAGGCCTGTATACACACATGTACTCTGCACATCTCTATATACACATTGCACACCTACATACACGTAGACATGCACTTTGCACACATGTTTACACAAACTGAACACCAACATAGATCCCGAACATGTATTCTGAACATCTGTAGATACAAACTGCACATCTGCATACACCCAATACACTCTACGCTTTTAGACACGCATTGCACATATGCATTCACTTCAGACAAGCTGCACACACCTGTTTATGCACATTGCACACCTGCATTGACCTCAGACAAAAACTCTGCCCAACTGTGTGAACAAATACACACACCCTGGTGATGCACTCTGCACACCTGTAGACAAACACCGCACACCTAAATAAACCCCAAACATACACTTTGAATACCTGCTCATCAGAATTCACCCCAGACAAAAACTTCATGATTCATGATTGCATACACACAATGCACAACTGCATATACCCATGACACACTCTGTACATCTGTATACACACACTGCATATCTGCCTACACCCATGACACAATTGGCACACCTGTATAAATACAGGGCATACCTGCATACACACACTGCATATCTGCATACACCCAAGACACATTCAACACACCTGTATAAATACAGGGCACACTGCATAAACTGCATACATCCTGGACACACATTCTGCACCTGTGCATACACACAATGTACACCTGCGTATACCCTTGACACACTCGGTACATCTGTATATACACACTGCATATCTGCATACACCCATGACACATTCGACACACCTATATAAATACAGGGCACATCTGCATACATCACACATTCCTTTGCACACCTACGACACACTAAAAGATGCTCACACGCACCTGTTCTATTAACCTTTTAGGATAGGTTTTTGCCACAAGGCGGTGCCCATTTTATTTCTACTGTTACTTACTTAGGCACTGTATTCACACTCTGCACACATGCATGCACTGTATTCACACTCTGCCCACACTGTATTCACACTCTGCACACATGCACACACTGTATTCACACTCTGCACACATGCATGCACTGTATTCACACTCTAGACACATGCACACACTGTAATCACACTCTGCACACAAGCATGCACTGTATTCACACTCTGCACACATGCACGCACTGTATTCACAATCTGCACACATGCACGCACTGCTTTCACACACTGCACACACTGTATTCACACTCTGCACACACTGTATTCACACTCTGCACAGATGCACACACTGTATTCACACTCTGCACAGATGCACACACTGTATTCACACTCTGCACAGATGCACACACTGTATTCACACTCTGCACACACTGTATTCACACTCTGCACACATGCATGCACTGTTTCATACTCTGCACACATGCACGCACTGTAATCACACTCTACACACATGCACGCACTGTAATCACGCTCTGCACACATGCACGCACTGCTTTCGCACACTGCACACACTGTATTCACACTACACATATGCACGCACTGTAATCACACTCTGCACACATGCACACACTGTATTCACACTCTGCACACATGCACGCACTGTATTCACACTCTGCACACATGCACATACTGTATTCACACTCTGCACACACTGTATTCACACTCTGCACACATGCACACACTGCTTTCGCACACTGCACACATGCACGCACTGTATTCACACTCTGCCCACACTGTATTCACACTTTGCACACATGCACACACTGTATTCACACTCTGTACACATGCATGCACTGTATTCACACTCTGCACACATGCACGCACTGTAATCACAATGTGCACACATGCATGCACTGTATTCACACTCTGCACACATGCACGCACTGTATTCACACTCTGCACACATGCTCACACTGCTTTCGCACACTGCACACATGCACACACTGTATTCACTCTCTGCACACACTGTATTCACACTCTGCACACATGCACACACTGTATTCACACTCTGCACACATGCACACACTTTATTCACACTCTGCACATAATCACACACTTTTTCACACTCTGCACACATGAACGCACTGTAATCACACTCTGCACACATGCACGCACTGTATTCACACTCTGCACACATGCACGCACTGCTTTCGCACAGTGCACGCATGCACACATGGTATTCACACTACACACATGCACGCACTGTAATCACACTCTACACACATGCACACACTGTATTCACACTCTGCACACATGCACGCACTGTATTCACACTCTGCACACATGCACATACTGTATTCACACTCTGCACACACTGTATTCACACTCTGCACACACTGTATTCACACTCTGCACACATGCACACACTATGCACATTTGTATATGCAAATTGCATATATGTGCACACCCTAGTCAAGCACTCTGAATACTTGTATATACACATCACACCTGCATCCACCTAGACATACACTCAGCAGGCCTGTATACACACATGTACTCTGCACATCTCTATATACACATTGCACACCTACATACACGTAGACATGCACTTTGCACACATGTTTACACAAACTGAACACCAACATAGATCCCGAACATGTATTCTGAACATCTGTAGATACAAACTGCACATCTGCATACACCCAATACACTCTACGCTTTTAGACACGCATTGCACATATGCATTCACTTCAGACAAGCTGCACACACCTGTTTATGCACATTGCACACCTGCATTGACCTCAGACAAAAACTCTGCCCAACTGTGTGAACAAATACACACACCCTGGTGATGCACTCTGCACACCTGTAGACAAACACCGCACACCTAAATAAACCCCAAACATACACTTTGAATACCTGCTCATCAGAATTCACCCCAGACAAAAACTTCATGATTCATGATTGCATACACACAATGCACAACTGCATATACCCATGACACACTCTGTACATCTGTATACACACACTGCATATCTGCCTACACCCATGACACAATTGGCACACCTGTATAAATACAGGGCATACCTGCATACACACACTGCATATCTGCATACACCCAAGACACATTCAACACACCTGTATAAATACAGGGCACACTGCATAAACTGCATACATCCTGGACACACATTCTGCACCTGTGCATACACACAATGTACACCTGCGTATACCCTTGACACACTCGGTACATCTGTATATACACACTGCATATCTGCATACACCCATGACACATTCGACACACCTATATAAATACAGGGCACATCTGCATACATCACACATTCCTTTGCACACCTACGACACACTAAAAGATGCTCACACGCACCTGTTCTATTAACCTTTTAGGATAGGTTTTTGTCACAAGGCGGTGCCCATTTTATTTCTACTGTTACTTACTTAGACAAAACAAGTGTAATTTGCTATTTAATGGTATTTAGGAATTTATTTAGGACATTACTTTTAGTTTTGTTTTTATTTTGTGTTTTATTGTTCCTGGAAAACATTTTAAAGTAATCTTTTGATAGTATGTACACAGATCAAATGTCTATTCATCTAAAGTGAGAAAAATCAAAGCAGGACTTTTCATGCAAAAATGGGTGCAAAACCCCAAGATTATCACTCAAACCGCTTGTATAAAGATAAAAAAAAAGGATGCAGTACTCCAAAGTCAGATGGTGAGAAACTGGATTTTAATCAGCCCATCCAACATTTTGGCTCAAACTGGCAGAGCCTTTCTCAAGTGATACATCTATCCATCTATCTATCTATCTAACTATCTATCTATCTATCTCATATCTATTTATCTGTCTATCTATCTATCTATCTATCCTATAATGACTATCATTAGTGATGAGCGAACGTACTCAGATAAGGTGCTATCCGAGCACATGTGTGCTAATAGAGTATCTTCAGCATCCTCAAATACTATTTTCGAGTCGCCGTGACTTCATGTCTCACAGCTGTTCGACAGTTGCAACACATGCGGGGATTGCCTGTTTGTTAGACAATCCATGCATGTGTTGCGGCTGTTGAACAGTATTAGAGAATGCAGAAGATACTCTGTTAGCTCATGACCATAACACCTTATTCGAGCACGTTAACTCATCACTAATAATTATTAGTGATGAGCGAGTATACTCGTTACTCGAGATTTCCTGAGCACGCTCGGGTGTCCTCCGAGTATTTTTTAGTACTTGGAGATTTAGTTTTCATCTCCGCAGCTGAATGATTTACATCTGTTAGCCAGCATAAGTACTGTACATGTGGGGGTTGCTTGGTTGCTAGGGAATCCCCACATGTACTTATGCTGGCTAACAGATGTAAATCAATCATTCAGCTGCGGCGATGAAAACTAAATCTCCGAGCACTAAAAAATACTCGGAGGACACCCGAGCACGCTCGGGAAATCTCGAGTAACGAGTATACTCGCTCATCACTAATAATTATCAATCTAGTTATTTTATTACATGGTAACAGCTTGAGAAGGGTCCTATGCTCTATGTAATATGAAACATGCTTGATGAATAAAACTCATTTGTTTTCACAGCGCTCTTCTTGGAGTGCGGCCTTTTTTGCATTTATTCAGAGAAGGATACAGAGCCTAAAGGAACTCTGTGGCCTCCATCCCCAAGCAGTGTATATGGTGCTGCTTTTTGTTGGCTGGATGGATGGACTTGAAAGAAGTTTTCATTTTTGAACGGAAACGTCGCCATTATGGGCTATAAAATAACACTTATTTTTAAGCATTATATGGTTTGCTGCCTCTATTTTTCTGAAATAGATAGATGGATAACAAAGTTTAAATATATACTTTCCATTTTACAATAAGGACAACTTATGAAAGACATTTTTCTTATAAAATATACTTTCGTCAAGGCTAAAAGAACAAAGAGGGCAGTTACAATGGGCTCGTACCTGCTGGGAGCTGCTGCATCTGATCTTTCTTGTACCTTATAACTTTTTTTGGTCTAACATGGAGCATAGTTCATCCTGCCAAGCTTATACAATCTGAGCCAATGCTTTAATGGAACTGAGAATTCTGGGAACACATAGCTACACAGAAAAAGAATATAGGCTCAGACTGTATGCAGTGTGACGGGGGTCTTCAACTCTGTGAGTACTGTACCATGCTGCTGCAATCACAGAGACAAGTACGGTGATATCTCTGATCAAATATAGACAATGATTCATCAAACAGGGTTTTTTGCCAGAATTCTTGCATAAAACAGTTTAAAATGTCACAAAGGTTTAGCACAACTCATACCTGCACAAACATATTGTGACATTTGGCATTCTTATGCAAGACTCGGAGAGCACTGCCTATTTGAAAGTGAGTAGAGCTTTGCCGGGCGGTAATGTGGCCAGCAAATGAATCATGATTCACTCCATAGAAGTAGCTGGAGTCCATTTTTTGGTGGTGTTCAGCAGCTGAAAGATGTGTCAAATTCATAACACATTTACTGATTGGCTCATGTAAGGTTAAAATGATGACTAATATATATGTAGGAAACCACATGATCTGCCAGTAGGTAAGTGTGTAGGTGTCATCATCTGAAAGCATGCTCGGGGGTTCTCTGAGTATTTTGGATGTGCTTGGAAATTTAGTTTTTGTCACCGTAGCTGCAAGATTTGCGGCTGCTAGACAGCCTGAATACATGTGGGGATTCCCTAACAAACAGGCAATCCCTGCATGTGTTCAGGCTGTCTAGCAGCCGCAAATCATGCAGCCACGGCGACAAAAACTAAATCTCCGAGCAGGCCCAAATACTCGGAGGCCACCCGAGCATGCTCATAAAACTGGAGGAATGAGCATACTCGCTCATCACTACTCACCATCTCTCGTGGCAGCCTGTTCCACTCATTGATCAGCGCACACTATGATCACAATCTGATGAAATTCTGGCCAGAATGTCATTTGCACAATTGATGAGATTTTCTTGGATGACAAAAAATATGCTCCTCTGCTCCCAGCCTTATTACTGGTGATTGTAACATTAGTAATGTGTTAAATATAATGGTTCATTTAATGGTACCTAGATAAACGGTATCCGTTTGTTCCAAAACTAATATCCCACATTTCTCAAACTGGTTTATTATTAATACATTAATATTATTATTTTTCCCCATATCTCCTATCTGGAACTCTCAATCTTTCTAATCAATAGCCATGCATTCCATTTCGTATTCCCTCTCATGAAATCCTTCTGTGGATCAGTCACCCTCATACCATTTCTCTTAATTAATTATTATTTTTTAATTATTTCAATTATCTCATTTTTTCACTTTCTTTCCCTTGGCCCAGGTTTATTTAAATCAAATATTACATTAGCATTTAATCTTTCCAGTCCACTCACCCTGTGCCTTCACAGCTTTCATATTCCACATATCACTCACATTCTTATCTTGAGGTGTTACTGCGCTTTCCATTTTCTTTTAACTTTCCCTAAGCATACATTTGCTTTGCCTATTATCAGCAATTTGCAAATGTTTTTTACTGGAACACACGTTCTTGTGGCTGGAAATAACCAGGCAATTCTTGAGCCAATAATCACCTGAATATTATATTGATATAAAATAATATACACAAGACCCAAGGCCCCTTTCTCATGTCTCCACCACCTTTATTATGGGAGCTACATTTTTTATAGTGTTGTACACAGATTTTGAACTCTGCTTATATAATTCCACGTGAGTGGATAGCCATCTAGGTTTAATCTCAGTCTTATTTTTTTATAAATGTATGTTTTACATCTTGGGTTAGGTTAGATCCAATCACCTGATTAAGCGTGCTGTAGCTCAGCCAAAGTGGCAAAATTTCATACATTTTGTATTGGCCCTATTCATTGATTTATAGTCTTTCACATAAGAGTGTACATATAGAAATAGTTATGATTCACAGAGTAAAACTTCCGTCTGGACTTCTAACCCCAGAAAGAACAGAAGTTCAAATGCACAAAGTTGTTAGATCTACTCTTCTCTTTCAACAAAGTATATCAATCTATCCAACTTACATTAATCTAAAAAAAAAAAAACAGTTAAATCATAATGACCCCCTACAACCGTACGTCTTTTAGGGTCAAGAAATGCCTTACAAGTATAGTATGAGCAAAATACTTCTCTATTTTATTAACAAAAATAATACAATAAATACATAAAAATAATGAAAAGTTGCCTAATGCCAAGAGGGATCACAGCTCAAAATTGTATTATATAAATAAAATGCATATCAAGTAGCATGAATAAAGTGAAACTGAACACCCTTCAGTATGGTAACATGGCTACATATACCAAACTAGTGACAATCACTGTACTGCATTTACTTATCTGTAATGTATGTTGAATTTCCTTTTCAATAGTTTTTATTAACGTTTTCATAAATAGAAATAATTTACATAGGAATAAGAGGTAAATACAACTTGGTGGGGGGGAAATGGGATATCAAGGAGAACTTGTATGATACTTTCAGGTACATTGTTAATAAGCAAATAATGCAGTTAAACATATATGGTAGTACCTGTGTTGTGGTGTTGTTCAAGAAAAGGAAACAACAATTTAAAACAGAAATAAAAACAATACCAATAACAACAAATGTCTCAGTTAAAGAGGTACATACTCATGAGAGAAACTTAGAGGTAGATTTCGTTCTAGCGAGCCAATTTCTTTGAGAATTTAGCATGATTATCGTTGGTTATAGCTAATTTAAATTCATAGGATCTATGAAGAGAGATTTTCTCAATTAAGTCTGTGAATTTGGGGGAATTTGATCCTTCCTTCCTATCTACATCAACAGATAGCAGCACCAGCTGTGGAGAGAGATCAATGATTTTACCTGCTAATTTATTAATAAGAGTGGAGGTTTGAGACAAAGTGGTTTTATTTTGGGGCACTTCTAGAAAACATGGAAATGATCTCCATGGTGACCGCAATTTCTCCAACATAGTGAGGAGTGTTCTGGGTTACAATGTGCTAGTCTTGCAGGAGTATAGTACCACCTTGATATGAGCTAATAATGAATTTCTTGTAGTGTCATGGATAAGTTTGAAGCATAAGTGAATAATAAAGCGTCTTCCCATTTTTCAGGACAGAAGGGTATCTTCAGATCGTTCTCCTATTTAGTCATGAATGCATTCTTTGTCATCTCATTGTCATGGTTGAACCAATCATAAATATAATTGTCTAAGGGTCACTTCCGTCTGTCTGTCTCCTTCTGTCTGTCTTTCTGTCTGTCACGGATATTCATTGGTCGCGGCCTCTGTCTGTCATGGAATCCAAGTTGCTCATTGGTCTCGCCAGCTGCCTGTCATGGCTGCCGCGACCAATCAGTGATGGCCACAGTCCGATTAGTCCCTCCCTACTCCCATGCAGTCAGTGCCCGGCGCCCGCTCCATACTCCCCGCAGTCACCGCTCATACAGGGTTAATGCCAGCGGTAACGGACCGCATTATGCCGCGGGTAACTCACTCCGTTACCGCAGCTATTAACCCCGTATGACCACGTTTTTACTATTGATGCTGCCTATGCAGCATCAATAGTAGAAACATCTAATGTTAAAAATAATAAAAAAATAAAAAATCATTATATACTCACAATCCACCGCCTTTCCTGCTCCTCGCGATGCTCCGGTGACCGCTCCATGCAAGCGGCAGGTTGCAGTGGCAAGGATGGTCTGTGAGAAGGACCTGCCATGACATTATGGTCATGTGACTGTGACGTCATCACAGGTCCTGCGCGCCTGCACGAGAAGGACCTGCTGTGACGTAACGGTCATGTGTCCGTGTCATCATCACATCCTGGGACCGGAAGCTGCCGCCTGCACCGCACACAGGCGACAGAACTACTACAAGGCACCTTCGGAAGGTGAGTATATGTTTATTTTTTATTTTTTAACCTGTGACATACGTGGCTGGGCAATATACTACGTAGCTGGGCAATATACTGCGTGACTGGCCAATATACTATGTGGCTGGGCAATATACTACGTGGCTCTGTGCTGTATACTACGTCACTGTGCAATATACTATGTGGCTCTGTGCTGTATACTACATCGCTGTGCAATATACTACATGGCTCTGTGCTGTATACTACATAACTGGGCAATATACTACGTGGCTGAGCAATATACTACGTCACTGGGCAATATACTACATAACTGGGCAATATACTACGTAACTGGGCAATATACTACGTGGCTCTGTGCTGTATACTACATCACTGGGCAATATACTACGTAACTGGGCAATATACTACGTGGCTGGGCAATATACTACGTGGCTGGGCAATATACTACGTGGCTGGGCAATATACTACGTGGGCTGTGCAGTGTACTACGTGGGCTGTGCAATATATTACGTGGACATGCATATTCTAGAATACCCAATGCATTAGAATCGGGCCACCATCTAGTCATAAATATAACTGTGACTCCAGAAAATCCTTTGGCTGATATAGCATAGGAGATTTACTGTTGCTTCAGAGAAATGTTTTTTTCTGGAGAAAGACTTGGATTTGATCTCTGAGGATTGTGTACTGGAGATATAGTGATGACGGGAGGTTGTATTTATTTTTCAAGTCGCTGTATTTAGAAAAATTCTTTCCGTCATGTACATCTCCCAGTTTTTTAATACCTTTTTCTGGCCAAATTAAGGGGAGTACCTGATGGTCAAATGATAGAATGACAGAAAGCGGTAGTTTTTTAAAGACACTCATTTTAGGAGTTCCTCTTTTTTGTTTGGACAGTCTTTTCCAGGCGTGAGCAACTGCCAGGAAGACAGAATGGGAGGTTGAGCTGAGACAATAGTTTGTTAAAGTTTTGAATATTAAGTCGCTTGGATGTCTATTGATATTCAGCTCAATTTCTAATTCCATCCATGCTGGCGGCTTGTCATGTGACAACCAATGGCTACTTTGTTTTTTAGGATTGTATAGTAGTGAGCCAAAATATTTGGAAAGCCCAAACCTCTGTGAGATTTCTTTTTGTAGATGGTGATAGTTGAAGCCCTGTTTTTTTTGTTGCCCCATATGAATGAGTTAATTAATATAATTGGAGGTTTGTCAAATAGGACGTTGATATTGGGAGGGGTAGAGATCTTAGGATGTAGAGTATCTTAGGGAGAGTGAAGACTTTTATTGTGAAATTCTTCCCCACCAAGAAAGGTCTCTGTCTCCAAAGGTGTTGAGGTCTCTATTGATGGAATCAGTTAATGACTTCATGTTACATGAAATTATGCTGTTAATATTGTTGATTATGGTGATGCCTAAATAAGGGATTTCTCTATTTGCCCAGCCTAAAAAGGACACTTTTTTAATATCATTGACCTGGAATACCTTCTGATTAATTTGAAGAATTTTTGATTTCTCTTCATTTATCTTAAAATATGATAAATTGAGAATATTTTTAGGGCGTTATGGAGTTAATGGAATTCACTGGATCTGTTAGGGTTAGGATAACATCATCTGCAAAAACACTTAATTTGTATTGGCAAGAAGTTTCTATGCCTTTGATATTATTATTTTGTCTGACAGACTGGGCTAGAGGTTTTATCGTCATATTGAAGAGGAGTGGGGAGAGAGGCAACCTTGCCTTTTTCCGTTTGAGACGGGTAATGTTTTGGAAATGTTATTGTTTGAATATATTTTTGCCTTGGGGTTTGAGTAGAGGACCATTACTGAAGAGATAAATTTTTCATTAAACCCGAATTTGACCAAGGTTAGTCTCAGGAAGTCCCAGTTTAGACAGTCAAATGCTTTTTCAGCATCAAGCGAAACAATAATTGTGGGTTGTTTAGTTGAGTTGGCCATTTTAATGGTGTTAATGACTCTTCTTTTACCATCTGAAGAGTAATGACCCTTGACAAAACCAATTTGGTCATTACTAATTAGAGAGGGTAGTATGACATTTAGTCTGTTTGCCAAGATCTTCAAATAGATCTTAATATCTGTGTTTATTAGTGATATTGGCCTGTAATTTGTGACTTTTTCGGGGTCTCCCTTGGGTTTTGGGATTAATATGATGGAGGCCTCCAGCATCTCAGCCGGTAAAGAGCTGGAGGAGGATGCTAATTTGAAGAGTTCGGATAGATGAGGGGAAAGCAATTTGTTGAAGGTTTTATTGTATTCATTTCTGAAACCATCCGTTCCTGGCGACTTAAATTATTTCAAGAGTTGGATATTTTTCTCGATTTCTTTAGTATCAATGGGGGAGGTCAGAAATTACAAGTCTTCTGAAGTGAGTTTAGGTAGGTTGATGTTTGAAAGATAAGATTCAATGGAGTCTTGGTTTTGTTGAGGGGTAGGTGGCTGGGGGAATAAGTTGTACAAATTTTGATAGTAGTTGGCAAATTCATTGGCAATGTCCTGTGGATGAGATAAGGGGGTGCCGTTAGAGGTGATCATTCTATTTATTATATTGTATTGGCCCTTTTTCTTAATGTGATTTGTCATAAACCTGGTGGGTTTATTTAGGGAGGCATAAAACTTATATTTTGACAATTTGATGGCTTTGTCATAAAAATAAAAAATTGCTAATTTGAGATCTTGCCTTAATTTCAGGATTTTGGCTTGCAGAGCAGGGCATGGGGACGGAAGGTTGAGTTGGTTATTTTCTTTATTTGAGATTGGAGTTCTTTTATCTTGGCCCTATTTTCTCTTTTTTCCCTTGAAGAGATTTGAATGATTATGCCTCAGATTACTGCTTTATGAGCACACCATCTAGTGATTGGGTCGATTGATTCAGAGTTGTTTTCATTGAAATAATTCTTTATTGAGGACTCGATAGTTTTTTATGGACAGGGCTGTGGATACGATTTGAATTACACTTCCATAAGTGACTATTTTTTATTGGGGGTCCCAAAACGAGTTCACCGGTGACCGGAGAATGATCAGAGATCGATTTATTTTCAATTATGATGCTTTTAAACCTAGATAAAGTAAACACGTCTGTGTCTATTAAATCTATTCTGGAAGCAGATTGGTGGACTTCGGAGAAATGTGTGAATTCTATGGAAGAGGTGTTAATAATGTTTGTTGAATTTCAACATAGATGCACATAAAGTAGCCAGAACAGATTGTTCAGTAATATCCAATAATAAATATTGTAAGATGTGCATATTAGTCTACTGTACTTCCATATAGATGGAAGAAGCAAGGCGAAACGCACGTCAGGGTGAAGGGATGCAGCTCAAACTTGAACTGAGAAGTCTGTCAAATTATACAGGTCCTTCTCAAAAAATTAGCATATAGTGTTAAATTTCATTATTTACCATAATGTAATGATTACAATTAAACTTTCATATACTATAGATTCATTATCCACCAACTGAAATTTGTCAGGTCTTTTATTGTTTTAATACTGATGATTTTGGCATACAACTCCTGATAACCCAAAAAACCTGTCTCAATAAATTAGCATATTTCACCCGACCAATCAAATAAAAGTGTTTTTTAATACCAAACAAAAAAACCATCAAATAATAATGTTCAGTTATGCACTCAATACTTGGTCGGGAATCCTTTGGCAGAAATGACTGCTTCAATGCGGCGTGGCATGGAGGCAATCAGCCTGTGACACTGCTGAGATGTTATGGAGGCCCAGGATGCTTCAATAGCGGCCTTAAGCTCATCCAGAGTGTTGGGTCTTGCGTCTCTCAACTTTCTCTTCACAATATCCCACAGATTCTCTATGGGGTTCAGGTCAGGAGAGTTGGCAGGCCAATTGAGCACAGTAATACCATGGTCAGTAAACCATTTACCAGTGGTTTTGGCACTGTGAGCAGGTGCCAGGTCGTGCTGAAAAATGAAATCTTCATCTCCATAAAGCATTTCAGCCGATGGAAGCATGAAGTGCTCCAAAATCTCCTGATAGCTAGCTGCATTGACCCTGCCCTTGATGAAACACAGTGGACCAACACCAGCAGCTGACATGGCACCCCACACCATCACTGACTGTGGGTACTTGACACTGGACTTCAGGCATTTTGGCATTTCCTTCTCCCCAGTCTTCCTCCAGACTCTGGCACCTTGATTTCCGAATGACATGCAAAATTTGCTTTCATCAGAAAAAAGTACTTGGGACCACTTAGCAACAGTCCAGTGCTGCTTCTCTGTAGCCCAGGTCAGGCGCTTCTGCCGCTGTTTATGGTTCAAAAGTGGCTTTACCTGGGGAATGCGGCACCTGTAGCCCATTTCCTGCACACGCCTGTGCACGGTGGCTCTGGATGTTTCCACACCAGACTCAGTCCACTGCTTCCTCAGGTTCCGGTCACCTCTTCTCGTTGTACAGCGTTTTCTGCCACATTGTTTCCTTCCAACAGACTTACCATTGAGGTGCCTTGATACAGCACTCTGGGAACAGCCTATTTGTTGAGAAATTTCTTTCTGGGTCTTACCCTCTTGCTTGAGGGTGTCAATGATGGCCTTCTTGACATCTGTCAGGTCGCTAGTCTTACCCATGATGGGGGTTTTGAGTAATGAACCAGGCAGGGAGTTTTTAAAAGCCTCAGGTATCTTTTGCATGTGTTTAGAGTTAATTAGTTGATTCAGAAGATTAGGGTAATAGGTCATTTAGAGAACCTTTTCTTGATATGCTAATTTATTGAGACAGGTTTTTTGGGTTATCAGGAGTTGTATGCCAAAATCATCAGTATTAAAACAATAAAAGACCTGACAAATTTCAGTTGGTGGATAATGAATCTATAATATATGAAAGTTTAATTGTAATCATTACATTATGGTAAATAATGAAATTTAACACTATATGCTAATTTTTTGAGAAGGACCTGTATACCACTTAGGTAAATAATACATTTTATGTCACTTTACCTGACCTACCTCAAGCTTCTGTATTGGTAGCATTATCAGTTAAATTTATATGCACTTATTTATGGATACAGTAGTTATTACTAGGCATGTTGAATGATTGTTATATGGATATAATGGACATAGGCTGATATGCACATGTTACAACAATATTTATTATTGGATTTATTTATTTATTATTGGATATTACTGAGCAATCCATTCTGGCTACTTTTATATGCACATGTTACAACAATATTTGCTATTGGATATTACTGAGCAATCCGATCTGGCTACTTTTATATGCACATGTTACAACAATATGTATTATTGGATATTACTGAGCAATCCGTTCTGGCTACTTTTATGTGTGAATTTATTTTGAAATTGAGCAAACATTACAGATAAGTAAATTCAGTATAGTGATTGCCACTATTTTAGTATATGTAGTCCTATTACCATACTTAAGGATGTTACACGCAAGTGCACTTTATTCATGCTACCTGATATGCATTTTACTGATATAATAGAATGTTGAGCTTTGATCCCTATTGGCCAGAGGCTCCTTTTTAATCATTTTATGTATTTATTGTAGCATTTTTGTTAACTAATAAAGAAGTAATTTGCTCATGTTATATTTGGACGACACGTTTTAACCCTAAAAGATTTACAATTGTAGGAGTCATTATGATTTAGCTGTTGTGCCGTGTTGTCCCTCGTCTTAGTAGGAAATTGGCCTTGGGACTGTTATGTTTATCTAAAAAAACAGTGTCTGAGTTTTCAATATGATGAGTAATTTTTAAATATGAAAACAAGAGGAACTTCAATCTATTACAGGAGTTGTCTACTACTTTTATTTAATGCAAAAATTATATTGAGGTAGTCCTATCTGATACTTGCTGCTCATCTGCATTTTGACTTGTGGCCCCGTCAGTCCCTTGGCTTCCAATAGGAGGCATCAGGTGACCTTTGTAACTAATAGGTGGCCACTGATTGGCTGCAGTAATCAAGTTAGTCTGAGAAAAGAGGCAGAAAGTGCTACTGCATAGTGTTGCAGCTGCAGAACAGAGACCAAGCTACCAGACACAGTGGGGCTCCCTGCTAATAAGACAGTGATGGTTTATTACCATCTTGGCCTTCTCTATCGCTGAGGGCATTTCCTCTTCCTGAGACCCAACAATCATGTGATCACAAGGTGCAAAAGAAAGCAGGAGCTGCAGAGTTCTAAAAGACCCTGATCAGCTATTGCTATGTAGATAGGATGCTAAATTTGCCATGTACAAAACGTGTGGCTAATATACCTGCCCCAGTTACAGGGGGAATCAGATAACTTTAAGGGAGCAAAATGTGTGAAATATATAAATAAACAAAATAAATACATGAAAAGAAAGAATAAATAGTTTAAAAAGGTGCTACCAGTACAAAGCGCAGTCACTAGCCCTGACTTGAATACCGTATATGCTCGAGTATAAGCTGAGATTTTCAGCCCATTTTTTTAGGCTGAAAGTGCCCCTCTCGGCTTATACTCAAGTCACCACCACCGGTCTGTCTTCCCTTTCCCCATCTCTCTTCCCCAGGGGTGTTTCTTACCCCCTCCTTCACAGGAGCAGTGGTAGCATAGCAGCGCGATCCTGGCATGTATTGAGTCCCGGAGGTAGCGGTGTGGCGGTAACTTTTGGAGCAAGCGGTAGCTGTACGGAAGGTGGAGATTGTGGGTGGCCTGTATTTTCAGTGCCGCACGCTTCACTTCCAGTGACATCACGAATATTCATAAGCCATAATGAGTGGGACCGGAAGTGAAGTGTGCACAGCGAAAATACAGGCCTCCCGCAAACTCCACCTACCTTACGGCTACCGCTTGCCACCACGACTGCTACTGCTGCTCCTTACATTATCAGCACGCCGCTACCTCCGGGACTCCATACATGACAGGATGGCGCTGCTCCGCCGCCACCACTGCTGTGAAGAAGTGGGTAAGAAACACCCCCGTGGGAGACTCATGGACCTACGGGGAGACTCGCAGAGAGAGGGGAGACTCACAGGGAGATGGGAGACTCGCGAACCCAGTAGCTGCTGCATCTCCCTCCTCAGCGTATACTCGAGTCAATAAGTTTTCCCATTTTTTTAGGTAAAATTAGGTACCTCGAGTATATACGGTATATAAAAATAATTGTTACGGAAAGGAGAACAAAATTGAAAATGTGTTTTAATGATCTTTCAGGGTCATAAAAAATGACACAGCTTTCCTTTATTTCCATTTAAATATCCCCTGAAATTGGCAAAACATATAAAAGGAGTATGAAGATAACATAAAAATTTGACCCCATGTATCATGAAAGAAACCTGTAAATATCTGAATGAGATAAAATGTGCAGCTTTTTAAAACACCTGTACAAAAAAAACTGTGCCTTGTCAGGAATGGGGAAAATGGCCTGGATTTGAAGTGGTTAAACTTACTGAAAGTAGTGGACTTCCTTTTAACAGAGAATGTAAATTTAAGTTTTCTAGAGCAGACTTCTTAAAATTCCTATCATTATTTTTCCTGACATTTATATTTCTCTCTTTTAATGATACATGGTTAGAGCTTAGTCAAGGCCATCAGACTCCTATGATTATGATGCAGGTTTCCCTGATATATAAGTATTCTAAGCCAATTTAAAAATGTACTTATGCAACACACACAGAGATCTATCATTAGACACAAGGCTTTTATTTTATATCAAGACATGATCACTGTTAAAGGGTCACCTCATGAGGTATATTCTCTAAGCCAAAAGTCTGAGGTGAGCAACCTGGACCAAAAGCAATTGCACAGCAGGCATGACTTGACAGATGGCATATGGATCTGCAGGAACTATTGGAAGCGAGCTTGCAAGATGGCAGGCAGACAATCAAAGCAGGAAACAACATAAAAGATAAAGCCAGAGTATAGATATACACAGGAACGTAGGTATATAGTTAGTTGAGGACATGCAGCAAACAAATGGCTAAAGGCAGAGTTATATGCTATTAGCAGATAGATGGTCTTTGACAGGGATGCAAGCAGCAGTAATGATCAGGCAAAATGTATACTTGCTTGCAGAGAATACTTAGACTGTTGCAGCAACATAGTAGTGTGACCGGCACCAGAGAAGAGTTTGTTATGCTTACAGCAGATGAAAGGTTAAGTCTGCAGGTCTGAGCAGTGAAGTAAATGCAGATAGTTGATGAACAGGAGTTTGCTATAGAAGTTAATGCAAGCTGAGAGATTTTGATAATGAGACAAACTCCAGAAAATAGTAACTGAATACAAAACGTACTGACTACTCCGACAACACCCAGCTGTCTGGGCCTTAGAAAGCATTGCCTGATATGATAGGGGTTTGTCTGGCTACTAGAGAAACATGGCATGGATCACAGCAAAGGGAGGCAGTTGCACCACAAGGGAGCCAGGACAGATGAGTAACAATGACCTGTTGGTTTTCTAATTTTATTACATAAATTCTTAATCAACTGGTTGACTAAATTCCCACAGTCACTTTTTTTATATAAAGACATTTGGGCATATTTATCAAAACTGTCCAATTATTGGTGCAAACTATACTAAATAGTCTTAAAATGTGCCAAACTTATTAAAGTGGTTAATGCTGTTTTATAAGTCTGTTCAATTATAAGACTGTCTTGTCTACTTAGCTTACTTTATGCCAGAAATGTGCACCATAATTTTTGTACATTTGTTGGCTCACTGTGTCACACATTAAGCTGAGCCTCTTTAGTGATAAATCACGTCCCTTTTCAGCAAAGTCATGCCTCTAGTTGGAGAAGTAGTAAAACGTGTCCAAAACATCTCATAAATATGGTGGGAGTCCAGAATGCTAGTTTTTCATGCAAATTACTCAAGAATTCTGTCACATTTAGCTTAATAATTATGCTTACATTAAGACTTTGGGGCAGATTCGTTAATACCACCGTGCCAGTCTTAATGAATGGGCTCACTGGGGTATGATACACCTAATTCATTTAGAGGTGCATGACACATAACGAATTGTCCTCATCTCTGAACTGGCGTGTGCTTCTGCCAGAAATGTTATGGACTGAAATACATTGCTGGCAAAATTTACATTACCAAAGGGGTATATATTTTAATGAATTAGAAGGGTGTGAATAGCCAAGCCCTTTTCCCCCATAATCCACCCAATTTTGTAAAGAGATCAAAACTAGCATGAAAACGTGGAATGTTGCAAAATTGTGGTGCAACTTCCGAGTTGTGAAAAATTGTATGACACATGAAGGTTTGATACACCAGAAAACTAGCATAAACACCATGAATCAGGCCCTATATTTTGAAGGCACTGCTTGATTCCCTTGTCTCTTATGTGCCATTTTTTCTACCGATGGCCTTCTTGTCCTCTCAGTGTTAAGTCTTCAGTTGTCCAATTTAAGTCCATGTGGTCAATTCTTACCTTTGGCACAATTTTGTTAGACGCATACTGTAAACTCTCAGAAGGCTGGCAATTTAGATCAATGTTATTTGTAGTGCTGTCAATAGTTATCTGTTTATAGCATTTGGAGTCATCTTCCTATCATAATAAACCACAGGAAAAGCATGTTCAACGACAGCTAAAATAAAAATAATTTCCTTGGCATAACCGACTTGTGCAACCAAATGTTTGATCATCAAAATCCTGGACACTGTGTACGGTTACTAAAGCACAAAAGGCGCCTGTTCCCTTCAGATTAATGCTTAATCGTTATTCTCATACACCACAAAATGAATTGATGGGTTATGAAATCAGAAAATGAACGGTAGTCAAGTTATTAATAGAGGATTTGGAAATAAGCCATGAAAAGAATCAATGCTTTTTTTTTTTTTTTCTTTTTTTTTCAAGTTAATTTAATGTGCTGCCTTTACTGCTAGGGAACAGCCTGATTTCATTTCGAGACTTTGTTTTCTGCCTCCTCCTGAGCATTCCTACAATATGTTTATGGCTCATTTCAATGTTAGAAGCTTAAAAAGCTTTTCTTGGCCTAATAGCATTTAAAGTTCAGGAAAACCTTTTGCAGAAAAAGAATGCATATTTTAAGATGATCATAGTTAACCTCTTCACTCTCAGTAGTTCATCTGCTTCACATTTTCCACCCAAGATAATTCCCATTATATCTGCCTAAAATAAAGCACAAATTATGCCTGGGTTTAGATGCCGCTTTCAATTACGCGAATAAATAGCATATTTTCAAAGCCTATAATGGAGGAGATGTGATGTCATTGTTTCATTGTCCACTCAATAAACTCCCATGCTTTGCAAATAAATAAGTGCCCCCTTACTTAACATTCAAATCCAATTTGGCTTCATTGAACTCCGTAAGCTGCAGACCAGTAAGGCAAAGCTAAACTCGTAATGAGCATTCAGAAGATCATTGACATAAAGCTAAATGACAAGCTTTGCCCATCATTAGCTTAATGCTTACAGTTTTGGCATTGCGGCTTTGCTTTTTATGTGGACTGTCGTAGTCAATTCATCTCATTTTTCTGCGTTCCCATAATGATTGCAGCTTTGACACATGCTTGTGGGCAGGAATGGGTTAAGAAAACTTTAAAAATGATAATCTTTCAAAAAACATTCCCAACTTGAAATATTATGATAGAAAATTGTGTTTTGACCATCAGTTTTAGGGTATGTGCACGCATTGAGTATTTGCTCCAGATTGTTGACACAAAATACTCTGTAAAATATGCACATTTTTGCTTTGTTCTTCCCTTATTTTTAAGAGCATTTTAATGCATTTTTACTGAGTTTTTGTTCTTATTCATTTTAATGGGTGAAAAAAGCTGCAAAAACTCTGAAAGAAGTGACTTGCTGCAGATTTGACAAAAACACTATGGTCCAAATCAGCAAGGAAAAAATAAGCAGCATGTGCACAAGATATCAAAAATATTATTCACTTTACTGGTACTGTAAAACATTGCATGTTTTTGCCATGGTAAAAATGTGTGAAAAAAACAAGGCAAGTAGTGAATAAGCCCTTAGTTAGTTTTCAAGCCCAATAAATTTAAGTTGACACTCATTAGTAATCTGCATCGTATCACTGATATGGATGCATGGGGTCTTACTTTCTAGGTTTAAATTACATTTTATTACTATATATACAACATACTTTTCATACATAATAAATATTTGACAGATTTCTATGGTAAATTGCTAAAAAATATAAACAGTATCTGTAAGCTTTGAAGTTCTTTGTAATCGATGGGTAGTGTTATGGATTAACTCCAAGACTCGATCCAGTGTGATCTCTGGCTGTGGTTCAGTTTCCTTTTCTGTTGGATCACAGCCTGTGTTGTCTCTGTCCAACTTCCGATAATACTCTTGTCTTTGCTTTGCTGTGTTGCTTCTATGCAGGTGTTCTCGCTGACTCGTTTTGGTTTGTCCTATCACATCTTGAGAAGGGGCCAATAATACTTTCCTGGCACATGCAGTCTTTGCTGGCTATGTTTCAAGTTACAAGAATATTTGGAGTCTCAGCTCCTTAGTGAAGGATTATCTTGCTGAGACTTTATTTATTGCTTCTCCTTCAGTTTGTTTGCATGTTCCCCCTTCTAATCTCTTTACTCATTTTGTTACATTCAGGGTCTGGTGGTTTTCACCTATACCAAAGATCTTTTTGGGTTCCTTTCTTTTTCTTCCATTCTTCATGTATGATTGTGAACTCGTCTGTAGCATTATGTCTCATCCTATGTCTGTGTATAGTTGAGGGTGCAGTTAAGGACACTCAGTCAGCCAACATTGAGTGGAAGCACCATTGTATAATTTTATGCTGCCAACCTCCGTGCTCAGACAGTGACATATCAGGGTAAGGTTAGGGATTTGCCTAGTCTATGACCCTGTGGTGTGCAGGTTTAACATCTCCCCTGGTTTGTTCATCTCCTTGTGAGTGTAAGAGCTCAATCATAACAGGTATCTTCTTATAGAGCAGGAAGAGCTGAGTAGAATGGCTTATAGATTTGTGGGAAACAATTCAATAGCTCAGGGAAGGAAGCCAATCTCTGTTTAGGATCACCCCTTTAGGACAACCCCTGCTTAGCCCAGAATAAGCAGAAATCTCAAGGACTAAAATATACATTATAGTTATTCTGAGCTAAGCAGGGGTGGTCCTAAGGTGATGATCCTAATCGGCGATTGGTTTCCTTCCTTGCATTACTGTGCATATAAAAATATCTGTCAATCATTGATTAAGGACACCCGCTTGACTACCAACCCCAGAATAAAGTCCAAGGTGGTATGAATCTTTTCCCACAAACCTATAAGTCAATCCCTTCTGGTTCCCCTGCTCTAAAACCCGATACCCATACTTTGGACAACTTGATTTCTTTCAATGCCTTACATCATGAATGTTGTGATTATTAATCTCCAATCTGAGACTTTAGCTGTCATAAAATTAGCAGTCTGCAGATGCTGTGACGACTTTGTAGTTTGGTGGCTGGAAATCACATTTTGTGGTATATGGGTATAGTATGTGTAATGGTCTACATACAAAAGTGTCCATCACAGGCATCACATATCTCATTTTATCAATAATAGAAATAATGCTACATAAGGTTTTAGTAAATCCTAGAAGTAATTTTTCCTTCCAACTAGATGTCAGTCATGTATTATTTTTATTATCATAAAAGTGCATAGGATTTGGTTACTACATACAAATAAAGAGGGAATATACAATAATATATATTTTTTTAAAAAACAATGCCATAAAATAAGTTATATACTGTATATATAAACGTTGCATGAGACATCTTGCAGGAAAGACATCCATTTATTCATTCCTGTCAAGCGGGATGATCATTTAATAACTACTGGACTGACTCTTTGCTAAGGAGTTCTTGATCACCAAATTGGACTGTACGCTTGCACAGTACAGGCAGGGATTAATCTATCCATAAGTTATTTTGTGCTTTCAGCATTTCATGAGCTGAAATATGACTTTTTCTGCGCTTTAGGCAAACAGTAATAGAGGCAATTTACTTTGGCTGCTTTTTCATTTGAAGATAACATGTCAGTCGGCTAAAAAGTAAAGTATCAGAAATTCTTCATAAAGACATACAAACTTCAGTGATTTATACTTGTATTATTCAGCTGTCATTTGGAGTCATCAGATCTGAGATTTGACTGATCTACTTACCTGAATATCTGATTAAATTTTGCAAAATAATCAAATGCATAACTGGCTGAAAATGTATTTCAACCATTTATTTTCCTGTGTGGCAGTGTCGGTTGGATATGAATATGAGTCGTGCCCAGACCTTGTATTATGGGAACGGAGGACAGTCACCTTGCAAGGCTTTGAGATGGATTCTTCAAATCTCGGAGGATGGACCTTTAACAAACATCATATACTAAATCCTCATAATGGTAAGAAAAAAGCTAATCATGTAACATTAATCATGAGTAAATGGGAATTTTCAGAAATAATTAAAAGGGTTGTTGCATCTCCATTCATGAGCAAATTTCTAAAACGAAACAACTTTGCAGTTTACCCATCATTCTCAGGAACAAAAGGATTTTTAACTCTATTGTGTGCAGCTCATTACCTAGGTTACAGGCCAAGCTGCATTCGCCTAGAAATCAAGGCAAGGAGTGCGTGCCTCTTACAGTCTTTATAGTTTGGAACCTGAGAGCGCAGCTCTGAAGCTGGTCAGATCACTGAATTCAGCCAGCTTTAGTCCCCATTTGCTCCTCCCATGATGCAGTGGCAAAGCTGGTATTGCTAACAACATGGGAAAATGCTCAATTCGGACCAGTGCCGTTAGCCTGAACTATCAATCTTCAGGAGTACACTGCCACCGGGCAAGTAAGAAGCTGGAAGGCAGAGGAGCGGTGGGTCCTGAAGAAGGAACATGACAAGCCCTTTAAATTTAGTAAATTGAAAATTCTAAAACATTGACAGAGTGGAATTAGTCCCATTGTTGACCTATATTACGGCCTTAGCATCAGGAACATGTATAGGCCTATTGACCATCATGATGTGCATGCTGCAGCCAATCACTCAGCTTGGCTATCATGTCTAGGGTGACGGCACATGAGTGCTGAGCACAGATCACATGCTCTTTTTATGAAGTCACCGCTGCAGCCATATCTAGAAAGACTGTCAGGCAGCTCTGGAGTTGCAGGGGGTTAAGTAATGATTACTTAATTTCAATATTCAACATCTTTGAGGTGTTAAAATTAAAACCAGAAAACTACTTTAAAACACAAAAAAATAAAATAACCTAACATTAAATATTGAATAACATGCTGAAAAATGTGCAAACGTTGTCATTATCTACTGCTACAGATTGACACATGATAATAACAATAAAAGTTTAATAAAGTGTCATAAAAATGTAATATAGTATATCATGAAACAATTTTGTTGCTGTAAATAAAAATATATACAAACTTATAAAACTTCAGATTAAAACTGTGAAAATGTTATTAAATGTGAATAATGCTTTAACATTTTAAGAAGAAAATCACATTTCATTTCTGGATATTTATTCATCCATGGAAAAATCATCTAGGACTTGGGTAACAACTGAAACATTACAGCTTCACTGTTACATTCATTTTCATATCATTTATTGCCGGTATGTAAAAAATAAGTTAAGATTCCTGCAACCCCGATGCAGGTGTCATAAATCATCACAGTCAAAAACCATTTCATGCCAAGGGAAATTTGTGACAATTTTAGGATGATGCTGGAGTTTTATCTAGATCAGTTGTCTGTGGTGGGCAAAAGACCTTAATTAAGCGCTACTATAATAAGATGAAGAAAAACAAGCAATCCCTGAGAGACAGACACTCACAGATCATGTAAGCTGGGAAAGTGGAAGTCAAAATGCTAGCAAACTGTATCCACCATTAGGGACACTTTTTAATTTTACTTAAATGCATGTATTTGGGGCTAAAAACGATTTTTGCAAGTGTCATTAAAAATGTTGCCTGGTTTGTTTTTTACGGACTGTTTGCTCCCTGGAATATTCAACTTTAATGTGGTCTATGGTCATGAATCAGATGACTAGAACCTAGTAAAGTACAGATAAGTGTTACAATCTCCTCCATCAAACGGTCAGAATGAGCTCACGGACAGATTCTCAGCTAACCCGTTCTGCAGCCAGAAGTAGACAGTGCACCACAGAGGCTGTTTCAGGCCAACAGTGTAAAATCTTTTACAAAACCTGATAATATAAAGTTGTTTTTTTCCCAAAGTACATGCATTTACATAAGAAAAAAACACTAATTTTTTTTTTGTATTTTTCATTTCTGTAGCAGAGATGTTAGCATGTAAAGGTTATATGCTAGTTTCTAGATTTTTCACTTACTTTTTTTGCCTCACCATCAGGGAATTTCAGAATCGGCTTTCTCTGTGTAATATGTTAAAAATCATGTCTAACCAGGTCATACAAATCTAACTGCCGGCCACTACCGTGCAGGGCGAGAAGAGCTGAGCTGTGTGTCATTACAAACACCGCTGCTCTTCCTCTATTCCACGCAGTGGGAAACAATGTGCAGCATTGAGGCAGAGCATTGCATGTGACAAGCATAGCTTTTAAACTACAGCTCTCATCTTACGGTGCTGTCATCCTGTGAGATGAGAGCTGTAGTGTGTGATTAGCGCTTTTCTCATGTAGCGCTGTACATTGATTCGTATTATTCTCCAATACCTGGAATACATACATACATACCTGGGGTCATTTCCTTTTTTTTTTTCCTTTGCATGACACATCCTACTTGTGATTAGGCAACCTCATACTTGGGAAAAAGTAAGCAAAAAATCTTTGCCAACTGCCCCTCTGGTTATAATGGAAATTAGCTTATAAAGTTTGCAACCTTAAATCTCCGCAACAGAGATGAGAAGTAAAATATATATGCCATATATGTTTTATTCATAACTTCAGCCACTTCATCATGATGTGTCCAGTTAACCCCTTCACCATACCTCCCAACCATCCCGGATCCCGCGGGACTGTCCTGATTTTGACAGTCAGCCCCGGGATCCCGGACGGGACATTAGTTGTCCCGCACTACGTGCCTAGGGCGGGGACAATGCAGCAGGGGGCGGCACCTGAATTAGGTTTGTGGCTGTTTTTGTTTTTTTTTATAAAAGCTGGGTCTCACCTCCCGACCAACCCCGCCCCCTGTGCGGCGCTGCCACTCTGAGGGAGAGAGCCAGTAGCAATCAAGATGAAAGGTCAGGGACTCCCTACCTCCCGTGTGTGCTCGGAGCTCTGGCTTCTCCTGCTCTTATCTGCAATCCCAGCAGAGAAGGAGAGATGGGGGAGGTGCAGGGACAGTGCAGAGCTGTGAGCAGGAGAAATTGAAGAGCTGCACATGGACATCAGCCGCCCCTGCACCACAGAGGAGATTGTGTGATGTGTGTGTGTGTGAGCTGTGTGATGCTTCATGTGTGTGTGTGTGTGTATGAGGTATCTGGTGTGTATGTGATGGCTGCGTGTGTGTGTGATGGCTGCGTGTGTGTGTGATGGCTGCGTGTGTCTGTGATGGCTGCGTGTGTCTGATGGCTGCGTGTGTGTGTGATGGCTGCGTGTCTGTGTGATGGCTGCATGTCTGTGTGATGGCTGCATGTCTGTGTGATGGCTGCATGTCTGTGTGATGGCTGCGTGTGTCTGTGATGGCTGCGTGTGTCTGTGATGGCTGCGTGTGTCTGTGATGGCTGCGTGTGTCTGTGATGGCTGCGTGTGTGTCTGTGATGGCTGCGTGTCTGTGTGATGGCTGTGTGTGTGTGTGATGGCTGCGTGTGTGTGTGATGGCTGCGTGTGTGTGTGTGTGATGGCTGCATGTGTGTGTGATGGCTGCGTGTGTGTCTGTGATGGCTGCGTGTGTGTGATGGCTGCATGTGTGTCTGTGATGGCTGCGTATGTGTCTGTGATGGCTGCGTGTGTGTCTGTGATGGCTGCGTGTGTGTCTGTGATGGCTGCGTGTGTGTGTGATGGCTGCGTGTGTGTCTGTGATGGCTGCGTGTGTGATGCATTTGTGTCAGCTGCGTGTGTGTGTGATGCTGTGTGTGTGATGGCTGCGTGTGTGATGCATTTGTGTCAAAGCTGCATGTGTTTGTGAGCTGCGTTTGTAATGCTGTGTGTGTGTGCTGCGTGTGTGTGAGCTGTGTGTGAGCTGCATGCCTCTATGTCATTATACAGTGGGGTTGTGTGTGTGTCATTATACAGTGGGGCTGTACGTGTGTGTCATTTTACAGTGGCGCTGTGCGTGTGTGTGTCATACAGTAGGGCTGTGCGTATGTGTCATTATACAGTGGGGCTGAGCGTGTGTGTCATTATACAGTGGCACTGTGCGTGTGTGTGTCATACAGTAGGGCTGTGTGCATGTGTCATTATACAGTGGGGCTGAGCATGTGCCTGTCATTATACAGTGTGGCTGTGTGTGCATTATACAGTGGGGCTGTGCGTGTGTGAATGTCATTATACAGCGGGGCTGTGCGTGTGTGTCATTATTCAGCGGGGCTGTGCGTGCGTTACCCCGCCGTACTTATTTAGTTCTTCTTTATTTCTTTTTCCCTGCAGCCTTCACCTGTCTCGGCTCCCCAGCCTCTCCGGTCTGACGTCCATCTTCCTGGTCCTGAGGTTCGGTCCTGCCTTCCCGGTTTTCCTTTTTTGTTCTCCACCCTCCTTCGGCATTTTCCCCTCTGTTCTTGTTTCCTCTCTCTCTAGAGCCGCCCCTCTTGGTACGGCTACTGCGGTTTTGGCTCCTCTGGGCTTGCCCCTGACGGTCCCTGTATAGGGGTCGGGTCCATAAGGTCAGCTCGCCCAGGGGTAGGTCTTTTCCGCAGTCCAGAGGGTCCACTCTCTTCCCTACACGTTCGCGCTACAGTAAAGGAAAATCGGGAAGGCAGGACCGAACCTCAGGACTAGGAAGACGGACGTCAGATCGGAGAGGCTGGGGAGCCGAGACAGGTGAAGGCTGCAGGGAAAAAGAAATAAAGAACAAAATAAGTATGGCGGGGTAACTGAAAAAAAGCAACAAACACAGGGGCGAAGCAGGAAGGACAAGGACAATAGGCTCAGACTACACATTACACAAAAGACAGAGCACAGGTAGAGCAAACTGGCCAGATGCACAAGCGGAGGCTATATGACAATCTGGCATCGCAAAGCAGGAAGGTTAGCCTTTTATAGGAGAAGTCTTACCCAGATTGGCTGTCACTAGAGAGCTCTGGGGAAGAAGGAATAGCAGAGGAACGCATGCGTCCTTTGATTATTCCAGAGCGCCTGCGCAAACACCGGATGCCCCTAACAGAGCAAGATACCGGAAGTGAAGATACGATCTGAGGACGAGCGCACTGTGACCTGGAAGAGGAGCGGCGGGGACTCGCAGCGGCAGGAGGATGGGACATTGCACCGGAAGAGAAGCTGGCGTGCTGGAACCTGGAGGAGGAGTGGCGGCGGCACGCAGTGACAGGAGCGGTAACAGGGGCTGTGCGTGTGTGCCTGTCATTATACAGTGGGGCTGTGCGTGTGTGCCTGTCATTATACAGTGGGGCTGTGTGTGTGTGCCTGTCATTATACAGTGGGGCTGTGTGTTTGTGCCTGTCATTATACAGTGGGGCTGTGCGTGTGTGTGTCACTATACAGTGGGGCTGTGCGTGTGTGCCTGTCATTATACAGTGGGGCTGTGCATTTGTGCCTGTCATTATACAGTGGGGCTGTGCGTGTGTGCCTGTCATTATACAGTGGAGCTGTGCGTGTGTGCCTGTCATTATACAGTGGGGCTGTGCGTGTGTGTGTAATTATGCAGTGGGGCTGTGCGTGTGTCTGTCATTATACAGTGGGGCTGTGCATGTGTGTGTGTGTGTCATTGGTGCATTCACTCTGTGTCATTCTATGTGACTGCAGACTTGTGCATCTCACATTGCTCGCAGAGCTGTGGTTATTTGGCGGGTGTCTGGCTGCAAGTTTGTGATTTGCATACATGCAGTCACATGCCGACTAGACTTGCATGGCGAATGCAAATGTATTGAACAAGGCCCAAAACAGTCTAGTCGAAATGTGGCTGGGAATATATATATTGCATGCTTGTGGTCACAAGACCACCTGTTGCCGGCACCAGAGAATCTTCACAGCGCACAGTGCGCACGATATGAGGATTCACACATAGTGACTGTAGACATGTAGCATAAGATCTGACAACCCCTTTAAGGATGGGCCGATACAGTATGGAGCATCATGTGTGGTCATTATACAGTATGGAGCACTGTGTGGCCATTATACAGTATGGAGCACTGTGTGGCCATTATACAGTATGGAGCATCATGTGCTTACATTATACAGTATGGAGCATCATGTGCGGACATTATACAGTATGGAGCATCATGTGTGGCCATTATACAGTATGCAGCATCATGTGCGGTCATTATACAGTATGGAGCATCATGTGTGTTCATTATACAGTATGGAGCATCATGTTCATCCAATATACAGTATGGAGCATCATGTGTGTTCATTATACAGTATGGAGCATCATGTTCATCCAATATACAGTATGGAGCATCATGTGTGGTCATTATACAGTATGGAGCATCATGTGTGTTTATTATACAGTATGGAGCGTCATGTGTGGCCATATTTTTTTGTTTATAATTATTGTATATGAAACAGTGTGATCAGCAGTGCTAAATGGGTGTGGTTGGGACTTGGATATGGGTGTGACTAATTATGAATGGGTGTGGTCAGAGGCGTGGCATAAAATTTGCCACGGCGCACTTTGCACGCCGCTAACTTTGTCCCTCTTTCCCATCTTCAAAAGTTGGGAGGTATGCCTTCACCCCAAAGCCTGTTTTCAACTTCCTGAATAGGCCATTTTTTTCAATTCTGACCACTGTCATTTTATGAGGTCATAACTCTGAAATGCTTCAACAGATCCTGGTGATTCTGAGACTGTTTTCTTGTGACATATTGTACTTTATAATAGTGGTAAAATTTCTTCGATATGGCTTGCATTTATTTGTGAAAAAAATGGAAATTTGGTGAAAATGTAGCAATTTTTAAACTTTTAGTTTTTATGCCCTTAAATTAGAGAGTCATGTCATGCAAAATAGTTAATAAATAACATTACCCACATGTCTGCTTTACATTTGCACAATTTTGGAAACAATTTTTTTTGTTAGGAAGTTATAATAGTTAAAAGTTGACCAGCGATTTCTCATTTTTACAACAAAATTTGCAAAACCATTTTTTTAGGGACCACCTCACACTTGAAGTGACTTTGAGGGGCCTATATGACAGAAAATGTCCAAAAGTGACACCATTCTAAGAACTGCACCCCTCAAGGTTCTCAAAACCGCATTCAAGAATTTTTTTTAACCCTTCAGGTGCTTCACAGGAATTTTTGGAATGTTTAAAAAAAATGTAACATTTAACTTTCTTTCACAAAATTTTTACTTAAGATCCAATTTGTTTTATTTTACCAAGGGTAACAGGAGAAATTGGACCACAAAAGTCATTGTACAATTTGTCCTGAGTACACCGATATCCCATATGTGGGGGTAAACCACTGTTTGGGCACATGGCAGAGCTCGGAAGGGAATGAGCGCCATTTGACTTTTCAATGCAAAATTTGCTGGAATTGAGATCGGACACCATGTCGCATTTGGAGAGCCTCTGATATGCCTAAACAGTGGAAACCCCCCACAAGTGACACCACTTGCTTTATATACATCAGAAAGGATAAAGCAAAACACTGTTGTATATATCATATAGGATACATTGAAAAACTGCTGTACACATCACATAGAATACACTGAGAAGCTGCTATATACAGTACATCACATAGGAGACACTGAAACTCTGCTATATTTTCACATAAAATACAGTCACACTGCTATATACATTATATAGGATACAATGAGACTGCTGTACACATCACATAGGATACACTGAGACTCTGCTCTATGCATCACATAGGAAGCACAAAAGCCCTCAATATAAATCACACGAGAAATACTGAGACTGCTGTTTAAATTACATAGGATGCACTGAGATGCAACTGTATTCATCACAGGATGCCCTGAGACTGCTTTATACATCATATTGGATGAACTGAGACTCTTTTGCATACATCACAAATTATACATTGATTCTGCTGTATAGATCACATAGGAAACACTGAGACTGCTGTGTAAATCACATAGGAGACACTGTGACTCTGCTGTATATGCAGTGATATCCAACAAGATTTAAGAAGCAAAAGCAACAATAGATAAAGTTATAGTTTATTAAATACAAAAGAGAAAAAATTCTTAAAAATAGATTAAGTGACAGGTCATCAATGAGCCTTCGTTCCAAAAGTATAAATAATTGCAGAGTACAAAAGGCAGGAGGATTGAACCTACGAAGCAATCATATTACCATGTCACAATAAATGTTTAAGAATTTTTTATGTCTTCTGTATTTCATAAACTATAACTGTTTATCTATTGCTGCTTTTGCTTCTTAATTCTTTTTGGATGCTGTCGATGGTGGAAGTGCGGCTTATATAGGCCAGTTCTGTTATTTGGTTTATCTGTATATACAGGGTGGGCCATTTATATGGATACACCTAAATAAAATGTGAATGGTTGGTGATATCAACTTCCTGTTTGTGGCACATTAGTATATGGGAGGGGGAAAACTTTTCAAGATGGGTGGTGACCATGGTGGCCATTTTGAAGTCGGCCATTTTGGATCCAACTATATTTTTTCCAACGGGAAGAGAGTCATATGACACATGAAACTTATTTAAGCATGATCGAATCACTCCCATGCTTAAAAGTTGGCGAGATGTTCTTTTCCTGAAATTCTGTGCCCTCTTTTCTCCACACATACCTTTTGATTATTGTGGTCAAAAAAGTTCTATTTTAACCTCATCAATCCAAATGACTTGTTTCCAAAATGCATCAGGCTTGTTTAGATGTACTTTTTCATATTTCTGACACTAAATTTTATGGTGAGGATGCAGGAGAGGTTTTCTTTGAATGACTCTTCCATGAAGGCATATTTGTGCAGGTGTCTCTGGACAGTAGAACAATGTACCACAACTTCAGAGTCTGCTAAATCTTACTGAAGGTCTTTTGCAGTCAAGCAAGGGTTCTCATTTGCCTCTCTTTCAATCCTATGGGCTGCTCTCACTGAAATTTTGCTTTGTCTTCCAGACCTTAATCTTGACTTTCACTGTTCCTGTTAACTGCCATTTTTTTATTATATTTTGAATTGAGAAAAGGACAACTTGAAAACACTTTGCTCAGGCAAAGAAATCAAACAATAGATGTCCAAAAATTATGAGTAATAATGAGAAATGACACAGGGAAAAAGTTTTTAACACACAAAACAAGAGAGGTGCAAAAATGGAAAGTCATGACATCAGCTGAAATATATCAGTAATTAGAAAGCAATCCTGACACAGTGAAAAATAATATCAGCTGGTACAACCGATGGCTTATAAAAAGGTTTCTTATCACAAAGGTACCACCCAAGAAACATCTCATGATTAGTAAAATCAGTGAGCTGTCACATCCTTATTGTTGCAAAATATACTGATGGCATCAACAGAGGAATTTCTAAACTGCTAAAGGTTTACAGTGTGCACTGTTGGGGAGATAATCCTGAAGTGGAAAGAACATTGTTCAATATCATGTTCAGTAACATGTTCAATAATTATTTCACCCACTGTACATCACATAGGACACATTGATACTCTGCTGTGTCATGCCACAAATAATGCTGCAGCTGGATACAGCCTTTACTATTTCAGCAAAGCACATGTCTGTTCTGGTGGAATATTGATGTGCAGCAGCCGATCTTTGACATGATACAACAATGCAACAGCATCACCGACATCGCTGGAAATGCACCACTACAGGATGTAAGTGTACATTGTTTATTTTTTTCTTAGACACTAAATTGATTAAACAAGGGATGTCCAATACTGGACAACGCACTTAATACAATTACGTACTTTTGGAGAAGTTATTTTGTTAATACCTAAATATTGAGAAAATATTATTAAGACCATATTGTTGGTCCTCTCTAAAGGATTTATTCGATAATCCTAGTTTCCATATTGGGTGCTCAAAGACACTGCTGATGTTGTGTCTATTCAATGCTTGACAGGTAGTGTGCACACATCCTATTCTAATTAGTAGGAAAGGTTGTGCTACCTGGCAAGCGACTAATAGTTGCCAAGTCAGCAGAATCTCAGTGCACGATATTGAAATAAAAGGCACTTAACATATTTAGCTGTCAAGTGGTGTGTCACCAAGCTACTAAAAAAATTCTGTCTGGGGACTAAATGTCCTCTTAAGAATGCACCTGAAGTTAGTAATTTGATACAAGACAAAATTGCATTGGGATATGTCGTGTGTGTCATGACATTGTTGATTTCATAGATGTCACACCATAAACCCCTAGCCCCGTTGTCCCAACATGTGACGGAGTACCCATGTGCTGTAAGGTGACTAGGTACCCTTACTGGTATGATTAAACATCTGAGATCTATAAATATGAGGGCAGTATGGAGAAGGCAGAGAGTCTTTATGCATCTTCCATATATGCTCCAATTTATCATATTTATTTTATGACTTTGAGGTTCAAAGTCTTCATAAACCTTCTCTAAAGATCAGCTTGCCCTTGTCATTATATTCTCTTTCTCTTAATACACAAAGGCTCTACTTGAGTGCTGGCTTCTACGTTCTTGTGAGTTATATTCATTTTTTTCTGATGTCTTTTTGTCTGAGTGTGTAAAATGGTTTTTCAAGAAAGTGTCAAGTTGCTATTTAATGAACCTCTCAAAACGGAGAGATTTTATAGTTAAGTACTGCAGCCATTTGATTAGGTCACTGTCAAGTGTACTATGTAGTCACCTTTCTCCACTGACTGTGAGGACTATTCCTTCTTTGCTACAAGCCTGCCTCTTAGTCATTTTACAACATATAACCATTATCTGCATCGCCTGATGCTATAAATTGTTATTAATATAATGTATTCATAATGTTGAAAGCTTTGACCTTCATCAGATTGCCCTAAAGTAATTGCTCATATTTTGGCTAGGTTCCAATTTATAGTTTTAGAAAGAACATCTTTTATACTTTTGACAGAATAAAAGTTTCTTTTTTGGCTTGTGTTATTTTGGGTCCTTAAATGTTTTATGTCACTCCTGTTGATCATATAAGTTATGATAGTAGACGCATTTCCTCCGCTTGAGTATTTGATCATAATTTACTATTAGTTATAAGCCTGGTAACTGACACTTTAAGCACTGCTGTCATTTCTTTCCCAAGCTTATTGGTGCTTCACTCCAGGCAAAGCCCTGTTACCTTCCAACATTACAAGCTTAGCTACAGATTACATATTTTCCATGTCGATAATTTGCTATCTCATTTGTAGGAGGATTATAAACTATGCACGTTTTACCATTTCCATTTTCAGAATTAAGTACAGCTCTAAAAATAGTTCTTTTTGGTTTTCATACGTTTCTGCTCAGAGATGTATGAATTGTGCATGCTTTTTAAAAATGGCTTTATGCAACTAAGGCTAGGTTCACATTGCGTTAGGGCAATCCGTTTAGCGCTAGCGGATTGCGCTAACGCAATGTTTTTTTCGGGGACGCGTTTAGGGGTCGCGTTAACGTCCCCGCTCTAGCAGATCCTCGATCTGCGAGAGCGGGGAACGGACCTCGGGCGCGCCGCGGACGCTGCAAAAGAACGGCACATCGCTAGCGCGAGCCGAAAAAGGCACGCGCTAGCGATGCGCTACAGGCGAAATTTACATTGCTATCAATGGGTGCGCTAACGGACCCGTTGCACGGCGTTAATTGCGACATTTTCACCGTGCAGCGCTGTCCGTTAGCGTGCACACATTAACGCAATGTGAACCTAGCCTAATAGCACTCACATAACCTGAGAAATAAAATTGCAGCATACAAACATGAGATTCTTAGAAAACTAATATCAAAATGTAATGGTTGCACATCGTGTTAACACTGCCTTCAGATATTCTTCAAAGATACAGAGTAAAATGTTGCAGATATTTGCTAGTGGCTTGTCCACACTCTCCTGTTTTTAGGGGTTTTCACATTAAATTCATTTATGATATATCCACAAGACTCGGGCACCCCTTCTACGCCAGGTAAAATATGGGTGGCACTTTTCATTTACATCTAAGCAATGTGGGAAACATTTAACCCTTGTTCTTGTAAAATGTTACAGTTCGGATATGGAAACCTTCAGTATTTAGTATACATGATACTGGGGAAACTGAAATCTTGCTGCAGGTGTTTTGCTGTAACTCAAGGGTTTTTGACCACCTGCCTCCTCAGGAATTTGTTGGTGATAGTGTTAGGTGCCCAAGGCAGTAGCAGTGGGAGAGCTGCTGATTCTCCACATCCTTGCACCCCACAAACACACCGTGTCCCAGTTCATTGGTGTTGTGCAGCGTACAGTGCATTGCACTCACTTGCAGGCCAAAGTCCTCCACTGCATCCCCGTCCTTAGGTCCAGGATCAACCGTATGCTCATAAGGGAACACCTGACTCGTTATAACAAGTTCAACTTTACGTGACACTTCAAAAACATCAATATTTATCATGCAGTATCGGGCACAGCACCCTCCAGTTCCATTTTCATCAACACAGTACATTTCAAGCTCCTGCTTACATTCATCTTCATCTCGAACCATCCCTTCGCTTGATCCCAGGGATTTTCCCGTCCGGCACCATAGCGCTCCCAAGATCCATTACATTTCCCTCATGCATTTCTCTATCCAGCTGCCTCTGTATGGAAGAGATTAAGGCACACTCCTCAGTGCCTAGTTTTGGCCTTAGGCCTGGACGTTGCAGGAATGTCCACAGGAAATTTGGTACGTCCTCATGCTGCCAGAACACTATATACTCCATGTGCCTCCAGCCTGCTGCCACTTGAACCTGAATTTTAAATGAATCTCACATTATTTTTAACTCAGACTGACTAAATGCTTACCCTTTTTGCTTTATCCCCTCCTTCCCATCCTGGGCTGGTCCCAAACATTTAACTGTTTAGGTTTTTTGTTCCCCCATTATACAATAATAAGCCCACCACTGGCTATCTACCCTAGTGCTCCGATCTATCACTAACTAAGCCCTAAACTATGTTCCACACTTTCCCTAATTCTGAGCGGAGTGTACAAGGTTACCTTAGGTATTACCAATACAGTACACACAGCAGCATCAGTACCTATAAGACTCTATGCATTTTACACAATTCACATCATAAAATAAAACAAACTAAAACCCAAGTATTCACCCTACAATTGTCTTCAGGGGCAGGTATACGGCAGTCTCTGTCATACCCTTACAATAGCTTCCTCTTTCATCCAGGTAGTGTAGGTAGTTTTCCATTAAAGAAGACCTGTCACTAAGTCAAAATATTTAGTTTTTGCTCAAATTTTAGTTCCACTGCTCCCCTGAGTATTCTGCTTTTTTTCATTTTTAGAATCCACCATGCGTTTCCAGAGACATGAGCCTTTTTGTTTAGTGCAAATTTGTATGGTCTTTACCAAGGGAGAGTTGCTCTCAGGATAGTAAGGCAAAATGAAAACAAGGCATGGCCAACTAAAGACTCTCCCCCCAAAGATCTGAATAGCCATGACCCCTTTGATAAAGACCATAAAACTAGCTCTAAATAAAAAGTCCCATATCTCTCGATGAACCACATACTGGAATAAAAATAAATAAATAAAAGACTGAATACGCTGCGGAGCAGTGGGAATGAAATAGAAAAAATTGCCACTTTTTGACATGGTGACAGGCCTTCTTTTACTTTGATCTTGCATATTATGCTTCAAATTGTATCTATAGCAATATTCCTTGCCTTTGCTGCTCTTTTGAATCCTTTTTTGCGATAAGAATTGTTTGCTTCTCTTACGTTTTTGGACCACTCTCGTAACTAGTATGCAATCAAATGCCACAATGAACAAACTCCTAGCCAGTCCAGGTATTTGATCTATTCTCCTCATGATTGGTAGTCTCTAAATTTGTTGTATTAGGTATAAGTATAAGGGGCCCTTTCAGATTGCATTCCTCCCCACGTTTAGTGGCCCCATTGGGGCTTACGTCCGAACCTTCGCAAAACAGGATTCGGGTGTATGTACTGACAGGGCAATTAACTATAATGATGGAGACAAAGTCACCGTGTGCTCTGTCGTGCATCATTTTCGGCAGTATATGCCTATTAGAGGCGAACACCAAATAGTAAACTACGTCTAGCTGTCCGCCTCCAGTAGGCGTATACGGCGAAAATTATGCACAACAGAGCATACTGTGAATTTGTCTCCACCATTATATTAATGGTCCTGTTGGCGCATATGCCTAAATCTTGCTTTACTTGAGCTATGGGCATAAGCCCCAACTAGGTCACTGATTGTGGGCAAGAACACAATGTGAAAGAGCCCTAAGACAATACCTGATTTACAAATGTGTGCTCTTATGAGGGTAAGTTGAAAAATTCTGAGACTGCAGTAGTCCGTAGAAGTGGCATTTTGTGCTTAATTTGGAGGAGCCACTTATTACATTAGCTGTACGAAGCTATTTACATTGATTGGTTTATTACAAACAAGAAAATTTCTAAGTTTTGCTAATAAACCTAAACTGCAATGGGGGTCAAATAATTTTGATTGCAACTCTATTGCTACATATTTTTAACCTACAACTCCACCCAAACTGCACATTTCTGGGCTATAATTACTAAAAAATATTCCTAACTTAAGACAATGATGTTGAAAATGTCATGTAAAACTACATCCCTCGTGAATTGGGTGAGGAAGTGGCACAAATATTAGGATTACTGCTGTGCCGTGGATTGAGTTGTGACCAGGGAACCTTCTACTCCAAGACTTTATGTTGCATGTCCTGGATTTCATTTCGACTTTCCATTAGATTGTGTATCGTGTGTTACAGATTTCTGGAAACAAGATTGCTAGCTCTGTGTGACAGGGGACTGGAGTTCGCTGGCCTAATTTTCGGATTCTGTGAACTATAGTCCAAGTCTTCTTTGCTGCAAAAATAAAATAAAATGCAAAAATGTGTCCTATTTTAAAACTGTAATCTTGGTGTAAAATTATACATTAATGGATGAATTTCTCTGTTCTTATTAGGGATATTGCACAAAGGAGATGGAGAAAATATATTCATATCACAGCAGCCTCCTGTGATTTCAACACTGATGGGTAATGGTCTGCAGAGAACCCTCTCGTGCTCCACTTGCAATGGACCAGTACATAACAACAAGCTTTTTGCTCCTGTTGCTATGGCAACCGGACCTGATGGGAGCATCTATATTGGAGATTTCAATTTTGTAAGACGGATACACCCATCTGGAAATGTCATAAGCATTTTAGAGCTTCGGTAAGAGTATAGATTGTACCTTGTTATCTATAATAAATACACGGCATCAACTAATGTGGGAGTAAGAAATGACTATGCAGCAGCAGACGGTCAGAGGTTACCCCAATCTTTATATTACACCCTCCTACTATATATATATATATACGACGGATAGGAGAAACTAAAATCACTATCACAAAGCTTGCAAGTACAAGAGAAATTAGGGTCAGAAGCTCCAGGCAGGAAAATATCTAAAATATCCAAATTTGTGACAGTAGTAATTGTCACTAACTCTAAGTGCGTTACGCTACTAGCAGCTGATAATGGCAGGCAATTGTTTTATTCACATTGCTATGGGTGAAAAGGTATTTTCTGATAATAGATGTTATTTGCGAGCATCCACTCCTGTTTTGAAACATCAATGTGAAAATTCTGCTCTTTTAATCCAATATGTTTTCTAATACAAGTATTAACATGTGGAACAATTCTGGATTCAGAGGTTATTCACTGTGTAATGCATCATTTTCTACTATATCTTCCGTATTGTTCAATATATCTAAATACGTCTAATATCTTAAAATAAAAAACAGAGAATCGCATTGTATGATTTTTGAATAATTAAATTGCATTTTATTGCATAAAATAAGTATTTGATCACCTACTAACCAGCAGGAATTCTGGCTCTCACAGACCTGTTAGTTTTTCTTTAAGAAGCCCTCCTACTCGGCACTCATTACCTGTATTAATTGCACCTGTTTGAACTCTTTATCTGTATAAAAGACACCTGTCTACACACTCAATCAATCACACTCCAATCTCTCCACAATGGCCAAGACCAAAGAGCTGTTTAAGGACACCAGGATCAAAATTGTAGACGTCCACAAGGCTGGGATGGGCTACAGGACAATAGGCAAGCAGCTCGGTGAGAAGGCAAGAACTTTTGGCACAATATTAGAAAGTGGAAGAAACAAAAGATGACTGTCAATCTTGACAGACCCATTACATTACAGTTACTAACACACTATGCCATCATGAATTAAAATCCTGCAAGGCACACAAGGTCCTCCCTGCTCATGCCAGTACATGTACAGACCCATTTGAAGTTCACCAATGACCATCTGGGTAGTTTAGAGGAGGCATGGGAGAAGGTCATGTGGTCAGATGAGACCAAAATAGAACTTTTTATGTATCAACTCCATGTTTAGAGAAAGAAGAAGGATGAGTACAACCCTGAGAACACCATGCCAACTAGAAAGCATGGCGGGGGAAACCTCATACTTTTGGGGATGGTTTTCTGCAAAGGAGACAGGTAGTGACGAGCGAGTGTACTCGTTGCTTGGGTTTTCCCGAGCACGCTCGGGCGGTCTCCGAGTATTTGTAACTGCTCGATTTATTTTTTGTTGCCTCAGCTGCATGATTTACAGCTGATAGCTTGAATACATGTGGGGATTCCCAAATAACCAGGCAACCCCCACATGTACTCAGGCTGGCTAGCTGCCATAAATCATGCAGCTGCGTCAACAAAAACTAAATCTCCGAGCAGTTACAAATACTCAGAGACCACCAGAGCGTGCTCAGGAAAACCAGAGCAATGAGTACACTCACTCATCACTAGAGGAAGGACAACTGCATTGGATTGAAGGGAGGAAGGATGGGGTCAAGTATCGCAAGATTTTGGCCAACAAACTCCTTCCCTCAGTAAGATCATTAAAGATGGGTCATTGATGGGTCTTCCAGCATGACAATGGCACAAAACACACAGCCAGGGCAACTAATGAGTGGCTCTATAATAAAGATTTCAAGCAGACCTGAACCCAATAGAAAATCTTTGAAAGGAGCTGAAACTCAATTTGGCAAACTTGGTGAAGAAGTACAGTAGTACAGTAAATGTCTTACCTCTGTAATTGCAAAAAACATTTCTGTACCAAATATTAAGTTCCATTTTTCTATTGTATCAAATACTGATTTCATGCAATAAAATGCAAGATAATTATGTAAAAATCATACAGTTTGATTTTCTGGATTTTTTTTAAGATTGTGTCTCTCACAGTTGAATTGTACCTACGATACAAATTACAATCCTCTCCATTTTTTGTAAGTGGGAAAGCTTGCAAAATCAGCAGTGTATCAAATACTTATTTTCTCCACTGTACATCCCAGTTTATATGTAACGATGAAAGCTTTGCAGGTCACATGATTCTCCTTTAGAACCTTCTAGAACACTGTAATACTTTTATTACTGGAAATTGTCAAATAACCAGATAGTATCAAGTATTCAGATAACTAGCAGTGAACCAGTTAATACTCAGCAGTGAACCAAGAATCTGCTACTCCCTTTACATATTTTGCAAAAAAATGCATCATCCAGGTTTCAGCAAACAGACCTTATTCACTGTATAATACAATTATACAATTTTCTACTATAGTTTCTGTATTTTTTTAATATTTGTAAATATGTCTAACTAGATGGAGACCCAATGCTATCGCATCGGTAGGGCGGTAATGTCACGATGGGGGCAGGCATGCAGTGCTCTTGCTGCCTAATGGCATCCTGTGATAATCTAATTACTTTTGCATCAGGGGACTCATGTGCTTGATGCCTATGCTTATATGCATTGTTTTTGTCCCAGCGATGCTGTTGCTCTTCAAGGGTCTCATTTGCCCTTTGTTGTCTTCGACGTTGTGCCTTTGCTGCTTTCATTGTCATTGACGTACTTTTTAGGAGGAGCCATGTTGGCACTTTTGATTTTTGTTTTATTTGTGATATTTCCTTTTTAAAGGGGTTTTCCCATGAACAAAAGTTCATTTTAAAAATTGTCTGTGTCTGACTGTGTACGGAGCATACCACAGCTCCTGGGCAGGGGAGGAAGCAAAAGACAATACTGACATTACAGCAAGAGATCACAGAGGATACATTTTGTGAGGTAAAATATTTTTCAAAAACAGTCAGTGAAATATTTTACCTCACAGTATGAATCCACTATGATTCCCTGCTGTAATGTCAGTATTATCTTTTGCTTCCTCCCCTGCCCAGGAGATGTGGTATGCTCCGTACATGGTCAGACACAGACAATTTTTAAAATGAACTTTTGTTCATGGGAAAAGCCCTTTAATGTGACCGGCATCCTCTGCCTGTAGACACGTTGTGTATCTTCTGCCAAAATCAGCCGAATAATTCACTGCACCTAAGAGTAATTCGCGCAGGCGCAGTAAATCAGACCACTCCCATCTTTGTGAAGACAAATAGCGGTGGTTACATTAAAACTGTGCATGCACTCCGCCTGAACAAAGATGGCGGCAGTCAGTGAATCATTCGACTGACCTGGTGGTGGCATGTTCACGACGGTGTTCCTCTGGTGGTACCATGCAAGAGGCTGCGTGAGAGTGAGAGTGTGGTGCGACGGTGTTCCGCTGGTGGTACCATGCAATAGGTTGGTACCAGCAGCAGTTTCCATATTGAGACACCCATCACTTGGGTGTCCCAATATGGCGGTCCGTGAGCTTCCTCCGCTTGGAATTCTGGGATACGGTGACATCTGGACAGAACTGGAAATTAAAACATTGCAAGGCAATTATAAAAATAGATATCTAAGCTTAAATATAGAGATAGGAACATTCTATTTCTCAGTTTATATGTAGGGGTAAAAGTTCTGCAGGTCACATGATTCTGCTTGAGAAACTTCTAGACGACTCATACTTTTATTACTGAATGTGGTCAAATAACCAGAAAGTGTCAAGTAATCAGATAATGCTAAGCAGGAAACCAAGGATTCACCCTTCCCAATATGCATGTCACAAAATAATGCTTCATCCAGGTTTCAGCAAACAGACCTTATTCACTGTATAATGTAGTTAGGCAATTTTCTACAATCGTTTTTATATTTTTTCAATATTTGCACATACAGTATGTTTAATATCTAGGCTTATATGTAGAGATGAGATAATGACATATCCCTGCTTATATGCAGTGATAGAAGCATTATACTGTATTTCCAAGCTTTTATACGTTGGGATGAAAGTTATGCAGGTCACATGATTCTGCTTCAGAACCTTCTGGAGCACTGATTTCTCATACCCACAACCAACATGAAAATAAAAAGTTTTAATCATACAGATAAGTGGTTCTAATCCTTTCAGTGTCATAGAGATGACTGTAAAACATCTATGAAGTGTATTAATAACACATACCTTTAGTGTAGCTGGATTCAAGCATTTTAGGAAACTATTTTGCATTAGAATAATGTTGTCAAACAAATCCATTAAGATAATAAAAAAATTGGACCAAAAAATGAAATTATATAAAATATTAAAATCATACCTACTCACCAGTTAGAGCTCCCACCTCTCCAATGCTGCTTCTATTTTGTTCTCCGTTTGTCATTTTTTTACTTCCTCTCCTACTTACACATGGGCAGGTAATGACTAGCTACAGTAGTATACAGCACAAGATCGCTGAGCTCTGTCATTGGCTGCAGTGGTCCCATGTATAGACAAGACATCATTGCAGCCAAGTAAACAAAGATCTACAAAAAGCACCCAAGAGGCAGAAGATATTATATGACAGTATATGTTCTCCTGTTATTTTATACCTTTATTTCCTGTCTTTGTGCAATTTTTTTGTATTATTTTGGAAAAGTCTTTTAAAAGGGTTAAATAATGGGGATAACCACTGTCCATATTTGTTTTTAGTGCACATGAACATTATTGATTAGGGTTTCCCCTTGCTTACTATTATCCAGAACATAGAGCTGATGGGCAACTGCCACCTTGAATGGCTAGTTGCTGCCATATCCTACATTACATGGTCGTTCAGTGGACACGGTGTATACTACGTTCTCCTGCAGTGACTTCTCAAAGCTTTCCTGGCAAAAATAGAGGATTCCAGCCTTTGAATTTACACTTATCATCTGATTTATTATTTTATCTATATTTATATTATATTATTATTAGTGTTGAGCGATACCTTCCGATATCGGAAAGTATCGGTATCGGAAAGTATCGGCCGATACCGTCAAAGTATCGGATCTAATCCGATACCGATCCCCGATCCCAATGCAAGTCAATGGGACGAAAATATCGGAATTAAAATAAACCCTTTCTTTCCTTGTAGGTTAATTCTACATGAAGGAAAACAACTAAGAATAATGTAGGATGTATTGGGGGAGGTGGCGGAGACATTAAAGGCACAGAGGTTTAGCCCAATCAAATAGAATAGCAGGATTTTTTTTTTTTTTTATGACGTTCGGCGTTAGAAAGATTTTGACTATGTTATTTTTTTTTTATTATTTTGTCAGATATTGATGTTTCACTACTTCCACGCCCTTCACCTTCTTTTTTACTTCTCCCACACTTTCTTCTTCATTATCCTCATCATCAGCTTCTTTGACATCAACTTCTTCACCTTATTCATCTTCTTCTTCATCTTCTACCTATTATTTTTTTTGTTACATTGTTCATATTCTTTTTATTTTACTATTATCTTCTTCATATTCTACTTCTTCATCATATTCTTATTTGTGACAGGCATTCCCGTAGTTGTTATCTATAAAAGTTTGAAGATTACACCTTCCGTTCTGCTTGTCACAAAAGAGTTACATTTGTCCGCGTTCAGTTTGGCCTGCAGCATCAGGCTTTATCCAGGGGCACCACGAGGAGGAACGGACTCACCCCCATACACTGCTTAGTCTTCTTCTGCTTATAATTTAGATAATATCTTTTGCTCTGATATTTAGTGTTATGCTTAATGTTCTTCTGCTCTTTGTTCTGCAGCCTCTTGTTCTTCTGCTTCTCGGTTTTCCAGGTCGTCGTCGTCTCCAGGGTCGTCGTCTCCGGGGTCGTCGTCATCGGGGTGGTCTTCAGGGTCATCGTCTCCAGGGTCGTCGTCATCACGGTGGTTGTCGTCTCTGGTGTCGTCGTCATCTTAGGGGTGGTCTTCCGGGTCATCGTGTTTAGTCTCTTGAACTTGGAAATGTAGCAGAAGGTACAAGAAGGCTGAGAAAATGCCGAGAAACAGCTGATGGAACTGGAACTCGGATGGCTACCCGAAGGTCCAAGAGCCAATGGAACTACCGAGGACCAGCTGACGTTACTGGAACCCGGTTACTAAGCAGGAGGTACCCATGCCTGAAAGCACTACCAAGGACCACCTGACGTTGGTGGAACTCGGATACCCAGAGGGAGGCACCTAAGCCAAAGGCTCTGCCCGGAACCAGCTGACGGTGCTGGAACCAGGATGGGGAGCAGAAGGTACAAGAGCAAAAGACACTGCCGAGAACCAGCTGATGGTACTGGAACCCGGATGGGTAGCCGAAGGTCCAAGAGCCAATGGAACTACCGAGGACCAGCTGACGTTACTGGAACCCGGTTACTAAGCAGGAGGTACCCGTGCCTGAAAGCACTACCAAGGACCACCTGACGTTGGTGGAACTCGGATACCCAGAGGGAGGCACCTAAGCCAAAGGCTCTGCCCGGAACCAGCTGACGGTACTGGAACCAGGATGGGGAGCAGAAGGTACAAGAGCAAAAGACACTGCCGAGAACCAGCTGACGGTGCTGGAACCCGGATGGGTAGCCGAAGGTCCAAAAGCCAATGGAACTACCGAGGACCAGCTGACGTTACTGGAACCCGGTTACTAAGCAGGAGGTACCCATGCCTGAAAGCACTACCAAGGACCACCTGACGTTGGTGGAACTCGGATACCCAGAGGGAGGCACCTAAGCCAAAGGCTCTGCCCGGAACCAGCTGACGGTGCTGGAACCAGGATGGGGACCTATTCAAGCTTGTCTTCTTAGAGCCCCAACTAGCAGTGTTGGAGCAAAGGGTCAGCAGGAGGAGGAGAGGGAGCAGAGTGTAGGCCGAAGCCTGCACTGGCGGCAGCTTTGGGTCTGGTGTGTCTGCGTGGCAGTTGCAGGACACGTTGCCGGCTGCACAGCAGGGGAACAGCTGGCGGTGCTGAACCCCACTGACACATTGGCGAGGTGTTTGGCTCTGTGCAGCCGGCACATCTGGGCCCCAACTGGCGGTGTTAGAGCCCAGGGTCAGCAGGAGGAGGAGAGGGAGCGGAGTGTAGGACTAAGCCTAATTGAACCAATTTCAAAGGTAACCTTAAACCCCCCCCTCAGGTGTTCCAAAGTAGAAGAGCCACAGCTTATGCAGCAGTAGTGCTGCACAAGTCAAAGGTTGCTCTTTTAATTTTTCTCCTTGCACACGCTGAATGAAACACGTATAACATTTAGCCCTTTATACAGTCAAACTGTGTTGGAGGCGCGAGTTCCCTTCGTAATGAGACGCAGCTCAGATGTCAAGAATCCCACCTTGGTGCTGGGTGAAGCCTCCTGAGCATTGTTATTTGCTGTACAGGAGTCTGCGCTGTCGTGTTATCCCTTGGCCTAGCGCTGTTAGCGCTGCCCATCTTCTGACATCATTTAATGTCGGCCGGTGCGGTTCGCGATGACCATGAATCCCAGCCCCGCAGTGTCTTAACATTGTTAAAACACTGCGGGGCTGGGATTCATGGCCTGGCGCAGTACATATGTTCGCCTCTCACACTCTGGTCCTTACACCCGCTTCAGACTGTGCGGCGTCAGCTGATCCCTTATCGCATGCCACGGCCATGAAGCCGCATAGTCTGAAGAAGGCGGAAGGAGATGAAGGACAGGCGAACTTATGCACTGCTCATGCCCATCAATCACACCCTCGCAGTCCAAATAAATAAGACACCGAGGGGCGTTGTGTGGGTCAGGGCGGCCGCAGAGGCGCAGGCAGCCAAACAATGATGCCAGAAGACGGGCAGCGCTACCAAGGGGGTTGCAGCGTGTCATTACAAAGGAAAGTCACACCTCCGGGACGGTTAAATGGTCACACAGAGGACACATTTTAGACGTGTTTTCAGTTCCACATGTGCGAGGAGAATACGTTTATGAGCCACCTTGCACACATGCAGCATTACTGCTGTACAAGGTGGCTGGAAAACATACAAACGCCTGGGGGAGGGGGGACAGGTTCCCTTCAATTTCAGTTCTTGTGTCTGCGTGGCTGTTGCAGGACACGTTGCCGGCTGCACAGCAGGGGAACAGCTGGCGGTGCTGAACCCCACTGACACATTGGCTGGTGTATTTCTCTGTGCAGCTAGCTGTACCGTGCACCAACTGGCGGTGTTAGAGCCCAGGGTCAGCAGGAGGAGGCGAGGGAGCAGAGTGTAGGCCGAAGCCTGCACTGGCGGCAGCTTTGGGTCTGTTGTGTCTGCGTGGAAGTTGCAGGACACGTTGCCGGCTGCACAGCAAGGGAACAGCTGGCGGTGCTGAACCCCACTGACACATTGGCGAGGTGTTTGGCTCTGTGCAGCCAGCACATCTGGGCCCCAACTGGCGGTGTTAGAGCCCAGGGTCAGCAGGAGGAGGAGAGGGAGCGGAGTGTAGGCCGAAGCCTAATTGAACCAATTTCAAAGGTAACCTTAAACCCGCCCTCAGGTGTTCCAAAGTAGAAGAGCCACAGCTTATGCAGCAGTAGTGCTGCACAAGTCAAAGGTTGCTCTTTTAATTTTTCTCCTTGTACACGCTGAATGAAACACGTATAACATTTAGCCCTTTATACAGTCAAACTGTGTTGGAGGCGCGAGTTCCCTTCGTAATGAGACGCAGCTCAGATGTCAAGAATCCCACCTTGGTGCTGGGTGCAGCCTCCTGAGCGTTGTTATTTGCTGTACAGGAGTCTGCGCTGTCGTGTTATCCCTTGGCCTAGCGCTGTTAGCGCTGCCCATCTTCTGACATCATTTAATGTCGGCCGGTGCGGTTCGCGATGACCATGAATCCCAGCCCCGCAGTGTCTTAACATTGTTAAAACACTGCGGGGCTGGGATTCATGGCCTGGCGCAGTACATATGTTCGCCTCTCACACTCTGGTCCTTACACCCGCTTCAGACTGTGCGGCGTCAGCTGATCCCTTATCGCATGCCACGGCCATGAAGCCGCACAGTCTGAAGAAGGCGGAAGGAGATGAAGGACAGGCGAACTTATGCACTGCTCATGCCCATCAATCACACCCTCGCAGTCCAAATAAATAAGACACCGAGGGGCGTTGTGTGGGTCAGGGCGGCCGCAGAGGCGCAGGCAGCCAAACAATGATGCCAGAAGACGGGCAGCGCTACCAAGGGGGTTGCAGCGTGTCATTACAAAGGAAAGTCACACCTCCGGGATGGTTAAATGGTCACACAGAGGACACATTTTAGACGTGTTTTCAGTTCCACATGTGCGAGGAGAATACGTTTATGAGCCACCTTGCACACATGCAGCATTACTGCTGTACAAGGTGGCTGGAAAACATACAAACGCCTGGGGGAGGGGGGACAGGTTCCCTTCAATTTCAGTTCTTGTGTCTGCGTGGCTGTTGCAGGACACGTTGCCGGCTGCACAGCAGGGGAACAGCTGGCGGTGCTGAACCCCACTGACACATTGGCGAGGTGTTTGGCTCTGTGCAGCCAGCACATCTGGACCCCAACTGGCGGTGTTAGAGCCCAGGGTCAGCAGGAGGAGGAGAGGGAGCGGAGTGTAGGACTAAGCCTAATTGAACCAATTTCAAAGGTAACCTTAAACCCCCCCCTCAGGTGTTCCAAAGTAGAAGAGCCACAGCTTATGCAGCAGTAGTGCTGCACAAGTCAAAGGTTGCTCTTTTAATTTTTCTCCTTGCACAGGCTGAATGAAACACGTATAACATTTAGCCCTTTATACAGTCAAACTGTGTTGGAGGCGCGAGTTCCCTTCGTAATGAGACGCAGCACAGATGTCAAGAATCCCACCTTGGTGCTGGGTGCAGCCTCCTGAGCGTTGTTATTTGCTGTACAGGAGTCTGCGCTGTCGTGTTATCCCTTGGCCTAGCGCTGTTAGCGCTGCCCATCTTCTGACATCATTTAATGTCGGCCGGTGCGGTTCGCGATGACCATGAATCCCAGCCCCGCAGTGTCTTAACATTGTTAAAACACTGCGGGGCTGGGATTCATGGCCTGGCGCAGTACATATGTTCACCTCTCACACTCGGGTCCTTACACCCGCTTCAGACTGTGCGGCGTCAGCTGATCCCTTATCGCATGCCACGGCCATGAAGCCGCACAGTCTGAAGAAGGCGGAAGGAGATGAAGGACAGGCGAACTTATGCACTGCTCATGCCCATCAATCACACCCTCGCAGTCCAAATAAATAAGACACCGAGGGGCGTTGTGTGGGTCAGGGCGGCCGCAGAGGCACAGGCAGCCAAACAATGATGCCAGAAGACGGGCAGCGCTACCAAGGGGGTTGCAGCGTGTCATTACAAAGGAAAGTCACACCTCCGGGACGGTTAAATGGTCACACAGAGGACACATTTTAGACATGTTTTCAGTTCCACATGTGCGAGGAGAATACGTTTATGAGCCACCTTGCACACATGCAGCATTACTGCTGTACAAGGTGGCTGGAAAACATACAAACGCCTGGGGGAGGGGGGACAGGTTCCCTTCAATTTCAGTTCTTGTGTCTGCGTGGCTGTTGCAGGACACGTTGCCGGCTGCACAGCAGGGGAACAGCTGGCGGTGCTGAACCCCACTGACACATTGGCTGGTGTATTTCTCTGTGCAGCTAGCTGTACCGGGCACCAACTGGCGGTGTTAGAGCCCAGGGTCAGCAGGAGGAGGAGAGGGAGCAGAGTGTAGGCCAAAGCCTGCACTGGCGGCAGCTTTGGGTCTGTTGTGTCTGCGTGGCAGTTGCAGGACACGTTGCCGGCTGCACAGCAAGGGAACAGCTGGCGGTGCTGAACCCCACTGACACATTGGCGAGGTGTTTGGCTCTGTGCAGCCAGCACATCTGGGCCCCAACTGGCAGTGTTAGAGCCCAGGGTCAGCAGGAGGAGGAGAGGGAGCGGAGTGTAGGTCGAAGCCTAATTGAACCAATTTCAAAGGTAACCTTAAACCCCCCCCTCAGGTGTTCCAAAGTAGAAGAGCCACAGCTTATGCAGCAGTAGTGCTGCACAAGTCAAAGGTTGCTCTTTTAATTTTTCTCCTTGCACACGCTAAATGAAACACATATAACATTTAGCCCTTTATACAGTCAAACTGTGTTGGAGGCGAGAGTTCCCTTCGTAATGAGACGCAGCACAGCTGGCAAAAATACCACCTTGGTGCTTGGCACGGCCTCCTGAGCATCGCATTTTGCTGTACAGGAGTCTGCGTTGTTGCGTTATCCCTTGGCCATGCGCTGCCCGTCTTCTGACATTATTTCATGTCGGCTGGTGCGGTTCGCGATGCCCATGAATCCCAGCCCCGCAGTGTCTTTACAGTGTTTCACACTGCGGGGCTGGGATTCATGGCCTGGCGCAGTACATAGGTTCGCCTCTCGCTCGTGTCCTTACACCTGCTACAGACTGTGCGGCGTCAGCTGATCCCTTATCGCATGCCACGGCCCTGAAGCCGCACAGTCTGAAGAAGGCGGAAGGAGCTGAGGGACAGCCTGGCGAAGATATGCACTGCTCATGCGCCCGTCAATCACACCCTCGCAGTCAAAATAAATAAGACACCGAGGGGCGTTGTGTCGGGCAGGGCGGCCGCAGAGGCGCAGCCAGCCAAACAATGATGTCAGAAGAAGGGCTGTGCTACCAAGGGGGTTGTTGCGTGTCATTACAAAGGAAAGTCACACCTCAGTGATGTTTTAATGGTCTCAGAGGACACATTGTAGACGTGTTCTGTTCCACGTGTGCAAGGAGAATAAGTTTATGAGCCACCTTGCACACATGCAGCATTACTGCTGTACAAGGTGGCTGTAAAACATACAAACACCTGGGGGAGGGGGGACAGGTTCCCTTCAATTTCAGTTCTTGTGTCTGCGTGGCTGTTGCAGGACACGTTGCCGGCTACACAGCAGGGGAACAGCTGGCGGTGCTGAACCCCACTGACACATTGGCTGGTGTATTTCTCTGTGCAGCTAGCAGTACCGGGCACCAACTGGCGTTGTTAGAGCCCAGGGTCAGCAGGAGGAGCAGGGGGAGCAGAGTGTAGGCCGAAGCCTGCACTGGCGGCAGCTTTGGGTCTGTTGTGTCTGCGTGGCTGTTGCAGGACACGTTGCCGGCTACACAGCAGGGGAACAGCTGGCGGTGCTGAACCCCACTGACACATTGGCGAGGTGTTTTTGTCTGTGCAGCCAGCACTTTCGGACAGCAACTAGCGGTGTTGGAGCCCGGGCTCTGCAGGTGGAGCAGAGTGTAGGCCGCAGCCTGCACTGGAGCAAGTTGAAAGGGAACCTTTAACCCCCCCCCCCCCCAGGCGTTTGTAGCTGAAAGAGCCATCTTGTACAGCACTAATGCTGGAAAAGGTAAACTTAGCTCTTTTAATTATGGTCCTTGCACATGCTGAACCTAACACTTTTGAAATGTGTCCCCTCACACGGTTAAACCGTCCGGTCGGTGGAACTTTCCTTTGTCATGTGACGCAGCACAGCCGTCATTCTTACCCCCTTGGCGCCGTGCGCCTCCTCCTCAGCGTTGTTTGAATCTGTCCCGGAGTCTGCGCTGTTATGTTATCCCTTGGCCAGGCACACTTAGCGCTGCCTGTCTTCTGACATCATTTGGTGTCAGGATGGCTGCGCCTGTGCGGCCGCGCTGGACGAGATCCCGCCTCGCTGTGTCATCTAATGTAATCACTCTGCGGACCTGTGATCCATGGGCATGAGCAGTGCATATCCTCGCCTCTCACTCCACTCCCTACGGCTTCTTCAGACTGTGCGGCGTCACGGCCGTGGTATGCTATTAGGGATCAGCTGACAGCGCACAGTCTGAAGAAGGCGTAGGGAGATGAGTGAGAGGCGGAGGTTCAGATATGCACTGCTAATGTCCATGGATCACAGGTCCGCAGTGGGATTAAATCAGAAGACACTGCGAGGCGGGATCTCGTCCAGCGCGGCCGCACAGGCGCAGCCATCCTGACACCAAATGATGTCAGAAGACGGGCAGCGCTAAGTGTGCCTGGCCAAGGGATAACATAACAGCGCAGACTCCGGGACAGATTCAAACAACGCTGAGGAGGAGGCGCACGGCGCCAAGGGGGTAAGAATGATGGCTGTGCTGCGTCACATGACAAAGGAAAGTTCCACCGACCGGACGGTTTAACCGTGTGAGGGGACACATTTCAAAAGTGTTAGGTTCAGCATGTGCAAGGAGCACGACGAAAAGAGGCACTTTTTCCCTTTGCATCATTACTGCTGCACAAGGTGTCTCCTTCAGTAACAAACGCCTGGGGGGGGGGGACAGGTTCCCTTAAATTTAACTTGTTGTGCCTGCGTGGCGGTCGCATGACACGTTGCCGTATACACAGCAGGGGAGCAGCAGGCATTACTGAACCCCACTAACACATTGGCGAGGTGTTTGGCTCTGTGCAGACAGCACTTCTGGACGGCAACTAGCGGTGTTGGAGCCCAGGGACAGGAGGAGGAGGAGGAGGTGGAGGAGATAGGAGGGATTGCCACACACACAGCTGGGGAACAGCTGACGTTACTGAACCCCAATAACAGAGGAGGGACTGTTGGGACTGTGCGGACAGCACTTCTGGACGGCAACTAGCGGTGTTGGAGCCCAGGGACAGGAGGAGGAGGAGGTGGAGGAGATAGGAGGGATTGCCACACACACAGCTGGGGAACAGCTGACGTTACTGAACCCCAATAACAGAGGAGGGACTGTTGGGACTGTGCGGACAGCACTTCTGGACGGCAACTAGCGGTGTTGGAGCCCAGGGACAGGAGGAGGAGGAGGAGGTGGAGGAGATAGGAGGTATTGCCACACACACAGCTGGGGAACAGCTGATGTTACTGAACCCCAATAACAGAGGAGGGACTGTTGGGACTGTGCGGACAGCACTTCTGGATGGCAACTAGCGGTGTTGGAGCCCAGGGACAGGAGGAGGAGGAGGAGGTGGAGGAGATAGGAGGGATTGCCACACACACAGCTGGGGAACAGCTGACGTTACTGAACCCCAATAACAGAGGAGCGACTGTTGGGACTGTGCGGACAGCACTTCTGGACGGCAACTAGCGGTGTTGGAGCCCAGTTACAGGAGGAGGAGGAGGAGGTGGAGGAGATAGGAGGGATTGCCACACACACAGCTGGGGAACAGCTGACGTTACTGAACCCCAATAACAGAGGAGGGACTGTTGGGACTGTGCGGACAGCACTTCTGGACGGCAACTAGCGGTGTTGGAGCCCAGGGACAGGAGAAGGAGGAGGAGGTGGAGGAGATAGGAGGGATTGCCACACACACAGCTGGGGAACAGCTGACGTTACTGAACCCCAATAACAGAGGAGCAACTGTTGGGACTGTGCGGACAGCACTTCTGGACGGCAACTAGCGGTGTTGGAGCCCAGTTACAGGAGGAGGAGGTGGAGGAGATAGGAGGGATTGCCACACACACAGCTGGGGAACAGCTGACGTTACTGAACCCCAATAACAGAGGAGGGACTGTTGGGACTGTGCGGACAGCACTTCTGGACGGCAACTAGCGGTGTTGGAGCCCAGGGACAGGAGGAGGAGGAGGAGGTGGAGGAGATAGGAGGGATTGCCACACACACAGCTGGGGAACAGCTGACATTACTGAACCCCAATAACAGAGGAGGGACTGTTGGGACTGTGCGGACAGCACTTCTGGACGGCAACTAGCGGTGTTGGAGCCCAGGGACAGAAGGAGGAGGAGGAGGTGGAGGAGATAGGAGGGATTGCCACACACACAGCTGGGGAACAGCTGACGTTACTGAACCCCAATAACAGAGGAGCGACTGTTGGGACTGTGCGGACAGCACTTCTGGACGGCAACTAGCGGTGTTGGAGCCCAGTTACAGGAGGAGGAGGAGGAGGTGGAGGAGATAGGAGGGATTGCCACACACACAGCTGGGGAACAGCTGACGTTACTGAACCCCAATAACAGAGGAGGGACTGTTGGGACTGTGCGGACAGCACTTCTGGATGGCAACTAGCGGTGTTGGAGCCCAGGGACAGGAGGAGGAGGAGGAGGTGGAGGAGATAGGAGGGATTGCCACACACACAGCTGGGGAACATCTGACGTTACTGAACCCCAATAACAGAGGAGGGACTGTTGGGACTGTGCGGACAGCACTTCTGGACGGCAACTAGCGGTGTTGGAGCCCAGGGACAGAAGGAGGAGGAGGAGGTGGAGGAGATAGGAGGGATTGCCACACACACAGCTGGGGAACAGCTGACGTTACTGAACCCCAATAACAGAGGAGCGACTATTGGGACTGTGCGGACAGCACTTCTGGACGGCAACTAGCGGTGTTGGAGCCCAGGGACAGGAGGAGGAGGAGGAGGTGGAGGAGATAGGAGGGATTGCCACACACACAGCTGGGGAACAGCTGACGTTACTGAACCCCAATAACAGAGGAGCGACTGTTGGGACTGTGCGGACAGCACTTCTGGACGGCAACTAGTGGTGTTGGAGCCCAGGGACAGGAGGAAAAGCAGAGGAACACAATGTAGGCCGAAGCCTGATTGGAGAAAGTCGAAAGGGAACCTTTAACCCCCCCCCAAGGCGTTTGTAGCTGAAAGAGCCAGCTTGTGCAGCACAAAAGATGCAAAAGGAAAAGGTGGCTCTTTTCATTGTGCTCCTTGCAAACACAGAACTAAACACTTATAAAATGTGTCCCCTGAAACCGTGAGACCGTCCCGGAGGTGGGACTTTCCTTCGTAATATGACGCAGCACAGCCGTCATTCTTACCCCCCCCCGGCTCCGTGCCACGGCTCCTCAGCGTTGTTTGATTCCGTCCCGGAGCCTGCGCTGTTATGTTATCCCTTGGCCAGGCACACTTAGCGCTGCCCATCTTCTGACATCATTTGGTGTCAGGCTGGCTGCGCCTGTGCGGACGCGCTGGCCGAGAGCCCGCCTCGCAGTGTCGTCTAATGTAATCCCACCGCGGGCCTGGGATCCATGGCCATGCGCAGTGCATATCCTCGCCTCTCACTCCCCTCCCTACGGCTTCTTAAGACTGTGCGGTCTCACGGCCGTGGCATGCTATTAGGGACCAGCTGACACCGCACAGTCTGAAGAAGCCATAGGGAGATGAGTGAGAGGTGGAGGTTCAGATATGCACTGCGCATGTCCATGGATCTCAGGCCCCCAGTGGGATTAAATCAGAAGACACTGCGAGGCGGGCTCTCGGCCAGCGCGGTCGCACAGGCGCAGCCATCCTGACACCAAATGATGTCAGAAGACGGGCAGCGCTAAGTGTGCCTGTTCAAGGGATAACATAACAGCGCAGGCTCCGGGACGGAATCAAACAACGCTGAGGAGCCGGGGCACGGCGCCAAGGGGGTAGGAATGACGGCTGTGCTGCGTCATATTACGAAGGAAAGTCCCACCTCCAGGACGGTTTTACGGTATCAGTGGACACATTTTATAAGTGTTAAGTTCTGCGTGTGCAAGGAGCTAAACAAAAATAGCTACCTTTTCCTTGTGCAGCATTACTGCTGCACAAGGTGGCTCTTTCAGTAACAAACGCCTTGGGGGGGGGGACAGGTTCCCTTACATTTCAGTTGTTGTGTCAGCGTGGCGGTCGCAGGACACATTGCCGGCTACACAGCTGGAGATCAGCTGACGTTACTGAAACCCAATAACACTGGGTCGTATGTTTTGACTGTGCAGACGGCACTTCTGAGCCTTAACTGGCGGTGTTGGAGCCCAGGAATTTAAGTTCAGGTGGTAGAAAGATGAACACAACAGGAGACCTGGATAACGTAGACAGTGACCTAATTATTTAATCAGGAAGAGGAGTGGCAAATTCCTGCGAGATCCAGGCCTTGTTCATTTTCAGGAAAGTAAGCCGGTCAACGTTATCGGAGGATAGTCGCATGCGACGGTCAGTTAGTACACCACCTGCAGCACTAAAGACACGTTCCGATAATACACTAGCCGCAGGGCAAGCCAGCACCTCCAATGCATACTGGCTTAGCTCTGGCCATGTATCCAGCTTTGAGACCCAAAACTTGAAAGGGGAAGAGCCGTCTGGGAGTACAGCAAGAGGGCAAGACATGTAGTCTGTCACCATCTGACGGAACCGTTGCCTCCTGCTGACTGGAGCCATCTGTGATGGTGTAGACTTTTGTGGCGGGCACAGAAAACTGTGCCACAGTTCGGCCATACTGGTCTTGCCTTGGGCAGAGGCACTGCTTCTGCTCCCTCTTTGTGCAGAGCCTCCACCACTGCCTGGAGGAACTGAGCTGCTTTGTAATGCACTAGCAGCACTTCTCTCAGTTGGAATGGAGAAGATGATGGAATTCACCAGTGTGTCTTGGTACTCCCGCATTTTTCGCTCCCGGTTCAACGGTGTGATGAGGCTTTCTACGTTGTCCCGGTAGCGAGGATCGAGGAGGGTGAACACCCAATAATCAGACATGTTGAGAATGTGGGCAATGCGGCGGTCGTTTCTCAGGCACTGCAGCATGTAATCCACCATGTGCTGCAGACTGCCAACTGCCCAAGAAATGCTGTCCCCTGCTGGAGGCGTGATCTCTGCCCGCTCATCATCACCCCACCCTCGCTGTACACACTGAGTACTGGACAATTGTGTAACTCCCTCCTCTGGACGGATGTCTTCCTCCTCCATTGACTCCTCCTCATCCTCCTCACAAACTGTCCCCTGCCTACGCATTTGTGAGGAACCACGTGGCGCTGACTGTCCAGAAGATGATGGAAATGGTGAATCCTCATCCTCCACCTCTTCCACAACATCATCCCTTAGCGCTTGCAGTGATTTTTCAAGCAGGCAGATAAGGGGGACAGTCATGCTGACTAGTGCATCATCTGCACTTGCCATCCGTGTGGAATAATCGAAGGGACGCAAAACCTGGCAGACGTCCTTCATAGTGGCCCACTCTGTGGTTGTGAAGTCTGAACGGCGCGGAGTGCAACTTCTTTGCGCCTGATGCAGCTGGTACTCCATTACAGCTTGCTGCTGCTCACACAACCGCTCCAACATATGTAACGTGGAATTCCACCTGGTAGGTAGGTCACATATGATGCGATGTTCCGGCAGGTGGTGTCGGCGCTGCAGAGCCGCAATGCGCGCTTTTGCCATGCTGGAACGCCGCAAGTGAGCACACTCTAGGCGGACCTTGTGCAGCAGTGCATCAAGATCCGGATAGTCCCTCAAAAAACTCTGCACGACCAAATTGAGCACATGTGCCAGACATGGGATGTGAGTGAGGTTGCCGAGGCCCAGAGCTGCCACCAGATTTCGGCCATTATCACACACTACCATGCCTGGCTGGAGATTCGCTGGCACAAACCACACATCGCTCTCCTGCTTGATGGCATTCCAGAGCTCCTGCGCTGTGTGGCTTCGATTCCCCAAAGAAATTAATTTCAAGACGGCCTGTTGACGTTTGGCCACGGCTGTGCTCATGTCGGTCATAACAGGTAAACGTTCATCACGGGTCCATGTGGAGGTGGACTGTGACGGCTCCTGCAGCGATGATTCTAAGGAACTGGTGTAAGAGGAGGAGTCAATGCGTACAGAATGGATTCCTGCAATCCTTGGAGTGGGCAGGACACGTCCTGCGCCACTCGCACGGTCTGTACCCGGCTCAACGACATTAACCCACTGGGCAGTGAGGGAAAGGTATCGCCCCTGTCCATGTTGACTGGTCCACGCATCGGTGGTGAGGTGGACCTTGCTACTGACGGCATTCAGTAGCGCGTGTTTTATGTGTCCCTCCACATGCTTGTGCAGAGCAGGGACGGCTTGCCTGCTGAAGTAAAAGCGGCTGGGCACATTGTACTGTGGGACTGCCAATGACATCAAGTCACGGAAGCTGTCAGTCTCCACCAGCCTGAATGACAGCATTTCCAGTGACAGAAGTTTGGCAATGCCTGCAGTCAGAGCCTGTGCTCGTGGGTGGTTTGACAAGAAAGGCCGCCTTTTCTCCCATGCCTGTACTACCGATGGCTGTAGACTGGGCTGGGAGTGTGTGGATGACTGGGAAAGTGGTGCTGTGGGTGGAATTACAGCGGGTCTCTGGACAACAAGGCCAGAGGTTCTTCCACGGCGATCCTGGGAGGAAGCCGAACCAGCTGCGTGTGAGCTGGAGGAAGAGGCAACACGAGCTGAAGAGGTGGTAGCTGCCGCTGTTGGTTGGCCTAGCTCTTCAGTGTGTTTTTCTAACTCCGCCGCGTGCCTGGTGCGCACATGCTTCCACATGTTGGAGGTATTGAGGTTGCTGACATTTTTCCCTCTTTTGACTATGTGATGACACACCTTGCATTTGACATAGCAAATGTCATCTGCAACTGTGTCAAAAAAGGACCAGGCACTGCAAGTCTTGGGAGCGCCCTTTTTGGCTTTTGGAAGAGACATGCTCCTAACGGGTGCCAAAGCGGAGGCTGCAGGATCCGCAGTCTTCCCCCTCCCTCTCCCTCTTTGGGCCGTACGGGGAATCTCTTCCTCAGAGCTGCTCCCACCACCTTCCTGTCCCTCACGCCAAGATGGGTCAAGGACCTCATCATCTACACTACCCTCTGCCCCCAAATGCTCCTCCTGGGTAGTCTCAGCAGCAGAGCACGCACCAGTAAGTGGCACCTGAGTGTCATCATCAGCTGATGCGGCCTGCGATGTGGTGACCGGAGCCACTGGCCCACCCGCCTCTTTAGAGGAAGAGAGAAAAAGCTGTTGGGCATCACTGCACCCTGCCTCTTCTTCCATTTCTCCAATGCTGCTTGGCTGGCCCCCTGTTTCCAAGCCAAGAGATTCAGAGAACAGAGGTAGAGACCGCTCCTGTCCTGGGCTCTCTGTCTGCCTGGGCAATTTGGCAGGTGGTGAAGAGACAGATGGCTGCTCTCCAGTGCTCTGTGTCTGAGAGGATGTGGCACTAATTGAAGTTGATGCATTAGCTGCCATCCATCCGACAACGGCTTCAATTTATTCTTCACGCAGCAGCGGTGTACGGCGCTCTGCGACAAAGCTGCGCATGAATGACTGTTCCCTGGTGAAAGTGGGTGCTGATGAGTCACCGGGGCCTGCAGCAGGCACAGAATCCCCACGTCCCCTCCCTGCTCCGCGCCCACGCCCACGTGCCTTACTCACTGCCTTCTTCATCTTGGTTGACTGATAAAGATAAGCAGAAAAGTACTAACGGCTTTGTGTGCTTATTCCTGAACAACTCCTAACAGGTATAAGAAACACTAATTTTCTAAAGTGTGGACTAGACTTTAATATGAGCTAATGTGGCCTACACAAATGTAAAGTGGTGTCACTGGTGTGTTTGGTGAACTTTATTAATTATTTATTGTTTGGGGGCTGAACTGACAACAGATAGAGCTGCAGTCACACGGAGACCGTGCAGACAGCCGTAAACGGCGCTGCAAGGCCCAAAAACCCTCCTCTACGTTATCCTATGTAGTGTTTTTCCACAAATTAGCTGGAGACGGGTGGAAAGACACTAATAGGAATTTTTTGAAAAAATGTGCAGCAGCCTGCACTACTTAAAACAAAAGGAAAATTGATTTTGCGGTATGACGCAGTGAAGAACCCTGAGCTGGAGACAACCAGGCTATGGCTGCTCACAGACTACAGGGCGAGCTGCAGTCACACGGAGACCGTGCAGACAGCCGTAAACGGCGCTGCAAGGCCCAAAAACCCTCCTCTACGTTATCCTATGTAGTGTTTTTCCACAAATTAGCTGGAGACGGGTGGAAAGACACTAATAGGATTTTTTTGAAAAAATTAGCAGCAGACTACACTATTTGGAAAAAAAAAAAAAAAGAACAGTATGAGGCAATGAACCACCCTCCCTGAACTGAATACAACCAGCTATGGATGGCCTATGTGGCTGCACTCAGACTAGAGAGTGGGCTGCACTCACACACACACACACACACAGACCTTGCAGATCGCTGTGAAAACAGCTCTACAAGGCAAAAGCAAGGTGATTAGTAGGTGAACACAGCGGTTGCTAAATTAGCCTTGGAAAAGCACAAAGAAGCAAATCGCTATCTCTAAACTGGCCCTCAGTCAGCAAACAGCGTCCTGTCACTAACTGAATTCACAGCAGAGTGAGCGCAAAATGGCGCCAGCGACTTTTAAACTGCATCATGACATCATTTCAGCAGCCAATCACAGCCTTGCCAGTAGTTTCAGGCCCTCCATGCTGAACAGGATGTGCCCACACTTGGAATCAGTCTCATTGGCTGATTTCGTACAAAGTTGTGCAGTTTGAATCCTGGGAACTTCCGATTCCGGTATCCGATACGCGGCAGATACCCGATACTTGCGGTATCGGAATGCTCAACACTAATTATTATATTAGCAAATAAGTAATTATATATTAGCCCAGAGAACACACATATCTAAAATGCTAGTGAGTGGGGCTACATTTCTGTAGTCAGGTTCTTTACAAGTGCTTCAGCCTCTTATGACCATGGATTGTATGTTATGTTGTATTGTCCCTAAGTTGGAGATTACATTAATTGTTTTATTATCCTATTTTTTCATGAAATATGTCTTCTATTCTATGCTATTGGGACACACTATAGAGTTAACCCTACCACTTACCTGGCTGGAAATATTTAAGTGGATGGAGTTTAGGTTATAAAATGCTGCAGCCCTGGTTGCTAGATTAGAGTAGTAGCAGTGAGGCCACCACAGCAGGATCCCTTGTTCCATAGACCAACACAGCAGAATTATCTGAAGAAAATGTAATCGTTATGCCTGCTAACCACTTTGTGACTACAGACTTGTGAATCCTCATATCGGGCACACTACGAGGATTCTCCGGAGCTGACGTTGGGAGAGGTGGGCAAGTGACCGGAAGTATGGGATTTCCATACATGCAGTCACATGCCGACTAGACGTGGGTGACCTCACTCAATGCAAGTGTATTGAGCAAGGCCAGATACGTCTAGTTGGAATGTGACCATACGTATGCAAATCGGGATTACATGACCGCCTGCTCCCAATGCCGGCACCAGAGAATCGTCATAGCGCCCAGTGTGCACACTGTGAGGATTCACAAGTCTGTAGTCCCATAGTGTAACTGCAGACTTGTACCACAAGACCTGACAACCGCTCTGACATATGCATCCGTATTAACCAGATGTGTAACCATCAAGCTTCTTGTACCACCATTTGCTGTTCTGTATCTGGTGCTATAAAGTTATTACTGTTTTACAACACTGCTGACTCTCTAGTTTCCTTTCTATATCACTATCATGATGTGGGCCACTGACCATCCAGCTATGAAGGAACGGTAATTGCTGGCATCACCCCCCACACATTCATCACATCATGTGCCCATCAGTATGCTAGTCACCAGGCACGGCCACCATCGATGACACGAGGCATCCAACCCATGGCCAATTTATTGTCTATTCTGCGCATTGCCATGCTACATCCTAGCAATCTGCCAGAAACCACCTTCAATAATTCCAGCTTCCATTCTCAGATCAGGAGTGTCTGCACTATAAAAAAGAAGTTGTTAAAAACTGCTTCAAACGCTGTGAATTCTATAATATTGCTGTATATAGGAAATAAAAGTAGACACAGTACAGTAATTTTGTAAGTAATTTATCAACCAAAGTATTCAAAATAATCGTAGCATGAAACACAATATTTCCAATTAATGCATGAATGGTTCATTTAGCATTTTTACAGTACCTAATTTTACATGTTCAATATTACCCAACTCAATCAGATTTTTGCCTCTGGTGATAAAGAACTTTCATAAATACTCACGTGAATACACTGTACTTTCTCAAGCAGAACAAACAGCAACACGAGATTACATTTCATGCAGTCTTGATATTGTTTTTGTATAAATAAGTAAATGAATGTGAACTTGTACTAAGCAATGCAATTATTTGTTAATGACGAGACACTGGTATGGTTCTCGTAACACTAATTTAACATTTTTTGCAGTGCACTTTCTAAACAAGATGTTAAATCTAGAAAGTATATCCTGGGGCTAAGTGTCAAAATAAGTAAAATTAGCATTTCTAGCACTGTACACAGCAGAGTAGAAAGTAATCAGTTCTCTGTCAACATATTGCCTTTGTATTAGTGGTGCTAATGAAACACCAATGAAAACTCAGTGGAATTGAACCTTATTACTGAGCACAGGGAAAGTTTCTCAAAACGAAACTGCAAAGACAGAAAAGGTCTATCGACAAGGAATTTGTTTAGTTAGAGATGTGAAGAATTCCTAGCATCATGTAAAATTGTCCCTATTGAGAAAATTTTTGTTTTTGTGCTTTTGATTTTTTTCCTACTCCTTTTTCATGAGCTATAACTTTTTCAAGTTTCCATTGACATAACGCTATTAAGTTCTGTTTTCTTGCAGGACACCATTCATTTTACCATATAAAATATTGGGGTGAAATTTAAAAAAAAACTATGTAGTTAAAAATGACCACATAACATGATTCTTCCGAACAGAACGTTCATGGTGATCCCTAACTTGTTTTTATTTTGTTTTGGGGTTTTTTATAACAGTGGTAGAACACAAATTCTGAACTTTTATTTTTAAAAAAATTAGCTTTCCTTACCGTTTTTTCAACAACCAAAATTTTTGCATTTTACTGTCGAAGGAGCTGAATGAATGTTTGATTTTTGCATTTTGAGTTATGGATTTTATTGGTAACATTTTAGGGCGCATATACTGTTTGGATTATTGCTTAATGTATCTTGTGGTGTCTTAAAACAGCTTTCCTTGCATCATTTACCTAATGTGTTAAATAATTGTTTATATTAATGGATCAGACATTTACAGATATGGAAACACCAAATATGTTTCCATTATTTTTTTATTTTTATTTTTTTTGCATTGGGAAAAGGGGAGTAATTCAAACTTTTATTTTTTTAATATTTTTAAAATCTTTTTTGACACTTCTTTCTAAATGCCATTGAAGGAGTTGAACCTGTGATAATTTTAATGCTTGAACTACCATTGTTTTGGTGAAAATGAGGGTCCAAAGGTCACAACAATAGAGGGGCCTTCATTACATGCTTGAGTGCTATGGTAATCCATCAGGATACAATGAACAAGATTGACATTGGCATTTGAATGGTTAAAGAGCAGTAGTAAGAACTATCTCTGATCACTGCTGCTAGAAACCCATGCTAGCTATATAGCTAAATTGGAACCCATCATATAGGTTGTGGGCTCAGCTCTCTGTTCCCGTACAATACACCCGCACCTGACATAGAACATAAGATCGGACTTAAAGGAAACTTGTCAGCAGATTTTGCCATTATAAGATGCGGCCACTGCCTTTCAGGGCTTATCTACAGCATTCTATAATGCTGTAGATAAGCCCCTGGTTTGACCTGCAAGAGAAGAAAACTAAGTTATATTATACTCACCCAGGGGGCGGTCCGGTCTGATGGGTGTCACAGGTCTGGGTCTGGCGCCTCCCATCTTCTTACGACACCACCCTGCTGCTTCTTCATCACTCCCCGGGATTGTGCTACTGCACAGCCGTACTTCTCTGCCCTGTTGAGGCCAGAATAATGTACTGTTGCGCAGGCGCTGGGCCTCTCTGATCTTTACCTGTATGAATAGACTTTTAGAATGAATAGACTGTAGTCTTATTTAGTGCTACAATTCTTTTTTGTTTTATTTTTCTTTTGTAGGGTCCTTTTAAATGGGCTAAAACACTTTTGTAACTGCTTCATTATCAGTATTGGTGGAGATCCCAAAGGTCAGACCTCTATCAAGATTGTAGGGTGGTAATAACCCTTTAAGGTGAAGGGAGATTCAATAATCTGCCCTAAGCTCTTTTGAGTAGGTTAGCACTACAGCCTTGTAGCACTGGGGCCTGAGTTCAAATCCCACCAAGGACAACATCTGCAAAGAGTTGCATGTTCTCCTCGTGTTTGAGAGGGTTTCCTCCCACACTCCAAAAGACATACTGATTGGAAAGTTAGGTTGTGAGCCCCATTAATTATGAGTATGTAAAGCTCTGCGGAAAAAGAGAATGCTATATAACAAAGCTAAATAAATAATTGTCAACATATTCTCAAAAAATGTTTTGCAAAGATTAAATTATGGACAGACAACTAGTCCAATCTGCCCCAAACTAAGTATTAATTTAAGTCTTTTCAGGCCACTGCTAGAGTGATGTCAAATTTCTGTGAACAACAGCTCAGCTTTATATCAATTGCAAAGTTTTCAACCTCACATACAAACAAGAAACAGTTAAACCAAATAGAACGGTGTAATGCCAAATAATTCTACTGAATTTTAATATATTTCTTATAACAATATTTGACATCCATAATTAATAATAATGTGGCATTCTCATTTAAGCATCACTAAATGCAGAAAATATAGACGAGTTGAAAAATTCCCCCATACCGAGTGTTATAATGTGGAAAGTTTTTCTCACATTTCTAACCCATTAATTTCAACTTAGTTTTGTATTTGCCCACTGGGAGAATTATAATCATATGTGCTGATTCCGTGAATATTTCACTTTTCTGGTAAGCTAGTTGTATTTTTCTGTGAACTCTAAAATCTGAAGAGATCTTTTAAAGCATACCCACTCTTGGCAAATTTGTTGCAGAAGCTTCTGAAAATTAGTTCTATCTAATTAGGATTGTGCTTGCAGTATGTGAATTGCTTTCTGCAAACCACATGTATATGAATGCGACACATTTGCAGAGTGTGAATATACCCATATAGGCACCTGATAATATGAAAAACTACAATAAGCCAAGGTCAAAAAGTACAGTTTGGTTACATTTTTAAAGAGGTTGTCTGGGCATAAAATATTGATCACCTATCTTTAGGCTAAGTCATCAGCTATTATTAGCTACGATGGCAACCAAATGTAGACACTGATAGAAGCAGCGCAGAACAGCTCTGGCTAGTGAGCGCTGCAGAGCAGATCCTATTCAGATAATGCTTCACTACTTAAAGAGATTTTCCTCTTTCACTAAATTCCTGCCCACATGCTCAGGTGTGGAAAAAACTAAGGCCCTGATTTATCAACGCCAGCATGAGAATATGAGACTCCTGATTCATTAAGAGTAGTGATGAGCGAGTTTTCCGAGCATGCTTGGGTGTTCTCTGAGTATTTTGGGCTTGCTCGTAGATTATGGTTTTGTCTCCGCAGCTGCATGATTTGCGGCTGCTAGACAGCCTGAATACATGTGGGGATTCCCTAACAAACAGGCAATCCCTGCATGTGTTCAGGTTGTCTAACAGCTGCAAATCATGCAGCTGCGGAGACAAAAACATAATCTAAGAGCACGCCCAAGATACTCGAAGAAGACATGCTCAGAAAACTCAAGTAACGAACACACTCGCTCATCACTAATTAAGAGGAATCAAATCTTACTCCAGGTGATGACTGCCCACCGCTCATCATAAATTACAAAAAGGGGGTCGCCATGCCCCCATCCCAACTTTGTTGGAACAACTGGGAAAAAGTAGTATGAAAATGCAAAAAGTTGCAAAACTTTTTAGCAAGCCTAATGTTGAGCATACATTTTACAACTTTTCAAAGCTTTTTACAACACTTTTCTGTAGTAAATAGATTGATGAATTGGGGCAAAGTGATCTTTAGTTATCCTCTTATGTTTAAGAGCCATGTCTTTTATGCTCCCTGGGTCTCTGCGGTTTGATTGCAGTGGTTTAATCAGGTCACCAATACTGCTGCCAGTCACTGAGCTCAGCATCTACATTGGTAGTGCCTTTGACCTCCGTGATCAGCTACCGCGCTGTCAACATGACTTATTACTGCAGCCAAACATCAAGACCTGGGCGGCGGAAAGATACAGCTAATGAAATTTAAAGCCCAATTTGTTTAGTTACAGTGGGGAAAATAAGTATTTGAGACACTGACGATTTTGCAAGTTTTCCCACCTAGAAAGAATGGAGAGGTCTGTAATTTTTATCTTAGGTACACTTCAACTGAGCATGACAGAATCTACAAAAAAAACTGAAAATCGCATTGTATGATTTTTATGTAATTAATGCCATTTTTTTCATCAATGTGGTTACATTCATTAATGTACAAGACATCTCTTTTGTGATGTATTTCATTCAGTAAATATTCCCCTTTTTTAACTAACTCATTTGCTTGTTGTTTATTTTTTATGCACTAAACTAATATTATTTTCTTTTTCTTCCTCTGTTACTGCGGACTTGATTTATTACATCAGAAACAGGGACACGAGACACAGGTAAGTGAATCAACGGTGAAGTCATTTGTAACTATTGATTTACAATAAGAAAAAAAAATTCAACGGGTGCAATATATTAATAAACTGGTCAAGAGTTGAACAAATGTGAACATGAGCAGTATTCGAGGCAATTAGGGGATTGTATCTAATTCCGCTTCATTGACTGGCTTTATGTGTAAGATTAAGCCATTATGTTTGTTTCCATCAATCAATCATTTATATAATGTGTCCTCCAACATCACTGCATTAGGCATTAGCTCAGGTTTCTCTGCAGGATGCAACGTTCTAGGCCTGTTCACACCATGTTCATGAGATGTATTGGGTGCACTTTACGTGTTTCCGAGTCAGTAACCATATGACTCAGGTGAAACATATGCCTAATAGATATATTTTCAGCATGGCATATATCCAGTGAATAAAACTCTATAAGCAAATTCGATCACCACACTGGGAACATAGCATCCAAACACATCTAATATGTGAAGAAACACTTCCGTTTGTGCCTTTTAGCTTTTTAGAAATGATTAAAACCAGAAATATCAATTATTTCTTTAATGGTATTTTCCAAGACTAAGATATTGATGAATTATAGACAATGCTCACACGTCCATTTAAATCGGAAAAGTGCTATCCGTGATTTTGTTTGTTTTTTTGCACTTGTACCTATGTTATTCTACCAGGCTGTGAACATGTCTGATTTTTTCTTCAGAGCAAGTGATCCGAGGAAACAATCATTGACATGCAGTATTTTGATTTGAGTGACAGATTAAGATTGGCAATGCAAGTTTATGAGTCCATGGAAAACATTGGACCGCACCCTGATGTGGTCAGATTTTCGCTCACTGGATGCAGAAGGTGAAGAAACTTTTTGCTTCTTTATCTCCAGCTTCAAGCAAAACGGTTCCCACTCTGATAAAGCTCTGATCACAGTCTGAGTAACATAATTGGACTGATTTTCTTGGATGGAGAGAAAACAGATGTGTGACTGTATCCTTAGTATAGGTCATCAATATCAGAGCAATGAGGGTTCAAGAACCAGCAATCCCCGGAAGTTCACAGAGAACAGTGTGGAGACACCACAACTCAGTATACTTTATAGTAGTTGTGTTTCTTGGGTACCACAGATCAGCTGAGCTCAGAGGTGAACTAATCTGCCAAAGTGTGTATATATACACATACAGGTGCTCACAAAATTAGAATATCATCAAAAAGTCAATTTATTTCAGTTCTTCAATACATAAAGTGAAACTCATATATTCTATAGAGTCGTTACAAACAGAGTGATCAATTTCAAGTGGTTTTTTTTGTTAATGTTGATGATTATGGCTTACAGCCAATGAAAACCCAAAAGTAATTATCTCTGTATATTAGAATAATTAACAAAAACACCTGCAAAGGCTTCCTAAGCGGTTAAAAAGGTACCTACAGTAGGTCTGTTTCAGTAGGCTCCACAATCATGGGGAAGACTGCTGATTTGTCAGATTTCCAGAAGGCAGTCATTGATACACTCCACAAGGAGGGTAAGCCACAAAAGATCATTGCTAAAGAAGCTGGCTGTTCACAGAGTGCTGTATCCCAGCATATTAATGGAAAGTTGTGTGGAAGGAAAAAGTGTGGTGGAAAAATGTGCACAATCAACCGATTGAACCGAAACAATCAATCAAAGGAGTAGATTGCTGGAGTCATTGCTTCAAGAGCCACCACACACAGATGGATCCAAGACATGGGTTACAAGTGTCGCATTCTTTGTGTCAAGCCACTCATGACCAATAAACAATGCCAGAAACGTCTTACCTGGGCCAAGGAGAAAAATAACTGGACTGTTGCTCAGTGGTCCAAGGTGTTGTTTTCAGATTAAAGTACATTTTGCATTTCATTTGGAAATCAAGGTCCCAGAGTCTAGAGAAAGAGTGGAAAGGCAAATAATCCAAGCTGCTTTAGGTCTAGTGTATAATACAAAATCTTTAGAACAGAACACATCATATAACAAATGGTCCTAAGTAGGGTTGAGCGAAACGGATCGTTCATTTTCATAAGTCGCCGACTTTTGGCAAAGTCGGCGTCTCATGAAACCCGACCCGATCCCTGTGTGGGGTCGGCCATGCGGTACGCGATCTTGGCGCCAAAGTCGCATTTCGTATGATGCGTTTAGCGCCATTTTTTCAGCCAATGAAGGAGTGTGGGCAGAGTGATGACATAGGGGTTAGGGGCGTGCACGGCTATCATCATTTTATCGCTTGTGCGCAGTAGGGATTTGCAATGTGTAACACGAGATTTTCTGTGCTGGGACGGAGGGGAATATGGGACGGAGGGGAGAGAGAGAGAGAGAAAAAAAAAAAAAAAAAATCCCCATTGACGTGCATAGGGTTTCGTGTTCCGGCCGATCCTCGACTTTTCGCAGTAATCGGCCGATTTTGCGAGACTCGACTTTTCAAAAAGTTGGGTTTCACAAAACATGACTCGACCCTAAAAAGGTCAAGGTCGCTCAACCCTAGTCCTAAGTAGGGTTGAGCGACTTTTGACTTTTTAGGATCGAGTCGGGTTTCGTGAAACCCGACTGTCTCGAAAGTCAGATAGTGTGAAATCGGCCGATTATTGTGAAAAGTCGGGGGGCCGACCGAAACACGAAACCCAATGCAAGTCAATGGGGATTTTTTTTTTTTTTGTCTCTCTCTCTCTCTCTCTCTCCTCCGTCCCTGCAAAGTTTGTGTTTCACTGTGCAAATCGCTATATCCCAAACGTTAAGATGGTGGTTTTACCCCCTGTGACGCCGCACAAAGCAAGCCGGAACCTATGTCATCACGCTGCCCACACTCCTTCATTGGCTGCAAAAATGGCGGGGAAAGCGTCATATGAAACATGACTTTGGCGCGAAGATCGCCGACCGCATGGCCGATCCCACAGTGGGATCGGGTCGGGTTTCATGAAACCCGACTTTGCTGAAAGTCGGCGACTTTTGAAAATGTCCAAACCGTTTCGCTCAACCCTAGTTCTAAGTCTATGTAGTTGTACAAGTCTACTCAGTTTCCATTCACTTTAATAAGGTAGGATATCATTGGCCAACTCCTTTAATTACTCAAGTTCAAGAAACACACAAATTGAAGCAAGATATTTTTTTTTTAAAGCTGCTAACTCACCTTTCCTGGGTCCAACACTGATTCTGAGACTTTGCTCTTTATTGTCTCTTTATTGTCTGTTATTGTCTGCAGCGCTGACGTTGACAACAATGCAGCCAATAACTGAGCTCGGCGGCTCTGCCCAAGTTGTCGGCATGATCCACACTGATTTGCTGAGCTCACGGATTGTGCTGATTGCGTGACCTCAGCGCCGCAAACAAAAACAAACACCAGGAGCAGTGGCAGAGACTCAGGGTCTGACCCGGGGAGAATGGGTAAAGCCCTGCAGTAGGCTAAAAGGATTTTTTTGAACCCGGGAAACCCCTATAAAGTGCATTGTAACATGTTTTCAAGATGATTGCATGTTATTGGAGTGAACTATTTAATTGAAAAGTCTGTAGTTAAAGTATCTTTCAGATTTTAGTTTACTGTCCAGGGAATTAGCTAAAAGTAACAATTCATAGATCATTATTTCTTGTGACCTTTTAGCTAGTGGTGATTGTCCTGCATGTTCCATGTTCACAAATTTTCATTATCATACATAATGGCAAACTGCTGCTTCACATTGTTAAAATTAGAAAATGTAAACCCAATGGTGAAGCAATGACTCAATGTACCAAACAGCTACTAAGCACCTGACAGTTTCCTACTGCTGGCAAAGATTAAAACGTTTGGCAGAAAAGCAGGCCTCCTAATTGTAAGCACGTCATCTCCATGACAACATCAATCAATGCTCTGGAGTTGAACGTAGAAATATATTTTTTTCAGCCTTGAGTTTTAACGTCTCTATAAACTAATTCGTGTGAATTTACTAAAACGTCTTGTCTATGGTAGAATAGTTTATCTAGCTATCATAGCATTTGATCAGTTGTAGTTCATTTTGAAAGTTTCAGACCTGGTTATATATGGATCTACTTATGACCACTTCAAAGAGAACCTTTCACCAGTGGTGATGATAAAACAGAGGATGGAACGGTGCTTTTAAAAAGGTCTAAGATGTGGAACTCCGTAACCATGTTAAAGGGTGTCCTAACCACAGACTGATCACAAAATGACCTCTTGCTATCTGTAGGATACAGAAGGTCATTAATATGAAATTTTTGGGGAGTCTGATGCTTGACATCTCCATTGATCAGCTGATCTCAGCTCTTCCTGTGGTCCGATTTAAGCAAAGTACAAAGCAGAACTTCGTAGCTCTGTACATTATGTAGTGGTCATTGATTATGGTAGTTTCTTTTCCATTCATTTCCATTCAGCCAATGCTGAAGTCAATATCAGTTAAATAGGTGGGGGTACAGGGTGAGGGACCATTCCTAATCTCATTGTGATGACCTGACCTATATACAGTATACATCAATGTGTAAGTCCCAAACCACCCCTTTAAAGTGTTGTTCTCATGTTTGTGTTTTAGGAGTTAACCATCCAGCTTCCTGCTTGCTGAGGTGAATTGCACTCTTGATTAATTTTGCAAGTTCAGATCAGTGGCATTTTCGGGCCATTAGCCCAAGTTGTTCACTCTCCCATGCTGCAGGCACAGCCAACTTTGCCTCTGCAGTATGGAAGGTACAAAGAGGCAGTAAAGCTGGACGGATCCATTTAGCCTTAGAGCAGCACAAGAAAGCTATATGGCAAAAAGTTTGCAATTATGTGTCTCTTGCATAATCACCATAGCATTAAAGGCCACCATCCTATTACACTGACAAAAAATTGTCCTAGAATGTTTGTAGACATACCTGTGAGCATGTGCAGTAGGAAGCTCCTCCACTGTGATCTGAAGATACTTATAACATGTAATGTCATTTAGAAAGACAGGGGGTACAGCAGTGTGAGCAGCCTCTTCTTATCTCAGCACCCCTGGTATCTTCAGTTTTTGATAAGGTGGACAGGGTGGACAGCAGTGTGAACAGGCTCTTCTTGTCTCAACACCCCAGGTATCTTCAGTATTTGATAAGATAGATAGGGTGGACAGCAGTGTGAACAGCTTCTACATATCTCAGCACTCCTGGTATCTTCAGTATTTGATAAGATAGGGTGGACAGCAGTGTGAACAGCTTCTACTTATCTCAGCACCCCTACTATCTTCAGTATTTGATAAGATAGACAGGGTGGACAGCAGTGTGAACAGCCTCTTCTTATCTCAGCACCTCGGGTATCTTCAGTATTTGATAAGATAGACAAGGTGGACAGCAATGTGTGACAGCATTTTCTTACCTCAGCAACACTGCTATCTAAAGTATTAGATCTTGAAGACATGGTGGACAGTAGTGTGGTCAGTCTCTTCTTACCTCTGCACCCCTGCTATCTCCAGTATTAGATCAAGTAGAGAGGGTGGACAGCAGTGTGAGCAGCCACCTCTGGTGTCTCTTGTATTACATAAGATATACAAGGTGGACAGCAGTAAAAGGAGCTTATTCTTACTTCAGCACCCCTAGTATCTCAAGTGTTAGATCAGGTAGACAGAATGGACAACAGTATGAGCAGCCTCTGTCTACATCAGCACTATTGGTGTCTCCAAATAGACAGGTTAAACAGCGGTGAGAGTAGCCTCTTCTGTTGTGAATTCTGTTCTCGAACTCCCTCTGGTGGTTATGAATGGTACTTTGGCGAGTTCTGTCCATGGACTCCCTCTGGTGGCTGTGAGTGGAGCTGCTGGTTCTGAGGTTCCTTCCTCAGCTGACCTCGTTTAGTCCTAGGCTGGCTGCTCTATTTAACTCCACTTAGATCGTTACCTGATGCCAGCTGTCAATGTCCTAATACTGGTTCAGTTCTCTCTTGGATCTTTCAGATGACCTGTCTACTCCAGCAAAAGCTAAGTCCCTGCTAGCTTATTTGTTTACCACTGTTTTCTTGTCCAGCTTGCTATCATGATTTTGCCTTGCTAGCTGGAAGCTCTGGGATGCAGAGTGGCACCTCCACACCGTGAGTCGGTGTGGGGTCTCTTTTGCACACTCTGCGTGGTTTTTTGGTAGTTTTTTATGCTGACCGCAAAGATACCTTTTCTATCCTCAAGTCTGTTTAGTTAAGTCTGGCCTCCTTTGCTGAAACCTATTTCATTCCTGTGTTTGTGACTTCCATCTTAACTCACAGTCAATATGTGTGGGGGGCTGCCTTTTTCTTTGGGGAATTTCTCTGCGGCAAGTTAGGCTTTATTTTCTATCTTTAGGGGTAGTTAGCTCTTAGGCTGTGAAGAGGTGTCTAGGCAGAGTCAGGTATGCTCCACGGCTATTTCTAGTTGTTGTGATAGGATTAGGGGTTGCGGTCAGCAGAGCTCCCACTTCCCAGAGCTTGTCCTGTATTACTAGTTTGCTCATCAGGTCATTCCTAGTGCTCCTAACCACCAGGTCATCATAACAGTACAGCTGGCGCGTAAAGTGTTAATGCATCTCAATAGAGGGATAAAAGAAGTTCTGAGACCATTTTTTTTTTTTTTCCTCTGCAGCGTGTTTTGTTTTTCTTTTCCCCTAAATCTCTGGGTGGTTCAGGACACTGGTGTAGATATGGAGATTCAAGGTCTGTCCTCTTGTGTGGATCAACTCACTGCAAGGGTTCAAGGCATTCAAGATTATGTAGTTCAGAACCCGATGTTAGAACCCAGAATTCCAATTCCTGATTTGTTTTCTGGGGATAGATCTAAGTTCCTGAATTTCAAAAATAATTGTAGACTGTTTTTTGCTTTGAAACCCCGCTCCTCTGGTGACCCCATTCAGCAAGTAAAAATCATTATTTCTTTGCAACGTGGCGACCCTCAAGACTGGGCATTTTCCCTTGCGTCAGGAGATCCTGCATTGCGTAATGTAGATGCGTTTTTTCTGGCGCTTGGGTTGCTTTATGATGAACCAGATTCAGTGGATCAGGCAGAGAAAATCTTGCTGGCTTTGTGTCAGGGTCAGGATGAAGCAGAGGTATATTGTCAGAAGTTTAGAAAGTGGTCTGTGCTTACTCAGTGGAATGAGTGTGCCCTGGCGGCAATTTTCAGAAAGGGTCTTTCTGAAGCCCTTAAGGATGTTATGGTGGGATTCCCCACGCCTGCTGGTCTGAATGAGTCTATGTCCTTGGCCATTCAGATTGATCGACGCTTACGTGAGCGCAAAACTTTTGCACCATTTGGCGGTATCTTCTGAGCAGAGGCCTGAGCCTATGCAATGTGATAGGACCTTGACCAGAGCTGAACGGCAAGAATACAGATGTCAGAATGGGCTGTGTTTTTACTGTGGTGACTAGGGTTGAGCGACTTTTATTTTTAGAGGATCGGATCGGGTTTCACGAAACCCGACTTTCTCAAAAGTCGGGTCGAGTGAAATCGGCCGATCCTATAAAAAAGTCGGGGTCGGGGTCGGCCGAAACGCGAAACCCAATGCAGTGCAATGGGATACTATGGTTCCCAGGGTCTGAAGGAGAGGAAACTCTCCTTCAGGCCCTGGGATCCATATTTAAGTGTAAAATAAAGAATTAAAATAAAAAATATTGATATACTCACCCTCTGACGAGCCCTGGTAGCAATCGGCATCTTCCGTTCCTAAGAATGAGCGCGTTCAGGGCCTTAGATGACGTCACGGCTTTGTGATTGGTCGCGGCGGCCCACGTGACCGCTCAGCGACCAATCACAAGCCGTGACGTAATTCCCTCAGGTCCTAAATTCCTCATTCTAGGAATTTAGGCCATGAGAATTACGTCACGGCTTGTGATTGGTCGCTGAGCGGTCACGTGGGCCGCCGCGACCAATCACAAAGCAGTGACGTCATCTAAGGCCCTGAACACGCTCATTCTTAAGAAGGAAGGCTGCTGGAAAGAAGCAGGGCACGTACGAAGGTGAGTATATACCTAATAGGAATACACTCACCGTCGGCTTCTTTCCGGCAGCCTTTCTTCTTAAGAATGAGCGCGTTCAGGGCCTTAGATGACGTCACGGCTTTGTGATTGGTCGCGGCCGCCCACGTGACCGCTCAGCGACCAATCACAAGCCGTGACGTAATTCTCATGGCCTAAATTCCTAGAATGAGGAATTTAGGACCTGAGAGAATTACGTCACGGCTTGTGATTGGTCGCTGAGCGGTCACGTGGGCCGCCGCGACCAATCACAAAGCTGTGACGTCTTCTAAGGCCCTGAACGCGCTCATTCTTAGGAACGGAAGATGCTGATTACTACCAGGGCTCGTCGGAGAGGTGAGTATATCAATATTTTTTATTTTAATTCTTTATTTTACACTTAAATGTGGATTCCGATACCGATTTCCGATATCGCAAACATATCGGAACTCGGTATCGGAATTCCGATACCAGATTCAGAAGATCGCCGACCTCATGGCCGACCCCACACAGGGGTCGGGTCGGGTTTCATGAAACCCGACTTTGCCAAAAGTCGGCGACTTCTGAAAATGGTCGACCCGTTTCGCTCAACCCTAGTGGTGACTCCACTTATGCTATCTCTGATTGTCCTAAACGCACTAAGCGGTTCGCTAGGTCTGCCACCATTGGTACGGTACAGCCAAAATTTCTTTTGTCCGTTACTCTGATTTGCTCTTTGTCGTCCTATTCTGTTATGGCATTTGTGGATTCAGGCGCTGCCCTGAATTTGATGGACTTGGAGTTTGCCAGGCGCTGTGGTTTTTTCTTGGAGCCCTTACAGTATCCTATTCCATTGAGAGGAATTGATGCTACGCCTTTGGCCAAGAATAAGCCTCAGTACTGGACTCAATTGACCATGTGCATGGCTCCTGCACATCAAGAGGATATTCGCTTTTTGGTGTTGCATAATCTGCATGATGTGGTCGTTTTGGGTTTGCCATGGCTACAGGTCCATAATCCAGTATTGGATTGGAAATCAATGTCTGTATCCAGTTGGGGTTGTCAAGGGGTACATGGGGATGTCCCATTGTTGTCAATTTCGTCTTCCCATCCTTCTGAAGTCCCTGAGTTCTTGTCAGATTACCGGGATGTATTTGATGAGCCCAAATCCAGTGCCCTACCTCCTCATAGGGATTGCGATTGTGCTATTAATTTGATTCCTGGTAGTAAGTTTCCGAAGGGCCGACTGTTCAATTCATCTGTGCCAGAACACGCCGCTATGCGGAGTTATGTAAAGGAGTCCTTGGAGAAAGGGCATATTCGCCCGTCGTCGTCACCTTTGGGAGCAGGGTTTTTTTTTGTGGCCAAGAAGGATGGTTCTCTGAGACCTAGTATAGATTACCGCCTTCTCAATAAAATCACCGTCAAATTTCAGTACCCCTTGCCGCTACTGTCTGATTTGTTTGCTCGGATTAAGGGGGCTAGCTGGTTCACCAAGATAGATCTTCGAGGGGCGCATAATCTTGTGCGTATTAAACAGGGCGACGAATGGAAAACAGCATTTAATATGCCCGAGGGCCATTTTGAGTACCTGGTGATGCCATTCGGGCTTTCTAATGCTCCATCTGTGTTTCAGTCCTTTATGCATGACATCTTCCGAAAGTACCTGGATAGATTCATGATTGTATATTTGGATGATATTTTGGTTTTTTCGGACGATTGGGAGTCTCATGTGAAGCAGGTCAGAATGGTGTTCCAGGTCCTTCGTGCTAATTCCTTGTTTGTGAAGGGGTCTAAATGTCTCTTTGGAGTTCAGAAGGTTTCATTTTTGGGCTTCATTTTTTCCCCTTCTACTATCGAGATGGACCCTGTTAAAGTTCAGGCCATTTATGATTGGACTCAGCCTACTTCTGTGAAGAGCCTTCAGAAATTCCTGGGCTTTGCTAATTTTTACCGTCGCTTCATCGCTAATTTTTCTAGTGTTGTTAAACCATTGACTGATTTAACCAAGAAAGGTGCGGATGTGGTCAATTGGTCCTCTGCGGCCGTTGAGGCTTTTCAGGAGTTGAAGCGTCATTTTTCTTCTGCCCCTGTGTTGTGTCAGCCACATGTTTCGCTCCCGTTTCTGGTCGAGGTGGATGCTTCTGAGATAGAACAGCCCCTGCTCCAATCTCAAAGAAGTTCTGATGGCTCGGTGATGAAACCATGTGCTTTCTTTTCTAGAAAGTTTTCGCCTGCTGAGCGCAATTATGATGTGGGCAATCGAGAGTTGTTGGCTATGAAGTGGGCGTTCGAGGAGTGGCGACATTGGCTTGAAGGAGCCAAGCATCGCGTGGTGGTCTTGATGGATCACAAGAATCTGACTTATCTCGAGTCTGCCAAGCGGTTGAATCCTAGACAGGCTCGATGGTCGCTGTTTTTCTCCCGCTTCGATTTTGTGGTTTCGTACATTCCAGGTTCTAAGAATGTGAAGGCTGATGCCCTTTCAAGGAGTTTTGTGCCTGATTCTCCGGGAGTTCCTGAGTTGGCTGGTGTTCTCAGAGAGGGGGTAATTTTGTCTGCCATCTCCCCTGATTTGCGGCGGGTGCTGCAGGAGTTTCAGGCTGATAGACCTGACCGTTGCCCAGCAGAGAAACTGTTTGTCCCTGATAGATGGACTAGTAGAGTTATCTCTGAGGTTCATTGTTCCGTGTTGGCTGGTCATCCTGGAATCTTTGGTACCAGGGATTTGGTGGCTAGATCCTTTTGGTGGCCTTCCTTGTCACGGGATGTGCGTTCTTTTGTGCAGTCCTGTGGGACTTGTGCTCGGGCTAAGCCCTGCTGTTCTCGTGCCAGTGGGTTGCTTTTGCCCTTGCCGGTCCCGAAGAGGCCCTGGACGCATATTTCCATGGATTTTATTTCAGATCTCCCTGTCTCTCAAAGGATGTCGGTTATCTGGGTGGTTTGTGATCGCTTCTCTAAGATGGTCCATTTGGTACCTTTGCCTAAATTGCCTTCCTCCTCTGATTTGGTTCCATTGTTTTTCCAGCACATGGTTCGTTTGCATGGCATTCCGGAGAACATCGTGTCGGACAGAGGTTCCCAGTTTGTTTTGAGGTTTTGGCGGTCCTTTTGTGCTAAGATGGGCATTGATTTGTCGTTTTCTTCAGCATTCCATCCTCAGACAAATGGCCAAACCGAACGAACCAATCAGACTTTGGAGACATATCTGAGATGCTTTGTTTCTGCTGATCAGGATGATTGGGTGTCCTTCTTGCCTTTGGCTGAGTTCGCCCTTAATAATCGGGCCAGCTCGGCCACTTTGGTTTCGCCTTTTTTCTGTAATTCTGGTTTCCACCCTCGTTTTTCTACAGGACAGGTTGAGCCTTCGGACTGTCCTGGTGTGGATTCTGTGGTGGACAGGTTGCAGCAGATTTGGACTCACGTGGTGGACAATTTGACATTGTCCCAGGAGAAGGCTCAGCGTTTCGCTAACCGCCATCGCTGTGTTGGTCCCCGACTTCGTGTTGGGGATTTGGTTTGGTTATCGTCTCGTTATGTTCCTATGAAGGTTTCGTCTCCTAAGTTTAAGCCTCGTTTCATTGGTCCTTATAAGATTTCTGAAATTCTTAATCCTGTGTCATTTCGTTTGGACCTTCCAGCTTCTTTCGCCATCCATAATGTGTTCCATAGGTCGTTATTGCGGAGATATGTGGCTCCTATGGTTCCCTCCGTTGACCCTCCTGCCCCGGTGTTGGTTGAGGGGGAGTTGGAGTATGTGGTGGAGAAGATTTTAGATTCTCGTATTTCGAGACGGAAACTTCAGTACCTAGTCAAGTGGAAAGGTTATGGTCAGGAGGATAATTCCTGGGTGGTTGCCTCTGATGTTCATGCTGCCGATCTTGTTCGTGCCTTTCATTTGGCTCGTCCTGATCGGCCTGGGGGCTCTGGTGAGGGTTCGGTGACCCCTCCTCAAAGGTATCTCAAGTGTTAGATCAGGTAGACAGAATGGACAGCAGTATGAGCAGCCTCTGTCTACATCAGCACTATTGGTGTCTCCAAATAGACAGGTTAAACAGCGGTGAGAGTAGCCTCTTCTGTTGTGAATTCTGTTCTCGAACTCCCTCCGGTGGTTATGAATGGTACTTCGGCGAGTTCTGTCCATGGACTCCCTCTGGTGGCTGTGAGTGGAGCTGCTGGTTCTGAGGTTCCTTCCTCAGCTGACCTCGTTTAGTCCTAGGCTGGCTGCTCTATTTAACTCCACTTAGATCGTTACCTGATGCCAGCTGTCAATGTCCTAGTACTGGGTCAGTTCTCTCTTGGATCTTTCAGATGACCTGTCTACTCCAGCAAAAGCTAAGTCCCTGCTAGCTTATTTGTTTACCACTGTTTTCTTGTCCAGCTTGCTATCATGATTTTGCCTTGCTAGCTGGAAGCTCTGGGATGCAGAGTGGCACCTCCACACCGTGAGTCGGTGTGGGGTCTCTTTTGCACACTCTGCGCGGTTTTTTTGGTAGTTTTTTATGCTGACCGCAAAGATACCTTTTCTATCCTCAAGTCTGTTTAGTTAAGTCTGGCCTCCTTTGCTGAAACCTATTTCATTCCTGTGTTTGTGACTTCCATCTTAACTCACAGTCAATATGTGTGGGGGGCTGCCTTTTTCTTTGGGGAATTTCTCTGAGGCAAGTTAGGCTTTATTTTCTATCTTTAGGGGTAGTTAGCTCTTAGGCTGTGAAGAGGCATCTAGGCAGAGTCAGGTACGCTCCACGGCTATTTCTAGTTGTTGTGATAGGATTAGGGGTTGCGGTCAGCAGAGCTCCCACTTCCCAGAGCTTGTCCTGTATTACTAGTTTGCTCATCAGGTCATTCCTAGTGCTCCTAACCACCAGGTCATCATAACACTCTTCTTACCTCAACACCATTGGTATCTCTATCATAAAATCAGAAGGAGAGGGCGGACTGCATTGTGAATGGTCTCTTCTTACCTCAGCACTCCTAGTATCTTCAGTATTAGATTAGAAAGGCAGGGTGGACAGCAGTATGAGCAGCCTCTCCTTACCTCAGCATCCCTGTATATCCCATATTACATCAGTATATCGACTGGCAGCACATCTTCCTTCACATAAGGAGAGCAAGGAGAAGCTTGCTACTGCACATGCTCTATTCAGTTAACTTTCTAGAACAAGTTTCTGTCAGTGTAACAAGGCAGTTGCCATTTTAATTGTATAGTGATTACCTCCCTAGAAAAAAAATCTCATGATTTGCTAATTAAAGGGATTTTACAATTTTTTAATAATGTCATTTCTATTCGTTATTTAGTTTTTACGGTTACTATTTTTTCTTACAAGCTGCTCACGGCTGAGACATCAATCAGCTAATTTTAATTAGGAGGTGGTAACATAATCCCTACTATGAACTCTACTAAAATGGATTTAATAAATAAATGGCTTAATATTTAATATGCTTCGATATTCATTAAAAATAAAATTATACATACATTGATTATTGTGATAGATTTAAAATTATATCAATGGCTGATCTGATGGGACAGTTAGGTAATTCGTAAGTAATAAGAAAGCACACAAGTTACAGAACATATCTAACATCACAAATATGGGCCAAGTCATTGTAAAGAAATATAGTATACGTGGCTGATTTATGTAGATATATATGTAATCTATCATATTCTCTCTTTCAGTACTAGTCCAGCACATAAATATTACTTGGCCGTCGATGCTTCTTCTGAATCATTGTACTTGTCGGATACCAATACGAGGAAAGTCTACAGAGTGAAATCTCTTTCTGAAGTTAAGGAGCTGTCAAAGAACTTTGAAGTGGTAGCTGGGACCGGTGATCAATGTCTCCCATTTGACCAAAGTCACTGTGGAGATGGGGAAAAAGCGAATGAAGCTTCACTTAACAGCCCAAGAGGTAAACTGAGAAATAAAAATAAATAAAATAATAATAAATAACAAAAAAACTGTTTAAAAGGACAGCTTGCAGAATTGCAGAACAAGGTATGTCTTGACTATCAGGCTGAGGAACAGCACTGTGAAGAAATATAAAATTTCTGCTCACTCACTTTTTGACAAGTTAACAAAGGGACATGCACCAGAAAAATAGTGTCAAAATGCAAGTAGAAAAGGCCCCCTGTTCTGTTGTTTAGAGCAGTATGTGGAGACACTCTGAATGGGCTTTTTTCCTCTTTTTTCATGTCCTGGCTGAGTAAGCAAAAAAAGTTATGCTTGTTCACAATTCTGTTCCTTAAGGCTCACACTCATCTGCGTTTATAAAATCGGTCCGATGTTGTTCCTGAAAAGTCGAATGAGTGTCATGAGTACAATTTTTTCTCACCTACCATCCATATGACATGCGTATCCAAGCCGTATGCAATACATATTTAACATCAGCCTTTACAAACAGGAATTCTCTGTCAATTCAAGCTAGTTTACTAACTAATAAAACAATCTTGCATAGATTGAATTTCAGAAAATCAGGCAGCACTCCAAAGAATCAGATGAAAAAAGAGGATTTATTAGCCCATCTGGTATGGCAAAGTTTCGACTGTGAACAGCCTTTCTCAAACTGTGAATGGACCCTGAACCACATCATTTCCCCACTTTCCACCACACCAGGGCAAGTGAGAAGAGAGAGGCTAAGCTCTAAATTTGGCACATCTTATGGATGCGCCATTTCTGGGGTGACTGATGGCTGATGTTCTTAGTCTGGGAGGGAACTAATACCCATAGCTCCATCCTAGCCTATTAATATCGGCCCACAGCTGTCTGCCTAGCCTTTGCTGGTTATTAATAATCGGGGGATCCCACGTCTTTTTTTGAGGGGGTCCTCATTTTAGTAACCAGTAAAGGCTAAGTAGACAGCTATGAGCTGATATTCTTAGCCTGGGAAGCTCCATGTTTATTACCTCCTTCTGAGGCTATAAACATCACACCCCAGCTGTCGGCTTTCTCTTACTGGTTATTAAAAATTCTGTGGACCACAGGCCATTTTTTATATTCTCTATATACTGTATTTTTCGGATTATAAGATGCACTTTTTTCCCAAAAATTTTGGAGGAAAATGTGGTTGTGTCTTATAATGCGGATATACTTTACCGGTACCGTGGCTGCAGGCTGGGATGAGGGGGTGCCTGGTGGTTCTGTGGGGGTGCCCGACAGTGCTGCAAGGGTTCCTGATGGTGTTGTGGGGGTGTCTGGTGGTGCTGCAGGGGTGTCCGGCGGTGCTGTGGGGGTGTCCAGTGCTGCTGTGGGTGTCTGCAGTGCTGTGGGGGCTCTGCCGACATTTTGTGAAAGGCCACAGCCCCCGCAATTCCATGGTTTCCTAGGCGGTGGACTCCGGGAAAATGGCCTCCGGGGTCGGCACATGCGCAGATGGAGATCTCGGCACCAAGATCTCGGGAGATGAGTTCTCAGTGCTGAGATTAAATAGCTGACTCAGGCTGTCAGCTATTTAAAGCCATGAAGCTCTGTCTTCCACTGCCAGTCAGTACCTCTACTACCTGGTCTATAGGTCTGTTCTGTGTTGTCCTACTATATCCCGTTTTCTGACCTTGGCTTGAATTTTGATCAATCGCTTGCTTTCCAATTTTGTTCCTGACATAACCTCTTGGCATTGACCCTGCGTAGGGACCCTTCTTGCCTGCAGCTTGCACCACCGAACAGCATCTAGCTTCGTGGCCACAGCCTAAAGTTTCTTGTTAAGTCCAGATCCCTGTATAGAGTTTAAAGACTAAAGCCCAGAGCAACCCCTGGGATGTGGAAAATGGAGTGCCTAGCACCAAATCTGTTCATGGTAGCCATTTTAAAGCTGTCAGGTGACCACAAACAGTGCCTTTGTTACAGAGCCTAGTTATACGCTAGCCAGGTATATTTTTCTCTGAAATCCTCTAATGTTTCAAAGAAAACATAGTTTGAAGAGCCGGGAGGGGACAACGGGGAGAGAGAATACTAGTCTGGTTCCGACCCACGCCAATCCAGGTGGTTCCATAGAAAAATAATAGCCTGCACTCTGTCTTAAAGTGAGGTGCTGGCTAGGGGTTTTGCGAAGTATATGGGATTAATACAGACAAAACTACATAGTTGGTGGGATAGGGTGGCTATACCTTTAAAATCACATTTAGTGGCAGCGCTCCCATGCCTTGCCTGGTCTCCCGCTGCTGGTGTGTCAGGGGAGTGAAGCCGGAGGCTTCTTGTACTGGTGTACGACGTCCCGGACGGAAGTGTGTCACAGGAAGTGACGTGTGCTACTTTCAGCACCTCCATTTTAGGACCTGTGTGCATTCCATGTGCTGTGCCGGAAGCGCATCGCAGGAAGCTGACAGGTCACTTCCATGTGTATACTTGGCAAATGACCCGTCAATTATTTGGAGCTGGGCAGAGAGAAGCCAGCCAGGGGTGGTGCCGGACTACACTCATCTCTCTCTGTAGTCACCGTCTGGCACTTCAAACTACCTTTTCTCTGCTTTTGAGCGCTTCACAGAAAAATATACCTGGCTGCAATTATGCATGCCAGGATCTGATTTGTGCTACCTGTGGTTCGAGAAGCATGAATCGAATGACTGGTTCCTATCAATTACATTGTGAATCTATAATGTTTATGATTGTTATATTTTAGAAGTTTTTTTGTACGAATGAAATGGTTGCATTTTATCAGCTCAAAAACATCAGTTGTCCTGAAAATTACGTTAGTATGAATTTCCAACTTGCCGTGTTTGTCCTCAATAGCTAGATAAATATTGTAGCAATTTGCAAATCAATGTAAGAGAGGCAAATTACATAAACATCACATTTTAATTAGACTTGTATAAACTTCTGAGCATAATTAACTATTCCCTGGTTGTACAGGCGTGAGAAATATGTTCATCAATAACTTACAATCAAAGACTAGATAATTAATATTTATTTAGAACTTGAAAATCTTCCAACAAAATAATGTGCAAATTCAAGTGAAGTGAATAACTTCATGTGATGTATTAAATAAAGTGCAGTGCCTGGAATCCTGGTGCTTATCCATGCAATAGCCCTTCCACATTAAATTTACATCCACATGTAGTGGAAATGCTGCAGATTTTCTGTTCGGATTTGCAGGAGAAAAATTTGCTGTGAGATACAGTTGCAGCAAAGTGAATGAGATTTTAATAACTCTCATCCTTATTCATGAACATTGTGACATCTCATCCAAACACTACAGATTTTAAATCCATAGCATGTCAATTCTGTCTACAGATTTTATACTTTGCAATGGTTAAGGATGCAGATTTGCCATGGAATTTGTGATCTGCAAGTGATTCTTTTCTTAAAGGGGTTATCGCAGCTGTTTTAAATTTCTCTATGAGGATAAGACCAAATCAGCAGGTTTTGTTAAGTACCTGACTATGCAGCCCTGATCTCTCCCAACTCAGAGAAGTCACAAACTGCTGCTGCCAATGATTCTCCTGGTTCCTATGATGACATTTCGACAGAGAAGTTCCTTCTCTTCTTCTTTGCGCTGTCGACAGGGTGTCACTCTTGAAGTCCTGTTGATTGACAGCTGGCTTTCCGCTGTGGTAGGCTGAGCTGACGGTCAATCAACGCTCTATGAACAGAGCAAAGTAGAAGAGAATGACCTGCTATGTTCACGTGATGTCACAGAAAGCATAAGAGACCACTCTTACCCAGGAGAGGTTGCTGTAGGACAACACAGACAACTACATCCCACTAAGTGATTAGCCACATAGGGAAAATTTATAAAAAGAAAACCCTTTTAACAAACATTGTGTAATGTGAGATGTGTGAAATGGACAAGTTCACCTTTAAAAAATTGTCATTGAATGTAGACTTTCAGATCAAACAATGAAATTAAATTTTTAGTCTCCAGCTTGTTTGGGTATTTTGAAAAGATAGTTCAGTGCTGGGGTGATATAATCTGCTATTAAAATTAAACAAAAAAAGTTGCACTCTGTAGTGCTAAAGCATGTCAATGTGAAATATATGAAATATGAATAACAATACAGCTTCTGGTTACTAGGAAAAAACTGTGATTAGCACATAATTTGGCCAATTCATGCATGCCCATCAACCAACGACAAGGCAGTCTCAGATCTGCTGGGTCCTACATGTCTAGTGTAAATACCTCTCTAAGACTGAAGTCTGAATTCCTGGGTAGATGTGAATAGCTGTCTTCAAAGTCTGAATTTATGGGTAGGTAGGACCCTGTTGCAATTAAAATCGACCACATGCTGGAGGGTGAGGTGCTCGGTCATTATACAAATGACAAAAGACAGACTGTGTGAACAGGTGCATACTAGGAGCAGCCATCTCCATCTAATATATAATTGCCTAGAATACTACTTCCTGCAATTTGTGCCAACTTCCGTGGCTTTGTCCGGAGCTAATGTCCGGAGCTAATGTCCGGAGCTAATGTCCGGAGATAAGTGACGTCACCAGTGTCCTACACCCAGGCAGAGCACAGGGGCCCCAGGCAGCATATAGGGCCCCAGGCAGAGCACAGTGGCCCCAGGCAGAGCACAGGGGCCCCAGGCAGCATATGGGGCCCCAGGCAGAGCACAGTGGTTCCAGGCAGAGCACAGGGGCCCCAGGCAGCCTATGGGGCCCCAGGCAGAGCACAGTGGCTCCAGGCAGAGCACAGGGGCCCCAGGCAGCATATGGGGCCCCAGGCAGAGCACAGGGGCCCCAGGCAGCATATGGGGCCCCAGGCAGAGCACAGTGGCCCCAGGCAGAGCACAGGGGCCCCAGGCAGAACATGGGGCCCCAGGCAGGGCACAGGGGCCCCAGGCAGAGCACAGGGGCCCCAGGCAGCATATGGGGCCCCAGGCAGAGCACAGGGGCCCCAGGCAGAGCACAGGGGCCCCAGGCAGCATATGGGGCCCCAGGCAGAGCACAGGTGCCCCAGGCAGCATATGGGGCCCCAGGCAGCATATGGGGCCCCAGGCAGAGCACAGTGGCCCCAGGCAGAGCACAGGGGCCCCAGGCAGAACATGGGGCCCCAGGCAGAGCACAGGGGCCCCAGGCAGAGCACAGGGGCCCCAGGCAGCATATGGGGCCCCAGGCAGAGCACAGGGGCCCCAGGCAGCATATGGGGCCCCAGGCAGAGCACAGGGGCCCCAGGCAGCATATGGGGCCCCAGGCAGAGCACAGTGGTCCCAGGCAGAGCACAGGGGCCCCAGGCAGCTTATGGGGCCCCAGGCAGAGCACAGTGGCCCCAGGCAGAACATAGGGCCCCAGGCAGAGCACAGTGGCCCCAGGCAGAGCACAGGGGCCCCAGGCAGAACATGGGGCCCCAGGCAGAGCACAGGGGCCCCAGGCAGAGCACAGGGGCCCCAGGCAGCATATGGGGCCCCAGGCAGAGCACAGGGGCCCCAGGCAGCATATGGGGCCCCAGGCAGAGCACAGTGGCCCCAGGCAGAGCACACACCAAATCGGAGGCCGAGGGGCCCCGCCAACCAAATCGGAGGCCGAGGGGCCCCGCCCACAAAATCAGAGGCCGAGGGTCCACACCATCCAAATCGGAGGCCGAGGAGCCCCGCCCACCAAATCGAAGGTCGAGGGGCCCCGCCCACGAAAGCGGAGGCCGAGGGCCCCGCACACCAAATCGGAGGCAGAGGGACCCCGCCCACCAAATCGGAGGCCGAGGGGCCCCGCCCACCAAAGCGGAGGCCGAGGGTCCCCGACCACAAAATCAGAGGCCGAGGGTCCACACCATCCAAATCGGAGGCCGAGGAGCCCCGCCCACCAAATCGAAGGTCGAGGGGCCCCGCCCACGAAAGCGGAGGCCGAGGGCCCCGCACACCAAATCGGAGGCAGAGGGACCCCGCCCACCAAATCGGAGGCCGAGGGGCCCCGCCCACCAAAGCGGAGGCCGAGGGTCCCCGACCACCAAATCGGAGGCCGAGGGTCCCTGCCCACCAAATCGGAGGCCGAGGGTCCCCGCCCACCAAATCGGAGGCCGAGGGTCCCTGCCCACCAAATCGGAGGCCGAGGGTCCCCGCCCACCAAATCGGAGGCCGAGGGTCCCCGCCCACCAAATCGGAGGCCGAGGGTCCCCGCCCACCAAATCGGAGGCCGAGGGTCCCCGCCCACCAAATCGGAGGCCGAGGGTCCCCGCCCACCAAATCGGAGGCCGAGGGGCCTGGCCCCGCCCACCAAAGCGGAGGCCGAGGGGCCCCGCCCACCACATCGGAGGCCGAGGGGCCCCGCCCACCAAATCGGAGGCCGAGGGTCCCCGCCCACCAAATCGGAGGCCGAGGGTCCCCGCCCACCAAATCGGAGGCCGAGGGTCCCCGCCCACCAAATTGGAGGCCGAGGGTCCCCGCCCAGCAAATCGGAGGCCGAGGGTCCCCGCCCACCAAATCGGAGGCCGAGGGGCCCCGCCAACCAAATCGGAGGCCGAGGGGCCCCGCCCACCAAATCGGAGGCCGAGGGTCCCCGCCCACCAAATCGGAGGCCGAGGGTCCCCGCCCACCAAATCGGAGGCCGAGGGTCCCCGCCCACCAGATCGGAGGCCGAGAGTCCCCGCCCACCAAATCGGAGGATAAGGGGCCCCGCCAACCAAATCGGAGGCCGAGGGGCCCCGCCAACCAAATCGGAGGCAGAGGGGCCCCGCCCACCAAATCGGAGGCAGAGGGGCCCCGCCCACCAAATCGGAGGCAGAGGGACCCCGCCCACCAAATCGGAGGCCGAGGGACCCCGCCCACCAAATCGGAGGCAGAGGGACCCCGCCCACCAAATCGGAGGCAGAGGGACCCCGCCCACCAAATCGGAGGCCGAGGGGCCCCGCCCACCAAATCGGAGGCCGAGGGGCCCCGCCCACCAAATCGGAGGCAGAGGGACTCCGCCCACCAAAGCGGAGGCTGAGGGTCCCCGCACACCAAATCGGAGGCAGAGGGACCCCGCCCACCAAATCAGAGGCAGAGGGACCCCGCCCACCAAATCGGAGGCCGAGGGGCCCCGCCCACCAAAGCGGAGGCCGAGGGTCCCCGCCCACCAAATCGGAGGCCGAGGGTCCCCGCCCACCAAATCAGAGGCCGAGGGTCCCCGCCCACCAAATCGGAGGCCGAGGGTCCCCGCCCACCAAATCGGAGGCCGAGAGTCCCCGCCCACCAAATCGGAGGCCGAGGGGCCCCGCCAACCAAATCGGAGGCCGAGGGGCCCCGCCAACCAAATCGGAGGCCGAGGAGCCCCGCCCACCAAATCGAAGGCCGAGCGGCCCCGCCCACCAAAGCGAAGGCCGAGGGGCCCGGCCACGCCCACCAAAGCGGAGGCCAAGGGGCCCCGCCCACCAAAGCGGAGGCCGAGTGGCCCCGCCCACCAAAGCGGAGGCCGAGGGTCCCCACCCACCAAATCGAAGGCCGAGGGTCCCCACCCACCAAATCGGAGGCCGAGGGTCCCCGCCCACCAAATCGGAGGCCGAGGGGCCCCACCAACCAAATCGGAGGCCGAGGAGCCCCGCCCACCAAATCGAAGGTCGAGGGGCCCCGCCCACGAAAGCGGAGGCCGAGGGTCCCCGCACACCAAATTGGAGGCAGAGGGACCCCGCCCACCAAATCGGAGGCCGAGGGGCCCCGCCCACCAAAGCGGAGGCCGAGGGTCCCTGACCACCAAATCGGAGGCCGAGGGTCCCTGCCCACCAAATCGGAGGCCGAGGGTCCCCGCCCACCAAATCGGAGGCCGAGGGTCCCCGCCCACCAAATTGGAGGCCGAGAGTCCCCGCCCACCAAATCGGAGGCCGAGGGGCCCCGCCAACCAAATCGGAGGCCGAGGGGCTTCGCCAACCAAATCGGAGGCCGAGGGTCCCCGCCCACCAAATCGGAGGCCGAGGGTCCCCGCCCACCAAATTGGAGGCCGAGGGTCCCCGCCCACCAAATCGGAGGCCGAGGGTCCCCGCCCACCAAATCGGAGGCCGAGGGTCCCCGCCCACCAAATCGGAGGCCGAGGGTCCCCGTCAACCAAATCGGAGGCCGAGGGGCCCCACCAACCAAATCGAAGGCCGAGCAGCCCCGCCCACCAAAGCGGAGGCCGAGGGGCCCAGCCCCGCCCACCACATCGGAGGCCGAGGGGCCCCGCCCACCAAATCGGAGGCCGAGGGTCTCCGCCCACCAAATTGGAGGCCGAAGGTCCCCGCCCACCAAATCGGAGGCCGAGGGTCCCCGCCCACCAAATCGGAGGCCGAGAGTCCCCGCCCACCAAATCGGAGGCCGAGGGGCCGCGCCAACCAAATCGGAGGCTGAGGAGCCCCGCCCACCAAATCGAAGGCCGAGCGGCCCCGCCCACCAAAGCGGAGGCCGAGGGGCCCAGCCCCGCCCGCCACATCGGAGGCCGAGGGGCCCCGCCCACCAAATCGGAGGCCGAGGGTCCCCACCCACCAAATCGGAGGCCGAGGGTCCCCACCCACCAAATCGGAGGCCGAGGGTCCCCGCCCACCAAATCGGAGGCCGAGGGGCCCCGCCCACCAAATCGGAGGCCGAGGGTCCCCGCCCACCAAATCGGAGGCCGAGGGGCCCCGCCCACCAAATCGGAGGCCGAGGGGCCCCGCCCACCAAATCGGAGGCCGAGGGGCCCCGCCCACCAAATCGGAGGCCGAGGGGCCCCGGCCACCAAATCGGAGGCCGAGGGTCCCCGCCCACCAAATCGGAGGATAAGGGGCCCCGCCCACCAAATCGGAGGCCGAGGGGCCCCACCAACCAAATCGGAGGCTGAGGAGCCCCGCCCACCAAATCGAAGGCCGAGCGGCCCCGCCCACCAAAGCGGAGGCAGAGGGACCCCGCCCACCAAATCGGAGGCCGTGGGGCCCCGCCAACCAAATTGGAGGCCGAGGGTCCCCGCCCACCAAATTATTCTTACATTTGAATAAATAAAGTATATATGGATTCTAGACTCCCGATTCTTTAGAATCGGGCTGCCATCTAGTATACAATAAACAGCAAAAGTTGCACACTGTAGCGCTAAAGCATGTCAATATGAAATATATGAAATATGAATAGCAATACTGCTTCTGGATACTAGGAAAAAGATGAGACGCTTAGCACAAAATTTGGCTAATTCATGCATGCCCAGCAACCAACAACAGGACAATCTGCTATAAAAGCATACTTATTCAAACTTGTAGGGGTTTTTGATAAATAGAATATTGATATCCTATTCTTAAGATTAGTCATCATGTATAATTGGTTAGGATTTGACCTCTGCCTCCCACCACTGTGCCATTATTGATCATCTAAGCATGTAGCTCCTTTATCCATGTAACTGTTTCTTGTACTGCAGCTTACCCTGCATACTGGATCTAAAAGCCTATAAAAGACCAGATCTCAGGAAGCTTTGGCTTTTTTGGCATCGGAGGAGCTCAGTGGCACTGAAGCTGGTCGGTATCGGGAGTGAATGGTACACTCTAGCGATTCAGATGGCTCTAGAACAATTTGAAACAACTTGTAAGGACTGTGCATGTTCCATTACTCTTGCTAGACTGCAGCAGTGGCCTGTAACATAAGCAACAAGTCATAAAAACAAACAAAAAAAAAAAACTTGAGAATGGAAATGATTTTTTATAACACATAAATTGCAAAGATTTTTTTTTGTTTTTACAAGCACTTTGCAATTTTACCCATGTGAGAACATGGAAGTAACTCGAGAAAGGATTGTGTATGATAGGCGCAAAAGCTAAATCCATTTACAGCCTAGATATGTGAATGTTTGGTGACCTTTTGTTTGTCGCAGCATTATCCACATACAAACGACTAAATAAAAGCTTTTTCTATATTGTAAAGAGATTACATATCCCTCGGCTATGCCAGTACTTTTTTTTATCTTAAAGGGAACCTGTCACCACGTTTTTGGAAGATGGGATAAAAATAGCGTTAAATAGGGGCAGAGGTGGGCGTTACATTAGTGTGTGTGTTATGCGTTTATTACCCACCTAAGTTGCCGAAATAACTTTGCAAAGTCTCCGTTTTCGCCTGTCAATCAGGCTGGTCAGGTCACATGGGCGTGGTGTCTTCCCCCAGATTTGGCGTAGTTTTCCGTTGGTGGCGTAGTGGTGTGCGCATGTCCAAAGTCCGGAATCCTCTTCCAGGGGATTTAAAATAGCGCGGTGTTCGTTATTGCATTGGTGATCGGTGGGCGCGGCCATCTTCCTTTGGCCGCGCGTGCGCAGAAGCGGCGCTCTGCTGGCCGCGGCTTCAGGAAAATGGCCGCGGGATGCCGCGCGTGCGCAGATGGATATCGCGGCGGCCATTTTCCTGAAGCCGCGGCCAGCAGAGCGCCGCTTCTGCGCACGCGCGGCCAAAGGAAGATGGCCGCGCCCACCGATCACCAATGCAATAACGAACACCGCGCTATTTTAAATCCCCTGGAAGAGGATTCCGGACTTTGGGCATGCGCACACCACTACACCACCAACGGAAAACTACGCCAAATCTGGGGGAAGACAACGCCCATGTGACCTGACCAGCCTGATTGACAGGCGAAAACGGAGACTTTGCAAAGTTATTTCGGCAACTTAGGTGGGTAATAAACGCATAACACACACACTAATGTAACGCCCACCTCTGCCCCTATTTAACGCTATTTTTATCCCATCTTCCAAAAACGTGGTGACAGGTGCCCTTTAAAAGGGGAACTGGGCTGCAGAGCTACTTTAGTGCTGCATCTGCCCTTCAGCTTTTTTTCCTGTTCTAGGTCATTCAACGCATAGCTTGGCCTCATTCAGGTGACTGCTGGAGGTTCCTGCACAGACAGGTTCTCCAGGACACAGCTGTGCAGGGAACGCGACTATATTGGTGAATGTATTGTTCTGACCAACATTGATGAATCTCTTAAGACACTAAAATCTGATGAAACTAATGAAAATCAGCACTGAAACTCGGCCCGTTTTTCTCATACATAAAAAAACTGACATCTGAATGAAGCCTAAGGCATAACAGTGGCAGGATGCTTCCTAAACCACTTTCAGCATACTCCTAGAATTTACACACAAGTAGCAGATGGGAAAGCACTTGAGCAGGTTCGATGCTTAGCGCATCCACTTTTGGCGGAATATGGAATCAATGAGCATTTTCGTGAACGATGTTTTGTTTTTGGAGCTGCAATTGCTCCAGAGGGAACCAAACATACGATAGCAGCATTTCTGGGAATCATAGCTGTGCCCCTGAGTTCAATTCAAGGATCAATTTCATGAGACTTTTACAACAAAGCATTCAATTATCAAAGTCCTAATTAGTACTAAACAATTTTCCTGGTTACCTTGTGCCCTGAAAACATGACCCGAGCTCTAGGTCGTTTTTTAAATTTATCTCTAGGGAGCCGTTCATTGCTCAATAGATTACTCCAAAGAATAAGGGTGATTTCAATTAGCCATGTAAATGACAACATATTTAATAAGATAACGTTATCAGGTGGATTTTTACAGCCAGTTCAACCAAAAATACATTATTCCTTATTGCAAATTACGCTTGATCACTAGTCAATATTTCTGTATAAATATCTGCCCTATAGAAACACTGTTAATCTGCCTACAAGTTCAAGAGTTTTTATAGATTAGTATATACTTGTTTTATTACTTTGTTCACTTTGCTTTCACAAAGCAAATGACAAAAAAAGCAAGAAGAGATTAGTGTGCAACTTAAGCAAGGACTAATCGGCGACTTAGGTCACGACAGCCATTATGCAACTGAAGGTCACTCGGTGCTGCTGCTACATCTCTGTTCTGTGCCGCCACAAGAAAGTTGCAAAAAATCAAACTTGGTCCAGTTGTGATAGTGTAGTTGTCACAATACGACAACATTCACTTATTTAGAGCTGCGTTTTAGCAGCGGCACAGAGCAAACTCCGGTCATACGGCAGCTGTCACGGACAAAGTCTTCATGTAGATCTAGCCTCGCAAAAACAAACATTTGACTAGCATATGTGATCCAAGCAGTGTGAACATATATGCAATATACCAAGTATAGTGTTCTGCATCAGTGAGTAAACCCCCTTTCAAAAGAAAGATTTTAATGAATATCGCACTGAACACAAGAACAATATCTAAAATTATGAGAAGACTGAGTTTCATAAAACATTTTTCTTAACCCAAAATATAAAAGTAAGGATAATGATATAACTTTCATTACAAAATATTCAGTTTTGCTGAAAATAGTTGATGTTAAAATGAACATGCGAGTACATCAAAAACTACTACATCTAGTATTTTGAAAAAACACAAAAAATGAGCTTGGATTAAGTTGGTATACATGCCGCACATAAACGCATGTTCACATTAGCCATAAAGCATACAAAACCTACAAGAAACAACATGAGCAAAAACCCTGCTGTAATTAAATAAGTAAAAAGCAAAAGTGGATTTAAATAACACCAGGTTCTTAGTAATACTGTTTTTGATCAAAAATAGCATAAAAGCCATCCAACCATTGACAAGGTGCTCCTGATAGGGACAGAACCTATGCTGTCTAATAATAAAAAAATTACCATGTGTCATCTAGTATTTTGGATCACCTCCATGATGTTTAAGGACAGCACCAAGTCTTCTAGGCATGGAATGGACGAGTTGGCAACATAGTGCAACATTTATTTTTTTCTGTTCTTCAAGAACGACCCTTTGTAGTTCCTGGATGGAGAGTGATGCTCAACATGTCTTTTCAGAATATTCCATAGGTGTTTGATTGGTATCCAATCAGGAGGCACTTGGCCACTGAATCACTTTTCTGTGTGCAGATTGGTCTTCTTCCAGTTTGTGTCTTCACGCGGGACAGCATTTCCAGTGTCTGCATGTGACCACTAGTGTTGAGCGATACCTTCCGATATTTGAAAGTATCGGTATCGGATGGTATCGGCCGATATCCGAAAAATATCAGATATCGCCGATACCGATACCCGATACCAATACAAGTCAATGGGACACAAGTATCGGAAGGTATCCTGGATGGTTCCCAGGGTCTGAAGGAGAGGAAACTCTCCTTCAGGCGCTGGGATCCATATTCATGTGTAAAATAAAGAATAAAAATAAAAAATAGGGATATACTAACCCTCTGATGCGCCCTGGTAGTAACCACTGTAACCGGCAGCCTCCGTTCCTAAGAATGAGCGAGTGAAAGACCTGCGATGACGTCACGGCTTGTGATTGGTCGCGTGACCACTCATGTGACCGCTCACGCGACCAATCACAAGCCGCGACGTCATCGCAGGTCCTTCACTCGCTCATTCTTAGGAACGGAGGCTGCCGGTTGCACGTCTGAGGTCCAAGCTCCGTCGGAGGGGTGAGTATATCCATATTTTTTATTTTTATTCTTTATTTTTTACATGAATATGGATCCTAGGGCCTGAAGGAGAGTCTCCTCTCCTCCAGACCCTGGGAACCATACACTGGGAACTTCTGATTCCGATTTCCGATATCACAAAAATATCGGAACTCGGTATCGGAATTCCGATACCGCAAATATCGGCTGATACCCGATACTTGCGGTATCGGAATGCTCAACACTAGTGACCACAGCTTTGTAAATTTGTGTCTGGCTGCTTATTTCAATAGCTAATGTAACTTTGGGGAACATTTTTTTGCTTGAGCTTGGATAGTACTTCATATTGGATTGCTTTACTCATAAGGATAAAATATTACCTGCGGTGATATTGTTTGAAAATGTATCTGCAATTTCCTACGGTATACTTATATTTATTGATATATTTGCAGGTTGATGTTACATATTCGCAGCAAAATATATATTAGAGCCCTCATTAAAGCATTTTTTCCCCTCTGGAATTGTGCAACTATTGTAAGTTCCCTGCCCCAAGTATTATACTTACCTGTTGCTGTCTTCATCTGTTATCAGCACCTCTTTGGTACCGAAGTGCCATCGTGTGACCACAACTTCTGACTGACTGGAAGTCTGAGGTAATGGTCACAAGCTCTCAGTGTAAATCTGTGAGAACCTTTCTCTGGCCTCATTCTGGCTCTCATAGACTTACATTGAGTAGTGACTTCTGGTTCACTTAGCAAACATTGGAGCCTTCCGGCAGGTCACAAACTGCTTGAGAACGACTGGAGTGGTGCCAATAACAGAAGATGGCAGTGTTAAGCCTCTGAGTGGACCCCCTGGGTTGTGATACCAGAGCCTCCTGGGCGACCAACCCTAGTGAACCCACCCCTATACAGGGAGTGCCAGGGACAGGCCCAAGGAAGTTTAATATTCCAATGGCCGGTGTCAAAGGGATGGCTCGTAAGGGACAAGGGAAAACAAAGGGAAGGTCAGAGAGGGAACTGGTGGATTAAAGGATCCTGGAATGGGGCTTGCAAGTATGCAGGATCAGTGGCAGACAGGGAAGAACTTAGGATGGGATCCAAGGAGAACGGAAGAATACAAGAACCCCACAGAGCCACAGCAAGAGCTGACACTGCAAGACAAAAGAGGACAGGGTTGGGTAAGAGACACACAGAGCACTCCAGGGCAGAGTACAGGGCAAAGCAAAGATGTGCAGAGCACACAAGAGGGCAGACAGGGCCTGAGGGAACCAGTATATGCTCCAGCAAGGTTACTAGCGCACACACTACTGATAATCAGGTGCCTTACCTAGCAGGAAGCCGCCTGATATACCCGGTGGCCACCACCATGACAGGGCGGCACCTCTGGGTCATGACCTCCCCCTTGTACAAGATGCCAAAGGGGTATGCGGCCACAAGCTATGCCGCCCAGAGCGCATGCGCAGACCACGGGATCCCCAGAGCAGACGCGAAGCCAGAAGTGCCGGCGAGACACAGCGAGAGACAGCATCATGCCAGGGAGCAGAGGAGCTCAGGTAAGTATCACAGGTGGTAACAGGCAGCTCATGAATATAATACTGGAGGCAGGGAACTTAGGTTAGTTGCACCACTTCAGCGCTAATAAAAGCAAATGCTGATTTGGTGCTTTAATAGCACCCTAAAAGTATAGTACTCTAGATTTATCATAGAAGTGATATTGGCAATTTTGAAATTCAAAAGTATAATATAATATTGGATGGAATTGTGCAACACAGTATTGGAAGAACATTATTTTGAATCACTCATTATCCTTAACCCCTTTCTGACTTCAGATGGGATAGTACGTCCAAGGTCAGATCTGCTGCTTTGATGCGGGCTCCGGCGGTGAGCCCGCATCAAAGCCGGGACATGTCAGCTGTTTTGAACAGCTGACATGTTCCCGCAATAGCGGTGGGTGGAATCATGATTCACCCACCACTATTAACTAGCTAAATGCCACTGTCAAACGCTGACAGCGGCATTTAACTACCGCTTCCGGCCATCTGGCCAGAAATGCTCTGATCGCTGACCCCCGTCACATGATCGGGGGTTAGCAATGTGTCAGCATAACAACCGCCTCTAAGGTTGTTGATGCCGGATTGCTATGAGCGCCACCTTGTGGTCGGCGCTCATAGCAATGCTGTATTTCTGCTGCATAGAGGTGATCTGTGCATCACCTCTATGTAGCAGAGGCGATCGAGTTGTGCCACCTTCTAGCCTCCCATGGAGGCTATTGAAGCATGGCAAAAGATAAAAAAATGTTTAAAAAAATATGAAAAAAAAAAAATATATATATAAAAGTTTAAATCACCCCCTTTCGCCCCATTCAAAATAAAACAGTAAAAAAAAAACCAAATACACACATATTTGGTATCGCCGCATTCAGAATCACCCGATCTATCAATAAAAAAAAGGATTAACCTGATCGCTAAACAGCGTAGCGAGAAAGAAATTCAAAATGCCAGAATTACGGGGGGTTTTTTGTTGCCGTGACATTGCATTAAAATGCAATAACAGGCGATCAAAATAACATATCTGCACCAAAATGGTATCATTAAAAACATCAGCTCGGCACGCAAAAAATAAACCCTCAACCGACCCCAGATCACGAAAAATGGAGACGCTGCGGGTATCGGAATATGGCACAATTATTGTTTGTTTTTTTAGCAAAGTTTGGAATTTTTTTTCACCTCTTATATAAAAAACTAGATGGTGGCCCGATTCTAACGCATCGGGTATTCTAGAATATGTATGTGTAGTGTAAAGCACAGCCCACGTAGTATATTGCACAGCCACGCAGTACATTGCGCAGCCCACGCAGTACATTGCGCAGCCCACGCAGTACATTGCGCAGCCCACGCAGTACATTGCGCAGCCCACGCAGTATATTGCGCAGCCCACGCAGTACATTGCGCAGCCCATGCAGTACATTGCGCAGCCCATGTAGTACATTGCGCAGCCCACGTAGTACACTGCCCAGCCCACGTAGTACATTGCGCAGCCCAAGTTGTATATTGCGCAGCCCACGTAGTACATTGCGCAGCCCACAATGAATATTGCGCAGCCCACATTGTATATTGTGCAGCCCACGTATATAGCAATGTGGGCATGATATCCCTGTTAAAAAAAAGAATTAAAATAAAAAATAGTTATATAATCACCTTCCATTGGCCCCTGGATCCAGGAAGCGGTTACCAATGCTCCTCGTGCGCTCCGGTCTGAAGAGTGCATTGCGGTCTCGCGAGATGATGACGTAATGGTCTCGCGAGACCGCTACGTCATCATCTCGCGAGATTGCAATGCATGGAGTGGTTACCGGAGCATTGTGAGGAGCGGGAAAGGTGCCGGAAGGTGAGTATATGATGATTTTTTATTTTTTTATTATTTTTAACATTAGATTTTTTTTTACTATTGAAGCTGCATAGGCAGCCTCAATAGTAAAAAAGTTGGTCACACAGGGTTAATAGCAGCGTTAATGGAGTGCGTTACACCGCGGCATAACGCCGTCCATTAGCGCTGCCATTAACCCTGTGTGAGCCCTGACTGGAGGGGAGTATGGAGGGGCACTGACTGCGGGGAGGAAGGAGCGGCCATGTTGCCGTCGGACTGCCCCGTCGCTGATTCGCCGTGGCAATTGTCGTGGGCATTTTGCCACGACCAATCAGCGACTTGGATTTCCATGACAGACAGAGGCCGCGACCAATGAATATCCAGGACAGACAGACAGACGGAAGTACCCCTTAGACAATGATATAATAGATAACATAAACATGTTTGGTTTGGTATGAACTCGTGATGACCTGGAGAATCAAAATGGTAGGTCAGTTTGAGCATTTTGTGAACCTAGCTAAAAAGCCAAGCAAAAAACAAGTGTGGGATTGCACTTTTTTTTGCAATTTCACCGCATTTGGAATTTTTTTCCCGTCTTTCTAGTACATGACATGCTAAAACCAATGATGTCGTTCAAAAGTACAACTCATCCTGCAAAAAATAAGCCCTCACATGGCCATAACGACGGCAAAATAAAAAAGTTATGGCTCTGGGAAGGAGCGGAGCGAAAAACGAAAATGAAAAAAATGAAAATATCCAGGGTCATGAAGGGGTTAAAGGGTTCAGATATATTACATTGACAGAGATAGTCTTGGGATCACATAGATATTAATGTTTATCAATATATATTATGTTCCTATAGATTCAAATAATTGGAGAGAGCATAACTGGATAGAAAGTATTCCTGATGTAAATATTTCATTCTCATTAGATATAAATTAATATTATTTCCTTGTTTACTTTATTAAATAAAAGTTATATTTTAATTATGCTATACCCTTTGTAGTGCAGCGGATTTGGTGCACTGTGACAGACAGGCAGTGACCCAGAAAAGTTCAAAGTAAACATAGTTTAAAGTCCAAAACTCACAACATAAACAGCACATGGTATCCTCCGGATCGTAGCCAGGAAACAAGATAGTCCGTAAGCGGAAACAGTTGCCGTGGGCGACTGCACCGCCATGAACGCTGAGGGGTGCCAGGCCTTTTGGCTCCACTTGGCTCTGTGTTGCTTCACACAAGTTGAGCTCTGCAGAGCCTCCTGCTCTACATGCTTGCAAAACCAAAACAGACACACCCAACCCTCTGCTGCAGGGTTTTTACAGAGATCCTGAGCCATAGGCCATATGAAAGAAGTGGACCACGGCACTACCATCCTGTAGTCTAAAAGCCTATGGCAGGATTTCCTAAATCTGCCTTGGACAAATAGCTTGCCCAAGACCAACACTTACTTTTATTTTGCATTGCAATCACAGCTATGCCTGTGACTGCAATGCACTCCCGCAGCTTCTGTGCGCATCCTGGGGGACACATAGTGACCCTCACATATGACACCGGTCACTGCATCACACCTTACAATACTTTACAGTAAAGTTAGAAAGACCAACTACATTTTATTCTGTTTATTTCCCATTTCAATAGTGAAGTAATTAGAGTTGGTGTATAGACACTTTTGACCCGATTCATCATTTGCATTTTTTGCCACTTTTCTGTTCTAACTTGTGGTCTTTGCTGATGTTTGTGCACTAAATTCATCAAATTGGCGCACACGATTTATAAATTTTATGCAAAATTCTTCCTCTGCCTTAAACCATTTTTGCAACTTTTTAGTGCAAAAAGTTGCACATTTTCCAAAATGCGACTTTTTAGTTGGATTACATAAAATCACTCCAGGAGGGGACTGAAATAAAGCTGCACCGAATTTTGCAACTTTGTGAAAAAGTCACATTTCTTGAATCAGTGTAGAACATGTTGAACTGCCTTATTGACTTAAGAAATCGTAAACGACAAAAGACAACTTGGAAAAAATGGTGCAAATTGTTTGAATTGGTTGAAAATTAAAAAGACACTAATGGAGAGATATTCTTCGTCAAAAAAATGGTAGAAATGCAATGATGAACCAGACCCTTTAACATTTCATGAATGACGATGAGCCAAATTTAATTTTGGTGGTAGTTAAAAGTTCAAAAATGTTTGTTTTTTTATCCAGTAATAGAACAATGCTCTGTGAAATATGGGTTATTTACAGATACAGATTAGATAAGAATAAAAATATATTAATATTAAATAAAAGTACATGGAATGGAAAGAAGCTGTCCTATGCATAAGATTTAATATATGTATTATCATAAATTCAATTCATTTTATGGAGCACTTGTCAAACAGTCCCAAGCTTAACTGAAAACTATGCTCCTCAAAGTTTCTGAGCTTTGCTGAGTTTCACAAGTCCTCCAGAACTTTGCATCAATTAACTTGATTCACTTTGACTTTGAACTTTATTTTGCATTCTGGGTGTGACAGACAACAGGCAGTAATTGGAAATGCGTAATGCTGCACCATGGGCTACTCAATTTTGCGCAGTGGGAGATTTGATTATTACTTAGATACTCAGAGTTCGTTCTTAACCCTTTTATCCTTTTGCACTTTTATATTTAGTATTCTAATTAGGATTCACAATCTGGCTCTAAGGTACCATTGATTTGTTTTTCTTCAAATTCAATTCCCTTACATGTTCTAATTCAGGAAATAAATAAATTTAAAAAACTAGTATTGCGACACTTTGTTTGTGATTTAAAGCCTCCCGGTGGCTAGAATAAACTGCTGCCTCATCAGAATCCCTGCCTAAACGTTATCATTTAAATGTTGAACAGGTGGCAGAAGGCAGATGTAAGCCCTCCAGGAGAATTAATGCAGATACCAACTGTATAAAAGAAGCACAGAAGAGTGACAATTACATCCCCGTAACGCCATGCACCTTGTATCACACTTGTAGACAATCATGTATGGAAATCCACCACTGAGGTGTACAGTATGCTAACAGTCAACTGAACAGGTTAATAAATCAGTCTTCCATCTTCCAACCATGGAGGCAGATCAAATTATAGGATGGCCCCGATAAGATGTAATAAATGGCGCTCTTTGTAATTGGGTGTTTCCACTATTCTTTATTTTACTTGTAATCTTTGAAAATGCATCTCCCCGAAGACTGAGAGCGGACCACAATGGAGAGATTTTCAATTTAGATTTCTGTTCAGGAGAGTTTCAATTCTACCTGTCTGTAAGACGGAAGAGAAATCCCTGGCAGGAATTGCACTTAGAAGTATGAGAGTTACCCAGCAAATGTTTAGGAGCACTGACGATAGTGTGGTACCGTGCATCAATGCATTTTTTAGTCGTAGTGCTGTCATTTCACACTCACTTGGAAAAGCTTCTGCTTGATAACTCTTAGAGTACGTTCCCATGATCAGGAATTGCTGCAGTTTTGACTCTGGGTATTTATTATTATTATTATTATTATTATTTATATAGCACCATTGATTCCATGGTGCTGTACATGAGAAGGGGTTGCATACAAGTTACAGATATCACTTACAGTAAACAAACTAACAATGACAGACTGATACAGTGGGGCGAGGACCCAGCCCTTTCGGGCATACATTCTACAGGATTATGGGGAAGGAGACAATAGGTTGAGGGTTGCAGGAGCTCCAGTGTTGGTGAGGCGGTAGCTTCAGTAGTGATGATGAGGCAGTGGGGTCAGTGCAGGCTGTAGGCTTTCTTGAAAAGATGGGTTTTCAGGTTCCGTCTGAAGGATCCAAATGTGGTTGATAGTCGGACGTGTTGGGGCAAAGAATTCCAGAGGATGGGGGATATTCGGGAGAAGTCTTAGAGGCAATTGGATGAGGAGCGAATAAGTGTGGAGGAGAGGAGGTCTTGGGAGGACCGGAGATTACGTGAGGGAAGATATCAGGAGATTAGTTCAGAGATATATGGAGGAGACAGGTTATGGATGGTTTTGTAGGTCAGTATTAGTAATTTGAACTGGATACGCTGAGGGAATGGGAGCCAGTGAAGAGATTTGCAGAGGGGGGAAGCAGAGAAGTAGCAAGGAGAGAGATGAATTAGTCGGGCAGCAGAGTTAAGGATGGACTGGAGAGGTGTAAGGGTGTTAGCAGGGAGGCCGCAGAAAAGGATGTTGCAGTAGTCAAGGCGGGAGATGATGAAGGCATGCGTAAGCATTTTAATAGATTGACGGTTAAGGAAAGGACAGATTCTGGAGATATTTTTGAGCTGGAGGCAACAGGAGGTGGAAAGAGCTTGCATGTGCGGTTTGAAGGACAGGGCAGAGTCGAAGGTTACTCCGAGGCAGCGGGCTTCCGGTACGGGGGAAAGCATGATGTCATTGATTGCGATAGATAGGTCAGGTAAGGAAGATCTATGGGATGGAGGAAAGATGATGAGTTCAGATTTGTCCACATTGAGTTTGAGGAAGCGAGAGGAGAAGAAGGAGGATATGGCTGATAGGCACTCTGGGATTCTGGACAGCAGAGTGGTGACGTCTGGGCCAGAGAGGTAGATCTGAGTGTCATCAGCATAGAGGTGGTACTGGAATCATGGGACTTTATGAGTTGTCCCAAGCCAAGTGTATAGATTGAGAAGAGTAGGGGTCCTAGAACAGAGCCTTAGGGGAATCCAACAGAAAGAGGGTAGGATGAGGAGGTAGTGTGGAAGTGGGAGACGCTGAATGTGTGGTTGGAAAGGTACGAGGAGATCCAGGATAGGGCGAGGTCTTTGATGCCAAAGGAGGAGAGGATCTGTAGTAGGAGGCAGTGGTCAACTGTGTTGAAAGCAGAGGACAGGTCTAGAAGGAGGAGTACAGAGTATTGTCCATTAGCTTTGGTGGTAAGTAGGTCGTTAGTGATTTTGGTCAGGGCTGTCTCAGTTGAGTGATGGGGCAGAAACCAGATTGCAGATTGTCAAAGAGCATGTTAGATGAGAGGTGGGAGGAAAGTTCAGAGTGGACGTGCTGCTCCAGTTGTTTGGAAGCGAATTGGAGCAGTGATATTGGGCGATAGCTGGACATAGCAGTTGGATCGAGTGTTGGCTTTTTAAGGATAGGCGTGATTGTGGCATGTTTGAAAGCAGAAGGGAAGGTGCCAGAAGATAGTGATAGGTTGAAGAGGTGGGTTAGGGATGGGATAAGTTTGGTGGTGAGGTTGGGGAAGAGGTGGGATGGGATGGGGTCGAGCGCACAAGTGGTGAGGTGTGATTTGGAGAGGAGACAGTTAAGCCCCCCTTCAGTGATGTTGGATAGGGAGGTTATGGGGTTTGGGCATTGGTCTGGTATACAAAGGGGTTGAGGTGGTTGAACAATGAAGACTTGCCTTGTCTGATCGATCTTATTTTTAAAGTGTTTGGCAAAGTCCTCAGCAGAGATGAGGGAGGTTGGAGGGGGCAGTAGGGGGCGGAGGACGGAGTTAAAGTTTTTGAATAACTGTTTGGGGTTGTAGGATAGGGAAGATATGAGGGTTGTGAAGTAGGCCTGTTTAGCAGAGGTGAGAGCAGATTTAAAAGTGAGTGTTGCCTGTTTGAATGCAGTGAAGTCATCTTCCAAGTGTGTTTTCTTCACTCCACTCCGCAACCCTGGACACTTGCCGGAGCTTTTTAGTGGTGTTATTGTGCCAAGGTTGTCTATTGATACGTTGCACTCTGCCATGGATGAGAGGGGCAACCATGTCAATAGCTGATGCGAGAGTGGCATTGTAGAAAGCAGTGGCAGTGTCTGTGTCGTGGAGTGAGGATATGGATGCCAGTGGAACGATGAAGTCAGAAAGTGTGTGGGTGTCTAGGTGTGCAAGGTTTCTGCGGGGGTGTGCATTTTGCTGGACATGGATGACCAGTGAGGAGGACAGGGATGAAAAGGCGAGCAGATGGTGGTTGGATAGAGCGAGAGGGGAAGTGGTGAAGTTAGAGAGCAGAGACAGGTGAATACCAGGTCTAATGTATGTCCGTCTGTGTGGGTGGCTGCGGAGGACCACTGAGTAAGTCCAAAGGATGAGGTAAGGGACAGAAGTTTGGAGGCTGTTGACTGAAGAGTATCAATGGGGATGTTGAAGTCACCCATGATGATGGTGGGGATGTCAGCAGAGAGAAACTGAAGAAGCCAGGTGGAGAATTGGTCAATAAAGGCAATGGCTGGGCCTGGAGGTTGGTATATGATGGCCACTTGGAGGTTGGAGGGAGAGTATATGCAGCATCAAACCCGCAGTGACCAGATGTTACAGCATAGTGGATGGGATTTCTTGAAATTCCATGTCCACTATGCATGCACGTGCGCCTGCCGATCACCCACGAAAACGGACCTGCAGCACGTCTTTCAAAACCGCAGCATGTCAATTTCTCTTGCAGAGACGGTAGTCTCCACAACAGAAGTTTAATCAATAGAATGTATTGAATGCAGTAAATCCACATGGTTCAGTGAACACATGCAGATTTACTGCATTCAATAGATGGCAGCGTTATGTATTCAGTGAACATGCGCTGAGTCCAAAGTACTGTTCGCTCCGGATTGTGGGCACATAGCCTTAGGGTATGGGCACACACTCAGTATTTGTAGCAGAAATTTCTGCATCTATTGGCAAGCAAAACACTGTGTAAAATAGGTGTGTTTTTGATGCATTTTTTTACGTTTGTTTTTTGTTGCAGATTTTCCCCCACTCCTTAGGCTGTGTGCAAACATTGCATTCTTGCTGCGTTTTTCAGTGCACATTTGTCACAAAACCTGAAGGGTTTCCAGATTTCAGCAAAGTGAATGAGAATCCTGATGTCTCATGCACATTTTGATTATTTGTGACTTGCAGGTTTAGTGCAGATTTATGTCTGCAGCATTTCAATTCTTTAAGTGTTTTTGCTGCAAATTTCGCAAGCGTATGGCATCCGATGCTCTAATTACACTCAGTTGTAGCTCTGTGAACGTGTCAGTTAATTGTGCTCCAATTCTCTAAGAGAATTGCAACACAGGGTTGGAGGAGATGGAGTACGTACAGGTCATAAGACGCATCGGTTCATAAGACGCCCCCCAAATGTTGGGGAGGAAAATAGGAAAAACATTTTTTTATTAGAGTGGTGGTGTAGTCTGCTTTTGTGGTAGCTTACAGGGGGTGGCTACAGTTGCGCAGGGTCCCAGGAGGCAGAGTCGCTGCTGCAGGAAACAGGCAACGGCAGCAGGAGTGGGGATGATGTTGCAGCGAGGCGACGATCAGTGGTGCGAGGCTGCGGCAGGCTTCGGATTTTAAGAAAATGTTGGCCGAGTTCCAGCTCTTCCTATAGTTTTTACTTTTGGTGGACTTCGGAAAAAGGGCTGCCAGAGGTGGCACATGTTTTCATTGAGATCTTGGGAGCTAAGATCTCAATATGGGCATGCACTGCCTCCGGCAGCCATTTTCTCGAAGTCCACCGCAGTGAAAATAATGGGAAGTGCTGGGACTCTACCGACATTTTGTAAATGTCTGGGGCCCTCTGCAGCCTTGCATCGCCTAACACCCTCTCCTCCCAGCCCAGGAACGCACTCATGCTGCAGCCAGCTTCCGGTAAGCTACATTTGATTTATAAGAAGCACACCCATTTTCCCCATAAATATTTGGAGAAAAAAGTGCATTTCATAATCTGAAAATTATGGTAATTTCCCCATCTCCTCCATTGCATGTCTTAGCGTATGTCGAACTGCACTGGGATGACATCCACGCGCAGTCTGATGTTTCACATGCACCCATAGACTTGTTTGGGTATGTGTGAGCTGAGTCTCACTGCCGAATTGGCATGAGGAAATAATCGCTGATGTGCACTGCCCCATGGTATAAAACATCAGATAGCACTCAGCCGTGTTATACGTTCGTGTCAGTGAGGCCTAACAGTAATGAGTGAGGAAAAATCTGCACCAAAAACTGAAGTAAAAAGTGCAGCAAAAACGGCCATTTTTGCAGCTGCATTTTTCCTGCCAGGAGATGAAGAAATAGTGAAAACATTTCTGCACCAAATACGTAATATGCACATGTGGACCATTGACTCTTACTACAGATTCTCTCATCTCTTGGCATCACAGACTTTTCACTAACTTGTATCTCTTCATATCTACCAGATTGAACATTCAGTATCTCCCACTTACACCCCACCTCATCATCTCGCCCCTATCTGTCGGTGCCCCCCCAGGGTTCAGTTCTAGGACCCCTGCTCTTCTCCATCTACACCTTTGACCTGGGACAGCTCATAGAGTCACACAGCTTTCAGTATAATCTCTTTGCTGATCACACACAAATCTACCTCTATGGACCTGATATCTCATCCTTACTAACCAGGATCCACAATGTCTGGCCTCTAGTTTCATCTTTCTTCTTTGCTAGATTTCTAAAAGTTAAGGATGCTTTCAAACATCAGTTTTTGTCATCAGCCATCAGTCACAATCTGTCGAATGTTGAAAAAAATTGTCGCAGATTGTGAAAAACTGATGCGACGGATCAGTTTATTCGACGAATCCAACTAGCTGATCCAGCTAATTGGATCCTAAAAAAATCGGAGCATGCTCAGTTAAAAAAAAATGGAATCTGTCTCTGGATTCCATCATTCGATGGATCCGGTGCCATAGGGTTCCAATCTAGCAAACGACGGACGGCGACTAGTGTTGAGCGATACCGTCCGATACTTGAAAGTATCGGTATCGGAAAGTATCGGCCGATACCGGCAAAGTATCGGATCTAATCCGATACTGATACCCGATACCAATACAAGTCAATGGGACACCAAGTATCGGACGGTATCCTGTATGGTTCCCAGGGTCTAAAGGAGAGGAAACTCTCCTTCAGGCCCTGGGATCCATATCAATGTGTAAAAGAAAGAATTAAAATAAAAAATAGGGATATACTCACCCTCTGACGTGCCCTGGACTTTACCGCCGTAACCGGGAGCCGTTGTACCTAAGAATGCGCGCTTGAAGGGCCTTAGATGACGTCACAGCGCTCTAATTGGTCTGTAGTGGTCGCATGACCACTACGCGACCAATCACAAAGCCGTGACGTCACCTAAGGTCTTTCAAGCGCTTGTGATTGGTCGCGTAGCGGTCACGCGACCGCTACGGACCAATCAGAGTGCCGTGACGTCATCTAAGGCCCTTTAAGCGCGCATTCTTAGGTACAAAAGCTCCCGGTTACGGCGGTAAAGTCCAGGGCGCGTCAGAGGGTGAGTATATCCCTATTTTTTATTTTAATTCTTTCTTTTACACATTGATATTAATCCCGATACCGATTCCCGATACCACAAAAGTATCGGATCTCGGTATCGGAATTCCGATACCGCAAGTATCGGCCGATACCCGATACTTGCGGTATCGGAATGCTCAACACTAACGGCGACACATCCGATTTTGACAGACACAAAAAAAGTTACTATATCCGGCCATCGGAAAAACAATTTTCGACTGATCTGGTGAAAAACGGATGAAACATGAGGCCATCCGTCGCAATCCATTGCGAATACAAGTCTATAAGATAAAAATGGATCCGGTGGCAACTTTTGCCGGATACGTTTTTTTTTCAAATTTCGCTGGATTGTGACTTATGGCAAAAAACTGATATGTGAAAGTAGCCTAACATGTATAAAACAGAAATCATAATCTTTCCCCCATCTCACTCAATGCCCCCAACAGACCTATCCATCTCAATCAATGGCTGCTCACTCTCCCCAGTCCCACAAGCTCGCTGCCTTAGGGAAACTCATGACTCTGCTCTCTCCCTCAAACCACATGTCCGAGACCTTTCCACTTTGTGACAACTCCTGTTATGGTTCCCAATGGCAGGGGAACATCAGAAACATAGAAAAACGGACAAGCTCTCGGGTGATGGAAACTAGAGCTGACCGCGATGCTAAACCTATACACACAACTAATAGTAGCCAGGGAACGTGCCTACGTTTTCGCTAGGCGTCTCGCACCAGCCGGAGGACTAACTACCCCTAATAGATGAAACACAGTCCTGGCTTGCCTCCAGAGGAAAATTCCCCACAGGAGATAGTAGCCCCCCACATATAATAACGGTGAGTTAAGGTGAAAAGACAAACGTAGTATGAAAACAGATTTAGCACAGCGAGGCCCACTAACTAGATAGCAGAAGGATACAATACTGGACTTCGCAGTCAGCTACAAAACCCTATCAAAAACCATCCTGAAATTACCTTAAACTCATGTGCCAACTCATGGCACCGGAGTGGCAATTTCAGCCCACAAGAGCTTCCAGCTGCAGAGAATCACATAACTGCAAACTGGACAAAAGATACAAAAATAGACTAAGGACAGAAATGTCCAACTTAGCTGGTCAGCAGACTGGGAGCAGGTACATGCAACAGAAAGACTCTGGTTACATTGATGGCCGGCATTGGAATGACTGAGGAACAAGGCTAAATAGGAAACTCCCACATCCTGATAGAAACAGGTGAAAAGCTCACAAGACACCAGTACCACAAGCGACCACTGGGGGAGCCAAATAACCGAATCACAACAGTACCCCCCCCTTAAGGAGGGGGCACCGAACCCTCACAAGAACCACCAGGGCGATCTGGATGAGCCCTATGAAAGGCACGGACCAAATCAGAGGCATGAACATCTGAAGCTGAAACCCAAGAATTATCCTCCTGACCGTAGCCCTTCCACTTAACCAGATATTGAAGTCTCCATCTGGAAACACGGGAGTCCAAGATTTTCTCCACCATGTACTCCAATTCACCCTCAACCAGCACAGGAGCAGGAGGCTCAACAGAAGGCACAACTGGCACCTCATACCTCCGCAATAACGACCGATGGAAAACATTATGGATAGCAAAGGATGCTGGGAGGTCCAAACGAAAAGACACAGGGTTAAGAATTTCCAAAATCCTATAAGGACCGATGAACCGAGGCTTAAACTTAGGAGAAGAGACCCTCATAGGGACAAAACGGGAAGACAACCACACCAAGTCCCCAACACGAAGACGAGGACCAACACAACGATGGCGATTAGCAAAATGCTGAGTCCTCTCCTGGGACAACTTTAAATTGTCCACCACCTGACCCCAAATACGATGCAACCTGTCCACCATAGTATCCACTCCAGGACAATCCGAAGATTCCACCTGACCAGATGAAAAACGAGGATGGAACCCCGAATTGCAAAAGAAAGGGGAAACCAAAGTGGCAGAACTGGCCCGATTATTAAGGGCAAACTCAGCCAACGGCAAAAAGGTGACCCAGTCATCCTGATCAGCAGACACAAAACACCTCAAATAAGTCTCCAAGGTCTGATTAGTACGCTCCGTCTGGCCATTCGTCTGAGGATGAAATGCAGACGAAAAAGACAAATCAATGCCCATCCTGGCACAAAACGCCTGCCAAAATCTGGACACAAACTGGGATCCCCTGTCAGAAACTATATTCTCCGGGATACCATGCAACCGAACCACATTCTGAAAAAACAGAGGCACCAACTCAGATGAGGAAGGCAACTTGGGCAAAGGTACCAAATGAACCATCTTAGAAAAACGGTCACACACCACCCAGATGACAGACATTTTCTGAGAAACAGGGAGATCAGAAATAAAATCCATAGAGATGTGTGTCCAAGGCCTCTTAGGAATAGGCAAGGACAACAACAATCCACTAGCCCGAGAACAACAAGGCTTGGCCCGAGCACAAACATCACAAGACTGCACAAAAGTACGCACGTCCCGAGACAGGGAAGGCCACCAGAAGGACCTAGCCACCAAATCCCTGGTACCAAAAATTCCCGGATGACCTGCCAACGCAGAAGAATGAACCTCCGAGATGACTCTACTGGTCCACTCATCCGGCACAAACAATCTACCAGGCGGACAATGATCAGGCCGATCCGCCTGAAACTCTTGTAAAGCACGTCGCAGGTCAGGGGAGACAGCAGACAATATCACCCCATCCTTAAGGATACCCGTAGGTTTGGAATCACCAGGGAAATCAGGTTCAAAACTCCTAGAAAGGGCATCAGCCTTCACATTTTTAAAACCTGGCAGATACGAGACCACAGAATTAAACCGAGAGAAAAACAACGACCAGCGCGCCTGTCTAGGATCCAGACGTCTGGCCGACTCAAGATAAATTAAATTCTTGTGATCAGTCAAGACCACCACCTGATGTCTAGCACCCTCAAGCCAATGACGCCACTCCTCAAATGCCCATTTCATCGCCAAAAGCTCCCGATTACCAACATCATAGTTTCGCTCGGCGGGCGAAAATTTTCGAGAAAAGAACGCACAAGGTCTCATCACTGAACCATCTGAACTTTTCTGTGACAAAACCGCCCCCGCTCCAATCTCGGAAGCATCAACTTCCACCTGAAAAGGAAGTGAAACATCAGGCTGGCGCAACACAGGGGCAGAAGAAAAGCGGCGCTTAAGCTCTCGAAAGGCCTCCAGAGCAGCAGGAGACCAATCGGCAACATCAGCACCTTTTTTAGTCAAATCAGTCAAAGGCTTGACCACGCTAGAAAAACCAGTTATGAATCGACGATAAAAATTAGCAAAGCCCAAAAATTTATGAAGGCTCTTAACCCCTTCCCGACCTTTGACGCATACGCTGCGTCATGAAAGTCTGTGCCTTCCCGACCTATGACGCAGCGTATGCGTCATGGAGGGATCGCGTCCCTGCAGATCGGGTGAAGGGGTTAACTCCCATTTTACCCGATCTGCAGAGACAGGGGGAGTGGTGCTTCAGCCCAGGGGGGGTGGCTTCACCCCCCCCGTGGCTACGATCGCTCTGATTGGCTGTTAAAAGTGAAACTGCCAATCAGCGATTTGTAATATTTCACCTAAAAAACTGGTGAAATATTACAATCCAGCCATGGCCGATGCTGCAATATCATCGGCCATGGCTGGAAAACCTGAAGTCACCCCCCCCACACCCACCGATCGCCCCCCCAGCCCTCCGATAGTCCTCCGGTCCCCTCCGTCCGCCTGCCGGCTCCCCCGTCCTCCTGTCCGCTCCCTCCTTGCTCAGGATCCCCCCCCCTGTGCTCCGATCACCCCCCCTGTGCTCCGATCCACCCCCCCACCACCCCTTCATACTTACCGATCCTCCCGGTGTCCGGCCGTCTCCTCGCTGGGCGCCGCCATCTTGGAAAATGGCGGGCGCATGCTCAGTGCGCCCGCCGAATCTGCCAGTCGGCAGATTCCTTACAAGTACATTTTGATCGCTGTGGTAGGTTCTATCACAGCGATCAAAATAAAAAAAATAATAAATAACCCCCCCCTTTATCACCCCCATAGGGACAATAATAAAATAAAGAATTTTTTTTTTTTTTTCCACTAGGGTTAGGGTTAGAACTAGGGTTAGAACTAGGGGTAGGGTTAGGGGTAGGGTTAGGGTTACGGGTAGGGTTAGGGGTAGGGTTATGGCATGTGCACACAGAGCGGATCGGCCGCGGATCCGTAGCGGATCGGCCGCGGATCCGCAGCGGATCGGCAGCGGATCGGCAGCGGATCGGCAGCGGATCGGCAGCGGATCCGCAGCGGATCGGCCGCGGATCCGCAGCGGATCCGCAGCGGATCGGCCGCGGATCCGCAGCGGATCGGCCGCGGATCCGCAGCGGATCGGCAGCGGATTGGCCGCGGATCCGCAGCGGATTGGCCGCGGATCCGCAGCGGATTGGCAGCGGATCCGCAGCGGATGGGCCGCGGATCCGCAGCGGATCCGCAGCGGATTGGCCGCGGATCCGCAGCGGATCGGTAGCGGATTGGCCGCGGATCCGCAGCGGATTGGCAGCGGATTGGCCGCGGATCCGCAGCGGATTGGCCGCTGCGAATTCGAAGCAGTTTTCCATCAGGTTTACAGTACCATGTACACCTAAGGAAAACCAAATCCGCTGTGCCCATGGTGCGGAAAATTCCGTGCAGAAACGCTGCGTTGTATTTTCCGCAGCATGTCAATTCTTTGTGCGGATTCCGCAGCGTTTTACACCTGTTCCTCAATAGGAATCCGCAGGTGAAATCCGCACAAAAAAACACTGGAAATCTGCTGTAAATCCGCAGGTAAAACGCAGTGCCTTTTACCTGCAGATTTTTCAAAAATCGTGCGGAAAAATCTCACACGAATCCGCAACGTGGGCACATAGCCTTAGGGTTAGGGTTGGAATTAGAGTTAGGGTTGGAATTAGGGCTAGGGTTTGAAATAGGGTTAAGATTAGGCTTGTGGTTAGGGTTACGGATAGGGTTAGGGGTGTGTTGGGGTTACAGTTGTGGTTAGGGTTGGGATTAGGGTTACGGTTGGGATTAGGGTTAGGATTAGGGTTGGAATTAGGGTTACGGTTGTGTTGCGGTTAGGGTTATGGTTAGGGGTGTGTTGGGGTTAGGGTTGTGATTAGGGTTATGGCTACAGTTGGGATTAGGATTAGGGGTGTGTTGGGGTTAGTGTTGAAGTTAGAATTGAGGGGTTTCCACTGTTTAGGCACATCAGGGGTCTCCAAACGCAACATGGCGCCACCATTGATTCCAGCCAATCTTGCGTTCAAAAAGTCAAATGGTGCTCCCGCCCTTCCAAGCCCCGACGTGCGCCCAAACAGTGGTTTACCCCCACATTTGTGGTACCAGCGTACTCAGGACAAACTGGGCAACAACTGTTGGGGTCCAATTTCTCCTGTTACCCTTGCAAAAATAAAAAATTACTTGCTTAAACATAATTTTTGAGGAAAGAACAATTATTTTTTTATTTTCACGGCTCTGCGTTATAAACTTCTGTGAAGCACTTGGGGGTTGAAAGTGCTCACCACACATCTAGATAAGTTCCTTCGGGGGTCTAGTTTCCAAAATGGGGTCACTTGTGGGGTGTTTCTACTGTTTAGGCACATCAGGGGCTCTGCAAATGCAATGTGACGCCCGCAGACCATTCCATCAAAGTCTGCATTTCAAATGTCACTACTTCCCTTCCGAGCCCTGACGTGCGCCCAAACAGTGGTTTACCCCCACATATGGGGTATCAGCGTACTCACAACAAACTGGGCAACAAATATTGGGGTCCAAATTCTCCTGTTACCCTTGTGAAAATAAAAAATTGCTTGCTAAAACATCTTTTTTGAGGAAAGAAAAATGATTTTTTATTTTCACGGCTCTGCGTTGTAAACTTCTGTGAAGCACTTGGGGGTTGAACGTGCTCACCACACATCTAGATAAGTTCCTTGGGGGGTCTAGTTTCCAAAATGGGGTCACTTGTGGGGGGTTTCTACTGTTTAGGCACATCAGGGGCTCTGCAAATGCAATGTGACGCCCGCAGACCATTCCATCAAAGTCTGCATTTCAAATGTCACTACTTCCCTTCCGAGCCCTGACGTGCGCCCAAACAGTGGTTTACCCCCACATATGGGGTATGAGCGTACTCACAACAAACTGGGCAACAAATATTGGGGTCCAAATTCTCCTTTTACCCTTGTGAAAATAAAAAATTGCTTGCTAAAACATCTTTTTTGAGGAAAGAAAAATGATTTTTTATTTTCACGGCTCTGCGTTGTAAACTTCTGTGAAGCACTTGGGGGTTCAAAGTGCTCACCACACATCTAGATAAGTTCCTTGGGGGGTCTAGTTTCCAAAATGGGGTCACTTGTGGGGAGTTCCTACTGTTTAGGCACATCAGGGGCTCTGCAAACGCAACCTGATGCCCGCAGAGCATTCCATCAAAGTATGCATTTCAAAACGTCACTACTTTCCTTCCGAAGCCCGACGTGTGCCAAAACAGTGGTTTACCCCCACATATGGGGTATCAGTGTACTCAGGAGAAACTGGACAACAACTTTTGGGGTCCAATTTCTCCTGTTACTCTTGCAAAAATAAAAAAATTCTGGGCTAAAAAAATATTTTTGAGGAAAGGAAACACATTTTTTATTTTCATGGCTCTGCGTTATAAACTTCTGTGAAGCACTTGGGGGTTCAAAGTGCTCACCACACATCTAGATTAGTTCCTTGGGAGGTCTAGTTTCCAAAATGGGGTCACTTGTGTGGGAGCTCCAATGTTTAGGCACACAGGGGCTCTCCAAACGCGACATGGTGTCCGCTAATGATTGGAGCTAATTTTCCATTCAAAAAGCCAAATGGCGTGCCTTCCCTTCCGAGCCCTGCCGTGCACCCAAACAGTGGTTTACCCCCACATATGAGGTATCGGCATACTCAGGAGAAATTGCCCAACAAATTTTAGGATCCATTTTATCCTGTTGCCCATGTGAAAATGAAAGAATTGAGGCTAAAAGAAATTTTGTGTGAAAAAAAAGTCCTTTTTCATTTTTGCGGATCAATTTGTGAAGCACCTGGGGGTTTAAAGTGCTCACTATGCCTCTAGATGAGTTCCTTGGGGGGTCTAGTTTCCAAAATGGGGTCACTTGTGGAGGAGCTCCAATGTTTAGGCACACAGGGGCTTTCCAAACGCGACATGGTGTCCGCTAACGATGGAGATAATTTTTCATTCAAAAAGTCAAATGGCGCTCCTTCCCTTCCGAGCCTTACCATGTGCCCAAACAGTGGTTTACCCCCACATGTGAGGTATTGGTGTACTCAGGAGAAATTGCCCAACAAAATTTAGGATCCATTTTATCCTGTTGCCCATGTGAAAATGAAAAAATTGAGGCAAAAATAATTTTTTTGTGAAAAAAAAGTACTTTTTCATTTTTACGGATCAATTTGTGAAGCACCTGGGGGTTTAAAGTGCTCACTATGCTTCTAGATAAGTTCCTTGGGGGGTCTAGTTTCCAAAATGGGGTCACTTGTGGGGGAGCTCCAATGTTTAGGCACACGGGGGCTCTCCAAACGTGACATGGTGTCCGCTAAAGATTGGAGCCAATTTTTCATTCAAAAAGTCAAATGGCGCTCCTTCCCTTCCGAGCCCTGCCGTGCGCCCAAACAGTGGTTTACCCCCACATATGAGGTATCAGCGTACTCAGGACAAATTGGACAACAACGTCCGTGGTCCAGTTTCTCCTTTTACCGCTGGGAAAATAAAAAAATTGTTGCTAAAAGATCATTTTTGTGACTAAAAAGTTAAATGTTCATTTTTTACTTCCATGTTGCTTCTGCTGCTGTGAAACACCTGAAGGGTTAATAAACTTCTTGAATGTGGTTTTGAGCACCTTGAGGGGTGCAGTTTTTAGAATGGTGTCACTTTTGGGTATTTTCAGCCATATAGAACCCTCAAAATGACTTCAAATGTGAGGTGGTCCGTAAAAAAAATGGTTTTGTAAATTTTGTTGTAAAAATGAGAAATCACTGGTCAAATTTTAACCCTTATAACTTCCTAGCAAAAAAAAAAATTGTTTCCAAAATTGTGCTGATGTAAAGTAGACATGTGGGAAACGTTATTTATTAACTATTTTGTGTCACATAACTCTCTGGTTTAACAGAATAAAAATTCAAAATGTGAAAATTGCGAAATTTTCAAATTTTTTGCCAAATTTCCGTTTTTTTCAAAAATAAACTCAGAAATTATCGACCTAAATTTACCACTAACATGAAGCCCAATATGTCACGAAAAAACAATCTCAGAATTGCTAGGATCCGTTGAAGCGTTCCTGAGTTATTACCTCATAAAGGGACACTGGTCAGAATTTCAAAAAACGGCAAGGTCATTAAGGCCAAAATAGGCTGGGTCATGAAGGGGTTAAGAGAAGTCGGCTGCGTCCAGTCACAAATTGCCCGAACCTTAACAGGATCCATCTCAATAGAAGAAGGGGAAAAAATGTACCCCAGAAAAGAAATCTTCTGAACCCCAAAAACACACTTTGCACCCTTTACAAACAGAGAATTGGTCCGCAAAACCTGAAAAACCTTCCTAACCTGTTGAACATGAGACTCCCAGTCATCCGAAAAAATCAAAACATCATCCAGATACACAACCATGAATTTATCCAGATATTCACGGAAAATATTGTGCATAAAAGACTGAAAGACCGAAGGGGCATTTGACAAACCAAAAGGCATTACCAAATACTCAAAATGGCCCTCGGGCGTATTAAATGCGGTTTTCCACTCATCCCCCTGCTTAATTCGCACCAAATTATACGCACCGCGAAGATCAATCTTAGAGAACCACTTAGCTCCCTTAATGCGAGCAAATAAATCTGTCAGCAATGGCAAAGGATACTGATATTTGACTGTGATCTTATTTAAGAGTCTATAATCAATACAAGGTCTCAAAGAACCATCTCTTTTGGCTACAAAAAAGAACCCTGCTCCTAAAGGAGACGAAGAAGGACGAATATGTCCTTTTTCCAAGGACTCCCTAATATACTCTCGCATAGCAGCATGTTCAGGTACAGACAGATTGAATAAACGACCCTTAGGAAATTTAATGCCAGGAATCAAATCTATGGCGCAATCACAATCTCTGTGAGGGGGAAGAGAATTAAGAGTAGACTCCTCAAAAACATCACAATAATCAGACAAAAAAGCCGGGATCTCAGAGGGAATAGATGAAGCAATGGAAACCAAAGGTGCGCCCCCATGATTTCCCTGACATCCCCAGCTTAGTACAGACATTGTTTTCCAGTCAAGGACTGGGTTATGGGTTTGCAACCATGGCAATCCCAGCACTAATACATCATGTAGATTAAACAACACAAGGAAGCGAATCACCTCCTGATGGTCTGGAGTCATACGCATAGTCACTTGTGTCCAGTATTGTGGTTTATTACTAGCCAATGGTGTAGAATCAATACCCTTTAAAGGTATAGGGACTTCCAGAGGCTCTAGATCAAACCCACAGCGCCTGGCAAAGGACCAATCCATAAGACTCAAAGCGGCACCAGAATCCACATAAGCATCCGCGACAATAGAAGATAACGAACAAATTAAAGTCACAGACAAAATAAACTTGGACTGCAAAGTGCCAATAGCAGAGGATTTAGCAACTTTGTTTGTTCGTTTTGAGCATGCTGATATAACATGAGTTGAATTCCCACAATAGAAGCACAACTTATTTTTGCGCCTATAATTCTGTCGTTCGCTTCTGGACAGAAAACTATCACATTGCATACTCTCTGGTACCCTCTCAGAAGACACCGCCAAATGGTGCACAGGTTTGCGTTCCCGCAAACGCCGATCAATCTGAATAGCCATTGTCATGGACTCATTCAGACCCGTAGGCGTAGGAAACCCCACCATGACGTCTTTTACGGCATCAGAGAGACCTTCTCTGAAATTTGCCGCCAGAGCGCACTCATTCCACTGAGTAAGCACAGACCATTTTCGAAATTTTTGGCAATATATTTCGGCTTCATCTTGCCCCTGAGAGAGGGCTATCAAGGCCTTTTCAGCCTGTATCTCTAAATTAGGTTCCTCATAAAGCAACCCTAAGGCCAGAAAAAACGCATCCACATTGAGCAACGCAGGATCCCCTGGCGCCAATGAAAATGCCCAATTTTGAGGGTCACCCCGCAATAATGAAATCACTATTTTAACCTGCTGTGCAGGATCTCCAGCAGAGTGAGATCTCAGAGAAAGAAACAATTTACAATTGTATTTAAAATTCAGAAAACAAGATCGATCTCCGGAGAAAAACTCTGGTAAAGGAATTTTAGGTTCAGACCGAGGAGCATGTATAACAAAATCTTGTATATTCTGAACTTTAGCAGCAAGATTATTCAAATTTGTAGCCAGACTCTGGAGATCCATATTTCAACAGATAAAATCTGAGCCATTCAGGGGTTAAGAGGAGAGGAAAGCAGGAGACTGCAATTAGAGCTGGAGTGCAACTTCAGAGAAAAAAAAAAAAATTCCACACAGTTCCTTTTTCTCTCCTGCTTCAGCCCATAGATTAAACATGTAGGCCGGCCATACTGTTATGGTTCCCAATGGCAGGGGAACATCAGAAACATAGAAAAACGGACAAGCTCTCGGGTGATGGAAACTAGAGCTGACCGCGATGCTAAACCTATACACACAACTAATAGTAGCCAGGGAACGTGCCTACGTTTTCGCTAGACGTCTCGCACCAGCCGGAGGACTAACTACCCCTAATAGATGAAACACAGTCCTGGCTTGCCTCCAGAGGAAAATTCCCCACAGGAGATAGTAGCCCCCCACATATAATAACGGTGAGTTAAGGTGAAAAGACAAACGTAGTATGAAAACAGATTTAGCACAGCGAGGCCCACTAACTAGATAGCAGAAGGATACAATAGTGGACTTCGCAGTCAGCTACAAAACCCTATCAAAAACCATCCTGAAGTTACCTTAAACTCATGTGCCAACTCATGGCACCGGAGTGGCAATTTCAGCCCACAAGAGCTTCCAGCTGCAGAGAATCACATAACTGCAAACTGGACAAAAGATACAAAAATAGACTAAGGACAGAAATGTCCAACTTAGCTGGTCAGCAGACTGGGAGCAGGTACATGCAACAGAAAGACTCTGGTTACATTGATGGCCGGCATTGGAATGACTGAGGAACAAGGCTAAATAGGAAACTCCCACATCCTGATAGAAACAGGTGAAAAGCTCACAAGACACCAGTACCACAAGCGACCACTGGGGGAGCCAAATAACCGAATCACAACAAACTCCAACTCCAAAGTATTTCCCAGATCTGCACATTCCTTTACCAAGAATCTGCAAAAATACTAGTGCTCATTCTCATAAACTCCTGCCTCGACTACTGCAACCTCCTGCTCTGTGGCCTTCTAACGCTCTTGCACCCCTCCCATCTATCCTAAACTCTGCTGCATGACTAATCCACCTGTTCCCCCCTGCTATTCTCCACCCTCTCCTTCCTGTCAATCCGTCACTGGCTCCCCATTGCATAGAAACTCCAATTCAAAACCCTAACCATGACATTCAAAGCCAACCACAACCTATCTCTCCATACTTCTGTGACCTAGTCTCCCAATACTTACCTGCACACAACCTCCGATCCTCACAAGATCTCCTTCTCTACTCCCCTCCTGTCTCTTCTTCTCACAATTGCATACAAGATTTGTCCCGTACATCCCCCTTCTCTGAAACTGTCTACCCCAACATATTAGACCTTCGCCTACAGTGGAAATCTTTAAAAGGAGCCTGAAGACTCACCTCTTCAGACAAGGCTACAACCTGCAGTAACTCTCATTCCACTGTAACACTCACTGTAGGACCAAATCTACCCTCACCTACTGTATCCTCACCCATCCCTTGCAGACTATGAGCCATCGCGAGCAGGGTCTTCTCTCCTCCTATACCAGTCAGTGACTCATTTTATTCAAGATTATTGTAATTGTTTTTGTTATGTATATCTCTTTTCAGATGTAAAGCGCCATGGAATAAATGCCACTATAATAATAAATAATAATACTACCCTAAGTGTATATAAAATCTGCAGCAAGAACACTGACAGAATTGACAAGTTGTAGAATTGGCAAGTCACAAATAAGCAATGAGTGTATGAGACTTCAGGATTCTTATTCACCTTGCTGATACTAGGACTTGTTTCAGGTTTTGTGACAAATCTGCACAGAAAAAAACACGACAAAACTGCAACGTGTGCGCAGACCATTATTTGGCAATCTCTTATATAATTATAGCAGATAATATGAAATTATATTAGACTGATTATGTAAATGTTCACAGCTTCCAGTTTGATTTATGTTTATTAAAGACACAATGAATCAGTGACCTCTGAATACATTTCTATGTAGATGGGAGGAGGGATGAGTTAGAGACTAAGCACCTCCTCCTCCTATCTACAGAGAATCTCATCATTTAAAAAAATGAACTGGAGTATAAATTGATATGCATGCCAAATAGGAGCTTTTCACACTGGCCATTAAACAGACAAAACCCAAGACAGAAACAAAATGAACATATACCCTCCTGTAAGTAAGTAAATAAGTAAAAGCAATAGTGTATATAAACAATGTAGGGTACCTAGTAATCATTATTTCTGAAAAAGAAAAGCGTAAAAGATATCCCACTAGAGTCAAGGTGAACCCAAATCGGGATGGTCCTAACCTCTAGTATTAAAACCATACCATGTGTCAATGTGACGTCAGTGTGAATAAGAGCAGAATCTCATCAGTAGCAATTGCCATCTCTTATCTCAGTAATGGGAAAGTCTTCACTGACTAAAGATTGTACCCCACAATTGAGAACTGATCAATTCTGAAAGAGAAAGAAGCAGATTTCTCTGATAAGATAAATTTACAGAGTTGCTTATTTTCCTGTGTACTATTAATTTGAGATAAAATTAAAATGATGGCTACACATTAAAGCTCTGTTTCACTTAGCAGTTGCAAGATAGCAGTGAAATGCATCTGGCTACGGTCTGCACACGGATAGAGCAGATAGAGTGCAGAGTGGAGAATTTTGCAGTCCAAAGACAATAAGGCTGAATCATACGGACAGATGTCATTAACTACTTTATTTTTTACTTGCAATCTGTTAGGAAGCATTATCTCTTCATGTTATACTGTAGAGTTGACTGAATTAATCAATTGAATAATTGAAAGTCATAATTAAAACGTGTAATCTAGTATCTAGGGATGAATTCAGATGTCAGTGAAACATGGTCCGTTTCGGGACTATGAAATCTAGATTGGTTATAGGTCTACCGCCCCCAACTCAACAATATAATGAGGCTTTCAAGTTCAGGTAAGGAGACCTGCAACCAGTCCATGCATCGCCAGACTTTGTTTCATGGACATCTAAAGGAGGCCTAAGGTTGTAAATCTGTGTTACATGCACACAGGAGCTACATGATGCACTATATGACTTCACAAATATTCAGACAGAATTTATGGGTATTAACTTTGGCTAGGGACGTGATAGTATAAGTCCCTCCATCAATATACAAACAAAGATAGTGGAGTGCTTGCTCTGTTTTCTGTGTTCCTGTATTTGGTCTTTGTTGCAGGACCTTGGACTTTACCTTTAACCAACTGTTTGCCTTGCCCTTTTGTCTTGATCTGCTACCTTCCAGGAATTTTGACCTCACACTTTGACCTGACTATGCCTTTGCTTTACCCCTTTGTTTATGATGATCCCTTTTGGTATCTGATTCCAAATCTCTTGACTACCAATCCTCACGAAGTGGATTACTCCAACATTAATTTTTACATATGAAAACCAAAGGATCTCACAGACAAACACATATAAAATACAAAAAAGTTTTATTGAACACAATTAAAAATATTGTGCAAAACATGAGGGTTTCAAAAAATGATCAAGCAAAAAATAAGATGGGTCCCATTAAAAGCATTAGCCACAGATACAGATGTATTAATAACAATTGGATCCCATATATATCCAGAGAAGCCGATGTCACTTACCCATAATTTTAGGACCACCACAAACGCCTCAACTTTTTTTTTCTATTTTATATGTGTGAGTGGTTCTTATAATACCTTTGGTATTCATATGTAGGCATTATTGATCCAATATATCTAGTGGGCTCTTACACTGTGCTATTACTATACTCTTAATGGAAAACACAGTGTAAGATCAAAGTCTTGAAACATTCAGAAACACTCCTATAGTTCATTGTAGACCTGGCAGTTTGACAGCGAGTATATAGTGGGCCAAGGTAATAAAATCCTGGCGTTTCTGAATCCACTAATCTCCCTTAGAATTTAATGATATCTATCAGGCGGACAGACAATGCCTAGCATCCACTCCAAAAAGTAGTGTTCAATGTAGTCTCTAGGTTAGTAGAAGTTCTAGCACAGTAATTTTAAGCATAGATTACCTTTTATCATTGTGAATAAGGAAACTCGTATTATCTTCATAAAATGGAATAAGTTACTGTAAAGCAGTGGCTCAGACTGTACGCCCCCCGGGGCTCAAGGGAAGGGCCCCATGACTTAATACTAAGTAGTTAAATAGGGGAAGTGTAGTTTGAGTGAGAATTTTGGGGGAGGAGTAATAGGACAGAAAGGTTTGGGGCTAACCAGATTGGCTGGGAGGAGGGTTCCATATAGATAGTATAAAGGAGGGGTCATGTTATGATCCTTAGTGGCTGAGGATCACAGAACTGACGAGCTAAGTAACTGAACATAGAACGAGCTCTAGGGAGGTGGTAACTGGACTGACCGCAATCCTGATCCTAACCAAACACACTAAAGGTAGCCGGTGAACGTGCCTGAATTCCTAGACGTCACGACGCAGCCTGAGAAACTAGCTACCCCTAGAGATAGAAAGTAAGACCTCACTTGCCTCAGAGAAATAACCCCAAAGATATAAAAAGCCCCCAACAAATAATAACGGTGAGGTAAGGGGAAAATACAAACGTAGAAATGAAAACAGATTCAGCAAATGAGGCCCGCTAGTACTAGATAGCAGAAGACAGATAGGAAACTGTGCGGTCAGTAGAAAACCCTATACAAAATATCCACGCTGAGAATTCAAGAACCCCCACACCAACTAACGGTGTGAGGGGAGAAACTCAGCCCTCTAGAGCTACCAGCAAGCAAGGAAATCACATATTAGCAAGCTAGACAAGGACAGATAATAAACCAAGAAACATATTGAACACTGATGATCAAAAAATGAACAAACAGAAACTTAACTTCTCTTGGAGAGACTGATAACGAAGGTAGTCAGGAGAGATCAAAATAGCACTGAATACATAGACAGCAGGCAACAACTGAAAGTCCAGGTGAGCTAAATAGGAAACCAACTAGCAAATAACGAGACAGCTGATCCCAGCCACAGACCTGCAGAATGACAAAAAGAGCCACCAGAGGGAGCCCAAAGATAGCACTCACACAGTACCACTTGTGACCACAAGAGGGAGCCCAAAAACAGAGTTCACAACAGTACCCCCCCTTGAGGAGGGGTCACCAAACCCTCATCAAAACCCCCAGGGCGATCAGGATGAGCAACATGGAAGGCATGAACCAAATCAGCCGCATGAACATCAGAGGCGACAACCCAGGAATTATCCTCCTGACCATAGCCCTTCCACGTAACCAAATACTGAAGCCTCCGTCTAGAAATACGAGAATCCAAGATCTTCTCCACTACGTACTCCAATTCTCCCTCAACCAGCACCGGAGCAGGGGGCTCGACAGAAGGAACCACAGGCACCACATACCTCCGCAACAAAGACCTATGGAACACATTATGAATGGCAAACGACGCTGGGAGGTCCAAACGAAATGACACAGGGTTAAGGATTTCCAAAATCTTATAAGGACCGATGAAGCGAGGCTTGAACTTAGGTGAGGAGACCTTCATAGGAACATACCGAGAAGACAGCCATACCAAATCCCCAACACGAAGTCGGGGACCCACACCGCGACGGCGGTTGGCAAAGCGCTGAGCCTTCTCCTGTGACAACTTCAAACTGTCCACCACATGGTTCCAAATCTGCTGCAACCTATCCACCACAGAATCCACCCCAGGACAGTCAGACGGCTCCACCTGACCCGAGGAAAAACGAGGATGAAAGCCAGAATTACAAAAAAAAGGCGAAACCAAAGTAGCAGAACTAGCCCGATTATTAAGGGCAAACTCGGCCAAAGGCAAAAAAGTAACCCAATCATCCTGATCAGCAGAAACAAAACATCTTAAATAAGTTTCCAAGGTCTGATTAGTTTGCTCGGTTTGGCCATTCGTCTGAGGATGGAAGGCAGACGAAAAAGACAAATCAATGCCCATCTTAGCACAAAAGATCCGTCAAAATCTGGACACAAACTGGGATCCTCTGTCAGACACAATATTTTCAGGGATGCCGTGCAAGCGAACCACATTCTGAAAAAATAGAGGAACCAAATCGGAGGAGGAAGGCAACTTAGGCAAGGGCACCAAATGGACCATCTTAGAAAAATGATCACACACCACCCAGATGACAGACATTCTCTGAGAGACTGGAAGATCCGAAATAAAATCCATGGAAATGTGCGTCCAAGGCCTCTTCGGGACAGGCAAAGGCTAAAGCAAACCGCTGGCACGAGAACAGCAAGGCTTAGCCCGAGCACAAATCCCACAGGACTGCACAAAGGAACGCACATCCCGCGACAAGGAAGGCCACCAGAAGGATCTAGCCACCAAATCTCTGGTACCAAAAATCCCAGGATGACCTGCCAACCCCGAAGAATGAACCTCGGAAATAACTCTGCTGGTCCATCTATCTGGGACAAACAGTCTCTCTGGTGGACAACGGTTAGGTCTATCCGCCTGAAATTCCTGCAGCACTCGTCGCAAATCTGGGGAAATGGCAGACAAAATCACTCCCTCTCTGAGGATACCAGCCGGCTCTGAAACTCCCGGAGAGTCAGGCACAAAACTCCTAGAAAGAGCATCAGCCTTCACGTTCTTCGAACCAGTCAGGTATGAGACCACGAAATCGAAACGGGAGAAAAACAACGACCAACGAGCCTGTCTAGGATTCAGCCGCTTGGCAGACTCGAGATAGATCAGATTTTTGTGATCAGTCAAGACCACCACACGATGCTTAGCTCCCTCGAGCCAATGTCGCCACTCCTCAAATGCCCACTTCATAGCCAACAACTCCCGATTACCAACATCATAATTCCGCTCGGCAGGTGAAAACTTTTTTGAAAAGAAAGCACAAGGCTTCATCACAGAGCAATCAGAGCTTCTCTGCGACAAAACAGCCCCTGCTCCAATCTCAGAAGCATCAACCTCGACCTGAAAAGGAAGAGAGATATCAGGCTGACATAAAACTGGAGCCGAAGAAAACCGGCGCTTCAGCTCCTGAAAGGCTTCCACAGCCGCAGAAGACCAATTAGTCACATCAGAACCCTTCTTGGTCAAATCCGTCAAGGGTTTAACCACGCCAGAAAAATTAGCAATGAAGCGACGGTAAAAATTAGCAAAACCCAAGAACTTCTGAAGACTCTTAACAGATGTAGGCTGAGTCCAGTCATGAATAGCCTGGACCTTGACTGGGTCCATCTCAATAGTAGAAGGAGAAAAAATAAAACCCAAAAAGGAAACCTTCTGTACTCCGAAGAGACATTTTGAGCCCTTCACAAATAAGGCATTAGCACGCAGGACCTGAAATACCATCCTGACCTGCTTCACATGGGACTCCCAATCCTCAGAAAAGACCAAAATGTCATCCAGATACACAATCATAAATTTATCCAGATATTCTCGGAAGATGTCATGCATGAAGGACTGAAACACAGAAGGAGCATTAGAGAGTCCAAAAGGCATCACCAAGTACTCAAAATGGCCTTCGGGCGTATTAAATGCTGTTTTCCATTCATCCCCCTGCTTAATACGCACAAGGTTATACGCACCACGAAGATCTATCTTGGTGAACCAACTGGACCCCTTAATCCGAGCAAACAGATCAGACAATAATGGCAAAGGATACTGAAATTTGACCGTGATTTTATTTAGAAGACGATAATCTATACAAGGTCTCAGAGAACCATCCTTCTTGGCCACAAAAAAGAATCCTGCACCAAGAGGGGATGAGGACGGCCGAATATGTCCCTTCTCCAAAGACTCCTTTATATAACTCCGCATAGCGGCATGTTCTGGTACAGACAAATTAAAAAGTCGTCCCTTAGGGAACTTACTACCAGGAATCAAATTTATAGCACAATCACAATCCCTATGAGGAGGCAGGGCACCGGATCTGGGCTCATCAAATACATCCTGGTAGTCCGACAAAAACTCAGGGACCTCAGAAGGAGTGGAAGAAGCAATTGACACCAAAGGAGCATCGCCATGAATCCCCTGGCAACCCCAACTTGACACAGACATAGCTTTCCAATCCAGAACTGGATTATGGGCCTGCAACCATGGCAGACCCAAAACGACAACATCATGCAAATTATGCAGCACAAGAAAGCGAATCACCTCCTGATGTACAGGAGTCATGCACATGGTCACTTGAGTCCAATACTGAGGCTTATTCTCAGCCAATGGTGTAGCATCAATTCCCCTCAGTAGATTAGGGAATTTTAAAGGCTCCAGGACCAAACCACAGCGCCTGGCAAACGACAAATCCATCAGATTCAGGGCAGCACCTGAATCCACAAAAGCCATAACCGAGTAGGATGACAAAGAACAAATAAACGTAACAGACAAAATGAATTTAGGCTGTATAGTACCAACGGTGACAGATTTAGCGATTTTTTTTAAGCGCTTAGAGCATGCTGAGATAACATGAGTAGAATCACCACAGTAAAAGCACAACCCATTTTGACGTCTATGACTTTGCCGCTCAATTCTGGTCAGAATTCTGTCACATTGCATAGACTCAGGTCTCTGTTCAGAAAACACCGCCATTTCCTAAATTTTTGACAATACACCTCTGCTTCATCCTGTCCCTGAGATAGGGCCAGCAAAGCCTTTTCTGCCTGGTTCTCAAGATTAGGTTCCTCATAAAGCAGTCCAAGCGCCAGAAAAAACGCATCCACATTCAGCAATGCAGGATCTCCTGGCGCCAGGGAGAAAGCCCAATCTTGAGGGTCGCCACGTAACAAGGAGATAACAATTTTAACTTGCTGAGCGGAATCACCAGAGGAACGAGGTCTCAAGGAAAGAAATAATATACAATTATTCTTAACATTCAGAAACCTAGATCTATCTCCAGAAAACAACTCAGGAATAGGTATTTTTGGCTCTGACATAGGACTGTGAACAACAAAATCCTGAATGCTTTGCACCCTTGCAGCAAGATGATCCACACTAGAAGTCAGACTCTGAATATCCATGTCTGCAGCTGAACTCAAAGCCACCCAGAGATTAAGGGGATGAGAGAAGCTGGACAGACTGCAGCAAAGGGAGAAAAAAAAAATTGCACTCAGGACTTCTCTTATCCCACTTCTGCGATTCATTAAACACTCTTTGGCCTGCTGTACTGTTATGATCCTTAGTGGATGAGGATCACAGAACTGACGAGCTAAGTAACTGAACATAGAACGAGCTCTAGGGAGGTGGTAACTGGACTGACCACAATCCTGATCCTAACCAAACACACTAAAGGTAGCCGGTGAACGTGCCTGAATTCCTAGATGTCACGACGCAGCCTGAGAAACTAGCTACCCCTAGAGATAGAAAGTAAGACCTCACTTGCCTCAGAGAAATAACCCCAAAGATATAGAAAGCCCCCAACAAATAATAACGGTGAGGTAAGGGGAAAATACAAACGTAGAAATGAAAACAGATTCAGCAAATGAGGCCCGCTAGTACTAGATAGCAGAAGACAGATAGGAAACTGTGCGGTCAGTAGAAAACCCTATACAAAATATCCACGCTGAGAATTCAAGAACCCCCACACCAACTAACGGTGTGAGGGGAGAAACTCAGCCCTCTAGAGCTACCAGCAAGCAAGGAAATCACATATTAGCAAGCTGGACAAGGACAGATAATAAACCAAGAAACATATTGAACACTGATGATCAAAAAATAAACAAACAGAAACTTAGCTTCTCTTGGAGAGACTGATAACGAAGGTAGTCAGGAGAGATCAAAATAGCACTGAATACATAGACAGCAGGCAACAACTGAAAGTCCAGGTGAGCTAAATAGGAAACCAACTAGCAAATAACGAGACAGCTGATCCCAGCCACAGACCTGCAGAATGACAAAAAGAGCCACCAGAGGGAGCCCAAAGATAGCACTCACACAGTACCACTTGTGACCACAAGAGGGAGCCCAAAAACAGAGTTCACAACAGGGTCACTAATGGGATGTCTGTATCTTCATCTGTGGCCTTTATACTCAGAACATCCCAGCCTCCCACTCAGTAGGATTATTATCTGACAGTTGAAAAAAAGAAAGGGTTGACTAATTTGTCATAGCGATTGCCGGAAGAGAAGGGGGATTTGAAAGAGGTTGACTGCACAAAAGGCGCCCAGTGCCAATATGGGTGAATTCCCTGTGTTTAAAGGTTATTACAAAATTGTAAACTGGTCCCTTATGGGCTAGGTCTCAGCAGGACATTTTGGTATGGACAACAAGGTGCCCTTGAGCCGGTGTAGTAAGACTGGGGGCGGCGTGGAGGAGCTGTTTGTTCCTTTCTGTTGAGTATACTATGTATGCATATTGATAGGTAATGTTGTTTTAATGTTACATGTTATGGTTTGATTTATGATACAATTAGGCTATTGTGGCCATTACATCCAACTTCCCGCATTGTGGAGTTTTTATTTAATTAGATAAGGGGTAGAAAAAATTGGGCTGTTGGATTTTTTTTTAAGTATGAACCTATATAGTCACACCTCCCGAAGTCATGTTAGTTTGTAGGTGGTGCAATTTGTAAGTATGTCAGACATATGGGTCACATATGTGACATCCTTTTCTCTACAACAAATAGTATTTATCAGATTTAACTATATTAGAGACAACTCTAAACTGAGGAAAAGCCGGATCAATGTGGACAGCTAAACACATATGTAAAAGGGAATGTGATTGTAAAGTCAATGAGAGATTCAATTACATCCTGTTTTGTCAATTAATAACCCATTTAATTGGATAATTACTTCTTAAATGTAAGAATGACACTCACTTACTTATACAAATGAATTACAAACTTACTGACACTCTCTAGATCTCCAGAGATGTAATTAAAGGATGTTTTCTTTGTGAGTCACAGAGAGACCATTCCCAATGAATTAACATTTGCTACATGGCTGTTTGTTTGGCGGTAATTTATTTTTTTTAATAGTAAATATATATATATATATATTAATTTACAGTCTCCTATGTCTGTCCATCATAGGAGTACCAACATGGCAGCAACAAGGGTCTTCAGCAGGCACCCTCTGGCATCGCAGCTCATCGGCACCCTGCGTTCACTTTACGGGGCAGCTGATGGGAGACAGAAATGGGCTCTCAGATAGAATCGCACTGCTTAAATGCGACTAAAAAGTGATTGAAAGTAGCATTTGAGGGGTAAAAAAGCCACAATCGCAGTAATAACTATAGTTAATTTTCTGATGTTTAAGCTCTTTAAAAGACGTCTGACTGACTCACCCGAGAACAAGAAAATATGCCAAAGGATCCAGGTTCTGTGAAAATAACAGGAGCCAATGGTCCACTAGACTGCAACCAAAGTTTGATTTTGGGACAATGAATCAAAGTTTATGATGCAAGTGAAAGTGGCCAATAAAAATGCTGTATAGATGGAGAGTGGGATTGCAGAATGATTTCCTTTGGTGGGCCCAATGAACCCCATTTAGCAGTGAAAAATAATATGTACACTTGGAAAATAACTGTTTAAAGTAATGTGGTGATGTTACTGGATGGATAAATCCAATTTACTTGAGGTCGCCAGGATTAAATAGATAGTTTCACAGACATTGAGAGTCATCAGTATCTTCTGACCTGTCAACACTTTTATGAATTAATGAAAATCAATGTACTCTACTAAAGTCATATCCATCTTTTTTGAGATGACGTCAGATATTCCTGCGGAATCTAACACTGGACCATGGTTTACATAGCAGCTTTGCCTATTTAGATTGATTATCTGTTTTAAGTAGGTACCTAGCCATAAAAAAGCCATTCCCTTCCGTGAAAATTATGATTCCGACATGTATGATTATAATATGCAAGAAATAAATAGACATTCACAAGCATGAAGCCAATTGAGTCTCTATAGGAAAAAATTCAGTTTCAGAACCGATTTTAAAGGAAAGTAACCGGTGAGAAAATTATGTCAATGTAATTAATATTTGTAATATGAAATGTACTGTCCAAAATCACAGTATGCAACCATTTCTCAGCCAGGTATTCTGCCACCACCTTATCAGGACCATGCCCTGAGCAATAGGGCAGCTAATTAGCAGCTTGTCAATGCTTCCATCACTTTGAAATCTTGGCATGTCATGAGATATTTTTCCAATCTTGGTCTCATAGTCAGTCACAGAAATGCCAGTGTTTGAATTGGCAGATGTTGGAGAAAGATGCCAAGTCATGTCTGACAGCAGTTGTCACTCTGCTTTGCCTTCCAACATTTATTTCGGTAGCAAAAGTCATTTTTTTTCAGCCACCTATAATGTTACATTTTATCAGGTTGTAATATATAAGCTTTTCTAATATGGTTCTTAAAACATATCTCTAATTTCATTAAACAGTAATCTTATTTATAATGAGGGGCTCTGAGTATAATACATACCTTCAATGCTGCCTTCCTGCAGTACAGAGGGTCTGACGCATTATTTTGGATCTATACAGTAGCTTTCTACCAACCTGTCTGTAAAAAGCTAATACATATAACAATGCCAGGAGTTGGAAATTAATAATTGTTATAGGAGAGCAGCCAGCCAAATTGATCTATGCTTATTCAGTACCCATATAGAAATCTTTACATGGCTTGTTATTGCCTGAATTTCACTCTAAGTCTATAAATTAGCATAGGGTGGACATACCACTGGTACAACCAGTGCAAGAGGTAAGGGGGCCAATTTATAGCTCCAAAGCAGGTGGAATTGTGCATTATGATAAGCTTTGTAGACTGCAAGGGTTTATATACTGTTATTACTCAAGGGTCCATTTCTGTCTGTGTCTGCCAGTGATGCGTAGCATCCTTCCTTCCAACATATATATTCTGAAATGCTTGCAATGTGTATCTCTAATTAGGAGGCTCAAACATACTGTCAGCATTAGGGCTCAATTTGACGTTCGTGGATCTCGGACTGCAATGCACCGACTACCCACAGGTCTCCTGACCGGAGTATGACAGCTTCATGTATTTCTATGTGGCTGACATGCTCCGGTCGGGAGGCCCTCAGCCAGTCTATGCATTAGTGGTCTGTGCTCGGACCAATGGACGGACGACTCTGAGTCCTTAGGCTAAGTAGACATTTCGCTTTCTGAAACGTTCAAGTGGAAACAGATTTCGGTAAGAATCTTACTTTGAGGAGTTTGTGGAGAAGTTGTTTGTTTCCTAAAGCTGTTTCAAAGAGTTTTGGATGAAGATACTCCTGAAGCCTGCAGCCTTTTGATTGGGCAGTGCTTAGTTTGGAGCGGATTTCATCAAAAGCCTCTTCAAAAAAGTGACATATACTCTTTTCTTCTACAAGGTTTTACAAAACCGAAGTAAAATAAAAATGCTTAAGACATTGACATTGAAAAGTAAGAGTATGTGCATACAATGTCTTTTTCACGTGGATTCCGCTTCAAAAACCTCCTAAAAAAGACAGACCTGCTCAGTCTTTTGAGCAACTTTTAACTGCTTCTGTTTTCCACAGATGCCAAAAGGTTATAAGCATTGACCTGTTTATTCTGCGGGGGGTTTCAACTCTGTATATGCTTCAATATTTTATAATAAAAGTCAATCGGAAGGCTCAAAAGATCCCAGAAGATGCACAGGCAACTTCTTGAGCATTTTGCCACTTCTTGAAATTTGCTAGCAGTTTCTTCATTGTTGAAAAATATAGTAACTGGAAACTCCAATAAAAAGATGCTACAAAAATGCTGGAAAAATGCTTAAAAAATAAAATAATTAAAACATGGCAAAAAGCACCCCGGAAAGGACCAGAATAATGCTTCAAAAGATTGTTCAGGAAAAAAATAACTGGTGTTTCATGAAGCGTCTTCCTTTTGATAAACTTGTTGGGTTTACCTGCTTGAAAAAGATGATGTGGGCACATATGCTAAAGCTGTGTTACAACAGATATAAATAGAAAGAGCCTTTTGAGGATTTTTTAGCGATTTTTCATGTTTTGGGGGAGTGAATCGTGTCTCTCAAAAAAAGTTCCTTAAAAAACTTTTTGCGCACATACCCCTAGATTGGTAGACTATGTATATGGATCACTATCATTTACTATGGCTTTCTCTTTGAAACTATTGGACATTACTTAGATGCAGATACAGCAGAGCTTATTATGTCAGATTAACAAATCTGCGGTCCTCCCTTAGAAAAGCTTGTACGACCCAATGTTAGGCCTCATTCAGTCATCAGTTATTTGGGTACGAGTTCTACCATGTTTTTAACAGATTGGACTTCTACCTAAAATAGGGACCGTTAATATGTTTGTGATTTTGTCGCTGACCAAGCAATCCATGCAAAATCACAGAGACATGTCCGATATTGGTCCAAGTGTCAGAATAAAATTGGCAATGTAAGTTTACAGCTCCATGAAAAAAATTGGTCTCATTTTTATGGACTGTTAAAAAGAGAAGGTAGGAAATTTTTTTTTCTACATTTGAGAAAAACTGATGAAAATTGAATCAAACTCAGATGAAACTCGAATGACACTATAATAATAATAATAATAATAATAATAATTTTATTTATATAGCGCCAACATATTCCGCAGCGCTTTACAACTTATAGAGGGGACTTATACAGACAACAGACATTACAGCATAACAGAAATCACAGTTCAAAACAGATACCAGGAGGAATGAGGGCCCTGCTGCTCGCAAGCTTACAATCTATGAGGAAAAGGGGAGACACAAGAGGTGGATGGTAACAATTGCTTTAGTTATTTGGACCAGCCATAGTGTAAGGCTCGGGTGTTCATGTAAAGCTGCATGAACCAGTTAACTGCCTAAGTATGTAAAAGTACAGACACAGAGGCTATTAACTGCATAAAGTGTATGAGAACATGATGGAGGAACGTGATTATGTTGTTGTTTTTTATTAATAGGCCACACAGGGATAATTAGGTTAATGCGTTGAGGTGGTAGGCCAATCTGAACAAATGAGTTTTTAGTGCACGCTTAAAACTGTGGGGATTGGGGATTAATTGTATTAACCTAGGTAGTGCATTCCAAAGAATCGGCGCAGCACGTGTAAAGTCTTGGAGACGGGAGTGGGAGGTTCTGATTATTGAGGATGCTAACCTGAGGTCATTAGCAGAGCGGAGGGCACGGGTAGGTTGGTAGACTGAGACCAGAGAGGAGATGTAGGGTGGTGCTGAGCCATGGAGTGCTTTGTGGATGAGGGTAGTAGTTTTATACTGGATTCTGGATTGGATGGGTAGCCAGTGTAATGACTGGCACAAGGTAGAGGGATCGGTGTAACGGTTGGCGAGGAATATGATCCTGGCAGCAGCATTCAGGACAGATTGGAGCGGGGAGAGTCTGGTAAAAGGTAGGCCAATTAGTAGAGAGTTACAATAGTCCAGACGAGAATGAATAAGTGAGACAGTAAGAGTTTTTGCAGAGTCGAAAGTAAGAAAAGGGCGAATTCTGGAAATGTTTTTGAGATGCAGATAAGAAGAGCGAGCCAGTGATCGGATGTGGGGGGTGAATGAAAGCTCGGAATCAAGGATGACTCCAAGGCAGTGGGCATGTTGCTTTGGAGTAATGGTGGAACCGCACACAGAGATGGCAATGTTGGGCAAAGGTAGGTTTGTATAGGGAGAGAACACGAGGAGTTCAGTTTTTGACAGGTTCAGTTTCAGATAGAGGGAGGACATGATGTTAGAGACAGCGGTAAGACAATCACTGGTGTTTTCTAAAAAGGTCGGCGTGATAACAGGAGAAGAGGTATATAATTGGGTGTCGTCAGCATAGAGATGGTACTGGAAACCAAATCTACTGATTGTTTGTCCAATAGGGGCAGTATACAAAGAGAAGAGGAGGGGGCCTAGGACTGATCCTTGAGGAACCCCAACAGTAAGGGGAAGGTGAGAGGAGGAGGAACCAGCAAAACAAACAGTGAAGGATCGGCCAGAGAGATAGGAGGAGAACCAAGAGAGAACGGTGTCCTTGAGGCCGATGGAGCGGAGGATAGTGAGGAGGAGCTGATGATCCACAGTGTCGAATGCTGCGGAGAGATCCAAGAGAATTAGCATGGAATAGTGACCATTAGCTTTAGCTGTTAGTAGGTCATTAGAGACTTTAGTGAGGGCAGTTTCAGTAGAGTGTAAAGAGCGGAAACCAGATTGAAGAGGGTCGAGAAGAGAATTATCTGAGAGATAGCGGGTAAGACGGGAGTGGACCAGGCGTTCCAGGAGTTTAGAGATGAAGGGAAGATTAGAGACAGGTCTATAATTAGCGGCACAATTTTGATCGAGGGAGGGCTTTTTAAGTAGTGGATGTATGATGGCATGCTTAAATGAGGAGGGAAAAATACCGGAAGTGAGGGAAAGGTTGAATATTTTTGTTAGGTGAGAGGTGACAGCCGGGGAAAGGGACTGGAGGAGATGCGACGGAATGGGGTCGCTGGTGCAAGTGGTCGGGCGAGAAGATGCAAGGAGCCTGCTTACTTCTTCTTCTGTAACTGGTTCAAAGTCAGAGAGTGAACTAGATGCAGTGGGGGAGGGAGGACAGTGCTTGGTATGAAGAGATTGGGAAATGATTTCCTGTCGAATGTGGTCAATTTTTTCTTTGAAGTAATTGGCCAGATCGTCAGCGTGGAGATCTGTGGTTGGGGCCTGCTCTCTTGGGTTGAGTAGGGACCGGAAAGTGTCAAAGAGACGTTTAGGGTTATTGGACAGCGAGGTGATGAGGGTGTTGAAATAGGTTTGTTTGGAGAGGTGAAGGGCAGAGTTGTATGTTTTTAACATGAACTTATAATGGATGAAATCTTCGGGCAGATTAGATTTTCTCCACAGACGTTCGGCGCACCTGGAGCACCGCTGCAGGAAACGTGTTTGCAGCGTGTGCCACGGTTGTCGCCGTCTGTGCCGAGTTGTTCTATGTATAGGAGGTGCAGCTTCTTCCAGGGCACTTTGCAGGGTTTCATTGTAATGCTTCAGAGCAGAATCAGGACAAGAGATGGAGGAGATTGGGGCCAATGAAGACTGCAAGTTCTTCATAAGTTTCTGGGTGTTAATGGCCTGTATGTTTCTATAAGTGTGGAAAGTGGGGATGACCTGAGCGGGATGGCAGTTCTTGATAGAGAATGAAAGAAGGTTGTGGTCAGAGAGCGGGAGAGGGGAGTTTGTGAAATCATCCAGTGAGTAAAGCCGGGAGAAGACCAAATCAAGGGAGTTTCCATCATCATGTGTTGGAGAGTTAGTATGCTGCGAGAGGCCGAAAGAGGAGGTTAGAGATAAAAGGTGAGAAGCAGATGGGGAGAGGGGAGAAGCAATTGGGATATTGAAATCACCCATGATGAGGGTGGGGGTGTCATAAGAGAGAAAGTGTGGAAGCCAGGTGGCAAAATGATCCAGGAACTGGTGAGAGGGGCCGGGAGGACGATACACCACCGCCACTCGCATGGAGAAGGGGACGTAGAATCTGACAGCATGGACCTCAAAGGAAGGGAATACAAGTGAGGGTACTTGGGGGATAACTTGGAAGGTACATTTGGGTGAAAGGAGCAGACCAACGCCTCCACCTGCTCTGTTGTCTGATCTTGGGGTATGAGAAAAGTGTAGTCCACCAAATGAGAGAGCAGCAGCAGCGGTGGTGTCTGACTGCTGGATCCAGGTTTCAGTAAGAGCCAGGAGATTAAGAGAGTTAGAAAGGAAGAAGTCATGAATGAAGGAGAGTTTATTACACACAGAGCGAGAATTCCAAAGAGCACAATTGAAAGAGACAGAAGGCATGCATGGAATATTAATAAGGTTAGAGGGGTTTCTGGGTGTAGCAGTTGGGAGGTTTGACTGGCTATAACATGGGGGGCCGGGGTTCGGAGAGATGTCTCCAGCAACTAGGAGAAGGAGGATAGAAAGAGTGAGCAGATGGTTAAGTGATTTGTGAGAGCGTCTCTTGTGTTGGATGGTGGGACTGAATGGATCTGTACTGTTAAGCAATGTGAACAGAGCATGAGTGCTATACATAGGAGAGGCCAGGACAGAGGGGCCAATATGGATGGAGTGTAAAGAGTTGATGCAAGGATGGTGAATGTGAGTGAAAGCAGCAGCCATGATATAGATTATACAAATACATATGGTGAGTATTTGCTGTGTGCCAACTGAATAGGGAATAGATTTTGATTGTCTTACCCGTCTCCTGCCCTGTCTAACTGCCATGTTATAACTGCTGAATACTTAGAAAAAAAAGTACTTTGAAAAAAAAAAAAAAATGTACACGAATAATAGTGCACGAATGCCCCCTGCATGAATGCTTCCCCAAGCTATATCTACATTTATAGGTGGCCAGCTCTTAGATCTCACTTTTTTTTTTTTTTTTTTTTTTTTTTGGGTCTTCCCCCCTCTCGTTACCAATCAATCTAACTCAATTGAGACAGCAGGGCACAATAAATGTAGTGATCAGATAAACAAATGTCCAGGTCTACATGGATCATAAACCCCTTTGAAAAACAGTTATGCGAACTCTTGGCATAAGGACAAGCAGAAGAGAATTAAATATCTAGAAACAAAAACAATTGCATAACAAGCTAGCTAACAAATATAGATATAAGCAGGAATCAATGCCGAAGGTAGAAGGACTCTGATACCATTCAAGCTTGCTTGCTGTCAGGGAATGGAGCAATAGACATGCAGGATATTTCAGTTCAAAGAATGAATGATATGTTACCATTCAAGCTTGCTTGCTGTCAGGGAATGGAGCAATAGACATGCAGGATATTTCAGTTCAAAGAATGAATGATATGTTACCATTCAAGCTTGCTTGCTGTCAGGGAATGGAGCAATAGACATGCAGGATATTTCAGTTCAAAGAATGAATGATATGTTACCTGTATGAAGAGAGAAGAGATGCTTGTTATATTCTGCCATGTTATAACTGCTGAATACTTAGAAAAAAAAAGTACTTTGAAAAAAAAAAAAAAAAAAACTATAATGAAAATCACTGATGAAACTACGTCTGTTTTTCTTGTATGTGAAATAAACTACGTAATGGGGGAAGGCAATGGGCACTATAGTGGACAACCCCTCTTAAGTGTCATTATGAGAGATTTGCAGTGAATCTTAGTGGTTAACAGTCTCAATCGTTACTGTTAGAGCTAAGTGACAACTGTATAACACAGCCAGCACCGGATCTGTATGAAGCTAGCTAATCTCCAGAGCCCTTTCTATATACCCTCACCTGACATGTGACTTCCATGTATATCATATGTCATGAAGGGGTTAATTTTATTGCTTATTGTTACTTTTTTGAGTTTATTTGCAGTGGTAGTTTTGTTGACTATGTACTCATGCATTTGGACATATTACAGCCTATATTATAGTATATTAGTGAGCCACAATATTGCTCCCATTGCACTTCATGGGCTATGCTGTAATTCTGTAAGTCTCTTTATACAAATGATGTTTCTTTCAGATTCAATATAAACTATTCTAAAGGAAATACATTCCAATGTCTATTTTATGCTGTTACTGAGCTATATACTATTAATAGTTTCTACCCCATGTGGCATTTTAATTCTCCTAATCACAGGTTACTTATAAATTGTGCAACTCCACAGTCCCTCTGCCACATTATTTACCTTATAGTCTGCTTTTTAGAATAAACCTACTGAATGAGCTGAAGTCCCATTCTTGTGGCCTTTTTGTAATCTTGCTTGTGATTTATGATCATAATTCTGATTTTCTCTGACAGGTATAACTGTAGATGCACATGGCTTCATTTACTTTGTTGATGGCACCATGATTCGGAAAATTGATGATCGAGGCATCATTTCAACAGTCATAGGTCTCAATGGATTAACATCGACACAACCTCTAAGCTGTGACTCAGGAATGGACATCAGTCGGGTAAGAAGCACATGTTGCTGTATGTTGTATGTAAATTGTATTTTGGCGTAAATGCAACTTCTTTATGTGAAACTTAAAAACTACTGGGGTTGCTACTGCAACCATAATGTACCATATCCCTAGATGATGGGTTGTGTTGCGTAAAAAACATATTTAATTTATATCTTATTTTTTTAATTTACTATGTCTGTAATACTGTTCAAAAAAGTAGTCATGTCAGAGTTGTTAGCAGAGATTTCAATGAGCTGTAATGTGAGGGTAGAAAGATCTGTGCTGCCATAACACCTGTGTGGTGCACACCTGATCGTGTCAGCACAGCGCTGACTTAATCCGTCCCCAGGGTCTCGGGTGCCAAACCAAATGTAGAGCAACAAAATGTTAAATGTCCATGGAATAGAAGAAATGAATGGTGGCACTCACCGTCCCATTTAAAGGAATTTCTTTATTCAAAATGCTTAAAACATCGGAGGCAAGAGAGTCTCATGTGGAGCTTGCAGGACGACGGCCGTTTCGCGCACTGTGTGCTTCTACGGGTCCTAGGGCCATAGCACCCGTAGAAGCGCACAGTGCATGAAACGATCATCATCCTGCAAGCTCCACATGACTCACATGAGTTTCACCAATCATTTCTTTTATTCCATGGACATTAGACATGTCAATGAGAACTCATTCAGGACACCTGGGGCTCTTTCCTAATTTTCCAATCTCATATCTTGGACTCCATTGCGTATTTTTAGTGGAAACCTGGGGTTAATAACATAATCCTTTTCCAGCATAAAGCCTATTTTTATTGCTGTACAACCACATATTCGCTGGGCCACTCTGTAAACAAAGAAGGAAAAGAATAATAGGAGTTGTGTATTTTAAATTCAATTAAATAAATTGGTACCATTTTACTCATTAAAGTGTATCTGTCACATCAGGGGGTAACATTTCTCCTTGCGGAGAGTGACATTTCAAGCCTGACATGCCAAGGTGAGGAGAATTTTAAGCTCTGTGGCAAGCCTTGTTAGGTGGTTGATATTGACTTTTAGGATTGCTACTTCCAATAAGTGGCACTAGAGTTTTAGTCCTCTTCCTCTCTGAAGAGACAACTTGCACTGTCACATCAGGTGACTCTTTACAATCGGCTGCTGGTGTGTGTACATGAGGAATGACACCATTTCTGTCCATTATATATATCTTGTACCCTGCACTTTTTACCAGGTTTCACCTTTGCATGCACTTTTTCTAATTTTCAGTTCTTTCTTATCTGGTGGGTGTAGGGTGCAGAATATCTGCTACAATCTCTTCCTATACATCTCACACCAAGAGATGTAATGTATTCATGCTCTTCTTTCTCTGTGTAGAACACAGAGAAAAGCAGTAGAAGCCTGGAAGACATTATACAGCACTACTGAGTGGTGTGGCTGTAAATCCAGCACTGGAATGAGGCAAAGCAGTTGCCTGAAACTTCCTGTCATTCTTCATTTCCCTCACTATGCTGAGTACTTTTTGCTTCTCCTCCATCGTCACTTCTACATAGAGTATAATACAGTAACCTGACATTTTTTTAAAGAAATACTGGTATGGAATTTAGATTGTGATCCCCCATTGGGACAGTGATGATATCTGTAAAGCACTGTAAAAATTACTGATAATTAGTAATGAGCGAATATACTCGTTACTCGAGATTTCTCGAGCATGCTCGGGGGTCCTCCAAGTTTTTTTTTAGTGCCCAGAGATTTAGTTTTTCTTGCGGCAGCTGAATGATTTACATCTTTTAGCCAGCATAAGTACATGTGGGGGTTGCCTGGTTGCTAGAGAATCTCCACATGTACTTATGCTGGCTATCAGATGGTAAATCATTCAGCTGCAGCAAGAAAAACTAAATCTCCGAGCACTAAAAAATACTCAGAGGACCCACGAGCATGCTCTAGAAATCTCGAGTAACGAGTATATTCACTCATCACTACTGATAATGTATAAGTAAGTAAATATAAATTTATATACATTTTTGCTTCCCTAAAACATATAGTAGGAATGATAACAGAAGAGTCATTGAGTTCTCATGTTTGGTGAGATATCTTTTGCTGTAATACAAAGCTGCACAGGACACAATGATTTTATAAACTGTGCTTTAGCTTAACAAAGCTAAAAATATCAGAGAGAAATTGCTGCATATGGTGTATACGTGTCCCTGGCTTCTAAAGGCTTTGTGCTGTTGATTTACCTTTCATCCGGAGAAATGGTCCTTATGTTTGTGCTGAACTATGAAAGCAGCCAAAGCATCAAAACAATTCTACAGGATACCAGAAGCTGAAGAGCTGAAGTGGATCTGGGGAATGAAACGTGGACAACAGCATGAAAAAAAATCTGCACAAATTTTCTCCATGAAAAAAAATCTGCACAAATACATCCATGTTCTACAAATTTTATATTGTTAACACAGATAATGCTTATATAAAAGGACATGTTTGTTTGTTTTTTTTTTAAAAAGTCAAGATTTTCATCATGTTTTTATGACAAGGAACATCAGCTTAATAGATAAGCTTTTTTGTCTTAAAAATAATGAGTACATTACAATATAAGGCCAGTGTTACATCTTAACTAACCGATTACGGTGTTCAGACTTTGAACAGGACCAGTGGTAGGCTTTCGATACTCCAAAATTCTTTGTTCGCATTTTCAAACTTAGGTGTAATGTTACAAATATAGTCAGCCATTTTCACACTATGGAGATTCGGGTTCAGTCACCCATTTGCCCATCTTGTATACACAGAAATGTTTCTGCTTTTTCTTCTCCCTTTTTTTCTTACTGTCTGTAAGTGTAGTATATGCATGAAAATCTATTCTGTATGGCAAAAGCCATCTGTTTACGGATCTCTACCTGTGAGTCGAAGAAGGGACAGGAAGACTGATTTTTAACACCCTTGATCCTAAAGATGAGTGGATCAAGCAAAAATAAAATTCACCTGTCTGAGCAGCTTTTTCCCAGGAAATTTTATTTATGAAAAATGTATTGTCTGCAAATTGAATGTCCCTAATTGTGCTGTGGGGTCTCTCCAGACCTCAGAGTTATTCTCGGTCTTAAAACGATAAAAAAATTGAATTTGAAACATAAATGTCACAATAACTATGGTGAGCAACAACTGTGGGGGGAAAAGAGCACAAAAGATTATTGGGTGCCTTTTTAATACCCTATTAAAAAAACAATATAGATCAAGGGATGTGCTCACCTGAGCAAGATATGTAGGCACAACTCCTGGAAAAACGTGCTGCTGCCCCGTAACTAGGGGATAAAACCTACCAAGATATTTGACCAGGTAGGATGATTCCTGATTATGGACTGTGCTTCCAAAATAAACAGGCTTTGTCCAAATATATTTTAAGCGGATTTATTTCAAAATGCATTTCGATGACGGAATGGTATCTTTATCAAATGTAAAAACCAACTGTAGAGTACACATTGAAACAAGAGGGTTTAAAAAGCCTGAAATTAGCACCAAGGAAAATTGGAGAATGCTTAAAGACGGATTTGAAACAGTGGGATGTTGAGGAGGAGGGAAGGTGGATGAAAGTAAAAAAATATGGCAAGAAATAATAGAAACAAAAAATAGAGAAAAAAATAGTATAGGTTGATTCACCAATTACTTTACCCAGAAAAAAATTGCTGTATCTTCTAAAAGAGAATGTAGATCATACTGAAATTTGCACTGTGCATACTTTGGTTCATGAGTAGGGTTGAGCGAAACGGATCGGACAAATTCAAAAATCGACGACTTTCGGCAAAGTCGGGTTTCATGAAACCTGACCTGATCCTAGTGTAGGATCGGCCATGAGGTTGGCGATCTTTGCGCCAAAGTCGCATTTCATATGACGCGTTCAGCGCCATTTCTCAGCCAGTGAAGGAGGATGGCAGAGTGTGGGCAGCGTGATGACATAGGTCTCGGTCCCCACCATCTTAGAGAAGGGCATGACAGTGATTGGCTTGCTTTCTGCGGCGTCACAGGGGCTATAAAGGGGCGTGCATGCCGACCGCCATCTTACTTTTGCTGATCTCAACATAGGGAGAGGTTGCTGCAGCTTCGTCAGAAGAAGGGATATAGTTAGGGAGGGAAGATTAACCCCCAAACCGCTTGTGCTGTAGCGATTTCCACTGTCCAACACCACCTATTTTTGCAGGGACAGTGGAGGCTATTTTTTTGTGCATCAGCTCTGTAGCTTATTAGGCTGCCTTATAAGGCTCCCTGATAGCTGCATTGCTGTTTGCACCGCTGCAGTGCAAACCAACTGCTTTTTTAAAAGCAAAAATCCTGTTGCTCCTTTCTGCAGTTATCTTGTTTATTTGTCCACACTTTTGTGTGCAGCAGTCCTTTTTGTTGCTGCCATACTTGTCCTGAGATCATTGTAGGGAGATTGAAATTATACTACAGTCCTTGGATTTTTTCAGATATCTTCCAGCCACTTTCTGCCACTTACATTGTGTTGTGTTACACACTGGGCCTGAGTTGTGGTGCAGTCTCCCCCCCAAAAAAGGGAGATTCAAATTGTCACAAAGTGGATATACGTCAGTTCTGTTAGTTTGTCGTATATCAGCCAGCCACGTTCTGCCACTTACATTGTGTTGTGTTATACACTGGGCCTGAGTTGTGGTGCAGTCTCCCCCCCAAAAAAGGGAGATTCAAATTGTCACAAAGTGGATATACGTCAGTTCTGTTAGTTTGTCGTATATCAGCCAGCCACGTTCTGCCACTTACATTGTGTTGTGTTATACACTGGGCCTGAGTTGTGGTGCAGTCTCCCCCCCAAAAAAGGGAGATTCAAATTGTCACAAAGTGGATATACGTCAGATCTGTTAGTTTGTCGTATATCAGCCAGCCACATTCTGCCACTTACATTGTGTTGTATTATACACTGGGCCTGAGTTGTGGTGCAGTCTCCCCCCCCAAAAAAGGTGTTTCAAATTGTCACAAAGTGGATATACGTCAGTTCTGTTAGTTTGTCGTATATCAGCCAGCCACGTTCTGCCACTTACATTGTGTTGTGTTATACACTGGGCCTGAGTTTTGGTTCAGTCTCCCCAAAATAAAAAGGGAGATTTAAATTCTCAACAAGTTTATATACACCTTCTACCTTGTTTTACAGTACCATATAACGGTTGTTATTTTGGTTACATTTTCCCAAAAATGAGGAAGTCTGGTGGAAGAGGCCGTGGGCGGTCATTGCCAGCTGGTACTGATGGTGGTGGTGGTGGTGGAGCATCTGGTGGTAGTGGGAAAAGCAAAATAGCACCTAAGACTGGAGGTGTTGAGCCAGCATCATCGTCTGGCTACACAAGGCCTCGAAGGCTCCCTTATCTTGGAGTAGGAAAACCGTTTTTAAAGCTGGAGCAGCAGGAAAAAGTTTTGGCTTTCCTTGCTGACTCAGCCTCTAGCTCTTTCGCCTCCTCTTCAGAAAGTTCAAAATATAAAAGTAGCGAGTTGTCAGTGAATGCTCCCGGTCAGGAACAAGACGTTTCCTTGTGTCCTTCACCCAAACCAAAAGTGAAGGATGCGTCAGGCAACACCACAGGTTACTCCATGGAGCTCTTTAGACATACCGTGCCTGGGTTAGAAAGGGAAATTGTTAACTGTCCATTACAAGATGAATCGGACATGGAGTGCAGTGATGCACAGCCACAGCTAGATTATTATGCTGTTCCATTGACTCAGATCACTACATTGCCCTCGCAGTGTACTGAGCCAGAATCTGACTCTGATGAGACTATGGTGCCCCGTCCCGAACGCTATAGCACCTTAAATGGTGACACAGAGGAAGGTACACATGACATTGACGAGGAGGTGATAAATGACCCAGTTATTGACCCAGATTTGCAGCCATTGGGGGAAGAGGGTGCCGCTGCCAGTAGCTCAGAAGCGAAGGAGGATGATCCGCAGCAGCCATCTACATCGCAACAGCTGTCATTTGGCAGGCCCGTATCAGGCCAAAAACGTGTGTCAAAAACAAAAACAGTTTTAGGACAGCGTGGCCATCCGGTGAAAGTAGCACAGCGTGCAATGCCTGAAAAGGTATTCGATAGTAGGAAGAGTGCAGTGTGGCAATTTTTTCACCAAGATCCGAATGATCAGTCAAAAGTTATCTGTAAGAAATGCTCAAAGACCTTTAGCAGAGGGAAGAATCTTCAAAATTTAAATACAACATGCATGCGTAGACATTTAACCAGCATGCACTTGCAAGCCTGGACTAACTACCAAACGTCACGTACCGTTGCTGCACCTGCTCAGAATGAAGGTAGTCAGCAACGCTACATTGCTTCCCTCACTGTAAGCCCACCAGTTAGGACACCACCAGCAGCAAATGTGGAGGTATCGTCGCAAGGCCAAAGCAGCCAGGGAATCACAAGGTTATTGGTAGGAAACACTGTATGTAGGCCAACATCAAGAATACCATCATCAACCCTCTCTCAATCCGCCATGTCCACCACCACCACCGCTAGTTCCACTATATGCAGCTCTCCAATCCAGCTCACCCTACAAGAGACTCTCATTAGGAAAAAAAAGTACTCATCCTCTCATCCGCATACACAGGGTTTGAATGTCCACATTGCTATACTAATCTCGGTAGAGATGATGCCCTACCGGTTGGTTGAAAGCGAAGCTTTCAAAGACCTGATGGCCTACACAGTACCACGCTATGACCTACCCAGTCGGCACTTCTTTGCGAGAAAAGCCATCCCAGCCCTCCACCAGCATGTCAAAGACCGCATTGTCCATGCACTGAGGCAATCAGTCAGTGGTAAGGTGCACCTCACAACAGATGCATGGACCAGTAGGCATGGCCAGGGACGTTAAGTGTCCATCACGGCGCACTGGGTTAATGTGGTGGATGCAGGGTCCACAGGGGACAGCCATAGTGGGACAGTTCTGCCTAGCCCATGGTCTAGGAAACAATTGGCTGTAGGCATTCGCCACCCCTCCTCCTCCTCCAGAAGCGAAAGCTCGTCCACAGAGTGCAGTCGCACGACCACTCCATCCGCAGCTGCCAGTGTTGCACACAAGGTGTCCCATTATCGAACAGCTGGTGGTAAGCATCAGCAGGCTGTATTACAAATGAAGTGTTTGGGCGACAACAGACACCGCGGAAGTACTAGCCGAGTACTTGCAGCAAGAAACTCAGTCATGGCTGGGCAGTGTACATCTTGAGACAGGCAAGGTAGTCAGTGATAACGGAAGGAATTTTATGGCTGCCATAGCCCTTTCACAACTGAAACACATACATTGCATGGCTCACACCTTGAAACTGGTGGTGCAGTGCTTCCTGAAAAATTATCCAGGGTTACCAGCCCTGGTCCTGAAGGTGCGAAGACTTTGCTCGCACATCCGCCAGTCGCCCGTACACTCCAGCCGTATGCTGAACCATCAGCGATCGCTGAATCTTCCCAGCACCGCCTAATAATCGACGTTGCAACAAGGTGGAACTCCACACTGCACATGCTTCAGAGGCTGTGCGAACAGAGGCGTGCTGTAATTTATTTGTGGGAGGATACACATACACGGGCAGGCACTTGGATGGGAGACATGGATTTGTCTGGTGTGCAGTGGTCGAAGCTTCAAGACCTCTGTCAAGTCCTTCAGTGTTTTGAGGAATGCACACGGCTGGTAAGTGCAGATGACGCCATCATAAGCTTGAGCATCCCACTAATGCGTCTGCTGATGCAAAGTTTGACGCACATTAAGGAGCAGGCGTCTGCAGCCGAGGATGAGGGAAGCCTTGATGACAGTCAGCCATTGTCTGCTCAGGGAACTCTCCTGGACAAGGTGGCAGATGAAGAGGGGGAGGATGATGGGGATGAATATTTATGGGAGGAGGATGCTTCTCAGGGGGCAATAGAAACTGGTGGCATTGCAAGGTCAGGTACAGGGTTTTTGTGGGACACAAGTGATGTTGATTTGCAAGAAAGTGCTCCTCAACCCAGCACAAGCAGTGAATTGACACCTGGAACATTGGCCCACATGGCTGAGTATGCCATGCGTATCCTAAAAAGGGACCCCCGCATTATCAAAATGATGACCGATGACGATTACTGGTTGGCCTGCCTCCTGGATCCATGATATAAAGGCAAATTACAAAATATGCCACATGAGAACCTTGAGCAAATATTGGCTACTAAACAAGCAACTCTTGTAGACTGTTTGGTTCAGGCATTCCCAGCACACAGCGGCGGTGATGGTTCTCACACGAGCTGTAGTGGGCAACATGGCAGAGGTGTTAGAGGTGCACAAATCTGAAGTGGCGTTGGACAGAGGGGTTTTATGACCAGGTAGAGTGATTTCGCAACGACCGCTGACACGACAGGTACTGCTGCATCGCTTGAAAGTGACAGGAGACTGCATTTTTCCAGTATGGTTACGAAATACTTTTCCGCCCTTATCAATGTTCTCCCTCACAGGTCATTCCCCTTTGATTACTGGGCATCTAAAATAGACACCTGGCCTGAATTGGCAGAATATGCATTACAGGAGCTCGCATGCCCTGCTGCTAGTGTGCTATCAGAAAGAGTATTCAGTGCTGCTGGTTCAATACTGACCGAAAAAAGGACACGTCTGGCTACGCGAAATGTTGATGATCTAACCTTCATTAAAATGAACCAATCATGGATTTCAAATTATTTGGCCCCACCTTCCCCTGCTGACACGTAGCTTGCCTGAAAAATGTCTTGCTTTTGGCCTCCTCTTACTGACGTCTCCAATTCATCCATTTGCAGCTGCTGAATGTCCACCATAGGCCATTTTTATACCTCCCTAAATGGGCTGACTCCCCCCACAGGGCCGTGGTCACCACCTCGCGCAAGCACCCGTGCGAGTGCCATTTGTCTGGACAGGTGGGTGTGCCCACTCTTGGGCGCCGTCACTGGCACAGGGTCCCTCATAGTACAATGAAGTGTCTCTGACGGTGGTGGTGCACAACCAACGTCAGACACACCATCGTAATATGAGAGGCCCTGTGCCAGTACCGCCGCCCATGGGAGAGTATTCCCCCCAGCTCGAACAGTGCTCTACCACTTGCAATACTTACCTCTCCCTGCTCCACCACTGTGTAGTCTGTGCTGTTAAATCCTTCAATGGCACTGCCAATACAAATTTGTTGAAATGATAGATGATAGTTAAAATATACAAGGGCCTTCGCCTCCATTTAGACCATTTAATACTTTGCGCCAACTACCACTGTCTGCTACTCAGCAGAGGAGCCCACCCCTGTACCTAGCTATGCCACCTGTTTATTTATGATACATTTTTGGGCAGACATTTTGCCCACTTTATTATTTGGGCCTACTAACTGTAGCCAGTTTAGTCATGTTACCAATTTTGAACTGCATTTAGCCTACTTACTTTTTTGGGCCTACTCACTGTGTCAGCCACTCCTTACAGTTGTCCTCCACTGAACAAAGCAATGCCGCCAGTTTAGTCCTGTTACCAATTTTGAACTGCATTTAGCCTACTTACTTATTTCTGCCTACTCACTGTGTCAGCCTCTCATTACAGTTGTCCTCCACTGAACAAAGCAATGCCACCTGGTTAGTCCTATTACCATTTTTGATCTGCATTTAGCCTACTTACTTATGTGGGCCTACTCAGTGTGTCATGCTCTCATTACAGTTGTCCTCCGCTGAACAAAGCTATGCCGCCAGTTTAGTCATGTTACCAATTTTGAACTGCATTTAGCCTACTTACTTATTTGGGCCTACTCACGGTGTCAGCCACTCCTTACAGTTGTCCTCCGCTGAACAAAGCAATGCCGTCAGTTTAGTCCTGTTACCAATTTTGAACTGCATTTAGCCTACTTACTTATTTGGGCCTACTCACTGTGTCAGCCACTCCTTACAGTTGTCCTCCACTGAACAAAGCAATGCCGCCTGGTTAGTCCTGTTACCAATTTTGAACTGCACTTAGCCTACTTACTTATTTGGGCCTACTCACTGTGTCAGCCACTCCTTACAATTGTCCTCCGCTGAACAAAGCAATGCCGCCTGGTTAGTCCTGTTACCAATTTTGAACTGCATTTAGCCCACTTTATTATTTGGGCCTATGTCTGTGTTTCCTCCTCATTATGCCAATTGCCCAGCCACTGCTAGATGAGTCTGCTGGTACATTGACCCAGACCACTACATTCCCATTGCACTCTACACAGCCAGAATCTGACCCTGCTGAAAGTCAGGTTCCCCTTCCCGCATACTATACCACCTTACACGGGGACAAATAGGAAGGTGCAGATGAAAGTGCAGGTTCCTTCATCAGGTGGGGGGCATACTCATTGGCAACGTCACTGGCACAGGGCCCCTCATAGTACGCAAAAGTGTCTCTGCCGGTGGGAGGCGCCACCCGCCGTCAAACATACCGCCGTACTATGAGGGGCCCTGTGCCAGTGCCAATGCCAACAAGTGGGCACCCACTGCTTGCTCAGGATCACAGCACTTGCAAAGTTGAAATACTTACCTCTCCCTGCTCCACCGCCGTGACGTATTCCGTGTTTCCTGGGCCCACGAAAAACTTGACCCAGCCCTACCCCCCCACAACTTTAGCCAAATGACCCCCAGTTTTCAATGTCTAACTATTATTCTAAAGTAAATTAAGATTGACAAGCTTCAGTAATAAGAATTGATGTTTTTGGCATTAAAATGGGCACTGTAGGTGTTTTCCTGGCCTCCACTCACTGCCGACTTTGATTCCCCATTGACTTGCATTGGGTTTCGTGTTTCAGTCGGCCCCCGACTTTACGCAATAATCGCCCGATTTAACCCGACCCGACTTTTGACAAAGTCGGGTTTCGCGAAACCCGACTTGATCCGAAAAAAGTAAAAGTCGCTCAACTCTCTTCATGAGAAGTGAAAGTGCAATGAACCTCTGTGACAACGATGAGAAACATTCTCCTGCTGAGTGGTCTCACCAACTTGATGTACTGCTGGTTGTCTCCACTGCAAGATAGATTGGTGCTTGCCTTTCTGCATCTGTAGTTTGTGTGGTGCTTGCAATTCACTCCTGCCAAATTCCTTCTTTATTTATTAACAACATGCAGATACAGTTCGGAGAAGCGTGTTTTCACTGTGAAAACTTTTTGGAAAAGTCCATAAAGAGGTGCCAAAGTGAGATTTTAAAGCAGTTTGGAGGTCGAAATCAGTCTTCCAAACTGTGTATTCTGTCATTAGTGAATAAGCTGGAATGCACAGGAACATTACTGGATAGGTATGATGGAGTACGTCCAAAAAAAATGTCTGAGGAAAGAATTCAAGATGTGAAACGGTGACTTCTGGCATCTCCACGTAAATCTCCACGTAAATCTCCACGTAAATCATCTCCACGTAAATCATTGCATAGGTTTTCCCAGGAGGCAAGCATGTCATATTCCACATGTCTTTGGGGCCATTTTAAAGGCCAGGTGTACAGTAACAAGCCATAAACTTTACAGGCACTAGAGAACATACAACGAGAAATTCAGGCTTTGACCCCAGTCTGAAATGCATTTGCCAATCCGTTATCTCCCCAATGGGATATTTTTTGTCATTCTGTTTTTTCACATGGATCTAATAAAGTGAATTATTTTATGGATTTTTCTTTACCTGATTGCATTTTCCCTATGGCACAACTGGTTTCCGGGCATTGGATCTCCAAGTGGTTGAGCAGCTAACTCTTCTTTTCACTTTTGACCCCAGACGTCATGCGGAATACATGCAACAATATGGAACGGCGTGTGCAGGCGTGCTTGGATGCCAACAGTACACATTTTCAACACCTGCTTAAAACCATGGTGACCTTATCTAATGATATGTGAGACATTCCCTCCTAGAGTAATAAAGAAGTGGGGTCCTATTCTTTGGAGAAACAGGAGTATTATACTTTGTTTTCATAGAATAAGATTGGTGGAAAACGCAAAGTCAACCAGATGTACATGATGCTACCTACTCTGGTTCTTTATATGCATTCATCTTATGTAACCTGGCAGTCTTTATTTCAGAATTTCTCCACTTCAAATAGCAGAGCAATCATGCTTGCCAGTATGAACATTACAATAAAAAATTATAGCAATCTAGCCTCATGTAAAACCTTTAAATATTCTGTCCAAGTTTTATTCTGATTTTTTAAACAGTGATCACCACAAATGGCAGTCATCACAATGCCCATAGAGGCTCTGACTCGGCTTCCACAGACTCTTAATGGCAAATAAATTGCATTAAATTGATATGCAAACAATCATTTGTTTTCCCCAACTTCCAAGTTACCAGACCCTGCTGATAAATAATGGATACAAACTCGGAATCATGTACCTCTGGCTTTCGGCCCCCACTGACACGCGTAGCTAACCTTCCTCCTGCCTGGCAGCATATTTGTGCTGCTTGTGCACAGCAGACTTCCCATGAGTTTGTACTTTTCTTGGATTGCTACTCAATGCTAAGTGAAAAAGAAATCTGTTGTTTTCATGAAATGCTAAGAAAATACATAATTTACTGTCAAGAATATCAGGTTGTGCCAAAAATGTGTACAATAAGTCAAAGGTCACAATATACAGGTCCCAGCTAAGTAGGATACCTTACACAAAGTCAGCTAAATAAATGGTAACAAATCCACAATTTACTGCTAAATCTGCATTAATACCTTCTTTGTGGAACAAAATAATACCAATAAAATGGATTAGAGAAACGTCTACATTATCTAGAAACTTACATCAGTCTTAGATATCACTTGTAGAATATTGATGCATGGACAGCTTGTTAGACATCAGCTCTATTTTGCACAACTACAAAACATTTTAAAATGAGACATTTAAGTTATCCACCCTTCTCCCACCCCAAGGATTGCACCTCCAAAGCATAATTTGAGGGTGCAAACGGCTTGTCCCTGCAACAGAGGATTTAACAAAGGACCACATGTCTATATTAGTGCTCCCTAGGACAATAATATCAGGACAACACAGTGATATCAGAGACCAACAGTTTGCATGTTGTTATCTGTCACAATTCATTTTTGGAGTCATGACAGCTCTGGTTCTGCTATAATTTAATCATGGTTTTTACTTTTGGGCCAGCAAGGGTTAATGTCAGGTTCCTTACTGGCAGCTGCTGTGTCGCTGGTCAGCTGATGTGGGTGGTGACCACTCCCACCATCCTTTAAATAGTCACATAATGCATCAGCTGACTGTTGGTAGCAGAGTTTTTCTCTGGAGACCAGCTTAGAAGTTGGGAGCTCTCTGGTGCCATCAGTGTATCAGCTGCTTGAGGTCCTGGTTCTGTATCCTGAAGCTGAAGCTTGAGCTAAGTTTTTTGTTGTTCCTTTCTTTGTCTCTCTTGTGCTTATCACTACCCCCTGTGTTGATACCTTCTGCAGTGGTGAGGCTAGCATCCTTGCCAGCCAGTGCACTAGCCCGGGTATAGCATCATGGATTGTCTACCTCTCCACTCTTCCTCCAGACTCTGGGACCTTGATTTCCAAGGTCTAGTGTGAAGTATCCATAATCAATGATGGTTTTGAGAGCCATGTCATCTGCTGGTATAGGTCCACTGTGTTTTAACAAGACCAAAGTCAGAGCAGTCGTCTACCAGGAAATTTTAGAGCACTTCATGTTTACCTCTGCCGACAAGCTTTTTGGAGATGGAAATTTCATTCTCCGGCAGGACTTGGCACCTGTCCACACTACCAAAAGTACCAATTCCTTGTTTAAAAACAACAGTATCACTGTGTTAATTGGTCTGACCTTAACCACATAGAGTATTTATGACTAGTGATGAGCGAATATACTCGTTACTCGAGATTTCCCGAGCATGCTCGGGTGACCGCTGAGTATTTTTTAGTGCTCGGAGATTGTTTTCTTTGCCGTAGTTTTCTTTACAGCTATTAGCCTGCTTAATTACATGTAGGGATTCCCTAGCAACCAGGCAACCCCCACATGTACTTAGCCTGGCTAATAGCTGTAAATCATTCAGCGATGAAAACTAAATCTCCGAGCACTAAAAAATACTCGGAGGACACCCGAGCGTGCTCGGGAAATCTCGAGTAATGAGTATATTCGCTCATTACTATTTATGACGTATTGTCAAGAGGAAGATGAAAGACACCAGACCCAACAATGCAGATGAGCAGAAGGCTGCTATCAAAGCAACCTGGGCTTCCATAACAACTCAGCAGTGCCACAGACTGATTGTCTCCATGCCACGCCACATTGATGCAGTGTTTGATGCCAAAGGAGCCCCAACCAAGTATTAAGTGCATTTACTGAACATACATTTCAGTAGGCCAACATTTCAGATATTAAAATCACTTTTCAAGCTGGTGGTATAAAGTATTCTAATTTACTGAGAAAATGACTTTTGGGTTTTCATTGGCTGTAAGCCATAATCATCAACATTAACAGAAATAAACACTTGAAATACAGTAGATCACTCTGTTTATGACTCTTTGTAATATTTGAGTTTCACTTTTTGTACTGAAGCACTGAAATAAATTAACTTTTTGATGATATTCTAATTTTGTGAGATGCACCTGTATGGCTCTGGTGTGAGCAGAGCCTCATAAATGGGGCAGTTAGAATGTCACTCTTTTTTTGTGTATTTTTAACAACCTTTGATTGTTCTTCCCTCTAGACACGTATTAAACCCATTAGTCTACGTTCCCACGATGAGCATTTTTATCGCTGCGTATTTCAAAAGTGCTTATGGTAATCTAATGCCCACAAGTGCTTCTTTTTAACGTGGCGTTAACTCACCTGCTGTGCGTGTTTCCAAACCGCAACTTGTCAATTTCTCTTGCGGTTATGCTGAGTTTTATGTGCAGATTTTCCCTATAGATTTGCATTACATGGGGAAAATCCGCAGGTAAAAAATGCACATGTGCTTTAAGTGCATTTCTGCTGCATAAATTGATCAAAAATGCAAATAATCCACAGCTTTATTTAAAGCATGACGCTCCAACAAGAGACAAAAACCGCAACATCATAAACACGATAAAAATGCATGTTAGAAAAAATGCATACGAAAACGCAATGAAAAATCGCAAGTAACCTAATTTATGTAATAGGTGCAGAAATTATGCAGAACTCAAAAACTCTGCAAAAAAGTATGCAGGAATGTAGCCTTAGCTATTTCAGGTAAAAATGAAAAAGTTGTGAAGCGATGGAGAGTTAGAGAAAAAATATGTCTGAGAAATGTCAGCCAATCCTCTATTTTATTCTTAGCGCACACAGTTGAATGCGTGTTTAATGCCTGTCATAACACAGAAACCTTTACAAATATATTTGTGAAGTGTTACAATCATCCTTCACTGTGGATATGCTCAAAAGTAAGTGGATTGAATGGACAAGTGGTTCTTTAAATTGCAATGCAGAAAATAGAGTTTAACTCCCTGTCTTTTGCACAGCGGGGCTCTTATCAAAAGATATTTTAATAGAAACAAGGCACAATCAAACCAACACAAGGAAATGGAGGGGACTTGTAAATTGTTTATGAGTTTTGGACACCGCACAATAGACTGTTATTCAACAAGAAGAGCCAGAGGGCAGTTTCATTTCACGAAGGAGGAAACCGACAGAATGTTCTATTCATATTTAGAATAACATGTTTCAAATATTATTGGATTTTATTCATCTGCATATACAAGACCGGCACAGAAAAATGGACGAGATTATTAGGTTTCAGAGATACTTGTTTTTTATTCTTTGTTCAAAATGCCTTTGTTTTATTTCGCCTTTCCATTTATATTCTTCTAAATGTCGTAAATGCTCCAATGATGCGCTCTACTATTCAACTGACCGCTGCAGCCAATTATAGACTGTGGAGTGCTGTGACATCCAATCAGGGAAGACACCGCTTCCGGAGAAAGGGTGGAGACACCAGAGTCGTAAGCTCTGGATCCTTGGGATCACGAAAAGGTGAGTATACGTTTGTTTATTATTTTTCATAAATCCACGGCTAAAACAAAATATTGTCAACCTCTTTAAATTCAACTGCATTTTATCCATTTCTGTTACATATAAGAATTATTAAGTAAGAACCTGTGTCAGTAGGGAAAAGTGGTTAAAAACAATTGCAAGTGGACTAGTGCCATTGGTTTTGAAATTGCTAATAATTAAAGATGACAGAATCTGCAGACATTCGAATTTTGCAGATTTGCTTGATTTCTCCTGGGAAATTCAATTTGCAGCTAATTTATTTGATGTACATTGAATTTGCTATTTACCGAAGTCATTTTTATGTTTTAGTCTACATTCCCATGATGAGCTTTTGGTGAATTTTTGATATTGCAGATTTTTGGCAGCATTTCTGTACATAATAAGTAAATTAGGTTACTTGCATTTTTAAGTGCGTTTTACATGCATTTTTTTTGTTTTCGATGCTGTTATCTTGTCTTTTGTTTGAATGTCATGTTTTTTTTAAAAAAAAGATGCTTTGTATTTGATACTTTTTGGTATTTTGCTTTGACAAAACTTTACTGATACAGTTATATGTGGCTTACATGATGCGTTTCTGCTCTTAAAACATGTGCACTGTTTGCCTGTGGAATTTTCACACATAGTGCAAGTTTATGGGAAAAATCTGTACTTAAAGCACAAGTGAAATTGACATGTTGCGGGTTTGAAACCCGCACCACAGGTCAGTTTATGCTAAGTAGTAAAAAAGCACAGTGGGCATAAGATATCTATAAGTCCCATCCACTTTGCAGGAACTGCATTTTTGACACAGCAAAAATGATCAGTGTCAAAACTCATCAAAAACTCATTTTGGGCACGCAGCCTTAAGCTAAGTTCCAACAATGAGCTTTTAGTGAGTTTACATCACATATTTTCTGCAATATTTCTGCACCAATTATGTAAATTAGTTTACTTACCTTTTCTTCAATGCATTTATTGAGTGCGTTCTTTTTTTATCACATTAATAGCCTGAGAAAGGGTCATGGATATTGGCCCCCTCCCAAACTAAAAACATCAGCTCTCAGCCACCCCAGAAATGGCTCATCCATAAGTTAATTCTGGCACTTAGCCTCACTCTTCCCACTTGCCCTGCTACGGTGGCAAGTGGGGTGATAAGGGGGTTGATGTCACCTTTTGTATTGTCAGGTGACATCAAGCTCATAGGTAAGTAATGGAGAGACATCTATAAGATGCCCCCATTAGTAACCCCTTAGTCATATTATAATAAACACACATCCAGAATAAAGTCCTTTATTTGAAATAATGACTCCGTTTATTGAATCGAAATAACATACTCACATTATCGCTCAGTCCTCTGAAGCCAAGGTCCCCTGAAAAAGAATTAAAATAATAAACAACAATATTCCTCACCTGTCCGCTGAGAAGATAATCCATAATGTTCCTTGACGAGTCTGGTGACTAATGTGACTGCTCTCAAGGACAGCCGGCTACACAGTGACACGGGAGGTAATCACTTCTGCAGTGTATAGCATTGAGCTGTGATGATAAAGTTCACTGGAGCTCATCAGCTGATGAACTGCTGTGACCTCTCTCATGGCAGCTCAGCGCTATACACTACACACTACGGGAGCGATGACATTGCAGTCAATGCATCGCCGGCTTCCCAATGTGACTGTTCTACCAGTGAGATCACCGTGGGACACTCTGGTTTATGTAGACTACGGTGGACAGGAGAGCAAATGGTGGTTTATTATTTTTGATTGTTTACAGGAGACTTGGGCATTGGGGATCGGGAGACTAAGGTGAGTATATGTTGTTTTTTTGTTTCACATTTTTTATAGATTTATAGTAGACAAGGGCATCGGGGATTTGATGTAGGTGAATATAATGCATATATATGCATTTTTTATTTTAATATTAATATGTATTTAATAATTGATATTGTTGTTTTTTTAGTTTGAGCACAGATAAGAGATTACTTCTCCCATCAGCGGTGCCTGGTATCACTGTAATTAGTGATAGCAGATGTAGCCTGATGGGGAGTAGCAGTCTCTCTTCAGCCGACTCCTGCTGACCTGCGGTAACCTTTTTGCCGCAGGTCACAGTATCTCTGCGGGCTCATGCAGACATCTGACAGAATGACCCCACAGTGCTACGATGGCAGTAACCTTCCATACTTGTGGAAATATGAGGAAAACAAACTAGCTTAGGGCCAATGGACCCCATGTGACTAATTGAAGTTTACGGATGCAGCCAATTTAAATTTCATTTTTTATCTTCTTTAAAAAGCCATACATTTTTCATTTTTGCACCAATATAACTGAATCAGTGCTTGTTTTTTTATGGAATTGGTTTTAGTTTTGAATTATGACATTTATTTTACCATATAGAGTAAAGAAAAATTGCAAAACAAATTCCAAGTGCAGTGAAAAGTTAAAAATAAAGTACAATTCTCAAATTTAAGAGGCTAACAATAGTGACCAGCGGGCGCACTGTCCACTGCTGTTAGCTGGCATCTGCCCTGTGTGGAGCAGGCTCTGCTTCTCAGCCCCCTCCAAAGCTCCTGACACTTTCCATATCATATATATTTGTCATCAAAGTGTTAAAGGGATTGTGTAACGCTGGTGGGTGTGTGGACACACTGCACCACAGGCCGGACTTACTTTAGAGGGGCATAACTAAGTGACTACCAGGTATTCAATGGAACCTCTGAAAGTGAAAATAGGCTTTGCTGACAGTAGTCTCCAGGTACCCATCCAGGGCAGTCCCTGAGTCTGCAACAGCTAACTGGAGAGGCAGAAACACAAGTACGAGGTACAGGTGGACAAAGGCAAATACAGTTAGGTCCATATATATTTGGACAGAGACGACATTTTTCTAATTTTGGTTATAGACATTACCACAATGAATTTTAAGCAAAACAATTCAGATGCAGTTGAAGTTCAGACTTTCAGCTTTCATTTGAGGGTATCCACATTAAAATTGGATGAAGGGTTTAGGAGTTTCAGCTCTTTAACAAGTGCCACCCTGTTTTTAAAGGGACCAAAAGTAATTGGACAATTGACTCCAAGGCTATTTCATGGACAGGTGTGGGCAGTCCCTTCGTTATGCCATTCTAAATTAAGCAGATAAAAGGCCTGGAGTTGATTTGAGGTGTGGTGCTTGCATTTGGAAGGTTTTGCTGTGGAGTAAACATGCGGTCAAAGGAGCTCTCCATGCAGGTGAAACAAGCCATCCTTAAGCTGCGAAAACAGAAAAAAAAAACATCGGAGAAATTGCTACAATATTAGGAGTGGCAAAATCAACAGTTTGGTGCATCCTGAGAAAGAAAGAAAGCACTGGTGAACTCATCAATGCAAAAATACCTGGGCGCCCACGTAAGACAACAGTGGGGGATGATCGCAGAATAATCTCCATGGTGAAGAGAAACTTCTTCACAACAGCCAACCAAGTGACCAACACTCTCCAGGAGGTCGGCGTATCAATATCCAAATCTACTATAAAGAGAAAACTGCATGAAAGTAAATACAGAGGGTTCACTGCACGGTGCAAGCCACTCATAAGCATCAAGAATAAAAAGGCTAGACTGGACTTTGCTAAAAAAAAACAACTAAAAAAGCCAGCACAGTTCTGGAAGAACATTCTTTGGACAGATGAAACCAAGATCATCCTCTACCAGAATGATGGAAAGAGAAAAGTATGGCGAAGGCGTGGTGCAGCTCATGATCCAAAGCATACCACATCATCTGTAAAACACGGCAGAGGCAGTGTGATGGCTTGGGCATGCATGGCTGCCAGTGGCACTGGGTCACTAGTGTTTATTGATGATGTCACACAGGACAGAAGCAGCCAAATGAATTCTGAGGTATTCAGACCCACACTGTGTGCTCAGATCCAGCCAAATGCAGCCAAACTGATTGGTCGTCATTTCATACTACAGATGGACAACGACTCAAAACATAAAGCCAAAGCAACCCAGGAGTTTATTAAAGCAAAGAAGTGGAATATTCTTGAATGGCCAAGTCAGTCACCTGATCTCAACCCAATTGAGCATGCATTTCACTTGTTAAAGACAAAACTTCAGACAGAAAGGACCACAAACAAACAGCAACTGAAAACTACTGCAGTGAAGGCCTGGCAGAGCATCAAAAAGAAGGAAACACAGCTTCTGGTGATGTCCATGAGTTTAAGACTTCAGGCAGTCATTGCCAACAGAGGGTTTTCAACCAAGTACTAGAAATGAACATTTTCCTTAAAATTATTTAATCTGTCCAATTACTTTTGGTCCCTTTAAAAACAGGGAGGCACATGTTAAGGAGTTGAAACTCCTAAGCCCTTCATCCAATTTTAATGTGGATACCCCCAAATGAAAGCTGAAAGTCTGAACTTCAACTGCATCGGAATTGTTTTGCTTAAAATTCATTGTGGTAATGTCTATAACCAAAATTAGAAAAATGTTGTCTGTGTCCAAATATATATGGACCTAACTGTATGTGGTCAGACAATCTGGGGTTAGAGCAGGCAAATTGGGTTCAATGTACATACCTGAGGTCAGGAGCAAAGAGGTCAGGATAAATAGGTAGGCAGGTCTGAACATAAACCAGAAGAAACAATACAAGCAAGCCCCTTGCAGGAATCTAGACAGAGACTGAACTAGAACCTTAGATTATGCGAAGAGTGGTGGGAGGAGCTGCCTAATAAACCCCCTGATGTTTGAGGATAGGCCAGAGAATCTCACCTCTGCAGGACAGGAGATTAAAAGCCTGCAGCAAGTGACTGCTCCTCCTTAAAGCCAGGTGGAGACTTACCAGCAGCAGGAAGATAAAGCAGTGTTGGAAATGCTACAAGAGGCAGCTCAGCGAGACAACCTATGACTGGGGACAGTAGAGCGCAGTGAATAGGACAGCGCTTAGCGCCTATGTTAGTCACCATCATGACAGGTTGTCTGGGCATAGTCACAGGTATTTGATAACCTATTTACAGTATAGGTTATTCATAGTAGATATGTGGGTTCTGACATCCACACCGATCAGCTAATTTTTGTTTTGGCTACTGCAGAACAGCTTCTACTTAAAGCGAACCTGTCACCAGGTATGGCCAACATAAGATGCGGTTACTGTCTTTCAGGACTTACATACAGCATTCTGTAATACTGTAGATAAGCCCCCGATCCGGCCAGAAAGATAAGTAAATTAAGTTTTATTATACTCACCCGGGGGGCAGTCCGGTCCGATGGGTGTCACAGGTCCAGGTCTGGTGCCTCCCATCTTTTAATCACTGTCCTCCTGCTTGCTTTATGTCTCCCTGGCATTGTGCTCCTGCACAGGTGTACTTATCTGCCCTGTTGAGGGCAGCCCAAATTACTGCGCAGGCACTGGGAAAGGTCAGAGAAGCCCAGTGTCTGCGCACTGCAGTGCTTTGCTCTTCAAAAGAAGATGGGAGGCGCTGGACTCGGACCTGCGACACCCATTGGACTGGACCGCCCCCGGGTGAGTATAATAAAATGTATTTTTCTTATCTTGCAGTTTAGATCGGGGGTTTATCTATAGCATTATAGAATGCTGTAGATAAGCCCTGAAAGGCAGTGGCCGTATCTTATATTGGCCAAAACTGCTGACAGGTTCGCTTTAATGGAAAAGGATTTGTGCTGCAGTAGCCAACAACAGCCGCAGTGAGTTTTTACTTCTTTTTATTTTATCTTTACCATTTGTCTTTATTAATTTATATGGGCAGGTGATGATTTAATGGTTACCTTTTAGTCATCATGTCACTGTTATATTCTAAAAAAACGTTGAACCAATGTACAACTAACAATTATATTGTGGATTATATTTTCCTCTTCTACCTTGTCCTAAATGTTATGATGATACTGTTTCTTGATTTTTGTATTTTTTTTGTTTTGTTTAAATTATTACTTGTGGCACAATTAGTGCCTTTTGTTAAGACTTGTATTTGCTTTTCAAAACTCAATAAAGTTAAATTTATTAAAAAAAAACAGCTGCAGCAGTTGCTACACTTTAAACACAGCGTATAAAGAATAGCTAAGATTCTCAGCCAGAAAAGTTGGAGAGCGTCAAGCGAATGCCATGCATATTTTTTTCTCACCTAGCATCCATATGCCATGTGAGTGCTATGCGAGTGTGCATTTTTTCCTCACCTAGAATCCATATGAGATGCGCATGCTGAGGGAAAGCAGACAGCTGAGAGCTGATCTTAAGTCTTGGAAGGGGGCAATAAACATTGAGCTTCCCAGGCTAGTAACATCAACTCACAGCTGTCTGCTTAGCCTTTACTGTTTATTAAAAAGGGAGACCCCAAAAAAATGATGTGGGGTGACTCCTATTTTTAATAGCCAACAAAGGCTAAGCAGACAGCTATTATATATCTCAATAATATTTAAATCTATATCTATCTATTCTTTTCTGATGCTTCATGTTGTGAATTAACTACTCAGCTGATGAAATGTGAGGTTTCCTATGAGATGGGTGTGGAAAAATCGCACGGCATACACATGGTCTCTGTGCCATGTGATATTTTTTCTGGCACCCCTTGACTTGCATTGGTGAGTCATGGATGTTTTACTCGGCCATACACAGCATCCTGTGATCTTTTCCTCATCCCAACTCCAGGTGAGGGAAAACTCGCAGATCAACACTACCTCATTGAATAACATTGTTGTAAGGGCAATATGATTTTTTTTCTCACATTCCACTTGCAAATTTTATACGCAGTTGGGAACAAATCATAATAACTATCCTATACATAAATCATTAAATACCTATGCCCAGACAACGCCATTAAGCTACAGTCAAAAATAATTATTTGTATTTAAATAAAATCGTGCATTATAGACATTAATAGATACTGTAATTATTAGAGTTTACTGTGTTAGACATGTCATTAAATACCAAGTAGACACATTGGTAAACATGTCAGTTAAATCACAAATCATATATTGTTTAGAATGACAACAAAAGACTTATTTGCAGTCATTCCCAATTCTGTGTGTAAATGTTTAATGTTCTGCTGTTATTAGTAAAATCCTATTCTTCATGATTACAATAAGTAGAATGTCTTGCATGTGACATAATGAGCATTGTTGGCACGCTGTTTCTATTTTGGTCTAATTATTTATGCATCTTTTGAGCTTTTATGCCGGCTGTTAAACAAATGACTGTAGTATTAAGCCAGACATTTCGGATTTGATTTATCATGTTTCATCAAGATATAGGAAATACCACTTGGCACACAATGAGCACATCACTAGCCCAGCACTTATTCTAGTAACCTGTCACAACTGTCCATCAAAGAGAACTCAGATATTATAATTGAAATGAACAAGGGATTGTTGGCATGGCACAGTGAAAATTCTACTGGAAGTGCTTCAAATTTGCTCATATTAGAGATATTATTTGAGTGGAAGTGAATTTCTTTTGAATTGTACAGAAAATTCAGCAAAATGGCAGCCAGAGGGTCCGCAAAAGGTTGAAAAAAAAGTAATATTTCACTGCTTATTTCTGACCACGTGCAAAAAACATAGTGCAAAAAAGTGCTAGTGCAAAAATATAGTGCAAATAAAATTATTTGCACCCACCACATGCACCAATATATAAGGGCATCACCAATTGTATATATTCTTATGTATGGTTTTGAATGAGGTGTTCATCATCTCTTGCCTCTAATCTTCATGTAGCCATGGTCTCTCATCATATTTCAAGAAATGCAGTCCAGAAAACAACAGCATCTGCATAGATATAACCAGGGAGGCACCTAATACCATTCTTCCCTGGTGATCATATAACCATCAAGAATATCTTCCATTGTATCATTCAACATATGGCCGTACAGTATATGGCAGCAAGCTCAAATTAGACAAGGAAAGGAAATTATAAATCCAATTCCTACAACATATCATTTAGCCCAAATAACCACTTGAATACATATATGCCGCTCATCTAAGGAGATTCACTCATAGGCATATGTTCCATATGTCGTCATAATGGGTTTTTATGCAACAAATCTTAATTTATACTCATCTATAGGACCGGGTATGTCCTCCGGTTCTCTGAGTTCCCAGGGTCCCATCATAGGAGGTGAATCATGTCTCCATGCCATGTGGTCCTTCTCATTTATAGTATTTTCCAACGCATTTCATCATCTTTAGAATCATCAGGGGAACGTGACATCTATCCTGTTAAGTACGAGCCATAGCAATGCTCGTACTTAACAGGATAGATCATTTAGAAGCAACAATACTAATGTTTTAACTCAGGAAGAGTTCAGAAATCAATATTTTGTGGAATAACCATGATTTTTAATCACAGCTTTCATGCGTCTTGGCATGCTTTCCACCAGTCTTTCACACTGCTCCTGGCGCAAAAATGTAAGCAGTTCTTCTTTGTTTGATGGCTTGTGACTATTCATCATCCTCTTGATTACATTCCAGAGGTTTTCAATGGGGTTCAGGTCTGGAGATTGGGCTGCCCATGACAGGGCTTTGATGTGGTGGTCTCTTAATTTTTGCCAGAGTTGTATATTCCTAAAAAGCTGTCAGATAAGCTCCACAGAGCTCAATAAATATCTAACGGCTATTTATCTCTCTTTTTGTCTTTATCTATTTATCTTTATAACTATCTGTCTATCTATCTATCCCTGTATATAAGATTGTTTTATTACTTAGAAAACTAGCTTTAAATTACATAGAGATTACTGTATGTAAAAGAAGATGTTAAAAACACATTGCATACAGATTACATGCGCATGTCATACGGATCCTAGTTCAGAAAAATCACATTGTACCCGCATGCCACTTGCATGACACTCGTCCTTCTTTTCTGAATCAACATCAGAGCGATTTTTTTATGCAGATGAAAGCAAACCCTTATGCAACAACAATTTACTGTTTTCTATATTAATAATCGCCAATGATCCTTGCCCAGTTCTGTTTTTGCTCATAGACTTTAAATGTCCAAGCAATTTGCACTTTACTCTGCAATGATGTTTTGAAGGGTCAATGCAGGGTAAAAAAGCTGCCTGTATGAGATTGTGCAGCTGCTGCAGCTTGCAGCTGGCTGTCAGACACTGCCTTAGGGCTCTTTCACACTTCTGTGTCTCCAGTAGGTGTGGTGACTGGTGACAGTTTTCACATGTACCAGAGACACTGATGCACGTAGACATATTGAAATCTACGCTGCTGTGCACATGTCCATGTGTTTCTGTGCGACCTAAACGTAGGCATGTTCATTTTTTACCGGCAACACATGCCACAAAACATACCGCACACGTGCACACGGATGACACACTGGGATGTCATCCGTGTGACACATCCCGGTGCCTGAGAAGAAGTGATACAGTAATTGCTGTTCCTCGGCACTGGGTGTTGAAGACAACTCTCTTTATTCTCCTAATAGATGGACATTTTCTGGGCAGCTGCAGGCTGCTATTTTTAGGATGGGGGCCTATATCAATCACCCCTTACAAGCCTGAGAATACCAGCCCCCAGCAATCCGCTTTAGCAAGGCTGGTTGTCAAAAATGTGGGCGGCCCCATGCCATTTTTTTAAATTATTTATTTAAATAATTGCAAAAAACAGCTTGGCGACCCCTCTATTCTTGACATCCAGCCTTGCTGAAGCTGACAGCTGAGGGTTGCAGCCCCCAGCAGTGAATTTTGCATGGCTGGTTATAGAAAATAGAGGGGAACCCACGCTAAGTTTTTTTTTAATTCTTTACAGCGCAAGAGCCGGCTGATGAATACTCCCATCAGCCGCTCCTGCTGTCGCTGTAATTAGGGGCAGCCGGTGTAGACTGATGGGAGTAATAGTTGCATCAGCCACCGCCTGCTGTCATTGTTATCACTTGAATATTACTCTCATCCTTCTCCCCTGCTAGCTCTGATCGACGGCAGAGCAGGTCGAATGATGAGAGCCGTCTTCAGCACCCAGCGCAGGGAACAGCGATTATAGTAGCCCTTCTTCTCTGGCACCTGTCCATGTGGTACTGATGTGGCACACAGTTGCCACACGTGTGCAGCAAGTTTTACTCACACGGACACTCTCACCTTCTATGCCTTTTTTTCCCAGTACTGGAAAAAAATGGATGTGTGAAAGCGGCCTTACTCACCATATAAAAAGCAAACCTGGTTTATTTCTATCTCTGCCTTCCTGACAGCAATAAGACAATAAACATGGAAGAGCACAGCATGAAAAGCACCAGGTGGTTTAATTAGGATGTTTCAATGAAAGGTGGGGGATTAGTCTCTCACCTGGAAGGGTTGTGCACCCCTGCACAACTCCGGTAGCAGATGTCTCCTGACAGCAAAATACACAGTACTGATCAAGTACTCTATGTACAGTATAGCAAGCATAAGCAGTGTTTTGTCCTCCAGAACCAGTGATCATCAGTCCTATGAGACCCAATCAGCTCTATTATGCAGGCAGGAGTCTATGTTTCCCGTGTAACTGGGGTTAAAATACCAGCCCCAGTTAAAAGGGGAAATCGTTAATAAAAAGAAAATGTACTAATATTTTAAAATGACCCCCCAAAAGGTATTTTAAGACTTTTGGAGGCAAAGTGTGTGAAATAAGTGAAAAATTAATGAAAAAGCAAGAAAATTAAAGAATAAATACAACTATAAAAAAAAAAAAAATACTAGCAGTCTGAATTGCTGTGCCTAGCACCAGCATATAAAAATAATTTCTGTGGAAAGGGTAACGCAATTTAAAAGGAACATGTCACCAGTAGTGTTGAGCATTCCGATACCGCAAGTATCGGGTATCGGCCGATACTTGCGGGTATCGGAATTCCGATACCGAGATCCGATACTTTTGTGATATCGGGAATCGGTATCGGGATTAATATCAATGTGTAAAAGAAAGAATTAAAATAAAAAATAGGGATATACTCACCTCTCCGACGCAGCCTGCACCTTACCGAGGGAACCGGCAGCCTTCTTTGCTTAAAATGCGCACGTTTACTGCCTTCCGTGACGTCACAGCTTCTGATTGGTCGCGTGCCGCCCATGTGACCGCGACGCGACCAATCACAACAAGCCGTGACGTAATTTTCAGGTCCTGAATGCCTAATTCTAGAATTAGGCATTCAGGACCTGAAAATTACGTCACGACTTGTTGTGATTGGGCGCGTCGCGGTCACATGGGCGGCACGCGACCAATCAGAAGCCGTGACGTCACGGAAGGCAGTAAACGCGCGCATTTTAAGCAAAGAAGGCTGCCGGTTCCCTCGATAAGGTGCAGGCTGCGTCGGAGAGGTGAGTATATCAATATTTTTTATTTTAATTCTTTATTTTACACATTAATATGGATCCCAGGACCTGAAGGAGAGTTTCCTCTCCTTCAGACCCTGGGAACCATCAGGGATACCGTCCGATACTTGAGTCCCATTGACTTGTATTGGTATCGGGTATCGGTATCGGATTAGATCCGATACTTTGCCGGTATCGGCCGATACTTTCCGATACCGATACTTTCAAGTATCGGACGGTATCGCTCAACACTAGTCACCAGTTTTGTTCCATATGAGAAAAGGCCAGTACCTTTCAGCCCTAGTATACAGCATTCTAATATGCTGTATATATGTCCCCGAACCCAACATGCAAGATAAAAAAAAGACCTTTTATAAATATACACTCATACGGGCTTTGCAGAAAGTGCAAAGCCAGGGAAAAATTATAACAACAATTGGCAGGCCTCATTCAAATATTTTTTAAAGTGTAGTTGCTTTACATCTACACAATACCTCAACGCAGTCAATAACTTCACCTACTTAAGCAGCACACTTTCCCGTGAAGTAACCATAGACGCTGAGGTTAATAACAGAATTGCCAAAGCCAGTGCCACCTTCGGGACACTGCGTAAGAACGTCTGGGAATGAAGGGGACTCAGCCTTACCACCAAGCTGAAGGTCTATTGTGCGGTGGTCCTCATCACACTTCTCTATGCTAGCAAGACCTGGACAGTCTACAGCCGGCATGCTAAACAGCTTAATCATTTTCACATGAGTTGCCTCCGCAGACTCCTCCACATCAGGTGGCAAGACAATGTCCCGGACATGGCAATTCTGGAACAAACTGGGCTCTGCAGCATTTACATTCTCCTGCTGAAAGTCCAACCGAGGTGGGCTGGACACATGGTTAGAACGCCTGACAGCCGACTACCGAAACAACTACTGTACGGAGAACTGTGCCAAGTAGGGTTGAGCGACTTTCATTTTTTTAAGATCGAGTAGGGTTTTGGGAAACCCGATTTTGTCCAGAGTCGAGTCGAGTGCAGTCGGCCGATTATCGCTAAAAGTCGGGGATCGACCGAAACACGAAACCCAATGCAAGTCAATGGGGAAGCATAGTCGGCAGTGAGTGGAGGCCAGGAAAACACCTACAGTGCCAATTTTAATGCCAAAAACATCCATTCTTGTTTCTGAAGCTTGCCAATCTTAATTAACTGTATAATAATAGTTGGGCATAGGGAATTGGGGGAAAGTTGTGGGGGGAGTAGGGCTGGCTCAAGTTTTTCGTGGGCCCAGGAAATGCGGACTACGTCACGGCGGTGTTGCAGGGAAAGGTAAGTATTTAAACGTTGCAAGTGCTGTGATCCTGAGCAAGCAGGGGGGGGCCCACTCGTTCGCATTGGCACTGGCACAGGGCCCCTCAAAGTACGGCGGTGTGTTTGCATGGCGGGGGCGCCTCCCACCAGCAGCGACACTTTTGCGTACTCTGAGGGGCCCTGTGCCAGTGACGTCGCCAACGAGTATGCCCCCCCACCTGATGAAGGAACCTGCACTTTCATCTGCACCTTCCTCTTTGTCCCTGTGTAAGGTGGTATAACATGCGGGAAGGGGAACCTTACTTTCAGCAGGGTCAGATTCTGGCTGTGTAGAGTACAAGGGGAATGTAGTGGTCTAGGTCAATGTACCAGCAGACTCATTTAGCAGTGGCTGGGCAATGGGCAGGATGAGGAGGAAACAGATATAGGGCCAAAGAATAAAGTAGGCTAAATGCAGTTCAAAATTGGTAACAGGACTAAACAGGCGGCATTGCTTTGTTCAGTGGAGTAGCAAACCCAAGAGCAGCAGACACTGTTTCAAGGGCCTAACCACACTAGTAGGCCAAATGCAGTTTAATATCTGATAGTATAGGGCGAAAGCCAGAATGTGGAAGCTCAGCTTTGTTCAGTTGAGGACAACACCAGGGAGGGGCAGAAGCCGTTAGTAGGCCCTAACCACCATTTTTTTTTTAAAAAACCACTTAATGAGAGCCGGAAGGTTGAAGCTCAGCTTTATTTAGTTGAGGACAACACCAGGCAGGGGCACACAGACAGACACCTTTAGTAGGCCGGAAAAGCCTATTGCATTTTTTAAAATGGTAATTTGGAGCAGAAGGTTGAAGCTCAGCTTTATTTAGTTGAGGGCAACACCAGGCAGGGGCACACAGACAGACACCTTTAGTAGGCCGGAAAAGCCTATTGCATTTTTTAAAATGGTAATTTGGAGCAGAAGGTTGAAGCTCAGCTTTATTTAGTTGAGGACAACACCAGGCAGGGGCACACAGACAGACACCTTTAGTAGGCCGAAAAAGCCTATTGCATTTTTTAAAATGGTAATTTGGAGCAGAAGGTTGAAGCTCAGCTTTATTTAGTTGAGGGCAACACCAGGCAGGGGCACACAGACAGACACCTTTAGTAGGCCGGAAAAGCCTATTGCATTTTTTAAAATGGTAATTTGGAGCAGAAGGTTGAAGCTCAGCTTTATTTAGTTGAGGACAACACCAGGCAGGGGAACACAGACAGACACCTTTAGTAGGCCGGAAAAGCCTATTGCATTTTTTAAAATGGTAATTTGGAGCAGAAGGTTGAAGCTCAGCTTTATTTAGTTGAGGGCAACACCAGGCAGGGGCACACAGACAGACACCTTTAGTAGGCCGGAAAAGCCTATTGCATTTTTTAAAATGGTAATTTGGAGCAGAAGGTTGAAGCTCAGCTTTATTTAGTTGAGGACAACACCAGGCAGGGGCACACAGACAGACACCTTTAGTAGGCCGGAAAAGCCTATTGCATTTTTTAAAATGGTAATTTGGAGCAGAAGGTTGAAGCTCAGCTTTATTTAGTTGAGGGCAACACCAGGCAGGGGCACACAGACAGACACCTTTAGTAGGCCGGAAAAGCCTATTGCATTTTTTAAAATGGTAATTTGGAGCAGAAGGTTGAAGCTCAGCTTTATTTAGTTGAGGACAACACCAGGCAGGGGCACACAGACAGACACCTTTAGTAGGCCGGAAAAGCCTATTGCATTTTTTAAAATGGTAATTTGGAGCAGAAGGTTGAAGCTCAGCTTTATTTAGTTGAGGACAACACCAGGCAGGGGCACACAGACAGACACCTTTAGTAGGCCGGAAAAGCCTATTGCATTTTTTAAAATGGTAATTTGGAGCAGAAGGTTGAAGCTCAGCTTTATTTAGTTGAGGGCAACACCAGGCAGGGGCACACAGACAGACACCTTTAGTAGGCCGGAAAAGCCTATTGCATTTTTTAAAATGGTAATTTGGAGCAGAAGGTTGAAGCTCAGCTTTATTTAGTTGAGGACAACACCAGGCAGGGGAACACAGACAGACACCTTTAGTAGGCCGGAAAAGCCTATTGCATTTTTTAAAATGGTAATTTGGAGCAGAAGGTTGAAGCTCAGCTTTATTTAGTTGAGGACAACACCAGGCAGGGGAACACAGACAGACACCTTTAGTAGGCCGGAAAAGCCTATTGCATTTTTTAAAATGGTAATTTGGAGCAGAAGGTTGAAGCTCAGCTTTATTTAGTTGAGGGCAACACCAGGCAGGGGCACACAGACAGACACCTTTAGTAGGCCGGAAAAGCCTATTGCATTTTTTAAAATGGTAATTTGGAGCAGAAGGTTGAAGCTCAGCTTTATTTAGTTGAGGGCAACACCAGGGAGGGGCAGAAGCCGTTAGTAGGCCCTAACCACGATTTTTTTTTTTAAAAACCACTTAATGAGAGCCGGAAGGTTGAAGCTCAGCTTTATTTAGTTGAGGGCAACACCAGGGAGGGGCAGAAGCCGTTAGTAGGCCCTAACCAAAGTTGAAGGCCAAATGCAGTTTAATTTCTGATACTATAGGCCGAAAGCCAGAAGGTGGAAGCTCCAATTTAGACAGTGGAGGACAATTTGAATTAGGGACTGCAGACAGACTTAGTAGGCTGTCCCCTGTGGACCATGCATCCACCACATTAACCCATTGCACCGTAATGGACACGTAATCTTCCGTGGCCATGCCTACAGGTCCATGCGTCTGTTGTCAGGTGCACCTTTGTACTCACAGATTGCCAGAGTGCATGGACAATGCGGTCTTCTACATGCTGGTGGAGGGTTGGGATGGCTTTTCTCGCAAAAGAAGTGTCGACTGGTTAGCTTGTAGCGTGGTACAGCGTAGTCCATCATGGCCTTATTAATAGTAAATAAAATATATAACTAGGCTCTATGAACTTTTAAATAGGTTCCAGGGGTACACGGGCAGCATTGGTGTGGTCAGTGGAGGAGTATTGCAAGTAGGGGCTGCAGACAGGCTATCAAAGGCCTAAAATACCAAACAGTAGGCACTCATGGCAGTTTTACATCGGTTACATGGATACACAGGCAGGCACTCCAGGCAGCATTGTGGTCAGTGGAGGAGTATTGCAAGTAGGGGCCGCAGACAGGCTATCAAAGGCCTAAAATAACAAACAGTAGGCAGTCATGGCAGTTTTACATCGGTTACATGGATACACAGGCAGGCACTCCAGGCAGCATTGTGGTCAGTGGAGGAGTATTGCAAGTAGGGGCCGCAGACAGGCTATCAAAGGCCTAAAATAACAAACAGTAGGCAGTCATGGCAGTTTTACATCGGTTACATGGATACACAGGCAGGCACTCCAGGCAGCATTGTGGTCAGTGGAGGAGTATTGCAAGTAGGGGCCGCAGACAGGCTATCAAAGGCCTAAAATAACAAACAGTAGGCAGTCATGGCAGTTTTACATCGGTTACATGGATACACAGGCAGGCACTCCAGGCAGCATTGTGGTCAGTGGAGGAGTATTGCAAGTAGGGGCCGCAGACAGGCTATCAAAGGCCTAAAATAACAAACAGTAGGCAGTCATGGCAGTTTTACATCGGTTACATGGATACACAGGCAGGCACTCCAGGCAGCATTGTGGTCAGTGGAGGAGTATTGCAAGTAGGGGCCGCAGACAGGCTATCAAAGGCCTAAAATAACAAACAGTAGGCAGTCATGGCAGTTTTACATCGGTTACATGGATACACAGGCAGCTAGGTGGTGAGTGGAGGAGTATTTAAATTAAGGACCGCAGACAGGCTATCAAAGGCCTAACATAACAAACAATAGGCTCATGGCAGTTTTACAGCGGTTACATGGATAGACGGGCAGGCAGCTTGGTGGTGAGTGGAGGAGTATTTAAAGTAGGGACCGCAGACAGGCTTCAAAGGCCTAACATAAAAAAATGGGCTGGCTGTAGGCACTTTATAATTGGTTCCAGGGGTACACGGGCAGCAGTGGTCTGGCCAGTGGAGGACTAGTGGAAGGAGGGACCGCAGACAGGCTTCAAAGGCCTAACATAAAAAAATGGGCTGGCTGTAGGCACTTTATAATTGGTTCCAGGGGTACACGGGCAGCAGTGGTCTGGCCAGTGGAGGACTAGTGGAAGGAGGGACCGCAGACAGGCTTCAAAGGCCTAACATAAAAAAATGGGCTGGCTGTAGGCACTTTATAATTGGTTCCAGGGGTACACGGGCAGCAGTGGTCTGGTCAGTGGAGGACTAGTGGAAGGAGGGACCGCAGACAGGCTTCAAAGGCCTAACATAAAAAAATGGGCTGGCTGTAGGCACTTTATAATTGGTTCCAGGGGTTCACGGGCAGCAGTGGTCTGGTCAGTGGAGGACTAGTGGAAGGAGGGACCGCAGACAGGCTTCAAAGGCCTAAAATAAAAAAATGGGCTGGCTGTAGGCACTTTATAATTGGTTCCAGGGGTACACGGGCAGCAGTGGTCTGGTCAGTGGAGGACTAGTGGAAGGAGGGACCGCAGACAGGCTTCAAAGGCCTAAAATAACAAACAATAGGCTCATGGCAGTTTTACAGCGGTTACATGGATACACGGGCAGCTTGGTGGTGAGTGGAGGAGTAGTGCAAGGAGTGTCTGTCCCAGTACTCCCAAAATATAAATAGATGTTAATGTCTCGCAAAACAACCAAAACAAAAAAAAAGGTGGCATACTTAGGTACAGGGGTGGGCTCATCTACTGAGTTTCTGACATAGTAATTTGGCAGTAACTATTTAATGGTGCCAATATAGGACACAGACACAGACTACTTTAAGTTGCATCATAGATGTCTACAAATTTGTATTGTCAGTGCCAGACATTGAATGATGTCAGCGAATAGACTAAAGATTGGTGGAGCTGTGCGACATAATTTTGCACGTGGTAGAGCACATTTTGAGCTGGGGTAGGGGGGAACTCTCTTGAGGCCGGCGGGACCGCCCCAGGGCCCCTCATGTTACAACGGTGTGTCTGACGTTGGGTGCGCACCACCACCGCCAGAGACACTACATTGTACTATGAGGGACCCAGTAGCAATGCCGTCAACCAAAAGCGAGCACACCCACCTCTTCAGACAAACAGCAGTCTCACGGGTGCTTGCGCCAAGTCGCGATACCACGGCCCCGTGTGGGGAGTTTTGCCATTTAGGGAGGTGTAAACATGTCGTATGCTGTACAATCAGCTGCAGCAAATTAGACATTAGAAAAGTAATTCACAGGCAAGAGCTTTTCATAGGAAAGCTAGGTGTCGGCCGGGCAAGGTGGGGCAAAAGATTTCGAAATCCAGTTGTGGTTCATTTTAATGAATGTTAGATCGTCAACATTTTGGGTAGCCAGACGAGTCCTTTTTTCGGTTAATATTGAACCTGCAGCACTGAATACTCTTTCTGATAGGACACTTGCTGCCGGGCAAGCAAGCTCCTGCAATGCATATTCTGCCAATTCTGGCCAGGTGTCTAATTTGGAGGCCCAGTAATCAAATGGGAATGACGGTTGAGGGAGAACATCGATAAGGGATGAAAAATAGTTAGTAACCATACTGGACAAATGTTGTCTCCTGTCACTTTCAATTGATGCAGCAGTACCTGTCCTGTCTGCGGTCATAGCAAAATCACTCCACAACCTGGTCAGAAAACCCCTCTGTCCAACGCCACTTCTGATGTGTGCACCCCTAACACTCCTAGTCTGCTGCCCCCTGGAGCTCGTGTGAGAACGATCACGTGCGCTGTGTGCTGGGAATGCCTGAAGCAAACGGTCAACAAGAGTTGATTGTTTGGTTGCTAATATTAGTTCCAAGTTCTCATGTGGCATAATATTTTGCAATTTGCCTTTATAGCGTGGATCAAGGAGGCAGGCCAACCAGTAATCGTCATCGTTCATCATTTTCGTAATGCGTGTGTCCCTTTTTAGGATACGTAAGGCATAATCCGCCATGTGGGCCAAAGTTCCAGTTGTCAAATCTCCGGTTGTGATTGGTTGAGGGGCAGTTGCAGGCAAATCTACGTCACTTGTGTCCCTCAAAAAACCAGAACCCGGCCGTGACACGCAACCAATTTCCTGTGCCCCCGGGAAAGGTTCGGCATTAAAAATATACTCATCCCCATCATCCTCCTCGTCCTCCACCTCCTCTTCGCCCGCTACCTCGTCCTGTACACTGCCCTGACCAGACAATGGCTGACTGTCATCAAGGCTTTCCTCTTCCTCTGGTGCAGACGCCTGCTCCTTTATGTGCGTCAAACTTTGCATCAGCAGACGCATTAGGGGGATGCTCATGCTTATTACGGCGTTGTCTGCACTAACCAGCCGTGTGCATTCCTCAAAACACTGAAGGACTTGACACATGTCTTGTATCTTAGACCACTGCACACCTGACAACTCCATGTCTGCCATCCTACTGCCTGCCCGTGTATCCTCCCACAAATAAATAACAGCACGCCTCTGTTCGCACAGTCTCTGAAGCATGTGCAGTGTTGAGTTCCACCTTGTTGCAACATCTATGATTAGGCGATGCTGGGGAAGGTTCAAAGACCGCTGATAGGTCTGCATACGGCTGGCGTGTACAGGCGAACGTCGGATATGTGAGCAAAGTGCACGCACTTTGAGGAGCAGGTCGGAGAACCCAGGATAAGTTTTCAATAAGCACTGCACCACCAGGTTTAAGGTGTGAGCCAGGCAAGGAATGTGTTTCAGTTGGGAAAGGGAGATGGCAGCCATGAAATTCCTTCCGTTATCACTCACTACCTTGCCTGCCTCAAGATCTACTGTGCCCAGCCACGACTGCGTTTCTTGTTGCAAGAACTCGGACAGAACTTCCGCGGTGTGTCTGTTGTCGCCCAAGCACTTCATAGCCAATACAGCCTGCTGACGCTTGGCAGTAGCTGGCCCATAATGGGACAACTGGTGTGCAACAGTGTCATCTGCCGATGGAGTGGTTGGCAGACTGCGTTCTGTGGAAGAGCTGTAGCTTCTGCAGGAGGACGAGGAGGAGGAGGGGGTGCGAACGCCTACAGCCAACTGTTTCCTAGACCGTGGGCTAGGCACAACTGTCCCTAAATTGATGTCGCCTGTGGACCCTGCATCCACCACATTCACCCAGTGTGCCGTGATGGACACATAACGTCCCTGGCCATGCCTACTGGTCCATGCATCTGTAGTCAGGTGCACCTTTGTACTCACAGATTGCCTGAGTGCATGGACGATGCGCTGTTTAACATGCTGGTGCAGGGCTGGGATGGCTTTTCTGGAAAAAAAGTGTCGACTGGGTAGCTCGTATCGTGGTTCAGCGTACTCCATCAGGGCTTTGAAAGCTTCGCTTTCAACTAACCGGTAGGGCATCATCTCTAACGAGATTAGTCTAGCTATGTGGGCGTTAAAACACTGTGTACGCGGATGCGAGGATAAGTACTTCCTTTTTCTAACCAGAGTCTCATGTAGGGTGAGCTGGACTGGAGAGCTGGAGATCGTGGAACTTTCGGGTGTGCCGGTGTACATGGCAGACTGAGAGACGGTTGGAGACGGTATTGTTTCCGCCGGTGCCCTAGATGCAATATTTCCTCCTACAAAACTGGTGATTCCCTGACCTTGACTGCTTTTGGCTGGCAAAGAAACCTGCACAGATACTGCCGGTGGTGCGGAAAATGGTGGCCTTACAGTGACGGAAGGGATGTTGCGTTGCTGACTAGCTTCATTGGCAGAGGGTGCTACAACCTTGAGGGACGTTTGGTAGTTAGTCCAGGCTTGAAAATGCATGGTGGTTAAGTGTCTATGCATGCAACTAGTATTTAGACTTTTCAGATTCTGACCTCTGCTTAAGCTAGTTGAACATTTTTGACAGATGACTTTGCGCTGATCAGTTGGATGTTGTTTAAAAAAATGCCAGACTGCACTCTTCCTAGACTCGGATCCCTTTTCAGGGATTGCAGACTGAGCTTTAACCGGATGGCAACGCTGTGCTCCAACAGGTTTTGGCTTTGACACGCGTTTTGGGCCAGATACGGGCCCGGCAGATGGAACCTGTTGCGATGTTGATGCCTGCTGCGGCCCCTCCTCCACCTCCGCTTCTGAACTACTGCCGCCTGCACCCTGTTCCCCCAATGGCTGCCAATCGGGGTCAATAACTGGGTCATCTATTACCTCCTCTTCGAGCTCGTGTGCAACTTCGTCTGTGTCACTGTGTCGGTCAGTGGTATAGCGTTCGTGGCGGGGCAACATAGTCTCATCAGGGTCTGATTGTGGATCTGTACCCTGAGAGGGCAATGTGGTGGTCTGAGTCAAAGGAGCAGCATAGTACTCTGGCTGTGGCTGTGCATCAGTGCACTCCATGTCAGAATATACTTGTAATGGGCATGGCCTGTTAAATGTTTCACTTTCTAAGCCAGGGACGGTATGTGTAAATAGCTCCATGGAGTGACCCGTTGTGTCGCCTGCTGCATCCTTCTCTCTTGTTGTAGTTTTTGCTGAGGAGGACAAGGAAGCGACTTGTCCCTGACCGTGAACATCCACAAGCGACGCGCTGCTTTTACATTTACCAGTTTCGGAAGAGGAGGCAAAAGAGCTAGAGGCTGAGTCTGCAATGTAAGCCAAAACTTGCTGTTGCTGCTCCGCCTTTAAAAGCGGTTTTCCTACTCCCAGAAAAGAGAGCGTTCGAGGCCTTGTGTAGCCTGACGATGAAACTGGCTCCACAGCTCCAGACTTAGGTGGAATATTTTTATCCCCACGACCACCTGATGCTCCACTACCACTACCATCATTACCAGCTGACAATGAACGCCCACGACGACCTCTTGCACCAGACTTCCTCATTGTTTTAAAATCTTAACCAAAGTAACTTTATTTGTTGCTGTCAAACAACTTACACGGTGAGCTATAACTTCAGTATGATTTCAATATCCCTTAACAGGTTGGTGAGACCACAAGGAAAATCAGGCACAATGTTACACACTCTGTTTTCTGTGGCACAAAATCACAGAGATGACACACACGCAGGACTGTCACTCAAGCACTAATGTCAATATTAATCTCCCACCTAATTTATTTTTTATTTTTTCTCAGGGAGACTTTAGAAACCAAATAATATTAAAAAAAAAAAAAAAAAAGGCTTTCTATGGCCCACAATTAGAGAGAGAGAGGTGGCACACCCAGGAGTCAAGACTGGCGCACAAGCTGAAAGGGCAATATTACTCTCCCACTGTTTTTTTAAGTTTTTTTTTTATTTCAGGGAGACTTTAGAAACCAAATAATATTAAAAAAACCAAAAACAAAAATAGCCTTTCTGTGGCCCACTGAATGAGAGAGAGAGGTGGCACACCCAGGAGTCAAGACTGGCACACAAGCTGAAAGGGCAATATTACTCTCCCACTGTTTTTTTATGTTTTTTTTTTTTTTTTCAGGGAGACTTTAGAAACCAAATAATAAGAAAAAAAATAAATAAATAAATAGTCTTTCTGTAGCCCACTGAATGAGAGATAGCACACACAGCAGTGGCACACAAGCCCTGACTGAGGCCAATATTTTTCTCCCACTGATTGATGTAGTGTTTTTGTGTTGAGGTAGATTTTAGAACACAAATCAAGGGAAAAAAAAAAATGCTTTTTTATGGCCCACTGAATGAGAGAGAGGTGGCACACCCAGGAGTCAAGACTGGCACACAAGCTGAAAGGGCAATATTACTCTCCCACTGTTTTTTTATGTATTTTTTGTTTTTTAAGGGAGACTTTAGAAACCCAATAATATTTAAAAAAAAAAATAAATAGGCTTTCTATGGCCCACTGAATGAGAGGGAGAGAGGTGGCACACCCAGGAGTCAAGACTGGCACACAAGCTGAAAGGGCAATATTACTCTCCCACTGTTTTTTTATGTTTTTTTTTTTTTTTAAGGGAGACTTTAGAAACCCAATAATATTTAAAAAAAAAAATAAATAGGCTTTCTATGGCCCACTGAATGAGAGGGAGAGAGGTGGCACACCCAGGAGTCAAGACTGGCACACAAGCTGAAAGGGCAATATTACTCTCCCACTGTTTTTTTATGTATTTTTTGTTTTTTAAGGGAGACTTTAGAAACCCAATAATATTTTTAAAAAAAAATAAATAGGCTTTCTATGGCCCACTGAATGAGAGGGAGAGAGGTGGCACACCCAGGAGTCAAGACTGGCACACAAGCTGAAAGGGCAATATTACTCTCCCACTGTTTTTTTATGTTTTTTTTTTTTTTTCAGGGAGACTTTAGAAACCAAATAATAAGAAAAAAAATAAATAAATAAATAGGCTTTCTATAGCCCACTGAATGAGAGATAGCACACACAGCAGTGGCACACAAGCCCTGACTGAGGACAATATTTTTCTCCCACTGATTGATGTAGTGTTTTTGTGTTGAGGTAGAATTTAGAACACAAATCACGGAAAAAATAAATAGGCTTTCTATGGCCCACAATTAGAGAGAGGTGGCACACCCAGGAGTCAAGACTGGCACACAAGCTGAAAGGGCAATATTACTCTCCCACTGTTTTTTTAGGTATTTTTTTTTTTTCAGGGAGACTTTAGAAACCAAATAATATTAAAAAAAAAAAATAAATAAATAGGCTTTCTATAGCCCACTGAATGAGAGATAGCACACACAGCAGTGGCACACAAGCCCTGACTGAGGCCAATATTTTTCTCCCACTGATTGATGTAGTGTTTTTGTGTTGAGGTAGAATTTAGAACACAAATCACGGAAAAAATAAATAGGCTTTCTATGGCCCACTCAGTGAGAGATGGCACACACAGGGATGGCACTGTAGCAGAAATGCCAATCTTAATCTCCCACAAAAAAAACAAAAAAAAAACAGGGACTGTCCTACAATTACTATCTCCCTGCAGTAATCTAAGCCAGGTATGGCAGGCAGCAATAGGAGTGGACTGATGCACAAATTAAATAAAAAGTGTGGACAAACAAAAAAGATAGCTGTGCAGAAAGGAAGGAACAAGAGGATATGTGCTTTGAAAAAAGCAGTTGGTTTCCACAGTGGCGTACACACAGCAATACAGCTATCACGGAGCCTTCTAGGGCAGCCCAATGAGCTACAGCGCTGAGGGGAAAAAAAAAATAAAATAGCTTCCACAGTCCCTGCACACCGAAGGTGGTGTTGGACAGTGGAAATCGCTGCAGCACAAGCGGTTTGGTGGTTAGTGGACCCTGCCTAACGCTCTCCCTGCTTCTGACGAAGCGGCAGCAACCTGTCCCTAAGCTCAGATCAGCAGCAGTAAGATGGCGGTCGGCGGGAACGCCCCTTTATAGCCCCTGTGACGCCGCAGACAGCAAGCCAATCACTGCAATGCCCTTCTCTAAGATGGTGGGGACCAGGATCTATGTCATCACGCTGCCCACACTCTGCGTTCACCTTCATTGGCTGAGAAATGGCGCTTTTCGCGTCATTGAAACGCGACTTTGGCGCGAAAGTCGCGTACCGCATGGCCGACAAGCACAGGGGTCGGATCGGGTTTCATGAGACGCCGACTTAGCCAAAAGTCGGCGACTTTTGAAAATGATCGACCCGTTTCGCTCAACCCTAGTGCCAAGGAAAGCGAGCAGTTGGGGGGCAGAAGAAACGCTATAGAAACTGCCTTAAGGTGTCTCTCAAAAACCTGGAAGTCAACACCAATGAATGGGAAGAGCTTGCCCTGGATCTTCCAGGTTGGCAGGGCAGGATCACCTCAGGAGCACGTGCAGCTAAAGATAGGAAAATCTTTGATGCAAAAAGAAAGCATGCTGTCAGCAAGACACAAGTAGAATCTGGTGTACTGGCCACATCTGCTTCCTTATGTCAAGTATGTGGGCGAACCTTCAGGGCCCGGATTGGACACATCAGCCACCTCCGGACCCATAACCACTAATTCTCTTCTAACCCTGAAGGACTACGAAGGACGAACATCACACTCATGAAGGCTTTGCACAAAGTGCAAAGCCAAGAAAAACTATAAGGAGGGTAATATACTAATCCTCTTCAAGTGTCCACTTCTTCTTCTACTTCTTCGAGAGGCTGTGGGAACTGCCTCCACCTGAATCCTGAAGCTCAATTCTCAGGTGCCTGGGCTGTAAGTGACCTGACTTCCAGTAGTGCCGGCCCCTGACATATAGAAATGTGCAACATTGCCCTGTATCATCTGCACCATTACCTGATCCCACATAGGAAGTGGGGTACCCCAAATACAGTTCGATCTCTTGGGGGTGATAGTAGCCCATCTCGAGCCACTTCAAAGAGCCTCTCCAGTCCCTTTTCGGAACACACTCACCACATACCAGCAATGTTGCCCCTCCATTTTGAGGAACGTGACCCAAGTTCCAACCATCAGCTCTTGCACCATTCGAGGCACGTGTTCATATCCCCCAACCCCGGTCCCCCATCCCCCAACTTCAACCGCTACCCTACCTCATATCAAAACCATACTAACCTTATTAATATTATTTGCACTCCCTCACCTCTCTCTTTCAATTGTGCCCTTTGGAATCCATGGTCTGTATGTAACAAGCTTCCTTTCCTGCACAACTACTTTGTGAACAACTCTCTGAATCTGTTGGCCCTCACTGAAACCTGGATCCAGGACTCTGACATGGTCTCCCCCGCTGCCATTTCTCATGGTGGCTTACAATTCTCCCATTCCCCGAGACTCACAAACAGACCTGGTGGTGGAGTCGGCATACTCCTGTCCCCACAATGTATGTTCCAGATTATACCCCCAGTTCCATCACTCCCATTCCCTTCTTTTGAGGTCCACACCATCAGTCTCTTTCGTCCCCTCTCTCTCAGAGTAGCGGTCATATACCGGTCCCCAGGCTCAACCACCCACTTCCTGGACCACTTCTCAGCCTGGCTGCCGCACTTCATGTCCTCAGAACTTCCAACCCTTATCCTGGGAGACTTCAACATCCCCATTAACAGCCCCACTTCCACATCGGCATCCCAGATTCTATCACTAACCACTTCTCTAGGCCTCTCACAGCTCTCAACCTCTGAAACACACAAAGACGGTAATACCCTGGACCTGGTCTTTGTCCGGCTCTGTTCAATCTCCTACCTACAGTAGATAACTCACCGCTTCCCCTCTCTGACCACAACATTCTATCCTTCACACTCAAAATTCCTCCCCCACCCCAGCACTCTCCTACCTACAACACATTCAGAAATCTACATGCCATTAACCCTCATACACTTTCAGACTCCCTACACTCATCATTGTCCCCAATCTCTTCTTTTTCATGTCCTGATCTGGCTGTACATCACTACAATCACACTCTTAGAAGCACCCTTGAACAAGTAGCTCCCCTCACCCTCAGAACCTCCAAACACAGAGTGAAACAGCCGTGGCTCACATCGCAAACCCGATTTCTCCAACGATGCTCTAGGAGTGCTGAACGCTTATGGAGGAAAACACGCACACCAGAAGACTTCACACACTTCAAATTTATGTTAAGAACCTATAACTCTGCCCTTCACCTTGCCAAACAGACCTACTACACCACCCTGATCTCCTCACTATCCAGCAACCCCAAGAAACTTTTTAACACCTTTCACTCCCTCCTCAGGCCAAAAGCACAAGCCCCTATGACAGATATTTGTGCTGATGACCTGGCCTCCCACTTTATAGAGAAAATAGACAATATCCATTAGGAAATCCGCTCCCAGACACCAACTGCAATGACTCCCATCCCTCCCTGTATCTCCCCTGGCTCACTCTCCACATTCGATCCCATCACAGAAGAAGAAGTCTCCAAGCTCCTCTCCTCTTCTCGTCCGACTACATGCACTACCGACCCCATTCCCTCACACCTCCTCTCGTCTCTCTCTCCAGTTGTCACAACTCACCTAACCACAATCTTTAATCTCTCCCTCTCCTCTGGCATTTTCCCCTCCTCCTTCAAACACTCTATCATTACTCCATTACTAAAAAAAACCACCCTCGACCCATCCTGCACAAACAACTACAGACCGGTCTCCAATCTCATCTTCATCTCCAAACTCTTGGAGCACCTGATCTACTCCCACCTTACCCGTTACCTCTCCACTCATTCCCTCCTAGACCCTTCACAGTCTGGTTTCTGCCCCCTACATTCGACAGAAACTGCTCTCATCAAGGTGACCAATTACCTTCTGACAGCAAAATGTAACGGGGACCATTCTCTGCACATTCTTCTCAACCTTTCTGCAGCTTTTGATGCTGTTGACCACCCTCTCCTACTACTGCTCCAGTCATTAGGCATTAAGGACACTGCTCTCTCCTGGTTCTCCTCCTATCTTTCTGACCGCTCCTTCAGTGTTCTGTTCTCTGGTTCCACTTCATCTCCTCTTCCTCTCACTGTCGGGGTACCCCAGGGCTCAGTCCTTGGCCCCCTTCTCTTCTCCCTCTACACAGCCCCAATTGGACAGACCATCAGCAGATTTGGCTTTCAGTACCATCTTTATGCTGATTACACACAACTATACACGTCATCCCCTGACCTTACCCCCGCTGTACTACAAAACGCCACTGTCTGTCCGCAGTCTCCAACATCATGTCCACTCTCTATCTGAAACTCAACCTCTCCAAAACTGAACTTCTTCTGCTCCCGCCTTCTACTAACCTCCCTAAATCTGACATTTCCCTCTCCGTGGGTGGCACCATAATAACACCCCGGCAGCAGGCGCGCTGTCTGGGTGTTTTGTTTGACTCCGATCTCTCCTTCACATCCCATATACAATCTGTTGCCCGCTCGTGCCGCTTACACCTAAGGAACATCTCTAGAATCCGCCCTTTTCTTACCATGGAGACAACAAAAACCCTCACTGTCGCCCTGATCCACTCCCGCCTGGACTACTGCAATGCTCTATTAATTGGCCTCCCCCTTACTCGACTTTCCCCTCTCCAGTCCATCCTTAATGCAGCAGCCAGGGTTGTCCATCTGGCTAATCGTTACTCAGATGCATCCGCTCTTCGCCAGTCATTACCCTGGCTGCCCATTCATTACAGGATACAATTCAAAGTTCTTGTTCTCACCCACAAAGCTCTCCACAGTGCGGCACCTCCATACATCTCCTCCCTCATTTCGGTCTATTGGCCTAACCAACCGCTGCACTCTGCAAATGACTTTCGACTAACCTCGGCATTAATCCGTACCTCCCACTCCCGACTCCAAGACTTCTCCCGTGCTGTGCCAATCCTCTGGAATGCTCTACCACAAGATATTAGGACCATCCACAACTTGCATAGTTTTAGGCGCTCCCTCAAAACACATTTGTTCAGAACTGCCTACCACATTAAGTAATCAAGGTCATTTTATGTTTGTGTGTGTGTGTGTAGCCCTTTCACTATCTCCATCTATCCCCCACCCCCTGAAGATGGCTGGACCATCATTGTAAATACATCATTGTAAATACACACCTGTACTTTGTATCTCCCCCACCTCATTGTAGACTGTAAGCTCTCACGGGCAGGGTCGTCTTATTTTGCTTTATTATTGTATTGCTAACATTGTTACCTATGATTGTTGTTTGAAACTGTTAAACTGTAAAGCGCTGCAGAATATGTTGGCGCTATATAAATAAAGATTATTATTATTATTATTATTATTACTGCCCGATGGTTGAATGAGATGTGATGATGGGTCCATTCCCAGTGCATTCTCGTACGTAAAGACCTCACCGAGGGATCCCATCTGTCAGTACCTTGCAGCTAGTGGGCCCGCTAGCAATTCTTCATCCCTGGTCCTGGCTTGCCTCTTGGTCTCTTCCAACCAGCCTAGGATCCGCAGTCTGCTCACCAGTTCCTGGATCCTGTCTCTCCTGTCCGTAGTACACAAGAACCCCAGAGGTGAAGGCTGCGGCCTGCTTTCGGGCCTTGGTGGTTCGGACACTGGTGGTTCCCAGGAAAGCAGCCAGTTCCAGACCACAGTCTCCTGCCACCTCCACTGTTGCCCCAGCTTTCTCTGGCTCCAATATTTCTCTCATCACTCCCTCTGGAGTCTCTACCATCTTTGTCTTATTTTGCTTTAATTATTGTATTGTTAACGTTGTCACTTATGACTTGCATTTGAAACTGTTGAACTGTAAAGCGCTGCGGAATATGTTGGCACTATATAAATAAAGATTATTATTATTATTACTATTATTTGTCACCCACAGATCATTAAATACTATATGTATGAGTAATTAAACACAGAAATAATATTCAATGCTTTTTTGGAGTGTTATATAAAACTGAAATATGTCACAAAGCATGTAATACTCTATAGATAAGTAATTGAATTCAAAAAAATGTTTCAATGCTTTTTGGGAGTGTTATATAACATCAAATTGTACCACGGAGCACGTAATAGTATATGGATTAGTAATTGAATCCAGAAAAATGTTTCAACACTTTTTTGGAGTGTTACATAACACATAAATGTACCAAAAATCATGTAATACTCTACGAATGACAATATAGTCAATTTTTTTCACCCCCCAAAAAAATGAAGTAAACTGCCACAGCTATATCTTTAGCAACGGACAGCAAAGCCCTATTCCTGCCTAGAGACTGCATTCAGCCACTCTACCTGCTCCTGCATCTCTCCCTCCCTACACTAAATGCAGAATGTATCCGATACAAACAGCAAATCACAAAATTAGCCTTTACAAGGACTGTTAGCATGATGGTTCAGCTTCAGCACCAGTATCAACACTACAGGACTCTGATTCTTTAAACTGTTCACACACACACACCTGAGGAAGCACTCTTTCTCTCCAATAACAACTGTCATAGAGCTGTGCAATGGCATCAGTGTGCTGAGCCTGACGGCGCCTGTCCTTGTATAACCCCTGGTGATGTCACACGGCCAGCCAATCAGAGTAATGCCACTATCAATATGACTATGGCATTACAGTGACTCACAGGCAATCTCCACATGCTTATTGGCTGTGTAACAGGTGCCAAATAAGCGGATCGATAATTCGAGTTTCAAATTCAATCATTGGCTAATGCTCGCCGAGTGCCGAGCACCCAGATTCTCGAGTGATATTCGAGTATCACCGAGCACTTTATCTCATCCCTAATGAGAATTTAAAAAATGTCATGGTGGGATTTTTTTCATGTATGGTTGGTGCAATTTTTTCCCCTGGCAGGTTTTTTTTTATTAAAGCATTCACCAAATGTAGGAAAATGTTTTAAAGGAACCCGTTTAATGTTTTGTGTGAAAAGATTTAGTATAACCTGTGTTTTATTCATTTACACCTGATATAGAAGGGGGAGCGGTACAAAAATAGCAATACTGACTACTGGATTACGGTGCACTAGTAAAACACTGACTTCCAACAGAGTAAAATAGTATTAGTATATATAAATCAAAAGTAACTGACTCATGTAAATGCACCTAAAAATCATTTTAATAAACACAGCCATACAATAATCATAAACATAATCACAAATGATACTAATATTGAAAAAAATACATCAGGGCCCTAGTGGAAGATATTATTAATATTACAACAAAGTAATATAAAATAATAAACACATAAAATATTCACTTTATAAATGCCAGTGGGAGACACGACTAGTAAATATACTGTAAATTACACACTGCCAATGTAATCCACACTCAGTGTGTTCCATTCAGGGCTTGATGCTGTTTTTATAATGATGAATCCACTGAAAATAACACAGAGCCAGATTGGTAAAGTGAGATATCTGCACTGCCACAATAATATAGATATGGAAGTTTTTCATTGAGAATCACAATAATATGTCCTGACAGACTCGACAATCTGCAGCAAACCTCAAAAGGATATGTGCATGTGAAAGTCTTGTCAGTCCGCAATATGCCTGGGCAGTCCCGACAATCCACAGCTAATCTCAAAGGATCACACCTGTGATGTCTTGATGTGGTACTGATGAAAGCAGCATCTATTTCTCTAAAAGCCAAGATCCAGTGATAAGTTGCTGCAATCAAGTCAGGATGATTATTCACAGGATCAGGTAACAGTTATTCCGATCTTCTTTGATCTGGGCGGACAGGTGAGTAACAAATGGCAGTTGGGTGTCTCCAATAAAAACTGGCAGCATGGCATGGGTAAAAAAAACACCTAGGTTTCTTTTTCAATAGTGATAAAATTTCCTTTGTAATACTCCTCTGGTCTTTCTTGGATTTTCAGTCCAGTGTGTGTGATCCTATCAGTGACTGACAGCTTTCTTTGTATAAATGTACATACAGAGAGCTGTCAGTCACTGGTACGAGCACACACCAGACTAAAAATCCCAGAATGGGCAGAGGTAAAAATTTTAATATACAGTTAATTGCAAAAGTGCTTGTTTTAACAAACACTATCTAATAACACCGATCTATGAAGATGAGAATAATATTTTAACCCCTTTGCCCTGAAGTCTGCTTTTCTCCTTCCTGACCAGGCCAAATTTTCCAATTCTGACCAGTGCCACTTTATAAAGTAATGAACCTGGAATGCTTTAACGAATAAATAGAGCAAAAAATGGGAATTCAAATTTAGCATTTATTTTAGTATTAACCCCTTAAGCCCCGAGGGTGGTTTGCACGTTAATGACCGGGCCAATTTTTACAATTCTGACCACTGTCCCTTTATGAGGCTATAACTCTGGAACGCTTTGACGGATCTTGGCGATTCTGACATTGTTTTTTCGTGACATATTGTACTTCATGTTAGTGGTAAAATTTATTCGATATAACTTGCGTTTATTTGTGAAAAAAATGGAAATTTGGCGAAAATTTTTAAAATTTTGCAATTTTCCAACTTTGAACTTTTATGCCCTTAAATCACAGACATATGTCACGCAAAATACTTAATAAGTAACATTTCCCACATGTCTACTTTACATCAGTACAATTTTGGAACCAAAATTTTTTTTTGTGACGGAGTTATAAGGGTTAAAAGTTGACCAGCAATTTCTCATTTTTACAACACCATTTTTTTTTAGGGACCACATCTCATTTGAAGTCATTTTGAGGGGTCTATATGATAGAAAATACTCAAGTGTGACACCATTCTTAAAACTTCACCCCTCAAGGTGCTCAAAACCACATTCAAGAAGTTTATTAACCCTTCAGATGTTTCACAGGAATTTTTGGAATGTTTAAATAAAAATGAACATTTAACTTTTTTTCACACAAAATTTATTTCAGCTCCAATTTGTTTTATTTTACCAAGGGTAACAGGAGAAAATCGACCCCCAGAGTTGTTGTACAATTTGTCCTGAGTACGCTGATACCCCATATGTGGGTGTAAACCATTGTTTGGGCGCATGGCAGAGCTTGGAAGGGAAGGAGCGCCATTTGACTTTTCAATGCAAAATTGACTAGAATTGAGATGGGACGCCATGTTGCGTTTGGAGAGCCCCTGATGTGCCTAAACATTGAAACTCCTTACAAGTGACACCATTTTGGAAAGTAGACCCCCTAAGTAACTTATCTAGATGTGTGGTGAGCACTTTGACCCACCAAGTGCTTCACAGAAGTTTATAATGCAGAGCCGTAAAAATAAAAAATCATATTTTTTCACAAAAATGATCTTTTCGCCCCCAATTTTTTATTTTCCCAAGGGTAAGAGAAGAAATTGGACCCCAAAAAATGTTGTGCAATTTGTCCTGAGTACGCTGATACCCCATATGTGGGTGTAAACCATTGTTTGGGCACATGGCAGAGCTTGGAAGGGAAGGAGCGCCATTTGACTTTTCAATGCAAAATTGACTGGAATTGAGATGGGACGCCATGTTGCGTTTGGAGAGCCCCTGATGTGCCTAAACATTGAAACCCCCCACAAGTGACACCATTTTGGAAAGTAGACCCCCTAAGGAACTTATCTAGATGTGTTTTGAGAGCTTTGAACCCCCAAGTGTTTCACTACAGATTATAACGCAGAGCCGTGAAAATAATTTTTTTTTTTCTCAAAAATGATTTTTTAGCCCCCAGCTTTGTATTTTTACAAGGGTAACAGAATAAATTGGACCCCAAAATTTGTTTTCCAATTTGTCCTGAGTACGCTGATACCCCATATGTGGGGGGGAACCACTGTTTGGGCGCATGACAGAGCTCGGAAGGGAAGGAGTGCCATTTGGAATGCAGACTTAAATGGATTGGTCAGCAGCCGTCACGTTGCATTTGCAGAGCCCCTGATGTACCCAAACAGTACAAACCCCCCACAGGTGACCCCATATTGGAAACTAGACCTCCCAAGGAACTTATCTAGATGTGTTTTGAGAACTTTGAACCCCCAAGTGTTTCACTAAAGTTTATAGCGCAAAGCCGTGAAAATAAAAATTCCTTTTTTTTTTTCACAAAAATGATTTTTTAGCCCCCAGTTTTGTATTTTCACAAGGGTAACAGGATAAATTAGACCCCAAAAGTTGTTGTCCAATTTGTCCTGAGTACGCTGATACCCCATATGTGGGGGGGAACCACTGTTTGGGTGCATGACAGAGCTCGGAAGGGAAGGAGCGCCATTTGGAATGCAGCCTTAAATGGATTGGTCTGCAGGCATCACGTTGCATTTGCAGAGCCCCTGATGTACCCAAACAGTACAAACCCCCCACGAGTGACCGCATATTGGAAACTAGACCTCCCAAGGAACTTATCTAGATGTGTTGTGAGAACTTTGAACCCCCAAGTGTTTCACTACAGTTTATAACGCAGAGCCGTGAAAATAAAACATCTTTTTTTTCCAACAAAAATGATTTTTAGCCCCCCAAATTTTTATTTTCCTAAGGATAACAAGAGAACTTGGACCCCAGAAGTTGTTGTTCAATTTGTCCCGAGTACGCTGATAACACATATGTTGGGGTAAACCCCTTTTTGGGCGCACGGGAGAGCTCGGAAGGGAAGGAGCACTGTTTTACTTTTTCAACGCAGAATTGGCTGGAATTGAGATTGGACGCCATGTCGTGCTTGGAGAGCCCCTGATGTGCCTGGACAGTGGAAACTCCCCAATTCTACCTGAAACCCTAACCCAAACACACCCCTAACCCTAATCCCAACGGTAACCCTAACCACACCCCTAGCCCTGACACCTAACCCATAATTCTAATCCCAACCCTAATCCAAACCGTAAATGTAATCCAAACCCTAACCCTAACTTTAGCCCCAACCCTAACTTTAGCCCCAACCCTAACTTTACCTCCAACCCTAGCCCTAACCCTACCCCTACCCCTAACCCTAAACGTGACTGAAATACGTGGCACTGAAATACGTGGCACTGAAATACGTGATACATGGCACTTAAATACGTGGCACTGAAACACGTGGCACTGAAATACGTGGCACTGAAATACGTGGTACTGAAATACGTGGCACTTAAATACGTGGCACTTAAATACGTGGCACTTAAATACGTGATACGTGGCACTTAAATACGTGGCACTGAAATACGTGATACATGGCACTGAAATACGTGGCACTGAAATACGTGGCACTGAAATACGTGGCACTTAAATACGTGGCACTGAAATACGTGATACGTGGCACTTAAATACGTGGCACTGAAATACGTGATACGTGGCACTGAAATACGTGGCACTGAAATACGTGGCACTGAAATACGTGGCACTGAAATACATGGCACTGAAATACGTGCAACTGAAATACGTGCAACTGAAATACGTGGTACTAAAATATGTGGCACTGAAATACGTGATACGTGGCACTGAAATACGTGATACGTGGCACTTAAATACGTGGCACTGAAACACGTGGCACTGAAATACGTGATACGTGGCACTGAAATACGTGGCACTGAAATACGTGGCACTGAAATACGTGGCACTATGACTGTCAGAAAATGTTCATTAAACGGTTAGGGGTGAGGTTAGGGGTAGAGTTAGGGTTAGGGTTTGGATCCCTTTATCACCTTGATGGTGGTGGGTGGCTTTTCAGTGTGTTTTCTGTTTTTTTTCGATAAAAACGCATGCGTTTTTAACGCAAACAAACGCATGTGCTTAAAAACGCAAGAAAATACTGCAGGTTGTATTTCTGAAAATGAACGCATGCAGAAAAAAAACGCATGCGTTTGAAAACGCGACCAAACGCATACAAAAAAACGCATGCGTTTTCAATGTTAAATATAGGGAAAAAACGCATGCGTTTTTTTGTGCAAAAAACGCTTCAGACAGAAACGCAAGTGTGAAACCAGCGACGCTTTTTATAGCAAAAAAGTTTTTGCGTCTCCACATTTTGAGACCTATAATTTTTCCACATTTTGCTTCACAGAGTCATGTGAGGTCTTGTTTTTTGCGGGACGAGTTGACGTTTTTATTGGTAACATTTTCGGACATGTGACCATTTTTGATCGCTTTTTATTCCGATTTTTGTGAGGCAGAATGACCAAAAACCTGCTATTCATGAATTTCTTTTGGGAAAGGCGTTTATACCGTTCCGCGTTTGGTAAAATTGATAAAGCAGTTTTATTCGATGGGTCAGTACGATTACAGCGATATCTCATTTATATAATTTTTTTATGTTTTGGCGCTTTTATACGATAAAAACTATTTTATAGAAAAAATAATTATTTTAGTATCGCTTTATTCTCAGGACTATAACTTTTTTATTTTTTTGCTGATGATGCCATATGGCGGCTTGTTTTTTGCGGGACAAGATGACGTTTTCAGCGGTACCATGGATATTTATATCAGTCTTTTTGATCGCGTGTTATTCCACTTTTTGTTCGGCAGTATGATAATAAAGCGTTGTTTTTTGCCTCGTTTTTTTTTTTTTTTCTTACGGTGTTTACTGAAGGGGTTAACTAGTGGGGCAGTTTTATAGGTTGGGTCGTTACGGACGCGGCGATACTAAATATGTGTACTTTTATTGTTTTGTTTTTTTTATTTAGATAAAGAAATGTATTTATGGGAATAATATATTTTTTTTTTTATTATTTATTTAGGAATTTTTTTCTTTTTTTTTTACACATGTGGAAAAATTTTTTTTTTACTCTTTTACTTTGTCCCAGGGGGGGACATGACAGATCGATGATCTGATAGTGTGCACAGCACTCTGTCAGATCACCGATCTCACTGACAGGGCTGCAGGCTTACCAGCGTCTGCTCTGAGCAGACACTCGGTAAGCCACCTCCTTCCCTGCAGGACCCGGATGCCGCGGCCATCTTGGATCCGGGACCTGCAGCCAGGAAGGAGGTAGGAGACCCTCGCAGCAACGCGATCACATCGCGTTGCTCCGGGGGTCTCAGGGAAGCCCGCAGGGAGCCCCCTCCCTGCGCGATGCTTCCCTATACCGCCGGTACACTGCGATCATGTTTGATCGCGGTGTGCCGGGGGTTAATGTGCCGGGGGCAGTCCATGACCGCTCCTGGCACATAGTGCCGGATGTCAGCTGCGATAGGCAGCTGACACCCGGCCGCGATCGGCCGCGCTCCCCCCGTGAGCGCGGCCGATCGCGTATGACGTACTATCCCGTCACCGGGAATTAAGTCCCAGGTCACCTTGACGGGATAGTACGTCATATGGGATTAAGGGGTTAAAATATAACCCCTTCATGACCTTGGGATTTTCCGTTTTTCCATGTTCGTTTTTCGCTTTCCTCCTTCCCAGAGCCATAACTTTTTTATTTTTCCATCAATATGGCCATGTGAGGGCTTATTTTTTGCGAAACAAGTTGTACTTTTGAACTACATCATTGGTTTTAGCATGTCGTGTACTAGAAAACGTGAAAAAATTCCTAGTGCGGTGAAATTGAAAAAAAGTGCAATCCCACACTTGTTTTTTGTTTGGCTTTTTTGCTAGGTTCACTAAATGCTAAAACTGCCATTATGATTCTCCAGGTCATTACGAGTTCATAGACACCTAACATGACTAGGTTATTTTTTATCTAAGTGGTGAAAAAAAATTCCAAACTTTGCTAACAAAAAAAATTGCGCCATTTTCCGATACCCATAGCGTCTCCATTTTTCATGATCTGGGGTCGGTTTAGGGCTTACTTTTTGCGGGCCGAGCTGGCGTTTTTAATGATACCATTTTGGTGCAGATACGTTCTTTTGATCGCCTGTTATTGCATTTTAATGCAGTGTCGCGGCGACCAAAAAAACTTAATTCTGGCGTTTCGATTTTTTTTCTCGCTACGCTGTTTAGCGATCAGGTTAATGCTTTTTTTATTGATAGATCAGGCGATTCTGAACATGGTGATACCAAATATGTGTAGGTTTGATTTTTTTATTGATTTATTTTAAATGGGGCAAAAGGGGGGTGATTTAAACTTTTATATTTTTTTTATTTTTTTCACATTTTTTTTTAACTTTTTTTTTTACTTTTGCCATGCTTCAATAGCCTCCATGGCAGGCTAGAAGCTGGCACAACTCAATCGCCTCTGCTACATAGCAGCGATCATCAGATCGCTGTTATGCAGCAGAAATGCAGGTGTGCTATGAGCGCCGACCATATGGTGGCGCTCACAGCAAACTGGCATCAGTAACCATAGAGGTCTCAAGGACCTCTATGGTTACTCTGCAGAAGCATTGCTGACCCCTGATCATGTGACGGGGTCAGCGATGCGCTCATTTCCGGCCGCCCGGCCGGAAGCGCCGGTTAAATGCCGCAGTCAGCGTTTGATAGCGGCATTTAATTAGTTAATAGCAGCAGGTGAATCGCGATTTCACCTGCCGCTATTGCAGGCACATGTCAGCTGTTCAAAACAGCTGACATGTCCCGGCTTTGATGCGGGCTCACCGCCGGAGCCCTGCATCAAAGCGCAGTATCTGACCTTGGACGTACTATTAAGGAATACTAACAACATTTAAAAGATACAAGACAAAAACCAAGCTGACCTTGACTGTTCTCACAGGTCGGTTGGTGTAAATGTTGCAAAAAGAAGTAATTGGATATAAGTTACACCGAAATAATTTCATCAATACTTCTAATGCAGGGGTGGGGAATCTTTTTTTCTGCCAAGGGCCATTTGGATATTTATACCATCCTTCGGAGGCCATACAAACTCCGCCCACAAAGTACATCCTGACTCTGGCACTCGTGTCAGGACGTAATCTTTCATTGCATGCCCTTCAGTGTTCAGTAGTGAACACTGCGTGTGTGTGTGTGTGTGTGTGTGTGCTAACAAAGCAAGAAGAAATTAATGAGCTGGTAGCAATCAAAATGCAGCTCCCTGCCCAAGAATGCGGTCCCTGAGAATCTTCCCGGGGGCCTGATAAAAGGTCATCGAGGACCGTAAATGGCCCTGGGGCCTGAGGTTCCCCACCCCTTCTCTAATGCATTAAATAAGCTGGGTATATACAGACCAAAGTTAATATCTCCTGAATAATATAGTAAAGCATGACATGTGCCACATCTCCATATTCAAATGAGAGAAAAAAAGAACTGTCTCATCCAAATGCAGTTAATACCCTTACAGGCATCTGACACCGGTCCTTATAGTTCCACAGAGATGGCGGTATAAGAAGTGCCTGACTGCCATCCGATAACAGAAACAACGTCATGGTGTCCTTCTGTCATGGCCACCTCTCAACGCATTTCTTCCCTATGTGGGATTCATCTGGTTATATAAAGTATTAAAAAGTGGACGTCTTCTCCATGCTGACAAAACATGTGAACGCTAAATGTAGTTTAGGCACACTGAGGCTCAGAAAGGAGGGGGACATTTGGATTTAGGAGTGCAGAATTTGCAGGATTTCTTTTGGAGGGAGCCATTTTGCTTTTCCAGAACCTTTTTGCTACCAGTAACATGGAAGCCCCCATGTTTTTGATAACAGGTAACGAACCTGAGTGGGGATTTGCTTTTTTGTGGATTGAGTTGAAGCTTTTAATGGGAACATTTTACATAACATTTTTTGATCACATTTATCCTGCACTCTATGCTGAGCACTTACATCAGGGTTTCCTTCAAAATCTCTGAGTGACGTGACAGATGAAACCTCCGATGGATCCATTCACTATATTGAGGCAGCAGAGTTACTCTGAAATCCATCTGGCCTCTGTTCAGCGCTGTCCTTCTATTCAGAGGTGCTCAAAACTGTGGCCGACCACGTTTTCATGCAGGCTTAAAAAACTGACACTGCCAAACCTTTGGCCATATGGCGTCCAGTGGCCCCATCTGCCTTATTATACAGAATCTTCCACAGGAGCCATCATACCTGAGTGACCCAGTGGCCATGTTTTGGCCCAAGGTAACCATGTAGACCATTGCCATCGCATTGTGCCTATTGGAGCAGAGAGGGAGCTCCCTTCCTCTGCTATTCTGCTAGATGTTGCTGTCACTATTGACAACAACAGCGGAGGGGTTAAACCAGCGATCGGCGCTAGCACCGATTGTGGGTGTTTCTGCAGGGTGGTTGGCTATAATATATAGCTGACATCTGCTGATGATTGACCGCTTCTATGAGTAAGATGACATGATCGTCCTACCGCACATGTACAACGATTTGCAGGAACGCACCTCCCACAGCAGCTTTCATGTACTGTGGATGTCGTGAAGGGATTGTCTTATTAAATAGGTTACTGATCAGTCAATACACAGTGACTTGTACATGCAATCTAACCCCAGCCTACAGAGGAGTCTTCTTTGACTGTAGCCTGATATACAGAATAGTAATTAGGGAATCTGGTAATTAATAAGGCCTCTCACTTTTACCATTGTTGTAAGCGAAGTAGGAAGTGCATTTGTTTCTTCAGTTTATTGTCGGGCAGCTGTTAATATACTCCTGTTCAATAGAACCTTAGTCACAATTAATTAAAAATGATCTATAGCAGTTAGAGCGAGTGATTCAGCTGAGCTCATCCATTTAGAGCCGCCTGCCTCTGCCTTGAATATTTTATGCCTGACATGAGACAAAAGTGTATATTCGGAGTTATTCCCAGCGCCCACATAGAAGTGCATGCCAAAAGGGCAAACACACAGCATGAAGGAAGATCTGCTTATCCATGATTCAAAATATCATGAGCAGCCAACCTCGTCCATGAAAGCATCCTGTCTGCCACCCTTTGTTTGCAGACATTCAATTAGATGAAAACTCCTGAGATTTACTTTTAGAGAAAACCATTTTCTAATGTGTTTTCCCTTTTACTGGAAAAATATAAAGGACTATAGCGCAATCATGAAAAATCAAAGCACTTTTGCCCTTAAATACATGTTTACCTGCATAAGATATAACTTCATAGATAAGAGTAAGCCATGACCTAAAAAACATCCCTGGAGTCGACACACACCACAGTAGGACACGATAATAGGCAAACAGTGCCATGATTTATTAGGTTAAGAATTTGGGGTAAAATAAGTTCTTGCTGAGCATTCAGTATGTTACCAAATAAATGTATTACACTATCAACATGCCACCATTTAAGGGGTTGTTTATTTGGGTTTTAAAAGAAGGGTCCCTACTAACCTCACCAATCCCCCACCACACCCATGCTGATGCTACCCGGACCTTTGTTTGATCATTACTACAACCAGGGGACCAGGCAATGTTAGATCAAGGCGGTAGCAGGGGATCATTAAGGTATATAAAAAAATACATTTAAAAAAATCACTCAATAGTTGACCCCTTTAGAGTGTACATAGTGTCCACACAATCTAGCATTTTATCACAGTTTAAGAAGCAAGCATGAGAGTGCCTGCTAGAAGAAACAGTCACACCGTCCGTTCGTAGCACAATTATTTTCACAGTTTATCCTAAAATACACTGCCTTGTCGTGTTGTGTACATCTCACTTTTAGGGGTTCTGCACATGGCAAAAACCTATACATTGCGACTATGTAGGGACTCTGCAATCCTCCATATGGTGCCTCCATACGGTACCATATTATGGAGACATTCTCCCCTTCCAAGTGATGCTAACAGGGAAAAAAGTTTTGTAACACAGTATTTGATGGAGCATGACATATTTATTCCCTGGCAGTATCAAACAGAGTCCAAAAGAGAAAATCTCTCTATGCCTCGGCATGAAATCTGAAGCATACAATGTTACAATATATACAGTAGGTCTACCAGTGCCATATTACGGGAGCATTTGGAAGTTGTGCAGAGTCATAGTACAATTGTATACATGAGCCTGTTCTTTGCCTAATGAGAAATTCTACATACAGTACATAGAACTATACCAACCAGGTTAAGGTCAAGCTACTGAGAGGTATAAATCCCCAAATAGTAGACTACAGATTTTCAGTGTCTACGCTGCAATGTTTTTTGTGATTTTTTTTTCCCCAATTTTTTTTCGAACAAAACAGCTTCATGGACTTTATTCTTTTTGACAAAACCATTGCACCCCAAATCACTAGTATGTTTCTGTCCATTAGGCTAGGGTCATATGAGTATATGAAAAGTCATCCATATTTGATCCAGAAAACTCTGATGATTTTCATCCATATTGCTATTTGTTTGCCATCTGTGTGTCCGTTTTTTTTTAATGTCCATGTGCCAACCATTTTTGTACATCTATATGCAAAAATGTACTTGATGAAAAATAGTTCCCCTAGATTAAAGTGGTTGTCTGGCTTTAGGGTACAGGTCTGCAATCACTCTATATGACTGCAGACTTGCGAATCTTCACAGCAGTGTGGTGCCGGCGAAGGGAGAGCGGGTGCATGACTGCAAGTACTGTATGTGTCTGCATTCATGGGGTCACAAGCTGACTAGACATACATGGCTTTCATCATTGCAAGTGTATTGAGCGAGGCCAGATATGTTTAGTCGGAATGTGGTCTGAAGTTTGCAAATCGCATTCTTCCGGTACCGGAGGATCCTCAGAGCGCAGAGTGCGCCTCTGAGGATTCACAAGTCTGCAGTCACGTAGAGTGACGCAGATTTGTTTTCCAAGGCTGGGTAACCACTTTAATAATGGAAATGTAGATGACTTCTCACTCACCGAACCTTATGAGACAACTTTCTATGATGCAAAGAGGAAATGTGATGCAGATCTACAGAACCGTACTATATCTGCTGCAGATATAACAAACAACGAGAATTGCATTTCAAAGTATAACTATTTAATAGAGATTGATAGGAGCACATTTTGGAAAGCTCAATTCATATTTCCCAATACAACTAGGCTCCTTTGTAAATCTGGTCCATATTATGTAAGATAAAATTGAACTTTTGGTAAAGCCGCGAAGGACACGGCCTGTCCCCATATGTTAAACGTCCTTCCTATGTAGTCTTTGTTCACGTGCCTTTGTTTTCTTTGGGCTATGCAAACTCTTAGTGCAGTATGAATAAATTCACCATGTTTTCAAAAGTTTAGACTAATAATGTAGAGCCCCGTTTAGAGGTCAAAGGGATGTTTGGAGCAGACTAAGCTGACATTGTCTGGAATATGTTCATACAGAAATGAGATGTACGCAGTTCTGGTACGCGGTGTAGGAAATGTGAATCTGCAGGCGCTGCTCACTGATAAAGGACGTGTACTTACGGATTGGATGAGTGATAGATTCACAGGCTGCTTTATGAAATTAGCACAAAGTGATGAAGGCAGTGATTGCTGGTTGATTGCTTGGGATCCAGAGCTGCTATGAAGCATTTTACCATGCAGTGTTGAAGTAAGAATGTCTGAGAAATGAAGATAGGCTCTGATTGAAGGGTTTGCTGTATTTTCCAATGAATCAGAAAAGAAGGCACCGCAGTACGTGACACATGTTGCAATGACAATTTGTACACTTACTGACAGTTCAACATTGTTAATTTTTTCCTTGGAAACATTGATGGAGAATTTCAGACTACAGGGAATGTTAATGACTGCAGAGGAGGTGGTGCCCGGTTCACGGAGGGGCTTAGGGATGGCTGGGAGGCGCTTGTGTTCTGGGGGAAAAGACATGCCCCCCGGACAGACTACACCTGCTGACACTGGAAATTTGCTACTGTGTCAAACCCAAACTAACTATGGAGATTTCACGATCCAGGGCACATTGCTGATATTGTGTGATTAGGAAACCTTGGTCCACTGGTCCACTGTTGTTTTTCTGGCTGGAGACTCAGTTTTAGCTATCTAGCTTACTATGAATATTACATCAGTTGTCTGCTTTGGATAATTACTTTTTGTTAGGGCTTAAATTCTTTCATCCCAGACAATTGAGACTTTTATGTTAACGACAATCTGATCAAACGCTGATGTGCACGGACGCATTGTAGAATCATTGGTCCGAGTGCAGTCCGATGTTTTGTTGGATCGCACTCAGACTGATAATACAGCACCTGCCCTTAGAGAAGTCCTGTAACCTTAAACTGATACCACGATATCCCACTGCAGGCATTTTCAGTGATTAGCTTTAATATGGGGGTAAACCTAAAGGCAATTGATTAATTTTCTTACAGCACCACCACAGGGGAAATGAAGCATTACGGTTCACCAGAAATTCAATGGAATGACCAAATAATTGCTCCAACTGGTAGATAAGGTTGCTGATGAGAGAACCCCTCTCAGTTGCTAAATAGGTCATGTAAAAATGAGGGGTTTTAAAACCCATTGACTTTTTTGTATTTTTACAGGCTGGATCCTTTTCATAGCAATAATTATATATTGTTTATTATAAATTCCTTTGCTAATAAAATGAGTCGCTGCCATTGAATCAAGTCAGTTCCCAAATAAGCAGTTTTCTAAGCTTTTTTTAAGTTTGTTAATTTAAAAAGTCCTTATAAAGAACATACAATGGGATGAATTGCCATCAATCTGCAAATTTCATCACTTATTGATGTTGTTATTTTATGTTACTTATTGATGTTATTCATGTTGATCTCTCACGAAATATTGGATTTATACGGCTTATTCCTTGCAGGTTCGGCTAGAATGGCCTACTGATCTCGCAGTCAATCCAATGGATAACTCATTATATGTCTTGGACAATAACATTGTACTCCAGATCTCTGATAATAACCAAGTGAGAATTATTGCCGGTAGACCTATACATTGCCAGGTTCCTGGGATAGACTACTTTCTCGTCAGCAAAGTAGCAATTCATTCCACCTTGGAATCGGCACGCGCCATTGCAGTCTCCCACAATGGAGTTCTCTACATTGCTGAAACAGATGAAAGGAAGATTAACAGAATACAGCAAGTCACCACAAATGGAGAGATTTCTACATTAGTTGGAGCCCCCACAGATTGTGACTGCAAGATTGACCCCAATTGTGACTGTTTTTCAGGTAAGACCAAATGTTTGTTTTTTAATCAATATGAAATGGTACCTTATTAGTAAACAAAAGAGATGAATTGATCTTTTCAAATTCAAATTTTCCGGTTCTGCTGAATTTTCCCCCAAAATTTGATTTGCAGCAAATAAATTTGTGCAAATTTCAATACTTGAAAGATATTTGATTTGTAAATACATGTGGGAGAGAGAAAAGAAAGAGAAACTCTCTGACCATAAGAGCTTACACTTAACAATAGAGAAAGAAAGAAAGAAAGAAAGAAAGAAAGAAAGAAAGAAAGAAAGAAAGAAAGAAAGAGAACATTGCTGATCATAAGCGCTAACACTGTATGAGAGAGGACCTTGAGCTTACACTTTATAGGAGAGAAAAGACCACGCTGACCATAAAAGCTAACACTTAACAGAAGAGAAAGAGACAGAATATTGCTGATCATAGGAGCTTACACTCTATAGAAGAGAGACGACTCCGATCTTACACTTTATAGGAGAGAAAAGACCACACTGACCATAAGAGCTTACACTCTATAGGAGAAAGAGAGTGGACCTCACTGACCATATGTGCTAACACTTTACAGGAGAGAGAGAGACAGATAATTTCTGATCATAATAGCTAACACTCTATAGAAGGGAGAGTATCCCAAGCCTACACATTATAGGAGAGAAAAGACCACGCTGACCAGAAAAGCTAACACTCTATAGTATAGAAGAAAGAGAGAGAGTGGACCTCACTGACCATAAGAACTAACACTTTACAGGAAAGAAAGAGAAAGAATATTGCTGATCATAAGAGCTAACACTCTATAGGAGAGGGAAAGTGGACCTCACTGACCATAAGAGCTAACATTCTATAAGAGAGGGAGAGTAGACCCCAATGACCATAAGAGCTTGCACTCTATAAGAAAGAAGTATGATATCTACAGGGCATTATGGGGAAGCCCACATGGCAACACTAAAAAGACATTAGCCCACTCTCTGATGCTTTAGCAGTGTGGGAAATGTATTTTTTAATGAACCACAAATTGAATCTTAAAAAGGGTAAAAATCGCATCAAATGCAAATTTCAGGAAATTCGACTCAAACTCACTCCTCTGCGAATTGATCTGCTTATCTCAAGAAAAGAGTTCTAAGTCTTTTTATAGTCAGAATATTTGGAAACCTATGTCAGAAGTCACCTAGGACCATGTAAATCGCATTTATATAACACAATGGCAGATTTGATAAATTCAGTTTTACACATTTTCAGAACCTATTTTTGTGCTCTTCCATTGTAACTTGTTTACAGCCTTACACAATGAAATCTCAAAAAATTTGTGTGACATTAGATTCTACGGTTCCCCAGCTACAACTATACCGATTACAACCAAAGTCAGGGTAAGGAGTACCCAGAAAAACACCACTCAAAGAGTATATAGAAATATGTACATTTATTAAGGAATAAATATAAAAACATGAACCAAACATGAATGGAACATGTAAGAGGATTCAAAACAGGATGAAATCAAGTAGATAAAGGTGGGGGGTTACTGAAAGTAAAGGGTTGCAAAGTAGTCTATATCAGACAAAGTGGGGGGTACTGATTAAGTTCCATGATTCACAGGAAAAATTGCATGTGGAACATGATACCATGGACCATGATAAAAATTAGTGAGACAACATGTCAGGGCATGTTAGGTTAGGTTATGGGTTGAACAAGATGTACTTAAAGTCTTCCTTCAACCTTAATAACTATGTTACTATGTTACTAATATAAAGAAAATGTGGTAAAATAACCAGTCTGTCCATGTGCATATCATGCAATGTAATATTAGATTATAACTATAAAAAGCTTAATCAGTCCATATACAAGTGCTTCACACTAAATTAGAATATCTGCAAAAAGTTAATTTCTTTCAGTTCTTCAATACAAAGAGTTAAACTCATATATTATATAGAGTCATTACAAACAGAGTGATCTATTTCAAATGTTTATTTCTGTTGATGTGGATGATTATGGCTTTCAGCCAATGAAAAGCCAAAAGTCATTATCTCAGTAAATTAGATTACCAAAAAAACCTGCAAAGGCTTCCTAACTGTTTAAAAAGGTCCCTTAGTCCGTTTCAGTAGGTTCCACAATCATGGGGAAGACTGCTGACTTGATAGATGTCCAGAAGGCAGTCATTAACACACTCCACAAGGAGGGTAAGCCACAAAAGGTCATTGCTAAAGAAGGTGGCTGTTCACAGAGTGCTGTATCCAAGCATATTAATGGAAAGTTGAATGAAAGGAAAAAGTGTGGTAGAAGAAAGGTGCACAAGCAACCGAGAAAACCACAGCCTTGAAAGGATTGTTAAGAAAAAGCCATTCAAAAATTTGGGGGAGGTTCACAAGGAGTGGACTTCTGCTGGAGTAATTGCTTCAAGAGCCACCACACACAGATGTATAGAGGACATGGGCTACAAGCGTCGCATTCCTTGTGTCAAGCCTCTCATGACCAATAGACAACTCCAGAAGCGTCTTACCTGGGCCAAGGTGAAAAAGAACTGGACTGTTGGACAGTGGTCCAAGGTGTTGTTTTCAGATGAAAGTAAAGTTTGCTTTTCATTTGGAAATCAAGGACTCAGAGTCTGGAGGAAGAGTGGAGAGGTCACAATCCAAGCTGCTTGGGGTCTAGTGTGAAGTTTCCACAATCAGTGATGGTTTTGGGAGCCATGTCATCTGCTGGTGTAGGTCCACTGTGTTTTTTCAAGACCAAAGTCAGCGCAGCCATCTACCAGGAAATTTTATAGCACTTCATGCTTCCCTCTGCCGACAAGCTTTTTGGAGATGGAAATTTAATTCTCCAGCAGGACTTGGCACCAGTTGACACAAAAAGTAAAAAGTACCAATACCTGGTTTAAAAACAATAGTATCACTGTGCTTGATTGGTCAGCAAATGTGCCTGACCTTAACCCCATAGAGAATCTATGGGGTATTGTCCAGAGGAATATGAGAGACACCAGACCCAACAATGCAGACGAGCTGAAGGCTGCTATCAAAGCAACCTGGGCTTCCATAAAACCTCAGCAGTGCCACAGACTGATTGCCTCCATTCCATGCCGCATTGATGCAGTGATTGATACAAAAGGAGCCCCAACCAAGTATTGAGTGCATTTACTGAACATACTTTTCAGTAGGCCAACATTTTGGATTTTAAAATTATTTTTCAAGCTGGTGTTATAAGTATTCTAATTTACTGAGCTAATGACTTTTGGGTTTATATTGGCTTTTACAACAACAACAAAAATCAACACTTAAAATAGATCACTCTGTTTGTAATGACTCTATACAGGTCCTTCTCAAAAAATTAGCATATAGTGTTAAATTTCATTATTTACCATAATGTAATGATTACAATTAAACTTTCATATATTATAGATTCATTATCCACCAACTGAAATTTGTCAGGTCTTTTATTGTTTTAATACTGATGATTTTGGCATATAACTCCTGAAAACCCAAAAAACCTGTCTCAATAAATTAGCATATTTCACCCGTCCAATCAAATAAAAGTGTTTTTTAATAACAAACAAAAAAACCATCAAATAATAATGTTCAGTTATGCACTCAATACTTGGTCGGGAATCCTTTGGCAGAAATGACTGCTTCAATGCGGCGTGGCATGGAGGCAATCAGCCTGTGACACTGCTGAGATGTTATGGAGGCCCAGGATGCTTCAATAGCGGCCTTAAGCTCATCCAGAGTGTTGGGTCTTGCGTCTCTCAACTTTCTCTTCACAATATCCCACAGATTCTCTATGGGGTTCAGGTCAGGAGAGTTGGCAGGCCAATCGAGCACAGTAATAACATGGTCAGTAAACCATTGTAAACCATTTACCAGTGGTTTTGGCACTGTGAGCAGGTGCCAGGTCGTGCTGGAAAATGAAATCTTCATTTCCATAAAGCATTTCAGCCGATGGAAGCATGAAGCGCTCCAAAATCTCCTGATAGCTAGCTGCATTGACCCTGCCCTTGATGAAACACAGTGGACCAACACCAGCAGCTGACATGGCACCCCACACCATCACTGACTGTGGGTACTTGACACTGGACTTCAGGCATTTTGGCATTTCCTTCTCCCCAGTCTTCCTCCAGACTCTGGCACCTTGATTTCCGAATGACATGCAAAATTTGCTTTCATCAGAAAAAAGTACTTGGGACCACTTAGCAACAGTCCAGTGCTGCTTCTCTGTAGCCCAGGTCAGGCGCTTCTGCCGCTGTTTATGGTTCAAAAGTGGCTTTACCTGGGGAATGCGGCACCTGTAGCCCATTTCCTGCACACGCCTGTGCACGGTGGCTCTGGATGTTTCCACACCAGACTTAGTCCACAATCTTCTTCAGGGTCCGGTCACCTCTTCTCGTTGTACAGCGTTTTCTGCCACATTGTTTCCTTCCAACAGACTTACCATTGAGGTGCCTTGATACAGCACTCTGGGAACAGCCTATTTGTTGAGAAATTTCTTTCTGGGTCTTACCCTCTTGCTTGAGGGTGTCAATGATGGCCTTCTTGACATCTGTCAGGTCGCTAGTCTTACCCATGATGGGGGTTTTGAGTAATGAACCAGGCAGGGAGTTTTTAAAAGCCTCAGGTATCTTTTGCATGTGTTTAGAGTTAATTAGTTGATTCAGAAGATTAGGGTAATAGGTCGTTTAGAGAACCTTTTCTTGATATGCTAATTTATTGAGACAGGTTTTTGGGGTTTTCAGGAGTTGTATGCCAAAATCATCAGTATTAAAACAATAAAAGACCTGACAAATTTCAGTTGGTGGATAATGAATCTATAATATATGAAAGTTTAATTGTAATCATTACATTATGGTAAATAATGAAATTTAACACTATGCTAATTTTTTGAGAAGGACCTGTATAATATATGAGTTTCACGTTTTGTATTGAAACACTGAAATAAATTAACTTTTTGATGATATTCTAATTTAGTGAGAAGCACTTGTGAATCATAAAAGTAATATTGAGCTTACCCATATTGGAGTGAAGATACCTCACATACAGCCACCTGTGCCCTGACACACATTTCGCTGTTACGCTTTTTCAATGCTTTAGCAGTAAGGGAAATAGCACATTTTCTGCAGCTATTTTTAAAGCTGAATTATTTTTGTGATCTTGTATTGTAACTTGTTTACAGTCTTACACAATGAAATCTCAAAAAATGTGCGTGATATTAGATTCTTCTATTTCCAATACCGATTTCTGGATATGTTGTATTCTTTTCATATCGTATCATTAAAAACCTCACTGTAATCAGTCAGACATGTTCATATTCAGCATCAAAGTAACACAAAGCAGTTTTCTCTATCACAGTTTCTCTTGTGGCCAAATTCATCATTGCATTTTCCCATTTTTTGGCATGAATACAACAAAATTAGTGACTTTTTAAATTCCAACAAATTCATCAATTGACTAAATAAATCTTCTCAATTTGTCATAATTAATTACATTAGAGAAACAAAGTGCTGAATTATAGAAATGCGATGAATTTCTTAAAGCAGCGAGGAGACACTAAGCAGCTTTCTGGAGTTATAGAACTTGGTAAAGTCGTATGCATGGAGCCTATACAGTGGCACACGGCGGTCCTAAAGCTCCAGGACTGCATAGTGCATGCCGCCATATAAGTCTAGGTTCACACGAGTATATAAAAAATCTTCCAATTTTCATCCAGAAAAAGCGTGAAATTTTTCATGTGTATTGTCAGTCCATTTGGGATCCTTGTAATATCCATTTTATATCAACAGTTATTAAAATTTGCAAGAACATATACAGCTTCCTCGTTGCCATGTTATTCTGTGGGGTTGTGCACATGACTGATTTTTCCTTGGACTGAGCCGGGCCAAGTAAACATTTGCAGCATGAACGAGTTGTATCTGACTTATCACACTCGGCCATTCATGTCTATGGGTTTTTTTTTTTAAATGGGATCCCACTCTGACCAAACTCTGATCAGTGTGCGACTAGCATATTCGGACTGATTTTCATAGATGAGAGAAAATTGGTTGTGTAACCCTAGCCTTAAGGCGGTTACATGAGTGAATCCAATCATAGTATTTTATCATTTGCAATAAGCACTAAATTATCTTACAACTCCCTCTACTTTGCAGATACCTGTCCATTATTATAATTTCCACATAGCTAAAAAAAAGCACAGTTAACTATTCTAAATGTGGCCTTTATGGTGTATGAGATAGGCTCCCACTGTTACTTCCCATACCCTTATCAGAGGTCATTCTGTCTTAAAGAAATTTGTCAAGGAAACACAACTACAGACTGTGTAGAACCAGAAAGTGAAATTATGTTGAAATTCCTTTGCTGCATCACAAAGAACGTCACCCTCTATGCTGTAACTTTTGACAAACATGAAGACATAGTGGCACTTTTCTTAGGCTGGTTTCACATTTGCGTTTAAAAACGCAGCGTTTAAAAAAAAAACGCAGGTGATGAAAAATGCATGTAAACGCGTGCAAACGCTGCGTTTTTTAGACACATGCATTTTTGCATGCGGTAAAAAAATGCGGCGTTTTGACGCGTTTACATGCATTTTTTCATGCGTTTGCGTTTTTGAAACGCATGCTGAGAAGTGTGTGACAGCTGCCAATCATCAAAATCAACTAGAAAACCCACTATAAATAGAAATAGCTAGGGTTAGGGATAGGGATAGGGTTAGGGTTAGGGATAGGGTTAGGATCCCTAGGGTTAGGGTTAGGGTTAGGATCCCTAGGGTTAGGGTTAGGGGTAGGGTTAGGGTTAGGATCCCTAGGGTTAGGGTTAGTGTTAGGGGTAGGGTTAGGGTTTGGATCCCTTGGGTTTGGGTTAGGGTTAGGGGTAGCTTTTTATTAGAAGAATGTCCTGGTCACCAGGTCACTGATAAGCCACCCCCCACCATCAAGGTGATAAAGGGATCCAAACCCTAACCCTACCCCTAACCCTAACCCTAGGGATCCTAGGGATCCATAGGGATGTTGACCTGGTGACCAGGACATTCTTCTAATAAAAAGCTTTGTTTAATGTGGACACCCCAAGATATACGGTATTGCTCTAGAGTACTAAAAATATTAACTCGTAGAGTATTCACTGTCATATTGTTAGGGTTAGGGTTAGGGGTAGGGTTAGGGTTAGGATCCCTTTATCACCTTGATGGTGGGGGGTGGCTTATCAGGGTGTATTCTTGTTTTTTTCTATAAAAACGCATGCGTTTTTAACGCAAGCAAACGCATGTGCTTAAAAACACATGTGTTTAAAAACGCATGCGTTTACATAGACAACAATATGCATGCGTTTTTTTGCGGCAAAAAAAGCCTCTAGAAATTGCTACATGTTGCATTTCTGCGACAGAACGCATGCAGCAAAAAAACGCATGCGTCATTAAACGCGGCCAAACGCGTACAAAAAAACGCATGCGTTTTTTAATGTTAAACATAGGGAAAAAAACGCATGCGTTTTTTTCTGTACAAACGCTGCAGATCATAACGCAAGTGTGAAACCAGCCTTACTTGCTTGGCAGAGCATTCTCTATGAGACATTTTTGTCAGCAGCTTATATGTGGACGAACAATACCATTGGCAGTCCAAATCTGACATGTCCGATAAATGTCTCCCCCGAACAAACAGTTAGCCGGCGCCACTATAAACATTAGCATGTCGGCTGAACCCATCGATATTGGTGGGTATGGCTAACAATAATTTAATGTGCATGGAGGGCTTTAGCAGATCCCATATTTTATGTGAGCCTAAAGAATGCTTGCTCTTTTGGCTACAAATTGCTGCCATGGTTACACAGTCCCATGATCTGGTTTGAGCTCTTACAAATGTTCGATTACCCCATAGTGGTTCCGTGTAAAAGGGCCTTAAAGGGGGTTTTCTCAAGTTCTGAAATAGCTTTAGACAGCATGAAAATAAGCAACTTTTCAATTGACTTACTTTTTTCTATCTTATGTCATTTTCCTGTAATGATACAGTTTCTTTTATAGTTTACATCTAATTTTATGGATCCTGGCCTCCAAACACTGGCCGTGTGTGGTCAGTAGTTACATTCCAGGAGATGAGTCAACTCTTAACATTCCAGCCAGCTCTCTCCCGATCATTAATTTCTATATAGTAGTTATCAGCTCACCTCCCTCCCTCTCCCTCTCATCTTCTGAAGAGATGCAGTTATAAATCATCAGCCAGGAGCTTTCACAGCAAGTCTCCTAATCACTGCTCTCTCTTCTCTCCCTGTCTGGACCTGGGTGCTTGTTCAAATGGCTTATTATCTCTATGTGTAAATGCAGCTATAACAATGTAAACCACTACAGAATAACCCAATGATTGCTGAGTGTGTTTTAGCAGAATTTGTGCTGGGTTTTATAGCTCTACTAAGACTACAGTTCTATTGCCAAAGCTGTCACTCAAGTAGTAGAGCCTGCCCTGCCAGAAACCAGAAAGTAAGAAACTCTAAGGAGATTGCATTGCTATGAAATGCTTAAGAGACTACTTGAGAATACCCCTTAAGTCAATACTATAAAGTGTTTGGATAATATGATTAGTGTTTATGGTAATACTATCACTATAAATGTGATAGATTCTCTATGGGTCCATATACCTCTCTATGAGAACGGATGTACAGATCCATAGACTTACTACTGATCCTGTACACTGCTCTGTGTGCATGCTACTACAGGAGTTCTACATTTTAGAGTGGCGTTTTGAGCAATTGGTGAGGTATCAGAATAAAATCCCACTGATCAGGATCTATTATTTGCAGCCTAAGATTTTACAAATATTAGAAATCTTTACAATATCATAATCCAAGATGGTAGTCCATTTTGCTAACGCTGACAAACAAATCTCTATTTACACGCAATGGCAGTAATACATTGAGGAGATTGCTGTGTAGGGAAATATAGCAGATGTCCTGGCACCGTACGTGAAACTAGGAAAAAACAAACAAACAATTTTTAAACCAGCAGGGCATTGAATCTTCAAAAATGAGTATTGCTGAGATAAATGCATAATAATGCTAATCTTTGCTGATTCACATTTCAAATTATACCATTCAAAGTAATGCTTTTTAAAACGGACTGTGAATATTAAATTTCTTATGTTTACAGACATTCAGTAATAAAAATTAAAATGTGCAATTTGCAGATTAATACTGTTAATATTATTTGTCCCATAGGTGACGGTGGATTTGCAAAAGATGCCAGACTGAAAGCGCCTTCTTCGTTAGCTGTTTCTCCAGATGGCACACTGTACATAGCTGATCTTGGCAACATACGCATTCGAGCAGTCACTAAGAACAAGCCTCATCTGAATGCCATGAATATGTATGAGGTTGCCTCTCCAGCAGACCAAGAATTGTATCAGTTCAGTACCAATGGGACCCATCTCCATACTTTAAACTTGATAACTAGGGACTACGTATACAACTTTACATACAATGGTGATGGGGATGTAATCTATATTACCAGTAGCAATGGAAATTTGGTTCATATACGACGTGATGCCGGGGGCATACCTTTGTGGCTGGTCGTACCTGGGGGACAAGTCTACTGGCTAACGATCAGCAACAATGGAGTGCTGAAAAGGATATCTGCTCAAGGATATAACCTAGCATTAATGACATACCATGGAAATACAGGGCTCCTGGCAACCAAAAGCAATGAGAACGGTTGGACGACAGTTTACGAGTAAGTGGATATCTCTTTAATTCCTATCTAATTCCTTTACAGTTCAGTATAATACATTTGTACTATTTAGATTCTTTATGTGTTACACAAGCTGCTTGTAGATCATTTATTTAGGAATAGGACTATCCCTAATCATCTCCCATTATTTATTGAGGGCTCTCTTTCTGTAAAGTTGACAAGGTTTTGGGCATTCTATACCACCAATCGCCATAGCTTCTAATTTCCTTCTGTACATAACTTCAAAAGATCCTACATGTTCAGAAAACATTTGACATGTAATGGAGAGCTGTCAGATGTTTTGATTGTTGGTGGTCAAGATGCTGAAACTCCCCAGCATTCATTAAAACAGAAGGCAGAAGTGCTTGGCCAAGTTCTGTTCAATTTAGAAAATGGAGACAAGCTCAGTAGAAAGTCTATTAATTTGTTTACGAGGAGAGCAGTGCTTGGCTGAATGCTTAGCAATTGATGGGGGCCTCGAAACTCAAAACCCTACAAATCATCATAACTTATGACAGTTTCCAAGAATGTACAGTTACACCTTAATAGTCTGGTACCCCACATCCATTACTCCTAGTAGGAGGCCAAGCTATCGAGTATAGTATTACAGATTGAGAAAAGATAATCATCGCAGACTTTTCTCAATTCTTGGTTTGTTTTCTCAATTACTGACTGGTGGCACTTCACCCTCCAGATACATAGTAACAACATTTTACACTTTTCAAACCTAATTGTTTTCAAGATAGTCTAAAGAAAAAAGTGCAATCTTTGAGCATACTGGTTTGCTAGTTCAGTATATTTGTGGGTTTCCTTAGGGAAGAGTAACAGCAGCAGCTGGTGGCCTCTCTCAATAGATTCATCTCCTCATCTTTACTTAAGAACAGCTGCATTGTAACCAAGAGTTAGATGTTTTTCAGCTCAAATGTAATGATATTTGGTACTTGACTTTTTCCAAGAAGTCTTTAGTCCGCAGTCATTTTTCATAGTGGTTTAATTTTGAAAGAAAAACTGTTGTGTAAGGGAGAGGTCCTATACAACAGAACCCATCTCGAAGCCAGAGATTATGGCATTACGTGGATTACCCTCATGAAACTGAGCAGCATATGAAAAGCATATGTTATCATGAATATTTAGGTCCTAATATTTTAATATACTAAGAAAAAACACAAAAATTGAGCTTGGTTTAAGTTGGTATACATGCAGCACATAAGTGCATGTTCACTTGGGCCATAAAGCATAAAAAACCTACAAGAAGCAAATAAACATAAACTCTGCTGTAACTAAATAAGTAAAAAACAAGAGTGCATTTAAATAACACAGGCTTTGTAGTAATACTGCTTTTGATCAAAATTAGCATAAAAGCCATCCCACCGTCCTGCAAGCCGGGGTGTGGCCTACCTCCCTCTTGAGCTGAAAATTACATTTAAAGGCTTCCCCAGGCTAGTGTCCACAGGTCGGGACCCAGTCCTTTTGTCTGCCCTTATTCACACACTGAGGTCAACTCTGACACATGGTAAGGTTTTTAATATTAGACAGCGTAGTACTGTCAACGGTGGGATGGCCTTTATGCTATTTTTGATCAGAAACAGTATTACTAGGAACCCTGTCCCTGAGTTATTTAAATACAGTTTTGCTTTTTACTTATTTAGTTGCAGCAGGGTTTATGTTTATTTTGCTTCTTGTAGGTTTTGTATTTTAATATACTAGTATATTTTAATAAAGTAGGGATTAATCATCTCTTTTATGAAGTACTCATACCATGGCATGTTATAGAAATTAGACTGGTTAGACATGGGGCCTAGGAGTGAGCAGATCTCAGTGCTTGGCTCTATATGTGTGCATGCTGTGGTAATATTATCTCGCTATGTGCCCTGAAAGGCCAGGTTTATCTGATATTTGCATCAGTCTTGTGTATACTTTTTCTCTTGAGAAATCAAGAGAAGTTACAGAAACATATGTGTACCTCTTTTTTAGTAGTTTCTTAAAGTGGACCTAGCACTTGCCATAAATAATTAATTTTTACCTGATGTAAATGCCTCTATTCTCCTGAACCTTTAATTGTTGTTTTTGGGTTCCTGTGCCTCTAGGCCCCCTCTTAACTGTAGGTAAATAGAGTCTTTTTAGCCAGGTGGGTATAGTGCTTAAAAAGACTCCCAAAGAGAAGAGTTAAGGGCCACACCCACTTAACTAAAAAAAAGATAAGATTTACAGTAAAGTGGGGGGCCCTATCTCGGAAAAGGAGATGCACAAGGACAATAGAAAAACAATGCCAGGTTCAGGAGAAGAGCAATGTTAGTCTCACCTGGTGAGGTGGATTCATGGAGGCACAGATCCAGGGTAGTCATATGGACTAAGGACGTAGGTGCAGACAGCTAGAGGATGGAAAAATGAAGCTGTCGACAGTCTGGAATGACAGGAACATTATGGCAGATGAAGAGGGAAATGGAAAGTCTGGAGCAGCACTTAGAGGTAGGCAGAAGACCCACAGACATATTTGCAAAAATGAATACACAGCATAAACAAATTCAAATAACAGTTGATCTTTACTGCAAGTGATGGGCTAATCCAGGAGGTGGCTAGCTAAGAATTAACCAGCAAGACTGAGGATATGCAGGAACACAAAGGTTTGGCAACTTTAGCGTTTCAATACCAACACACAGATGTGTCTCTAATTGGGTCTTATGAGGTCTAGAGAGATGATGCTGGGCAATCTGCAAATCCTGATGTGGAGCACAGCAAAGGGTGACACAACCAGTAGGGAAGGGAGCAGACCCCATCCCAGTCGGGACAGGAGTGTAACAAGTAGCATTTAAAACAGGTAACAAAATGATATATTTATGGTGACACCTCCACTTTTACTGCCGTTAATGGGATCTACCAATTGGCGTCACTTGTTGGGAGCCTAGCTGGCACAAGCCACAGATCTGACATGTTTGGTTTCCATATCATAGAGGTTCATCAGATAACTCCCTTTGAAGTATTTCTAATCAATCTGGAATTCTATGGTTGTATGTACGTGTCACTTATGGATGTACTGTTAAGATTAAAAAATGGCACCTTTCAGTTTCCTTTACACAATGTATTTCAGATGCTTCCAGGCTTCTAAAACATCCCATGAATTACATGTGTTTGTACAAACATTTCTCATATGTCTATGTTGTCTAAACATCATCATTATGAGTCTATGCCAGTAGTTCTTTCCAGGTTGATGTTGTGTTTTTTGTTCTGATTGTAGCCTTTGCCCACCTTTGCCCCAAATATTGATTTCCATTTATATTCTTCAATGCAAATATATTGACCATCTTTAAGGAAAAATTTGTATGCTGTCCAAAAAAGATCCTTTACTTACCATAGAAATACAGATTGAAAACTAAGAGGATTTCATTATCTGTGCATCATTTCGTACCATACGCAAAATTAATGGATTATTATTTAGATTCTATTGTATGATGTTCATGGCGCTGGCAGACTAAACATTCCCAGAGACGGCAGATGAAACTCTCCCAACTTCTCTCACTAACGATAAATATTTTATGCTCAGTAAACGAATTTTGCAAATTCTAAAATATAAATCTTCTCAATTTGTCATGATTAATTACATTAGAGAAACAAAGTGCTGAATTATAGGAATGCGATGAATTGCTGAAAGCAGCGAGGAGACACTAAGCAGCTTTCTGGAGTTATAGGACTTCATGCACATGGTAAAGTCCTATGTATGGAGCCCATACAATGGCACACGGCGTTCCTAAAGCTCCAGAAATGTATAGTTCATGCTGCCATATGGATTCATATACAAAGGTATTGTGAAAATAAATTGTCCAAACCTAATATCACCACCATCTTCTAGCAGTGTATGCACTATACATTTATAGGAAGGGGGTCTTTCAAGTTTTCCATACATGACCTGCTACGTCACCATCTACACTCCACCCTTACTGCACCAATTTCAGAGCACCTTTTGCTGATTGTTGCCCAAAATTAATATCCTGCCCCCTGCTCTGACAGATTAACCAAGTAAGGAAATAAAACAAGAAAACATACAATGAAGGGGTGGGACACCGCTCTACGACCGAGCATCCTGGCCAATAAATGCAAGGTCCCCCCCAAAAACCTCATGCTTTCCTCCCTACTAGCTTTTACCTACGCCTCATACCCAGCCTCTAAAACTTGCAATCTTTTGCCTAATTAAACCTTTCCTGGTTGGAATTCTTCCCATATCAGGAGGCCTTTCCCTAAATGTACAAACATTTTAAAGTCTAAAATCGGGACATGACCTACCCTAAGCCGTGTCTCTGTCTTTGCTTTGTCTTTAACCCCTTAAGGACCAGGGGTCTTTTCATTTTTGCGTTTCCATTTTTTGCTCCCCTTCTTCCCACGGCCATAACTTTTTAAATTTTCCATCAATATGGCCATGTGAGGGCTTGTTTTTTGTGGGACGAGTTGTAATTTTGAATGACAGCATTGATTTTACCATATCATGTAATGGGAAACATTACATGCGGTGAAATTGCAAAAAAAAAATTGCAATTCCACAATTGTTTTTGGAATTTTTTTTGCCATGTTCACTAAATGCTAAAACTGACCTGCCATTGTGATTCTCCAGGTCATTATGACAGACACCAAACATTTCTAGGTTCTTTTTTATTTAAGTGGAGAAAAAAAAATCCAAAGTTTGTAAAAAAAAAAAAGTTGCCATTTTCCGAGACCCATAGTGTCTCCATTTTTCGGGATTTGAGGGCATATTTTTTGCGTGACGATCTGACATTTTTATTGATACCATTTTGGTGTGTATATTATCTTTTGATCGCCTGTTATTGCATTTAATTGCAATATTGCAGCGACCAAAAAAACGTAATTCCGGTGTTTAGATTTTCTTCTCGCCAGCCCGTTTACCAATTGGATTAATTATTTTTATATATTGATAGATTGGGCGAGTTTGAAAGCGGTGATACCAAATATGTGTTTATTTCAACTTTTTTATTGTTTTATTTTGAATGGTACAAAAGGGGGGTGATTTGAACTTTTATATTTTTTTATTTTAATATTTTTAAACACTTTTTTTACTTTTTACTTGCTTCAATAGTCTCCATGAGAGACTAGAAGCTGCAGTTGTCAGATCGCTTCTGCTCTATGTAGCAGAATACCTTACTTGCTATGAGTTGTCCAGCAATGACAATCACAGGGGTCTCCTGCTGACCCCGGGTTATCATGACAATTCCATCGTCGACCCGCGGTCATGTGACACGGGCGCCGATGGGTGGAGGTAATGACACGCTTACTGCACGTGCATGTTAAATGCCGCTGTCAGAGTTAGAGAGCGGCATTTAACATGTCAACAGCCTCGGGTAGATCTTGATTCCATCCACGGCTGTTAGGGGCACATGTCTGCTGGTCAAATCAGCTGTCATATGCCGGAAAAGATGCAGGCTCATCGCCGGAGCCTGCACCAAACAGGGAGTCAATCTGTTTTAGAGATTTGTGTTTGTTTATTAAATAAGCTTCAATAATTCTTATTATAATAAAACCTTACAGAGAGGCTCTCCATTCTGCATTGTATGTCTGAGGGAGTATATAAAAATCCTACAAATCCGATAAAGCCCTTCACATCTAAACCTCTGTCGCCCTCATGTTGCAAAGATCTTTATATTGGAAGTCTTATCTTCCTTTTTTGAGCAAGGACTGAAACGTTCACAATGTATGCATACAGTATTTAAGGAGTAATGCAACAAGGAATCTGTATATGTAGATATATATAATAATATACACAAAAGATTCATTGAGTCTGTTTGCGACAGTTTGACTAGAGACATGGATGTTAGTTGCTGGAGATGAGTGAATATTTGTTCGGGTCCCTGCTTATTCGGCAAGCTATAGCGGTTACTGAATAAGCTACATTGGGAACCCGGATACCTGGAGCGCTCTGGCTGATCAGCTGTTCGGCTCCACAGCTGCATGTGTCACGGCTGTGTGACAGTCACAGCAAACAGGCTATCCATGCATGTGCTGTGACTGTCACACAGCTGCAACACAGTCAGCTGCGCATCCGAACCGCTGATCAGCTGGAGCGCTCCATGTATCCGGGTTCCCTCTGCAGCTTATTCGGTAAGTGCTATAGCTTGCCTAATAAGCAGCGACCTGAACAAATTTGCTCATCTCTACTAGTTGCCTGCTGGAAGTCATATTGCAGGGCTCTGGTACTGATCCTCCTGTTCCTCCTTGCACAAAGGAGGAGGTAGCAGTCCTGCTGCTGGGTTGTTGCCCTCCTACGGCCCCCTCCACATCTCCTGGAGTACAGGATTGTCTCCGGGTATCTGCTCCATGTTCTGGACACTGTGCTGACAGACACAGCAAACCTTCCTGCCACAGCTCGCATTGTGACATCGTGGATGAGCTACACTACCTGAGCAACATCTGTGGGTTGTACAGTAGGCACCACCTAATGCTACTTTACCTCTAGGGGCTAGAGCTATAGCAAAATGCAAAAGTGACCAAAACAATAGCCAAAAAGGATGAGAACAAAGAAATGGTCTGTGGTCAGCCCCTGCAGATCCACTCCTTTTAAAGGGGTTGTCTTGCTAATTGCCTATCATTTCTACCTGTTGTCAGTTCTATTTGCACAACAGCAGGAGACATTTATTCACAATCAGTGTTGCTTCACAACTGGACAGGTTGATTTCACTTAAGTGTGATTGACTTGGAGTAACATTGTATTGTTTAAGTGTTTCCTTTATTTTTTAGCAATATATATATATATATATATATATATATATATATGTATTCGTGTGTATACACATATCTAACTATATATACAGCATTAGATGATGCAACAATTGCTCCTTTTGTGAAATTGGTTTTAATATCTGTTAGTATAAGTGCCTTGTCAATCACTGTCAGTTTCAGCCGCTGTCATTTAGTTATTGTAATTTATTTGGACACTGACAATGTCCTCCACAATCCAAGACTAGCGTGAAAGGTTTCCTTATTATACCCGCTGCACTTCTAGGCTGTATATAAATACAGTGCTTATGAATTCTTTCATTTATTTGTATATGTTTCATGTACATGACGTATCTCACCAATATTAGAACCACTGATCTGGGGTTATGGTTTCCTATATGTTTAACTGACCTTTATTTATCAATTCAAGACATCATGCAGTACTGAAATCTTATCTTATTTAATGGCATGTTTCCTACTGTTCCCTGTTATCGGTAAGGATGGGGCTAGACGATGACTTTGGCATTGACACAGGTTTAGCGGCTGCAATGGTTTGGGAATAATGCAGTTACATGGGGACATACTCAGGTACTGTGTTCGTGGTAGGTAAATCACAAAAAGTCAGAAACACTTCTTTTTTTTTGCACCTTCCTTCTTGCTGTCTGGGTACCCAAAAACGTTTAATACAACCACATATCACTGAATAATTCTGCATTGTAGCAAGGACAAATATGTGCCCTACTTTTTTCTAAAATCTTCATTTTCGAGATCTATATACATTTACAGAAACATTGTGTGAATGATATTGGCAGTATATTTTATAAACCTTGTATTTTAGGTTTAGTGGTCCTTTAACATTGCCTCGGGTAAAAGCCAGGTCACAATTCCGAGCGCTCATATATCACGCACTTCTTTACATGAATTTAGTGTCATGTGAACAGTTAGCTGTTTAGTGGTCAAACACTGCCATCTAGTGGTGTGTTTCTGGAATGACAGCAGAATCTCTTCTATCAAGAAATTAAAATTCAGCAATGCATTAGCCATTATTTTTACAATGTATTATGTACCTGTATTAATAGTCTTAGGCTACTTTCACACTAGCGTTAACTGCATTACGTCTCAAAACGTCTTTTTTCAGAAAAAACGCATCCAGCAAAAGTTTTTGCTGGATGCGTTTTTTCCCCATAGACTTGTATTGGCGACGTATTGCGACGGATTGGCATACGTCGTGTCCGTTTTACAACGGATGCGTCGAAATTTGGCCACACGTCGTCGGCAAAAAACGTTGCTTGTAACGTTTTTTGTCTCCGCCTAAAAAACGTGTCGCGACGCATCCTGCGGCATACGTCGTTGGCTACAATGGAAGCCTATGAGCGACGGATGCGTCGGGACACGTCGTACGACGCAATGCAGCGCTGCAATACGTTTTTTTACACTGAGCATGCTCAGAAGCTGGATTTTGTTGCCAATTGGCCAGACACCCCCAAATCTATATAAACCTGGCCTGGGCCTTCAACCCCACATATGCCAGCAAGACCCAGAGAGAAGACTGTCAGCCACAAGACCACAGCCAGCCACGTATTTAAGTGCCACGTATATAAGTGCCAGGTATATAAGTGCCAGGTATATAAGTGCCAGGTATATAAGTGCCACGTATTTCAGTGCCACGTATTTCAGTGCCACATATTTAAGTGCCACGTATATAAGTGCCACGTATATAAGTGCCACGTATTTAAGTGCCACGTACTATAAATACTATAACTACGTGGTTATACGTGGCACTTATATACGTGGCACTTATATACGTGGCACTTATATACGTGGCACTTAAATACGTGGCACTTAAATACGTGGCACTGATATACGTGGCACTTATATACGTGGCACTTATATACGTGGCACTTAAATACGTGGCACTTAAATACGTGGCACTTAAATACGTGGCACTTAAATACGTGGCACTGATATACGTGGCACTGATATACGTGGCACTGATATACGTGGCACTGAAATACGTGGCACTGAAATACGTGGCACTATGACTGTCAGAAAATGTTCATTAAACGGTTAGGGGTGAGGTTAGGGGTAGGGTTAGGGTTTGGATCCCTTTATCATCATCCGTAGTTCATTAATCGGATGTATCCAGAGTCGCCTCCATCTCCGTTGCTGCAGAAGCATCCTCCGTTTTTCCGCTGCCGCCTCCTTCTCCCGCACTATGATATCCAGGCGATTCGTCTCAAAGATAATGTCGGTAACCAAACTAGCAATGCTCACAAGAACACCTTCCATCGCTGCCACAAAACTAAAACCCTCAAAGATGGGCTGTAAAAACAGTAACTACATAGTTTTCCATATTTTCCAGTAGCCAATCAAATTTGGGAGCCTCCCATTTTAAAAACGGATCAGTCGTAAAAACGGATGCAACGGATGGTAAAAACGGATGCAACGTATGCAACGCATCCAGTATTTTCGACGGAAACGTTTAACGGATTTGCAACGGATCCGTCGAAATGCTGTATGCGTTGCATACGTTTTTCACTTTTTTGACGCATCCGTTTTTTCGGCAAAAAAACGGATTTGCGACGTAATGCAGTTAACGCTAGTGTGAAAGTAGCCTTAGCTAGAACTGCAAATATAATAAAACAACTATCGTAATTGTTTCAATTATAAAATCACTTAGCTCAATATTACAGTATTATACTATAGCTAGGAGACTCATCAATGAAAAATTGTCACAAAAGTAAAGAATAAAAATGACCAGGAATAAAACTCATATTGTTGTTGACAATTTAGTCACAAACAGAAAAATACAATCATTGACACTGAAATATATATGTATACATGTGCAGCTTTGGTCATATAGGGGCTGATGCATCACTTCTTTTGCTCCTTTTTTTCTAAAGTCTGACCACATATTCTCAATTGGGTTAAAGGTCTGGGCTTTGACTAGGCCACTCCAAAACATTTGCACATTTTCCTTTAAACCACTCTAGAGGGGGGGCTGTATGGGGCGCAGCTAAAAGGAAGCCCCCACATGACTGCGTTGCCATGGGGAGCAGGGTAGTAATTTTTGAAAAGTTAAAATGGGAGGCTCAGGATTGGTGGATAGGAACTGGGGCGGGGAATTCTATGGGATTGGGAGGAGGGGACCTGGGGAAAAGTGCGGGAAAGGGGGTCAGTCAGTCAGAGATAGGTGAAGTGAGTCCCTCCCACCCTCCCTTTGTTTGGTGGCAATCCGAGGGTACATAATTTTGGTGGGGGTCTTCGTGTTTTGTTATTTTCAATTTTGTTTGCAATTTTTTATGTTCTATTTATCAGGTGAAGGAATTTTTTGTTATTATCGTCACAGTGGCGGATTGGCGGGGGGTGGGGTTCTTGGAGTTGGTGATGATGCTTATAGGGTTGATCTGGCTTTTGTTACAGGCTCTGGACGGGGTGTTTACCTCGGGAGCTTTGGGGTTGGTTTGCCCAAAACGGGTTACATGGTGCCCTCGAGCTGGTGGTTACGGCTGAGGGTAAATACGTGTTTTTGGTTAAATTTTGTGGTAGGCTTTCGGCCTATTATGAGCCAGATTTTTTGCTCCAAGAACCCTCCCCTCGAGGTTTTATATTTACAATGTTTACATATTGTTATTAATGTATTTGTTTGTTAATAAAATGGCCGCTGTGGCCAAATTATCCAAAAGAAATTTATGTCTTCGTGTCAATTCATTGGGTAGTTAAAAGGGTATGGTTTAAAAGGGAGCAAGGTAGTTGGGGTTGAGGATTCATGACTGAAAGGATCCTGCATTGGCGATACACGGTCAAGCGTTACTTTAGGAGTATGCTTTGGGTCATTGTCTTGTTGGAATGTGAACCTCAGTCCAAAATCACTGACAGACTGAAACCTTTTTTGCTCAAGAAAATCCCTGTATTTTGCACCATCCATCTTCCCCTTGACTAAATCTATTTTCCATGTTCCTGCTTCTGAAAAACATCCCCACACCATAATACTGCCACCACCATGCTTTCCTGTGGGGATGGTGTTCTTGGGGTGATGTGCTGTGTTGGTTTCGCGCCTGACATAGAGTTTAACTTTATGGCCAAAAAGTTCAATTTTGGTCTTATCTGACTACAGCACCTTCTTCCATACATTTGGGCAGTCTCACACATCTTTTGACAAACTGAAAAATGAGATTTTTGCCCAATCTTCCATAAATTGCACCTCTATGGAGTGTATGGCTTATTGTGGTCATATGGACAGATATTCTTGTCTCTGCATGGGAACTCCTCAACTCCTTCAGGGTTACCTTTGGTCTCCGTGCTTCCTCTCTGATTAATGCCTTTCTTGCCCATGTTGAGAGGTTTGGTGGGTGGCCCTCTCTTGGCAGGTTTGTTATGGTAACATGTTCTTTCCATTTGATGATAATGGATATGATAGTGGTTCAGGAGATCATCAGAGATTGGGATTTTTTGTAACTCTATCCTTCTCGACATGCAGCTTATATATACGATGCTGCAGGAGCGGCGTTCCCGCAAATCACCCTATATATATGGCATGATGATCGCACTGGCTCATGCTGAGCACTGCAGGTATCAAATTTTGGTGTCAGCTCTATATGAGAGCTGACACCCTGCAGCAATGCCCACAATCAGTGCTAGCACTGAACACAGGTGTTTAACCCCTCTGATGCTGCTGTCAATAGTAACAGCAACTTCGCGGGGCAACGCAGAGAGGGAACTTCCTCTGTGCTCTCATGGCACAACGTGATTGTGATCACATTGTGCCGATGGTCTCCATGGTGACCCTGGGCCAAAAGATGGCCGCAAGATCACATAGGGATGGTGGCTAGTCAGCTCATGATCAAAGCATGAGCTGGCATGCCTTCTCCCTGCATCTGAGATGTCCCATCCTGGCATGATGTAAAAAAAAATGTAATCTAATATATAAAGCTGAATGTGTGTATGTATGTGTGTGTGTATGTATGTCCGGGATTGGCATCTGAACCGTCGCAGCTACAGCCACAAAATTTTGCACAGTCACACGTCTGGACCCCGAGAGCGTCATAGGCTATGTTGTGAGGTGAAATTTTAACCCCGCGCTTTCCAATTCACCAAACAATTTTGCCCCTATCTACATAATGGGGAAAAAGGGAAAGGAAAAGTGTTGGAGGCGTCGCAGCTACAGGCACAAAATTTTGCACAGTCACACGTCTGGACCCTGAGAGCGTCAAAGCTATGTTGTGAGGTGAAATTTTAACCCCGCGCTTTCCAATTCACCAAACAATTTTGCCCCTATCTACATAATGGGGAAAAAATGAAAGGAAAAGTGTTGTAGGCAAATTAACAGCTGCCAGATGTGAACAAGGGGGACTTAAAGAATGAGAGCGATGGCGCCAAAGAGTATATACTGTACAGTTGCTAAGGTGGGGCCCCAACATGGGATAATCACCACACCACCACAAGGATATGAACACACACACAAAATGCGCCACACACTACCACGTGCTCAAACACATATACCACCCTCAGCGCACATTTCACCACACATACACCAACCTCGCCACATAAAAGTTGAAACACAAAAGTCGCCGCTCAAAACTCGCCACACGCAAAACTCTCCACATGCAAAACTCGCCACACGTGCAAAACTCACCTCATGGAAAACTCACCACACACAAAACTTGCACATGCGGAAAAATTGCCACATGCACAAAAGTTGCAACACATGCAAAAGTTGCCTCACACAAAACTTGCACATACTCAAAAGGCACCACACATAAAACTCGCCACGCGCAAAACTCGCCATGCGCAAAACTTGCTGCACACAACTTGCTACACTAACCTGTCACATGCAACTCGACACACAAAAAGTTGCTACACGCATGTCGCCACACAAAACTCATCTCACAAAAGTCGCTACATGCATGTCGCCACACGCAACTCAACACACACAACTTGACACACGAAACTCGCCCTAAAACACACACAAGTCTGGTATTATCCTTCAAAAATAAAAATCTGATTAATAAGCTGAAAAACTACAAGAGCAACAAATGTACCATATAGGAATCCGGCAGCTGTCAGTCACATGACCAGTCTATTATGTGTATTTGTGAGCTAATATATACTGCCAAGGGGTGGGCTTACTGTTGGCTGGGGATTTATCAGGCTGCCAATTTAGCTTACAAATACTGAGGTAAAAATACTGACCAAATAACATGTGAACGAGGTCTAATACAGGAGGAGATTACATACAGATATATACTATATACAGGAGGAGATGACACACAGGTATATACTATTTACAGGGGAGATGACACACAGGTATATACTATATAGAGGAGGAGATGACACACAGATATATACTATATACAGGAGAGATGACACACAGGTATATACTATATAGAGGAGGAGATGACATACAGGTACATACTACATACAGCAGGAGATGACATACAGGTATATACTATATACAGGAGCAGATTACCTACAGGTATATAGTATATACAGGAGGAGATGACATACAGGTATATGCTATGTATAGGAGGAGATGACATACAGGTATATACTATATACAGGAGGAGATGACACACAGATATATACTATATATAGGTGAGATGACACACAGGTATATACTATATACAGGAGGAGATTACATACAGGTATATACTATATATAGGAGGAGATGACATACAGGTATATACTATATACAGGGGAGATGACACACAGCAGGTATATACTATATACAGGGGAGATGACATACAGGTATATACTATATACAGGAGATGACATACAGGTGTATACTATATATAAGGGAGATGACAAACATGTATATGCTGAGGTGAAAATGAGAGGTGTGAGGTGTAAATGAAAAGGTGTGAGTGCAAAATGAGAGGAGTGAGGGAAAATAGTGGAGTGATCTGAAAATGACAGATGTGAGGTCGAAATGACAAGTGTTAGGGGGGAATGAGAGGAGTGAGGGGGAAAATAAGAGGAGTGAGGGGGAAAATGAAAGATGTGATGGGGAAAATGAGAGGCGTGATGGGAAAATAAGAGAAGTGAGGTGCTATAACTAACCACAGATATTTACTATGCCCAGGCAACGCCGGGCTCTTCAGCTAGCTTAGATTTACAATCTCCATGCTTTTCTCATGGTCAACTTTATGTGGCCTGTTCAAGAGTTGGAACAGCCAAAAATCTGTTTGTCTTTGCAACTGAAGGAAAAACTAAGAATGTCATTTATCAAAAGGCTCTCGAATAAGTAGTAGAAGATTACTTCACATTACTTGGCCAATTTAGTTAAATCTGTGTGGAATATCTCTGGTGTTGAAATATATGTTGTAAAATGCTTCTATTAGCTTAGTTTTTGCCTTTTAATAATTACATTTCTATCTATTTGTTTTGTTGTTTTTTTGTGGAGAATAAATTTTTGTTAACACATTCTATTTTGCTAACAGCAGTTATTACCCCGGGCGAAGCCGGGTAGTACAGCTAGTATATTATATTATCCCAGTAAATACATTTATTTATGTAAAAACAAAAATAAACTAAGAAAAGTACGCAAATTTGGTAACACCGTGACCGGAAAGGCCCGCCCTAAAAAACAGTCCCACTACTTAACCGCTTTAAAAAATAAATAAATAAAAAGACGAGGTAAAAAACTACTGTATGCTTTATCATTAAACTGCAAAACAAAAAGTAAAATAAAACGCAATCAAAATGATGAAAGTGAATACAAATGTTATCTCTGAAAACATCATCTTGCCCTGAAAAAAACAAGCCATCATACAGCTCCATCCAAAATAAACATAACATAAAGATAGAAATGTGGTATCGCTGTAATCATACTGACCTGAATAATAAAGCTGCCTTATCAATTTTATCACATGCGGAATGGCATTCAAAAAATCCTGAATTGCTGGTTTTTGTTCATTCAGCCTCCCAAAAATCGAAATAGAAAGCGATCAAAAAATGTCATGTTTTTGAAAATGGTACCAATAAAAACGTCAACTCGTGCCTCAAAAAACAAGCCCTCACATGACTGTTTCACAGGAGAAATTTCACAACAAATTATAGGGTCCATTTTTTCCCCTTACCCTTGTGAAAATTAAAAAAAAATGGGGCTAAAAACATTTTTGTGGGGAAAATATGATTTTACTTTATTTTCACAGCTCAACGTTATAAATTTCAGTGAAGCATCTGGGGGTTGAAGGTGTTCACCACACATCTAGATAAGTTCCCTGAGGGGTCTAGTTTCTAAAATGGTGTCACTTGTGGGGTTTCCACTCTTTGCGCACATCAGAGGCTCTCTAAACCTGACATGTAGTCCGCTAATAATTACAGCAATTTTGCATTTAAAAAGTCAAATGGCACTCCTTGCCTTATGAACCCTGCCATGCTCACAAACAGTAGTTTTCCTCCACATATTGGGTAGCTGCACACTCAGGAGACATTGTGCAACAAATTTTCTCCTATTACCCCTGTGAAAAGAAAAAATAAGGGGCTAAAAGAACATTTTTGTGGTAAAAATGTGATATTTTATTTTTATGACTCAACTTCTGTAAAGCACTGGGGGTTCAAAGTGCTCGCCACACATCTAGATAAGTTCCCTGAGCTGTCTAGTTTCCAATCTGGGGTCACTTGTGGGGAGTGTAGACTCTTAAGGCATATCAGGGGCTCTCCAAATGTGACATGGCATCCGCTAATGATTCCAGCAAATGTTGCATTCAAAAAGTCAAATGGCGCACCTTTCCTTCCAAGTCCTGATGTGCGCCAAAACAGTAATTCCCCCCCCCCCCATATGTGGGGTATTGGTGTACTGAGGAGAAATTGCATAACAAATTGTATGGTTCAATATCTCATGTTACTTGTGAAAATGCAAAATTTGGGGATAAAAAAAAAATTTTTGTGGGAAAAATATAAAATGCACCTGGGGGTTCAAGGTGCTCACTACACATCTAGATAAGTTCCCAGAGGGGTCTAGTTTCCAAAATGGTGTCACTTGTGAGCGGTTTCCACTGTTTAGAGGTACATCAGGGGCTCTCCAAAAGTGAAATGGCGTCCGCTAATTATTCCAGCAAATTTTATATTTAAAAAATCAAATGGCACTCCTTCCTTTCCAAGCTCTGTTGTGTGCCCAAACAGTGGTTTCACCCACATATGGGGTATCAGCATATTCAGGAGAAATTGTACAACAAATTTTTGGATCCATTTTTTCCTGTTACCTTTGCAAAAATAAAATGTGGTTCCGAAATTATACAGAAAATAAATTTATCAATGTAATGATTTTTACCATTGAAACCACAAATAAAATGTTATAAAAGTTTCCAATTGCTTTCAACCATAGTGTAGTAATGACTTTCGTCAGTTCTATATGAATCCCACCTATAAAGCACAATGATCTCCGTGAATTATGTTAGCTAATAAACACGTGTAAATGAAACCTCGGATGCTGGTACGAAACTAATGACATTCGTTTGTTTCTTTTCCTATTTTAAGGTATGACCCTGAAGGACATTTAACAAATGCAACCTTTCCAACTGGGGAAGTCAGCAGTTTTTACAGCGATATGGAAAAATCCACCCGCGTCGAACTTGACACTTCAAACAAGGAAAATGTTATCACCACCACTAATATATCAGCAACAAGCATTGTATATTCTCTAAGGCAAGGTAAGGAGAAAAATAACAATAGCAGACAATGTTAACAGGACGTGAGCTCCGACATTGATCAGAGGTCAGGTGTCCAGTATTTAGTAAAGTGTACCATTATATCAGAAGGGACTGACGCAGGAGAAGACCAGGAACTAAATCTAGATTATATTATTGTATCATTGGAATGTTAACACAATTCATTACATAATTGATACCAGCAGCACACAGGGGTTCCTATTGTCTATCATTGGGTTTGTTGGGTTTCCATCAAGGTGTCTGCCATTTTACGGGACATAGTAGAGTAGCATGTTGAGCTTATTTGTCCATGTCCAGATCTGCAACAAGTGATCAAATATTACAGATGTGAACATCGGCTGACTAAAGTCATAAAATTGATACTCCGCTTTTGTTTTCTGATTGATTGGGGCCCTACATGCCGTTAATAGTGGCATATGACATGGAGATCATGAGTAGGGGGTGACCCGATGATGAACAACTCCGGGCCCAACCTGGTGTCGCAATTCTAACTGTATATTTACCTGCTGTCGGCTCCCTGTGCCACTATTCAGCTTGTGAGTCCAAGTCTCTGCGTAGCAGGCATGATGACCTCACTAGATTTTCCTGCTGTGCAGTACCTCAGTCCCCATATGGCAGAAACAGAAGCAGCACATTAGGGAAATGTGTGTGGGGCTGTGGGGGACATTATATTCTATATGGGAGGCTGTTGGTGCCATTATAATGTGTGTTGGGCTGTGTGAAGCTGTAGTAGACCATCATACTGTGTGGGGTGTCTGTGGAGACATCATGCTCTGGGAGGATCTCTATGGGGGCATCATACTGTGTGTGGGGGACATCATACTGTGTAAGTTGGGCTGTGGCAACATTATATTGTGTGTGGCCATCATGCTATGTATGTGGGGCTGTGGATGCCATCATAGTGTCTGTGGGAGGATGTGAAGGCCATCATACTCTATGTGGGAGCCATCATACTTTCTGGCAGGCTGCTGGGAACATCATGTCATGTGTGGGGGCTATAGTGACATTACACTATTCTTCAACAAAGGTGCATTTGGTCAGTATTTCAGCTCTAACTGCGATACACAACAAAATTAAAAATCTAATTAGCTGGTTTTGTCCTGCTTGGCTCTGTTGCCTTTCTGATTTGACTCTTTTTAATATCATTCACATCTTTTCTTCCCAGTTTACCCCACATTTGGTCCACTGCTTTATAATAGTCCTTACTGGCAGCATCAAAGTGCCTAATGAAAGTATGCAATATAAGAGCACAAATAGCCATTATTAAAGAGAATAAGTCAGTAAGACCAGGCCCACCCAAACCACATATATGCATATATGGACATGTAGGCCTTTGAAATGTACTGTAAATTTTTCGACACCTTTATATTTTCTATCTGTTGCTGCATGCCAGAGTAATTAGCATTGTAATTCATGTACAAATTAAGCACAAGTGCTTTGGACATGACATGATATGCACTTTTACGTGGCCTCTGCTTCCCATCATTGTTTCCCTGCCTAGTACCATCTTTTTTAGCTTGATTCATAGCTAACAGTGATGAGCAAACGTGCTTGGATAAGGTGTTATGCAGGCAATCCCTGCATCTGTTGCGGCTGTCAAACAGCTGTGAGACATGCAAGCGCGAGGATTCAAACATATTTTTCGAGCATGCCACAATCACTCAATTAGCACCCGTGCATGCTCGGATAATGCCTTATCTAAGCACATTCGCTCATCACTAGTAGCTGTCTGATTTCCTTGCCTGATGTCACAGAGACAGTTAGCTATCAATCAAGCTAAAGATGCTGGTGCAGGCCAGTGAAACAACCTGGGGACAACTCTGAAATGCTGCAACGTTTCAGAGAAAATATACTTCAGGATGTCAGCCTGGGATGATGTAACTAAGATGACCAGTCCAAGGCAGGTCCCCGGCCGGTGGCTTCTCCCTGTTCCCCTTTACTAACAGAGTCTCTACCTATATATATTGTCCTTGCAGAAATCTGTTTGAAGTACTGGTTCTCAAAGAGAAAAGCTGAGCATCTCGTCCTAAGGTGTGTTTACACTGAAATTTTTCAGGAATTTTGGAGCAGAAACCTCCAAAAACCACAAGTTTTGATTGAAGTGTTGGAAAATTTCTGTTCCATAAACTCCTGGAAAAAAAACTCAGTGTGAACACGCCCTTCCAGTCAATGCACCATAAGAGAAAATATGCAAACTTAGCTCTTGCGCAGAACAAAACAGACTATGATAGTATGATTTTGCTTGTTAAAGGTCAGACATTGAATTATAAGGTGACCCTCTTCTAGGTAATACTTGTGAAACAATCTCTTTTGCTTGGTAAAGGAGCTACCATAGTTTACATACTTTTCTCCCATGCAACACATGTAAGACGCCATATTCAGCCGATCTCTTTAAGGAAAACCAAAACACTTCCCAAACTATTGTAATATAAATATAATGTTTCCCTCTACATACATAGAAGATAAAAATGCATGTTCATCTGTTGACAACAACTTCCTTGTTTATTGGCAGAAAACAATATTAACACCTACCGAGTGAACCCTGATGGCTCTCTCAGGGTCACCTTTGCCAGCGGAATGGAAATCAGCCTGAATGCAGAGCCCCATATACTGGCAGGAGTGGTCAGTCCAACTCTGGGCAAATGTAATATCTCTCTTCCTGGGGAGCACAGCCCAAATCTCATTGAGTGGCGACAACGTAAGGAGCAGAACAAAGGCAATATCTCCTCTTTTGAAAGACGCTTAAGGGTAAGGCTTTGTCTCTGTCATATTACTACCTTGCTGTAATAAATTACAATCCTTCCGCTGTGCTCTTGCTGTGTGGGAAGAACCAATTTGTTTTGTGCACTGTAATTGCAAAACAGGAATCATCTGGTGGTTCTACATCGTGAATTGACTTTGAGAGCTTAAAGAGAAACGATAAGCCTTGGATCCGATATTTGATTCCTATTCATACTCTTTTTATAGCTTCACAAATTCACTTGATGCTTTGTGTTAAAGTCAATCTATCCATCTATAAACAAGAAAAAAAGAACAGCAGAGCCAATTCAATGGAACATTGGTGCAGACATCACTGCATACACTTATCCAAAGTATGCACTCCCATATGTTTGCAGAGAAATATGGTGGACTTTATTCCATGCCCCCTTGTGTGCAACACTTCAGTCTCATACATCCCATGTAGAACTGAAAAGTCACCTTCAGGGTCGGACATATCATTGGTGCAACCTGTGTAGATGCACAGGGGCCCAAGATGTAAGGAAATCAAATTGTACCCTCAAATCAGGTGGAATTTTATATTATGAAGGGCTATTGAATGGAAAAGGGCCCATTAATTGTTCTTGCACAGGGGCCTTATTTTTTAAGTGTCCATGGCCAGTAATTTGTAATTGTTGTAGCCAGACCTGGCTCCATTCGCAGCATTTTATCCCTTTCGATGCTCCAGTCAACAGTGACCGCAGCATCTAGGTGATTAGATAGACACTGCCATACCATCACATCCTGAGACTCGATTGTGAGGTGCTGATGGATTACCATAGTAGCTCGGGGCCTACTGAAAATCATTTGAATGGAAAAAAGTACCGTAATAACATCTGTAAGGAGAATAGAAAAAAATGGAGGGAAAGACATTGGTGTATCCTCAAGGAGTTAACCGGCCAGAATCGCAGCAGAAAAAAAAGTTTCAACATGAATCCCTTTAAAAAAACAATCCAGACCTCTACATCGATGGATTGTTGAAAAGTTTTGTCATGTCCCCTCACTATTGCCAAATGAACCCCACGAATCTCCCTTCAAAACATCCTAAGAACTTTGCATCTTCCCCTGGTAGCATAAATATGGGTGATTTCTTTTCACCCATGTAGATAGTAGCTACATTTGAGGCCTCTCAGTGGGGCATTTCTTTAATTTGTACCTAGCTGGATTAGGCTACTGTTGAGAGCCACAATATTATAGTACTAAAAAAAACTTCAGTACAGTCACATATTTTCACAACTGGATTTTTTTATTTGACTTTTTTTACGTCATGATAATGTATAGATGTTTTTTTAAATTAAAAATGTAAAGTTTCTAGACAAAGTGCTTTCTTTACTGCTGAAATCATATGTGCTATGAAAAGAACATGTGTTGCTTGGATTGAGCGGATCTATCTGCTGCTCATTGACTTTGAGACAAATTTCCTCAAATTCACAAGTCCCGGAGAATTCAACCATTTTGCCTTTTGACTCACATAAATGGCAAATATCACACACTCCTCAAGACACAGAGAGTGGGCTACTAATGTCAGACGCAGCCACGTGGGCTTCCCCATAGTGCTTTTCAGCTATCACCTCACATGGTTTAGCACAGCCAATCGAGGGGGATTATCACTGACTATAAAAGAGGAGGGCTAGCTAATCAGTGGCATTTTGAGGTTTTACAATGTAGGGATAGGAGGTTAGAGTGCACAGTTCATTCCACATAAGGATGGAAAAAGAACTACACTGATTGAGGTGTACTATGCAGTGATGAAGAACATTGAAAATGAGAGTCTGTAAACGTTAGTGGAAAGATTGAAGCGATACAGGGAAGTTCTGGACCTGCATAGTCAGGGTGACTTTGAATTGACTGATCTGTGATGTACTGCCATTACTTCCAGTCATCTGAAAGTTGTAGGGAGCGATTACAATCACCACTCACTACACAGTAAGCTCGCTGTATTCAATCTCGTGCTTATTGAGTGACAGCGTAGGTTTGCAGAGCAGGCGGTCAATCCGTGTGCCAAGAAGAGCTTACAGGACGCTCACTGTCTAGTGAGTGGTAATTGTAATAGCTCCAGGAACTGCCCAGATGACTGCAGGGAGAATATAACTTCTTGTTCTCCCTGTATCCATGCTTCCAATAAGCCTCCTATGACTTAAATGCCTTTTCCTGTCAGATTACCACTATATCTACCGGTAAATAGTGTTTTGATGACAGATGCACATGTTTGACCTTCATTCCATTTATTGTCTATGATCCTGCCCGAAGCTTGAGCATGCCCACCTCAGCTCCATTCAAGACAAGACTGCAGTGTTCCATTCTCAGGGTTTCAGAGCCCAGATCTCAGGATCAATGGGGGTCCCAGCAGTTAACCCCCAAGCAATCAGCACATTCTCTCCTGATTTGCAATAACTAGGTTTTTTTACTGAAATCTTCAAACCAACCATTCACATAGTAATATGCTTACTACTCAAAATGTATGAAGCGTAACAACAGATGTTCAAATGGGAATTCATTAGCTATTAGTTCCTTTTCACTAACTGTGACCATAACTGAAGTCCAAAATTGCCCATTGTGAGTGTGACCTGAAACTGTTTTCCCTTTTGTTTTTATGTTTAATTAATTATTCTCCTGCTATACCCTAAAACATATATATACACTCACCGGCCACTTTATTAGGTACACCATGCTAGTAACGGGTTGGACCCCCTTTTGCCTTCAGAACTGCCTCAATTCTTCGTGGCATAGATTCAACAAGGTGCTGGAAGCATTCCTCAGAGATTTTGGTCCATATTGACATGATGGCATCACACAGTTGCCGCAGATTTGTCGGCTGCACATCCCAAAGATGCTCCATACAAGGCAGGATGGATCCATGCTTTCATGTTGTTTACGCCAAATTCTGACCCTACTATCCGAATGTCGCAGCAGAAATCGAGACTCATCAGACCAAGCAACGTTTTTCCAATCTTCTACTGTCCAATTTCGATGAGCTTGTACAAATTGTAGCCTCAGTTTCCTGTTCTTAGCTGAAAGGAGTGGTACCCGGTGTGGTCTTCTGCTGCTGTAGCCCATCTGCCTCAAAGTTCGACGCACTGTGCGTTCAGAGATGCTCTTAGGCCTACCTTGGTTGTAACGGGTGGCGATTTGAGTCACTGTTGCCTTTCTATCAGCTCGAACCAGTCTGCCCATTCTCCTCTGACCTCTGGCATCAACAAGGCATTTCCGCCCACAGAACTGCCGCTCACTGGATTTTTTTTCTTTTTCGGACCATTCTCTGTAAACCCTAGAGATGGTTGTGCGTGAAAATCCCAGTAGATCAGCAGTTTCTGAAATACTCAGACCAGCCCTTCTGGCACCAACAACCATGCCACGTTCAAAGGCACTCAAATCACCTTTCTTCCCCATACTGATGCTCGGTTTGAACTGCAGAAGATTGTCTTGACCATGTCTACATGCCTAAATGCACTGAGTTGCCGCCATGTGATTGGCTGATTAGAAATTAAGTGTTAACAAGAAGTTGGACAGGTGTACCTAATAAAGTGGCCAGTGAGTGTATATATATATATATATATATATATAAGCTATGCTTTCCTCCAGGTAAACACTCAGGGGTAAATCTTGAACTTAATTTTTGTTTTGCATGAAATACACATAAGCATCAGCTCGAAAATGCTTACAACGGGGATAGCAGAACTGAAGCTTCAGCAAGAATATAAAAGAAGAAACTGAAGGCATCACACATTAATGTTAGATTACTTCAAATTCCAAACACTACACACAAAAGTGGCAGATTAGATAAATTCTCCTCCCAAGGCATTTGACTATGAATTATGACTCAAGCATAAAGTCATAAATCAATGCCATCAAACCCGATCCTCTGTCTCCATATTTTTGACCCTTCTGAAATTAAATACTTATGCATCTTTATGAATTCTGCATGGGGTTTCTGAACTTGAGAAGTAATAATTGTTTACTGCCTATATAAAATGATTCATTCTTTTTACTTGTATGTTTTTAATCACTTAGGGCCTAATGGGGTGGTGCTTGATGCAGGCAATGGATTCCTCAATCCTTATACAATGCAGGGCTCCTTCATGCACGGAAATGTGTCAATTTTTATTAGACTGATCTGTTAAAGGGGTATCACCAATTCAAAAATGTGAGGTCATTGGGGCTCCACCACTGAAACGCAGGGCTGTGGAGTCGGTAAGCCACAGTTGCGACTCCGACTCCTGGATTTTATCAGGTTCCGACTCCGGCTCCGACTCCGACTCCTTCATAAATGGCCAATTCATAACAATAAATTGACTGTTGTAAAATGTTAACATCGTGCTTATTCAGTTTCTCACCATCATATAAGTAATCAGACCACTTAGAGCAAAAACTATATTTATTAGAATACAATTAGAATATAGCAAATAACTTTTATAAACTTTTCTAAACTCTTGTAAGTAAATATGCAATAAACACTGTTATGCAGTTAATAAGAAGAAATCTATAAATTTGTCCCCAGAAAAAAGTATTGCCTCTGTCAGATCCTCCTTCATGGATGCCCTCAAATCTGATCTAATTATTTTGAGAGCAGAAAACAACCTCTCTACACTAACTTGGGTTGGTGGCAAAGCAGTAACCACTTGGGCAACATCTCTGACAATGTCAGGATACAGAGGAATCGCTTGTTGCACTGTTATTTTTGATGAATGGTCACATTTCTCAATTTCTTTTAGTGCACTTGAAAAATTCTGCTGAAATGTACTGGCTGTGTTCTTTGATGGGGATGACTCTTCTTCTATGCGGGAACGCTTTGCACGGTCCTTGTGATCCAAATATTTTTCTAAATTAAATTCTTCATCAGTTGATAAGGGTGAAGATGTGGCAGTACGACCAAATTCTTCTTGTTCCTCCTGACTGTTCTGCAACCCTTTCATCCTTACTGCTATTTCAAACAGAGCTTCTTTTCCTTTAGTTAGCTGTTGATCATCTAGAAGAATCCGATGCATTGGGTCTACATAAACAGCTGCCAAAAGAATGTTATTTTGTAATAGTAGCTCCTCTCTCCATTTCATTGATGTAGCAATGCCACTTGCAATTAACCCTCCTCTTTGGGACAGGCGAAACATCAGGTTCTTCCACTCCTTTAAGAAAATACCTGGAGTTAAGTCCTCTGCTTGTAATTTTTTAGTTACTGTAAATGGGTGCTCTAGCAATTTTTCCAGCTCAGTCACCTGATTCCACTGACTTTCATTTAGCATCAGTTGAGGGTTAGCCATGTCTACAAGAAAGGTTTTCAGTTCAACCAAGCGCTGAATCATTAAGTAAGCACTGCCCCATCGTGTGGCTTGATCAATAATTGCCCCATTTTCCAGCATGTCTCTTCAAAATTGAGTCAGCTTTAGGGGTTCTGGCAACAGTAGCCAATTTTCTCACCTTGCCAATCAGTGCAGCAGCATGTCCTTCTTGCAGACTGTCTCTTATAGCCAGCTGTAGCGTATGCACAACACAGCGCATGTGATGAATGAAAGAACGTATTGACACAGTTTCAACAAGATCATCTAAACTATCATGCTGCTGTTCATCTGAAGCAACTTCAGTTTGCTCTTCAGTTACAATACTGTGTTCCTCTATTTCAAACATTTCTGTGTCTGTGGACCCAGAATGTTCTTCTAGCTGCTGGTCACCATCATTACTCTCATTCATTAGTTTAATAGTACTTATCATATTTGAAGCATTGTCAGTTATGACAGAAATAACTTGCTCTTTTTTAAGTTCATAGTCTTGCAGAACCTTTTCCACCAAGACCTGGAGAAACTCACTGGTGTGATGAGCTTTGGTGTCTTTTACTGCCAATGTCTTGGTAACTATTTCATTTTTGTCACAAACAAATCGGACATTGATGGCAAAATAGTTCACTCTGTGACATGTGCAGGCATCCATTTTAAGAAACAGAAAGCGTCCCTTGAGAGTTTTTTTAAGTTCTTCCTTTTGTTTAAAAGCTTCTTCGATTACTAATTTTCTAATTCTCTCTCCAGAGAAACACCAAGCTTGCGGGCCATTTCCCCATTCAGACACATAAAAGCTGGTCGTGAAAATAATGAAATAGGCACACTATCCTTTACAACAAGCTCTATGATCTGTTTTTTAAATGTATCTACTGTCATTGTCACAGTAACTTTGTCACTGACAAAATATCTTGCAACTGATGGCTGCAAAGTTCTCTGCTCCTTTGTTTAGCTGGAAGAGCTGGGCACTGGTTCATTGGTTTGGATGCAGTCTTTCTCATCCACTGCTTTCAGTACTTCTGGATGAAAGAACTGTAAATGTCTCTTTAGATTAGAAGCTCTGGTAGGAGCATTTTTATCTTTGTCTGAATATGCACTGATCTTGGCTTCACAGCATTTGTTTTCATCTGGATCATTTGTCATACACTGACAGAAATAATGTTTTCTATCTTGAGTGATGGTGAAATCTTCAAATACAGCTGATTTAATGTGACGCTTCTTTGACATTCTCAGGTTTTTAATTCTGCATTCACAATCCAAATGACAATTGTTTTTCCTAAAAACAATTGTACAAAATTATTGCCAGGTCGTACAACTGATATAGTGGTCAGTAATACTGTTATTCCTCATGTACTCACAGTTAACTGATGCAAAGTTTGTTGAAAGGATAATACTTCTTACAGTCTTCCTCTTCTGAGTAGCAGCTGTGAGATGCTGGGAAGATGCACCCCTAGTAAACATCTAGTCTAGAGGAGGAGCTTTACTACTAAGAATTTGCAACACATTTTCACTTTCAGTTTCATACATTGTAAGTAGGGGGGTTGGGGCAGCATGAGGTTAACCAAGTATAAGATTAGATAAGGGCAGTGGAGAACAGTGACACACAAGAAGTAAGAAATGTCTCTATCTCCAGCAGAAATGCTTATCACTGTTGTTCATAGTTTGATAGAACATATATATTTGAGTAACATTTATAAAGTTCATATGAAAGTTCAATTATGAAATATTAATCCTTTTTTTAAAGCTGGAGTCGGTAAATTTCTACCGACTCCGACTCCAACCAAAACTAACTCCAACTCCACGACTCCGACTCCACAGCCCTGCTGAAACGCTCACCAATCTCTAACTCATCCATGAATGAATAGGTTGGCTTTGCTAATCATGTGCAGCACAGTTCCATTCATTATCTATGGGACTGATTGATAGAAAAGGACTGCATTTGGCTATCTCTGTCAGGTCAATCCTATAGACAGTGAATTGAGCAGTGGGACCTCCAGTGTTAAATACCTTTAATGGTAACACTACTTTAAACTCACTTTTTGTGCTATGCAAAAGTGTGAAAGTTCAGCTTGGGAGAACGTTCATGTGCTTCCTAAAGGAAGAGGGGAAAAAGCCACTGTCAGAAAGCTCTGGCAGTGACCTATATCCTGAATAACAAAATAGATGAGCATTAATATCCCAATCCTTATCTCTTCAGACATTGAGAAGCCCCCATATACATTAGACTGTCAGCCGATCCAGCCAATATTGGAGGGTACAGCTGACTTTAGTCTATTGTGTATTGGGTCTGTAATATTCTATAAACTCAATAAAACCATCCATGTATAGAGTATACAAGATAACAGATTCATGTGGGAAAGAAAAGCCTACAGGGGTTGCTTGGGTTGATGATATTCATGGCCTATTGTTAAAACAAAAAGTTGTGATATATGCCCGAACCAAAGCCTGGAAGAAAATGGTGAAAATTTTGATGACAACTGATAGATTTTTGCATCAGTTCTGGCATCGATTGTGAGTTGTTGAGTTGTATCTGGCTTAAAAAACTAAGCCCGATTTAACTGATATGTGAATGTCGCCTTACACAAGCAAAGCCGGACAATACCAATATTATGTAATTCTCACAGCATTTGTGTCTGCATTTTTCTAATTCTGCTTGAACAGCACCATGTGATCAGGTCAGTAATATTGTTACAATTATATGTAGAGAGCCTGTTTTGTGTATAATTTATTTTTAATCCCTTAACGTCCAATGACAGGCAGAATCCGTCATTGAACGCCTTCCCCTATTTAGTGTGGGCTCCGGTGATGAGCCCACACCTTTTCTGGGACATGACAGCTGATCTGATCGGTTGACATGTGCCCCTAACAGCCGCCAGTAAAATCGCGATCCACCCATTTATCTTGCTAAATGCCGCTGTCAAACTCTAACAGCGGAATTTAACATGCACGCGCAGCAAATACTGGAGGCAAATTTGCAATTAGCCCAGAAGCTGCACATGGCACATACTTGGATGTTCCAACATGACAACGATCCAAAACACAAGGCCAAGTCAACCTGTCATTGGCTACAGCAGAACAAAGTGAAGGTTCTGGAGTGGCCATCTTAGTCTCCTGACCTCAATGTCATTGAGCCACTCTGGGGAGATCTCAAGCGCACAGTTCATGTTAGATAGCCCAGGAATTTATGGGAACTGGAGGCTTTTTGCCAAGAAGAGTGAGCAGCTTTACCACCTGAGAAAATAAAGAACCTCATCCACAATTACCACAAAATACTTCAAGCTGTCATTGATGTTAAAGAGGGGGCAATACACGGTATTAAGAAATGGGGTATGTGAACTTTTGATCAGGGTCATTTGGATGTTATGAGTTGTCATTATGATTTTAAAAGAGAAGAAAACACAGTAGTGTGACAATAAATGGCTCCACCCAACCGCTAACCATGAGTGGAGAAAAAGTTTTGGTGTTATGATTCATATTCTCTGGAAAAAGGCCAAGAAATGAAAAATTCTGCCTGGGTATGTAAACTTTCAAGCACAACTGTATATATCTCCATCTAGATAGATAGATGAAAGATAATTATAGTAGATAGATTTGTAGAGTTACCCGACATCAAGCAAGTCTATTTGGTTTAACTGTTTGTTGCTTGTATGTGGGGTTAAAAATGCTCATTGCTGCTGGTATGAATATGCACAGAAAGTTTACATCTCTCTAGTGGTGTCCTGAAGAGATTTTCATTAATATTTGATTTTGTATTCGTTTTTTTGTGAATATTTTGAAAACGGTAGGTCCTAGAGAAATGAAACTAGAAACTAAAACCTTCCGACGTGCCAGTTTTATCAATGTGTCAAAACTGGCGCGGATTGTTCAAGTCCTTTTTTTCTGTAATCTTCTCTTTTGTATTCCGTTTTTTTCAATATACTGAAAATGGTTTAAAACCTTTTGAAGTCCCTGATTTACCTATATGCCGAATTTGGGGCATGTTGATCCAGTTGTTTGACTGTAAGTTTATATATGCTTTTGTCAATTGATTTTCGTGAATGTCAAGAACGCTAATACCAAGAGAACTGAAAAAACAATCTACAACCTTCAGAAACACCTGATTTACCTATGTTCCAATTTTGGTCAGTATGATCCAGTTGTTTGGCCATAAATTAATATTTGCTTTAGAATTTTGATTTTTGGTGTGTGTGTGTGTGTGTGTTTTAATATGTTGAGAACACTAGGTCCTAGTGGGCTAAAAAAAGAAATCTACAACCTTCAGAAACATCCGATTTTCCTATATGCCTAATTTAGGAGAGATTAGTCCAGTCCTTTGGCCATAATTTAATATTTGCATTTGTGTTCTGTTTTTAGGCAAATATCTTGAAAATTGTAGCAACTAGAGAGCTGAATAATGGTCTAAGATCTTTAGAAGTGCCTGATTTATCTTTATGCCATTTGGTGCCTATTTAGCTATATGCCAAATTTGGTGCAGATTAATATTTGCTTTCATATTCTGTTTTTTGGCAAACATCTTGAGAATACTGTTTATTCCAGTTTTTCACGAATATATTATTAACAGCAGGTCCTAAAGAGCCTAAACCCAGTATAAAATCTTCAAAAGTGCCTGACTTACCCATGTTCCAAATTTAGGCCAGATTGGCTGTCACCTCCTCTTCTGCTGGCATGCCTCCTGCTTGTGCATGCTGCACTTCCTGGCACTCCCCCTTTCTTAAAGGGGCAGTGCACACATAGTAAAATGCCCCCAGCCAGTAGCTGGATGGCATTTAATATCTCTGTACACCTACAAGATGGCTCCCAGCCAATTCCTGGGAGGCATCTTGTATATAAGGCTCCCTCCTCTATGGGGGGTCACCAAAGCAACCGTATTCATTAGTGTAGTTTCTCCTACTAGTGAGTTGTTAGGTCCCCTGGCTCCTGGAGTAGCCAGTGACTAGAACCTAAGGTCCTGGTCCTTGTGTGGCCAGTCCTGAGCCTGAAATCCTGGTCCTTGTGTGGCCAGTCATGAACCCAAAGTCCCTGGTCCTTGTGCGGCCAGTCCTGAACCCGAAATTCCTGGTCCTTTTGCGGCCAGTCCGGAACCTGAAGTCCCTGGTCCTAGGGTGGTCAGGACTTGAACCTTGCCTCTCTGTCCATGTGCGGTCAGTGCCAGTATCAGTATCCAAGACCACCTGTGTGTCTGAACTTGTGCCTATCCGAGTACCCTGTATATCCAGATTGCTACTACCAGACTCCAAATCAGTCCATTCTGAACATAGCTTGAGTATGTGTCAGCAAACCTCAGCAGCAGAGTTGAGTGAGTTTTTCAAAATTCGGTTCCGATTATGATCGGCAGCAAATATAGTTTTTGCAATATGCACCAAACACAGCCGAATGTCATTGGAGTCAATGAGAGCAGAAATTAGCAAATATTTTTGGAAACGATCATCAAACATAAATTCGGCACGAATAGAGTAGCAATATGGCACAAAAAGGGCACATCCAGATTCTGAGTCCAATTCCGAACATATTCCATCAACTCTTGTCTGCAGCTGCACTACCGGGAACTGCCTAGGACTGGTGTTTGGTGGCTATCTGCAGCCCAGCCTGTCTCTACCATCAGGAGCTCCAGTGAACACCAGATAGCTGCTTAGCTGCACCCCTTCCTAGACAGGCTCGGCCCTTTGGCACAGTGGGTTCAAAACTACGTACGCCACCTGCAGGGGTGATATATATGGTGATATATATCTTGTAATATATATTGTCTCTTGATATTCAGTACACATGCTGACATTTTAAAAAGGAATAACTGTAAGCTTTGACTTTTAATTCTATAAGTCACCCTACATTATGGAACCATGCTTCTCATATGTTTTTAATGACAGGTTTGAATAAAAAGCCAGAAAAATGATGCAACATTTTATAATGGAGGACAATACATGAATGAAAAGTCTATAAGGCAATGACATACCTTTACCCCGATTCACATTTCATGTAGTCCTACATTTATGAGACGTCTCATTTTGGATGCCAGACCTTGAGTAGATCTTCATCATTTCCTATGCTTTCAATTATAGTAACATGAACTATAATATTGGAATTTTTTGAGGGTGAGGATATGTAAAGGAAAAAGAAATTCAAACACAATCTCAGATTAAAGTAAGTTGGAACATTGGCGGCGTAAATGTTTCTAACAATGGAAAGAAGAATGTGACACATATTTCCAATAAAGTGTTTCATTCTGAATCAGAGATATTATCTGTTCTGTTGTGTTCAGCACAATTCAGAGCCTGTATTTCTGTATCTCTACAGAGGTCAGTGCTCATAATATCACAGATCAGACAGTTTATGATGTAGCTTATTATTTGCAACATAAAAGAGTACAAGTGTCAAGGATGGATTTATGTCCCTACAGTGCTTTGCAGCCCAGACCTATCATTTTGTAATAAATTGTATCTGCTGGTTACGCACATACATGTCTCTGCATTAGCACGTGCTATAGTGAATTTCTTGAAACTTAACATCTCTGAGCATAATGGGGTCATAAATTGTAACTGTTACAAGAATGCGATTAAATGATTCATTTTTACAAGTTTTACAAACAACAGTCATTCAAATGTATGGCAGAAAGTGAAAGCAGAAAGCTTAGCTGTATAAATGGATCGTTATATCCTCTGGTTCATGTATAATTGTACCAGACTGGGCTCAATATTACAGATGTAAACCAATGGAAACTAATGTTATGTATGAATAGAAAACTTGTCAAAAAGAATATCCCTATTCTAGAGATGTGAGCCAAACAGACAATGCCGCTAATCCCTGACTGGCGCATCTAATGGAAGAAAGAACAAAAACTTGTCAAAAAGAATATCCCTATTCTAGAGACATAAGCATGACATGGACAAACACATAATACCGCTAATCCCTAATTGGCGAATTTTATGGAGGAAAGAACTTTACCAGTCTGTGCTTCTACAACATCACACCTAGATTGTGCTCACTGTCATTACTGGAGAGGTCTGCACACTTTTTCAAAGCTCCAATGGAGCTGATCATGGCCAATGCCTGCTTCTTTAATGATTGTGCATGGCGTCACATGTAGGTAGCAGTAATGGTACCTCCATATATCGGACAATTAATGCATCTCCTCTCGATATGATATAAATGTGGCAGGCGAGACAACCTGTTTAACACTAACCAAAGACCGTGCATGCCAAACACCAACTCATCTATCCTGTATTATTGTTATCTCAAGTCACAAGAAGATTCAGAATTATTTTGCTCCTTCAGCGAGGAAGAGGTCTTGAACTGTATTGAAAGTAGCAAACCTAAAAGTCAATATCGATCCTTAAAACGGTCTAGACACATAACTTAGGATAAAAGCCAAACCAAAATCTCTATTTGCAGACACATGCTTCAGGGTGTTGGCCCCCCATTAGTGCAAAGCAAGAGATCTGATTTTGCTAGATGGGAGCCCTCTGGTTGGGGTCTTAAAAGTAACATCTTTCTTTGTGGAGAGTGTCAAGCCGGCATAAGAAGACTTATAGGCCATGCATTGCCTCTCTGGGAAATTAAAAATATGCCTTCGGAGAGGAAGAGGACTTCAACTCTAGAGCCACTGTAAATTGGCAGAATTTCTACATGTCGAGGTGTCATTAGCAATGACCCTTATTAGAAGAGAAGTCAAAATTTTGATGTACTCAATGCAGGTGGCATAGTTAAGCAATTTTCATAAACATATTCAGTCTGAGAGATAACTGAACTTGAATTCAGGTTGAATCATACATAAAACATTTAGTGGGTCAGATCTTACATACCAGCTTCATGTGGTTTCCTTAGCTCTGTTTTTACAAATCTATTATGCCCCAGAAATGAGCTCAGCACTAACAACCAAGTGATCTGAGGACTACATGAAAAAACCCGCACTGGAGAGAGAGTGAATAGCAGGTAAACTTTAACCTTTCAAACTATTTTTTTTTTTTTTAAATCTAGACCCAGAAAATACAATTACCAATCTCTCAGCAAAATAAATCTGCTAAGAAGACCCAGCTTTCCAACACTTTCTTTCTTTTAATTTATAAATTGCATATCACAATTTTCAGACATTTATTTTAAAACAATTAGAAAACCATGTATCATTTCCTTCACACTTCACAATACTAACTACTTTGTCCAGGCATAAAAATGAAAGAAAAGCTGCACTCACCAAGTCGATGAAAAAGATAAAAAGTCCTTTGTTCTTTACTTCAGGATGTGGACATGGTCCTGTTTGTCTCCCCACATTCCTCGGCTTACTGCTTACTGCTCTTATCCATGGTCTACAGGGTGACCCCTGACCAAAAGATGGCTGTCGGGTTACCCAGGTACAGTGGCCTCTAAGCTCTTGCTCAGTGCAGGAGCTGATACATCTCGTCTCTGTGTGTGATTGCCTGATCTAATGCCATGCAGTGCAAAAGCATTGCACAGTATTAGATCAGCGATCAGGGCAGTGAAATTAGGTGTCACATAGCAGAATTAGGTAAAAAAGTAAAAATAAAGTTTTTGAAAATCGTAAAAATATTTTTAAAAATCACATAATAAGGAACAAAAAAATAAAAAATTGGTTTTCACTACGGTTTTACAACTGCGGTTTTCTATAGGAGCAGCTATAAAACCGCTGCAGAATCTGCAGAAAGAAGTGACATGCTGCGGAATGTAAACCACTGCGTTTCCGCGCGTTTTTTTCCACAGCATGTGCACAGCGTTTTTGGTTTCCCATATGTTTACGTTGAACTGTAAACACATGGGAAACTGCTGCGGACCCGCAGCTGCAGAAACGCTGCGGATCTGCAGCAAAATCCGCAGCGTGTGCACATACCCTAAATCTGTCCCTCTAGTTAATCCCTTCAATGAACACCATTAAAAAAGTAAAATGACGAGTCAAAAAGCTATGCTTTTTCATCATACCTCCAAACAAAAAGTGGAATAATACACTATCAAAGGTTGACTGTAAATAAAAACGGTATCGTGCTGTTGATTTATTTATTCTGTCTCCCAAAGATTGCAGTAAGGCTTGGCTCACATTTATCCTGCGCTCTACACTGAGCGCTGACACCAAGGTTTCATCATAAATATCTGAAATATGTGACACAGACAGAACCTCCAGAGGAAGATTCTCGGTAATGAGGCAAATGGAGACATTATGGATGCCGTCTTGCCTATGTTTTGGCAGTGTATGTCTTTTAGGTGTGCATGAAGCACAGTCGGACACAATTTTGTGCACCTCTGAAAAGAAGGAAAACGCTGAACAGAGGCCGGGCGTAGTCCAGAGTAATGCTGCTGCTTCATTTTAGTGATTGGATCAGTTGAGATTTCATCTGGATCATGTCATTCAGAGAGATAGATGGTAATCCTGATGCAAGTACTCGGCATAAAACGCAGGATAAATGTGATCCTAAATGTTATGTAAAATGTCCCCAGTAAAAGCTTCAACTCAATCCACATAAAAAGCATGTCCCCACTCAGGTATGTCATCTGTTAATAGAAATATACTGGTAAGACAAAGGCTCTGAAATAGCGAAATGGCTCCCCCAAAAGAAATCCAATGGATTCTATGTTTCCAAATCCAAATGCCCACCTCCTTTCTGAGCCCCACAGTATGTCTAAACCACATTTAGTGTCCACATGTTCATCAGTACTGTAGCGATAGAGCTTACTTAATTTACAGGGTCTGTTTCCAGAAGCACAAGCTGGGCACAATGTAAAAACACTACAACATACTGGTCACTACAACGGCAGGTTTGTAATTTTCACTCAGCAACATCTATTGCTGTTTGTTTCTGGAATACACCCATGGAGTCAAATTGTCACTATACCTGTAAATAAATTTCCAGAAGGGTGTGATTTCCAAAGTAGGGTCACTTGAGGGGGAATTCTGCTGTTCTAGCATCTCAGGGAGCCTGCCAATGTGACATGGATGGCACCCTGAAACCATAACAGCAAAATCTGCTCTATAATATGGCTTTTTCCATTCTGAGCACTGCCGTGCACCCAAACAGTAGTTTTCCACCGCATATGGGTTATCAGCGTACTCAAGAGAAATTGTGCAACAAATTGTTTGGTCCATTTTCTCCTGTTACCCTTGTGAAAGTGAAACATTTGGGGCTAAAGAAACATTTTTTCATTTTCACGGCTTAATATTATCATATTCTGTTAAGCACCTGTTGGTTATAGGTGCTAACTACACCTCTATATATATCCTTGAGGGGTCTAGTTTCCAAAATGGCATCACTTGTGGGGGTTTCCATGGTTTTAGGCACATCAGGGGCTTTACAAATGCAACATGGTTTCCATTTCTGTTCGAGTTAATTTTGCGTTTCAAAAGTCAAATGGTGCTCCTTCCGAGCCCTGACATGTGCCCAAACAGTAGTTTTCCACCACATATGGGGTATTGGTGTAGTCAGGAGAATTTGCACAACAAATTTTGGGATTAATATTCTTCTGTTACCCTTGTGACAATGAAAAATTTGCAGCTAAAGCAACATTTTTGTGAGAAAATGTAATATTTTCATTTTTTCCTTCCACGTTGCTTTAATTCCTGTGAAGCACCTGAAAGGTTAATAAACTTCTTGAATGTAGTTTTTAAAATGGTGTCACTTTGGGGTATTTTCTGTTACATGAGCCCCTCAAAGTCACTTCAAACTGGATGTGGTCCTTAAAAAAAATGGTTTTGTAAATTTTGTAACAAAAATTAAAAATTGCTGAGGAAATTTTAACCCTTCTAACTTCTTAACAAAAAAAATGCTTAAAAAATGATAGCTAAGTAAAGTACACATGTTGCAGGCATTAGTTATTAACTATTTTGTGGGTTATACGGTAACTCTCTGGTTTAAGAGCATAAAAATTAAAAGTTTGAAAGTTGCAAAATTTTCATCAAATCCATAAATTACAAGGCATCTCAGAAGCACTGGGATACGTTAATGTTCCAGTGTTATTACCTCGTAGAGTGACACTGGTGGGAATTTGGAAATTGGCCTGGCCAGGAAGGTGAAAACAGGCTGTGGGGCGAAGTGCTTAAAAGGAACTGTCAGCAGGTTTTAGTTATGTAATCGGAGAGCAGCATGATGTAGCAGCTGAGACGCTATTCCAGCAACGTGTCACTTACCACTCTGTTTGTCGCTTCAATACAATTAGTGTTTTATCGGCAGATTATCACTATTTAGTCCTGCTGCTCTGTATAATGTCACCCCCACCACCACCACCGATATACAGTGTACACAGAAAGTTGCCAATCAGTGGTGTGGACGGGGTTATGCAGAGCTCAGCATTCATAGCTCAGCTAGATCTGCAGGAAAGAAAACCAATTTTATCACAACTGCTGCATCCAGTAAGGGATACATCACTTAAATCAGGGCCCCTGCCCCAATAGCATGCTGCTCTCAGATGGGGTAGCAAAACCCTGGTGAGTCTTGACATAATCCCTTTATTTTCTATTTAGGTTGTAACTATGCTTCCTTAAGTCAAGGTTACGTATGCAATGTGGGCTGAATATTATTGTCCAAATAATTTCTTCTAAGTTAACACTACTGAGGTGACGGCCATAGCATGATCTGATTTCATTTCACTTATCAGTTGTTCCTTTGGGAGCTGTATTTCATAACTCATTTGTGCTTACATTTTAGGCTCACAACCGAAACTTATTATCCATTGATTTTGATCACATCACCAGAACAGGAAAAATTTACGACGATCATCGAAAATTCACACTTCGAATTCTTTATGATAAAACTGGACATCCCATCTTGTGGTCACCAAGCAGCAAGTATCAAGAAGTTAACATCACATACTCGCCAAATGGACTGGTTACCTCCATTCAAAGGGGAACATGGACTGAGAAAATAGAGTATGATCAAAACGGAAAGATGGTTTCACGAATTTGGGCCAATGGTAAAATATGGAGTTACACTTATGAGGAAAAGGTATGTAAATGCTTAAATCCTTGCAAGTTTTTTTTTTTCTACATAAGCTCGTTAACAGCAAGAAGGAACAGGAGATTCAGGGCCCTAACAATGAACTGAGCGAAGGCTTATTTATTCTTTTACTAAAGAAGAATAATCGTTAAACCAAGTAGCACAATAGGAAACAAAGAGAAATGAAAGGATATCACCACAATGCCTTCCAGCTGTCTTTTATGACTGAATAATGGTTCATTCCCGTTTACATATAAGTCTCTTAAATAGTCAATTGATCACAGTACTTTCATAAGATGTAAAAGGAAGCAGATGTCATTAGTTTTATAAAAGTCTTGCTGTTAAAATATCTCCTAAATGGCAATCTATTAAAGAAAGAATAGAAAATGTGCCTTAATTCAGATATGTTCTATAGTAATAAAATAGTGATTTAGTAATATATATAAGCCATATCTACATAATCATTTCATTTCTTTAAAGTGGAAGTTCACTTTTAGACAAGTTAGAGCCAACAGCTATGAAATGTGAAAATATATAACTTTTTTCAATCACTTAACTATTTTGTCTCCTTAGGGTACATTTACATTCAACCCATTTGTAGCAGAAATTTCTGCGACAGGAAAATCATTTTCATATATCTGAATGGAGTAGTTTCCATTGCTTCTGCAATCCCTATTCAGATGAATGCAACAATTGCAGATTTAAAAAAAAAAAAGCTTTCGTGCGTGACCCCAAGTATATTCCACATTTGGATGTATAGTATTTGTTACTGTTTTACAAATAAAAATGATTCAGCTAGTCAATCCTGACTACAAACCGGCTCCTCTGTAGTCAGGCTCCGTAGAAACTTTCCAACACATAAACTGTTCCCTCTATGTCATTTAGCTCCATGATGGCACACAGCTGGCTACAATGACTTATAATAACCATCTCATCAAGCAGGGGAAATAAAAAAAATGAGGAGCAATTGGAACCTAGATTGGTAAAGAGGGTTGGAAGAAGAGTGTTGCCTTGATGTGGGAAAAGAAAACTCTTAACACTTTGGGATGAAAATATGCAGTATATACCACAATGGTATACAATCTGCTGTTGTTATGCATTGATCATACAGTATGGAGGGAAGAAAGTGTAATTGGCATGTATCACGTATGGAAATGCCTATCTGGCTTTCATCCAGGATTTTATGAGTCGCTAACCTTAACGAGTAGAAGTCTGAGGGGCATGAAAAGAAACTAGGTTACTAATAGGAAATAATACATTTGGATTCTGGTTCACATGTTCAGTGTTTGGTCAGTATTTTACATCAGTATCTGAGAACCAAAACCAGGAGAGGAACAATCAGAGGAAAAGTATAATAGAAACACGTCACCACTTCTGTATTTTTAACCCACTCCTGGTTTTTGCCTACAAATACTGAGGTAACAAAAACCTCACCAAATAATACACAAGTCAGCATGTCCTAAAGGCATGTTCATGTTTTTGCTGTTCATTTTTTTCACCAAGAACCAGTGTGTTGGCAGGAAAAGGCTGCATAAAAGATATGCACTTTATGGTGTTTTTACTTGCATTTTTTTGCATTCATTTGAATGAGTGAAAAACGCTGCAAAAGCACTGAAAGAAATGACATGCTGATGAGTTAAAAAAAACACACAGCAGCTCAAAAAGTACAAGGAAAAAATGCAGCATGCGAATGAGAATTTAGAAATCTTTGCTTTGCTGGTACTGTGAAACACAGCATTTTTTCTACACAAAAGACAGGGCAAAAACACCAAAAAAAAAAACCACTTACCCCCAAAAAAGGATATGTGATTACAATAATGGACCATTAGTTTAAAGCACCACTCCAGCATTGTTGTTTTTTTAATTATTATTTTACAGCTGGAGTGGTGCTTCTAATCTAAGGTCTCTGACCCTAGTTTTATTCTTACCCGCCACCATCTTCACCTTTTATCACCGCCGCTCATGTCTGTATCCAGCAGTTTGTGTGACCTGTCGGATCACACCAATGTTTATCCAGCTCTCATAGACTTGCACTGAGAGCTTGTGACTGTTACTTTTCACTTTCATCCAGTTAGAAGATGCGGTCACAAGATGGTGGCGCGGGACCAGAGTGGAGCTGATAAAAGACTACATTCAGGGACCTTAGATTAGAAGCACCACTCCAGCACAAAAAAAAATAACAAAACACAGGAGTGGTGCTTTAATGACCTTGTTTTAATGCCTCGCTGACTCTCAAAATACAATACTGTAATGTTAAAAACACAAAAATTGAGCTTGATTTAAGTTGGTATACATGCAGCACATAAACGCATGCTCACTTTGGCCATAAAGCATAAAGAACCTAAAAAAGGAGGAAAATAAACATAAACTCTAATGCAACTAAATAAGTAAAAAGCAAAAATGCATTTAAATAACACAGGGTTCTTAGTAATACTGTTTTTGATCAAAAATAGCATAAAAGCCATCCCACGGTCGACAAGGTGACCCTGTTTGGGGCGATCCTACGCTGTCTAACATTAAAAAACTTACCATGTGTCAGAGTTGACCTCAATGTGTGACTAAAGGCCGACAAAAGGACCGGGTCCCGACCTGTGGATACCAGTCTAGGGAAGCTTTTAAATGTTATTTCCAGCTCAGGAGAGGGAGGCCACACTCCAGCTTGCACAGAATGCAAAAATACAAAGGAAAAAACACAAAAATTGAGCTTGTTTTAAGTTAGCACATACTGTATATGCATGTTCACATTGGCCATAAAGCATATAAAACCTACAAGAAGCAAAATAAACATAAATTACTGTAATGTTACTAGTGAGTGATGCATGTAATAACTCGAGTTCATTTATTCTTTTGTTTCAGTCGATAAGCCTCTTTTTGCATAGTCAGAGACGTTATATATTTGAATATGATCATTCGGATTACCTTGCTTCGATAACTATGCCTAACATGGTCCGCCATAGTCTCCAGACCATGCTCTCCGTTGGTTATTACCGCAATACATACAACCCACCAGACAACGTTGGCTCTTTTATTCAAGATTACAGTGGAGATGGACGTCTGCTGCAGACATTACACCTTGGGACAGGACGTAGAGTCTTTTATAAATATACAAAGCAAACAAGGCTGTCTGAAATTCTGTATGACACTACCCAGGTTACATTCACCTATGAAGAGTCTTCAGGAGTCATTAAAACAATTCATCTTATGCATGAGGGATTCGTTTGTACTATCAGATATAGACAGACGGGTATGTAATGTTGTAATTACTTATCAAATAAGTCATGTTTATAGCAGTAACTGATGTATTTTATTGGCCTGCTAATGTTCTATATGGTTATATAATGAAACTTATATATCCATATTCTATGGAGTAATGTATCCCATTATAAGTACATTGCTTTGAAGAAGCCCTCTTTAGATCAGAATGCTTATTTGATTGGTCAATCGATCATTTTTGAGGGCATAAAGATCATTGATATCTGCAGCACAACAGTCGTTGTAAGCAGGGGATGTGCTGCAGATATCTTAATGGTGTATGGGGACATAATTGTTTTATTAATGTTTGCTTATCATATTATTGATCAAACTATTCAAACAGATCAGTAAATGATCATCTACTTGTACATAGTGAACTAGAGATGTGTGGATCTTTGGATCTTTTGAAATTTGAATTTGCTCAGTTTGCCAAATGTCCCCCATAGGTTTGATTTGTGTAAAATAGATTTGCTGCTAATCACAATATGAGAAAGGGAGAGATCATCAAATTATCACTGATAGGTATTATATTGCCCTCATTATTTGCACTGTGTGAAGATTTAACAAATGAAGTTATTAAACTACTGTTACTGCAGTATATCTCAGCCACAGAACGTCCCTACGTATCATTTGAATCTTTAGATTTGTATTCACAGACTGAGAATACCACTCCCATTTTCATTGTGCTTAATCACTGAAAGTAGTACACTACGAGGTACAATCAGTAAGGCCTTTTAATATCCTTATGTTCACTCTGACTTTCTATCCCTTGTCACTTGGACAAGCATAAAATGGCGATACTTGGCCAGTCCTCATGTTTTATTTTGGCTAACTCAAATCTGATCCTGTGTTTGTCTCTGCTATTAACAAATATATTAGTTTGATCCTAAACACATCATAACACTTTAATAAAGTGCATGAAGAGCTATATAGCTCACTAGATGAAGGAAATCGATTACTAGGTGTATATAGCTTAATTATTGTTATACGTATCCAAAACAGGGAGTCTCTTTATTAAAATATTAAAATCTTCCCAACAGGGCCGCTTATTGGGCGACAGATCTTCAGATTCAGTGAAGAAGGTCTTGTTAATGCAAGATTTGACTACAGCTATAACAACTTCCGAGTAACGAGCATGCAAGCAATGATAAATGAGATTCCTTTGCCTATAGACTTATACCGATACGTTGATGTGTCAGGGAGAACGGAACAGTTTGGAAAATTTAGTGTCATCAATTATGATCTAAATCAGGTCATTACCACATCAATGATGAAGCATACTAAAATATTTAGCTCAAGCGGACAAGTTATTGAGGTGCAATATGAGATTCTAAAGGCCATCTCTTATTGGATGACAATTCAGTATGATAATATGGGTCGAATGATAATGTGTGGAATACGAGTGGGAGTAGATGCGAATTTAACAAGATATTCATATGAATATGATCCTGATGGACAACTTCAGGCTGTGTACGTTAATGACAAACTTCAGTGGCGGTATAGCTACGATCTAAATGGAAACATAAACCTGCTTAGCCATGGGAATAGTGTCCGCTTAATTCCCCTGAGATATGACATTGGAGATCGCATTACCCGGCTTGGAGAAATCCAGTATAGAATGGATGAAGATGGTTTCCTCAGACAAAGAGGCAATGATATATTTGAGTACAATTCTAATGGCCTTTTAAGTAAGGCTTATAACAAGGTTGCCGGCTGGAATGTCCATTATCGATATGATGGACTTGGAAGGCGCGTGGCAAGCAAAACAAGCACTGGTTCTCATTTGCAGTTCTTCTATGCAGATCTAGCTAATCCAATCAGAGTTACTCATTTATACAATCACAGCAGTTCAGAAATAACATCACTGTATTATGATCTTCAAGGACACCTAATAGCCATGGAATTAAGCAGTGGAGAGGAGTATTATGTCGCCTGCGACAATACCGGCACACCTCTAGCTGTATTCAGCAGTCGAGGCCAAGTTATAAAGGAAATTCTCTACACACCATATGGTGACATCTATGAAGATACCAATCCAGACTTTGAAATTCTGACTGGATTTTATGGAGGACTTTATGATTCTCTTACTAAACTTGTACACCTTGGACAAAGAGATTATGATGTTGTGGCTGGACGATGGGCTACACCCAACCATCACATTTGGAATAGAATAAGTACTGATCCAAAGCCATTTAACCTGTACTCATTTGAAAAAAATTACCCTGTGGGCAAAACCCAGGATGTGGGGCAGTACACAACAGGTACAATAATGTTTTTTCATTTGGTATCCTAAAGATTGAGAGTTTGTTAAAGAGGAAATATGTTCAAAAACTCTCTCTCACTCAGATGTGTATATATAGAGAAAGAGAGAGACAATGTAAAAATATAATTTTTGAGTCAGTTGATGAAATTAGAAATGCATAGCAATCAGTTAATAGACCTGAAGAAGTTGTCAAGGCCTTCGGTATTGATATGCTATCCTTAGGATAGGTCATCATCTTAAATGCATAAAATTGCAAAGTGCTTCTAACAGTAAACTTTGCAATTTATTTCTTATTAAAAATCCTCTCTGGTCTTAAGAAAGGAGAGATTTTTTATTGTATTATTTACTGTGTGTTGCCTAGGTTACAGATATCCTAAGCAATGACGGCAGTGCCTGCAAACTGTTTGCTATGAAGTATGTTTGTGCCTCTCTGAAGCTGGTCGGATTGCTGAATCCAGCCAGCTTCAGTGTCCATTTGCTCCTCTGATCCTGCAAAAGCAAAACGGCCTCTACTTGCAGCATCGAAGAGTGCACAGTTCAGACCAGTGGCGAAACCATGTTGTTCCTCTGAACTGTCAATCAATCATGAACACATCTCTAACCTAGCAAGCGGGAAGCTGGGAGGTAGGGCGTGAGTGCTCCTGTTAAACAAGTTCATATAAACCAATTTAATATCAGATCAGTGGGGGTCTGACACCCAATACCCCAAAATATCAACTGTTTCCAGCTCCCTTGGTGGCTTGAAATAAATAGCTGGGAGTCCATAGCTCCACATGCTATCTTGGGTACTGCAGCTCTGTATTTTCAACCTAAGACACCCAAGGTCTCATTTTTCTGGCTATGCATTGTGAAATCTAATAATTATAGGCAGCACTGTTCATGTAACTAGGATACGAGGTGATAGATGCAATAATGGACCATGAGGATCTTAACTGAGTAAATAGCAGTGGATCTTTATCAACCAGATACTAGTAATAGTACTGGGTTACAAGAGATTAGAGATAGTGTACAGGGAGTTTGGATGACTAGCATAATGTTATGGGAGTCTTGGATTATTATATAGATGGGATCTCTATCTGGGAGGTCTGTATACAGGGAAATTCTAGCAAGAAGTCAGTATACAGGAATGGGGTCTATGTTAAGAGCCTTTAGTATGGGGTCTGTTTATTTTCTACTTATGCCATTGGTTGGGTCATGTTCTAAATAAGTAAGGCAGTAGACAAAAATTTTGCACAGAAGGCTACATATGCCACTTTCTGTTATGTAAGACAATAGGCAAAAAAATTGCCAGTTCTGTGATCCTTATTTGCCTCCAGTAGCCATGTCAGAGTACTGGATCCAGACATGGGATAAAAGATTGGCTTGATAAGGTTGAGAAACACTGTTTTGATCGTGGGATTTTGTTTGTTGTCTTTTTAGACATTGGAAGTTGGCTGGAGCTGTTTGGTTTCCAATTACACAATGTCCTTCCTGGGTTTCCCAAACCAGAGGCAAAAGGATTTGAGTCGACTTATGAACTACTACAACTCCAAACTAAAACCCAGGAGTGGGATCCAGGGAAGGTCGGTATATTTCTTTTACTTCTTTTAGCACCAGAAAGCCCTTTGTTAGGCAATCTGCCATATAAGTAATTCATGTGGAATGAATTGAGTCACCCTTCCTTCAAATGTATATATAGAAAATAACCATTATTTTTAGTTTTAGCCTTTGTTCAATAGCCCACAAATTAATAAAAAGTAAAGCAACATACAGTATAAGTTAAACCAAAAAGTTAAATATTTTTAGCTCTTTCTTGAAGTCTAGTTTCTGTGACCTATTTGCTGAAGCTGTTTACTTTTTAAAAAGTAAATATTCAATGACTATAAAAATATTCTATCTTAACTAATGCACATCATTTATAATCTTTTAGACAATTCTTGGGATACAATGCGAACTTCAGAAGCAGTTGAGAAATTTCATTTCTTTAGATCAGCTTCCAATGGCTCCAAAACACAAAGCTGAAAAATGTCACGAAAACATTAAATATCCCAGATTTGCAGCTGTGCCATCTTTATTCGGAAAAGGGATAAAGTTTGCCATCAAAGATGGAGTTGTAACAGCTGATGTCATTGGGGTGGCTAATGAAGACAGTCGCCGTATCGCTGCCATCTTAAACAACGCCCACTACTTGGACAATTTACATTTTACCATTGACGGTCGGGATACGCACTACTTCATTAAGTTGGGCTCCTTGGAAGAAGATCTTACTCTAATTGGAAACAGTGGCAGTGGTCGTATTCTGGAAAATGGAGTCAATGTCACTGTGTCGCAGATGACATCAATGGTCAGTGGGAGAACTAGACGGTTTGCTGACATACAGCTTCAACATGGCACCTTGTGCTTTAATGTTCGATATGGAACAACCATCGAAGAAGAGAAGGATCATGTTCTAGAGTTAGCGAGACAGAGAGCAGTGACCCAGGCTTGGACTAAGGAGCAGAAGAGACTTCAAGAAGGAGAGGAAGGCATCAGACTGTGGACAGAAGCCGAGAAACAACAACTATTGAGTACAGGGAAGGTCCAGGGCTATGATGGATATTTTGTTAATTCAGTGGATCAGTATCTAGAACTTTCTGATAGTGCCAACAATATTCACTTCATGAGACAGAGTGAAGTAGGCAGGAGGTAACAAACAAACAAAAGACACTCTTTGCCTTTGCGTCACCAAAGACTGCCTGTTTTTAAAACATAAAATGGTTTATTGTACCAATTTTCTAGATCAGATCTCTGTACATGTAAATATGAAGAAAACATATCCAACTGCCTTTAAATGTGACAAAAGATGGTATTTTAATATTGTTAGTTTTAACAGTGTCATCCGGACAGCACTGGTGAGGTCTTTAACCACAAGTTTTGCTCGGCAATGTATTTAAAGTGCACTAGCAAAGTTCAAGCAGAAAAAAAAGACACTAAAAAGAGGAGGTCCCCATAACCTACATTCTCACAACGTGTTCTGCCATCCACAAAATAGCTGCCTCTACTGTGTCAGTGACGGCTGCCCTTTAAGACCTCTCAAGTGCTGGTGGGATTTAAAAATTACAGTAAAGCTTCTTATATCTTGTGTGGCGGTATTCAGCATTTTGCATACATATTAATCATTGCAGAATTGCTACTCTTTTCTGGAGACTAGAGCTTATGTGATGATATAGCTTCTAGATAAAAAAACAAGATCTACCTAAAGAGTATTAGTAAGTATTTGATAAAATCAAAGTGTGTAATACTGGAAACCTGTCATTGTTTCTTTTTTTTCATAAATGAACAGTATTTCAAAATAAAAAAATAATAATAAATGTTGTGAGTCATGTATAATCATATGGGACTCTGAACATGAACTGCTTGCTCCAAGTTTTCATGTAGTACTCTTGAAGTATTAGATGTTAAGATATTAAGATAGGCTGAAAAGGTTTCTGATTTTCCAATTCAATATCAAAAGGATGTTAACGCAAGACTTTAGGAATCAATTTTTCCCATGGACCCAAAAAAGTAACAGTGCTGAAAAAGTTGCTTGTGTTTTCTGGCAATCGGCCTGGATTATAGAACACCTAACACATTTTTTACAGAATGTTTATTGCTGCTTATTGTAAAGTGCTGCTTCTCACCTTTCTTAAAAATAAACAAAACAACATGAAGTTTCAAGAGCATGTCCCACTAAAATAAAAAAAAAATGGAAATGTGAAGGTTACTATTGTCCTCTTGCTTAAATCTTAAAATATTGTATTCAACCATTTTCAGTTACATTGTAAATATCAGCGAATCAGCTGAAATTTTAATCTAGAAGATTCAAATTTAGCTGGGAAATTCAGATAAATCAATGTACCGTAAATTGAAAATGCCTCTGTTGCCACTGAAAGATGTGATTGTTTTCTCAAGTCTCTCTAAATGGAGTGCTGAAATGGAATAACAAATAATCAAGTATTCACTTTGCCCCTCCTGTGCCCTCCCATAGCGCCCACCCAGTCCTGAAAGTCACTCCATCTCACAACACATACTCCTAGGCCTCTGGCACTACCCACAGTGACTAGGCTACACACACACTGTTGACATCTAACGCCTACATTACACCCCACCCATGACTGGGGTGCAATGCACATCATAGAGGTCAATGACGTGTGTGTGGCCTATGAATGAATAATAATCCTGGGGGGTATACTGAGGTAGGGCGCACTGGGGAGGCGAGAGCCCCGCTGAAGAGAACTGGCGCTGATACGTCCAGGTCCAGGAAGCGCTGTGGAGCCGGTGTAGCGCCAGTTCTCTTCAGCGGGGCTCTCGCCTCCCCAGTGCACCCTACCTCAGTATACCCCCCCAGGATTTTCCAGGTCTACTCACCCGGTTACACTTGAGCGCAGGCCACTTGGGCCTATACATTGCGCTGCCCTGCTTCCAGTTTCATATGAGATGCTTCTGATGAAGGTCTTGTGACCGAAAACATTTAAATCATTAATCATTGAACTGGTTGCACTAATAAACGAAAGAGTTATTTTCATCTTGCAAAAAGAACTTCTGAGTGCCAAGTTATTATTCATTCATTGACGGGTTGGAAACCTTACTTGAGCACCACCCAGGAGCCTTGAGCGCCGTGTGCAACTTGTATTTGTGTGTGTGGCCTAGTTAACATGGTATGTTCCTGAGTAGGGTTGAGCGACTTTCATTTTTTTAAGATCGAGTAGGGTTTTGGGAAACCCGATTTTGTCCAGAGTCGAGTCGAGTGCAGTCGGCCGATTATCGCTAAAAGTCGGGGATCGACCGAAACACGAAACCCAATGCAAGTCAATGGGGAAGCATAGTCGGCAGTGAGTGGAGGCCAGGAAAACACCTACAGTGCCCATTTTAATGCCAAAAACATCCATTCTTGTTTCTGAAGCTTGCCAATCTTAATTAACTGTATAATAATAGTTGGGCATAGGGAATTGGGGGAAAGTTGTGGGGGGAGTAGGGCTGGCTCAAGTTTTTCGTGGGCCCAGGAAATGCGGACTACGTCACGGCGGTGTTGCAGGGAAAGGTAAGTATTTAAAAGTTGCAAGTGCTGTGATCCTGAGCAAGCAGGGGGGGCCCACTCGTTCGCATTGCCACTGGCACAGGGCCCCTCAAAGTACGGCGGTGTGTTTGCATGGCGGGGGCGCCTCCCACCAGCAGCGACACTTTTGCGTACTCTGAGGGGCCCTGTGCCAGTGACGTCGCCAACGAGTATGCCCCCCCACCTGATGAAGGAACCTGCACTTTCATCTGCACCTTCCTCTTTGTCCCTGTGTAAGGTGGTATAACATGCGGGAAGGGGAACCTTACTTTCAGCAGGGACAGATTCTGGCTGTGTAGAGTACAAGGGGAATGTAGTGGTCTAGGTCAATGTACCAGCAGACTCATTTAGCAGTGGCTGGGCAATGGGCAGGATGAGGAGGAAACAGATATAGGGCCAAAGAATAAAGTAGGCTACATGCAGTTCAAAATTGGTAACAGGACTAAACAGGCGGCATTGCTTTGTTCAGTGGAGTAGCAAACCCAAGAGCAGCAGACACTGTTTCAAGGGCCTAACCACACTAGTAGGCCAAATGCAGTTTAATATCTGATAGTATAGGGCGAAAGCCAGAATGTGGAAGCTCAGCTTTGTTCAGTTGAGGACAACACCAGGGAGGGGCAGACACCTTTAGTAGGCCGGAAAAGCCTATTGCATTTTTTAAAATGGTAATTTGGAGCAGAAGGTTGAAGCTCAGCTTTATTTAGTTGAGGGCAACACCAGGGAGGGGCAGAAGCCGTTAGTAGGCCCTAACCACCATTTTTTTTTTTTTTAAAACCACTTAATGAGAGCCGGAAGGTTGAAGCTCAGCTTTATTTAGTTGAGGACAACACCAGGGAGGGGCAGAAGCCGTTAGTAGGCCCTAACCACCATTTTTTTTTTTTAAACCACATAATGAGAGCCGGAAGGTTGAAGCTCAGCTTTATTTAGTTGAGGACAACACCAGGGAGGGGCAGAAGCCGTTAGTAGGCCCTAACCACCATTTTTTTTTTTTTTAAAACCACTTAATGAGAGCCGGAAGGTTGAAGCTCAGCTTTATTTAGTTGAGGACAACACCAGGGAGGGGCAGAAGCCGTTAGTAGGCCCTAACCACCATTTTTTTTTAAAAACCACTTAATGAGAGCCGGAAGGTTGAAGCTCAGCTTTATTTAGTTGAGGACAACACCAGGGAGGGGCAGAAGCCGTTAGTAGGCCCTAACCACCATTTTTTTTTTAAAACCACTTAATGAGAGCCGGAAGGTTGAAGCTCAGCTTTATTTAGTTGAGGACAACACCAGGGAGGGGCAGAAGCCGTTAGTAGGCCCTAACCACCATTTTTTTTTTTTTTAAAACCACTTAATGAGAGCCGGAAGGTTGAAGCTCAGCTTTATTTAGTTGAGGACAACACCAGGGAGGGGCAGAAGCCGTTAGTAGGCCCTAACCACCATTTTTTTTTTAAAACCACTTAATGAGAGCCGGAAGGTTGAAGCTCAGCTTTATTTAGTTGAGGACAACACCAGGGAGGGGCAGAAGCCGTTAGTAGGCCCTAACCACCATTTTTTTTTTTTAAACCACATAATGAGAGCCGGAAGGTTGAAGCTCAGCTTTATTTAGTTGAGGACAACACCAGGGAGGGGCAGAAGCCGTTAGTAGGCCCTAACCACCATTTTTTTTTTTTTTAAAACCACTTAATGAGAGCCGGAAGGTTGAAGCTCAGCTTTATTTAGTTGAGGACAACACCAGGGAGGGGCAGAAGCCGTTAGTAGGCCCTAACCACCATTTTTTTTTTTTTTAAAACCACTTAATGAGAGCCGGAAGGTTGAAGCTCAGCTTTATTTAGTTGAGGACAACACCAGGGAGGGGCAGAAGCCGTTAGTAGGCCCTAACCACCATTTTTTTTTTAAAACCACTTAATGAGAGCCGGAAGGTTGAAGCTCAGCTTTATTTAGTTGAGGACAACACCAGGGAGGGGCAGAAGCCGTTAGTAGGCCCTAACCACCATTTTTTTTTTTTAAACCACATAATGAGAGCCGGAAGGTTGAAGCTCAGCTTTATTTAGTTGAGGACAACACCAGGGAGGGGCAGAAGCCGTTAGTAGGCCCTAACCAAAGTTGAAGGCCAAATGCAGTTTAATTTCTGATACTATAGGCCGAAAGCCAGAAGGTGGAAGTTCCGATTTAGACAGTGGAGGACAATTTGAATTAGGGACTGCAGACAGACTTAGTAGGCTGTCCCCTGTGGACCATGCATCCACCACATTAACCCATTGCGCCGTAATGGACACGTAATCTTCCGTGGCCATGCCTACAGGTCCATGCGTCTGTTGTCAGGTGCACCTTTGTACTCACAGATTGCCAGAGTGCATGGACAATGCGGTCTTCTACATGCTGGTGGAGGGTTGGGATGGCTTTTCTCGCAAAAGAAGTGTCGACTGGTTAGCTTGTAGCGTGGTACAGCGTAGTCCATCATGGCCTTATTAATAGTAAATAAAATATATAACTAGGCTCTATGAACTTTTAAATAGGTTCCAGGGGTACACGGGCAGCATTGGTGTGGTCAGTGGAGGAGTATTGCAAGTAGGGGCTGCAGACAGGCTATCAAAGGCCTAAAATAACAAACAGTAGGCAGTCATGGCAGTTTTACATCGGTTACATGGATACACAGGCAGGCACTCCAGGCAGCATTGTGCTCAGTGGAGGAGTATTGCAAGTAGGGGCCGCAGACAGGCTATCAAAGGCCTAAAATAACAAACAGTAGGCAGTCATGGCAGTTTTACATCGGTTACATGGATACACAGGCAGGCACTCCAGGCAGCATTGTGGTCAGTGGAGGAGTATTGCAAGTAGGGGCCGCAGACAGGCTATCAAAGGCCTAAAATAACAAACAGTAGGCAGTCATGGCAGTTTTACATCGGTTACATGGATACACAGGCAGCTAGGTGGTGAGTGGAGGAGTATTTAAAGTAAGGACCGCAGACAGGCTATCAAAGGCCTAACATAACAAACAATAGGCTCATGGCAGTTTTACAGCGGTTACATGGATACACGGGCAGGCAGCTTGGTGGTGGTGAGTGGAGGAGTATTTAAAGTAGGGACCGCAGACAGGCTATCAAAGGCCTAACATAACAAACAATAGGCTCATGGCAGTTTTACAGCGGTTACATGGATACACGGGCAGGCAGCTTGGTGGTGAGTGGAGGAGTATTTAAAGTATGGACCGCAGACAGGCTTCGAAGGCCTAACACAATAAAATGGGCTGGCTGTAGGCACTTTAAAATTGGTTCCAGGGGTACACGGGCAGCAGTGGTCTGGTCAGTGGAGGCCTAGTGGAAGGAGGGACCGCAGACAGGCTTCGAAGGCCTAACACAATAAAATGGGCTGGCTGTAGGCACTTTAAAATTGGTTCCAGGGGTACACGGGCAGCAGTGGTCTGGTCAGTGGAGGCCTAGTGGAAGTATGGACCGCAGACAGGCTTCGAAGGCCTAACACAATAAAATGGGCTGGCTGTAGGCACTTTAAAATTGGTTCCAGGGGTACACGGGCAGCAGTGGTCTGGTCAGTGGAGGCCTAGTGGAAGTATGGACCGCAGACAGGCTTCGAAGGCCTAACACAATAAAATGGGCTGGCTGTAGGCACTTTAAAATTGGTTCCAGGGGTACACGGGCAGCAGTGGTCTGGTCAGTGGAGGACTAGTGGAAGGAGGGAGCGCAGAAAGGCTTCAAAGGCCTAAAATAACAAACAATAGGCTCATGGCAGTTTTACAGCGGTTACATGGATACACGGGCAGGCAGCTGGTGATGAGTGGAGGAGTATTTAAAGTAGGGACCGCAGACAGGCTATCAAAGGCCTAAAATAACAAACAATAGGCTCATGGCAGTTTTACAGCGGTTACATGGATACACAGGCAGCTTGGTGGTGAGTGGAGGAGTATTTAAAGTAGGGACCGCAGACAGGCTATCAAAGGCCTAAAATAACAAACAATAGGCTCATGGCAGTTTTACAGCGGTTACATGGATACACAGGCAGCTTGGTGGTGAGTGGAGGAGTATTTAAAGTAGGGACCGCAGACAGGCTATCAAAGGCCTAAAATAACAAACAATAGGCTCATGGCAGTTTTACAGCGGTTACATGGATACACAGGCAGCTTGGTGGTGAGTGGAGGAGTATTTAAAGTAGGGACCACAGACAGGCTATCAAAGGCCTAAAATAACAAACAATAGGCTCATGGCAGTTTTACAGCGGTTACATGGATACACGGGCAGGCAGCTGGTGATGAGTGGAGGAGTATTTAAAGTAGGGACCGCAGACAGGCTATCAAAGGCCTAAAATAACAAACAGTAGGCTCATGGCAGTTTTACAGCGGTTACATGGATACACAGGCAGCTTGGTGGTGAGTGGAGGAGTATTTAAAGTAGGGACCGCAGACAGGCTATCAAAGGCCTAAAATAACAAACAATAGGCTCATGGCAGTTTTACAGCGGTTACATGGATACACGGGCAGGCAGCTTGGTGGTGGTGAGTGGAGGAGTATTTAAAGTAGGGACCGCAGACAGGCTATCAAAGGCCTAACATAAAAAAACAATAGGCTCATGGCAGTTTCACAGCGGTTACATGGATACACGGGCAGGCAGCTTGGTGGTGGTGAGTGGAGGAGTATTTAAAGTAGGGACCGCAGACAGGCTATCAAAGGCCTAACATAACAAACAATAGGCTCATGGCAGTTTTACAGCGGTTACATGGATACACGGGCAGGCAGCTGGTGATGAGTGGAGGAGTATTTAAAGTAGGGACCGCAGACAGGCTATCAAAGGCCTAAAATAACAAACAATAGGCTCATGGCAGTTTTACAGCGGTTACATGGATACACAGGCAGCTTGGTGGTGAGTGGAGGAGTATTTAAAGTAGGGACCGCAGACAGGCTATCAAAGGCCTAAAATAACAAACAATAGGCTCATGGCAGTTTTACAGCGGTTACATGGATACACAGGCAGCTTGGTGGTGAGTGGAGGAGTATTTAAAGTAGGGACCGCAGACAGGCTATCAAAGGCCTAAAATAACAAACAATAGGCTCATGGCAGTTTTACAGCGGTTACATGGATACACAGGCAGCTTGGTGGTGAGTGGAGGAGTATTTAAAGTAGGGACCACAGACAGGCTATCAAAGGCCTAAAATAACAAACAATAGGCTCATGGCAGTTTTACAGCGGTTACATGGATACACGGGCAGGCAGCTGGTGATGAGTGGAGGAGTATTTAAAGTAGGGACCGCAGACAGGCTATCAAAGGCCTAAAATAACAAACAGTAGGCTCATGGCAGTTTTACAGCGGTTACATGGATACACAGGCAGCTTGGTGGTGAGTGGAGGAGTATTTAAAGTAGGGACCGCAGACAGGCTATCAAAGGCCTAAAATAACAAACAATAGGCTCATGGCAGTTTTACAGCGGTTACATGGATACACGGGCAGGCAGCTTGGTGGTGGTGAGTGGAGGAGTATTTAAAGTAGGGACCGCAGACAGGCTATCAAAGGCCTAACATAAAAAAACAATAGGCTCATGGCAGTTTCACAGCGGTTACATGGATACACGGGCAGGCAGCTTGGTGGTGGTGAGTGGAGGAGTATTTAAAGTAGGGACCGCAGACAGGCTATCAAAGGCCTAACATAACAAACAATAGGCTCATGGCAGTTTTACAGCGGTTACATGGATACACGGGCAGGCAGCTTGGTGGTGAGTGGAGGAGTATTTAAAGTATGGACCGCAGACAGGCTTCGAAGGCCTAACACAATAAAATGGGCTGGCTGTAGGCACTTTAAAATTGGTTCCAGGGGTACACGGGCAGCAGTGGTCTGGTCAGTGGAGGACTAGTGGAAGTATGGACCGCAGACAGGCTTCGAAGGCCTAACACAATAAAATGGGCTGGCTGTAGGCACTTTAAAATTGGTTCCAGGGGTACACGGGCAGCAGTGGTCTGGTCAGTGGAGGACTAGTGGAAGGAGGGAGCGCAGAAAGGCTTCAAAGGCCTAAAATAACAAACAATAGGCTCATGGCAGTTTTACAGCGGTTACATGGATACACGGGCAGGCAGCTTGGTGGTCAGTGGAGGAGTAGGGACCGCAGACAGGCTATCAAAGGCCTAAAATAACAAACAATAGGCTCATGGCAGTTTTACAGCGGTTACATGGATACACGGGCAGGCAGCTTGGTGCTGAGTGGAGGAGTAGTGCAAGGAGTGTCTGTCCCAGTACTCCCAAAATATAAATAGATGTTAATGTCTCGCAAAACAACCAAAACAAAAAAAAAGATGGCATACTTAGGTACAGGGGTGGGCTCATCTGCTGTGTTTCTGACATAGTAATTTGGCAGTAACTATTTAATGGTGCCAATATAGGACACAGACACAGACTACTTTAAGTTGCATCATAGATGTCTACAAATTTGTATTGTCAGTGCCAGACATTGAATGATGTCAGCGAATAGACTAAAGATTGGTGGAGCTGTGCGACATAATTTTGCACGTAGTAGAGCCCAGTTTGAGCTGGGGTAGGGGGGAACTCTCTTGAGGCCGGCGGGACCGCCCCAGGGCCACTCATGTTACAACGGTGTGTCTGACGTTGGGTGCGCACCACCACCGCCAGAGACACTACATTGTACTATGAGGGACCCAGTAGCAATGCCGTCAACCAAAAGCGAGCACACCCACCTCTTCAGACAAACAGCAGTCTCACGGGTGCTTGCGCCAAGTCGCGATACCACGGCCCCGTGTGGGGAGTTTGGCCATTTAGGGAGGTGTAAACATGTCGTATGCTGTACAATCTGCAGCAGCAAATTAGACATTAGAAAAGTAATTCACAGGCAAGAGCTTTTCATAGGAAAGCTAGGTGTCGGCCGGGCAAGGTGGGGCAAAAGATTTTGAAATCCAGTTGTGGTTCATTTTAATGAATGTTAGATCGTCAACATTTTGGGTAGCCAGACGAGTCCTTTTTTCGGTTAATATTGACCCTGCAGCACTGAATACTCTTTCTGATAGGACACTTGCTGCCGGGCAAGCAAGCTCCTGCAATGCATATTCTGCCAATTCTGGCCAGGTGTCTAATTTGGAGGCCCAGTAATCAAATGGGAATGACGGTTGAGGGAGAACATCGATAAGGGATGAAAAATAGTTAGTAACCATACTGGACAAATGTTGTCTCCTGTCACTTTCAATTGATGCAGCAGTACCTGTCCTGTCTGCGGTCATAGCAAAATCACTCCACAACCTGGTCAGAAAACCCCTCTGTCCAACGCCACTTCTGATGTGTGCACCCCTAACACTCCTAGTCTGCTGCCCCCTGGAGCTCGTGTGAGAACGATCACGTGCGCTGTGTGCTGGGAATGCCTGAAGCAAACGGTCAACAAGAGTTGATTGTTTGGTTGCTAATATTAGTTCCAAGTTCTCATGTGGCATAATATTTTGCAATTTGCCTTTATAGCGTGGATCAAGGAGGCAGGCCAACCAGTAATCGTCATCGTTCATCATTTTCGTAATGCGTGTGTCCCTTTTTAGGATACGTAAGGCATAATCCGCCATGTGGGCCAAAGTTCCAGTTGTCAAATCTCCGGTTGTGATTGGTTGAGGGGCAGTTGCAGGCAAATCTACGTCACTTGTGTCCCTCAAAAAACCAGAACCCGGCCGTGACACGCAACCAATTTCCTGTGCCCCCGTGAAAGTTTCCGCATTAAAAATATACTCATCCCCATCATCCTCCTCGTCCTCCACCTCCTCTTCGCCCGCTACCTCGTCCTGTACACTGCCCTGACCAGACAATGGCTGACTGTCATCAAGGCTTCCCTCTTCCTCTGGTGCAGACGCCTGCTCCTTTATGTGCGTCAAACTTTGCATCAGCAGACGCATTAGGGGGATGCTCATGCTTATTACGGCGTTGTCTGCACTAACCAGCCGTGTGCATTCCTCAAAACACTGAAGGACTTGACACATGTCTTGTATCTTCGACCACTGCACACCTGACAACTCCATGTCTGCCATCCTACTGCCTGCCCGTGTATCCTCCCACAAATAAATAACAGCACGCCTCTGTTCGCACAGTCTCTGAAGCATGTGCAGTGTTGAGTTCCACCTTGTTGCAACGTCTATGATTAGGCGATGCTGGGGAAGGTTCAAAGACCGCTGATAGGTTTGCATACGGCTGGCGTGTACAGGCGAACGTCGGATATGTGAGCAAAGTGCACGCACTTTGAGGAGCAGGTCGGAGAACCCAGGATAAGTTTTCAATAAGCACTGCACCACCAGGTTTAAGGTGTGAGCCAGGCAAGGAATGTGTTTCAGTTGGGAAAGGGAGATGGCAGCCATGAAATTCCTTCCGTTATCACTCACTACCTTGCCTGCCTCAAGATCTACTGTGCCCAGCCACGACTGCGTTTCTTGTTGCAAGAACTCGGACAGAACTTCCGCGGTGTGTCTGTTGTCGCCCAAACACTTCATAGCCAATACAGCCTGCTGACGCTTGGCAGTAGCTGGCCCATAATGGGACAACTGGTGTGCAACAGTGTCATCTGCCGATGGAGTGGTTGGCCGACTGCGTTCTGTGGAAGAGCTGTAGCTTCTGCAGGAGGACGAGGAGGAGGAGGAGGGGGTGCGAACGCCTACAGCCAACTGTTTCCTAGACCGTGGGCTAGGCACAACTGTCCCTAAATTGATGTCGCCTGTGGACCCTGCATCCACCACATTCACCCAGTGTGCCGTGATGGACACATAACGTCCCTGGCCATGCCTACTGGTCCATGCATCTGTAGTCAGGTGCACCTTTGTACTCACAGATTGCCTGAGTGCATGGACGATGCGCTGTTTAACATGCTGGTGCAGGGCTGGGATGGCTTTTCTGGAAAAAAAGTGTCGACTGGGTAGCTCGTATCGTGGTTCAGCGTACTCCATCAGGGCTTTGAAAGCTTCGCTTTCAACTAACCGGTAGGGCATCATCTCTAACGAGATTAGTCTAGCTATGTGGGCGTTAAAACCCTGTGTACGCGGATGCGAGGATAAGTACTTCCTTTTTCTAACCAGAGTCTCATGTAGGGTGAGCTGGACTGGAGAGCTGTAGATCGTGGAACTTTCGGGTGTGCCGGTGGACATGGCAGACTGAGAGACGGTTGGAGACGGTATTGTTTCCGCCGGTGCCCTACATGCAATATTTCCTCCTACAAAACTGGTGATTCCCTGACCCTGACTGCTTTTGGCTGGCAAAGAAACCTGCACAGATACTGCCGGTGGTGCGGAAAATGGTGGCCTTACAGTGACGGAAGGGATGTTGCGTTGCTGACTAGCTTCATTGGCCGAGGGTGCTACAACCTTGAGGGACGTTTGGTAGTTAGTCCAGGCTTGAGAATGCATGGTGGTTAAGTGTCTATGCATGCAACTAGTATTTAGACTTTTCAGATTCTGACCTCTGCTTAAGCTAGTTGAACATTTTTGACAGATGACTTTGCGCTGATCAGTTGGATGTTGTTTAAAAAAATGCCAGACTGCACTCTTCCTAGACTCTGATCCCTTTTCAGGGATTGCAGACTGAGCTTTAACCGGATGGCAACGCTGTGCTCCAACAGGTTTTGGCTTTGACACGCGTTTTGGTCCAGATACGGGCCCGGCAGATGGAACCTGTTGCGATGTTGATGCCTGCTGCGGCCCCTCCTCCACCTCCGCTTCTGAACTACTGCCGCCTGCACCCTGTTCCCCCAATGGCTGCCAATCGGGGTCAATAACTGGGTCATCTATTACCTCCTCTTCGAGCTCGTGTGCAACTTCGTCTGTGTCACTGTGTCGGTCGGTGGTATAGCGTTCGTGGCGGGGCAACATAGTCTCATCAGGGTCTGATTGTGGATCTGTACCCTGAGAGGGCAATGTGGTGGTCTGAGTCAAAGGAGCAGCATAGTACTCTGGCTGTGGCTGTGCATCAGTGCACTCCATGTCAGAATATACTTGTAATGGGCATGGCCTGTTAAATGTTTCACTTTCTAAGCCAGGGACGGTATGTGTAAAGAGCTCCATGGAGTGACCCGTTGTGTCGCCTGCTGCATCCTTCTCTCTTGTTGTAGTTTTTGCTGAGGAGGACAAGGAAGCGACTTGTCCCTGACCGTGAACATCCACAAGCGACGCGCTGCTTTTACATTTACCAGTTTCGGAAGAGGAGGCAAAAGAGCTAGAGGCTGAGTCTGCAATGTAAGCCAAAACTTGCTGTTGCTGCTCCGCCTTTAAAAGCGGTTTTCCTACTCCCAGAAAAGAGAGCGTTCGAGGCCTTGTGTAGCCTGACGACGAAACTGGCTCCACAGCTCCAGACTTAGGTGGAATATTTTTATCCCCACGACCACCTGATGCTCCACTACCACTACCATCATTACCAGCTGACAATGAACGCCCACGACGACCTCTTGCACCAGACTTCCTCATTGTTTTAAAATCTTAACCAAAGTAACTTTATTTGTTGCTATCAAACAACTTACACGGTGAGCTATAACTTCAGTATGATTTCAATATCCCTTAACAGGTTGGTGAGACCACAAGGAAAATCAGGCACAATGTTACACACTCTGTTTTCTGTGGCACAAAATCACAGAGATGACACACACGCAGGACTGTCACTCAAGCACTAATGTCAATATTAATCTCCCACCTAATTTATTTATTTTTTTTTCTCAGGGAGACTTTAGAAACCAAATAATATTAAAAAAAAAAAAAAAAAAGGCTTTCTATGGCCCACAATTAGAGAGAGAGAGGTGGCACAACCAGGAGTCAAGACTGGCGCACAAGCTGAAAGGGCAATATTACTCTCCCACTGTTTTTTATGTTTTTTTTGTTTTTTTCAGGGAGACTTTAGAAACCAAATAATATTAAAAAAACCAAAAAAAAAAAAGGCTTTCTATGGCCCACTGAATGAGAGGGAGAGAGGTGGCACACCCAGGAGTCAAGACTGGCACACAAGCTGAAAGGGCAATATTACTCTCCCACTGTTTTTTTATGTATTTTTTGTTTTTTCAGGGAGACTTTAGAAACCCAATAATATTTAAAAAAAAAAAAAGGCTTTCTATGGCCCACAATTAGAGAGAGAGAGGTGGCACAACCAGGAGTCAAGACTGGCGCACAAGCTGAAAGGGCAATATTACTCTCCCACTGTTTTTTATGTTTTTTTTGTTTTTTTCAGGGAGACTTTAGAAACCAAATAATATTAAAAAAACCAAAAAAAAAAAAGGCTTTCTATGGCCCACTGAATGAGAGGGAGAGAGGTGGCACACCCAGGAGTCAAGACTGGCACACAAGCTGAAAGGGCAATATTACTCTCCCACTGTTTTTTATGTATTTTTTGTTTTTTTCAGGGAGACTTTAGAAACCCAATAATATTTTAAAAAAAAAATAAATAGGCTTTCTATGGCCCACTGAATGAGAGGGAGAGAGGTGGCACACCCAGGAGTCAAGACTGGCACACAAGCTGAAAGGGCAATATTACTCTCCCACTGTTTTTTTAGGTTTTTTTTGTTTTTTCAGGGAGACTTTAGAAACCCAATAATATTTAAAAAAAAAAATAAATAGGCTTTCTATGGCCCACTGAATGAAAGGGAGAGAGGTGGCACACCCAGGAGTCAAGACTGGCACACAAGCTGAAAGGGCAATATTACTCTCCCACTGTTTTTTTATGTATTTTTTGTTTTTTTCAGGGAGACTTTAGAAACCCAATAATATTTTAAAAAAAAAATAAATAGGCTTTCTATGGCCCACTGAATGAGAGGGAGAGAGGTGGCACACCCAGGAGTCAAGACTGGCACACAAGCTGAAAGGGCAATATTACTCTCCCACTGTTTTTTTAGGTTTTTTTTTTTTTTTCAGGGAGACTTTAGAAACCCAATAATATTTTAAAAAAAAAATAAATAGGCTTTCTATGGCCCACTGAATGAGAGGGAGAGAGGTGGCACACCCAGGAGTCAAGACTGGCACACAAGCTGAAAGGGCAATATTACTCTCCCACTGTTTTTTTAGGTTTTTTTTTTTTTTTCAGGGAGAATTAGAAACCAAATAATATTAAAAAAAAAAAAAATAGGCTTTCTATGGCCCACTGAATGAAAGGGAGAGAGGTGGCACACCCAGGAGTCAAGACTGGCACACAAGCTGAAAGGGCAATATTACTCTCCCACTGTTTTTTTATGTATTTTTTGTTTTTTCAGGGAGACTTTAGAAACCCAATAATATTTAAAAAAAAAAATAAATAGGCTTTCTATGGCCCACTGAATGAGAGGGAGAGAGGTGGCACACCCAGGAGTCAAGACTGGCACACAAGCTGAAAGGGCAATATTACTCTCCCACTGTTTTTTTAGGTTTTTTTTGTTTTTTCAGGGAGACTTTAGAAACCCAATAATATTTAAAAAAAAAAATAAATAGGCTTTCTATGGCCCACTGAATGAAAGGGAGAGAGGTGGCACACCCAGGAGTCAAGACTGGCACACAAGCTGAAAGGGCAATATTACTCTCCCACTGTTTTTTTATGTATTTTTTGTTTTTTTCAGGGAGACTTTAGAAACCCAATAATATTTTAAAAAAAAAATAAATAGGCTTTCTATGGCCCACTGAATGAGAGGGAGAGAGGTGGCACACCCAGGAGTCAAGACTGGCACACAAGCTGAAAGGGCAATATTACTCTCCCACTGTTTTTTTAGGTTTTTTTTTTTTTTTCAGGGAGAATTAGAAACCAAATAATATTAAAAAAAAAAAAAATAGGCTTTCTATGGCCCACTGAATGAAAGGGAGAGAGGTGGCACACCCAGGAGTCAAGACTGGCACACAAGCTGAAAGGGCAATATTACTCTCCCACTGTTTTTTTATGTATTTTTTGTTTTTTCAGGGAGACTTTAGAAACCCAATAATATTTAAAAAAAAAAATAAATAGGCTTTCTATGGCCCACTGAATGAGAGGGAGAGAGGTGGCACACCCAGGAGTCAAGACTGGCACACAAGCTGAAAGGGCAATATTACTCTCCCACTGTTTTTTTAGGTTTTTTTTTTTTTTCAGGGAGACTTTTGAAACCAAATAATATTAAAAAAAAAAAAAAAATATAGGCTTGCTATAGCCCACTGAATGAGAGATAGCGCACACACAGCAGTGGCACACAAGCCCTGACTGAGGCCAATATTTTTCTCCCACTGATTGATGTAGTGTTTCTGTGTTGAGGTAGATTTTAGAACACAAATCACGGAAAAAATAAATAGGCTTTCTATGGCCCACTCAGTGAGAGATGGCACACACAGGGATGGCACTGTAGCAGAAATGCCAATCTTAATCTCCCACAAAAAAAAAACAAAAAAAAAAAAAAAACTGTCCTACAATTACTATCTCCCTGCAGTAATGTAAGCCAGGTATGGCAGGCAGCAATAGGAGTGGACTGATGCACAAATTAAATAAAAAGTGTGGACAAACAAAAAAGATAGCTGTGCAGAAAGGAAGGAACAAGAGGATATGTGCTTTGAAAAAAGCAGTTGGTTTCCACAGTGGCGTACACACAGCAATACAGCTATCACGGAGCCTTCTAGGGCAGCCCAATGAGCTACAGCGCTGAGGGGAAAAAAAAAAAAAAATAGCTTCCACTGTTCCTGCACACCGAAGGTGGTGTTGGACAGTGGAAATCGCTGCAGCACAAGCGGTTTGGTGGTTAGTGGACCCTGCCTAACGCTCTCCCTGCTTCTGATGAAGCGGCAGCAACCTGTCCCTAAGCTCAGATCAGCAGCAGTAAGATGGCGGTCGGCGGGAACGCCCCTTTATAGCCCCTGTGACGCCGCAGACAGCAAGCCAATCACTGCAATGCCCTTCTCTAAGATGGTGGGGACCAGGATCTATGTCATCACGCTGCCCACACTCTGCGTTCACCTTCATTGGCTGAGAAATGGCGCTTTTCGCGTCATTGAAACGCGACTTTGGCGCGAAAGTCGCGTACCGCATGGCCGACAAGCACAGGGGTCGGATCGGGTTTCATGAGACGCCGACTTAGCCAAAAGTCGGCGACTTTTGAAAATGATCGACCCGTTTCGCTCAACCCTATTCCTGAGGCCTAGGAGTGGGCAACGAAAGACTGGAGTGAGAGCTTTGGTGGCAGGATATATCGGGGCGAGGTGACAATATTTTATTATATTTTAACATCTTCCTGGCTCTAAAAAGAGTCTAGCAAAATGGAGATTTGAGCAAATCAATTTAAAAAAAATTTGAGTTTGGTGAATGAAATTTTTTGTCACATTCAAAGTGAATTTGATTTGTCTCCATTTGATTCTCTCATGAATTATCAAAGAAAAAACTGATATAACAAATCATGAAGGTAATTATTTTCCATAGACCTGTGTTACGTACTCTTACAAACTCTTGGTGGCGCTATAAAGTTCAAGTACTCTTGCTCTCTGAAGAGGCAATTTGCATATTAAACTCTTGTAAAAACAGCCAGAACCAGAGACACCTCAGGCCCTAGCTATTTAACCTGTAAATCACTACAATCTATGATTGGTGTGATAAGAAAAGGAAAGGAACTTTCAAGGCATCCCAGTCACTAGGGATAAGCAAATTTTTTAGAGTGAAACTGAATTCTCTGCCATTTTGCTGAATTACAGAGGGCCAGGCAAACAAAAAAAAATGATAATACCTCAGAGCTCACCTATCCAGTGTCCTGAAAGCCTGACGACCGATCCTCTGCACCTTTTCTTTTCCACTTCCCACAACACGAGCGGCCACTTCAGCCTCTTCACTTCAGGCCATGAATCCAGCTGTAGTAGGCCTCAGAGGATAATGTATGCCGCAACATTGCAAGAAATGTCACCTGAGTGATGGCACAGTGTGCAGTGATGTCTGAGACCTAGTCAAGCTGGAAATCTCGTCCTGGGGTGTAGAGGTCCAAGTGGTTACACGTGACCAGAGAAGGAAGGAAAATGTGTGGAGGACCGGACAGTGGGCTGTGGGAATGGTGGAACAGGTGAGTGGTGAGGTGACTTTTATTTTTGGGGATTTGTTATTCATCAGTCGTTTATTATGCTCTGGGGACTGGAGAGTCCCTAGGATAAAAAGGAACATTCAATTATCAATAACTTCGATGCAAAAAATGCACATCATTTGGCAAATTTGTATCTTAGCAGATTCAATCATCTCTACCAGTTCCCTTTTATACAACCAGCCTGACTAAATTTTTAGACTTGTCTGGTGCCAAAGCAAATAATAGTTTGTGTTCGTAAAGCTTGTAATGGTATAAAATGAAAAGTAAAAAATGACAAGTATATAAAAAAGCTATAAAATAATTCAATAAATGTCACAGACCTGTACAAAACAAGTTCAGGTATGATCCACCTTAATACACACAATAAAAATAACATATTCCTTAAAGTATTCAGTGAAAATTAAAGCTGTGTAAATAAAAATGACAAAATTATAACTGATACGAATGACGGCCAGATAAAAAAAATTATAACCTAACAATAAAATTTTTACTGCTGTTAGAGTGCTAAAGGGAAAATAAGAAAATTATTCTAGCCCTACAAAACCCATAAAAAAAAAAAAAAAAATTAGTGGCTGACAGTGGTGGCTGAATCTAATATTAAGAAACCTTACACAACAGGACAACCAAACAGTGACTTTGATCTCCAGGTAACTACAACATATTAAGGGAAGGATATTAGTAAGAATTTCTCTATCCTTATTTTATTTTTACAAGTGTAACCATAGATGTTACATCTGCTGATATACAGCATTAGCAAGCATACAAAATAATATTATAAAGGTACTATACTAGAGATAAAGGATATAGAAAACTAATACTAATCTAATTGTAAAACTGTTATTTTTGTGTGCAACATGTAATAACTGTATTTTTTAATGACAGATCTCCTATAAGGAGTATGGTTCCCCTTGGCACCTACCATTAAAGATTGTACAGTTGTTTCGGTGGTGAGTTTCTATTGAGGGCAAATCTTCATAGAAACCATGTGCAATGTTTTAGGTTTTTAAATCCAGGACGGTGCCCATTTCTAGAAATTTAGATTTTATTTTTGTTAGCACTGAAAATATCTCATCTGTATATTTATAATGTGTAATTGTCATGCTAGGAAATATATGTAGAAGTGAAATCTGAATGTATACATTACAAGCCACTTGTCAGTAGGTGTCTTATGTCAGTTGTTACAGATCGAATTGGGAATATGTACTTTTATATGAAATATGAATGATGCTGTATGTGTTTTGCGATACGCTGCTATTACATTGTATATTTGAGAAATGACAAAATAGTAAGGTAATTTATATTCTACCTCTATATGGATATTCTATTAAAGCTATTACAATCATGAAGAAAGTGTACAAGTAAAGAAACTTCCCATTGAGGGGTAACTAATGAAGAACTGGCCACATCATAGCCACCATATCCTGCACAACTGCTGAACAGAGGACCTGTCACTTGCTCTAAAAATTGTGTTAATTACCTTGTAAAAATCCTCGAGTTCCCCTGATTCTGCCACATTTTTCCATTTTGGACTGTTCTGCTCCTTGGCAGAGATATTCAAATTTGTTGTTTTGGGGCGCAGTCTGTGAAATTTATGCTTGCAGATCAACTGAGCGTTTCTTCAGAGTCTTCTCTCGGGGCGTGTGCTTTTAACACTCCCTCCCAGAGGTTGTCAATCACAGGTGCTAGCAATCCCTGATGCCGCCAAGCTGTAATTAGCAGAGTCTGGGAGGGGTAAAAACTCATGTGCCCAGAAAAGACTCTAAAGAAACGCCCAGTTGGTCTGAAAAACAGAGATTTCACAGACTGAGCTCCAAGAGCAACAAATGTGAATATTTCTGGGGTGAAAAAAAGCAGAAAGTAGTGGCGGAAGCAGGGGCACGGCACTCAGAGAATTTTGCAAAGTAAAAGGTCCTCTCTACATTGTAAATGTCATGTCATTTAGATTTTTTTTTACATCAATATTACATGTGAAAATTAGTAACTTTGTCATTTATGTTAGATAAATCTGCTTCTTTCTCCTCATGGAGTATTTGGTCAGTATTTTACCTCAGTATTTTTAAGCCAAAATCAGGAGAGAAACAATCAGAGGAAAAGTATAAGGCTATGTGCACGTGTTCAGGATTTTTTGTGTTTTTTTCACGTTTTTTCGCTATAAAACGCTATAAAAACACAAAAAAAAACGCTTACATTAAGCATCCTATTTATTAGAATGCAATCCGCAATTTTTGAGCACATGCTGCATTTTTTTCCACGGCGGAATCGCATTCCGGAAAAAAAGCGCAGCATGTTCATTCTTTGTGCGAAATCGCGGGGATTCTGCACACATAGGAATGCATTGATCCGCATTACTTTCCACATGGTTTACTATGTTCTTCTGTCATTTTTCCCGAATATTTCTGACTAAATTGACAAGTCCCTGCACAATCTGATGCTGGAAGCACTAATCGGCCATTGTGAAACTGTGCAGGTACGCACCTCACACTCAGAACACCCAATAGACACTTTGGGCCTCATTTATCAATACTGTCCAAAAGAAAAACGCTCTTTGTTACCCATAGCCGGCTATCCCGGAACAACTTAAGTTTTTTAAACGGCTCTAGAAAAATAAAAGTTGCTCTGTAGTTGATTGTTTTGGGCAAATTTTTCTTTAAGACAGTTTGATAAATCCTATCCTATATTGTCTGCATATTTTTAGGAGGTTTAACAGAGGAACAGCACATTGTATAGTTGTAAGGAAAGAGGCTTTACAATTATTAGTCCAGGAAGACTACAAGTAGCTAGCTACCCCTACATATGCGTCAGGAGTCAGCAGCTCCCTTGCTCTATGCATACATTTTGGCTACAATATTGCAAATATGAGTAAAGATATTTCCTGCAATATCGAAGATTTTTAACGCCCCCCAAAAATTCTCATGTCGTGAGTAATGCTACATCTAGTTTTTTTTTTCTCTTTTTTTTTGCAATGATAGAACTGTGCTATATACCATATATACTGGAGTATAAGCCGAGATTTTCAGCCCATTTTTTTAGGCTGAAAGTGCCCCTCTCGGCTTATACTCGAGTCATTGTCCCAGGGGGTCGGCGGAGGAGGGGGAGCAGTGGCTGTGACATACTCACCTGCTCCTGGCGAGGTCCCTGCATCTCCGGGCGCTGACAGATTCTTCCAGCGTTGAGCGGTCACATGGTACTGCTCATTACAGTAATGAATATGGACCAGATTCCACTCCCATAGGGGTGGAGCCGCATATTCATTACTGTAATGAGCGGTAACGGTGACCGCTTAACGTTGAAAGAAGCTGTCAGCGCCCGGAGCCCGGAGATGCAGGGACTGCACCAGGAGCAGGTGAGTATAATGGGGAGGGGGAGCACTGCGCGATATCCACCTTTCCTCATTCCGGGCGCCGCTCCGTCTTCCGCGTCCTCTGCAGTGACGCTAAGGTCAGAGGGTGCGATGACATGGTTAGTGCGCACCCTCTGCCTGAACGTTAGTGCAGAGGATGCAAAAGACATAGCGGCGCCGGAACGAGGACAGGTGAGTATTGCAAGTGCTGGGGGCCTGAGCGACGAGAGGTGAGTATGTCATTTTTTTTTTATAATCACAGCAACAGCATATGGGGCAAATATATCTATGTACCATCTTATGGGGCCATATTCAACATTTGTGCAGCACTATATGGGGCAAATATCTCTATGGAGCATCTTATGGGGCCATATTCAACGTTTGTGCAGCATTATATTGGGGCAATTATCTGTATGGAGCATCTTATGGGGCCATAATCAACGTTTGTGCAGCATTATATGGGACAAATATCACTATGTAGCATCTTATGGGGCCATATTCAACGCTTGTGCAGCGCTATATGGGGCAAAAATCTTTATGGAGCATCTTATGGGGCCATAATCAACATTTGTGCAGCATTATATTGGGCAAATATCTCTATGGAGCATCTTATGGGGCCATAATCAGCATTTGTGCAGCATTATATGGGGCATATTTTAATATGGAGCATCTTATGGGGCCCATCATGAACTGTATGGAGCATTATATGGGGCTCCTGATTCAAAAACACTTAACCTACTGATATCTCAATTAATTTTACTTTTATTGGTATCTATTTTTATTTTTGAAATTTACCGGTAGCTGCTGCATTTTCCACCCTAGGCTTATACTCAAGTCATTAAGTTTTCCCAGTTTTTTGTGGCAAAATTAGGGGGGGTCGGCTTATACTCGGGTCGGCTTATACTCGAGTATATATGGTAATTTTCATCCTAGACAAATTAGAGCAAGTATAATAAGAGTATGTTCACAAAATATTTTATTTTGGTGTTCGCCACTGTGTTTTATTAATTACCTAATGAATGTCAAAAATGTGCAAGGTTTGCCCCCAAGCAAAAAAAAAACACAAAAATGTTTTTAAAAAAAGCCAGATAAAAAATGCTAACAAAAATGCTTCAGGATCAAAAAAAAAGTTTCCTGAAGCTGTTACCCCCTTAAAAAAACATAGCGTGAATATGTTCTGAATTCCCAATTCATAATTTGTGGGTTTTTGTCGCTTTCCTTTGTCGTCTTGTGATATCAGTTTTCGTTTTTGGCATCAAATTCTTTAAAATGGTGTATGATTCATAAATTTTATGCATAGTAAAAAATGGGCTATCTTTTTGTCTTGAACTGTTTTTGCAACTTCCTGATACCAAAACTCACACATTTCACATAAAATATAGAGTTCTAGTGTTCTTCCTCTTTGAAGGGGCAATTTGCATATTCAATTTCCCAGAGGAGCATTGCGCAGCGAATAAGTCTCCTTACCTTGGCATGTCAGAGCAGGTATGTAACTCTCCACAAGGAGAAACGTTACCCCTTGAACAAAATATTGCAAAAATACTGGTGTACTTAAAAATATACCAGAGAGGGACTGAAATGGAGTTGGGTAAAATCTTGAAACTTTTTAAAAAGTCGCAATTGATGAATCAGGCAAAAACCTAAACTCTGCCCACATAGCGAAAAAAAAAACTGAAAAAAGGCAAGCACATATAAAAATAGAATTCAGAAAAGGGGCAAGTATAATAAATTGGGTGCAAACAAAAAAAAAGCCTCCAAACACACAAAACTGTGCAAAAAAACAAGTTCAAAGGCAATACTGAATCAGGGCCTGAATGTTCTTATCATTTAAACAATTTTCTATCTGTTGAAACCAACCACTATTAGAAGTATAATACATATAATTGTCAGTAATTATTATTGGTCTGGTCGATGACAGATTCTTTCAATGTACAGTGTACACAGCTGCCAATCAGGGATATACAGGGCTTGGCATTCAGAGCACTGCTAGATCTGTGAAACAGCATGCAGTAACTGACACATCACAATAGTGTCAGGGTCTCGTTCCATACATTTTGCAGGTCTCAAATTACATGCACTCTCTATTTTCTCACCAGGTATTTTTGAAAACCTGAAACAGAAAAAAAATGATCTTAATACTGAACAGTTAAGTGGTTTAACGATAAAAAATAATAGGAGTCTTTTGAGCATTTTTTGAGAAATTTTCAGGTGTTTTTAGCACAAGCCTGCTAAATAAAACTTTACGTTCATATGCCCTAATGTTTATCAAAACATGGTTTGTCTAGTCACAGATTTTCTAATAACCTATAGACTGTTCTGGACTAAGAAAGAGATTTTACATCTTATAGTTGAGTAGCAGACAACATAATTTCTGACACTGAGATGATCCTCTAATTATTCTAAGAATTCTTTAAAACCTTACAAAAATAAAAATAATGTGGATCTGGAAGCTAAGATGTCAGAACTAAAGAGAACCAAGAATTCCATCAACAAGTAAATGGCTGCACTTCGCCATTTCTGATCAGCTTCTATACCATCATAGCTTAACGTTTCCAGGCATAAACACCTATTGATTCCATCAGGTCATCAGCCATTACAACAGTAATATCAATAGTTTGCAACAAAATACGCAGTAGATCGAGCAAATGGCAATCACTGTGCAGAGGTCCCCACACAGGTAGGGTTAACTCACTTCATTCTTATGTCATATGGTATACAAGGCATTAGTCAATTTCAGTGCTTTCCCATTGACCTGTAAAATCCAATAACAATTTCTATTAAAATGTGGAAAAAATAAACATGATACAAGTACAATCAGTCACCAAGGTTTCTCCTGCAGCCCCACCTAATACTACTGTTAGGTCAGGTTCATACAATTGTATTTTACGGTGGTTATACATACTGCACTGCCCGAGCTGACCATGAATATTCCAATTCTTACAGTGTAGATACATATGAGGCAGTATGTTCAGATTGGACGGCCCACTGCCAGACCAGGCATTGCGGTGCATAGACAGACCGTGAAATACACTTGTGTTAAACTGGCCTTACCATCATGCACAAAATAATATTGAAAAATTTTTGCAAAAATAAATCATCAGTATACCAAGTCATGATTCATGATTAAAAAAAAAACAATTTTGAGTCATCTGACAAAGTACTGTATGAGGACAGGCTAAACTCCTTTCTATTAGCTTAATGTAAAGTGGCATGCGGTAATCTTAGTTTTACCTAAAATGGGACACAATAAAAAGGAAGTTACCTCCATAATGATCCTTGTGATGATCTGGTTCTAGAAAAAAGCCTCAAAGTGGACATACCCTTAAACACAATGGCCCCGATATGTCAAAGATTTCAGGCCAGAAAGTTGGTGTAAAAAACTTTGAAAATTGCAATTTGTTTGCTCAGATTGGTCAAAAATGTTTACAATTGTTGTATTTTTCATGCCAATTTTGCCAAGCTCTGACAAAGTGGGCAGAGCTGGGGCAAGACGGAATGTTGCCACCCTCACTCATTAAATTCATAATGTATAGTGATGAGCGAATATACTCATTACTCAAGATTTCCCGAGCATGCTCGGGTGTCCTCCGAGTATTTTCTAGTGCTCGGAGATTTAGTTTTCCTCGCAGCAGCTGGATGATTTACATCTGTTAGCCAGCTTGATTACATGTGGAGATTCCCTAGCAACCAGGCAACCCCCACATGTACTCAGCCTGGCTAATAGCTGTAAATCATTCAGCTGAGGCGATGAAAACTAAATCTCCGAGCACTTACAAATACTCGGAGGACCCCCGAGCATGCTCGGGAAATCTCGAGTAATGAGTATATTTGCTCAGCACTAATAACGTATGATGGCATTCTACTCCACAAATCTTAATGGGGTAAGCTATGTGGCGAGGCGTACATGGAAGCCATGCCACTTTGTACTTCGTAATCAGGCATCTTTCACTCCACCCTTTCTCCCCATCAAGATGGATTTGAAAAGAGCTGGTAATGATGAATTGGGACCTATGGGTCTAATTCCATCAGGAAGGCTTTTGCCATAAAAGTACATGAAATGTTGCTTAATTTGCTTATTTTTTGAGCAATTCGATGTTGCACACAAATATTGAAACTTTTGACTGTGTTCACAACCGAGCCAGTCAACTTTTTGAAAATGAAGTCTGTATGGATCGAGAGTAATTTACTCAAACCCTCCATTTATTGAGACTGGCAAACAAAATATTAGTCTTAAAATGAACCTGTCAGCTGATACATGCTGCCCAATCCGTGAGGAGTGTGTTATCTCAGCCAGGTATGTTTGACTCTGAACCGCTAATGCATTTCAGAGAAAACCTGCTGTACAAGCCTCCGAGGTCTAAGACCGGCTCTTCCTTGTCCGCTGCCCTGGATTGACAGGTCTTTCCCTATACGCGGATGTCACTCAAGGGCGGCGGTGAGGGAGAAACCGCCGAGGACCCTCCTGTCCAACTAGTCTACAGCACTTATAAAGTATATTTCTTACTGAAATGCCGCAGCGGTTCATAAACAAACATTCCTGGTTGAGATAGTACAGCAAGTACAAAAAGCAAAATACTATAATAATATATTTTCTGAAAACTCTTGATTCTTAGCAATCCTCACTATTTGTCTATGAAGGACAAGACGCACAGTATTATATACAGTCCCTTTTTTATAAGCTCCCAAGGTACCATGTTTGTAAGCAAGTGTCATTCTAGGCCATCAAGTATTTTTTTAACACAGTAATTGCGGCTTTAATTAGCCTCGTGGCTTTGCTAATGCGGTATACTTTTGACTGACATACTTAAGCCATTTGAATTGGTAATTCTTCTGCTGAGCTTTTTTCTCTCTATCGTTTTCTTTGATCTTTTTGTCTAACTTATTCTCAGTAGGTCGAGGATAAAAACATGTGATTTAGCCTCCATACATAAGACAAACTGTCAAGAAAAAAATGCATTTTAACCAACTGAAAAGGCTTTATGGGTAAAGGAAATAATTTCAAGGACAAAACATGAATATCTGCAAAGAAATTACCCCAAATTATTTCTTTACTTTTGTGTGGTGTTTTAGCTGTTGATTAGTCTCAATGCCATGCTTTCATCACATCTTACGTACTTATTGAGCCTTATGGCTTATGCAAAAGTTGCATAAGACTGTAATTTGACTTTTAGAGAAGTTTATTGACCCTCGAGCACCAAGAGAAGAAAAAATAACATTTTCATGTTCCATCAGATGGCATATTACGTAGGTATTCTTTGCTAAAACCATTGCTACTAGTTAAAAATACCTTAGTAATATGGTGCTGTATGAATTATCACGAGGCAGCACATGTTATGCCTAAGTTTCCATAGTACAGAGCCCCATGGACTGCATTTTCCATCATACAGACTTCATTTTAAAAAAAAAACTGATCACAAAGGTTTCTGCAGTTTGTCTCCGAAGAGGCAATTTGCATATAAAATTTCCCAGAGGAGCATTGCACAGCAAATATGTCTCCTTACCTTGACAAGCCAGAGCTGGTATGTCACTCTCCACAAGGAGAAACCTTACCCCTTAGACCCCAGTCCAGAGCCTCTCACGTAGTCATACTTTGCACTGATGAGGGTCAACAGCCCGAAACACTGTATCTGCAAATTGAGATTCTGGTTTGGCTTTTATCCTAAATCATATTACAAGACTCATTACAAGACTTCATATTTCTATAAAATTTAAGTGCATTACATCATAACGCAAATGACAAGAGCTTCCTGAATGGAAGTCTTTCATGTCCATGCAGAATGTGAACATGACCCAAATGGCTCCCCAAAATCTCAATTATTGCACAGTGGTAACAATGTACCAAATTGCTGTAAAAGTTATTATACTGACTCACATTTAGAAAAAATAGCATGTCCTATACATCTGCTTGATGAATGAGACTTGCAGTGTTAGTGTTCACCAGATTTTTCCGTTCAGACTTTAAAATTCAGCGGATGCCATCTTCGCGCCAGTGTCTGCAGAACTTAGTGGTTAATGAGCAAATTGAAACATGATATATTAAATGCTAAAATGAGCTTGAAAAAAAAATTGGCCTAATGTCACTCTTAAAATACAGTAATTATCATATGTTATATATTATGATACATTGTAAATATTTTCTGAGAACATTTTTGCCCAATTATTATTTGTAATGATTTGCAGATCTCTGGATGTTTTCTACTCTCGAAAGGGAGTAAAGTCTGATTTTACAGAAATATATAGATATTTTTCATGATTTGGTCCAGATTTTATCATACAACTACATGAATAAGTTTAGTCAACATATCTTTATTTAAAAGCAAAGATCTGAGTAAAACCGAAAACCTCCATTAAGACCAGAGTCTGGCTCATCCACGACCTCAATGTTTTACCGTGAAAGTTCTGCTTTTGACATCACTGCTGCTTTCCACTAAGCCATAGCCAACCCATCGCACTCAAACACCTACTATAAAAAGGTTTCACACTCAAGAAAAAAACAACTTTAAAAGAATGCAAGCCTATTTGTGATAACTGCATGCCCACAGATGAACAGGTGAAATCGTGAAACCCCATTACAATAAGCGATTATTGGGTTATAGTCTAGGCTTCTGCATGCTTCTCTATAAGTCCCCATATAAATGAATGATTGAAACAAGTCTTTAGGCAAGTTCTTTGTGCTTTTGAGATTCTCCAATCTGGATAAAAGTTTGGTGTCCCAAGCAAGGAGTTTCAAAGGTGGATTGAGTTGAGACTACACACAGGGTTTTTTGGTGTTTTATAGCCAAGGAGACACTTCATATAGGAGTTGTATACACAAAACAGCAGGATATTTTGATAAAATCCATTTGCATATATACTTTTTTTTTCTATTTTAGATGCATTTCTGTCTTCTAGTCAGGTTTATACTGATAATCTATATCAATATATGATTCAAGCTCAGACTGCCTGTTGGAAAAAGGAGAATTTTTGGGTAGGCCCCTATGTATGAGTAGGTCTTACACCTTCACACCTTCCTGTATGAGCAGTAATTGGCACAATACTCTTGATTTACTATGTACAAAGGTAGCATCTCATTATTCATGTAGAAATCCACCCAGTTTATTATTATATAAATTTATGACTGAGACTAAGGTAACACATGTATCTGAACAGAGAGCGCCCTGAGTCAATGTTCCTGGTGGCTCTTGGCTCCTCAGTCCAACATTGACTTAGTAAAGTACTTATATGAAGAATAGATTAACATTTTAAACCATACAGTCATTCAGCATTACCGATGTGATACGTTGATGACATTTCATAAATAACAGTGATGGTTCAGCAGCTGTAAGAACCTCTGATACGTAGAAAATTTGTGTTCAGTTTTGCAGGTGCTATTTTTTCTTCACTATTTTTGTACAGTCTTGTAACTTCCTAAAGTGTAAGCAGAGTCCACAAATATACATTACTCATATATCGCATACTCTTAATAATCAAATATATGCCAGTAGAGAGACCGAATACACCACAGCCACGGAACACATGGAAGCAGTTGTATAAATACCAAGTTGATTCCAATTATGTATACTACATGGAAACTCCCCTGTCAAAAATGGTGGTGTCTTTTCCACGTGGAAAATGATGTCCCATCTGCCATGTATGGGAAATCTTAATTTATTTTGACTGAACATTTTGGTAGCTGAGCATTAACCAGTTTTGGTTTTGGTTGAATTCTGTACTGGAGCAAGCCAAGATCAAGAGGATGGTAGAAATAGTGGGAATGGGTGTAATATTTGATGGTCATTGTTTAGGATCAGAACAATGAGAATGGCAAAGTATCATTCATGCGATTTGACTTCAATAAGTATCAGCGTATGCTCGTCACACATCATCCACTAGTCGTACGCTACCTTCCTGCAGAACACTGGATGCAGTTGTGATAGAAAGGACAAGCATTAGTGGTAGTACGTAACCCAATAACATATTTCAACCTTATCTTCTTGGTCTAGTGGTCTTCATCCAAGGGGATGTAGATTATAATAACAGATTATTATGGTGGCTTACATATTATTCATTTTATATTGGGGTAAACAAACTGTGACTTGTCTCCAATGCTTAAAGGCAGTTTGCATCACAAGGTCCGGCATTGGAACCAACTATGCCAAACGGATATGGTAAGCTTGGTGCGCTTGACATTTCTTACAGCTGTCTAAAGCTACAGGTTGTATTCCTAAAGATGTATGAGCAACTATGAAAAGATTAATTATGGTAAGAACGTTGCAAATCATATCAAGAAAGAGAAAAGTATCCAATATTCATTGGATCCGTGCTTGTGGAATACTTGCTTAATCATATGCAGTACCAGTGCTTCTTGGCTATGCTGTCAGGATTTTTCTAATATGACAGTCGTTTTGACCATGTAGACCATTGTGTTCCTTTTACTTATGCTGTGTTGCTAGGGAACAACATTTACAATTTTGTATTTCTGTTCAATTAATGTGCTACCAATGGAAATTATACAAGTTTTGTGAAATGGCTGCAGCTAAATGCTCTTGTTGCATTCTGCTCTGGTCTTTACACCAGAAGCATGCTTTTTATACAGAAGCATCACGCTGTAAATATATGAAAATATATTGTGTTGATATTTGAAAGAGACAGTATTTGGATATTTCATTTTTTTATTAAATAAAATTGCAAACGAACAATGATGTGTTATAGATGTATTTTTTTATGTATATAATATGTATATAATATGTCAGATGACTTTTGCCGGGCTCCTCTGTCAGGCTGAGCGCTTTACTTAGCAAAATTGTAGATCTAATAATCGAGCTAATGTCAATTTTTGGGGTCCACAAGAAACCTGAATACAGTGCCATGCAATAGTTTGGGTACCCCTGGTCAAAATTACTATTATTGTGAATAGTTAGGCAAGTTGAAGATTAATTGATCTCTAAAAGGTCTAAAGCTAAAGATGACACATTTCCTCTGTATTGTATTAAAATATATTATTTTCATCCTTTACATTTTAAAAATTACAAAAAGGAAAATGGTCCGATGCAAAGGTTTGGGCACTCTGCAAGGTTAGTACATAGTAGCACCCTCTTTTGAAAGTATCACAGCTTGTAAATGATTTTTGTAGCCAGCCAAGAGTCTTTCAATTCTTGTTTTGAGGGATTTTCATCCATTCTTCCTTGGAAAATTCTTCCAGTTTTGTGAGATTCCTGGCTCGTGTTGCATGCACTGATATTTTGAGGTCTAACCATAGATTTTCAATGATGAGCAGATCGGGGGACTGTGAGAGCCATTATAAAACCTACGGATTGCGCCTTTTCAAGTAGTCTATTGTGGATTTTGAAATGTGTTATTATCCATCTGTAGAAGCCATCCTCTTTTCAACAACTATTTTACAAATAGTGTTATTTGTTGAATTATCATTGAATCCATTATTCTCTCTACCTATGAAATGTTCTGCCTGCAGTTGGCTGAAATACAACCCCAGAGCATGAATGATCCACCCCCATACTTAATAGTTGGCAGGACGTTCATTTCCTGAAATTCTATGCACTTTTTTCTCCATACATACCGTATATACTCGAGTATAAGCCGAGATTTTCAGCCCAAATTTTGGGGCTGAAAGTGCCCCTCTCGGCTTATACTCGAGTCACGGTCGGCGGGTGAGGGGGAGAGGGCACTGAGGCATACTTACCTGCTTCCGGGGCTCCTGGCGCTCCCCCTGCCTGTCCCACGGTCTCCGGGTGCCGCAACTCTTCCCCTGTTCAGCGGTCACATGGGACTGCTCAATAGAGAAATGAATATGGACTCCACTCCCATAGGGGTGGAGCCGCATATTCATTTCTCTAATGAGCGGTAACGGTGACCGCTGATAGAGGAAGAGGCTGCGGCACCGAAGACCAGCTGTCCGGGGGAATGAACGGTATGGAGCATCTATTTTTAATTTTGAAATTCACCGGTAGCTGCTGCATTTTCCACCCTAGGCTTATACTCGAGTCAATAAGTTTTCCCAGTTTTTTGTGGCAAAATTAGGGGGCTCGGCTTATACTCGGGTCGGCTTATACTCGAGTATATACGGTACCTTTGATCATTGTGGTCAAAAGAGATCTATATTAACCTGATCTGTCCACAGGACTTGTTTCCAAAATGCCTCAGACTTGTTTATATATCCTTTTGCATGATTTTGATGCTGAATTTTATGGTGGGGATGCTGGAGAGGTTTTCTTTTTATAACTCTTCCATGAAGGCCATAATTGTGCTGGTGTATCTGAAGAGTAGCACACTGTGCCACAACTCGAGAGTCTAAATCTTTCTGAAAGTCATTTGCAGTCAAGCAAGTGTTCTGATTAGCCTCCCTAGCAATCCTACCAGCAGCTCTTACTTAAATTTTGAATTTGCTTCCAGACCTTATCTTGACCTTGACTGTTCCTGTTAACTGCCATTTCTTAATTACATTTCAAACTGAGGAAAGGTCAACTAGAAAACACTTTGCTATCTTCTTCTTATAGCCTTCTCCTGCTTTGTGGGCCTCCACCATTTTCATTTTAAGATTGCTAGGCAGCTGCTTAGAAGAACCTATAGCTGCTGTTTTTGGCACAAGGCTACAAGAAGCTGGATCTTTATAAAGCAGGGAAATTTGCATTATCTGGCCCTTCCTAAGGCCGGGATCACACACACACGAGATACAACCGAGTCTTGTAGGTGAAAACCCTGCTCTGGCGCCAGCACTCCGGAGCGGAGCGTGCTGCTGCACAGCAATACCAGGAGCTGCACGCTCCGCTCCGAAAGTGCCGGCGCCAGAGCTGGGTTTTCACCTGCGAGACTTGGCCGTATCTCGCGTATGTGATCCCGGCCTAACGATGATAGTGAACAAGCCATAGCCTTAACAGGCTAATTATGGTCTGAAACCTTGATCAAAGTTATCTGAGCGCACAAATCTCCAAGGGAGTCCCTCAAATGTTTGCATTAGCCCAGTTTCCTTTTTGTAACTTTTAAAATGTAAAAAATGACAATGTATTTTTTTGGACTAAAATATGAAAAATGTGTCATCTTTAACTTTAGGCCTTTTAGAGATCATTTCATATTCAACTTGATTAACTGTTCACAATATCAGAAATTTTGATCAGGGGTGCCCCAACTTTTACATGCCACTGTTATGTCTTAAGATATAGCAAGAAATAAACAAGTGTTCCAAATATATATTTTGTGCTGCCTGCAGCTTTAAGAGCTGCCTATTGGCACCAATGAGTCACCAATCATAGATGGTAGTAAAACTAGAGATTAGAGTTGAAAGGACATGGATAGTTGTGAAAATGTGGGGTTTCTGCTTAATCAAAAGTAGTCAAACATTTGATTGATTATATATTTTACTATAATATGGTGGGAGTTTGTAAATTAATATGGAGTCAGTTTATGTAAGAAATCCATTCCCAATGAATCTTACAGAAGGACAACTGTAACCCACAAATTATTAACTTGGAGATGAATTACTATAAAAAGGAATCTATCTCCAGGATTTTGGGCCCTAAAAAGGAACATAGTCCAAGTATCTTAAAAGATATTCAAGCTATATTCTTCCAGATCTGGGGCCTATGGACAATATATGCCTATCCACACCTCTCAACCACTAGTGTGTGCTTAGGATAAATTATTTTACCCGTAACACCTTATTTTTTATCCCCATATCCCCTCCTAACCACCCCCCTTTTATCTCATTTTCTTTCTCTTCGCTTTGTTTCCTTGATTTCCTTATTTTTTCATGCATTTTATTCATAATTTTCATCTTTCTCTATTCCTTATCTAATATAGATTTAAAATGTAACATCCAGTCTCATTTTTTGCAGTATTGAAAAGAATATAGGTGCAGATGTTTATGCAAGCCAAGCCAACTATAGCTGAGAATCCAGCATCGATTGTCTTATTTTGCTGATATTTCAAAACTTCATGAAATATTTGAAAAAAAATTTCAAGACTCAATGATCAATTTATTATCATAATAGCGAATAACAAACAACAGTTTTAGTTGCATTTAAATTGATTATTGCACAAAAGAAGATTTGATATTTTGTACAGCAACAAAGACCAATCTTCTAAATTAGATAGATGATTATTTTCGCAAACAAGAATGGAATTAAATTGCTAATATGTTATTTAGGAATTAAACGAATACCAGCTTTGTTGTTATCCAAAATAAGTCTTTCATGAGTCAATGGGCCATCATATCTTAATTTTGGTCACACAGCTAATCAGGAAACCAACTACTCATTATGAAGTCCATTAGGATGCACACGGGCTGCGGTATCTTTACATTCCTAAATATTCAGCAAGACTGAATAAAAATAACATGAACTTTACTAGCTTTCTGGCAGCTATACAACATTAATTAATAGTTCATGGAAGCAGTCATCTGCTCTAGACAATCTGAATATAAGCCATATCTGAAGGCTCTTTAACCCAATATGAAGGCACCAATTGCAGACCTATACATTATGTATTCATTCCCCCCATTCTCAGCACCGAGATACAGTAAGTTACATGGATAGAACTTCTCATGATAGAAATGGTCACTCTCAATAGAGATCAGAACCCAAATATGGCATTGGTGGTGTTAATATTCTCTGTGTTTGAAGGGTTTTCCCAAGATTTTTCTTTTACTATGAGCCTAATACTAACAGGCAAATAGTTGCTAACTACTGCCAGTTCTACCCATGGCCAGCACAGAGCGGTCATTCCCTGCTCATGCCGATGATTCAGATGCTCAACGCCAACAGAGCAGCTCTTCCTCTTCCAGGCTGCTCTGTCAATGGAAGGCGACTGCCAACCTCATGTTGATCGTATGATGTCAGCAGTCACACCCCGTCATCAGAGCAGAGCAGAAGAGAGGCCACTGCTCTATCGACGTGTTGTCAGTGGAAGCCACGAAATCACTGGCAGGAGCAGTCTTTGACTGTTTTGTGCCGGCAGAGACCAGCGCTGGACACAACAGGCAGGTAGGCAGCAACTACCTGCCTGTTAGTTTTTAGGCCCATAATAAAAAAAATAATCAATTAAATAAGGCAGCACACTGCGGCGCTAAAACATGCAAACATGAAACATGAAAATTGAACTGCATTACTGCACTAGAAATATGAAAAAATGAGAGCGTTTAGCGCATAAATTGGCCAATTCATCTGTACCTGGTAGCCACATTAAGGCATCTCTCGTATACCAGGTCCTAAACTTTCCTTTCCTCGCTTAGAATAAACGTTTCACAGGTACCGATTCAGATGAAGAATCAGATTTATGCACTAAACGCTCTCATTTTTCACATTTCTAGTGCAGTAATGCAGTTCAGTTTTCATGTTTGCATGTTTCAGCACTGCAGTGTGCTGCCTTATTTATTTGACTGTATACGAGTTGGTGACTCTAGGTTCAGCACCTGTTCACACTTATTCTATGTTTGTAAGTGACGGTCAGTTTTTTGAAATTCATAATAAAAAAATAGTCATGGATAAACCCTTTAAGAGTATGACAAAACTAATGTGTTCATAAAAATCACTGTATTGAACACTTTATTGTTCTCACTGGACAATGGTGTTAGCGGTTTCCATGTCATGTCTGCAGTCCACATCCTTTCTAAGTATGCCTTTTAATATTTAAAATAAACTAAAAAACGCAATGTACTCTTTTTATAGACTGTTAGATGCACTTTTCCTTCTACAAACCATGTACTGATCTGCTGTGAAAGGTCCTGACAGATCAGTGTGTGGATGTAGTGTAAGAAAATTGAAGTGTTTTCCACATTTCCCCTGGAAGACGTGTATTGTTGTAATGTATTTTATGTGCGACATGTTTAGTAAGGTGTGTTATTAGTGACACATTGTATTCTGCTCAACAGAAAGGAACTATAAGGGACAGTTGGGGTTAATAGTTGGGACTTGCCCAGAGTGAAGGGGATAAAGTGAAAGGACAGAAGTGATTTCCTGTCAGGAAGTCAGATAGGGCCCAGCATGAAGTAGAGGCAGATCTATGGTCTGACAAGCGAGCAGAGCCGCATGAAGTGGGTGTCCCTGAAGTGAGAGGAGATCAAAGCAACAGATAGCCTGATCCAGAGTAGTGACAAGAAAAAGAGATAAAAGGACAGACATTCTCCAGAGATGGGATCTGGGGCAGGAGGGCAAGTGGGACAGTCTCGAGTTCACAATCCAAAGAGGTAACAAGAGGAATTGGAGCAGGGAACACAAGACAAAGAGAATACCCGTGTGATAGTTCTGAGGCGTTGACAAGCAGAGAAACTAAGTACTGGCCATAATGACAAATGTAGCTCTCCAAGGGGAAAAGGATGTGGAACTGCAGGTTGGGAATTAGGACTCTCGCTTAGGGTACCGTCTCACAGTGGCACTTTTGTCGCTACGACGGTACGATCCGTGACGTTCCAGCGATATCCATACGATATCGCTGTGTCTGACACGCAGCAGCGATCAGGGACCCTGCTGAGAATCGTACGTCGTAGCAGATCGTTTGGAACTTTCTTTCGTCGCTGGATCTCCCACTGTCATCGTTGGATCGGTGTGTGTGACACCGATCCAACGATGCGTTCGCTTGTAACCAGGGTAAACATCGGGTTACTAAGCGCAGGGCCGCGCTTAGTAACCCGATGTTTACCCTGGTTACCGTTGTAAATGTAAAAAAAAAAAAAACAGTACATACTCACATTCCGGTGTCCGTCAGGTCCCTTGCCGTCTGCTTCCCGCACTGACTGACTCCCGGCCGTAAAGTGAAAGCAGACGTCACCGCTGTGATCTGCTTTCACTTTATGGCCGGGAGTCAGTCAGTGCGGGAAGCAGACAGCAAGGGACCTGACGGACCCCGGAATGTGAATATGTACTGTTTGTTTTTTTTTACTTTTACGCTGGTAACGACGGTAAACATCGGGTTACTAAGCGCGACCCTGCACTTAGTAACCCGATGTTTACCCTGGTTACCCGGGGACCTCGGCATCGTTGGTCGCTGGAGAGTTGTCTGTGTGACAGCTCCCCAGCGACCACACAACGACTTACCAACGATCACGGCCAGGTCGTATCGCTGGTCGTGATCATTGGTAAATCGTTTTGTGAGACGGTACCCTTACTGAGTTGTAGTGTCAGTATTGGGGTCAATGGAAGCTCCCAAGCACTGTGCTGGGTTGTGGCAAAGGCAGAGTAACTAACTGTGGCAGACTCCTGTGAGTTTAGGAAGTAAAAAAAGAATGTGCATAAAAATGTTTTAACCCCTTCATGACCCCAGCTTTTTTCGGTTTTGCGTTTTCGTTTTTCACTCCCCTCCTTTCCAAAGCCATAACTTTTTTATTTTTCTGTCAAATATGGCCATGTGAGGGCTTATTTTTTGCAGGACAAGTTGTACTTTTGAAAGACATCATTGGTTTTAGCATGTCGTGTACTAAAATACAAGAAAAAAATCCAAGTGCTGTGAAAAATGCGCATTGCAGGTAAATTTTTATTTTAAAAAATTCCTCCATCTGGATAAGATTTGTAAAACTTTCATCTACATGCTTAGTACTATAATCCACATTTTATCTGGGCAAACCTGCAGGAAAATATACAACAGTTTTTAAACATCTAGACTTACCTTTAGGCCATGTTCACACGTTGCGGTTTTTACCGCAGAACCGCAGCGATTTTGCCGCTGCGGGTCCGCTGCAGTTTCCATTGCGTTTACAATTACATGTAAACCTATGGAAACCGCAAACCGCTGTGCACATGCTGCGGGAAAAACCGCGCAGAAATGCAGCGGTTTACATTCCGCAGCATGTCACTTCTTTCTGCGGAACTGCAGCGGTTCTGCACCCATAGACCTCCATTGTGAGGGTCAAACCCGCAGTAAAACCCGCAGATGAAAAAATATCTGCGGGTTTTCTGCAGTTTTGGGTGTAGAAACCGCTGCAGCAGGAAGTGCGGGGAAGCGGGCGGAAGTGCGTGGGCGGAAGTGCGTGGGCGGAGTGTGGCTGTCATCATGGAGGCATATCGTCGCATGGGGATCGATGTCGGTCATTTGATCAATTTGGTATGTATGTGTGTGTATCTGTGTATGTGTGTCTGTGTACGTGTGTGAAGTCTGTGTGTGTGTGTGTGTGTGTGTCCCCATGCGACGATAGTGCCACCCAATTATGCTAAATCGCCGTATGGGATTACTACTCCCATCCGGTATTAGGATGGGAGAGTTGTCCCTGTGTCCGGCAACTTAGCACAATTGTAAGTAACACAAAACACATAACACATACAATACACATACAATAAACGTAACACACATGACACACAGTACATACAACATATAACATAGAGTATATACTCACCATACAGCACATACTAGAAAAAAATCCCCCCAAAAAAAGCAAATCCATACTCCCTGTCCGCAGAATCCAATAACGAGTGTCCCACGCCGATCGCTTGCTCTCCGGCGATACACTACCAGGAGCGAAAGCTCCTAGCAGTGTATCGCGTACTGTTCCGGAGTTAAATGGCGCCGGCTTCTCTGTTTACGGCAGTACAGCTGCGTGTGAACTTTCCCACGCAGCACTGCCGTAAAGCGAGAGTACCGGGGTCAATGAAGTGTTGCTGCAGCCGTGGAGAGCAGACACATCTCTGGATGTGTCTGCTCTCCATGGCAGATCTTCGTGGGACCCTCGATGGATTTCTGCGGACAGGGCCAGGGAGTATGAATTTGGTTTATTTTTTTACTTCTTTTTCAGGTCGAGGGTCTTCTGGTGGATTGAGAGTTAAATTAAAAAATGGTCAAAAAGTGGGTGTCATTATTTCATTAAAATAATTTTTTCTAGTGTGTGTTTTTTTTAACCCTTTCATAGGATTAATAATGGATAGGCGTCTTATTGACGCCTCTCCATTATTAACCGGGCTTAATGCCACCTTACAATAGCAAGGTGGCATTAACCCCTCATTACCCCATATCCCACCACTACACGGGAGTGGGAAGAGAGGGGCTAAGTGCCGGAATCGGTGCATCTTTTAGATATGCCTTTTCTGGGGCGGCTGCGGGCTTCTATTTGTAGCCGGGGGGGGGGGGGCAAATATCCATGGCCCCTTTCCTAGGCTATGAATTTAAGCCCATGGCTGTCTGCGTAGCCTTTCTGGTCTCAAAATATAGGGGGATCCCAACACTTTTTTTGGGGGGGCTCTTCCTATATTTGAGAGCCAGAAATGCTACACAGGCAGCTGTGGGCTTAATATTCATGGCCTGGGAACAGCCAGGGGTATCTTAACCCCTTCCCAGGCCACAAATATTGGCCCACAGCTGTCTGCCTAGCCTTTCTGGCCTAAAAATATAGGGGGACCCTACGCAATTTTTTTTCGGGGCCCCCTATATTTTAGAGCCAGAAAGGCTGCGCAGACAGCTGTGGGTTAATATTCCTAGCCTGATGTGCCAAAACAGTAGAAACCCCCCACAAGTGACCCCATTTTGGAAACTAGACCCCCCCAAGGAACTTATCTAGATGTGTGGTGAGCACTTTGAACCCCCAACCCTAACCCTAAAACCCTAACCCTAGAAGAAAAAAAAACATTTTTTTTCTTTATTTTTATTATTGTCCCTACCTATGGGGGTGATAAAGGGGGGTCCATTTACTATTTTTTTTATTTTGATCACTGTGATAGGTTTTATCACAGTGATCAAAATGTACCAGGAACGAATCTGCCCGCCGGCAGATTCGGCGGGCGCACTGCGCATGCATCCACCATTTTGGAAGATGGCGGCGCCCATGAAGAAGACGGACGGACACCGCAAGGCTCGGTAAGTATGAGGGGGGGAGATCGGAGCACGGGGGGTGGATTGAATCACGGGGGGAGTGGACAGAAGGACGGGGGAGCGGACAGGAGGACGGAGGGGAGCGGACCACAGTACGGGGCAGAAAGGAGTACTGGGGAGGTGATCGGTGGCGGTGGGGGGGCAGATTAGGTTTTCTAGCCATGGCCGATGATATTGCAGCATCGGCCATGGCTGGATTGTAGCATTTCACCATTTTCATAGGTGAAATATTACAAATCGCTCTGATTGGCTGTTTCACTTTCAACAGCCAATCAGAGCGATCGTAGCCACGGGGGGGGGTGAAGCCACCCCCCTGGGCTGAAGTACCACTCCCCCTGTCCCTGCAGATCGGGTGAAATTGGAGACACACAGACAATCTGCACAGAAAACCGCATTAAAAACCGCACTAAAAACCGCATCAAAAACGCACCAAAAACCGCACCTGCGTTTTCTGCCAAGATCTGCGGTTTTTAGTGCAGAAAAATCCGCAGGAAAATCTGCAACGTGTGCACATAGCCTTAGGCTACATTCGCAAGACCATATTTTTCAGTGTGAATCCTGTCCATTAAAAATCTGACCTCGCACTTGGACCAATGTTATTCAATAGGACTGTTCAGTTCTGAGGTTTTTTTCACATGGAACAAATGTTTACGGGGAAAAAAATCACAGCATGCACCTTCTCTTCTGTATTTCAGATGAGATTAATCTACTAAAGTCTACAGGGGCGAAAAAAAAAAATTGATTCCATACGTATCAACCATATATCGTGTTTCCCCAAAAATAAGACCTACCACAAAAATAAGACGTAGCATGAGTTTACAGGATTTTTGGAGTATGCTTGAAATATAAGCTTTACTCCAAAAATATGTCTTACAGGCAGGACTGACGTGTGGGGGTGGGAAAACTGGGCAATTTCCCAGTACCCCAACTCTCTTAGGAACCCAGCATTTCTATTCCAAGGATAAAACTGCTTAAGGACCATTAGTGGCATAACAGTCAAGTGACCATTATGTCACCAAAGGTCCATTAACTGCTGGTTTCTAGAGGTCTAGAGATCACCATGCCGCAATCTATTTAGCAATATAATTTAAACAATATTTCTACATGGGGTCAAATGATAGTTGTAGATTACTGAGAATATTACATATGGTTCAGTAAGAATTAGCATGGTGAAAAAGAGCATTTGTCTTTATATTGCTTTATTATATTCATATGAGGTTATCTTCTGAGAGATTAAAAGTACTCAATTAAGCAATAATACCGCCCACATATACCATTAAATATTGGGCTTAGTGGGTGTTTTCTATTTTAATGTTTGTTGGTTTGTTGTTCTTGTCCTAATTGGTTTTAACAATATAATTAAAAGTTACTTTTTAGCCCAATTTATTGCGTACATTTTGCAAACGGATTACACTACAGAAGGAAAATTATACATATTTTTCGGATGAAAATTGGACGATTTTTTATATGCTCATGTGGATTAAGCCTTTCATTGTTTTAATCAATACTTAAAGGGAGTTTTCTGAAAAGCCCTTTGTTCAGATATTTTATAGATCAGTAGATTCCACAGAGTTCCTAAATGAGAGCTTCTAGAATGCTGTCGCAGCTCCAAAAGGGTATTTTCAGAACCCATCACAAGTTACTGTCATGAAACGGTTAGAGAGGTCATGTCAAGTGTAAAAAAAAAAAAAAAAAAAAAGGTTTATTACCTTTATTACCAAAATCCTCATGCTCCCTGATCCTGCTGCATTTTACCATATGTCATTGTGTCTCTCCTTTCCAGAGATAAGACCATTTTTCTTCTTTGACTCAAAGGGTGTTTCATGTTTTTCTCTGGGGGAGTGTAGTCAGGGCCGGACTGGGACCAAAAAGTAGCCCTGCCACACAAACTCCACCAGCCCACAAACTATAACACTCCTCAGCCAGATCAGTGAATTTTGCTTTACCTTTGTCGTGCCCCTCACTCTCCTAAGGAGATATTTGAAGAGCCACATGTGAATGGCGCCACAGTGCGTATGATCGACCACAGCTGCATTTACATGGTGCTCTACAGAGCTCCAATTTTCAGGATCATGGGAGGCCCATCAGTCGGATCTCCAGCAATTGGAAAGATATCCCCTATCCAGAGGAGAGGAGATTACTTGGGATAATCCATTTAAACAGCTTTTCCAATATTTTATTTTTATTTGGCCATAGTAATATTGAAAATACTAAACGAATATTGACCCTCCCAAAGTCCAATGTCGCCTCTTCGACAACAGGACAGGAGAAGTGGTACTGTGCAGTGTATACAGTGACGGCTCCAAGTTTTCGTGGGCCCCGGGTGAAAGTCTCAGTGGGCCCCTTTAACACGTACCACAATTCATAATGCACAGATACAGCAGAGAAATATAGGTATAGTGCAATGCCAAAGATTTCACTTCTTACATTACATGAGTGATAACTATTGTACATTCTGCAATAGGTCATAGATCAGACAGTATAGTCCTTCATACAGTAGTATGGGCACCACATAGTGCTCCATACAGAATAATGAACCCCTTTATTGCTCCATACAGAATAATGAGCCCCACATATATTGTTCCATACAGAATAATAAGCCCCACAAAATGCTCCATTCAGTATTATGAGTACCACATAGTGCTCCATACAGTATAATGAGCCCCACATATTGCGCGATACAGAATAATGAGCCCCATATATTGCTCCATACAGAATAATGAGCCCCATATAATGCTCCATACAGAATAATGATCCCCATATATTTCTCCATGCAGTATAATGAGCCCCATATAGTGCTCCAAACAGTATAATGAGCCCCATATAATGCTCCATACAGTATATGATGGGCCCCATATATTGCTCAAAACTTTAAACAGAATGGGCCCATATAATGCTCCATATATAATGGGCCCCGTAGGAGGCTCCATATTTAATGATGTCAATTACAGACTTCTTTTAAGTGGGAGAACTTGCACAATTGTTTGCTGACTAAATACTTTTTTCCCCACAGTATACGCACAGTTCTACATTATACACTATATTAAAACAACATTATACTATATTATGTTGCATACATTATATAGGTGAATGCTGTATATAGATTATATAGGTGATACTGTGACTCTGCTGTATATGCATTATATAGGTGATACTGTGACTGGGGTGTATAGTCGCAGTATCACCTATGTAACATGTAAATACAATATATGGGTGATACTGCTGTATAAGTCACAGTATCACCTATATAATGTATATAGACTGATATATATACATTATATAGGTGATACTATGATTACAGATTTAGCAGCCAGTATCACCTATATAATGTATATACAGCAGAGTCGCAGTATCACCTATATAATGTATATACAGCAGCCTATGTACATTATATAGCAGATACTGTGACTGCCATTAATACAATATATAGGTGATACTGCTGTATATATGTTACATAGGTGATACTGCGACTATACACACCCGCCACAGTATCACCTATATAATGTACACTCACCGGCCACTTTATTAGGTACACCATGCTAGTAACGGGTTGGACCCCCTTTTGCCTTCAGAACTGCCTCAATTCTTCGTGGCATAGATTCAACAAGGTGCTGGAAGCATTCCTCAGAGATTTTGGTCCATGTTGACATGATGGCATCACACAGTTGCCGCAGATTTGTCGGCTGCACATCCCAAAGATGCTCCATACAAGGCAGGATGGATCCATGCTTTCATGTTGTTTACGCCAAATTCTGACCCTACCATCCGAATGTCGCAGCAGAAATCGAGACTCATCAGACCAAGCAACGTTTTTCCAATCTTCTACTGTCCAATTTCGATGAGCTTGTACAAATTGTAGCCTCAGTTTCCTGTTCTTAGCTGAAAGGAGTGGTACCCGGTGTGGTCTTCTGCTGCTGTAGCCCATCTGCCTCAAAGTTCGACGCACTGTGCGTTCAGAGATGCTCTTAGGCCTACCTTGGTTGTAACGGGTGGCGATTTGAGTCACTGTTGCCTTTCTATCAGCTCGAACCAGTCTGCCCATTCTCCTCTGACCTCTGGCATCAACAAGGCATTTCCGCCCACAGAACTGCCGCTCACTGGATTTTTTTTCTTTTTCGGACCATTCTCTGTAAACCCTAGAGATGGTTGTGCGTGAAAATCCCAGTAGATCAGCAGTTTCTGAAATACTCAGACCAGCCCTTCTGGCACCAACAACCATGCCACGTTCAAAGGCACTCAAATCACCTTTCTTCCCCATACTGATGCTCGGTTTGAACTGCAGGAGATTGTCTTGACCATGTCTACATGCCTAAATGCACTGAGTTGCCGCCATGTGATTGGCTGATTAGAAATTAAGTGTTAACAAGAAGTTGGACAGGTGTACCTAATAAAGTGGCCAGTGAGTGTATATACAGCAGAGTTACAGTATCACTTATATAATGTACAGTATATACAGCAGAGTCACAGTATCACCCATATAATGTATATAGACTGCTGTATATACATTATATTACCAGAAAAGGCCAAAGAATTATTGCTCAACCACAAAACATGAATTACAACTAGTGTTGAGCGATACCTTCCGATATTCGAAAGTATCGGTATCGGATTGGATCGGCCAATACCGGCAAAATATCGGATCTCGCCGATACTGATGCCCGATACCAATACAAGTCAATGGGACACAAATATCGGAAGGTATCCTGGATGGTTCCCAGGGTCTGAAGGAGAGGAAACTCTCCTTCAGGCCCTGGGATCCATATTCATGTAAAAAATAAAGAATAAAAATAAAAAATATGGATATACTCACCCCTCCGGCAGACCCTGGACCTTAGCGATGTAACCGGCAGCCTCCGTTCCTAAGAATGCAGAGTGAAGGACCTTCGATGACGTCGCGGCTTGTGATTGGTCATGTGACCGCTCACGCGACCAATCACAAGCCGCGACGTCATCGCAGGTCCTACACTCACTGCATTCTTAGGAACGGAGGCTCCCGGTTACACCGCTAAGGTCCAGGGTCCGCCGGAGGGGTGAGTATATCCATATTTTTTATTTTTATTCTTTATTTTTTACATGAATATGGATCCCAGGGCCTGAAGGAGAGTCTCCTCTCCTTCAGACCCTGGGAACCATACACTGGGAACTTCCGATTCCGATTTCCGATATCACTAAAATATCGGAACTCGGTATCGGAATTCCGATACAGCAAATATCGTCCGATACCCGATACTTGTGGTATCGGAATGCTCAACACTAATTACAACCAAAAACAAAAATTGGACTTCAGAGCGATTAATCATTACTATAATTTATCATTTAGTTATTACAAATAATGTACAATAAAAAAATCTTAAAATTAATAAATAGGATAAAGCTGAGGGATAATGACACCTAAGTGCCACGTCCAATGAGGTTGGTAAATAATACAAAAGACATTGTCATAAATTGCCCAAAAAAGTAATACAAAAAATAGAATTATTCTTACCGTTAATTCGGTTTCTAGGAGCCTTCCACGACAGCCACCAGGAGGTTGTCTCCATACCCTAATGGGGGACAGGAAGCACGAGAGGTTAAAAGCCCCTCCCACCTCCCATTAACCAGTGACTTACAACTGAACCCATAGCACCGGTTACCTTTTAGGTTCTCAGAAAAAATTTATCCAAGAACATCGGGAGGGAATTAATGCTGTCGTGGAAGGCTCCTAGAAACCGAATTAACGGTAAGAATAATTCTATTTTCTCTAGTAGCCTTCCACGACAGCCACCAGGAGGAATGCCAACCAATTCTGTATTTAGGGGGGGACTACAGCCTGAAGAACCTTTCGGCCAAAGGCAAGATCCCGGTTGGACCAGAAGTCCAATCTGTAATGCTTAGTAAAAGTGTGCAAGGAAGACCATGTTGCTGCCCTGCAAATCTGCTCTGTTGAAGCACCAGCCCTTTCAGCCCAAGAGACAGACGTAGATCTGGTGGAATGAGCTTTTAGGCCCGCAGGAATAGCAATATTCTGAGTTAGGTATGCTTCAGTAATGGCTTTCTTTATCCAGTTGGCGATGGTACTCTTCGCTACCTTCTTGCCCTTGTTTTTGCCAGAAAGATGAACGAAGAGATTTTTGTCAATCCTGAATGATTTAGTATGTTCCAAATAGTACAACACTATACGTCGTACATCCAAAGTATGAAATCTGTGTTCCTCCGGATTTGAAGGATTGTGACAGAACGATGGGAGGACTATATCCTGTGATCGATGAAATTCTGACACTACCTTCGTGAGAAAGCATGGATCAGGCCGGAACACGATGGAGTCATCTCTTATGGTAAGATAAGGCTCTCTAACTGAAAGGGCTTGTATTTCTCCCACTCGTCTTGCAGTAGAAATTGCAACCAAGAAGGCCGCTTTGCAGGACAGAAGTTGCGAGGAACAAGATGACAATGGCTCAAACGGAGGAGCCGTAAGGCCCTTTAGAACTATGTTTAAGTCCCATGATGGTACAAAAATTTGTTTTCTTGGACAATGCCTTGATGCTGCGACCATAAACCTTTTTATCCACCAATGATTTGCAAGGTCTTGATCGAAGACAGAGCTCAAGGCTGACACTTGGACTTTCAAGGTACTTGGCTTCAGCCCTAACTCCAAACCTTTTTGTAAAAAATCTAATATCTGGGAGATATTAGGATGGAAAGGGTCAGGATTATGAGGGTGACACCACGATGAGAATTTATTCCAAATTCTTCCATATATGGCGTTGGTGATAGGTTTTCTAGACTTCTGTAGGGTAGAAATTACCGACTGCGAAAGGCCTTTAGCCCTTAGTACCTGGGCTTCAATAGCCAAGCTGCCAGATTGAACCTTTGTGGTTCCGGATGATAAAAGGGGCCCTGGCGGAGAAGATCTTCTGCTTGAAGAAAAACTGGACCATCCACCTTCAGTTCCTTTATGAGGTGGTACCAGCTTCTTTTCGGCCATGTCGGTGCTACTAAGATAGTTTGGACTTGATCGTCCCGGATCTTCCGGAGGGTCTTCGCCAGTAATGGTATTGGAGGGAATGCGTACGCTAGATGAAACCTCCATGTGTGAGCGAAGGCGTCTACTTCTTGAGACCTGTCTTTGGGGTTCAGGGAGAAGTAGTTCTCGACCTGTGCATTGTGACTTGATGCTAGAAGGTCTATATCGGGAAGTCCCCATCTGTCTGTCAACATTCTGAAAATGTCCGCCTTCAGGCTCCACTCTCCTGGATGTAAGTCGTGACGACTTAGGAGATCTGCATGAATGTTCACTGACCCTCTGAGGTGCATTGCCGATAGTGAGAGGAGATGTTTCTCTGCCCAGCAAAATATTCTGTTTGATATTGCTCTCAGCTGGTTGAACTTTGGACTTCCCTGGTGTTTTAGATGCGCAACAGCCGTCATATTGTCCGAATAAATTCTGACATGTTGACCTATAATGAGACTGCTGGCCGCCAGGAGGGCCCTCTCCACTGCCATCAATTCTCTGGAGTTGGAGGAACTGGAACTTTCTCTTTGGTTCCAGTGACCCTGGAATGGGATCTGCGACACAACTGCTCCCCAACCTTTCTGACTGGCATCCGTTGTCACCGTGATTAGAGGATCTTGTACCCAGTCTACTCCTTTTAGCAGGTTTGATTGTGTCGCCCACCAGGTTAACGAGACCTTTACCTTCCCAGGAGTGTACACTCTCCTGTTCAGGGAATTTGGATTCCCATTCCAGTTCCCTAAGATGTGTGCCTGCAGTACTCTTGAGTGGCTCTGAGCCCACCGGACTGATTGTATACAGGCCGTCATCGACCCCAGGAGAGACATTGCGGTCCGTAGAGTCGGAGAACTTTGTTTTCTGAAGTCTGAGACTTTGGAAATCAGGTTTATTCGGTGTTCCTCTGGTAGGAAAGATTTCTGATTCTCTGAATCCAAGAGGACCCCGAGGAATTTCCTCACCCTTGATGGCGACAGCTGAGACTTTTTTAGATTTGGTATCCAACCCAAATTTTGTAAGATGTTTAGAGTTTTGGAAATTCTCTGATTGAGAATTTCGGCGGAAGGACCAATTATTAGAAGGTCGTCCAAGTATGGCACTATAGCGATGTCTTGGCTCCTGATATGGGCTACTGCTTCCGCCATGACTCTGGAAAACACCCTTGGGGCTGAGGAGATCCCGAAGGGGAGAACATTGTATTGGAAATGTAAGATTTTTTGATTGAATTGGACCGCAAATCTTAAATATTTTCTGTGATGAGGATGCATTGGAATATGGAAATAGGCATCCTTGAGGTCTATTGTTGCCATATATGATTGAGGAGCTATTAGAGGGATGGCTGTTTTTACTGACTCCATCTTGAACTTGCGGTAAGTTATAACTTTGTTGAGAGCTTTCAGATTTATTATAATCCGAGATTGCTCGGAAGGCTTTTTTATTATGAAGATACGGGAATAGTGCCCTTTCCCTTGCTCGTTCACCGGGACCGGGGAGATAGCTCTCGAGTCTAGCAAGTCCTGAATTCCAGCCATCATCAGTTTCTGAGTCTCCCGAGATGATGGGGAGTTGACTCTTACGATCCTGGGGGGAGGTGCATCGAACTCTATCAGAAGCCCCTGTTGTAGAACACTGACCCCCAGGGGCTGTTGGAGATATTCTGCCAACTGTGAGCGAAGTTCGAAAGCCTCCCCCCCACCGGATCGGAGTCATTGCTTTTCTTGTTGAGCTTGCTGGGGAATAAGGATGTTTTTAGGCTTCCCCTTAGCATAACTCCACCTCCCGGTTTTCCCTTTTCCTCTACCCTGGGAGGGCTGGGACTGGGAGGCTCGAAAAAAACGCTTCCTGGGAGGCCTCTGTTCAGGAAGAGTTTTCTTTCTGTCTGTGGCTTTCTCTAAGATGTCATCTAATGAGGGCCCAAACACATAGTCACCTTTAAAGGGAATGGAACAGAGTTTTATTTTGGAAGTGACATCTCCGCTCCACATTTTTAACCAGAGAGCTCTTCTGGCTGAATTTGTCTGGACCAAGGACCTGGCCGCCACCCGGATAGATTCTAGCGAGGCGTCCGCGAGGAAACCAGTCGCTCTGTGCAAAATAGGCAGGGCGTCCAGAACCTCTTCTCTCGGGGTACTGTTGTGAAATTGGATTTTGGGCTCCCCCGGTGGCCACTGGTGGAATTGAACTGGTGTGCATCATCCCCTCTGTTCACCTGTTTCCATCAGGATGTGGGAGTCGCTATTTAACCTTGCTCCTCTGTCACTTCCATGCCGGTCAACATTGTAATCAGAAGCCTTTCTGTGCATGTTCCTGCTGCTAGACAACTCCCAGCTAAGTTGGACTTTAGTCCTCGTTTGTTTTTGCATTTTGTTCCAGTTCACTGCTGTAGTTTCGTTTCTGTGTCTGGAAAGCTCTTGTGATCTGAAATTGCCACTCTGATGTTATGAGTTAATACTAGAGTCTTAAAGTAATTTCAGGATGGTATTTTGATAGGGTTTTCAGCTGACCATGAAAGTGCCCTTTCTGTCTTCCTGCTATCTAGTAAGCGGACCTCAATTTTGCTAAACCTATTTTCATACTACGTTTGTCATTTCATCTAAAATCACCGCCAATATATGTGGGGGCCTCTGTCTGCCTATCGGGGAAACTTCTCTAGAGGTGAGCCAGGACTATATTTTCCTCTGCCAGGATTAGTTAGTCCTCCGGCCGGCGCTGGGCGTCTAGGGATAAAAAACGTAGGCAACGCTACCCGGCTACTGTTAGTTGTGCGGCAGGTTTAGTTCATGGTCAGTTTAGTTTCCATCCTTCCAAGAGCTAGTACTTATGTTTGCTGGGCTATGTTCTCTTGCCATTGAGAACCATAACAGTTTGACCGGCCCTAAAAAAAAGGGTTAAATTAATTGACAGAGAAAGGAGAGAAAAGAGAAGTCTGCTGAAGATTTTTTTTTTTTTTCCCCTTCCCTTCAGTTCTGAGTGTGCTTGTAATTGAATCTCTTGCAAGTCTGCCTATATTGCAGCCTTTCTCTCTCTCTCTCTCCTTCTAATCCTGGAATGGCTCTGTGTTCACCTGTTTAAAATGGGTATTCAGAGTTTAGCTGCAGGTTTGAATAATCTCACCACGAAAGTTCAAAATTTACAAGATTTTGTTGTTCATGTTCCTATATCTGAACCTAGAATTCCTTTGCCTGAATTTTTCTCGGGGAATAGATCTTGCTTTCAAAATTTCAAAAATAATTGCAAGTTGTTTTTGTCCCTGAAATCTCGCTCTGCTGGAGATCCTGCTCAGCAGGTCAGGATTGTGATTTCCTTGCTCCGGGGCGACCCTCAGGATTGGGCTTTTGCATTGGCTCCAGGGGATCCTGCGATGCTCAATGTGGATGCGTTTTTTCTGGCCTTGGGGTTGCTTTATGAGGAACCTCAGTTAGAGCTTCAGGCGGAAAAGGCCTTGATGTCCCTATCTCAGGGGCAAGACGAAGCTGAAATATACTGCCAGAAATTCCGTAAATGGGCTGTGCTTACTCAGTGGAATGAGTGCGCCCTGGCGGCGAATTTCAGAGAGGGTCTCTCTGATGCCATTAAGGATGTTATGGTGGGGTTCCCTGTGCCTGCGGGTCTGAATGAGTCCATGACAATGGCTATCCAGATCGATAGGCGTCTGCGGGAGCGCAAACCTGTGCACCATTTGGCGGTGTCTACTGAGAAGACGCCAGAGAATATGCAATGTGATAGAATTCTGTCCAGAAGTGAACGGCAGAATTTAAGACGAAAAAATGGGTTGTGCTTCTATTGCGGTGATTCAACTCATGTTATATCAGCATGCTCTAAGCGTACTAAGAAGCTTGATAAGTCTGTTTCAATTGGCACTTTACAGTCTAAGTTTATTCTATCTGTGACCCTGATTTGTTCTTTATCATCTATTACCGCGGATGCCTATGTCGACTCTGGCGCCGCTTTGAGTCTTATGGATTGGTCCTTTGCCAAACGCTGTGGGTATGATTTGGAGCCTCTTGAAACTCCTATACCCCTGAAGGGGATTGACTCCACCCCATTGGCTAGTAATAAACCACAATACTGGACACAAGTAACTATGCGGATTAATCCGGATCATCAGGAGATTATTCGCTTTCTTGTGCTGTATAACCTACATGATGTGTTGGTGCTTGGATTGCCATGGCTGCAATCTCATAACCCAGTCCTTGACTGGAAAGCTATGTCTGTGTTAAGCTGGGGATGTAAGGGGAAGCATGGGGACGTACCTGTGGTTTCCATTTCATCATCTATTCCCTCTGAGATTCCTGAATTCTTGACTGAATATCGTGACGTTTTTGAAGAACCTAAGCTTGGTTCATTACCTCCGCACCGGGAGTGCGATTGTGCCATAGATTTGATTCCGGGTAGTAAATACCCTAAGGGTCGTTTATTTAATCTGTCTGTGCCTGAACATGCTGCTATGCGAGAATATATAAAGGAGTCCTTGGAAAAGGGACATATTCGTCCTTCGTCATCTCCCTTAGGAGCCGGTTTTTTCTTTGTGGCTAAGAAAGATGGCTCTTTGAGACCGTGTATTGATTATCGGCTTTTGAATAAAATCACGGTTAAATATCAATATCCGTTGCCACTGCTGACTGATTTGTTTGCTCGCATAAAGGGGGCCAAGTGGTTCTCTAAGATAGATCTCCGTGGGGCGTATAATTTGGTGCGAATTAAGCAGGGGGATGAGTGGAAGACCGCATTTAATACGCCCGAGGGCCACTTTGAGTATTTGGTGATGCCTTTTGGTCTTTCAAATGCCCCTTCAGTCTTTCAGTCCTTTATGCATGACATTTTCCGTGATTATTTGGATAAATTTATGATTGTGTATCTGGATGATATTTTGATTTTTTCGGATGACTGGGACTCTCATGTCCAGCAGGTCAGGAGGGTTTTTCAGGTTTTGCGGTCTAATTCCTTGTGTGTGAAGGGTTCTAAGTGCGTTTTTGGGGTTCAAAAGATTTCCTTTTTGGGATATATTTTTTCCCCCTCTTCCATCGAGATGGATCCTGTCAAGGTTCAGGCTATTTGTGATTGGACGCAACCCTCTTCTCTTAAGAGTCTTCAGAAATTTTTGGGCTTTGCTAACTTTTATCGTCGATTTATTGCTGGTTTTTCTGATGTTGTTAAACCATTGACTGATCTGACTAAGAAGGGTGCTGATGTTGCTGATTGGTCCCCTGCTGCTGTGGAGGCCTTTCGGGAGCTTAAGCGCCGCTTTTCTTCCGCCCCTGTGTTGCGTCAGCCGGATGTTTCTCTTCCTTTTCAGGAAGACAGGCTCGATGGTCCCTGTTTTTCTCCCGTTTTGATTTTGTGGTCTCGTATCTTCCGGGATCTAAGAATGTTAAGGCTGATGCCCTCTCTAGGAGTTTTTTGCCTGATTCTCCTGGAGTCCTTGAGCTGGTTGGCATTCTTAAGGAAGGGGTGATTCTTTCTGCCATCTCCCCTGATTTACGGCGGGTGCTTCAGGAATTTCAGGCTGATAAACCTGACCGCTGTCCTGTGGGGAAGCTGTTTGTTCCTGATAGATGGACAAGTAAGGTAATTTCTGAGGTTGTTTGTTCGGTGTTGGCTGGTCATCCTGGGATTTTTGGTACCAGAGATTTGGTTGCTAGGTCCTTTTGGTGGCCTTCCTTGTCGCAGGATGTGCGTTCTTTTGTGCAGTCCTGTGGGACTTGTGCCCGGGCCAAGCCTTGTTGTTCCCGTGCTAGTGGGTGGCTTTTGCCTTTGCCATTCCCTGAGAGGCCCTGGATGCATATTTCCATGGATTTTATTTCGGATCTTCCTGTTTCCCAGAAGATGTCTGTTATCTGGGTGGTTTGTGACCGGTTCTCTAAAATGGTCCATTTGGTACCTTTGCCTAAATTGCCTTCCTCCTCTAACTTGGTTCCATTGTTTTTTCAGCATGTGGTTCGTTTGCATGGCATGCCGGAGAATATTGTGTCTGACAGAGGTTCCCAGTTTGTTTCTAGGTTTTGGCGGGCCTTTTGTGCTAGGATGGGCATTGATTTGTCTTTTTCTTCGGCATTTCATCCTCAGACAAATGACCAAACTGAGCGAACTAATCAGACCTTGGAAACCTATTAGAGATGCTTTGTGTCTGCTGACCAGGATGATTGGGTGGCTTTCTTGCCGTTGGCCGAGTTTGCCCTTAATAATCGGGCTAGTTCGGCTACTTTGGTTTCGCCTTTCTTTTGTAATTTTGGTTTTCATCCTCGTTTTTCTTCGGGGCAAGTTGAGCCGTCTGATTGTGTGGATTCTGTAATGGACAGGTTACAGCAGATTTGGACTCATGTGGTAGACAATTTGACGTTGTCTCAGGAAAAGGCTCAACGTTTTGCTAACCGCCGTCGGTGTGTTGGTCCCCGGCTTCGGGTGGGGAATTTAGTCTGGTTATCTTCTCGTCATGTTCCTATGAAGGTTTCTTCCCCTAAGTTCAAGCCTCGGTTTATTGGTCCTTATAAGATTTCTGAGATTATCAATCCGGTATCTTTTCGTTTGGCCCTTCCAGCCTCTTTTGCCATCCATAATGTTTTCCATAGATCTTTGTTGCGGAGATATGTGGTGCCCGTTGTTCCCTCTGTTGATCCTCCTGCCCCGGTGTTGGTTGATGGGGAGTTGGAATATGTGGTGGAGAAAATTTTGGATTCTCGTTTTTCGAGGCGGAGGCTTCAGTATCTTGTCAAGTGGAAGGGTTATGGCCAGGAGGATAATTCTTGGGTTGGTGCCTCCGATGTCCATGCCGCCGATTTGGTTCGTGCTTTTCACTTGGCTCGTCCTGATCGGCCTGGGGGCTCTGGTGAGGGTTCGGTGACCCCTCCTCAAGGGGGGGTACTGTTGTGAATTCCGCTCTTGGGCTCCCTCCGGTGGTTGTAAGTGGCATTTTTGCGAGTTCTGCTCTTGGGCTCCCTCCGGTGGTTTTAAGTGGTACTGCTGCTCCTTGGATTTAGTAGTCAGCAGCTGCTTCCACTGATTGTCTTTCTGGCTCGACTATTTAGCCTGGTTCTATCCTTCAGCCTGTGCCAGTTGTCAATGGTTCCTGGTTGGATTCACATCTCTGCTTGGATTTCCCTGATATTCTGACCAGTTCAGCAAAGATAAGTCCTTGCTTTGTTCTTTTGCAGTCCACTTGTTGTGGACTTAATCTTTCTGCACTTTCTATGTTTTTTCTAGTCCAGCTTGTCAGTATGGATTTATTCAGTTAAGCTGGAAGCTCTGGGAAGCAAATTTACCCTCCACACCTTTAGTCAGGTGTGGAGATTTTTGTAAACTCTGTGGTGGATTTTTCTAGTTTTTAATACTGACCGCACAGTATTCTTTCCTGTTCTATTTATCTAGTTAGACTGGCCTCCTTTGCTACATCCTGGTTTCATTCTGCGTATGTCATTTCCCTCTCCACTCTCAGTCAATATTTGTGGGGGGCTGTCCTATCCTTTGGGGATTTTCTCTGAGGCAAGATAGCTTTCCTGTTTCTATCTTTAGGGGTAGTTAGCCCTCCGGCTGTGACGAGGTGTCTAGGGAGTGACAGGAACATCCCACGGCTACTTCTAGTGTTATGTTAAGCTCAGGAACTGCGATCAGTACAGGTACCACCTCCTCCCGAGCACGTCCCATGTTGCTCCTATACCACCAGCTCATAACAGGGGACATAGCTGGGGGGCACATAGCTGGAGGGGACAGATCACAGGGGCACAGAGTTCACATGGGGGCACATAGCAGGGGGCACTGGGATCACAGGGGGCATAAAGCTGAGAGCCACAGAGATCACAGGGGTGCATATAGCTGGGTGGCAGAGAGATCACAGGGGGAACGGCTCACAGGGGTCACATAGCTGGGGCCACAGAAATCACAGGGGGCACATAGCTGGGGGGGCACAGGGATCACAGGGGCATATAGCCATGGGGCACAGAGATCATGGGGGGCACAGAGATCATGGGGGCACAAAGCCGAGGCCACAGAGATCACAGGGTGAGCACAAAGATCACATGGGGGCACATAGCTGGGAGGCACCGAGATCACAGGGAGCCATATAGTTGGGGGGCACAGAGATTATATAGGGGAACATAGCTGAGGGGCACAGATCACCAGCAGAAAGTCACAGAAATCACCTGTAGACAGGCACTGAGCTGCCAGCACAGAGATCACTCTAGACTCTCTGGCAGCAGCTCCTCTTCCAGCACAGGAGGACGTCACGATAGAGCATTGGGTGCTAACCCTGCCCATCCCGCTACTATCCCCGCCCACCCCGATGCTAACCCCGCCCATCCCTGTGCTAACCACACCCATCCTGATGATGTAATCATTCATGTGCACCCAGCATTCTGTAATGAACGCTGTGTGAACTTGGGGGTTAAACGGCCTGCAGCTGGGAGGACAGGGATACCGCCCAAGCATTGCGGACTCCGGGGACCTGCCCATGGATCGCATGTGGCCTGCGGGCCAGAGATTCCCCACCCCTGATTTAAAGGGTCGTGGTGGCCCACTTTGCATTACAGAGCTGCCAGCCCACCGGGCATCTGCCGGGCTGGGCAGATTAGCAATCCGGGACCGAGTGTAGTCCTCCCTTACTTTGACATGGCAAAATCACTGCTCATCAGCATCTGAACCAACTTCGAAAGTGTCATGCTGCACTGTAGTCATTCCTTTTGCAAGTTGTTCAACCAGGTTAAGATGAAGCATTGATTGCGCAGCATCATAGAGAGGATGGACTGCAGCATAAGACCATGCTGTTCAACTAGCTTCAGATGCCGCTGGATGGTGATTGGGCAACATCTTAGAGGTGAAAGACTACAGCATGAGATCACACTGTTCAATCAGGTCTAGATGCTGCCAAATGGTGAATAAGCAACATCATAGAGGGGGACTGCAACACAAGATCACACTGTTCAACTAGGTTCAAATGTTACTGAACATTGATTGGGCAGAGACATAGAGAGGAAGGACAGCAAGAGATTAGACTGTTCAACCAGGCTCACATGCTACCAAGCAGTTATTCAAAAGCATCATAGAGGAAAAAAACTACTGCACAGCATCGCATTGTTAAACCAGGTTCAGATGTTGTTGAAGTGATTGGGCCATGTCATAGAGAGAGAGAGGGCTTCCCACCTCAAGAGAAAAATCTGGTGAAATGCCCTGTTGGACCACAAGAATAATAAGCACCAAACAAAAAAAGAAATAAGAGCATATCTCCACAATGGAGAGACAAAATTACAAACGGAAAACAGTGGCAGGTTCAGGAGAGCACAGGGATTTTGGCAAGGTAACAAACTAATTGTTTGCGAGGGACACATGACAAGTCCCCTTTAAGTATCATTGTAGCTTGTAGTTCAGTCCATGATACATACAGGAAAGTTTCCTCCCAAGCTCAGAAGAGTTGGTAAGCTGTCTTCTGGCTTTGTGAGTTATTTTTGACTGTCTTGTAATGCAGGGAGTGGTTGATGGACTCACTCTTACTAATGGACAAGGGCAGACAGAACATCCTTTTCATACATTTGCAAATCTATAAAGTGTCAGCATGTTAATGAGATTTTAGACTACCTGATTAAGGTATTTATTAAAAAAGACAACATCATTTTAAATAAACGCAATACAGAAAGAGTATATGTCACATTTTTCACATAAACACCTTTAAAATGTACATAATTATATTTTCTCAGACAAAAAATCTTTTCCCGTGAAGAAGGTGAAGCGGTCCATGTCCCTTGTTAATCTGCAGTTAGGAAAGAACAACCAATCAGATATAGAATTCAGATACAGTTAAACACCAACAGCTAATTAATCAGTTGATCGATACAACGATAATCAACTGTAAACTGAAATCCCACATTTGATGCACTAATTCTAAAAACTGAAATTCTGGCATTTACTTTGATTATTTGATACTTCAGGTAATTATAATTGTGGCTAAACCAATTGAGTTTTTTCCTTTGACATATTATTCCATAATAAATAGGAAATAGAGTTGTTTTGAGCGTTATTATTTGCTTAATTATTTTCAAATATTTTCTAAAACTTTTTTTTTAACTCCCACTTGAACATGTAGAATCTTTACTGGCACCCTATGGCAGATTTTAACAGGTATACAACCGTGCCAGACAGGGCCGGACTGGGACTAAAATTCAGCCCTGGCATTTGAAGTCACACAGGCCCACTTGTCACATGGTGACTGTATAATATCTTTGTTCACTTGTAGGTTACAAGAAGAGAGGGGAGTGTAACACGACTATATAACATATAATCACAGCTGTATCCAGCATTACAGCTCAGTCCCCATAGAATGTAATACAGCACAGCCCCCATAGAATGTAATACAGCCAGCCCCCCAGAATGTAATACAACCCAGTCCCCATAGAATGTAATACAGCCAGCCCCCATAGAATGTAATACAGCCAGCCCCCATAGAGTGTAATACAGCCAGCCCCATAGAATGTAATACAGCCAGCCCCCATAGAATGTAATACAGCCCAGTCCCCATAGAATGTAATGCAGCCAGCCCCATAGAATATAATGCAGCCAGCCCCCATAGAATGCAATGCAGCACAGCCACCATACAATGTAATGCAGCACAGCCCCATAGAATGTAATGCAGCCCAGCCCCCATAGAATGTAATGCAGCACAGCCACCATACAATGTAATGCAGCCAGCCTCCATAGAATGTAATGCAGCCAGCCCCATAGAATGTAATGCAGCCAGTCCCCATAGAATGTAATGCAGCCAGCCCCCATAGAATGTAATGCAGCCAGCCCCCATAGAATGTAATGCAGCCAGCCCCATAGAATGTAATGCAGCCAGTCCCCATAGAATGTAATGCAGCCAGTCCCCATAGAATGTAATGCAGCACAGCCACCACACAATATAATGCAGCACAGCCCCATAGAATGCAATGCAGCACAGCCACCATACAATGTAATGCAGCACAGCCCCATAGAATGAAATGCAGCCAGCCCCCATAGAATGTAATGCAGCCAGCCCCCATAGAATGTAATGCAGCCAGCCCCCATAGAATGTAATGCAGCCAGCCCCCATAGAATGTAATGCAGCCAGCCCCCATAGAATGTAATGCAGCCAGCCCCCATAGAATGTAATGCAGCCAGCCCCCATATAATGTAATGCAGCCAGCCCCATAGAATGTAATGCAGCCAGTCCCCATAGAATGTAATGCAGCCAGTCCCCATAGAATGTAATGCAGCACAGCCACCACACAATATAATGCAGCACAGCCCCATAGAATGCAATGCAGCACAGCCACCATACAATATAATGCAGCCAGCCCCCATAGAATGAAATGCAGCCAGTCCCCATAGAATGTAATGCAGCCAGTCCCCATAGAATGTAATGCAGCATAGCCACCATACAATATAATGCAGCCCAGCCCCCATAGAATGTAATGCAGCCAGTCCCCATATAATGTAATGCAGCACAGCCACCATACAATGTAATGCAGCACAGCCCCATAGAATGTAATTCAGCCCAGCCCCATAGAATGTAATGCAGCCCAGCCCCATAGAATGTAATGCAGCCCCCCAATAGCCCCACAATCCCATTATAACTCAGTCAATGATATATAATAATAATAATAATAATAATAAAAACACTCTATTCACCTTTCCTCTTGCCCCGAGCTACTCCTGGCTCCGGTCTCAGCAGCTGCAGTCTGCCCACCCGGTCACACAGCAGGTGTACGATGATATGACGTCATCGTGCACCCGCAGTGTCAGCAGCAGGCAGAGTGGGGAATGATGGGAGAGAGAGCGTCAGCAGACACTCTCTCCTCCATCATTGCATTCAACTGTACCGGCGTCTATGACGCCGGTATACTTGAATGCGGGGCCGGGAGTGTGCCGACAGCGGGGGAAGTGTGCCGACAGCGGCACACTCGAGTGGCCCACTACTGCCACCGGCCCTTCTGGCATTTGCCAGAACTGCCCGATGGCCAGTCCGGCCCTGGTGCCAGACCTGAGAGACTACTGTAAGCTTTAGTTTTAACCAATAAGGTACAAGCATCCAAGCCCCTCCTTAATAACCAGTCCCCAGGTTTCAATTCTGACTTGTGTCACTTTATCTGATAGTAAGTCTGGAATACTCCTACATATCCCAGTGATTCAGATTTATTTTCATAACACTTTGTATTTTAGGTTAGTGGTAAATTTGGATCAATAAAATTTGTGGGGGGTTGGGTTATGTTTTTCATGAAATTTGGTAAAAATGTTAAAAAGTTCTCAAATTTCAAACTTTTAATTTTTAGACTCTTACACACAAAATAGTTAATCAATAATATTTCCTACATGTCTACTTTATGTCAACATCATCTTTTATTTTGTTAGGATGTTAGAAGGATTAAAAATATAGTAGAAAATTTACATTTTCTCAAAGAAACTTAAAACTCCTATTTTTATACAAATCTACTAAGTTTGAAATAACTATGAGGAGCCTATTTATTTCAAAATGCCAAAATATGATACCTTTTTAAAAAACTCTACCCCTCAGTGTATTACAAACTGTTGTCAGAAACTCTATTGACCCTTCAGGTGTTTCACGGTAATTAACCCAGCATTCTGCGATTGTCTCGGACCGAGGAAAACTCTTGGCTCACTCGCACCCATATAAGCCTATGGGTGCGAGTGAGACAACGCACATCACTCAGATATCATCCGAGTGATGTGCGTTATAAGCGGACCCCAGCAATGGAGGAGATGGAGAAATTCATTTCTCCGCCTCCTCTGCAGCTGTGCTCCGATCCTCCCTGTGCGAAAGAATCGGAGCACAGACGCATGACACTCGGCTCCTGCTCTGCTGCGAGTAGGAGCCAAGTGTCATTAGCATATCGCATCCGATGCTCTCGCATCGGATGCAATATGCCAGTGTGACGCCGGCCTTACAAGTGGAAACATTGCCCTTAAAGGACTTCAGCTAGCGTTGTAGTGACCATTTTGGACCCGCAGGTGCTCCACAAAAGTTTATAGCACAGGAATGTAAAAATTAAATTTTACATTAATTCCACAACATATTTGTTTTAGCCTAAAATTAAGATAATAAAAGAAGATGAACCTCATAATCTGTTATGCAATTTTTCCCGAAAGTGACAATGTCTTAAATGGGGTCAAAAACTGCTGTTTAGGCACACTGTCAGACCCAGAAAAGAAGGAGTGCAAATTTGTCCTGAACAGATTGAGGATGCGGTCACATTTACATAAAATGACAAATTAAGTTGTTTCTATTAAAATGATGCTTAAGCCTCAAATTTTTAATTCTCATAAGAGGTAACAGGATAAAGTGGACCCAGCAGCTTGTTATGTAATTTCTTGTTAACATAGTGATACTCCAATAAGTGGCTGGATTACTTTTTGGTTTTATGATGTGACTTGGATAGGAAGGAGCCTTATCTGACTTTGGAGTGTAATTTTTGGTTGGAATTAGTAGAGCCCCTAAGGTGGCAGAACAGCAAAAAAACATATGTGATTTTACGAGTTTATCTATGAGTGTGGTGAGGATTTTAAACCCACATTGGAATGTGCAAGTAAAAAAAAAAACATTTTTACCAGTAAACTGTTATGTTAGCACCAAACGTTTAATTTTCGTAAGATGTACTATGTAGAAATTAACCTCAAAATTTGGTAAGCAATTTCTCCTCAATGCAGGGATACCCCATATGTGGTTGAAAACTGCCACTTGTATACTTAACAGGGCTCTGAAATGAAGGAGCGCCATCTGTCATTTGGAGTGCAGATTTCAGTTCTAACTCTAAGGGCTGTGTGCACACGTTCAGGATTTTTTGCGGGTTTTTTTGCGGTTTTTCGCTATAAAAATGCGATAAAGCATTCTATAAGCATCCTATTATTAGGATGCAATCCGCAATTTTTGTGCATATGTTGCATTTTTTCCCACGGCGGAATCGTATTCTGGGAAAAAACGCAGCATGTTCACACATAGGAATGCATTGATCCACTTACTTTCCACATGTGGCTATGCCCACCATGTGGGAAGTAAGCGGATCCTGTGCGGTTGGTACCCATGGTGGAGGGGAGGAGACTCTCCTTCAGGTCCTGGGAACGATATATCTGTAAAAAAAAAAAAATAATTAAAATACAAAATCGTGATATTCTCACCTTCCGGCGTCCTTCGCAGCCTTCACGCTCCTCGCGATGCTTCCGTTCTCAGGGATGTTTTGCGACAATGACCTGTGATGACGTAGCGGTCACGCGTGATGCTACATCATCTGGGGTCATTGCCGTGAGGCATTATTAGGAACGGGAGCATCGCGAGGAGCGGGAACACTGCGAGGGACACCGGAAGGTGAGAATATCACGATTTTTTATTTTTGTATTATTTTTAACATTAGGTCTTTTTACTATTGATGCTGCATAGGCAACATCAATAGTAAAAAGTTGGTCACACTTGTCAAACAGTATGTTTGACAAGTGTGACCAACCTGTCAATCAGTTTTTCAAGTAATGCATCTGCGCGAGATGCTGACTGTGCAGGTGGACTCAGCAGGATCCAGGGTTAGGTGATTATATATTGTTCGGGGGTTTTTTGAGCAAGTGTTTGTACAGGCTGTGCCGATATCCAACTATTGAAGGGGAGACGACTGTGGGGCCATCATACTGTGTGGGGAGATTTACTGTGGTGATATAATAACTGTGTGGGCCATCATACTCTATGGGGCGTTTGTGAGTGCATCAGGGGCATTATTACTTTTTAGAAGCACAATGGGGTCAATATTGAATATTAAATTGGCATTTAAGAGGCACTCAGGGTATTGTTACTGTCAAAGGGGTAAACAGGAGGACTTATTACTTTCTGGTAGGGGGCAAAATGTGAGCACTATTACTGTCTAGGGCACATACAGAGGGCATTAAAATTTTCTAGTGGGTAATTATACCATCTGGAGAGCAGAAAGGGGGCATTTTAACCATACGGGGTGCTAAAAATAGTAGTGTTACCATGCCATACAGCAGATGCAATGATATGGACAAATAAGGCAACAGAAGCTCAACATTAAGGTATCAATAGGATGAGGAGTTTGGGCAGGTTGAAAATAGATGGGACATTGATAGAAATGTGAGTAGTCCAATGTGTTTTTGGTTTTTGTAGTAAACTCTGCAGACGAGTAATGGCTTGAAGAAGTTGTCGTGCCGGTCTGGGCTAGATGGAAAACATGGGAGAGTAATTACATCAATAACATAATTACTAACTTATTAGTACATCAATAGAGTCTTAACCCCTTTGCGACATGCGCCATACTAGTACTACTCTGTGGGAGCTGCATTTGCGCAAACAGCAGTACTAGTACAGAGGCATAATTGCACAGCCTCACACTGAGAGCTGCGGCAATCGCGTGCGGCTGTTAGCTGTATGTGAGCAGCAATGCCCACGATTGGTGCTAGCACCAATCACGGGCATTTAACCCCTCTGATGCCACTGTCAGCAGTGAGTAGTAGTCAGGGCTCCCTGCGCCATTCATCAGGACAACGTAAAGTGATCACGCTGTCCTGATGATCTCCATGGAGACTCCCGGCCCCAAGATGAACGTGGGGTCCTTCCAAGTCCTGCAGGTAAGGTGGCTTCCCAGAGCCTGCAGAGAACAGGACCTGAGAAGCCTCCTTCCCTGCCTGTCAGATCACTGACCTGATACTCTGTATTGCAGAACATCAGATCAGCGATCTGATATTATAAAGTAATGTCCCATCCTGGGACAATGTTAAAAAAAAGTAAAAAAAAAAAAAAAAATTACACAGTGTAAAAATGTCTTGTAAAAAAGGAAAAAAAATGTTTGCAATAAATGCATTTATTTATGTAACTAAAAAAATACAATAAAAGTGCACATATTTGGTATCGCCGCATCAGTAACAATCCACTCTATAAAACTGTCCCACAAGTTAACCCCTTCAGTGAACACCGTAAAAAAAAATAAAAAATCAATGCTTTGTCATCATACCACCGAACAAAAAGTGCAATAAAACACAATCAAAAAGACAGATGTAAATAAAAGCGATACCGCTGAAAACGTCATCTCGTCCCACAAAAAACAAGCCACCATACAGCTCCATCAGCAGAAAAATAAAAAAGTTATAGCGCTCAGAATAAAATGATCCAAAAATAATTATTTTTTCTATAAAATAGTTTTTATTGTGTAAAAGCGCCAAAACATAAAAAACAATATAAGTGAGGTATCGCTGTAATCGTATTGACCTGAAGAACAAAGGGGTCTTACCAATTTTACCACACGCGGAATGGTATAAAAAAACTAAAAGTAATTCCTGAATTGCTGCTTTTTATTCATTCTGTCTCCCAAAAATCAGAAAAGAAAGCGATTAAAAAATGTCATGTGCCCAAAAATGGTACCAATAAAAACGTCAGCTCGTCCCACAAAAAACAAGACCTCACATGACTCTGTGGGCTGAAATATAGAAAAATTATAGTTCTCAAAATATGGTAATGCAAAAACTAGTTTTCACAATAAAAAGCGTCTTTTAGTGTGTGACAGCAGCCGAACATAAAAATTCTACATAAATCTGGTATCTCTGTAATTGCACCGACCCGAAGAATAGAGTTGCCTAATCAATTTTACCACATGAAGAACAGCATAAAAAATAAATAAAACCAATTCTTCACGTGCTGTGGATTTTTTCATTCTGCCTCCCAAAGATCGCAGTAAGGCTTTGCGCACATTTATCCTGCAGTCTGTGCTTAGCGCTTATATCAGGGTTCCCGTGTAAATCTCTGAAATACATGATTAGGACAGAACCCCTGGTGGAAGATTCCCTATAATGAGGCAGATGGAAGCAGTGTGGACGCCATAGGACCTGTGATCCGGCGGTGTTCGTCTTTTTAGGATTGCATGAAAGTGCCGTCGGCCACAGTTTTGTGCGCTTCTGAAAAGGACACCGCTGAACAGAGGCCAGATGGAGTCCAGATTAACTCTGCTGCCTCATTATAGTGAATTGATCCTTCGGGGGTGTCATATGAATCACATCACTCAGAGATTTAGATGGAAACCGCAAAGAGAGTGGTCAGCGTAGAGCGCCAGATAAATGTGATCCCAAACGTTATGTAAAATGTTCCCAATAAATACTTACACTCAATACACAAAAAAAGCTAATCCCCACTCAGGTCTGTCATCTGTTAATGGAAATATAGGGGCTTCCATGTTACTGGTAGTACAAAGGCTCTGGAGAAGCGAAATGGCTCTTCACTCCCTAAAAGAAATTCAGCAAATTCTCCGCACCCAAATCCAAACCCCTCCTCCCTTCTGAGCCCCAGTGTGCCTAAACAACATAGCGCCCACATGTTTGGCATTTCTATAGTGATCAGAGCCCGCCTAATTTACAGTTGCGTGTTTCCAGAAGCATGAGCTGGGCATAAAGTACTGGAGACTGCAATGTCGTTGTCACTATAGTGTACTGGCCACTACAACTGTGGCACCCCAGGGGTTCAGGTACCACAGTGGTCTTGCCTTCCTCTCAGGGAGGGTGATGCCATGCTTGGAAATGAGGAAGGTCCCTTTGACAGGTAATCTTAAATGCAACACTTTCTGACTTCAGGCCAGAAGGGGGAGCTCTGAACCCGGTTTTCAGGGGAACTTCCCTAGATTATATACATTCTGGTCTGGAGGAGGAGTTAGGTAGTCTGGTGCAGACAAGGAACAGAGAAGGGGCACAGGAGAAGTCAGGAGCTAGAGGAGAGCTGCGAGTGGGCTCCCTCTAAGCTAGAGCACAGAAACAGGGCACCGGGAGCCCAAGGCTGTGGGGAACTACAAGTCCCATGGCAGAACCGGAGGGCAGGAAACTGAAAGGGATTTGCCCACATCACACCCACCTGAGGTACAGCAACCATCAGAGCCCGGAGTCACCGTGCATAGAGACCCCAAGGAAACAGCTTGAGTTGCCTACCATGCAGGTATTGTCCTAGGACAAGGGAGAAAGAGTACCTTGCCAGAAAGGCACAGGCAGCAAGGGACTAATGTTCAGTGCATAGTGGAAGGCTCCCAATCTGACCTGACCAAGGGGGTTCAATCTTTTTCCAGGCTGCCTGAACTCCACTTTCACCTTTTGCCAGTACCCTGGACTGAAAATGACTGTAAACAGTAAACCAGGTAAAGACATTGCAACCCCGTGTCCTTCGTTTATTTCTGGCACCACACCACTCTGGAAAAAAAAAAAACGCCGGGAGCCCTTGGGATCCCCGCTTTACCTGTGGGAAGAGACACCATCTTTGCTGCAAGCACCATCGACCCCAGAGGACCCCTTTAAGCAGCATGGGTCACCTCTTACTGAGGACCACAGGTGGCATCACAAACTTTTATTATTTTCACATCCCCTTTAAAGGTTGTTCCCCTTTTACTTGGGCACCCAGGGCCATGGACTGGGTCACCGCCACCGTGACCTCCCCTTTAACAACGACCGGACCTGGTACCGAGTACCCCTAGGCCTTGGCGGGCAACTCACAAAGCTAATTTGCAATTTTCACTCAACAACATCCACTGCTGCCTGTTTCTGGAAAACACCCCTGGAGTCAAAATCATCACTACACCTGTAGATAAATTCCCAAAGGGGTATAATTTCCAAAATGGGGTCCCTTATGGGGGTAAATCTGCACTGTAATATGGTGCTACTTCCCTTCTGAGCTTTGCACTGTGCCTCAAAAGTAAATTTTGAACACATATAGGGTTTTGGTGAACTCAGGAGAAATTGCACAACAAATTGTATGGAACAATTTCTCTTGTTACCCTTATGAAAATGTAAAATTTGGAGCTAAAAAAAAATTATCTGGGAAAAATGTGATTTTTTTAATTTTCACAGCTTAATGTTATAAACTTCTTTTAAGCACCTGTGGGTTCAAGGTGCTTAATACACATCTAGATAAATTCCCTACGGGGTCTGGTGTCTAGAATGGTGTCACTTGTTGGGGGTTTCCACTAGTTAGACACATCAGGGGCTCTCCAAATATAACATGATGTCCGCTAAGACAGAAAATTTTTCATTCAAAAAGTGAAATGGCGCTCCTTCCTTTCCGAGCTCTGCCATGTGCCCAAACATTAGATTTCCCCCACATATGGGGTATCGGCATGTTCAGGAGAAATTGCACAACAAATTGTATGGTCCATTTTCTCCTGCTACCCTTGCAAAAGTAAAACAAAATTAGGCCTAAAGGAACATTTTTGTGAAAGAATAGTAAATGTTTATTTTTTCCTTCCACATTCCCAAAATTCCTGTGAAGCACCTGAAGGGTTAATAAACTTCTTGAATGTGGTTTTGAGCACCTTGAGGGATGCAGTTTTTAGAATGGTGTCATTTTGGGGTATTTTCTGTCATATAGGCCCCTCAAAGTCACTTCAAATGTGAGGTGGTCCCTATAAAAAAGGTTTTGCAAATTTTGCTGTAAAAATGAGAAATTGCTGGTCAACTTTTAACCCGTATAACTTCTTACCAAAAAAAATTGTTTCCAAAATTGTGCTGATGTAAAGTAGACATGTGGGAATTGTTATTTATTAGCTATTTTGTGCGATATGACTCTCTGATTTAAGGGCATAAAAATTAAAAGTTTGAAAATTGCAAAAGTTTCAACATTTTTGCCAAATTTCCATTTTTTTCACAAACAAATGCAAATCATATCAAAGAAATTTTACCACTATAATAAAGTAAAATATGTCATGAGAAAACATTCTTAATGCTAAATATTTTTCAGGATACGTTGAAGCATTTCAGAGTTATGACCTCATAAAGTGAAAGTGGTCAAAATTGTAAAAAATTTGCCTGGTCAGGAAGGTGAAAACAGGCTTCGGGGTGAAGAGGTTACAATACACATTTCATAAGTACTACCTTGTGTTTTTTGGTACATACTCCTCTCAACTGGGTACTGCAGATGGGTAGCAATCCCTTGACCTGGTTTAGTGTAAGCAGAAATCAGATTCTGAATCTTTCTGAACATCCTTTTATGAACCCCTGGTGCTGCCTGGACATAAAAATCAAGATAAAAGTTTGAATTTAGGTTTAAAATCCTACTTTTTATATGAAGAAACGAAACATTGACTTTATGCAGTCGTGGCCAAAAGTTTTGAGACTGAAACAAATTTTAGTTTTCTGCTTCAGTATTTTTAGATCTTTTAGTCAGATAATACTTCGGTAACTATAGTAACATCAGCATTTCATAAGTTTTTAAACTTTTATTGATACATAAACTTTAAATGAATAAGGTTATGCAAAATCTCAATATTTACAGTGTTGACCCTTATTTTACAACCCATTCATTCCTATTCAGTGCTTGACGTTTATCACAATTTCTGTGTTTTTGTTTGTCCACCCGCTTTTTAAGATTGCTGACAGATTCTCAATGGGATTAAGATCTGGGGAGTTTCCTTAGCATGGGCACAAAATTGTAAATTTTTGTTCACCAAACAACTTCGTTATCTCTTTTGCCTTGAGACATGATCTCCATCATGCTGGGAAAGGCATTACTCATCACGAAATTGCTTCTGGAGGGTTGGGAAGAGTTGCTCTTGGAGGATGTATCATTTTTCCAGATGTTTCAAACAGTCCGAAGGGGACTTCAATGGAGAAAATAACTTTGCAGGAAGTACAAGGATTGGACTGCAGGGGACTGGGGTGATTATATGCTCTGCAGAACCCCCATTAGATTGGTGTTACTCACAATTCTGCCTATGAAGGCTGCCATGAATAAAGAATGGGATCTAAAAATCCTGAAAGAGCAACTTCCCCCTAATGATCTACGATCAATTTGGTGATGGGCAATGCTTTTTGCAGCATGATGGACACCAAAGAAACATGATAACTAATTGGCTTCCTGAACAAAAAATGTAAATGTCAGATCCATGGCTAGGATACTCCCCAAATCTCAATCACATTGAGAACCTGTGGTCAATCCTCAAAAAATAGCTGGACAAACATGGAAATTGTGATAAACTCCAATCACTGATTAGGCAATAATGGGTCATCCGTCAGGATTTGGCCCAGAAGCTGATATCCAGTTGTCGTGAAGATTTGCAGAAGTCTTGAAAAAGAAGAGTCAACATTAAACATTGAGTTTTTTCATGAACTTGATGGATTTGTCAATAAAACTTTAAAAACATATTAAAAGCAATAATTATAATTCAGTAACCAGAGAAACATGTGATTAGGATCCAAAAACACTGAAGCAGCAAACTGCGTGAAATCCAAAATTTGTGTTTTGGCTGCCACTTCATGAAAACCAAAATTTCACGAAAGTTTTGGCTACCATTGTACTGATAAACAGTACAGCTTTATAGATACGGGCATAATTAATAATAAGAAAGATTTGCAATTTTATAAGAAGAATCCATAAATTAGTCAAATTGATTACGATTTTATATACAATAGTAAAAATACAGAAAAAAGAAGAAGGCACCAAAAACACAATGTATACAAGAAAGGACCTTATAGTATCAAAGTATTTCATTATTGGTATAAACACTATTGTTGAATAGAACCGGCTAACAGAGAATGAGTCCAGTACTGGACATAGAACCGCATTCCATATACCCCAATTTATTCGTGTCACCAGGCATTATGGATTATTCATTCTCACGCATGCTGTTACATTCTGGTATAAGAAGATTCTTACCTCTGCTGACCAGGATCCGGTTATTGTTTTGGACACCCTGTATGTGTAAATGGCATCTTTATGCCTGCAAACATTCACAAACATATGCATTAGTATATTCTATAGTAACAATTATATCTTTTTCAAAGTTTGTGTTTTGGATACGGTATATCATCCTCTATATAGACTTTACCATAACAAGAGCTTGTGGTACCTGTTATGCTCTGACAGGGGTCCTATAGTACATGTTAGTCTGAGACTACTATTCATACTGCATAGGAAATATTAGCTATAAACAGATGGTCTTAAAGGGAATGAGCACACTGTCAGGATTCCTCTGTATTTCCCTGCAGGTTGGCGGTCATGTGACTGCATGTGGGTAATTTGCCTACTTGTGGTTACATGCTGACTAGACTCTGCATTTAACTCAATACTTTTCTATTGAGAGATGCCGGGTGATGAAAAGGTCAGCACTACAGAATACAGAGAAATTGTGGCAGTGTGCACAATTCACACTGTCATGATCCAGCTGTCTGCCGTCACATCTAGTAGTGTTTGCTCTGGACTAATCCTAATAACTGACAGTTTCAGAGATTTTTTTCAGTTGTTTTTTATTATAATCACATGCAGGATTACATTATCTATCCGGTATGTAAATATCATATGATACTGCAGATCAGCACCTACTCAATTGATTATGAACAGATCTCCATTACTCAGCAGTGACCGCTGCTCCATTCTATGTTTGCCAAAGGATGCCGATTGTTGGACTCCCAAAGATCTCATATTAATGACTTATCCAAAGGACTGGACATTTATGAGTCGTGCCCTAAGCTAGGGCGAAATGCACGTTAGTGTGCGAGGAGTAGAAGACACGGGCTGACCTACCGTAATATATTCGCTCTGTGCGCTCTGGGCATGTACTGATATCATTGCTACTATTTATTTGCATATCTTGTCTGATACATGGCTATACCATTTACTGCCAGAAGACACAAAGGAGCACATTAAGACCAAAAACACTGTTGTAAAAAAAAAAATCACAGTAATAAGCAAGTGCTAGTAAAAAGATGGAAAAAAACCGAGGTATTTAGCTGATACGTTTTTTGCAAAAAATGTATACTAAGCTGCTCCACCAAACGTCAAGGTATACCCATATAGAGCAGTCCTAACTGATGTATGTAATGCCTATCTGATGTATTTAAAACCTGATCATCTGTATATTACCTGTATAAGCAGGGTTCAGAGAGGGAATGTCCATGTGGACACGCTAAATGGAACAGCTTTTGTACAAATGACCCACAAGGAGTGGTGGATAACTCCCCAGTCTTGTAGACACAAGAGAACAATTATGGAAACAGAAACACATGGGCTACTTGCACAGTGAACAAGTCTGTAGGAACATATGAACATATGTTCACACACCACCAAGAAACTTGAACACACAAAAGAGCACAGTAAGACCAAAAACACTGTTGTAAAAAAAAATCACTGTAATAAGTAAGTGCTAGTAAAAAGATGGAAAAAAAACAGGGTATTTAGTTGATACGTTTTTTGCAAAAAAAGTATACTAAGCTGCTCCACCAAACATCAAGGTATACCCATATAGAGCAGTCCTAACTGATGTATGTACGCCCTATCTGATGTATTTAAAACCTGATCATCTGTATATTACCTGTATAAGCAGGGTTCAGAGAGGGAATTCCATCTTTTTACTAGCACTTGCTTATTACTGTGATTTTTTTTTTACAACAGTGTTTTTGGTCTTACTGTGCTCTTTTGTGTCTTCAAGTTTCTTGGTGGTGTGTGAACATGTTCCTACAGACCTGTTCACTGTGCAAGTAGCCCATGTGTTTCTGTTACCATTTACTGCCAGAGTAGGTAGAAATAAAGATATACACACTATGCAAGGTAAATTAACGCTTTCTGTGTCCCTCTGCTTTTTCCCAGGTTTTTTTTGTTCTGTGCATTCATGTTTTTAGCACTTGTGTTGGCTTTTTATACTAAAAAAATGGGTATTGGGGTGGGAGGGTATTTATTTTACCTGACTTTTGGATGATTTAAGAATATTTGAGGTTTGCTGTGCCGTAATTTTAGTAGTAGACATTTGGGGTTGATTAATTGCGGTGTTTACGTCTGGATCTACAAAAAATAATTGTTTACATGCCAGTCCCAGACAGCTATGTGAATATGTGTTGGGCATGTGTGAGACAGGCTCCTGTTAACTGCCCATCAAATTCATGAAAAGTTACGTCACTTTAGTGGCATATATTACTCCAGAAATGTACTCCAGTCTCTGCTGAAATAAAGAAGGAAGGCATGTGCCTCTTAGGCTAGTTTCACACTAGCGTTTATCCGGGCTGCGGACTTCCTCCGTGAAGCCCTGCCCACTGCCGCGCCTCTTCGTTCAGCACCGCCTACGGCTGCATGCACCGTGCAAACCCTATCTTTAACATTGGGTACGCAGGCCATGCCGCTATATGCGGATGCCGCCACATGCGTCGTTTTGACGGAGCAGCATCTGCATGAAAATGCAACATGTTGCGTTCGGCCCAGGTCGTCGCACCGTCAAAACGACGCATTCGGCGGAACCTGCATACAGCGGCATGGCCTGCATACACAATGTTAAAGATAGTGTGCGCATGCCGCATGCAGCCATAGGTGGAGCTGAACGAAGAGGCGTGGCAGTGGGTGGGGCTTCACGGAGGAAGTCCGCAACCCTCCACAGCCCGGATAAACGCTAGTGTGATACTAGCCTTAATGAATTAGACCTATCTTATTTCAGCAACCCTGTAAAGACTGATGGACAAAATGCCAGTCCTAACACATCGGGGCCGTGGTTTCCTCCAGTGTGAAGGAATAATAATGCTCTCAGTGGGAAAAAGAAGATAATCTTGTAGTTATGATACCTTTTAATGGCTACGATACACTGAAAACTGTCTACAAATATCTGAGGGGATGTCACAGTGTAGAAGGGTCATCCTTATTCTCATTTGCACATGGAAACAAGAGAAGCAATGGGATGAAACTGAAAGGGAAAAAATACAGATTAGATATCAGAAAAAACTTCTTGACAGTGAGGGTGATCAATGAGTGGAACAGGCTGCCACGAGAGGTGGTGAGTTCTCCTTCAATGGAAGTCTTCAAACAGAGGCTGGACAGACATCTGTCTGAGATGGTTTAGTGAATCCTGCATTGAGCAGGGATTGGACACAATAATGTGGGAGGTCCCTTCCAACTCTAACATTCTGTGATTCTACGATGACCTCGGTGCGCTCAGGCTATCCTACTAGGAATTCTTCTGTGGTCATCATCAAGTCTTATCTGAATCCACTTTTACCATTCGAATCCTAGATTGATGGGATATTAATTTGCCATGTAATAGAATAAGGGACGTATGCCGCTATATAAAAAGGTTAAAGGTTATGAGGGAATAATTTTCTTTTTTTTACCTGATGGCATATATTTTTGGGCTAAAAATCACTCTTGAAATTGGATTTTATTCAAATATTTCAGAGTTCACACTCTACAGCCTCATTGTTGCACTGTCTATAAATGGCAGCAGAATGGGTTAACTAAGAATCAGTCAATGAGCTCATTCTGAAGAGTTTTTTTTTTTTTTTACTTTTGTCTTCCTTCCTCAGCTTTTATCAGCTGATTTATGACCACATGAAAATTGAACTGAACTTTGTGGTCATAAATTGTCTGAGAGAAAGTCAAAATAAGAAAAAATAAGAGTTATAATAAACTCTCCCATCAAAACTAGCTCAGTAATAGATTTTAAGTTAATTCATTCTGCAGCCAGCAGCGTATAAAAAAAACTGTCTATAAACTGCATTAAGCTGCAGTGTGTGTACTGGACCTAAAGGATTTTTTTTTTTTCTCTTTTCTTTGTATTCTTGTAAAATTGATCCAATCCTGCCCCCAAATTCCCCAACAAAAGATACCAGAAGATTTTCAAATGTGCTGCACCATAATAGATGAGTTTTACTATTTTTTACTAGTATGTGTATTTTTATGTACAGAGTTCTAAGATGATTTCAGAATGAGTTTTTTAGAACATTAGATTCCGCAGCTCACACCCGTACATTAGGTCGCCATTGCTTTGGCAGTGAAGTAGTTAGCATTTAATGTGATGCAAAGCGCTGAATTACACTTCTAACCTGCTCACTTGTTTTGTTAAGTCGTTTCTGCTAACGGAATTGATCTTATCACCACAGCCCTCTATACTGTCACAGTCACTTTATGCTACCACTTCAAAGTGCTGCACATCCACTATAACTGACATATTGCTTTCCTCTCACACTAGAAAATCTGAAATACTGAGTTTGCAGACGTCTCTCGTTTTTTATACCTGCTACTATTAAAAAGGCTTGAGATCCAGTATTAAAATGTTGCCCTATAATACTTATCTCTAGGTTTTAATGATGTATTGTGATTATGAAATTGACACTATAATCTAAATGTATGATTTCTAGGAGTATTGTGGCCATCTGTTGAGGGTTTTTGCTCGATTCTCAGTAGTGGTCATGTGTTTTGTAGCTCTGTAGAAGAATAAAGATCAGGTGTTATTTTGGTATGTAGGACAATGAAGGTCATTTTAGGAGGAGTGTTTGTTTCATAAGAGAATGTAGGTCATTTGTGGCAAAATTGCTGAAATATAAAGGCCATTTGCAATGGTGTTATTCTGATATTGGCAGTTGTTCTAATACTATATTTAGTACAATGAAAACATTTACAGTGATATTTGATATTTCAGTCAATTGATGTCCCCCTGAGGAAGACAGCCAGGTGCCGGTGAAACACATAGGGATTGTTTGATCTACATGGACTGTCAGTCATTCTGTATTAACTGTAAACAACATACATCTTCCTTTGATCTTTTGATTGTTGGCATTTTATTTCTAAGTATTTGTATTATTTTCCATTATTTGCTTGATGAGGTCTTCTGCAGTGAAACTTTTTTCATTGGCAGGATTGTACTACTTACTTTTGGGCAGAGTGTCAGCTTATTTTTGGTTTGCCAATGTAGAGGCTGTACCCTTCACTTATATTGCATGATTTATGATTTCAAGTGTGGCGGTGTCTGGTCGTAGCAGGGTCAGACCTTAGCGGCCTTTTACATTTTTGTGTGTTTGAAATCTTTTTATCTTGTGACTGTAATAATATGGTTTGTTTTTGTAATTTATTAATACAATTAGACTTTGTTGCATCTTTAAAATGGTTTTTAGATGTGTCAATATTCTACACTGTGCCATTTTGTGTCAAGCTTTTTACTCTATATAAAAGAGCACTCCAAGGTAATTATATGGTGCCCTCTTATTTGTTCTAGATGGTGGCCCGATTCTAACGCATCGGGTATTCTAGAATATGCATGTCCACGTAGTATATTGCCCAGCCACCTAGTATATTGCCCAGTGACGTAGTATATTGCCCAGCGACATAGTATATTGCCCAGCGACATAGTATATTGCCCAGCGACATAGTATATTGCCCAGTGATGTAATATACAGCACAGAGCCACGTAGTATATTGCCCAGCCACCTAGTATATTGCCCAGTGACGTAGTATATTGCCCAGCGACATAGTATATTGCCCAGCGACATAGTATATTGCCCAGTGATGTAATATACAGCACAGAGCCACGTAGTATATTGCCCAGCCACGTAGTATATTGGGCAGTCACGTAGTATATTGCCCAGCTACGTAGTATATTGCCCAGCCACGTAGTATATTGGGCAGTCACGTAGTATGTTGCCCAGCTACGTAGTATATTGCCCAGCCACGTATGTCACAGGTTAAAAAAATAAAAAATAAACATACTCACATTCCGCAGGCGCGTTGTAGTTCTGTCGCCTGTGTGGGGTGCAGGCGGCAGCTTCCAGTCCCAGGGTGTGATGACATCGCGGCCATGTGACCGTGACGTCATGGCAGGTCCTTTTCGCTTTCGCGCAGGACCTGTGATGACGTCAAGGTCACATGACCGTGTCGTGGTCACATGACCGTGACGTCACGGCAGGTCCTTCTCGCGCAGGCGCGCAGGACTTGTGATGACGTCACGGTCACATGACCGTGACGTCATGGCAGGTCCTTCTCCCAGACTATCCTTGCCACCGGAATGTGCCGCTTGCATGGACCGGAGCAACGCGAGGAACGGGAAAGGCGGTGGAAGGTGAGTATCTAATGATTTTTTTATTTTTTTATTATTTTTAACATTAGATGTTTTTACTATTGACGCTGCATAGGCTGCGTCAATAGTAAAAATTTGGTCACACAGGGTTAATAGCGGCGGTAACGGAGTGCGTTACCTGTGGCATAACGCGGTCCGTTACCGCCGGCATTAACCCTGTGTGAGCGGTGACCGGAGGGGTGTATGCGGGCGCCGGGCACTGAGTGCGGGGAGTAAGGAGTGGCCATTTTCTTCCGGATTGTGCTCGTCGCTGATTGGTCGTGGCAATGGTCGTGGGCGTTTTGCCACGACCAATCAGCGACTTGGATTCCATGACAGACAGAGGCCGCAACCAATGAATATCTGTGACAGACAGAAAGACAGACAGAAGGACAGACGGAAGTGACCCTTAGACAATTATATATATAGATGGCTGGACTGTATTTGTGGTGACATAAAAGGTATTGTCATGCTGTGACGGACTTCAGTAAGGAAGAGGGGCCTCAAAATGTCCCTGAAGCTGGGTCCCTAGCTATCCCTGTCCCGGGATACTCTTAAAGGTAGAGAGGCCTAAGTCTCTGACCTTACTATGCTCCTGTAAAAGACCCTAATATGCCCCCTCCCCACCCTATGAGGCATGGGACAGAAATCAAAGATAAACCAGACACAAAGACCAAACAGGGATAACAGAAAACCTCTATCATACTGAAGAACTAACCAACAATAGGGAGGAGGATAGGGACAGGGAGGAATAAACTGAATGGGAAAAGGGACCAGGGGATAAACACAAACATCCAACAGAAAACTCTGGAACACCACAACTCCAACTCCAAACTTCAACTACTTAGCTAGCACAGTAAAACAAATCTCCAATAGCAACAAACTCCTATTCAGCACAGTGTCTCCTAAGCGCAAGGAAGCAGAGCTTTCACTGGCAGGACAGAGAGATTCTGTCCAGGTTTTATAGGAAAAGTTAATGACCAGATGAGAAGCAGCTGAAATGGAGCTGCATGTTTCTGACCAGCATAGAAAGGATTGTTAACCTCCTCAGCACCAAAGGAAACTAAATTAATTTACTATGGGATTCAGATACACAGGTTAAATGGAAGATCTTTGATTCATAATACACAGTGACCTTCTACTCCCAGATCTCCCATGATGGCGTGACACACAGATATTTAGGAAAATTGAAACAATGTAGAGTCGGGCGCACCACAATTCAGAACGATAAGTGAAGACAGTGAGGTGCTACATCAGGTAGAACAAGAATGAGATGAGGCAAGGAAGAAAAGGCTACCTGAATACTAGTGCACAGTCACAAAATTCATGATGTATAAAAAATGATTTTATTGGACATCTAACACAAGACAAAATACATCTAAAAACAATTAAAAATACATAAGGAAAAGGTTCCCCAGACCATGGTGTCTGACAGTGCATAAATACATATTATGCAAAAATATGTCAATATCATAACAGGCAAAATAATTGTGTGTCACAGTATAGTCAAAAATTATTGTACCTCTGCAAACACCACCGATAGAAGCATGTGTCCATATAACAGATAACGATAATTAGTCTTGCAGCATAGATAATGTGAACCAGCCCATGCAGAGATTATATCTAGAGAAATAAAATAAAGATAATGCTCCTGGTAGCGTAAATGTATCAAGAGGAGCAAATAGAAAAGTCTGCGTCTGGACACAATTAATATAATGTATGCTCGAACTAGTAGCAGGATAAATATAGAAGATGTGAATGATCAACAGAGAAAATGCCTAAGGAAAATGAACCTGTGTAGATGTGCCCCACAGGGCTCAAAAACATATTCCTGCAAAAGCATGTTGTACATGGGTGAAGCAAGGATTTGCCACAGGACTGCAGGATTGTGCTGAAGTGGGGAACAGCGATGAAGTAAGAGCCCCACAGAAAGTCTGGGGAAAAAAAAAACATGCATATCGCTGCGTCTAGCGCAGCTTCGTCAGGGGAAGTGGAGTCCATGCATAGATGCCCGGTAAAAATAACAAATAAATCATGTGCAAGATGACTCAGCGGTGTTTGTTAACCTCCTCAGCACCAAAGGAAACCAAATTAATTTACTATGGGATTCAAATACACAGTTTAAATGGAAGATCTTTGATTCACAATACACAGTGATCTTCTACCCTCAGATCTCCCATGTTTGGCTGTCACACACTCGTGACAGATATTTCGGAAAATTACCAAAGATTAGAGATAAGAGAACCCAAACTGTAAAGTTCAGGGTTCACGCTGGACTCCGCACAAGGACTTCTACCGGAAGTCTGTTTTGGTGTTCAAAGTTCCAGGCAAAGTCTGGGAGGAGAGAAACAGAGAGGCAGAGCTAGAGAGAGATTTTCCAGCTCCAAAGTTCGGGTCCCCATTTTATATGGGGTTCGAGTTCAGGCTGAAGTTCGATTACCAGAACCAATCTTTGGACTAAAGTTCAGCCAAACCCGAACTTCCACAGGTTCACTCATCACTACCACTAACATTATTTTGATATCTTGAACAATGAAGGTCATTGTCCAGAAGATTGTTTGATGTTTTGGACAATTAAGGCAATTAGCAGTGATTTTTTCATATGTATATTTAGTTAATGACCGGAATTTGCAGTTTTATTGCTACTATTTCAGACAAGTAAGGCAATTTGAAGAGATATTGTTTGCATTTTAGGATAATGTAGGTAATTTCTAGTTTTATTATTTGATAGTTACTTGCAGTGAGATTATTCAATATTTAGGACAACGAAGATCATGTGCAGTTTGATTATTCAATACTTATTTACTAATTTGCAGTTATATTAGTTGATATTTAGAATAAATAAAGTAACTTGCAGGGACATTTGATATTATTTCAGATTTATGACAGCAAAAAGTCATTTGAAGGGAGTATTCTTGAGAATTTGGACAATGACAATGAGCGTCATTTGCAGTGTTATTACTTAATATTTGGACACTCAGGATCATTCGCATTGAGTATTCTTGATATTTTGGACAATTAAGATAATTTGACATCTACACGAATGAGGGTAATTTGCCGTTGTATAATCTGATCTCTTGAACAATGAGAAGAATTACTCGCAGTGGTGTGGTTTGATATCTAGGACAGTGAAGGTGATTTATAGTGGTTTTATTTCCTTCCTTGGTCAAATAGGGTCTTTTGCATTCGTATTGTTTTTTACAGTGGTGTAAATTTCAGAAGTGAGAGAATATAGGTTGCTTGCTGTGATAGTAATTTTGTAAATATATGGTACTCTTTTTAAATCTAGGCAAATGTAATGAATTAAGCTTCAAATTATTATTATTATATATTTTAAAGCACCCCTTAATTCATAGGCATTGTACATAATAAAGGCAAAAACAGTATTTCCATACATAACACAAGATAAAATGCATGTGCAAATAACAGTAACTGCAGTGAGTGACAGCTTGGCTCAGAAGAAGAGCAGGCCTTGCACGTGAGGGCTTACCATCTACAAGGAAAGGGAGAAGAAGACTGTGGGTGATGACAGAAGCTGTTCATATCATAATGTAGAGCCAGAAAGGTTGTAGTAGGCTGAAGGTTTTTTTTTGAAGAGGTGGGTTTTCAAGTTGCTTCTAAAAGGTTGTGAGGGTGGGCTGCCTATGAATTGGGGGAGACAGTTGAGTGAAGAGCAGACAAAGGAAGGAGGTCTTATAAGAATCATAGTTTGCAGTTTACTTGTGTCGAGAAACCAGGAGATTAGGCGGAAACATATAGAGAAGACAGGTTGTGTATAGTCTTGTAAGTCTTAGACAATATTTTGAAGGTCTCTTAGGACACAAAGGTATAGGTATGTACTTGTATATTTTATTTCATCATCTGTTAAGCTGAAAATGGATCCTTCTAAATTTTACACCCACAGATATAAAATGTAACGTCTGTAAGATCTAGGCCATTGAGTGCCTATCAAGACTACATCTGTTTTACCATCTATTTAAAATTCTTGATTCAATTATCAGTGCGATCTTTGAACCCATTTCTCTTGCCAGCTGCCATCAAAGAATGGAGAAGAAGCACATATTGCAATCTTGCTGTGGAAAGCGCATGATTTACACACAGCGGTACACACAGGTTGTCTAGCTATAATGCGGTAGCTGATAGTAAGTGGTTTATTTGTAAGTACAGTAAATATAGTGAAGATAATAAACTATTGGCGTGTAAATTCAGAAGATCCAGGAAAGACTTGCAAATGAAATACATATATTTCTCTAAAAAAAGAAAAGCAGAAAAGCAGAATCCCCATAATGTTCAAGTTCCATTTTCTACCACATTAGGCATGAATAGTTTTTTTTTACCTAACCTTCTTTCGAATACCAGGTCAATATTCCGGTATAACATATACTAAGACTTTTACTCCGGTTGTTATTCTAAGTTTCCTGTTCAGTAATTGATGATGAGTGATAGATTATGGTTTGCTTGAATTAAGGTAACGTAACAAGAAGTAATTATATATTGTATTCTTGAAGGTAAACTTAGTTTGTAATGATCTGGTTTAAAAAATATCAATAAAAAATGAAAAAGTGAAATATAATACAGTTTTAGATGTTCTGTAGTTACAGACTATTAATTTGTATGTTGGTAAAGAAGAACATCACACATACTGACGATGTCGTCTTACCTTACAATCCCAGAAAATGAATAGCTCTATCATAGATGAAAACAGGGAAGGGAACAAAGCACACAAAACAAGGGTTATCAGAAGTACTTACAGGACGCAAAGACAATACATGCCAGGTTTTGTCTCGCTATCACGTATTAAGTAACTTCCATCTTTTCCAGCATCGCATAGAAGTTTCTCCCCAGCTTCTCGGCTAATGTTCCCATGGTAAACCGAAATATTCTCCATTTTCTACAAATTGTAACCTGAAAATAAGGAGAGCTGGTTTTCTTGAATAATGGTAAAGGTGGTAACTGAAAAGAAGTCTGTAAACACAGAAGTATGCCCAACAAACTGATGTCACACGGTTGCAGGGTTTGACATAGGGTGTGAAGTGTGACAAATTCTTTACATCATCTCCTCTGTACAGTCAAGCACTGAGTTATCTCCGAGGTTCACATTATAAGAATATCATTTGAAGAAAATTTCCATCTGACTTGTTGTGTCACTGAAAGATATAATTTATGTGCTGCTAAAAATGCCTAATATTGAAACTAAGTGCTGGTGTTTTCCAACAGCATAAACAGTTATTGGTTTGAGGAAGTCCTATTTGGGGTCTTCACTCAGACTGACTATACGTGCCTCACGCTATACCGATCTTATTTCCAATGTTTGGAAACATAAAACCAAATGAAAGGAAATTATGGTTTAAATCAAAAGTTTATGCATTTTTGGTGATTTTTTTATATTACTATCTATAGTAAAGAAAACTTACAATTTTCAATATGTCTAATAAGCTTAATTCTCCATAGATCTTAACAGTCATTTAATTATCAACACAGGCAGGGTAATGACAGATAACACCAGGGTGTATATATAGAGAGTGCAGGGGTGGCAGTTGTACCCATGTCCTAGAGCCTAGTGGACCAAAGAGTTATTAAAACCTCATGATAGTTGAGGGACTTGATGGAGATTTTGCATTGGAGCCCACCTCTGGATAACACCTTTACTGTGTATACAGATAACACAAGATCCTCCATTCACAATAGGTGATCTTACAGATCTCTTTTCTCTCATCCATTCACCAGGACCTCTACACAAAATGCATGCCTAAATAACCCTTCTGTAAAAGTGAAGCTAAATGATTTGCATGTGACTTTTGCCTAATACCTTCTTTTACAACTTGCACCATATATATTATGTGTTTTAGACACTTCCTGCTTCTTCAAAAGCTTTGAAATTGGCTAAAGCCACCGAGCCAAGAGTAAATGAAGTATATTGATTGTAGTCAAGTTACAATTATTAAACCTATGAAGAAAGACTACACATAAAGTTATATGTTTCTAAACTATTTATGTTATTATTTGCATATAAAAACATTTTAAAATATATATATGCATGAAGAAGCTATCATTCAAATACCGTTACAGGAAGAAAATAAATAAATAAGTGATAGTAGAATAGGGGAAGGATTAATTCCCTAAAAATGGTGGACTTTCCCAACATATAGATTATAATCTACAATAATACAATGTCACCAGTGACAGAGGTCGATATATATGGTAAAAGTGCTTAGTTGATATTGTTTATATTGATTCCTTCAATGGGGCCCCAATCATTCATCCCCAGATAGAAGGCATGGATTGGGCTTTGTAAGGCATGCTGCAGTTTCTAAAATTTGATATGCTTAATTTTATTTTTAATATTGTGATTATGTTAAATAAATTAATTTGAAGTTTGAAATATGTGACAGATGTGCCTTACTGGAGGCATTAAGAGGTTGCAGGTAGGTGGAATATTGGAATATAGTAGGACTCTTTTTCAACAGCCTTAGGATACAGCACAATGGGATGTTGCATAATCTGTGCCATACAGGAGTTTCTCTGGGTGAAAGAGAAGAACGCTTGGTCCTAAGTGAAAACTTATTTGAGTGGTGTGGAGTTCTTTATATCCTGATATACAGTGCATACAACGCACATATATTTATTATATATTGAAATAGGAATAACTTTGCATTCAATTCTCACATGTGATTTGGATAAGCTTATTGATGCCACAGTCAACTTGACTTTCAAAGAAAGAGGCGGCAGAAAGAAATTAGATCTAGCAGCATTTTTTTCCTACTGGAGTAAGAAATACTTGGTACTCACTTATCACTTGCACATTAGATGAGTTCATTGTTACATAATCTAAGGATATAACGTGATGTTTTAAACATCTTAAGTGACTTTCATCAAACATCTGATTGCAGGTGGATTGGTGTGGCATGTCGATTTTGGGGCATTTAGTATACCACTGAGGTCAATGGTGCTGGGTCAGGGTAATTACCCTGATGAAGGGGAGCATACTATTCCCCAAAACACGTTGGTTTCCTTATTGGCTCCTTTGGGACACCATACTGTGTGAATCACACTCTTTTTTCAGTGCCACCGTCTATCTTGGATTCAGGCACCAGGGGAATGCGGCCGGCCGGAGCGTTCCCTGGCTCTGCACATGTGACCTCACTTGCTCCACCTGCTGCTGCTCCCCTGACCCCCCGCCAACTGACAGACGTGTGCATTCCTTCATCTCCAAGGACGCAGCTCTCATCTTTACCCCTTCCAGCCACATCGCTGCAAACAGGACTTTCATGTCAACACAGCAACTGAGTGAGTATTCCTATTTTCAAAAGTTTCATAACATCACCAATGAGAACACCTTGGAGCATGCACATTAGTTTATAAACTTGGTTGGAAGCTTATTTAATCATAAGCCTATGTCACGCTCACACCCTGACTGGGTGGCATGAGCAAGGGGATTGTGGCCCCACTGTGCCACAAACCAGACTACCCTGGAAGGGGTGTGACAAAGCAGCTTCCTTGGTGTTCGCTGGAGCCTCTGATGGTGAGGTCAGGCTTGTGCGGCAGGTAGCTGCCAGGTACCACTCAAGGGTGGGGTCTGGCTGTGGCTGCTGATCCCACTGGGGGATGGAACGCTAGGACAGGAGCAGGCAATGGGCTCAACTGACAGGCAGGCACGGCTGAGACACGGGCAGGTGGGCATGGCTGAGACACTGGCAGGTGGGCACGACAGACACTGGAAGGTGGGCATCCATCCATGACCGTCAAAGACTCACCTGTTCCACAACCTGACAAAGCAGCCACCTGAGCAAGACCCAAGAGGTCTGATATGAGTGGGCTAGCAAAGCTGCAGACTGAATCAAGTCCTGAAAATGAAATACAGTATTGCTGTGGTTGTAAGGAACATCCCGACGGTCTCTGCCCTGTGAAGCCTATACTTCGAAACCCTGAGCCAGTAGGAGAGGCTGCCCTTGGCGAGAGTAGCTCCTCTCCATTAAAGTCAATGACTGTGTCTCTGCCTTCTGAGAGCTTTGGTGTGTTTAAGTCACCAGCCATATGGACTCGGTGTGTGGTCTCTATCCTACAGCTCCAGAATCTGGAGAGGGCATTGTCTGGTTATGTCCGAGCCCTACTTAAGAGCAGTCTAGTCCTTCAGGGACAATTTCAGCTCCAAGTTAAAGAATTGTACATGAAGAAGTTCATCTTTCATAAGCTGCTGCGATTGAAACAACCTAGTTGCAAGAGGTGTCTGGTTCCCGTGTGTCAGAGTTAGTCAGCAGTGTCGTCTTCTTCTTTTGGTCTGCTAGTCATCGAGTCAAGGGGTGAGGACGTCTCCAATCAAGGGGAAGCAGTGGCATTCTATCTACATAGCTCCAACGACTATACCAGTAATATGTTCCCAAGAACATCCCTGCCTCTTGAACTACCAGACACCCTGCCCATGGAGGAAGCTTAAAGGGGTGATACAATTTATTAAATTGTTCAGGTAAAAACAGATGCCATATTATGTGCAAAACAAACATGCAGATGGCACACGGACTCCGAAAACAGACATGCAGATGACCCACAGATGCAAATATTACACAATCCAAATCCTCTTCATAAGTTGAAATGTCTATTGTATAGTGACTAAAAATGGTAAATTAACATGTTAATGTCCTAATTTGAGCAAGAGGTAACTATGTCTAATTATGGGCACTGAGAAATGAATCCAAGTATAAATATGTAATGGGGACTGGCAAGTCCTTTGCTATGTATATCAAAGACATACCGGTGGTCTATAGAATCTCTATATGTGAGGTATCTCTGGACATATCAAATACAACTTTATAACCATGCTCACATGTAATTTTTTGATATTATCTGGTTGATGATGTAAGGCCATAACAAAAATGATTTCATAGTTCCATACACTTGAAAGAAATCCTAGAAAAACACTCTACAACGCATGTAACTACAAGAAAAAAATCAGCCTTATTTTCTGTTTGGTCATTTAGACAAAAGGCAAAGAATCAGCATTAAAGATGGAAATAAGTAAGATATTTTAATGAGACAATTTAGCTAAACTCTTTCCTTTGTTCTGCTGCCAGCGATTCACAGAATTTACCAAAGAAAACAGCTTGAGCCCTCCTCTACTAAGAAGGGTCAGTACAAGTGACTAAATACCGCTGCTGCTTGTATGACCGTAGCAGCGTGCATTGTCACTGACCCTACCTGATACAACTGGATGGCTGTGCTTCTGACAAACAGAGGTATTCAGTACAAATGCTTCTCTCTGTTGCATCAACTACTCTGCAATATATTTATGTGGCATAATATTATAGCTGTAAATAATAAGAATACTTATTGGGTATTTATCAAGACATACATTTATTTCCTTCCTTCCCATGCAGTCAATTTTCATTTTTGAGCTTTTGTTTTTCCTTATCTTCTTCTAAGAATCGTATCTTTTTATTTTGGGGTTAATACAGCCATTTGAAAAGTGATGGGTGAACCCACCAATATTCGGGATAGGCGGGTTCGCCCAAATTTTTCTATAAAGTTTGAGTTTGGTGCCTGAGATGACACAAACTTGCTTCCGAATCCCGAATTTGGACTTTACAGATATGGGATGGGGCAGGGGGGCTGTAAAAGAAAGCATAAAATTAATAATAAACATTATAATTATACTTACTTGTCCAGCGACACGTCCTCCTGTCCCGCTGTCTCCCGGTTGCATCTGCTTCCGGGGCCGCTCATTACCTTCCGGCGGTATTCACTGCACTCGTCAGTCTTCGGCTTTTTCCAGCAGTGTTCGTGCAGTGACATCACAGCAGACGGGAGGACGCGTCGCTTGACAGGTACGTGTAATATTTATAATATTTATTAATTTTATGTTTTCTTTTACAACTGCCCTGGACCCGAACTGTAACACAGGTTTCCCATGGAAACCCATGTTCAGGACCTTGTGACCGAACACTATGTGTTTGGTACGGTCCCGAACTTTACAGTTCGGGTTCGCCCATCCTTAATTTGAAGGCTTCTTTTTTTGCGGAACAAGCTTCAGTTTTCAATCACACCACATATTTTAAAATATAATGTACTGGAAAGCAAAAGAAGAATGTGACGATAGTGAAAATGTATAGTTTTATAATTTTTTTAGCTTTAAGTTGGGAAAAGAGGGAAGATTCCATTTTTTATATATATATGTTTTAAATATTTTTAAAACTTTTTTTTACTTTGAATTTTAGTTTCAGGAGATATAAATCTATAATTGCTTGTTTGACCACTTTGTTAAACTGCAAAACAAAAGTATTGCAGTGTATACAGCTCTGGCAAAAATTAAGAGACCACCACATCAAAACTCTGTCACGGGCAGCCCAATCTCCAGACCTGAACTGCATTGAAAACCTCTAGAATGTAATCAAGAGGAATCCATCAAACAAAGAACTGCTTAAATTTTTGTGCCAAAAGCAGTGTGAAAGACTGGTGGAAAGCATGCCAAGACGCATGAAAGCTGTGATTAAAAATCATGGTTATTCCACAAAATATTGATTTTTGAACTCTTCCTGAGTTAAAACATTAGTATTGTTGTTTTTAAATGATTATGAATTTGTTTTATTTGCATTATTTGAGGTTTGAAAGCACTGGGTTTTTTTGTAATTTTGACCACTTCTCCTTTTCAGAAAAAAAAATACAAAATTTAGTGCTTGGAAATTCAGAAACATGTTGTCAGAAGTTTATAGAATAAAAGAACAATTTACATTTTACTCGGAAATATACCTATAAAGAGAAAAATCAGACAAACTGAACATTTTGCAGTGGTCTCTAATTTTTGCCAGAGCTGTATATAATGACATTTTTCTATGAAGTTCAATCACAAGCTGGCCTTCATAGGAAGATCAACAAAGTAGCAGCATGGGTCTTCAGTAGGCCCCCAGCTGCCATGACAGCCCATTGGCACCCCACAGTCACAATCCAACCATTTAAATTCCAGTATCATTGATTGACAGCAGCATTTAAATGGTTAAACAACAGTGTTTAGAGCAAGCTCCCGTTCGCCGCTGTTACAGACAGATGCCGGCTGTATAACACTGGTAACATCTGCAGGATATGCTAAAGACTTAGCTTCTGAACCTGTTCTGTACATTCAGACCTGGTGTAGAATGTATTATTACATTCTAGAGAAGGAGTTATAGAAGAGACAGAAAAATATTTAAAATTCCTGGATATATTCACCCAATCAATTAAAGACGTTATCCTTTGCCACTCGCTTTTGCTTCGGGAGATGAGACGCAGTGATGACATGCACACCGTAGGTCAAAATGACTTGCTGGCACCTGTACAGAAGATCCCTGAATGCAGTGCCTTTAGAAGGGAGGAAAAGGTATATAGTGTGGAGGAATTGCAGAGTTCAGGCGCAGGATTCCAGAGCTAAAATTGATGTTCATGGGAGGGTAGTAGTATTACAATGAAGACAGGAGGCAGGACTTTCTTCCAGACACCGCACGCCCCAGAGCCTGGAAGAAATCATTAATATAAAGACTGAATATAACATTTCTCAGCAACAAGACTGTTATGCCCACAGGGCGTGGGGAAGTATAGTGGACTTACTAGACCACTGATGGAGCAGTGGTAGCTGTATAGCCGGTACACAAGAGACAGGAGAATGAGCTTCCAAAAACCAAAGGTATTTATTTAAAGGAAGCTTAGCAAAAAGGAAGAGGTGCCTGAGGGAAGAACCCTCTGGAAAGGCTGATCCACCAGGCAGCGATATCTGGATGGTTCCGTGAGGAGCGACTTGGTCAGCCTAGAGTGGAAACTGGAGAGGCCAGAGGTTCCTAGCAGAGAATGGAGCCAACGATTGTTTGGAGCCATGGACATGGTGAGCAGTGCCAGTGGAGCTGTGTGATAGGCGCCGATCTCCCTGCACAGCGGAGACCATACTTGAGGCTGAGGACATGACAAAGACCATTAATATGAGGCATAGAGGTAGGACTAGTGTAACATTTCTATTACCTGTATGCCCATATTAATAGGTCATATACACCCCAAGGGGTGACAAATGTAGACAAAACCGAACTCATCATCTTTCCCCCATCTCGCATATCCCCCCTACCTGATCTATCTATTATGGTAAACGGCATCCCGCACCAGAAATCCGCTGCCTCAGAGTAACTCTCGACTCTGCCCTGTCCTTTAAACCGCACGTCCAAATGCTTGCCACCTCCTGTCGTCTCCAACTCAAAAATATTGCCAGAATCCGTCCCATACTCGGCCCACAATTAAGAAATAACTTTATGACCTTTTCCAGACCAATAGATCTCAATTACTTTGTTTCGCATTTGTTCCAGAATTTCTTTTGATTGCGGCATGATGTCTAGCTTTTGAGAAACTTTAGGTCTACTTTACTTTGTCAGGCTGGTCCTATGTAAGTGATTTCTTGATTGAGAACAGGTGTGGCAGTAATCAGGCCTGGCTGTGGCTAGGGAATTTGAACTCAGCTTCCTAACATGTGATAAACCACAGTTATTTTATGTTTTAAGGAGGGGCAATCACTTTTTCCACACAGGGCCCTGTAGGTTTAGATTTATTTTTCCCTTAATAATAATGACCTTAGTTTAGAAACTGCATTTTGTGTTTACTTGTGTTATCTTTCTCTAATAGTTACATTTGTTTGGTGATCTGAAACATTTCAGTGTGACAAACATGCAAAAGAATAGGAAATCATGAAGGGGACAAACACTTTTTCACACAAGTGTACATTGTAAATGCCGCATCCGGGTCATGCAGAGCTCAGTCTTACCAAAAGAGTCTGAAGAGTGGTAATATCACTGGGAAGAGGAGAACAACAATGCTGGATCCCATAAAAGGCAGTGGTAGGTGAATATACTAACACCCTCACACTACATTACATTCACATATACAACATTTAGTAAAAAATTAAAAACTTAATATGAGGGCTTCACTAAGGAATTATTTCTTTGCGGCACCAAAGGAGCCCTGTCTGGTTCTTAAAAGAAATGTTGCCACAAAAAACATTATTTACCTGCAGATATAGAATTAATCTGTAGGTAAATAGCGTTAAAATGCTGCTTGGCCACCTTACTAAATGTGCAACTTTTGGGAGAAAATTAACTTATTTACCTAAAGTAACTGCTGGCTTTCAGTCATGGGGCGAGCACAGAGCGGCTCCTGTCATTGCTTACAGCACCACTAACTGTACTGTGAGCAGCAGCTGTAAGCACAACCTGGCAGTTTAATTGTTGTCAAAGTTCCGGGACACGAGGCATTTTTACAGGTTCTGCTCACAATATAGTTAGTGGTTCTGTGTGTGGTTAATGTAGCTGCTCTGTGCCCACCCCCATAACTGAAAGCCGGCAGCTCCTGGGAGAAAAGAAATGAACTGATCTAAAAATTATCACCTAGCAGTGATAATATCTTGTAACTGGTATTACCCTTTAATGATTATATAAGGAAAACTTCTACAACTTTTGTTATCTATTGTGTGTATGAATTTCTCGCCATTTGTTTACTATCACTGATTAAGAGCGATCCTGTTTATATCCAGAGTCTGAAAACTAATATGTATAGTTACAATGAAAATTATTCAACCCCCACTGCAGATAAAAGATTTATAAGCAGAATTTCCAAAAGTTCTGTTGTTTGCTATAAAATAATAAACTAAGAGCAGTTCAAACAAACCAACACAACTAATATAATACGAGGTGTCATCAAAAACAACACAAAATGGCACTGTTAATGATGACCACAGACAGAATTGTTCAATCCCTTCATCACAAGAGCCTCTAGTACTTAAAGGATTATTCCGCGAATCGTATTATTTTTCACAAAGCACAGCAAATGTATACTTATAGATGATATACAAACTAAGACCAACATAAAATTTCTGTGCTGTGGTCAGATGAGACAAAAATTTAGCTCTTTGGCATTAACTCAACTCGACGTGATTGGAGGAGGAGAAATGCTGCCTATGACCCAAAGAACACCGTCCCCACTGTCAAGCATGGAGGTGGAAACATTATGTTTTGTGGAGTTTCTCTGCTAATGCACAGGACTACTTCAATGCATCAATTTGAGAATGGATGGAGCCATGTACCACAAAATCCAGAGTGACAACCTCTCTCCCTCTGCCAGGACATTAAAAATGGGTCTTGGCTTGGACTTCCAGCAAGACAATGACCCAAAACATACAGCCAAGGCAACAAAGGAGTGGCTCAAAAAGAAGCATATTAAGCATATTAAGGTCAAGGAGTGGCATAGCAAGTCTCCAGACCTTAATCCCATAGAAAACTTAGGAGTGAACCAAAATTCCTCCTGACGTGTGCACAAACCTCATCATCAACTACAAAAAACGTTTGACTGCTGTGCTTGCCAACAAGGGTTTTGCCACCAAGTATTAAGTCTTGTTTGCCAGAAGGATAAAATACTTATTTCTCACTGCAAAATGCAAATAAATTTATATAATTTATACAATGTCATTTTCTGGATTTTATTTTTTATATTCTCTCAATGTTAAAATAAAACCTACCCTTAAAATGATTGACTGTTCATGTCTTTGTCAGTGGACAAACTTACAAAATCAGCAAGGGATCAAATACTTTTCCCCCACTGTATCTCCACACTCAGCCCTCTGTATATAGCTCCATCTTGCAGTATATCTCTCCTTTCTGCACCTCTATACAGAGCCCCATCCTGCAGTTTATCTCTCTTTTCACCCCCTCGGGATATTCAGATACAGAGCCACATCCAGCAGTATGTCTCAACTTTCATTCCCTTACATACAGAATCAGCCTACAGTATATCTCTATTTTCAGTCCCTTCTATGCACAGCTTCGTCCTGCAGGACATCACTCCTCTTAAATACCAGCATGCAGGCACATATTATGGAAAATGAGGATTTAAAAATGAGTTACACATGAGGTATAAATGTATGTGTGCATTGTTATAAGACCACATTGTGATTTTGGTTATAACCCTTTGGCTGTTCTTTTTCTCTTACTGTATATGTTTCATATTTTTCTTTTCTGATTTCGAATGTGCAGATAATACTTCTCTACTTCCTTTTCTATTCTAAACACATGTTATAGTTTCACTTTTTCTGGTTTTATGTCCTCTTTATTGCCTTTACCCACATTTGTTATGTTTTTACACAAAACTCTCTGCTTTCTCATCATCTCAGAACCAGCAGTCCCTTCACATTTCACATCAGCTAAAGCCTGTGTTAAAACTGTAAATGTTGATATTCAAAGTCTATGTAGATATCTATTATGAATAAACTTTAATATCTACTATGTTTTATATATTACTACATAATTGGATTTTTTTTTAGAACTGTGTTTACCAGTTATAAATATTGACGATCACCTTCTCCTAATACTTTCACATAAACAATTTCTCAATGGTTTGCCTTCAAACATCATGAAAAAAAGATCATAGTAAACTTTATTTTGGACTTAGGAGTTGTTAAAAGTCTAATAATACTCTTTAAAGGGAACTTGTCACCAGGTTTTAAATGTCTGAACTAAGACTAGCACCTTAATCAGCACCTGTGCTGCATTCTATAAAGGGGTATATAACCCCCTGACTCCCACCTGTATACCCCCAAGCATCTTTTGAAATTTTTCTGCGCTCTATGTAAATGCTGCCGGTCCAGTTCTATAGGTGTCTAGGCGTGCATGCTGAAGTGTCTATTACTCCTCCGGGCTTCTGATCGCTATTTTGCTGCATCATCCACAAAGCCAGGCGAAATCTCGCACCTCCGCCAACATGTGCACTTAAATTTTAAGGTACCTTCACACTCAGCAACTTGACAACGATCCGTGACGTTGCAGCGTCCTGGATAGCGATCTCGTTGTGTTTGACACGCAGCAGCGATCTGGATCCCGCTGTGATATCGCTGGTCGGAGGTAGAAGTCCAGAACTTTATTTGGTCGTCAGGTCGGCGTGGATCGTCGTGTTTGACAGCAAAAGCAACGATGCCAGCAATGTATTACATGGAGCTAACGACCTGTGAGAACGATAAGTGAGTCACTGTTATGTCACAGGATCGCTCCTGCATCGTTCTGGAGCTGCTGTGCTTGACGTCTCTACAGCGACCTAAACAGTGACGCTGCAGCGATCTAGTTTAGGTCGGCTCGTTGTCTATATCGCTGCAGCGTCGCTGAGTGTGACGGTACCTTTGTGCTCCATCTGCAGTAGGGCATAGCACAGTATGCAGGCGCGGGCTTTCGACCTGCGCAGGTTTTTTATTTCGCTCAGCTATATAGATGATGCAGGATCCACATCAATCAGAACAGAAGGATGGTGACCAGAAGCCGGGAGTAGGGATAGACGCCTCAGCAAGGACGCCTTTTGGACTGGACCGCCAGGATTTACATAGAGCGCAGGACAATTTCAAAAGGTTGAGGTTATACAGGTGAAGGAGTCAGGGGGTTATATACTCCTTTGTGGAATGCAGCTCAGGTGCTGATTAAAGCTCTAGTCTTAGGGTACCGTCGCACAGTGCCATTTTGATCGCTACGACGGTACGATTCGTGACGTTCTAGCGATATCGTTACGATATCACAGTGTCTGACACGCAGCAGCGATCAGGGATCCTGCTGAGAATCGTATGTCGTAGCAGATCGTTTGGAACTTTCTTTCGTCGCTTGATCACCCGCTGACATCGCTGGATCGTTGTGTGTGACAGCGATCCAGCGATGTGTTCGCTTGTAACCAGGGTAAACATCGGGTAACTAAGCGCAGGGCCGCGCTTAGTAACCCGATGTTTACCCTGGTTACCAGCGTAAACGTAAAAAAAACAAACAGTACATACTTACATTCCGGTGTCTGTCCTCCGGCGTCTCAGCTTCTCTGCAGTGTGAGCGCTTTCCAGCCGGAAAGCGAGCACAGCGGTGACGTCTGACGTCACCGCTCTGCTTTCCGGCCGCTGTGCTTACACAGTGGAGAGAAGCAGAACGCCGGAGGACAGACACCGGTATGTAAGTATGTACTGTTTGTTTTTTTTACGTTTACGCTGGTAACCAGGGTAAACATCGGGTTACTAAGCGCGGCCCTGCGCTTAGTTACCCGATGTTTACCCTGGTTACCCGGGGACCTCGGCATCGCTCCAGCGCCGTGATTGCAAAGTGTGACCGCAGTCTACGACGCTGGAGCGATATTCATACGATCGCTGCGACGTCACGGATCGTGCCGTCGTAGCGATTAAAATGGTACTGTGTGACGGTACCCTTAGTTCAGACATGAAAAAACTGGGGTCGGGCTCCATTTAAAAAGCTTTGGATGCAGTTAATATGATGTTAACAGGGTGTCCAGCTGTGTTTCAGCTGCTAGTAAGATGGGGAGACTGTCCAGTGGGGAATGGAGTTAGAACAGCTAGTGAGGAGCGCCTATGGAGCCCACGCTGGGACACAAAAAGGTGCCACCAGAGACGTGCATAAAAGAGAGAAGAAAGAAGCTGAGGGAGTTAGATGGTGGAAAGACACAAAGCAACATTTTTTCCACATCACTTTTTTTGTGTCAACATAGCCGTATGAGAGCTTGATTTTTGTGAGACAAGTTGTAGATTGAATCACAACAATCATTTCGCCATAATATATATGTATAATATATTTAAAAATATGGAAAAAATCCAAATACAATGAAATGGTGAAAAAATGTATTTTTCCCAATTGTTGGATTTTTTTTACGATATTAATTGATAGGTACTTGGAAACACAATACTACAGGTCAGTACAATTACAGCAATACCAAACGTGCATTTTTTTTAAAATGAGTGGCAAAAAAATTTCCACAAATTTGTAAAAAGAAAAAAAATTTGATTTGTGTCGCTATTTTCCAAGATACATAGCATTTTTGTTTCTTTTTTGAGGGCTTGTTTCTTGTGTGGCGAGCTCATGGTTTTATTGATACCAATTTGGTTTTCATTGTATTTCTTTTAGGAACGTGTAGTGACTGAAGAAATAATTCTTGGGTTTTGACTTAATTCCTCTTTATAACGTTTACCATTTGGATTAATTCAATTTGATAGACTTGACTAACTGGCAAAGTGATACCAAACAAACATTTTTATTATTTTTTTAATGGGGAAATAAAAATGATGATTCAAATTTTTCTACTTTATTTTTTATATATATATATATATATATACATATTTTTTTTAAATTACTATATTTTGTAGTTCACTTTAAGGACTTGAGCCTTCAATTGTCTAATCACTTAACCCCTTCATGACCTTGCAATTTTCTGTTTTTCAATTTTTGCTTTTTTCCTCCCCTTCTTTGAAGAGCCATAACATCAATATAGCCATATGAGGTCTTGTTTTTTTACGGGATGAATTGTACTTTTGAATGTCCCCTATCTTGGGATCCTTCCTATAATAATGTCCCCCATACTGGCCTCTAATGCTCCCCATCCTGGGTCCCTTCCTGTAATAATGTCCTCCATCATGAGACTGTTTCTGTAATAATGTGAAATGAAATACCATATGCACTACTGAAGGAGGTGCCGAGGTAGGTTCCCACACCATGTGTCAATAAAGTTAATCAAACCTGGCACTCAACTTAAGGTGAATCTCCTTTGTGTTTATTACAGCAAAAGAGAAAATAAACGTTTTGGCCTGTGGTGGCCTTCTTCAGTAATGTGCTGCCAAGTAAGGGCAGGAAGATGAGTGACTAGCGGTGGATGCCGCGTCGCTGGAACACATGCCGTCTTCACTGAGAAATAAGGCTTCAGCATTTCCATCGGACACCACAGCCGGACTCACATGAGTCTATCTCTACATAAATTGAATTAAAGGGCGTTTCACAGTTCATTATTACTTACTCATCTTCCTGCCCTTACTTGGCAGCACGCTACTGAAGAAGGCCACCACAGGCCGAAGCGTTTATTTTCTCTTTTGCTCTAATAAACACAAAGGAGATTCACCTTAAGTTGAGTGCCAGGTTTGATTAACTTTGTTTCTGTAATAATGTCCTCCATTCTATGGATCTTTTTCAACACATTTAAACAAAAAACAAACGCTTTTTCTTTTCTTACTTCTCCCCGCTCCCATGACTTGTGGTATCGAATTCCACAGCTGGCACAAAGGCTGGCAACTAACTTTAACATGCCCGCCAAGGGTGGAACATGACATCGCTGTCACGTGATTCCCTTGACAGGCACACAAACGTCACCTGATTTGCCGGCTGCGTTTTTTGCAGTGCAGGGAGTCGGCTGCTCTCTAAGCTGCAGCTCATTTCAGCTGAATGTGCACGTCCTTGGACGTACATCCATCTGAAATAGGTACGAGCATCTGTGGGCCCTTCTCCTGCATGGACGTAGTTCTGGTCGCACCCTTTATGACCACAATCATTATGCTCCTACTACCTTGTTGTAAATGGCAGCCGTAAGAAATGGGTACATTAAAAAATTATAAATAGATGCAGATTTTCCAGTTAGGGAAATTGGACACATCGGCATCAGCTTAATAGTATCAGTGCGTAAATCAGTTTTTTTGCTAGATGTATTGTATTATTGTTTGATAATTTTTTTTTTTTACAATTTCTCATATCATGTTTAGCAAAAACTAAATACAAAACACAAATAATACAATTTTCACACTGGCCTCCATGCATTATACTAGTCTCACATTTCCTTTCCAGTAGTCTCATTATTGAGACAAACAAGATTACAATGAAGGGTATCACCTCCAAATAAAATAGGTACCACAAGATGGACCATTCACAATAGGTAGTCACTAGTGATGAGCAAGTGTACTCGTTGCTCGGGTTTTCCTGAGCACGCTCGGGTGGTCTCTGAGTATTTGTTAGTGTTTGGAGATTTAGTTTTCCTTGCCTCAGCTGCATGATTTACAGCTGATAGACAGCTTGAATACATGTGGGGATTCCCTAGCAACCAGGCAACCCCGAGCAATGAGTATACCCGCTCATCACTAGTGGTCACCACTCACACTTCAATACAAAGCAGCGCAGAATTAGTCAATTTATTGCTGCTAATGTCCATGTGCTAATAGGAAGCAGGTGTGTACTCAGTAGGCGAACGATAGATAGGCATACAAAGTGGTAACATATAGAAAAAATATAATGCCACTCTCCAGCCCTGGATATATAATGGTAGTCCCGTGTGCAAGCGGTCACCAATAAGTAAATGAATGAGAAGATGAATCAGGAATAATCATACAATATTTACTGGGATAGTGGTGAGCGCGATGCACATGTTGAGGGTCCGGTAATGGTACAGGCTCCTCGCGGAGGGTAAGAGACTTGGGGAGTGTCCTCCCCTACCTGCTTGTTCCCACCGGGTGCTGGAGTTAGAAAGCCGGCAGTACGCTCCGGCTGGAAGCACCGCCGTGTAGTGGCGAGGATGGTGGAGGGCATAGTCTGGGTGACGTCACTAGAACTCAGTGACGGGTGCGCGAGAGGGCCAAAAACCGACACGTTTCAAATTACCCTGTCCTTCTTCATCAGGTTGGCCGACATGCAGTGTTTTTCCCGGCAGCCAAAACCTGCTCTCTTTTCAGTAAAAATGTTGTGTTTACAATGCAGGTTTTGCAGCATTTTTTAGCTACGTATTTTGGTCCGAATTATATTTGAGATTTGTATGCAGTGCATGTTTAATAATGTTAGCTTTATTCATAAAAAAACCTGTGAAATCTGTTTGTTGTCGATTTTGCAGCATTTTTGCACTTTCTCATTACTTTCAGTGGGTGAAAAAATGCTGGAAGAAATGGATGTTACATATTTATATATTTAAAAAACACCGCAGTTGTCAAATTCAGTCAGGAAAAAAATGTGTGCATGAGATTTCTAAAATGTCATAGGTTTTACCGTTAATGTAAAACACATCTTCTTATTTCCATAGCAAAAAAAAACAACTTGCAAAAACACTGGGTGTGAACATAGCCTTAAGAGTCCAAGACCTGTGCTCTGCCATCCCAGTGAGCTTTTAAAAAAAATTGCACAAAAAAAGTACACAAGGACGGGGTCTATCGCAGCCTACTTCAAAAGGAGACAATGGCATCTTATAGCCGAAGCTTAGGGTTTTGCTCCCAGTATTCATCAGAGCTAGCACCCCAGTGAAACTAGGAGCTAGTCTACAATGTGCAAACAATTACTAGGCAAATGAGCATTTTGACCATATCACCAATTTTATGCAGATTTTCCAAGGCCATGCTATATAACTGAGTGTTTATTGGATGAAGCAGATCAGGTGATGTGTAATGAGGGAGGGTGTGGCCTATAGATATCAACACCTTCATCAGAGTGTGAATAATTATTAGGCCACGTTCACACATTCAGTATTTAGTCAGTATTTTACATCAATATTTGCAAGCTAAAATCAGGAGTGGAACAATCAGAGGAAGAGTATAATAGAAACACGTCACCACTTCTGTATTTTTGTCTCACTCCAGGTTTTGTCTTACAAATACTAATGTAAAATACTGACCAAAATACTGAATGTGTGAACATGGCCTTAGGCAGCTTGTTTTCCACAGGCGAAATGGTCCAAAAAAAATAATGAGTTAATTGAGTGTGAAAAATCAAAAATTGTTACAAGTCTCACAAATGGATACAGCAATTGCTAAGATATTGGCGTGATCACATAACCATCAAAAGTTTTGTTGCAAACAGTCAATGGGGTCACGAAAAAGGTGTTGAGAAAAAAATCTGCATGATAACTGTCAAAGATTTGAGAATAATAGTTGTGAAGAGACCAGGAAGCCGTTATCCTCCAGCGCTGTCATATTCCAGAACTGCAGCCTACCTGAAGTACAAGGTGTTCAGAGCTCAGACAAATGGTGAGGTAATATATTTTGGCCCATTTTGACAACAGAAAACAAGCTGCCTAATAATTCTGCACAAATGGAAAAAGGTAAAGTTGTATCACCTTCCCCATTATACAAATATCCATCGTCTGGTCTGCTTCACCCAATACGCATTCAAGTTTATACAGCTTGGAGTTGGAAAAACCTGCATAAGGCCAAATACTCGAGTTGAATATTTGGTGATTTTTTTACCTCAGTATTTGTAAGCCAAAACCAGGAGTGGGTGAAAAATACAGAAGTGGTGACGTGTTTCTATTATACCTTTCATCTGATTGTTCCTCTCTTGATTTTGGCTTAAAAATATTGAGGTAAAATATTGACCGAATACTGAACATGTGTATGTGGCCAAAAAATGATGATAAGGTCAAAATACTCACTGGCCTAATAATTCTGCACACTATGTATATTCGCTATTAGCCAGAAAGAGGAAAGCCGGAGGGTTGCAGTGGAATGTAACCTGATGGCCACAGCCTCCTCCCTCACCCTTCCTCATCCCTAGACTAATCAGGAGGAAAACCATAAGAGAACCGCATCCTGAAGAGTCCTTGTGACAATCACACACAGTGAGTTAGTAACACACATTCAAAACAAAATAGTGAGGAGTTATTCAACTTAAAACTGCCAGACATTCGACCAGGAATTTTAAAAATTTCCCTTTTCACCCAGAAAAGGGAGTGTGCACAAAAGATTGAAAGTGAAGTGTGTGCAAATGTGCCATCACAGTGAAAGCGCCCCAGGAGGTGGAGGGGGTCAGCAGACATCAGGAACTATTTCAACTGGATGTACGTTCAAGGAAGCACATTCAGCTGAAATGTATTGCAACCCAGGGGACCTGCTGGCTCCTTGCACTGCAGTACAAGCCGCCAGACAATCAGAGGCAGCAGCTGAGGTCAGTGTACCTGTGAATGAGGGCACATGGAAGTGATATCATGCGCCATGGCAGGGACTTCAAACTCAGCTGCTGGCTCATGCGCCAGCTATTGAAGAGGACACCGCATGACGTGGGAGCGGAGTAAGGAAGAATAGTCTTCTTTCTTTTAATGTAGTGTGCTGGAGAAGAACAGATCAGGACACATTACCCCAGGAAGGGGACCAAGATGGGACACATTACATCAGGAAGGGGACCAGGGTGAGGCACATTACCCCAGGAAGAGACCCATAATGGGGCACATGAACCCAGGAAGAGAACCGGGGGGGGATTGTCATAAGAGGGGGACTTGGATGGGGAACATTATCCCAGGATGCAGCACATTATCCTATGAAGGAGACAAGGATGGGGGACACTATACCAAGGAGGAGGCCAGGTTGGGAGACATCCCAGGAAGGGCCCAGTATGGCGAAAATTATTACTGGATAGATGCCAAGGAAGGGGGGCATGATGCCAAGAAGGATAACAGTATGAGGAAAATCATCATATGGGAGGCGAATACATGTCTTTATAGAATCTACAAGGTCACATACATCTGACTAACATGCAGGGGGGGCAGGTAAAAATTTTGCTAAGTAGCTAATTGCATCCTCTACTGCCTCTCCATTTCATTATAAGACCCCCATAACGTCTTCTCTCACCCTATTATTCATTATGACACTATCAGGGGCTTATAATGAATGTGTGTGTAGGGAGGAGGATACAGGATAGTGACTAAAGGTACTGGCTCACAGTGGCACTTTGGTCGCTGTGGCGGCACGATCCGTGATGCTCCAGCGTCGCTCCATTATCACTCCAGCGTCGTAGACTGCGGTCACACTTCACAATGCATGGCGCTGGAGCGATAATTTCATGACGTATTTGCGATGTAGAAGTCGTACGGGACAGTCGTACGGGCATGTCACACAGGAGGTGCTCTCACAATTCAGAGCACATTTTGCATAATCTATACGTGACGTTGTTCACGAGGGGCGTGTTGTGCTGCTAGCTAACTACACCTGTAATGTGCTGATTGGCCGTTGGTTACTGTGCATGCATTGGTTGGAGAGAAAAGAATACAGCGCTCGAGAGCCGCGGTTTTATCGGCCGGGAACAATAGTACCACGTCTGTCGAATGAGAACACAGTATTGTACCGCCCAATCAGCACACAGGAGGTGGAGAATTTGGCGCTCCTACATATCAGGCTCCTCCACCCATTACATCGTATACAATATCGTGCACACCTTTGTTACATGATGCGATCATGCCGCCACAGCGAGACACTTGACGACGAAAGAAAGTTTCAAACGATCTGCTACGATGTACAATTCTCAGCGGGGTCCCTGATCGCAGTAGCGTGTCAGACACAGCGAGATCGTAAGTATATCGCTGGAACGTCACGGATCGTGCCGTCGTAGCGACCAAAGTGCCACTGTGAGACGGTACTGTTGGGTTGAACAATTAATAAAATGTTCAATTCTCTAGTTGCCTACTCCTGGCCTAATGGATATTGATCATGTGCGCACTAAAGAAATACACCAGACAGACACAGTCAGATGTATACTCTCCTTGATCAATCTGTGGCTCAGCTCCAAGAAGGACTTTTATTAGTCAAAACACAAGCTTATATATTTTCTGTAAGGGGGCTCGGTTAGCTCTAAAATGGGAGTGATTGGATGTATTTAATTGGTTAGTGGGTTGGGCAATGAGCAAGTCCATGGGCGGATCCATGAGGTCATCAGGGTGGGTTGGTCCATGAGGTCATCAGGGTGGGCGTCACTGTGGGTGGATCCATGAGGTCATCAGGGTGGGCGTCATCTTGGATACTAGCACATGGTCTGCTGATACAGGAAATGGCAGCCATCTTTAGGGTCTCATTGATCATCTTGGATACCAGCACATGGTGTACTGATACAGGAAATGGCAGCCATCTTTAGGATCTCACTTTGATCTGAGGAAACTTATGTAAGGTTAAACAATACATGTTATGGGTTGCTTCTCTCAATTACCTTATGTCCTATGTGTTGAGGTTAATTAAGTATTTGATCTTATGGCTCTCCTCAACAGTCCCCCCTAAATACTTTATTAACCTTTTTTTTTTTATCTTGATCCCACCGTGGTTCCCCAACCCACCGGTGTTACGTGTTACTATGACATCAGAGACTTCATGACAATACGAATGCTATAGACACCAGAGAATGTGTGACTAATTATGGGTATACTGAGGAGGTATATCGGAGCGCGTTACCCATGTCCTACCTGCTGGATCTATTACTCTCCAATCTCCCATTACCATGGTTACATAAAATACACATGTCACTCACCCTGATGTACACATCCTAGATCTGACCGTCTTGCCCGGGAGGGGGGGAATTGGAGTTTTCACCAGTTTGAGACAAATTTTCCCTTGTGGAAATCCTCCCTTTGTAGCTGGACTTTGACAAGCAGGTCAGATCCTACTCTGTCCCTAACTGTCTAACAAGTTTATAATGTGAGAGATGGATCCAGGAGGCACTCAGCAACCCTGAACGAAGTAGGAGTAGTCAGGAGCACTTAGTAGGGACCCTCAAATCTCGACTCCAGGGATGTCTTTCTGATGAACTTCTTTACCAGCACGTAGTCAACAGGTTGGAAAGTATGGGTACCTTCAGTGGAATCTGGACCTGGAATGGATGATAAAACTTGTACATGTGTAACTGACAGTTCTTTAGTAAGGGCAATTACATAATTTACAAGAGTATCACTCCCTAAGGCTAGCTGTTGTGGAAAATATTGACCCAACCTTGGTGGCCCCCCAAAAAGAATCTCGAATGGTGTGAGTTTAGTGGGACCCCTTGGAGTGTTTTTGACTGAGTATAAGGCAACGGGCAAAATGTCTGTCCAAGTCTGACCTCCAGACTGGCTTTAAATATTTTATTTTTTTGAAGGTGCCATTCAATCTTTCTACTTTCCCACTGCTCTGGGGGTGATATGGAGTATGTAAACCCAAATCCGCTCCCACCAATGTCCATAGTTCCTTAGTCAGTGCTGCAGTGAACGCGGGTCCTTGGTCACTCTCAATTACCTCTGGGACCCCATATCTGCATACTACTTCAGTCTGGGAAACAGAAACCTGTGAAACCCATAAAGGCAACATGTTTCTGCTAATAACCAAGAAAAATTATCTTTCACAATTGGTGCAGAATCCAACCAGAGGAGCAGCACTTTTAGACCTAATACTATCTAATAGACCTGACAGAATAACAAATCTGCAGGTGGTCGGGCATCTAGGAAATAGCGACCACAATATTGTACAGTTTCACCAGTCTTTCACTAGGGGGACTTGTCAGGGAGTCACAAAAACACTGAACTTTAGGAAGGCAAAGTTTGACCAGCTTAGAGATGCCCTTAATCTGGTAGACTGGGACAATATCCTCAGAAATAAGAATACAGATAATAAATGGAAAATGTTTAAGAACATCCTAAATAGGCACTGTAAGCGGTTTATACCTTGTGGGAATAAAAGGAATAGAAATAGGAAAAACCCAATGTGGCTAAACAAAGAAGTAAGACAGGCAATTAACAGTAAAAAGAAAGCATTTGCACTACTAAAGCAGGATGGCACCATTGAAGCTCTAAAAAACTATAGGGAGAAAAATACTTTATCTAAAAAACTAATTAAAGCTGCCAAAAAGCAAACAGAGAAGCACATTGCTAAGGAGAGTAAAACTAATCCCAAACTGTTCTTCAACTATATCAATAGTAAAAGAATAAAAACTGAAAATGTAGGCCCCTTAAAAAATAGTGAGGAAAGAATGGTTGTAGATGACGAGGAAAAGGCTAACATATTAAACACCTTCTTCTCCACGGTATTCACGGTGGAAAATGAAATGCTAGGTGAAATCCCAAGAAACAATGAAAACCCTATATTAAGGGTCACCAATCTAACCCAAGAAGAGGTGCGAAACCGGCTAAATAAGATTAAAATAGATAAATCTCCGGGTCCGGATGGCATACACCCACGAGTACTAAGAGAACTAAGTAATGTAATAGATAAACCATTATTTCTTATTTTTAGGGACTCTATAGCGACGGCGTCTGTTCCGCAGGACTGGCGCATAGCAAATGTGGTGCCAATATTCAAAAAGGGCTCTAAAAGTGAACCTGGAAATTATAGGCCAGTAAGTCTAACCTCTACTGTTGGTAAAATATTTGAAGGGTTTCTGAAGGATGTTATTCTGGATTATCTCAATGAGAATAACTGTTTAACTCCATATCAGCATGGGTTTATGAGAAATCGCTCATGTCAAACCAATCTAATCAGTTTTTATGAAGAGGTAAGCTATAGGCTAGACCACGGTGAGTCATTGGACGTGGTATATCTCGATTTTTCCAAAGCGTTTGATACCGTGCCGCACAAGAGGTTGGTACACAAAATGAGAATGCTTGGTCTGGGGGAAAATGTGTGTAAATGGGTTAGTAACTGGCTTAGTGATAGAAAGCAGAGGGTGGTTATAAATGGTATAGTCTCTAACTGGGTCGCTGTGACCAGTGGGGTACCGCAGGGGTCGGTATTGGGACCTGTTCTCTTCAACATATTCATTAATGATCTGGTAGAAGGTTTACACAGTAAAATATTGATATTTGCAGATGATACAAAACTATGTAAAGCAGTTAATACAAGAGAAGATAGTATTCTGCTACAGATGGATCTGGATAAGTTGGAAACTTGGGCTGAAAGGTGGCAGATGAGGTTTAACAATGATAAATGTAAGGTTATACACATGGGAAGAAGGAATCAATATCACCATTACACACTGAACGGGAAACCACTGGGTAAATCTGACAGGGAGAAGGACTTGGGGATCCTAGTTAATGATAAACTTACCTGGAGCAGCCAGTGCCAGGCAGCAGCTGCCAAGGCAAACAGGATCATGGGGTGCATTAAAAGAGGTCTGGATACACATGATGAGAGCATTATACTGCATCTGTACAAATCCCTAGTTAGACCGCACATGGAGTACTGTGTCCAGTTTTGGGCACCGGTGCTCAGGAAGGATATAATGGAACTAGAGAGAGTACAAAGGAGGGCAACAAAGTTAATAAAGGGGATGGGAGAACTACAATACCCAGATAGATTAGCGAAATTAGGATTAGAAAAAAGACGACTGAGGGGCGATCTAATAACCATGTATACGTATATAAGGGGACAATACAAATATCTCGCTGAGGATCTGTTTATACCAAGGAAGGTGACGGGCACAAGGGGGCATTCTTTGCGTCTGGAGGAGAGAAGGTTTTTCCACCAACATAGAAGAGGATTCTTTACTGTTAGGGCAGTGAGAATCTGGAATTGCTTGCCTGAGGAGGTGGTGATGGCGAACTCAGTCGAGGGGTTCAAGAGAGGCCTGGATGTCTTCCTGGAGCAGAACAATATTGTATCATACAATTATTAGGTTCTGTAGAAGGATGTAGATCTGGGGATTTATTATGATGGAATATAGGAATATAGGCTGAACTGGATGGACAAATGTCTTTTTTCGGCCTTACTAACTATGTTACTATGTTCAGTCATCAGTCTCTTAACAGTCACTCTGGCAGTCATGTTTGTTACTGGATAGGCTTCGGGCCATCCTGAGAACATGTCAGTCACTACCAGTACATACTCGTACTTCCCTACTTTTGGCATTTGAATGTGATCAATCTGAATCCTCTGAAAGGGATAAAGTGGTTTAGCCAAATGTTTCTGAGTAACTTTCTGAGGTGGTGCTGGATTGCATGTTGCACACACAAGGCAGGATTTGCAATATTTTTGGGTGACAGTAGAGATTCCAGGTGCCATATAAGTCTTCCAAATTAGGTCATTCATCTGATTCTTGCCTCTGTGGGTGATACCGTGTGCCCATTCTGTCACTGAGGGGTACAGATTACAGGGTAGACAGAGCTTTTTGTTCACCCTCCAGACTCCATCTTCATCCTTTTTTAGCTCCTCCTTCTTGCCATGACTTCTTTTCATCATCTGATGTCTTGTCTTGATGTAGATGGATAATCCTCATAAGAGAGCCTTTAGTCCCTTCTTCAGTGTCTTGTGACACGTACACTGCTGCTTTCTCTTTCCCAAATGGATCCACAGCATAGGTTTTTGGTGTTTTGTCAGCAAAAAAGTTCCCCCTTGCTTCTGGAGAATCCAATCTCCCGTGAGCTTTGATCTTGATCACTGCAACCTCCAAAGGTAGATCTAGAGTGGCCACAAGTTCTTGCACGGTAGCAACATGTTTTACAGGCGTTCCACTGGACGTTAGGTATCCTCTGGCTGCCAGATGCTGCAGAAGTCATGAGCCACTCCGAAAGCGTATCTTGAATATGTATGGATGTTAACCACCTTCTCCGTCGCTTCCTGACAAGCCAACATCAAAGCTTTAAGTTCCGCTTCTTGTGCAGACATGTGCGGTGGTAGCGATCCAGCTGAGATGACCTGGTCATGTGTAACCATGGCATATCCCGTATGGAATCATCCTGTTTCATCTGCAAATCTGGAACCATCAGTGAAGAACGTCAGGTCAGCATGTGGGAGTGGGTCTTCAGACACATTTTTCTTGGAGGCTGCTTCTTTCTGCATTTGTTCGAGACAGTCATGATCCTCTGAGTGTGTAGAGGCATCTTCTCCGAGAGCATCAGTATCATCATCCACATCCCCCCTGGAAAGAGGAAGCAGCGTGGACGGGTTGAGGATGCTGCAGCGGACAAGAGTGACATTATCCGGAACCAAGAGCGAACATTGGAGTCTCCTATGACGCTGCACCAACAGATGTTTAGGTTGCAAGAATAGCAATTATGTCGTGTGGAGCCATTAAGAGAACTGGATGTCCTCAGATGATATCAGAATTTGGGATTCCAAGAGCTGGTGCAGACTGTATGGCCTGTTTAAGAGCGTAGAAAGCTTCCACGGATTTGGTACATAGTGGAAACGCTGACGTCTTGAGGTCATCGTACAATGGCTGCATCAGCTTGTAGGCATCTGGAATCCATTGGCGACAATAAGTGATAGGTCAGCCAGCTCATCTGAGGCCCATGTCTTAGGTTCTTGGCAGAACTCAACACCAGAGTCCCATATCTTGTCACTGGCAAACGAGTCATCATTGAACACGATGTCCATAACAGGCCAATATGCATCGCCTGCTTTAAGATTTGCCAGGGAAATGAGATCTTGCCACTTGGCTGGCTAAGTACTTTGGACTTGAAGCATGCTTCTGTAGAAAGGCATCGGCTGTTTTTCTGGATCTGGAAGTTGATTCAACAGAGTAGCAGCTTGCTGGGGTGTAAACTTGACATAGAGGGTGGGCTCCTCAGACATGAGCATTGGCACTGTTGGTGGTGGCACCTGAGGCGGGAGTAGAGATGGCACCAGGAGTACAGATGTAATCACTTGTGTATGAGGAGCAGGAGGAGGTAACAGTCTTGGAATGAGGGGCTCTATTTGGGCAGCTCCAGTATCATGGTGTGGGATCCAGGTGACACAGGCACTCTTAAAAGCTTTAACAGTCCTGTCCTCATTAATGCGAGTTATTGCTGTACGAAGTTGTTGAGCACTAACGTCTGGATGAATAGGGTCAACAGTAGGGGTCACAGCGTGTATGATCATTCTACACAGGAGATTGCCAGCTTTAGTCACCGCTATGTCCCCAACAGCTATCTGAACACGTGACTCAACAATGATTTGACTGTCAGCTTGAATAGTCGCCCCTCCTGCTTCCACTATAGCTCTAGCTACACCTCCATTGTGCTCTAACCGAGAATTGGTAGCATTAACAATAGCATCTGTCTCCATTGTTGTTATGTCACCCTTTCCCACCACTAACAAGGGTCCCTCAGGAAGTTCTTTTTCAAAAATAGGTTGCCAACATTCCCTCCCCTTTGTGCTTCCTGTGCTATTGGTATCCTCCTTCCAGATTGAGCCCCCCCTTTATACAGTCGCCGTCCCATACAGGTGTGCGCTTGGCTGCGAGACAGCCTGTGAGGTACCGGGTACAGGGTTAGGTAGACTGTGTGAGACTGCTGTTGTAGTTTAAGCATTGGGAGGAGAGGCCGTTGCTTGGAGCATCTCATGTGGGTGTGCAGCTAAATTGGCAGTGGAAGTGACAGTAGAAAGGGTCGGTGCCGGGGACAATCCAGGTGGGAGTATTGCTGGATTCACAACAGAAGTGATAGGGGAAAGGGTCGGTGCCCCATTGGAAACCACTGGGACGGGAAACATGGGTAAAGCCTGTTCACTTCCCGAAGGAATATAGTATTGGCCATCAGTGGTCATTACTGGGTAACAAGGATTTGGTGATGCGGTGTGTAGCCTGCTATGATCCGGTGGTAGGATCACCAAACTGACCTGATAGGTAAACCTGAATAGTAGGACAAGCTCCGGGAATGTGGAACTATACCGACCGCAATCCTGATTCTATCCACACACACTAAAGGCAGCCGTGGAGCGTTACCTAAAAACCTAGTCGCCTCTTCACAGCCTGAGAAACTAGCTACCCCTAGAGAGAAAGCAAAGCCTCACTTGCCTCAGAGAAATAACCCCAAAGTTTAGACAGCCCCCCACAAATAATAACGGTGAGTTAAGGGGAAAATACAAACGTAGGAATGAAAAACAGGTTTAAGCAAATGAGGCCCGCTAACACTAAATAGACAGAAGATAGCAGGGATCTGTGCGGTCGGTACAAAAACTATCAAAAACTATCCACGCAGAAAGTACAAGAACCCCCACACCGACTCACGATGTGAGGGGCGCACTTCTGCTCCCCAGAGCTACCAGCAAGCGAAAAATCACATATAAGCAAGCTGGACTGAACACATCATATACTGAGAAACATATTCAAGGAAACAATGAGCAAAAAGAACTAGCAAGACTTAGCTTCTCAGAAATAGACAGGTCACCAGGAAAATCTAGGAGAGGTCAGAACCAGTACTGAATACAACGACAGCAGGCAACAAATAAAGGTCCAGGTGGAGTTAAATAGGAACCAGCATAGCAGGAAATGAGGCAGCTGAGCCCAGCTCCAGACCCGCAGTATCACTAAAGGCCACCAGAGGGAACCCAGACGGAATTCACAACAGTAGCCTTAGTCTGAGATGTTCACCACCAGGAGCAGCACATTTGCCATCCACAAAATGGCTGCCATTACATTTGCCATCCACAAAATGGCTGCTGCCAGCATTAACACATTTGCCATACACAAAATGGCTGCCGTTAGCATCAACACATTTGCCATCCACAAAATGGCTGCCGTTAGAATCAACACATTTGCCATACACAAAATGGCTGCCGTTAGCATCAACACATTTGCCATCCACAAAATGGCTGCCGTTAGAATCAACACATTTGCCATCCACAAAATGGCTGCCATCAGAATTAACACATTTGCCATACACAAAATGGCCGCCGTTAGAATTAACACTTTTGCCATCCACAAAATTGCTGCCTTTAGCATCAACACATTTGCCATCCACAAAATGGCTGCCGTTAGCATCAACACATTTGCCATCCACAAAATGGCCGCTGTTAGAATTAACACTTTTGCCATCCACAAAATGGCTGCCGTTAGAATTAACACTTTTGCCATCCACAAAATGGCTGCCGTTAACATTAACACTTTTGCCATCAACAAAATGGCTGCTATTGGATTTAGCACATGGCTCATCCACGAAATGGCTGATATTACATTTAACACATTTGCCATCAACAAAATGGTTGCTATTACATTTAACACATGGCTCTGGGCCACCATTATACGGTGGTGGCCGCTCACAGGATATATTTTTGTAATACACATAAGTCAAAATTCTACCCTTTTTATTCCTTTTCTCCTCTACCCAATTTTCTCTATACAGACTTTCAGAGACTCTTTCCCATGCCCTAGCAGTAGACAACAATCCATTATCTTCTAGGATACCTTTTCTTTCTTTCAAGACAAGCTTCCACTCCAGGGGCTGCAACCTTCCCCCTTCTGGCATTCCACACAACTTCATAAGCTTTTTACATTGTTTAACATGACTCTTGCCTTCACGAGTCGCTACTAATGTGCACGGGTCTAACTTGCCATCTGAATTTGGCTTAGTGCCAATACGGCAGAACTGCATTAATTTCTCCATCTTTCTATAGATATACAGTATATATATATATCTCTCTATCAAGATAACAAACACCAAGCAAACAATAAGACGGGGGAGATGACTCAAACCTGAGATTCTAAAGGGAACTGAGTCTGCAGTACTCAGTTCCTATTCCTTCTTGTCACGTGGTCCCTGTCTGACTTCCGTGTTCCGTACTGTACAAACCAATCATTCCCTACTTTGTCAAATTGCTCCCTAACATACCAGTCCCCGTGCAGAGTCAACTCACTCGATGTCACGAGGCAAAACTATAAATTTATTTATTTGGCTCGAACTGAGTCATTTCACTCCAAGTTTTAATGAGCCGCTACACAATTTATTAGGCGCCAAACTGAGTCATTTCACTCCAAGCTTTACTGGGCCCCCCCTAGGCCAAGTCAATTCACTCAAGGTCCTAGTCCCTCTTATACAGAACTGAAAATCTTATCACAGGCGACAACCATGTACTGTACCACAGACAAAATTTTTTTTTTTTCTTACACTTGCTTGCTTTCCTTCTCTAAAAAACTTGCTTTTCCAGTTTTAACACTTGCTTCTCTTAACTACCAGTCATCCCCCCTCTTCACAACATGTAACAGGCAGTAGGCAACTAAAATATGTGACGGTTCTTGCAATTAAATGACCAGCAGTGGAGAGACCCTTTCTGCCATCTTACAGATACCAAGAAAACCGGACACGGTCAGGCAATCTGCACAGGATACCCCGAAGGACACAGGTAAAGACTACAGATTATAAATAATCAGCAGACTTACCGTGTTCTGTTAAGGAGGTGATCAGTCTCCAGGTTCGGGGTATTCAGTGCGTCCTGCCGTTCCACTCGCCGGTCCTCAGGGTCTCAGGGCTCTCCTCTGCTGGCCCCAGGTTGGGCGGCCAAATATGTTGGGTTGAACAATTAATAAAATGTTCAATTCTCTAGTTGCCTACTCCTGGCCTAATGGATATTGATCATGTGCACACTACAGAAATACACCAGACAGACACAGTCAGATGTATACTCTCCTTGATCAATCTGTGGCTCAGCTCCAAGAAGGACTTTTATTAGTCAAAACACAAGCTTATATATTTTCTGTAAGGGGGCTCGGTTAGCTCTAAAATGGGAGTGATTGGATGTATTTCATTGGTTAGTGGGTTGGGCAATGAGCAAGTCCATGGGCGGATCCATGAGGTCATCAGGGTGGGCGTCACTGTGGGTGGATCCATGAGGTCATCAGGGTGGGCGTCATCTTGGATACTAGCATATGGTCTGCTGATACAGGAAACGGCAGCCATCTTTAGGGTCTCATTAATCATCTTGGATACCAGCACATGGTGTACTGATACAGGAAATGGCAGCCATCTTTAGGATCTCACTTTGATCTGAGGAAACTTATGTAAGGTTAAGCAATACATGTTATGGGTTGCTTCTCTCAATTACCTTATGTCTTATGTGTTGAGGTTAATTAAGTATTTGATCTTATGGCTCTCCTCAACAGTACCCTTAGTCTATGTGCACATGTTCAGAATTTGCAGCAGAAAATTTTGCTGCAAGTCCTGATGTGTTGGCAGGAAAACCGCTGCTTAAAATGCGTTTTTTTCTATGTTTTTTACATGCGTTTTTGTGGCAGATTTTTATTCATCATTAGCATGGGTGAAATACTCTGCAAGAATGGACTTGCTGACAATGTTGGCTCTGATGGGATGATGAGGCATATTAGGGGTAGTAGCAGGGCCGGACTGGGACTAAAATTCAGCCCTGGCATTTGAAGTCACACAGGCCCACTTATCACATGGTGACTGTATAATATCTTTGTACACTTGTAGGCTACAAGAAGTGAGGGGAGTGTAACACGACTATATAACACATAATTACAGCTGTATCCAGCATTACAGCTCAGCCCCCATAGAATGTAATGCAGCCAGCCCCCATAGAATGTAATACAGCCAGCCCCCATAGACTATAATACAGCACAGCCCCATAGAATGTAATGCTGCACAGCCCCCATAGAATGTAATACAGCCAGCCCCCATAGACTATAATACAGCACAGCCCCATAGAATGTAATGCTGCACAGCCCCCATAGAATGTAATACAGCACAGCCCCCATAGAATGTAATACAGCCAGCCCCCATAGACTATAATACAGCACAGACCCATAGAATGTAATGCTGCACAGCCCCCATAGAATGTAATGCAGCACAGCCCCCATAGAATGTAATGCAGCACAGCCCCCATAGAATGTAATGCAGCACAGCCCCATAGAATGTAATACAGCCAGCCCCCATAGAATGTAATACAGCCAGCCCCCATAGAATGTAATACAGCCAGCCCCCATAGAATGTAATAGTCAGCCCCCATAGAATGTAATGCAGCACAGCCCCCATAGAATGTAATGCAGCACAGCCCCCATAGAATGTAATGCAGCCAGCCCCCATAGAATGTAATACAGCCAGCCCCCATAGACTATAATACAGCACAGCCCCATAGAATGTAATGCAGCACAGCCCCATACAATATAATGCAGCACAGGCCCATAGAATGGAATGCAGCACAGCCCCATAGAATATAATGCAGCACAGGCCCATAAAATATAATGCAGCACAGGCCCATAGAATATAATGCAGCACAGGCCCATAGAATGGAATGCAGCACAGCCCCATAGAATATAATGCAGCACAGGCCCATAGAATATAATGCAGCACAGCCCCATAGAATATAATGCAGCACAGGCCCATAGAATGGAATGCAGCACAGCCCCATAGAATATAATGCAGCACAGGCCCATAGAATATAATGCAGCACAGGCCCATAGAATGGAATGCAGCACAGGCCCATAGAATACAATGCAGCACAGGCCCATAGAATACAATGCAGCACAGGCCCATAGAATGGAATGCAGCACAGGCCCATAGAATATAATGCAGCAGAGGCCCATAGAATGGAATGCAGCACAGGCCCATAGAATATAATGCAGCAGAGGCCCATAGAATGGAATGCAGCACAGGCCCATAGAATATAATGCAGCACAGGCCCATAGAATGGAATGCAGCACAGGCCCATAGAATATAATGCAGCACAGGCCCATAGAATACAATGCAGCACAGGCCCATAGAATATAATGCAGCACAGGCCCATAGAATATAATGCAGCACAGGCCCATAGAATATAATGCAGCAGAGGCCCATAGAATGGAATGCAGCACAGGCCCATAGAATATAATGCAGCAGAGGCCCATAGAATGGAATGCAGCACAGGCCCATAGAATGGAATGCAGCACAGGCCCATAGAATACAATGCAGCACAGGCCCATAGAATGGAATGCAGCACAGGCCCATAGAATATAATGCAGCAGAGGCCCATAGAATGGAATGCAGCACAGCCCCCCCCCCAATAGCTCCACAATCCAGTCATCACTAATTGATAAATAAAAAAAAAAAAACACTCTACTCACCTTTCCTCCTGCCCCGCGCTGCTCTGGCTCTGGTCTCAGCAGTCACAGTCTGCCCGCCCGGTCACACAGCAGGTGCGCGATGATATGACGTCATCGCGCACCTGCAGTGTCAGCGGCAGGCAGAGCGGGGAATGATGGGAGAGGAAGCGTCAGCAGACGCTCTCTCCTCCATCATTGCATTCAACTGTACCGGCGTCTATGACGCCGGTATAGTTGAATGCGGGGCCGGGAGTGCGCCGACAGCGGGGAGAGTGTGCCGACAGCGGCACACTCGAGCGGCCCACTACTGCCACCGGCCCTTCTGGCATTTGCCAGAACTGCCCGATGGCCAGTCTGGCCCTGGATAGTAGTCCTTTGGCTCTGGCTGACGGGATGATGTGTGATATTAGGGGTAGTAATCTGGTTGCTCTGACAGAATGATGTGGGATATTAGGGTAGTAATCCAGTGGCACTGGCTGACAGGATGATGTGGGATATTAGGGGTAATAATCCAGTGGCTCTGGCTGATGGGATGATGTGGGATATTAGGGGCAGTAGTCCGGTGGCTCTGACGGGATGATGTGGAATATTAGGGGTAATAATCCAGTGGCTCTGGCTGACCGAATAATGTGGAATATTAGGGTAGTAGTCCAGTGGCTCTGACGGGATGATGTGGAATATTAGGGGTAATAATCCAGTGGCTCTGGCTGATGGGATGATTGGGATATTAGGGGTAGTAGTCTGGTGGCTCTGGCTGGATGATGTGGAATATTAGGGGTAGTAGTCCAATGGCTCTGCCTGATGGGATGATGTGGGATATTAGTGGTAGTAGTCCGGTTGCTCTGGCTGATGGGATGATGTGGGGTATTAGGGGTAGTAGTCCGGTGGCTCTGGCTGATAGGATGATGTGGGATATTAGGGGTAATAATCCAGTGGCTCTGGCTGATGGGATGATTGGGATATTAGGGGTAGTAGTCTGGTGGCTCTGGCTGGATGATGTGGAATATTAGGGGTAGTAGTCCAATGGCTCTGCCTGATGGGATGATGTGGGATATTAGTGGTAGTAGTCCGGTTGCTCTGGCTGATGGGATGATGTGGGGTATTAGGGGTAGTAGTCCGGTGGCTCTGGCTGATAGGATGATGTGGGATATTAGGGGTAATAATCCAGTGGCTCTGGCTGATGGGATGATTGGGATATTTGGGGTAGTAGTCCAGTGGCTCTGGCTGATTGGGATATTAGGGGTAGTAGTCCAGTGGCTCTGGCTGACGGGATGATGTGGGATATTAGAGGTAGTAGTCCGGTGGCTCTAGCTGATGGGATGATTGGGATATTAGGGATAGGAGTCTGGTGGCTCTGGCTGGATGATGTGGGATATTAGGGGTAGTAGTCCAGTGGCTCTGACGGGATGATGTGGGATATTAGGGGTGGTAATCCAGTGGCTCTGATGGGATGATGTGGGATATTAGGGGTAGCAGTCCAGTGGCTCTGGCTGACCGAATGATGTGGGATATTAGGGGTAGTAGTCCGGTGGCTCTGGCTGATGGGATGATTGGGATATTAGGGGTAGTAGTCATGTGGCTCTGGCTGACGGGATGATGTGGGATATTAGGGGTAGTAGTCCGGTGGCTCTGGCTGATGGACTGATGTGGGGTATTAGGGGTAGTAATCCGGTGGCTCTGACGGGATGATGTGGGATATTAGGGGTAGTAGTCCGGTGGCTCTGGCTGATGGGATGATTGGGATATTAGGGGTAGTAGTCCAGTGGCTCTAGCTGATGGGATGATGTGGGATATTGGGGGTAGTAATCCGGTGGCTCTGACGGTATTATGTGGGATATTATGGGTAGTAGTCTGGTGGCTCTGGCTGAGTGGATGATGTAGGAAATCTGTTCATCTTTGCACCGGAAGGAAAAACCAAAAATGTTGTGTACCAAAAGGCTCTTGAATGAGTTCAAAATAAAATACTATCAATATTTGGGTAATCATTTAGATAATTTGTGTTGTAAATCTGCAGTGTTGAATATATGATGTGAAATGTTTTTCTGTGCAATATAATCATTATAATTTCTTATAACTAACCACAGTTTGTTACTATGCCCAGGCAACAGCTAGCTAATTTACATTTATTGGGCCGTCGAGATTATAGTTTATGGGGGGCACAGAACTGCTTATCAGTTTATATTTGGAATGGTGCTTGGCAAATAGTATATCATTGCTGAGGTACATATACTTGTATTCAGAAGCGCAGTGTGGGGGATTTTTTACTGAGGAGCCAAATCCATGTATATGACTTTGTTATTTTAGGGCTGCGGTGGTCATTGTGACATGACGAAAAAACAAAAAATGGTTCTAATTACCATAGGTGAGATTTCAGCAGTCACTAGATGTACATAGTATTCTGTATCTATACTGTATGGCTCGCAGTAAATATGTCATTTGTGTGAAACGTCCGTGCAGAGATATATCTAGGCTTTCCGGCACCTAGGGCAAGAATGTAGTAAAAAAATGTTATGGTTCTTAGAAGAGGCAAAATAAAAAAAAATGAACAAAATGAAAAAAAAAAGATAAAAAAAAGTCCAGTCCGTAACGAGTTAATGTAAGGCCAACTTCCATTTACAAAGGTACAGTTTATTTTACATTGTTAATGAACAAATTAACTTACTATTGTACAAATAATCCCTTTTCAGCGCCCCTCTCCTGGTCCCATTTACTCCATTTCCTTGTTCGTTCCAAAGCACAGCATCCCCTGAATTTGATGGGATTCAGGCTGTATTCACAGATCCATGGGAAATAGAAGATCAGGATATGTGCTGAGTCTCACATTCAAATGCATAATTTTCATGGGTGTGTGAACAGATCCATGAAACTCTGCGGGTACGAGAAAAAAATCGGGCAGCACACGGACTTGTCACATGGATATGTAAATGCAGTCTTACTGATTGTGTCCTCCTACCCTATAAAAAGGGGGTGTTAAACCAAGACAAAACCCTTTAAAATCTGAACTGACACCATCAGGGTCTGCATTGGTGTAGTTTGCAATCCCTTCTGGAAAGGTGTGAAATCTTGTTCAGTTTTATAGTATATTAATATTGTAAAATATTGCTCTGAAAAAATGCATTTTATTAGGAAAGAGGGTGTTAGCCTCACCTGGATTTCCTGATGATAAGAAGTTATTTTGAATGTTACCTCATTTTGTCCAATTTATTGGATTGAATGACTAGTTGCTCCTCATCTGAAAAGTGTTTGAATGTACAAATTCTTATGCAGTGATACTTCCCAGGGCTGATGCAGATATCCGTGGATTTCAGTCCAATCTCGGACTGGGACTGGCCGTGGCTCTCCTGATCCGAGCATGATAGCTTCATATATTTCTATGATGCTGTTATGTTGTGATTGTGAGACCCCCAGCCAGTCCATGCATTGCGATCTAAGATCGGACCAAAATCCATGGATTACCCCATGAGACCTATGACCCTCTTGTATCTACTAAAAAGACAATGTTCCTGATGATATTGTAGGAGAACAGAGACCCATGCAACAGCACCGAAATCGTCCTTGTGTGGGTGTCCGAGATGAGAGTGATGAACATTTCTGTATAGGTGCTATATATGCAATATCATTACTCTGCAAAAATAATAATTGCATTGATTTATCTCCCCAAGTCTTTAACAACACAGCTGTAATTTCAGTCTTACCTTATTCTCCAAGAAGCAGGCGTTTATTTCTGACAATTTTCTGAGCACAGGAAATCTCACTGCCAGTGCAGCAATTTACTGTGGTTCTTTACTGTGTTGACCAGAAATATCACGCACACAGAAAACAAAAGAGGAAACTACGAATCTTGATCAGGAAAAGTGAAGACATGACCCATAAGACAGTGGTTATTCTCAGAGAAAATTAGTTAAAAAACCCTGATAAAAAAACAAAAACAAAAAAACCTAGAACATGGTAAAACTAAATGAAAGGTAAACAGAATAATCTTGAGTCATAAATACAAAGAAAATGCTGAATTTGCTTCTCTGATTGTTTTTTTTGGTCTTTTCTAGCACTTTATTGTGTATCAGTATGTGAAGGAACATTTTTAGAGTAGTTAAAGACACAAGAACAAGTTTAGCTGCATTTGTTCTATTAAAGACAACTTTGGTTGTGCTGCCCACAAGGCCAGATGTGGAGCCGCTGGGATCACTCCATGCTTTTCTGTTCTTAAGGTAGCTTCTAGCAGGAACAGTATTTAACACATTGATATATTACAAGATATTCGCATGTAACAACAATCTACATTAGCATAGATCTCCTTTATTTTGTTACTGAAAATGTGCTAAAAGAAAAAAAAAAGTTTTGGTACTGTGTTAGTCAGTTGAAAAAGATTGATTGCTCTCAGAGGAAGAAATAAAATTAGCTTATAGATATGATACCTTTTTTAAGGCTAACAAAACTAAAATAAGTGATGTGTGTAATAAAATAAAAGCAAAAGTAGAAAAAGCTATTACATACACTACTCAACGTTGAAACTGCAACATCAAGAAGGAAAATAAGGGGAGTTATGGAAAACACAAGATAGATAGACATTTCCAAAACTTTTCAATTTTTTTCAGTGTGAAGTATGAGTGCCATGCTTAGAAATACTCACAATTACACAACTAGGCTACTATCAATGAGATTATTAATGGTTGTCTGAGAAATGTTCTGCCCCAATGAATGCACTTTAGCATCGATATCATCAAGATCCGCTGCTGGCAGCTCCTTTTGCAATTGTTGACCAATGATGTTGCAGATGTGCTAAATGCAAGACAAGTCCAGAGACACTATAGGCCATGGTAGAACATTTGGGCCTAGAAGGCTGCTCACAGTAGCATGAGCAACATAGGACTTGGCGTTATGTTGAAAACTGTTCTTTGGACACTTTGAAGAAATGGTTGTACCAATGGTTCCACAACCAAATAAATGTAACGCCGAGCTGTTAGTGTACATGGAATGAAGACTAGGACGGTCCCGTTATTGTATGTTATGCCATCCCACACCATAATCCCAGGAGTAGGACTGATGTCCTGTTGCCTCTTGAAGGCCTCTTCACTGCATTGTCCATGTGGTTTTGCCAGATTCAAAGAATGATGGACCGTGATCCATTCTATGCTGTAATTGAATGCCACGTATCAAGCCTAAAATGCAGGGCCTACACAAATGATCATTAGGCATTTGTACCACATTTTTCTAGAAGCCAGACATACAGCTATAGGTGTTCTTCAACCTCACACAAACCCTATTATAGTGCAGAGCAAGACAGCAAAGCAGGCTGTAATGGAGGTATATCCTTTTTAGCAATGAGTCCATCTTTTGGTTTGGATGCAATGATAATTGGACATAGTTCTGTAAACCACGTGAAGAGGCCTTCAGAAGTGAAGTTGAAAATTTTCCAGGAGCCATGCCAGGCTGCATAATGATCATGCTAGAGTGAGCAGACTGCATAGTCTAAATGTCTTATCATGGCCTGCAGCATCTCATGTCTTGTCTCCCATAAAACAGCTCCGGGACTCCATTAGTCAACAATTGCCTGGTGCAAAACGTGCGTTGGGGTGAGGTGGAACGCTGTGCTGTCTGCAGGTAGATATTATTATGGTAATTGATTACGTACATTGGCACCGTTTGTATATTATGGGCATGCTTGGGCAGCTAAGATGTACTGAAATAAATATGTCATTATGATATTACTACCTTGCAATTGGTATAACCTAATGATGTACTGCGCTTAGCCTCCACCTTATGTTAGGGTGCTTGGGCATTTTATGCATTTTATAAAAGTTTTCCAATAAAAGCCTTAATTAATGTTACTCTGGATCTCTTCATGGTAGTTACCCCTTTGGGTGACCATTGGTGTTAACAATTGCAAAGGCAGCTGTGCAGCGAATCTTGATAATTTACCCAAGTGCATTCAATGTGGCAGAACTTTCCTCAGGGTATGTCCACACGTTCAGTATTAGGCAGCGCTTTGGACGCAGCACATGTCCACTGCGTCCAAAGCGCTGCTGGCTTTTGAACGCAGGTAATTCCACATGTGTTCCTTGGACCGTGCGGAATCACCTCGTCCAATACGTTGTACTGGGGAAATTTATCATGCGGAGACTCGCGTCTTTATTGCTTTTGACTATTGGTTTATACTGGGGGTGTCTTATAGATGCCTCTCCATTACTAACTCCTGGGCTTAATGTCAGCAAACATAGAACAGCTGGCATCAACCCAAAAACTGGAAGAGCTGGATAAAGTGCCAGAATTGGCGCATCTAATGGATACATCTTCTCTGGGGCAGCTGCAAGCTGCTATTTTAGGCTGGGGAGAGCCAATATCCATGGCCCTTTCCCATTCTGAGACTACCAGCCCGCAGCTGACCATTTTAGCTTGGCTGGACATCAAAAATGGGGGGACCCCATGCCGTTTTTTTATTATTATTATTTATTTAAATAATTTTTTAAAAAGTAGTGTGGACCCCTCTATTTTTGATAACCATCAAAGATAAAGCTGACAGCTGGGGGCTGCAACCCACAGCCATCGGTTTTGCCTGCTCTGGTTATCAAAAAATAGACAAGACCAAGAGAACACAGTAAAGCATGTTGATTTTAAGCTTTATTCAGACTGCCAAACCAGAACAGTAATACGGACATCCGAGAGAAGTCCGTATTCAGGTACGCCCATCTCTAGTCATGATAGCTGTAAATTAGGTAGCTTTCTATTAATGACAGGTGTGGAAGAATTATAAATATGCTGTGCACCTTGCACACTGGTGTGACTAATACTTTATTGTATGACTGTACACTTTTATAGCGAGAAAGATTGAGATAACCGTCAGAAAGTAAGCAGAAATATAGGCAAATTAATGACACAGAAAGGAAGTTAGAACAATGTACTACTCTAAGCAAAAACTTCAAAGAAGAGCTTTAACTGACAAATAAAGAGATTGAGATTCACTTTGATAAGATGAAACAGCAAAAATATAAGTGGGTCGGGAGAATTAGATAATTAGAATTTACCTTACTGTAAATGGTGAGCGCAAAACAACACAAGATTAAATGTTTACAGCTCACATGATTCAAACAACCTGAAAAGTTTCAGGCTGTGCCTCTATGTAATTGGTGCATATTATCGCCCATGTTATTGATTTGAAAATGACTGGTAACAGCCTGGCTGACATTGCCAGGAATATGCACCTCAGGATAGGTGGAGTCCTTAATGCCATAAATACTGTATGTAGCTGATCATATGTAGCATTTACTAGTCTTTTTATTATTTATTTTTCTTTTATTTAAAATGAACTTGTCATAAGAAATAATGCTATTAATCTTATGGTTATTCTGCAGGTTAGTAGAATTATTATGCAGTCCAGCACCTGCACGCCGCCAAATGCTGCAGGGAGAAAATTAACTTTATTCTCCTCGGCAGCATTCGATTTAAGTCTTGGGGGCGGCACCGGGTTGGGATCGGTCACCACTCTGAGAATACAGAGCAGCAGCTGGAACTGCACCCCTGGCCCTGACTGACACTGGTTCTGCATTGCAGGTGGCCGTCAGTCATGACTGGGGGTGCGGTTATAGAACCTTGAACTGAACATGCTGGCACTGCCCCCATGACTGAATCTGAATGCTGCCGATGGGAATAAAGTTCATTCCTCCCAATATGACACCACTAAATTTGCTAATGAAGGTGAGAATCAACACTCCTCAATGTTGTAAATAGTAGGAGCCATCAAATAAAAAATAGTTATGAGACATAAGAAATGAAGTGACTTGAATTATATAGTTTTGGAGGGTTGGATTATAGTTACTGTATTTATGGAGATAAAAAGTCAGTGCTTTCAATGCTATGTGTTGTGAGATGGAAGTGTACAGGGAACTTACATCACGTTATCCAACAAAACCTAGACGACCACTTCATTTTTGAAAATATTTCCAAAATGTCATTCGAATTTTTCATATATCCAGGAGAACGTTGGGCTAAAGGCTGTAAAAGTGAATCAAGCCAATCACCCAAAATTTCATTTTCAGAACCAATTCCATTTATAATTGGCCACATGGGTGGTAGTTTGGTTCCCTTGTGTATTTTGAGCAAAGCATGTAAGATGGGAGTAACTGGATGTTTTACAATGAGGTAATCAGTCTGTTTTTTTCATGAGAATCCTCAAAGCAAAACCTTCATTACTCAAATCAACAGTGTGTTGCGAATAATTTGAAGTGGGATCTGATATCAGTTTGTGATACGTGGAACGATCTTGCAACATACTGTTGATTTAAGTTGCATAAAGGACTTTGTCCGTTATAACCACCACACCCCCCTTGTCAGACATTTTAAATATAATATCTTCCATAAGAGACAATTTAGATTTCAAGGACAGGGAGAGGATATGTCCCGAATTGTTGTTATGGGTTACATCATGAAGACTTTTCCACATCTAAGAGGGCCGATATATGGTTGGCGCACAGGGACCCTCTTCAGTCTTTGTCCAATTCTGAACTGCACCATATATTTTCAAGGACGTTGAGCCCCTGACATCCAAATATCCTGCTTCATTCATATCCATAGAGTAAATACAGAAGATCAACTTTTCAACAAATATCTGATATTGTGACAAAAAAGGCTTGATGGTTACAAACACTAACCAAGATACCATACATGCATAGAATTTATTTTCAGTAGTCAATTATTGTGGACATTCAGTGTAACGGAGCCCTTAGTTTTTATTATGCAATCAGACAAACAGAATAAGCCAAAACATTTGAAACACTAATGTGCTGAAAATTGCATAAGCCCAGTCCATGAATAGTGATCAAATGGGTAACTCACTGTGACAAAGTCACTGACAAAGTCCTGGAGGGGAGCTACGTTTCACTAAGGGGGTTAGCAACCTTGCAAATGTTCCAGCATACCAAGTGCTGAAAGGGGTTAATCAGCCATGTTTAGTGCTAGGTTGATTGAACAGCTGTAGAGTGGGAGTCCATAGGATAAAAGCCCAGCCTTCTAGAGTATTCAGTGTTGTGTGGGCCTGAAGGTGCAAGCTCTGGAGCTGTGGTTTCATGTTAAGGAAAATTGAACCTTGTGTTGTTTGTTACTGAAGTGGGCAGATTCCTATAGCAAGGAGGACTGTGCAATATGTTACGTTTTTGTTTTCCTATTAGCAAAACAAACTCAGCCTTCCTGGCCTAATGGTACACTGATTTATGCAGTACTTTTAATAAACCAGTGGAAGATTTAAAGAGACAGTGTTTCTGTGTCTACCTCTATGTGCAGCCGAGTGAGCCGATCTACCACATCACACTATTAGGGGAACAAAGATTATTGAAATAGTGTATTCCTAATTAAATTATCAAATGATTGTCAGCACTTGTGTCTAGAAACAGCAATAAAAAGGTGCCTGCTTCCCAACGTGAGCACGGTCTGAACTCAGCCCACGTGTGCACATCTGATGTTTCCACAGTTCCCCCATACACATTATGAGGTCCCAAAGTCACCCCCAACACAGTATAATGCACCCACAGTATGATACCACCACAGTTTGCCCACAAAAATTATGAGGCCCCCTCACAGTAACTGTCAACACAGTATGATTCACACAAAGTTCTCTCTTCCCCCCACAGACACACAGTATGATGGCCCCTCAACTCTCCCCACAAACAATATGAAACCCAATGTACAGTATGATGGCCCCTCAATTCTCCCCAGAAAATATATGGTGGCCATCACGACCCCATGTACAGTATGATAACCCTCACAACTCTCATACTCATAATGATGCCCTTCCCCCCCCCCCCAACAGTTTCCCTCTACAAGTTCTGACTGGCAAAGTAAAAAAAGAAAATACTCTCCTAGCCTATCTAATGATGTCAGGCTGAATGGTGGAGCAAAGAGTTGACGGCTCCCTGTTCCATCATTGTATTCACATTAATGTGCATCCAGATAATGTCAATACCATTTAAATCAAGCTTCTGAAAGGATGGAGTGGGCAGTGCCATTCAGCTCCAGACCCTTATACTCATGGGCCCCGCAGTGGCTGCATGGTCTGCTACTATTAGTGGTATTCAACTGACGGTGTATCAATCACAACTTTTTCTCTGCCAGAAATTAATTTGACTTGTTGCATATTTGCACCATATTTTATATGCATGCACTACTTTTTAACTAAGCCAACCAAGAATAAGCAGATGTAATAGTGCAGCATCTAATTTCATGGAAAATGTGCCAAAGCATTATTAAAGGTGGCCCTATGGGAGCACGATGTGTTCATATTCACTTTGCTCATCTCTGATTGAGTCAAGATTGTATCAAGCTTCACACACAAATGTCCTCAACCCTTAATATACAGAATATCTCTAAGTAAATGTAAAATGATGTTCACATGTGAAAAGACAATGTGTTGGTGTAAGCCTGCAGAGCCGTGGTTGAAGTATCCAAATATATGTAAATGTGTGATGTAAACAGGAAACTTTTTAGATAACAGGTTTTAGTGGGTTTTGGCACTCTGTTTCTGACCATTTTTCATTAACTATATAATGTTCAGAATATACAAGCACTCATCAGTGCTGTTTCCTCTCTCTTTCAGTGTTAGGTCTCACTCAAGCATCCATTTTTTTGCAAACAAGAAAATAAACAATGTTTTTCATAATTGTGCTGGATCCAATTTCCAGCCATTTTTGATCTGCGTCCATTTTTATCATCATTGTGACATCTATATTTGTTTTGTAAAAAAAAATCATCAAGTCCCTCCTACCTATGAAACAGTAAAAACGGACATCACCTGGATGGCAGACAGATGACATCTGAGTGCTATTTTTGCATTGGCTTTCACTTGAATGGGTGTGTTTGATCTGCAAAATGGAGCAGAAATAGACATCTCCAATTTTATTTTTGCAAACAGCCCACACAACCACACAAGAGAACACATTGTATACCCCCAATGTATCCATAAAAAATATGGATGGAACATGTATGGGAAATACAGTAGGGTGACTGTAGCCTTAGTAGCAATGACTAAGTCTTTTGGCCGCTAAGCCGACTTTCTGCTGTTACAAACTGGAACTTTATTGATCTCATTTTGTATCCAAGAACTGTTTGGCGCAATGTCTTTTCCATTATCTTTTCAATGTTTCCAATTTCTAATGTGGATTTTTTTTTTAACTGGCTAAAACTATTTCAGAGTGTCCTAGTAATACCCAAAAGGGCAATTTGCATATTTCAGACAGCAGACAATTACATTCTTGAACAAGCATAAAAATATTCAGTTCCAAATGACTGAAAGCAGTGAACATGTGACAGACCAATCTGAAGTTCTGAAGTGGACGCAGCCAGAGATACATTTACATTTGCTAGGTCTGCCAAATTACATTTCCTACAGGACATAATCAAAGTGACAGCATGGCTTGATTAGAATCAGTGTTGCAATTATACCAGTAAAGGTCTTTGTTAAATGGAAATGCATCAGCTATCGCACTAACAAATAACTTTTGCGTTCCCATAAGATCTATGTTTGTTGCTGCCATAGCTCTCCTTCGTGCAGTATAATATAAGGTAAGTGCAGTCCTGCTACAGCCTAAGCTATAACACTGTGATAAATGGACTCTGATTCAAATGTAGCTCCGCAGCTACACTCAGTAAAGCCTTTACGTGGCCATGGCATTGGATCTGCTGTGCGTGACTGTCTGAACATTTCTCATTAAAGCAAGAAAAGACTATGCAACAATTTCACATAAAGGGTCAATAATCACACAATGTTACAAGAGGTAACCAGGGTTTTCAGGTGTGAAGAAAAATTGATGGCGGAGAAAAGTGACATGGTGGACAAGTTACTGCTGTGCATCAAGTCGCAAACTAACCGCTGGCTCCCTGTGAACTGCAACTTGGAATTCTCGTGAGCGACAATATTCAGAACATTCTGGCTTCCTTACAGTCAGGCAAAATCACTCACGCTACAAGCATGGATCACTTCCTGAATGTAATAGTGAAAGATTTCTTTCAAAAATCTACTTGCTTGAGAAAGGAAGTGGCTATGGCCAGAAATGTGTCAGCCTGTTTCAAATAGCTCTTATATTACAGACCATGCCCACCTGGCTTTGTGAAAAATAAATGGGCATCCAGCGCACCACCTGCTAAGGTCGCAACCCACTGGAATTTGTTTTTTTATATGCTGCAACATATGTATGAACAGCGTAAAGTGATGACAGACTACATCATCAGCAAGCAGGAGCGTGAGGTTTTGACTTTGTTAGGAAAATATCGATGTGTGCAGAATTTTTGGGCAACTCTTAGGCCGGCGTCACACTAGCGAGTTTTACGGGTGTATGAGCGCAGAAAATACATCCAGAAAATACGCATTTCACATGACCCAATGATTCTCTATGGGGCAGCTCCTATCTGCCGTATATTACGCATCTGTAATATACGGTATGTTACGGGCGTAGAAAATCGTAGCATGCTGCGTTTGTCAGCGTATTGCGCAAAAAAAACGCCAATGAAAGTCTATGGGGGCGAGAAAATTATGGATTACACATGGACCATGCGTGTGACTTGCGAGAAATACGCACCGGTGTTCTATAGAAAAGCCGGCAATTCAGTGCGGTGTACAGTAAAATCACACTGACAGAATAGAATAGAATAGGTAGAATAAATGTGCACACATAGAATAGGTATATATATATATATATATATATATATATATATCTATGTCAGTGAGACACATATATATATATATATTTATATTTAATTCAGCGCTAGATAGCAGAAAAGCCGGTAATTCAATTGCCGGCTTTTGCTCTCTCCTTCACAAACCCGACATGATATGAGACATGGTTTACATACAGTAAACCATCTCATATCCCTTCTTTTATTACATGTTCCTTTTTACTAATGTAACAAGTGTCTCTGTGTAAAATTTGGGGTCTCTAGCTATTAAATTAAAGAGTTAAATCCCGGAAAAAATTTGCGTGGGCTCCTGCACAATTTTCTCCGCCAGAGTGGGAAAGCCAGTGACTGAGGGCAGATATTAATAGCCTAGGGAGGTACTATGGTTATAGGACCCCCCTGGCTAAAAACATCTGCCCCGAGCCACCCCAGAAAAGGCACATCTGGAAGATGCGCCTATTCTGGCACTTAGCCTCTCTTCTCACTCCCGTATAGCTGTGGGATATGGGGTAATGAAGGGTTAATATCACCTTGCTATTGTAAGGTGACATTAAGCCAGGTTAATAATGGAGAGGCGTCAATTATGACACCTATCCATTATTAATCCAATAGTATGAAATGATTAATAAAACACACACACATTATTAAAAAGCATTTTAATGAAATAAAGACACATGGTGTTTTAGTATTTTATTATACTCTTAATCCACCTGAAGACCCTTGTCACCTGAAATAAAGTTAAACAAAACAAACAACAATATTCCATACTGTGATAGAAATATATATATCATGTAGATCTCACTTGCATGTATACTCCTCTATAATCAAATATATACTTATATGCTCACAGCTAATATATACATTATAATCAATGGTTTAAAATGGCTGACACAAACTGAACTGATATAAGCCTGATATAACCCAGACAGATCATATGGTGTTTTTCCATCTTAAAAACAGGAAATCGGGTCAGATGTCTGAGATAATGCCTAGAATCTAGCTGAATCTTGCTGAAACGGCAGACCAACAGTGTCAGGTGTCTCCACTTTGTCCTAGACAGAGAACTCGAGTTTAGTTGCTTGATCAGCAGTCATATGAGCATTAATCACAATATTCCATATATGTTTAGATAACCAATGACAGAGGAGCTAGACAATATGGTAATTAACTAACCACCCCTGACAACCCCTAACCACTCCTTTCTATGTGAAAATATAAAACTATGTATGTACAATAAAGTATCAGTATTGATGGAATGTTGTTCTGTCACAGTTGTGTACAGTCCATTCTTGATGAGCGCTCAAAATACTCAGTCTAATTGGGAGCGGCCACAGCACACACAGGGATATATTTATCCAACCCTAATATTTCCATAACAGAATGGCCCCCAACAGCGAGGCACGGATGAACGCACGGGATCCTTCTTACCGGAGATACGGAAGCTATGGCTGTGGCCTGGCACAGGGGCAGGAGACTGCGCAGCTCCATAAGTAAGGTAAGAAAATGTTATCATCTTACCTGAAAGTCCCCTGTGCCCAGTCCTTGTCTATGCCTCTTGCCGGTGAGATGTGGTCATCAATTCCCAGGTAGTGTAAAAAATCCGTAGCCACGAATCCACCCTGGGAGGTGTCTGCTGTGGACCGTGTATGTGTTTGTGTAAAATCCGAGAGAAGAAGGAAAAAGTGACTTTTGTTTGTGGTTGCTGGGAAACAGATGGCAGGAGGTCAAATCGCTCGATAAGTTATTGCAGGATTCCCGTGCATAGGAGGAACACGCAGAGTTCCGGGGCAGGTAGTCCCATGTTCCAGGCACGGGTAGTGATAACTTAAGAGGGCTACTGCAGATTCCCGTAGTGCCGGCGATCCAGTCAGGACGTCCGGACCGGGGTGGTAGATTTCCCGCTTGTTGTGCTTCTCAAGCACTCAGGTGGCCCGGGCGCAGGTGCATCCAGTGCGATTGGCAGTAGTCTGTTCCCAGCGCAGCCTGCATGTGTCACAGAATTTAAAAGGGCATCTCTCGGATTGTCTATCTGTCTGTTTGTGTCATGTACTATTGCCGCTTTAAGAAGCAGAAATAGTTCTCTTGTCCGAACTTCCTCTTTCTCCGTGCTGTTTAGCAGAGAGATATGCATTGTAAATCAAACTGTCACATTTTTTTTTTTTTTTTTTCCGGACTGTTTTCAGCTGCAGTGCTGGGTATGTGTAGTTTTTTTGTGAAGAAGTGAAATTTAAATTGTATCCATCATTTTTGATGTGACATACGTTATTTTAGTGACATTTGATATTATTGCAATGGCATACGTGATATAAAAAGAGGAAGTATGTCTCTGACTGCATTTGAGCGCAGAGATTTTTACTCTCTTAAAGGGTCTTTTTCTTTTTGCGGCATTTTAAAGTTTTTTTTAATTAAGTTTTCCTCAATCTTCAATCTCTTTACCTTTTTATTTTTTATTTATTTATTTTTTTGAAAAAAGTTTTTCTTTCCTTTTGTATCAAAATTTTTGAGTTTTTGGTTGTGAACTAAGTTTTTGACGGTTTTTCTTATCGTTTTGGGTTTTTCTTAGAGTTTTATATACTCATTTTTAGAAGTTTTTTCTTTTTCTTAGTACTGTTTTTTTTTCATTTTTGTGTGTTTTTACATTTTTTGCTTTTGCCATGGGGAATAGAGTGGCCGAGCAACAGGAAAGTCTTTTTACTTCCTGATGAGAAAACAGCCCCTAGATAGTGGCAGAGCACGAAGGTGTTAAGTATGTGAAGATTTTTGGAAGGTATAAAGTACGTGAAATTCATTAGAATGGCAGACTTCAAGCTGCGGAGTGGCATGACGTAGAAAGGAAAATAGAGGAAGTTAGCTGATGTTAGATTGCTGAATACTAATACATGGTATGAAGTGGCAGCAGAGCTTACATCGTTTAGGTGGTACAGAAAGTTAATGTGAGCAAACCAGGAAGTGATTTTTGTGGGTATGAGACGGGAGAATCTGCGCAGTCTGCTTTTAGCAGAATCCATGGTATAGGTAGTTATTTTTGCACAGTATGTGGTGCGCCCCGTCTCTCCCTACAGGGAGAAGGCATAATTGCTCCTCTCTATTATTCTTGTTGTTCTCATCTATCCTCTTTTTCCTCTGTCAGTCTTTTCTCTCCGCACTCTCTCTCTCTCTCTCTCTCTCTCCTTTCCTCTTCCTCCACATTTTTTCTCTTCTCTCTCTTCCCCCACTCCTCTCTTCTCCTCCCTCTCTCCCTCTCCACATTCTCTCTCCCCTCCTACTATTCCTTTCTCTCACTCATCACCCCCTCCTCCTTCTTCTTCCTCTTTTTTCCTCCGTGTTGCCGGCTGGGCCAACGCCCAATTCAAACAATATGGTGCTTACAGCACAAGGTGTCCCTGGCACAGTCCAGCCATTGCCAGTTGTGATATCGGGGTAAGAAGGTGAAAGCCCCCCCTACAGTGGGCAGCCCTAGACACGTCAGGTAGCAGACAGCTCAGCCCTGGGTGCAGAGGGGGGAGGAGTGATATCAGAACGAGCTCACTGACAGATCCTCCGTTACCTCATTTCACAGTCAACAATATTGTAACCCCTAAGGTTTTACATGAACTTTGATATCACCATGTATTGATAATGTACAGCTTCAGCACCGGTCAGAGCTGCCTACATCCACATTCACACCAACATGAAACTATAATCCTAATCCATCATAGCTTCAGCAAGGGGGGAGACATCCTCACATAAAAAAAAAAAAAAAAGCAACTTCTAAGTCCAAAATCAGTCAGTGTATGACCCCGGTACAAGCCATCACAACTATTCCTCTGATGAAGATGAAGAGGGAACATCATACATGCTGTCCAGTACTAGAAAAGAAACCCACAGGCACCAAGAATGCAAGGGCAGATAGAGGCACCACCATTACACTATGTGCACTGCACTTCAAGTCAGGTGACAATAGTCCAGACCCAGGGATGCATCCCATGCCATTTTACCGAAGAAAGTAGCAGAAGCAGCAAACATATGCAGCCACCTGGAATGATCTCTGGGCCATGAATGAAAATAGAAGCAGGTGATGCACTCTGGCCAATCATGAAGGAACAATTCAAACTTCCAGCAGAATCAGATGTACATGCTTGGGAGTCAGGGCCACAGCTAATATAACAGCTCAGAGAGTGGGCCAAAGGCAGATTGGCAGGACAAGCCATGACATGAGCCAAGATAAGACAGAGTCTGTAAAGAAGTTTCATGGCAGAGTAATGCAAGTATTCCAAGACTTGGGCTTCACCATTCATGAGTCATGACCAGATACACAGGCCTTTGTGCATGGACTGAGACAGCCAATCAGGAAACCACTGATAGTGGCTAGGCCTGAGAACAGGTCAATAGCAGTGGACTGACCCAGAAAAAAATGTTTTATGTGCGCCTAGGAGACTGTTCAATGCCAATTGTCACCAAAACTGCCGCTATTATAGCACCACAAAGAGCGTGAAGAAGGAGCGGGTGCCGTGCTGCTGAGAACACCAGAAGGGGAGCCAGAGGTGAAGACGCTACAAAGTGCCGATCGACACACCGGAAGAACCGCTGCAGACTCCAGAGAGGAGACACCGACCTCAATAAGGTTAGCAAAGGGGAGAAGCTATGTCAGACCAGGGGTAAGAAGTGACGGCAGATGCAGCCGCAGCCCCTGTAACGCCCCAAGACCTTGGGTTGGATGCAGCCGCCGGTCTCATGGCACCCCGGGCCTCGCCACGAATGCACCTGCAGGCCCCGTCTTACCACCGCAGCTTCAATCAGCAGGCCGGACCCCGCTGCCGCTACAGTACCCATCATGCCGTTGTCCACAGTAGCCAAAGGGATTGAGTCACAACCAGGGGTGCAGAAGACAGCCCCTCTCATAGTGACCACTGACCTGGAAGCCCAACCACCCTACAAAGACAGAAGAAGTGTCAAGGGTTACATCTGTGGCAAGTTTGGCCATTTCCAGAACCAGTGCAAAGCACTCACGCCCCCGAAGAGACTGGACCCATGCAACCCAAGAGTTGGTCCAGAGAAACAGGTCAAGGAGGAAGTGCAGAAAGCAGTGAAGTACCCCGTCCATAGGACAGAGGCAAGCAAGCCAGGTCCGCAAGACACTACGCTCCTGACATGTAAAACTTCATCTGCAGGACCAATACCTCAAATTACCTTTAAAAGTGGATGGCGTTGTCAGATCCAAAGTGGTGCAGCCAGAAGTGTGATGACACCTGTGGAACTCGCTGATCCCACCTGCCTATCAGAATCCTCTGTGTCTCGCATGGGCATTGATGGTCAAGTCAGACATTCTCAGCTTACAAAGCCACTGAGCGTGTGCACTCAGCCAGGACACTCTATCCTGTCCCAGTTTGTGGTGTAAAGGACCTGCCACTCAACCTGCTGGGAGCGAACCTACTGCAGAAGCTGAAGGCAACCACAGTGTTCCAGGAAGATGGGACAGTGACACTTTCTTCATCCCTGACCCGAGAAGAGTCATGCTGGCGGCCCTACAAGAACATTAAACAATCGAGGCCTACCCAAGGAGGTACTGGATGTAGTACCAGAAAGTCTATGGTCTAAGGGACCCCAGCACGTGAGAAAACCTCAAGTTGCCCCAGTACGGGTGTCACTCAAGCCATGTACCTCGTACCCTCGTAAGGCCCAGGCCAGGCCTAGAGTCAAGCTGCCTGTGACCAACTGAAGGTCTACCTGGAAATAGGAATCATTGTTCCTCGCACATCGCCTTGCAATACCCCGCTTTTCCCCGTCAAGAAAAAGACTGTAAAAGGAGAGCCAGCCAAGTTCAGAATGGTATATAACCTGAGAGCTGTGAATGACGCCACAGAGTTTGAAACAATTATGCCGAATCCGCACACTCTGCTCTCGAATGTGCCTGCCACAGCAAAAGTGTTCACAGTGACCGACCTGACTAAGGTTTTCTCCAGTGTTCCCCCTTCACCCGGATGACCAGTTCCTGTTTGCCTTAATGCACCAGGGGGGACACCACACATGGACAGTGATGCCACAGTGGGCCCAGAACAGCCCTTCACAGTTCACCAAAGCAATGTCCACAGTTCTCACCAACTGAGTCACAGAACAAGCAGAAGTAACCCTGCTACAATACATGGACAATCTACTCCTTTGTGCAGTTGACTTTGACACGTGTAAAGCCCATTCCTTGTATCTCCTACTCTACCTGGCGGAGCAGCACTGCAAGATCTCAAAGAACAAAGTCCAGTGGTGTCTGAAGCAAGTTACGTTCCAGAGACACTGTATTGCTCACCAGGCGAAACACCTGACAGATGACCGGAAGACCACAGTGGAGAAGATGGTCCCTCCGACAACTCCAAAGGTGCTACAGGCCTTCCTTGGTCTAGTTTCATATTGCAGAGCCTGGATCCCTGATGCTTCCGTCCTAATGCAGCCTCTGTGTGAATACGTCAGTGTGACCCCGTTCCTCCAGACAGATGTGGCCTTCAGTTCGTTCAAGAAGTTAAAAGGCTCTGTAGTCTCAGCGCCAGCACTAGGCCCATCTGACTACGAGAAGCCATTCCATCTCTACTTGATGAGAAAAGAAGGCCTTGCTACTGGAGTCCTGACACAGCTTCAGGGGGGAAAGCAGAGACTTTCGGACTACTTTTCAGCTTGCCTGGATCCAGTTGCAAGGGGAGCCTCTTCCTCCCGCATGAGAGCAGCAGTTGCAGCACACGCCCTCCTGGACAGGACTACTGACATCAGTGGACAAACCATTGGAAATCCTGGCTCTGCATGACATCTCAGCAATCCTCAACCAAACCCAGCCAAAACATCTCTCCACCGCCAGGCATCTTCGCCTCCAGTGCTCTCTACTCCTGCCCAACAATGTCACCATCTCCAGATGCACAGTCCTCAACCCGTCCACTCTACTCCCACTCCCAAGGGGGATACAGATATGGACCCTCAGATAAAAAGTCTGCATGGGATCTGAATTTGCTCCGGACGGATGACCATGCTTGCTTCAGCATTATGCAACAGGAAACAGCAGGACTACCCAAGGTGGCAGAAGAGCCACTGACCAACCCAGAGTTGATCCTCTATGTGGATGGCTCCAGATTTGCAGATGATGAAGGAAGATTCCACACGGGAGGTGCAGCGACCAGCAATCAAGAGATCCTGTGGTCCAGAAGTCTGCCGCCCAGTCTGTCAGCCCAGGAAGCAGAACTGATAACGCTGATGAAGGCCTACCAGATGGCAGAAGACAAGACTGAGAAAATGTATACCGATTCAAGGTACTTGCATGGCATAGCACACGACTTCGGACCCATCTGGGCTGCAAGGGACTTCCTCACAGCAAGCGGAACAACCGTGAAGCATCATGGAGCCATTAAGGACCTGCTGAACACACTTCAACTTCCAAAAGTGGTGACAGTACTAAAAGTCAAAGCGCATGGAAAACTGAACACAGTAGGGGCACGAGGCAACAACATGGCGGACATGGCAGCCAAAGAAACAGTCAAGGGAAGACAATATGGACAAGTGGAAGAGGTCGTAGAGCCGGACGGCTACTACAGCACGGCTGAAGACAGGAAACCTGACAAGATGACATCCTGGGATCTGCTCAAAAAAGTTGCAAGAGCAAGCCCCAAAGGACAAGATGGAATGCTGGATGCAGAAGTGAGCAACACATGAAGAAGGAAGGGTATACTAAATGGACTACAAACCCTGTTTACCCCGAAGCATGTACTCTATGGTGGTCCAGTGGGCACATGGGCCCACACACAGATTAAAGACACAGATGAATGATCCGATTGGTGCTTACTGGTTCACTCCAGAAATCTCCACCCTAACAGCCAAGTTCATAAACAGCTGTCTGACCTGTGGCAAATGCAACCCTGGAAGAATGAAGAAAGTTCCCACACATCGTCTTGCCAGACCACTGTACCCCCTTCCAGAGGATCCAGATAGACCACATCCAGATGCCGCCAAGTGGAGGATTCGAATATGTCCTTGTGGTCGTGGACGTGTTCTCAGGATGGCCAGAAGCTTTCCCAGTGAGGAACCAGTCAGCAAAGACTACTGCAAAGAAGCTACTCTCAGAGATGAGATATGCAGCCATGGGGTCCCAGAAGTGATAGAGAGTGACCAGGGACCCACATTCACAGCAAATCTCACACGAGAGATCTAGTCAGCAGTAGGATCAGACTTAGGCCTACACACTCCCAATCACACTACTCAGTGTTAGGCACACTCCCAGAGGCCCAGAAAAGCTGTCACCATATGAAATTTTGTTTGTGTCTAGTCCCAGGTTAGGGGTATCCTTTCCCTTAGCAGCTGATTATGTAATATGATACTTTGTCTGCTTATGTAATTGAAATCACCAAGAAACTTGCTAACATCCATTCTCGAGTTTTTTCTTCATTGCCAGATCCAGATTCAGTGTCCGGTATGCACTCCTAGAAGCCAGGAGACTGGGTGTTGGTGAAAAAGCTTGTAAGGAGAACACCACTCGATCCCAGATTTGATGGTCCTGCTCAAGTGCTGCTGATGACACCAAACTCTGTGAAACTGGAGGGAAGACTCGCTTGGATCCACTCATCGCATCGCAAGAAAGCTCCCCTACCAGAAGATGACACCCAAGCCAGAATGATGTCGTGGATGCCCTGCCTGACCGAAGAGATGACCTACCTGATAAAGACTGCACATCGCTCACTACACATGCTATTGACTAAGAGACTGATTGCAACGAACCCCCGTTAGGGACAGATCTCCTGACCGCCCATTTGCGAAAAGTCTGTATGGAGTGGGGCACAGGCGTTAGGCTTGTGTCAGTTCGCCAACAGCACAAAAGAGTTGCAGCGCTTTGGGACAGGAGGCTAGGATTAGGGCAAGTGATATCTAAGGGGGGCTTGTGATAGAAATATATATATCATGTAGATCTCACTTGCATGTATACTCCTCTATAATCAAATATATACTTATATGCTCACAGCTAATATATACATTATAATCAATGGTTTAAAATGGCTGACACAAACTGAACTGATATAAGCCTGATATAACCCAGACAGATCATATGGTGTTTTTCCATCTTAAAAACAGGAAATCGGGTCAGATGTCTGAGATAATGCCTAGAATCTAGCTGAATCTTGCTGAAACGGCAGACCAACAGTGTCAGGTGTCTCCACTTTGTCCTAGACAGAGAACTCGAGTTTAGTTGCTTGATCAGCAGTCATATGAGCATTAATCACAATATTCCATATATGTTTAGATAACCAATGACAGAGGAGCTAGACAATATGGTAATTAACTAACCACCCCTGACAACCCCTAACCACTCCTTTCTATGTGAAAATATAAAACTATGTATGTACAATAAAGTATCAGTATTGATGGAATGTTGTTCTGTCACAGTTGTGTACAGTCCATTCTTGATGAGCGCTCAAAATACTCAGTCTAATTGGGAGCGGCCACAGCACACACAGGGATATATTTATCCAACCCTAATATTTCCATAACAATACCTTCCGTCGTTCAGTCTTGTCCCACGATGTAAATCCATCTGAAGGGGTTAAATCATTTTGCACCCAGGAGCTCTGCTAATGCAGCTGTGCTCCTGCCTGTAAAACTTGGTGAATGAATGGAATGCAGGGTAATGTACTGTAGTTACCTCGAGTCGCGGTGATGCGCCCTCTGCTGGATGAACTCATATGAACTCGAGCGTGGGAAAATATTCTAAGTTCCCAGGCTCGAGTTCATATGAGTTCATCCAGGAGAGGGTGCCGCACCGCGACTCGAGGTAACTACAGTACATTCCCCTGCATTCCATTCATTCACCAAGTTTTTTCCGGGATTTAACCCTTTAATTTAATAGCTAGAGACCCCAAATTTTACACAGAGACACTTGTTACATTAGTAAAGAGGAATATGTAATAAAAGGGATATGAGATGGTTTACTGTATGTAAACCATGTCTCATATCCTGTCGGGTTTGTGAAGGAGATAGGAAAAGCCGGCAATTGAAATACCGGCTTTTCTGCTATCTAGCGCTGAATTAAATATAAATATATATACAGTATATGTGTCTCACTGACATATATACTTATAGACTGTATATATGTTTTTTCGAATATTTGAGCCGATGGATCCATGATATGTCCATTTTGCAAGCCTGTGAGAAAAAAACGCCATACGGAAGCCATACGGATGACACACGGATAAATTTGTGCGTAAAAATCGCATCCTCGCATTGAATACGGAACAGTGTTTTTGGACAATTACTGCATATTACGGCCGTAAAAAACGGACCATATTTTCATACACCTAGTGTGACGCCGGCCTTAGTGTGCGGCGTTATTATTCAAATTAATGAAAACGTTGATTTTTAGTACTCGCCATAAAATCTGTTTCTCGTAGTCTTCATTAAGGGACACAGAATGATAGGATTATCTGCTGCCATCTGTAGGCTGACATTATTAATGCATTTAAACAAAATTTGCTCCTGCCTGCATACTATATTTCACTTGCTGGAGTCAGGCTTCCTCAGTTTTGAGAGAAAGCAGCAGAAGGAGAACAGAAAAGAATTAAGACAAGGTGAAACATAACAGCACGGCTGACTTGGCAACCAAACTAGGAATAGTTTTCCGCTGTAATTCAAGCGTAATTCTAGGTTACTGCCACCTGCAGTTTCTTCCTACCAGGGCTTGCATCAGCCGAAGCAAAAGTAAGTACGCTGTAGAAATTAACAAATATATGCACCGATGCCTTATTAGCTGCTTTACAGAGCTGCAAAGCCAATGAGTGAAGATGAACTGCCCAGAAAGCTCCCACCGCTCGTGTAGAAACTGCCCTAATCCTAAATGGGGCCACCCTCATCTTAGCTCTATAGGCCTGGATAATAGCAGTCTTGATTCAGTGGACAATGGTTGCTACAAGGGTCCTCTGGTAAAATAAAGAATCAGAATGCCTGAATGAGGCAGTGGCAGATAAATAGTACCTTACAGCACTAACCACATCCAACCTGTGCAGAGTCTGCTCAATAGAATTAGATGGTGCCGGACAAAAGAAAGGTAAAATAATGTCTTCATATAGGTGAAAACTCGAGACGCTTTCAGGAAAAAAAAAAGAACTGGCCTCAACACTACCTCATCCCGATGAAGAATAAGGTAAGGAGCGCAACAAGACATAACCGCAAACTCCAAGACCCTCCTAATTGATAAAGTGTAGCAATCTCTTGTATAGGCTCAAAAGGCAAAGACTGAACAGCCTCCAAAACAAAGATTCAGATCCCAGGGATCCAAGAGCGTCCTATAGGATGGCCTAACGTGCACAAAGCAAAGGTTGACTCATACCAACGACAATAACCCAAAGTACAATGAAGATGGCATCCAGGCTTTAATCATAGTGTAGATGACTCATTCAGACAGACCTGCTGCCCTCACCATTGTGACTTAAACAGCCACGACGTTAAATTGAGCGCCCATAAATTCAAATGGAAGAACATCCCTGGGACAAAAGGTCCTGGTGGTCTGGAAGAGCCATGGGACATCCTCCAAGAGATTGATAATATCTGAATACCAGAACCTTAGAGGCCAGCCTGGAGCAATGAGAATGACTGTAGCACCCTCTGCCCTGATCGTCTTGAGAAGTCTAAGTAGAAGTGGTAGAGGTGGAAAGAGGTAATGCGCAGATAACTGGGATCAAGAGATTACCAGGGTGTTGATTGCGATCACTTGAGGATCCTGACAACTTGCCACAAATTTTGTCACCTTATAGTTTAGTTTAAGTGCCAATAGATCGACATCTGGTGCACCCTACTGCCAACAAATCTGCCTGAACACCTCCTGAAGAAGAGCCCACTCCTGCAGGTATCTGCAGGCAACTCCCAGTTATCTACCCCTGGTATATGAACTGCCAAGATTAGAGAAACCTTGTTCTCTGGCCACTCCAAAATCTCTGTGCCCTCTGCCATGGCAGATGGGCTGAGTTTGCCTCCCTGGCGATAGTTATAGGCAACAGCAGTAGCATTGCCAGATTGAATCCGGATCGGCAATATTTGGATTAAATGCTGCCAATGTAAAAGACCCATATGGACAGCTGAGCTTCAGCACATTGATGGGGAGAAGACTCTCCTGATTGTTCCAGACCCCATGGACCATTAAGTGAAGGAAGATTGCTCCTTAGACAGAAAGACTGGCATCTGTGGTGAGCAACTGCTACTAAATGGGATGAAAAGAGTGAAGCTGAGATCGAAGGGGTGACACTAACCACCACTTGAGAACCTGGTAACAGTAAAGGGGGAGACAAACAGGCCAATCCAGGGACTGTATTGACCTGTTCTAAGAAGTTAGAAGCATGTTCTGTACTAAGAAGTTAGAAGCATGTTCTGTAGAAGCATTGACCAAAATTGAGCAAACGGTGATGCCTCGAATGTTAGCACCATCTTTCGTAAGGCTGTCATGCAAAATTGAAGGGAATGCATGACGCTTCAAAGTTCTGATGGAAGACTGAAGAAATAATCTCTTCACCTCTGGAAGAAATACTGATGTCTGAATAGTGTCGAATACCATTCCCAAAAACACTAGCTGCTGTAGTGGAACAAAAATAGACTTTGTCCTGCTGACAATCCAACCAAATTGCTTTAGAGTCTGTAGAATGATCTGCAGGCTCTCTAGATTCTGAGCAAAGGATGGTGCATTGAGAAGAATATTGTACAGATAGAAGAAAACAATTATCCCTGTGGACCATAGCAAAATCATAAATGGGGCTAGGATCTTCATGAATACCCTGGGTGATGTAGCCAGTCCAAATGGGAGAGCCCTGAACTGATACTGATCTTGATTAGGGAAGAAATGGGATGGAAAATTTGGAACATGCAAATATCCTGAATATCTACTGAAGAAAGAAATTCCCCAGCTTCCATGGATGAGATCACTGACCGGAGCAAGTCTTGAAGCAACGAAGCCGAACCCATTTCCTCAGGTGCCTTAAATCTACTATAGGCTACACACAGCCATCCTTTTTGCAGATCTGAAATGGGAACACCTACAATCACCCCTGCCTGAAGCAGGAAAGCTATCTCCTGGTCGATCTGGACATGGAAGGGCGAGAGCAAAATATGCGATCCAGAGGTAGAGTGGTGAACTCTAGTTTGTAACCCAAAAAGATGACTTCCCTGACCCAAAGATCGCTGATTGCCCCAAGTTATGCCTCCTGAAAAAGAAGGATGCGGCCACACATCCAGGAACAATCTCCAAGTGGGGGCTGCCCGTCAAGTATTGACCTTCCTGTTGCCTCTGGACCCAGAAAGCCTAGCCCCTGATCCAAAAGTATGTCAAACAGGTGTTGGTCTAAAGCTAGCTCTCCTTGGCAAGGTTCCATGCCTCCAAAAAGGATGCCTGGCCCTGAACTGAGGAAGCAGGGTGCTTCATTGCCTGTAAAATTTCAAAATGATCTTATCTAGCCTAGTTCCAAATAAGCGAGACCCCTAGAATGGTTGTCCTGTCAGCGATCCTTTTGAAGCTAGGTCTGCCCTCCACATGCTTGAGCCACAGTATGCGTCAATTAATTGCCCTCTGGGCAGTGCAATCCGTCGTATCTAAGGATGCTGAACAGAACATACTTCCTTGTCTGCGTAATTTGATCTGTGATCTTTGCTATATCCACAGCCTGTAGTCTCCATTGCTATGTGAGTGAAAAAGAGTGCAAAATCAAACTCTGTTACCCAAAGACATCCATCTGCAAAACAAATAGCAAAAATTGTTAGCGCCTAACCTAAAAGAGGTCTGAGACAGATCTGGCCTCCAACTGACACTACAAAAAAACTGAGGAAGCTTGACTCCAGCAGGTGAGGAATAGTCTGCTGGGGAGGAGCCAATTTTGTGTAAATGCAGTAATAGTGTCAGCCACTAAGTGGCAGCAGACTATCCCATGGTTCTGTGTCCTATAATGAGAGACACAAGAAATATTAAATTTCCCATCTCGATTGTTGATTTTTATCTGTTAATATGAAAATAATAACCTAAACTACTCAAAATGTACAAAAATAAAGTTCCGACATTAAAAAAAAAAATCAATTGGTGTGGAGAAGCAGTTATGCTGCACTGCTGGCATCTCCATCTATGGAGTCTGAAAGTTTGTTAATCTTTTGACGATCAACTTTTTGGGCAGCATTAACCACAGCCTCTCATACACTGTTTAGAAAATCTTTATTTTGGCCCATTTAAAAACACAGTTGTCCATGCAATAATAAGTCGTGTCAAACCAGGTTCTAAAAAGAATGCTGAATTTTTGCTACACAGGATGTTGCACAACAAAAATATTACAACGGGATATGATAAAAGCGAGATCATTTACAAAGGGGCTGTAATTCCAGGATCTAACATGATGGATTTTGTACGTAATATTAAACAAAGTCACAGTTTAACCAGAAGGAATACTGCATATCACAACGGTGTTTACTGACTACCACAATTACAGAATTTCTGATTCCCAATGGAAATACTTCCACTCTGTATTCTGTACATTGTTGAAATATATTGTTCTACACTACTCAGTCAAAAGTTTCATAAAATGACTTATTATGCACAATTTTACATGCTGAACATTTGATGAATATTTTTGTTTATTCGCTAAAATCTTTAAACTTAACAATACCATGTTACTTTACCTTTTAGATGCAGTAACATACATGTTGTGGGGGTTCAGTGGACCTTTTAAAATACGCATGAAAAAGTTGAAGAGCTGGGAAGATGATTTATGGACGTAACTCTATATCCTTTCAGAATTACACTTAGTGTACACACCTGTCCCGGGTTTCTTGGGCTCCAATCCTTCCCCTGGGTCTGCTGCCCTCTCTTGTGCTCCACATTAGATTTTGAAAGTTGCCCAGCATGGATCAATTACATCATTGACATCATCTCCCTAGGCCTTTTTAACTCCTTTACACCCCAAGTTGGTTTGCACGTTAAAGAATATGCAAATCTTTACAATTCTTACTAGTGTCACTTTATGAGGTAATAACTCTGGAACGCTTCAACGGATCCCATTGATTCTGAGATTATTTTTTGCGACATATTGTACTTCATGATAGTCATAAAATTTCTTCAATATGACTTGCTTTTATATGTGAAAAAATAGAAATTTGGTGAAATTTTTGAAAAAAATTTAGCAATTTTAAAACTTTTAGTTTTCATGCCCTTAAGACAGAGAGATATGTCAAGCAAAATAGTTAACAAAAATCATTTCCCCATATGTCTACTTTATATCAGCACAATTTTTTAATTTTTTTTTTTTTTTTTAGTTGGGAAGTTATAAGGGTTACAAGTTGACCAGCAATTTCTCGTTTTTCGAACAAACTTTACAAAACTTTTTTTAGTAACCACATTACATTTGAGGTGACTTTGAGGGGTCTATATGACAGAAAATACCCAAAAATTCTACCATTCTAAAAACTGCACCCCTCAAGGTGCTCAAAACCACATGCAAGAATGTGGGGAAAAAATAAGCATGTAACTTTTTTCACAAAAATTTTACTTTAGACCAATTTTTTTTTGCCCCTGCAGGGTAACCGGAAAACATGAACCCCAAAATAAGTTGTGCAATTTCTCCTGAGCATGTGATACCCCATATGTGGGGGAAACCACTGTTTGGGCGCATGGCAGAGCTCGGAAAAGAAGGAGCGCCACTTGACTTTTTGAATGCAAAATTTGCTGGAACAATTGGTCAACACCATGTCAGGTTTGGAGAGCCCCTAAGCATAAACAGTGAAAATACCCCACAAATGACTCCATTTCGGAAACTAAATACATCAAGGAATATATTTAGATGTGTGGTGAGCACTTTGAACCCTCAGGTGCTTCACAGAAGTTTATATCACTGAGCCATGAAAAGAAAAATATAAAAATTACATTTTCCCAACAAAAATGTTTTTAGACCAAATTTAGCATTTTCATAAGGGTAACAGGAGAAATTGCGTCATACAATTTGTAGTGCAATTTCTCCTCAGTACACCAATACCCCATATATGGGAGAAAACTACTGTTTGGGCACACGGCAGGACTCGGAAGGAAAGAAGCATCATTTGACTTTTTAAATGTAAGATTTGCTGGAATCATTAGCATACACCATGTCCCTTTTAGATAGCCCCTGATGTGCCTAAAGAGTGGAAACCCCCCAAGTACCCCATTTTGGAAACTAGACACCTCAAGAAGTGTGTTTAGATGTGTCATGAGCACATTGAACCCCCAGATACTTCACAGACGTTTATAACGCTGAGCCGCAAAAATAAAAATAAATTTAAAAAAATCAAATTTTCCCCACAAAAAAATTATATTTTCGCCCCATTTTTTTTTTATTTTCACAAGGATAATTGTATGGTTACACTATATGATTTTTGTGCAATTTCTCCTGAGTACGCCGATACCCCATATGTGGGAGAAAACTACTTTTGAGGCACAGTGCAAAGCTCAGAAGGGAAGAAGCGCCATATTGAAGTTTAAATTTTGCTGGAATAGTTTGAGGGTGCCACGCCACATTGGCAGAGCCCCTGAGGTGCCAGAATAGCAGAAACCTCCCCATATGTGAACTAATTTTACAAACTATACCTTTCAACTAATTAATCTAGGGGTGCAGTGATCATATTCACATCACAGGTGTGTCACAGAATTTTATACCATTGTGAAATGAAGAAAACAATTACATTTTTACCAACAGAATTTTGTTTTAGTCAAAGATTTTACATTTTCACACAAGAAGCGGGTAAAAATGATTCAAAAATTTGTCTCAGCACAGAGCACAGGATAAATGTGTACTGAGCCTTTCTGCGATCTTTGGGAGGTAGAATTAACAAATCAACAGCAGGTGAAGAATTGGTGTTATTTTTTACGCTGTTCCTCGTGCCGTATAAGTAATTAGGCGACTTTATTCTTCGAGTCGGTGAGATTAAATTGTTACGGAACCCCCCAGCACCCAGAATATGTTGTTTTCCATTCATTCCTTTCCTCCTGTAGACAGGGTATCACATCCCGCTGTCTGCCACCAGTGTAACGGGGTCTACCGTGCTGGAGTACCTCTTTCAGTACCACCCGTGTTTCAGGAGGTCCACTCTGCTTTGGCTGGAGTCTGAATGAAGGACGCTGGCTGGAATTGCTTGGTTACATGGGCGCATATAAAAGATCACTGCTTCTCCACGTATTTCCAGTGTGACAACACTTTACTCACAGGACACAGAACATATCACACAGATACAGAGGGTGGGCAATTTAAAAAGCGGCAGGCCAGACATACATTACAATAGCCGCAGGTGGCCGGAGCCTGCCTATATTTACTGTGGGAATTACAAAGGTGGGGGAGGTCAGAAGGGGGATATCTTATCCCCTCTGCCCAGGGGCCCAGCCTGTGGGCTGATGCATTAGGGAGATGCATCTCACATGGCACCTATTATACATACATATAACTGCACAACATATTCTGGGTGCTGGGGGGTTCCGTAACACGTGTAATGGAGTCTACCGTGCTGGAGTACCTCTTTCAGTACCACCCCATGTTTCAGGAGGTCCACTCTGCTTTGGCTGGAGTCTGAATGAAGGACGCTGGATGGAATTGCTTGGTTACATGGGCGCATATAAAAGATCACTGCTTCTCCACGTATTTCCAGTGTGACAACACTTTACTCACAGGACACAGAATATATCACACAGATACAGAGGGCGGGCCAATTAAAAAGCGGCAGGCCAGACATACATTACAATAGCCGCAGGTGGCCAGAGCCTGCCGATATTTACTGTGGGAATTACAAAGGTGGGGGAGGTCAGAAGGGGGATATCTTGTCCCCTCTGCCCAGGGGTGCAGCCTGTGGGCTGATGCATTAGGGACATGCATCTCACATGGAACCTATTATACATACATATAACTGCACAACATATTCTGGGTGCTGGGGGGTTCCGTAACATAAATATTCTAATTTACTGAGATGATGACTTTTGGGTTTTCATTGGCTATAAGCCATAATCATCAACATTAACAGAAATACCGGTCATTACGTACCAGTAACAGGATGTTACGGAGTCCACGACAGCACCCACCGAGAGAAGGGATCCACCCATCATCGGGACAAGAACCTACAGATTTAAAAGGGAGTGGTCCCCCTCGCCTCCTCAGTTGTGTTTCAGAATATGAGAGGAACCGCCATCAGATTAGCATAGAATTATCTTCTAACTTATACTACAAAATACAGTCACCTCTATAGAGTGAAAACTTTTACAACGCACCTCCCATAGAGTACAGGAAAAACCATAGTGAATAATTACTGGAGGGGAATGTGCGGGTGCTGTCGTGGACTCTGTAAAATCCTATTACCAGTATGTAATGACTGGTCTTCCTTTAACCACCGCAGCACCCACTGAGAGACTTTCAGAGAGGGACCACAGCACTAAGTACTGATAGCCTGAAATCTAAACTGGAGGTGGATGACAGATCAAGACAGTAGTGTCTATAAAAGGTGGAAGGTGACGACCACGTTGCCGCCTTACAAATAAAGTCAATGGAGGCATCCTCCTTTTCCGCCCATGAAGATGCCATGGCCTTTGCAGAGTTTGCCCTCACTTCCTCTGTTGGGGATTCTCCTTTGACCGAATATGCCAAGCAGATCGCATCCTTTATCCACCGGGCGATGGTGTTCTTTGCGACACCCAACCCCTTTCTTCGACTCTGAAAGGAGACAAACAGCGCCCTACTTTGTCTCCAAGCCTGAGTCCTTTTTAAATACCCCAGTACTGCTCTCTTCACATCTAAAGTATGGAATCTTCGCTCCTCTACCGTAGCGGGATTATCATAGAAGAACGGTAAACATATTTCTTGGCTTCTATGAAATGCAGAAGCAACTTTAGGTAAATAGGCTGGTTCAGGCTTTAAAACTATATTATCTTGATAGCACCTTAAGAAAGGAGCATCCACTGACATGCCTAGATATCAGTGAACCGTCTTGCGGAAGTTAACGCAACCAACAAGGTGGTTTTTAAGGACAAAACCTTAGTTGAGGCTGAGTCTAAGGGATCGAAGGCGGGACCTTTCAGAGCATCTAGAACAAGGTTTAAATCACATGGAGTTAATCTAGGAATACGCACTGGGTTACTGCGTTCACAGGCCTTTATGAATCTAGCGACTAGTGATGAGCAAGTATACCCGTTGCTCGGGTTTTCCCGAGTGCGCTCGGGTGATCTCCGAGTATTTGTTAGTGTTCGGAGATTAAGTTTTCATCTCCGCAGCTGAATGATTTACAGCTATTAGCCAGCTTGATTACATGTGGGGATTCCCTAGCAAACAGTCAACCCCCACATGTACCCAGCCTGGCTAATAGCTGTAAATCATTCAGCTGCCGCGATGAAAACTAAATCTCCGAACACTAACAAATACTCGGAGATCACCCGAGCGCACTGAGGAAAACCCGAGCAACGAGTATACTCACTCATCACTACTAGTGACCATCTGTCTCCTGCTACATTATGGTTATATAGTGCTCCTAGTGCTGACACCTGTACCTTAAGGGTATTAACAGATAACCCCAATTCTCGGCCCTTCTGCAAAAATTCCAGAATTGATGGACTGGGAACCTAATCTGACAGAGGTGCTGAGAGAAATAACACATTTTTTTTCCAGGTCTTAAAATAAATTTCTGTGGTAACCCTTTTCAGACTCATTAGTAATGTAGCAATCAGAGTCTCTGAAAACCCTCTACACCTCAGCAGCTCCCTCTAAAATTCCACGCTGTCAAGTGGAGACCCTCCATCTGAGGATGACGGAATGGGCCTCGAGAGAGAAACCCTGGGCTCGATGGCAGCACTCAAGGGTCGGTCACTGACATCGCCTTTAGCCAGGAAAACCAAGGCCTTCTGGGCCAGAAGGGGGCAATTAGTATCACTCTTGCTCTCTCCTCCCTGATTTTCCTGAGTACTATCTGAATCAGACATCGGGGGAAACGCATATGCCAGAGTATAATCCCACATGACCTGAAGAGAGTCTACTATATATGGCTAGTGTGATGCTCGTAGAGACGCAAACCTCCTGACCTGTCTGTTGTCTCTCGTGGCAAAAAGATCTATCTCCGGGAGGCCCCATAAGTGTACAATCTGCATGAACTCCCATCTGTCTAGAGCCCATTCTCAAAGGTGCAATGACTTAGATAGTCCGCCTGAACATTGTGCTCCCCCCTGATGTTTAGTGCTGACAGGGAGAGGAGGTGATCCTCTGCTAATGTTAGTATATCGCTTGCAGTGGACATCAGTAGTCACAATCTTGTCCCCCCTTGACGGTTTAAATAGGCCACCACTGTAGTATTGTCGGTATGAACCTGCACATGTGAGTTTCGTAAAGCCGGCAGGAACTCTAGAAGTGCATATTTCACTGCGCTGAGTTCTTTCAGGTTCGAGGAGTACTCTTCCTCCCTGCCCGTCCACCTCCCCTGAGCTATACTGTGTCACATGTGTGCTCCCCACCCCAGGGGGCTGGCGTTGGTCATGACTATATTGTCGGGTACTATACCCCATGGCACACCTTTGGACAGATGTATCAGTTCCAACCACCAGGACAGGCTGCGGACTGTGGCGACCGACAACCGTAATCTTCCTCCAAGGTGGCCCTGCAGCCTTCTTTCTGCTTTGAGCACTTCGCTCTGCAGTGCTCTTGTGTGAAACTTGGCCCACTGAATGGCTGGCATGCAGGATATTAAGGAACCCAGCAGGGACATTGCTTCTCTCAGCGATAATTCAGGATTGTCCACCACTTTTCTGACTTTTCGGATGATACCTGTCTTTTTGTCTTCTGGGAGAAAACAATGCTGAGCTACAGGAGGAGTCCAGGAGGATGCCTAGGAATTTTTGACAGGTAGAGGGAACTAGTCTCGACTTCTTCAGGTTGACTAGCCAACCTAAATCCTGCAGGGATGATATTATATATTATTATTATGACCCCCCCCAATCAGGAAATCATCCAGATATGGTATGACCAAGGTGTCTTGTTCTCTTAAATGGGCTATATCACTTCTGCGATCACTTTGGTAAATACCCGCGGTGCCATGGAGATACCAAATGGCATGGCGGCAAACTGAAAATGCCTAACCTGATCACCCAGTTGTACCGCCACTCTGAGGTATTGCTGGTGGTCCTGGAATATCGGCAGATGGTAGTAGGCATCCTTTAGGTCCAGGACAGTCATGAAACACCTGGGAAATAGAAGTTTGGTTGCAGACCTGATGGATTCCAGTTTAAAGGTATGACACTGCAGGAATGTATTTAGCTTCCATAAATTAATGGTTCTCAACAAACCATCTGGGTTGGAAATCAACAATAGAGGGGAATAAAACCCCCTCCCTTCCTGATTTATAGGGACCTCAACCAGGACCTGTTTTCCGTTAATTGCAGGATCTCTTTCCAGGGCCCGCTGCCGGTCTGGGGAGTTCAAGGTTGTTAATAGGAAGGACTCTGGAGGGATACTCCGAAACTCCAATCTCAGCCCAGATTATATTATACTGAGGACCCAGAAGCTGGATGTTATAATGCACCATTGATTATAAAAGTATACCAATCTACCGCCCACCGGAAGAACAGGGCTAGCGATAGTCGTGTCTAAGCTTGGCAGATGAGGCCGTGCCGAATTAGGCACCTTTCTGCTTCGGTTCCGCCCGCTCCCAGTCACGGTCTCTATACCTCTTCCGGAATGACGACCCCTTCCTAAAAGTGTTCCTAAAAGTAGGTGCAAGCAATTTAGGAAATCCCTTTTTTCTGTTGGATGCCTTTGTGAGGATTTCGTCAAGCACAGGGCCAAACAAGTACTCACCCTGGCGCGGTATAGCACATAATTTTGCCTTTGCATGAGCATCCCCCTTCCAGCCTTTTAGCCAGAGTGCTCATCAGGCAGCATTCGATAGGCCAGCAGACCTGGCGGCAAACCGTAAGGAATCAACTGACGCATCTGCCAGGTAAGCCACTTCTCCACGGATTTGTGAGGGGTCCAGCAACCTTTGTCTAGGTACACCCGTCCGTATTTGATCTTCCAGCTGGTCCAACCAGACTAACATGGATCTGGCCATGCAGGTGCTTGCAATCGCTGGCTTAAATGCTCCAGCTGACGACTCCCACACTTGCTTTAGGAGCATGACTGCTTTCCTATAAGACAGATCCTTCAAATGACCTCCGTCCTTTAGGAGCAATGCTGACATCTTAGATGAGGAAGCCACGGCCACATCCACTTTGGGGATCTTAACCCACTCTGCCAGCACGTCATCTTCAAACGGGTATCTCCGTTTCGAGGCAGATGGCAGGAATCCCCGGTTATCCTGCCTATCCCACTCCCTCTTTACCAGGTCATTCACTGACTCATTTACTGGAAAGGCCTTATGACTCTTGACATAAACCTGCAAACATCAGGTCCTGAGCAGATCTGGGTTCTTTACTGTCCGCAATCCCCATGGTGGCTCAAACTGATCTCACCAAGGCATCTATATTTTCCACTGAAAGGCAAGGCCTTCCTTCTTCGTCCGAAGAGGAGGACGAGGGAAATTCTCAGGATTCAGACTGCTATTTCCCCATTGACGGACTAGTCTCTGAACCAGACTCGATAATATTAGGCTACTTTTTATGGGTCTTACCCCTAAAGGAGCTTTTAACTTGCTCTCTGATAAATGATCTTAGCTCCGCTGCATGCACAGGGGCCTCCTCCTCCAGGGTCTGGTATACGCACACCTGACATTGCCTCTTAACATAACTGTCGGGCAGTGGTGCTGCGCACAAGGCACACTGCTTGAGCTTAGTCTTTGCCAACTTCTTAACCTGGGGAACATAGAGCACAGAAGGGGGATTCAGCTATCAGGTGCACATATGCTCACTGTTGTGAATTTACCTTTTGGCTCCCTCTAGTGGTTACTAGTGATTTGACTCTGGGTATGTCATTCATCCCTTGTATGCTCACCTGGGTCGTTAGGTCAGGGGTGTTGCTATATAAGCTCCCTGGACCTTCAGTTCAATGCCTGGCAACGTTGTAATCAGAGCTAATCTGTTGTGCTCTTGTCTACTGATCCTGGTTCCTGCTAAATTAAGCTAAGTCTGCTTTCTTGCTTTTTGCTATTTGTTTTTGTTTGCATTTTTGTCCAGCTTGTACATAATCTGTATCCTAACCTTGCTGGAAGCTCTAGGGAGGCTGGAGTTCTCCCCCCGGGCCGTTAGACGGTTCGGGGGTTCTTGTATCTCCAGTGTGGAATTTTGTTAGAGTTTTTGTTGACCATATAAGTTATCTTACTACATTCTGCTATTAGTAAGTGGGCCTCTCTTTGCTAAACCTAGTTCATCTCTGTGTTTGTCATTTCCTCTTACCTCACCGTTATTATTTGTGGGGGGCTTGTATCCGACTTTTGGGGTCTATTCTCTGGAGGCAAGAGAGGTCTTTGTTTTCCTCTTCTAGGGGTAGTTAGTCCTCCGGCTGGCGCGAGACATCTAGCGACCAACGTAGGCATGTTCCCCGGCTACTTCTAGTGTTGGCGTTAGGAGTAGTTATATGGTCAACCCAGTTACCACTGCCCTATGAGCTGGATTTTTGTACGTCGCAGCCTTACTTGTTCCTCTGAGACCCTCGCCATTGGGGTCATATCAGTTTGCCAGGCCAGTATTAAATGTTAAATGCATTGCAGAAGCGGGATTATAAGAAAGAAAGTTCTGAGGTTTTTTTTTCTCTCTCTCATTTTTTTTTCTTTTCCCCTTTACCTCTGAGTGGCTTGTGTTTGCTGCAGACATGAATGTCCAGACCTTGATTACAAGTGTGGATCAGCTTGCTGCTCGTGTGCAGGGCATACAAGAGTATGTTATCAGAAATCCTGTGTCAGAACCTAAGATACCGATTCCTGAACCGTTTTCCGGAGACCGATTTAAATTTAGAAATTTCAGGAATAATTGTAAATTGTTTTTGTCCCTGAAACCCTGTTCATCTGGAGACTCCGCTCAGCAAGTAAAAATTGTTATTTCTTTTTTACGGGGCGACCCTCAGGATTGGGCTTTCTCGCTGGCGCCAGGAGATCCGGCATTGGCTGACATTGATGCGTTTTTTCTGGCGCTTGGTTTGCTTTATGAGGAACCCAATCTTGAGATTCAGGCAGAAAAAGCCTTGCTGGCGATGTCTCAGGGCCAGGACGAGGCTGAAGTGTATTGCCAAAAATTTCGGAAATGGTCCGTGCTGACCCAGTGGAACGAGTGTGCATTGGCTGCAAATTTTAGAAATGGCCTTTCTGAAGCCATTAAGAATGTGATGGTGGGTTTTCCCATTCCCACAGGTCTGAATGATTCTATGGCCCTGGCTATTCAAATCGACCGGCGGTTGCGGGAGCGCAAGACCGCAAATTCCCTCATGGTGTTGTCTGAACAGGCACCTGATTTAATGCAATGTGATAGAATCCTGACTAGAAATGAGCGGAAAATTCATAGACGCCAGAATGGCTTGTGTTACTACTGTGGTGATTCTACACATGTTATCTCAGCATGCTCTAAACGTCTTACTAAGGTTGTTAGTCCGGTCGCCATTGGTAATTTGCAACCTAAGTTTATTCTATCTGTAACTTTGATTTGCTCACTGTCATCGTATCCTGTCATGGCGTTTGTGGACTCAGGTGCTGCCCTGAGCCTTATGGATCTGTCATTTGCCAAGCGCTGCGGATTTGTTTTTGAGCCATTGGAAAATCCTATCCCTCTTAGGGGTATTGATTCTACGCCATTGGCAAAAAATAAACCGCAGTTTTGGACACAGGTTACCATGTGCATGACTCCCGAACATCGGGAGGTAATACGTTTTCTTGTTCTGCATAAAATGCATGATTTGGTTGTTTTGGGTTTGCCATGGTTACAGACCCATAATCCAGTCTTGGACTGGAAGGCTATGTCAGTGTCAAGTTGGGGCTGCCATGGAATTCATGGTGATTCCCTGCCCTTGTCTATTGCTTCTTCTACGCCTTCGGAAGTTCCGGCGTATTTGTCTGATTATCAGGATGTCTTCAGCGAGTCTAAGTCCAATGCACTGCCTCCTCATAGGGAATGTGACTGTGCAATAGATTTGATTCCTGGCAGTAAGTTTCCTAAGGGGAGACTGTTTAATCTGTTGGTACCTGAACATACCGCGATGCGTTCATATATCAAGGAGTCTCTTGAGAAGGGGCATATCCGTCCTTCTTCTTCCCCTCTTGGTGCGGGATTCTTTTTTGTGGCCAAAAAGGACGGATCTTTGAGGCCTTGTATTGACTATCGGCTTTTAAATAAGATCACTGTCAAATTTCAGTATCCTTTGCCGCTGTTGTCAGATTTGTTTGCCCGGATTAAAGGTGCCAAGTGGTTCACCAAAATAGACCTTCGTGGTGCGTACAACCTTGTGTGCATTAGGCAGGGCGATGAATGGAAAACCGCATTCAATACGCCCGAAGGTCATTTTGAGTACTTGGTGATGCCATTTGGGCTCTCTAATGCCCCTTCAGTTTTTCAGTCCTTCATGCATGACATTTTCCGGAAGTATCTGGATAAATTTTTGATTGTTTATCTGGATGATATTCTGGTTTTTTCTGATGATTGGGACTCGCATGTGGAGCAGGTCAGGATGGTTTTTGAGATTCTGCGTGAAAATTCTTTGTTTGTAAAAGGCTCAAAGTGTCTCTTTGGTGTACAGAAGGTTCCCTTTTTGGGGTTCATTTTTTCCCCTTCTGCTGTGGAGATGGATCCAGTCAAGGTCCGAGCTATTCATGATTGGACTCAACCCTCGTCAGTTAAGAGTCTTCAGAAGTTCTTGGGTTTTGCTAACTTCTACCGTCGTTTTATCGCAAATTTCTCTAGCGTTGTTAAACCGCTGACGGATATGACCAAGAAAGGCTCTGATGTAGCTAACTGGGCTCCTGCTGCCGTGGAGGCTTTCCAGGAGTTGAAACGCCGATTTACTTCGGCGCCTGTTTTGTGCCAGCCTGACGTCTCACTTCCCTTTCAGGTTGAGGTGGATGCTTCGGAGATTGGGGCAGGGGCCGTTTTGTCGCAGAGAGGCCCTGGTTGCTCTACTATGAGGCCTTGTGCCTTTTTCTCTAGGAAGTTTTCGCCGGCAGAGCGAAATTATGATGTGGGCAATCGGGAGTTGTTGGCCATGAAGTGGGCATTTGAGGAGTGGCGTCATTGGCTCGAGGGTGCTAAGCATCTTGTGGTGGTCTTGACTGATCACAAAAATCTGATGTATCTCGAGTCTGCTAAACGCCTGAATCCTAGACAGGCCCGCTGGTCATTGTTTTTCTCCCGTTTTGACTTTGTGGTCTCGTATTTACCAGGTTCTAAGAATGTGAAGGCCGATGCTCTGTCTAGGAGCTTTGTGCCTGATGCTCCTGGAGTCGCTGAACCTGTGGGTATTCTTAAGGAAGGAGTTATCGTGTCTGCTATTTCTCCAGATCTGCGACGTGTGTTGCAGAGATTTCAGGCTGGTAGGCCTGACTCTTGTCCACCTGACAGATTGTTTGTGCCTGCTAGATGGACCAGCAGAGTCATTTCCGAGGTTCATTCCTCGGTGTTGGCAGGGCACCCGGGAATTTTTGGCACCAGAGATCTGGTGGCCAGGTCCTTTTGGTGGCCTTCCTTGTCAAGGGATGTGCGGTCATTTGTGCAGTCCTGTGGTACTTGTGCCCGAGATAAGCCTTGTTGCTCTCGTGCCAGCGGGTTGCTCTTACCCTTGCCTGTCCCGAAGAGACCTTGGACACACATCTCTATGGATTTCATTTCGGATCTTCCGGTGTCTCAGGGCATGTCTGTCATCTGGGTGATATGTGATCGTTTCTCCAAGATGGTCCATCTGGTTCCTTTGCCTAAGCTGCCTTCCTCTTCTGATCTGGTTCCTGTGTTCTTCCAGAACGTGGTTCGTTTGCACGGCATTCCTGAGAATATTGTGTTGGACAGAGGATCCCAGTTTGTTTCCAGGTTTTGGCGATCCTTTTGTGGTAGGATGGGCATTGATTTGTCGTTTTCGTCCGCTTTCCATCCCCAGACTAACGGACAAACGGAGCGAACTAATCAGACTCTGGAGGCTTATTTGAGGTGTTTTGTCTCTTCTGATCAGGATGATTGGGTGACCTTCTTGCCGTTGGCTGAATTTGCCCTTAATAATCGGGCTAGTTCCGCCACCTTGGTTTCGCCATTTTTCTGCAACTCTGGTTTCCATCCTCGTTTTTCCTCGGGACATGTGGAGCCTTCTGACTGTCCTGGGGTGGATTCCGTGGTGGATAGGTTGCAGCGGATCTGGAGTCATGTGGTGGACAACTTGAAGTTGTCACAGGAGAAGGCTCAGCGTTTTGCCAACCGCCGCCGCGGTGTGGGTCCCCGACTTCGCGTTGGGGATTTGGTATGGCTGTCTTCTTGATTTGTTCCTATGAAGGTCTCCTCTCCCAAATTTAAGCCTCGCTTCATTGGTCCTTACAAGATATTGGAAATCATTAATCCTGTATCCTTTCGCTTGGATCTTCCGGTGTCGTTTGCCATTCACAACGTATTTCATAGGTCCTTGTTGCGGCGGTACGTTGTGCCTGTGGTTCCTTCTGCTGAGCCTCCTGCTCCGGTGTTGGTTGAGGGCGAGTTGGAGTACGTGGTGGAGAAGATCTTAGATTCTCGTCTCTCCAGGTGGAGGCTTCAGTACCTGGTCAAGTGGAAGGGCTATGGTCAGGATAATTCCTTGGTGGTCGCCTCTGATGTGCATGCGGCCGATTTAGTTCGTGCCTTTCACGCCGCTCATCCTGATCGCCCTGGTGGTCTTGGTGAGGGTTCGGTGACCCCTCACTAAGGGGGGGGTACTGTTGTGAATTTACCTTTTAGCTCCCTCTAGTGGTTACTAGTGATTTGACTCTGGGTATGTCATTCATCCCTTGTATGCTCACCTGGGTCGTTAGGTCAGGGGTGTTGCTATATAAGCTCCCTGGACCTTCAGTTCAATGCCTGGCAACGTTGTAATCAGAGCTAATCTGTTGTGCTCTTGTCTACTGATCCTGGTTCCTGCTAAATTAAGCTAAGTCTGCTTTCTTGCTTTTTGCTATTTGTTTTTGTTTGCATTTTTGTCCAGCTTGTACATAATCTGTATCCTAACCTTGCTGGAAGCTCTAGGGAGGCTGGAGTTCTCCCCCCGGGCCGTTAGACGGTTCGGGGGTTCTTGTATCTCCAGTGTGGAATTTTGTTAGGGTTTTTGTTGACCATATAAGTTATCTTACTACATTCTGCTATTAGTAAGTGGGCCTCTCTTTGCTAAACCTAGTTCATCTCTGTGTTTGTCATTTCCTCTTACCTCACCGTTATTATTTGTGGGGGGCTTGTATCCGACTTTTGGGGTCTATTCTCTGGAGGCAAGAGAGGTCTTTGTTTTCCTCTTCTAGGGGTAGTTAGTCCTCCGGCTGGTGCGAGACATCTAGCGACCAACGTAGGCATGTTCCCCGGCTACTTCTAGTGTTGGCGTTAGGAGTAGTTATATGGTCAACCCAGTTACCACTGCCCTATGAGCTGGATTTTTGTACGTCGCAGCCTTACTTGTTCCTCTGAGACCCTCGCCATTGGGGTCATAACAGCTCACACACCATTAAAGCTGTCTCTCATCTGGGTACTGGTCTTGGAGGCGGGGATCCAACGTGGGACGTAGGGGCCCTAGATGACTGATGACCCTGTCCACTTTGGCTTTTAGTGGTCTCGCTTCCTCTGGAGCATCAGCTGCCTTTACCCTTCTAAAGCTCTGGCAACACCCCCACCGGCGGCAGTGGTGAGTGCTCCCCTTGACATTTTTGCAGCACGCGTCCTGCTGCTCTGTGCCGGTATAAGAAGGCCCAGCCACGCCCCCCATGCACGCCTCCCAGGTCCCACCCAGAAGTTCACTCCACTACTTCCGGGTTACGGGCGCTTTCACATGCTGCCGCCGAGATCTGCATGTGGCGCCAGCCGGCATTTTCTGGATGGACGCAGGGAGCCTCACTCCCACCTGCGCCATGCCCACATGATCCAGGGTGACCTCATCCAGACCCTGGGTTCACGACATCCACACCACCGAGTGATCTACTTGCAGAACACCCCCATCGCGGCTTTCGGTGCCCCAGCCTCTGCCATTCTCTGACGACACCGCACAGAGGCTGCTTGGACCCGGTTAAGTTCTGCAAGCTCCCTTCAGGACAGGAACCCAACTGAGGAGGCGAGGGGGACCACCCCCCTTTTAAATCTGTAGGTTCCTGTCCTGATGGTGGGCGGATCCCCTCTCTTGGTGGGTGCTGTCGTGGCGAAAGGAAAAAACACTTGAAATAGCTCACTCTGTTTGTATTGACTCTATATAATATGAGTTTCACTTTTTGTATTTAAGTTAAATAAATTAACTTTTTGATATTCTAATTTTGTGAGAAGCACCTGTATGTTATATTTGCATAAATAATCCTAACAATACAAAGTAGTATGGGGAAGATAAGTTGGCAAGTAAAGCAACTAGGGACTGAGGACTAACTTATCTTCCCTATACTATTTTGTTTTGTTGTGATGTCTGTATAGGATTGTTTATGCATTTATTCACTGGGATTTACTATTCAATGTTATATATTGTTATAGGGAAATTACTATTGTATTCATATCGATCATTTGACAGCATCATTGAGGGTTAAAGGGAATGTCACCTCATTTTTCGCATATAAGCTGTGGTCACCGCCATTAGGGGCTTATCTACAGCATTCTGTAATGCTGTAGATGAGCCCCCGATGTAACCTGAAAGATAAGAAAAACAAGTTAGATTATACTCACCCAGGGGCGGTCCTGGTTCGGTCCGATGGGCATCGCGGGTCCAGGTCAGGCACCTCACATCTTCATGCCATGACATTCTCTTCCTTGTACCAATTCCTCCCTGCCTACATGCCTTCCTGCATCAAACCTGGGGTCCGTGTGCCCATCCGGACCTGAGGCGTAGAGAATTCACCTTGCCTGTTGAGCCTAACAGTTAGCCTTTGTAACCAATTATTTTAATCACAGACTGTTAAAGATGTTTCTGGGAACCCTGGATTAACTTCTACTTAATGACAAAGAGGGGTAGATTTTATATAGCATAAACGATTATACAAAATCTATCAATGTTTCAGGACAGTACCTCTCCAAAAGGGATGGGAAATCCCCTATTAAAAATGGGTGAGGCACCTGTCCCTTTTATTTTTACGAATTACATTGAGGCATCTCTACTTACGAGCTTATAGGATACCATGGTATACAGGTGGTGTTGGACTAGAATTCCAGGGGCCCACTAGTAAGTAACATTAATTCTGAAGGCCCATTCTACAGCTACATGCAAATATTATCAACTCTTCTTCACATTTTCAACCAACACATTCTTCATACATTCAAATGCAAATATGGCTGTGTTCTGCATGCAGCTACATCTCCAATAAAATATAAGGGAGATGCAAAAGGGTGGAATAGGTGGACCACTATTCATCTGAAGTATTACAGAGGTGGCATATGATACATGTTCATAACATGACAGGTTCCTGTATATAGTGCATCAGATGTACTGTGCCAAATATTGCTCATGATGGGGGCCTACTCCTACATGAAGGCCCGCCTGGGAATTCACCTAGCCTGTGTGTAGGGCAGAAGGGGACAAAGCTTCCATAGCATCAGTTTCTGGTGAGTACTGATAAGTTATGAATCCAGATTATCAGAACTACATCATGCTTACACTTACCTGTTTAAATCCATAAGCACAAGTGTTTAATGAAAAGTCAATTACGGTTGAATTGTACATTTAGTTCACTCTTGATCTTGACGCATTTCTTTAATTAACATAAAGTTAATCAGCTAAAGACTATGGATACACTGTGGCTTACTTGATCAATTACATGCTAATTGAAGGACTTGTTAAATCAGCCTGTAAATTAGGAAAAAATAAAAGTAATTTATTTTCCAAACAGCAGGATTCCAATACTTGCATTTATGAATCATAAATCATTAATGTCTAAAAGTATTAATATCCATATTTAACTAGTATGTGACAATTCTGTATGATTTACCTATACCTTGTAAAGTTACCTTAGAGGGTTATTCTCATCTTCATAAACACAGTCTAATAGTGCTGGTAAAACAAAAAATTTTAACCAATTGTCATGCTGTGATGGCCTTTGGTTAGGAAGGGGGCCTCAAACTGTCCATGGAACTGGGACCCTAAATATCCCTGTCCCAGGGGTACTCCTAAAGGTAGAAAGGCCCGAGTCTCCGACTTTATTATGCTCCTGTTAATGCCCCCTGACAAAGGCTACAAGCCAAAACGGGTGTCGGGTTGGCACGCGATCCACTGTGTGAGGGACTTCATTACGTTTCTAAGTATATTACTGGCCTTTTATATACTTTTGAAATTTGGCTCAGTCCCCCCTTTGTCCAAACCATAATACTTTTTGCACTTGGCACTTCTTATACTTTTTACATGGATATTTGGCACTGTTTGTTGCACTAGCATTTTTATTCATTATTTTCACCATCACACAGTATGCATTGTAAATTTGCACATTTTTAAGTCTTTTGACCATTTTGCTTCACTCATCCTATAGCATTTTGGTTTTGGATTATTTGTACTTATATGTGGATGTGTGTCCTTGCGACTTTTTTCGACTATTTTTATGTTATCTGGTGATTGTACTTGTGCATTTATGTCCCATTGTGATTGTTCTGATTTTTAATTTTATGTAAAAAATAAAAAATATTTCTCAATTCTTTTTCGTAGTGTAAATACTCGTAAGAAACCGTGCTACTTAGAACCCTTTGTTATTTAAATACACTTTTGCTTATTACTTATTTAGTTACAGCAGGGTTTATGTTCAGTTTGCTTCTTGTAGGTTTTGTATGCTTTATGGCCAATGTGAATGTTTCTGTGCTGCATGTGTACCAACTTAAGCCATTTTTTTTGTTTTTTCATAGTACAAAATGCGCCTCCCTAGGCAGCAGTCCATCTGCTCTGAGGACATAGGATAATGGGCGGTTGTGTGTCATGACCTTGGTATCTCTAGTAGACCAGGTCTTTACTAGTGACTTTGGAAACCCCTCAGGCACCCCTTGGAAACTAGGACTACTCCCAGTATGGAGATGCAACATGTCCAGCTGATGTCACTGAAGCCAATATCCTCAGGGAAACATATCTCCCCTACAGTATTATGCCATTGACTGTCACAGGATGGTAATACTGCAATCCTCTTCAGGTGTCTGCTTGTTGTCCTTCCTCGGGAGGCTGGGGGGGACTGCCTCCACCTGCTTCCTGAAGCCCGATTCTCAGGTGCCTGGGTTGTAGGTGACCTGAATTTGGATAGTGTCAAAGCGCTCAACATTTATCTTGCCTGCACCATTGCTTGCTCTTGCATAGGAATTGGGGAACTCTAAGGACAGTCTAAACTCTTGGAGGTGGCAGTAACCCTTTCTCGAGCCACCTGGAGGAGCCTCAACCAGGCCCGCTCCTTCCTCAAAAAGGGTTCATCCTGCGCCCTTGCTTCTCGGATCACACACAACCAATACCAGCAATGCTGCCACTCGATTTTGAAGGTGAGCCTGGTTCCAGCTATCAACTCTTGTAGCCTTAAACACAAGTGTTCCATTACAACTGCCCGCTGGTTGATTGAGATGTGATAACAGGTCCCAAAATCTTCGATGGACCCCCATTTCCACTGCCAGTCGTACATGACGAACTCCCCCGGGATGCCAGCTCTCAGTATATTACGGCTAAAGGGCTCTCTAGCATTTCTACAATCTCTCCTGACCAGCCTAGGCCCCCCAAGTCCGCTCACCAGTTTCAGTATCCTAGTTCTCCCATCCACAGTACGCAAGAACCCCAGCGGTGAAGGTGGTGGCCTCAGTGGTTTCAGGAAAGCGACCGGTCCTGGATGAAAGGCTCTTGCCATTTCCACTGTCACACCACCTTGGTCTGGCTCCAATATTTCTCCAGTCACTTCTTCAAGAGTCTCGTGTGATTCTGCCATCCTTGTTGCCCACTAAGTACTTTAGACTGTATGGATGACTAATTGAATCCAGAAAAAATGTACGTTTTTTTTTTTTTAGTTATATACCATTGCATACAACAGACCATGTAATACTGTATGGATGAGTAATTGAATCCAGGAAAAAAATAAACGCTTTTTTAGAGTGTTATGTAGCACAGAAATGTACCATAAAGTATGTAATACTGTAGAGATGAGTAATTGAATCCAGAAAAAAAAAAGGCCATGCTTTTTTGGAGTGTTACATACCACAAATGTACAACAAAGCATGCAATACTCTATGGATGAGTAACTGAAACAAGATACAGCAGGCATTATCAACCTGCTGTGCCATACTGACCAGGGTAAAAATGTGACAGCAGTAGAAAGTGCAACGGATACAAATATAGATTGAAAATATGCAGCTAACAATCCACAAGGCTGTTAATTGTTACCTTATTATTAAAAGCAGGTATATGTAACTATTAGAGCCACAGATATTTCTTACTCAGTGCGAGCATATCGGCAAGCATATAGCCTGAACAAAGATATAGCAGATACAGGCACAAGTTTCTAAAATGTTATGTAAAAACATTAGCTATGTGCAAGTGAGTTACCACCCAAAAAATAAAAGGGTGGCAACCAACCAGCTACAATGTGAACCAGCAACAGTCAGAGGCCTGTTATAAGGATCATTAGCAGAAAAATAAAATACATCATATAATCCAGCAACATACACCATCAGAGGTGTTTGTCAGAGTTTATTCATTGATATCCAGCCATTTCAATGCATTAGCTGACAAATCAAAAATATGGATCTTCCCCAAATCCTTGCAAGTTACAACATAGAGCAGACCTGGGCAAAGTGTAGCCCGTGGGCCACATCTGGCCCACGGACTGAGACAGCAGAGAGGCTGAAAACAGTGGTAAATCGGCAGCACCATGCCCTCTACAACCGCTAACCACATCTTCGAGATGTGGAATGCGGTGAATACATTGGGGGAGGAAGCGCCAGCACACTTTTTTCCACCAATCAGCATGTGAGCAAGCAGACGTGATGACTTCACTACATCGTGCTTCTGTTGCAGGATAGAGTCAGTGTGCAGAAGACCAGAGCAGAGTGCCAGGCGAACAGGGATGGAGGCATGTTTTTTTTCTTTCATATGTGTATCTGATGTATATGTATATATATATATATAAATATATATATATACATATATAATGCTATGTGGGGGCTCATCCTGAATATAGAGGCTATATGGGGCTCATGTTCTACATAGACAGGCTATGTGGGGGCTCATGCTGTATATTGGAGGCTATGTGAGGGCTCATGCTGTATATTGGAGGCTATGTGAGGGTTCATGCTGCACATTGGAGGCTATGTGAGGGTTCATGCTGCACATTGGAGGCTATGTGTGGGCTTATGCTGTATATTGGACGCTATGTGGGGGCTCATGCATGCACATAGGGGGTTGTGGGGACGCTCATGCTGTACATTGGAGGTTATGCTGAGGCTCATGCTGAATTTAGAGGACTATGTGGGGCTTATTCTATATATAGGAGGTTGAGTGGGGGCTCATACTGTATATAGCGAACCTGTATTGGGCTCATGCTGTATATAAGGAGTCGGGGTGAAAGCTCAGGCTGTATATAGGGTGGCTGTGTGGAGGCTCATGCTGTGTATAGGGGGATGTCAGCATACTTAATTATGCTCAACATTAAGTGATAATATAAGTATAAAATAATTAGATTTGCAATATGTTAATATTAAAATTGAGAATTAATTTCAGCCTATTGGTTCGGCCCCCCATAACAGTCACAGTCTTTCATGTGGCCCCTCAGGAAAATTAATTGCCCCCCCCTGACAGAGTGTGGCATTAACAAGTCCTGAAGTTATTTTTAGATTAAATTTAGCCCATCTCTTCTGCACCTCTATTGAAAAGTCTGGGTAAATGAGGCTTTATTGCCATCCATAAATGAAGGACTGGTGTCTATAACCTTGTTTGATTGTGTGCCTATCCTTGAAATAAAGTAACATAAGTATTGGTCTACGAGGTGTTCCTGGAGGTACTGAGCAACTAGGGACCCTAGGTGCCCTTTTGATAAACAGTACAGACGTTTCTTTGCAAACTTAACCACAAGCCAGGATTTAAAGGCTATTGGATCATCAATCAGGAATAAATTAATGCAATAGAGCATATTCTCCATGTCATCCACCTTGTTGATTTTATAGATACACATTATGGACTGTTCTATTTAAGTACCTCAGTATAAGGGGGTTAATTTACTTCACCCACTCTACCTTCAATGCTGCGCTGAATTGATTAATATCCTTTTTCAGGCTCCCTACATTCATAGCCAATGTGTCGAGCCTCTTATTATTTGAGGTAGCTGCAGCTAAACTATTGGTTCTTGTATAAGTGAGCAATCTGGGATGAGATGATTAAAGCACATACCTTCTGTGCGGCACATAGAGCCTGAGCATAGCAGCCTTCAAGTAGGTGACTCAGTGATGCGGGGTGCCATAATATCTATGTGGACCCTAGTTGTTTCTGCTTCCAAGTCCTCAAGAGCTCATTTAGAGTGGGAGTTCCAGATTATCAGATGGATGTGCGATGCGACGGACGTAGAACAGGAAAACCACTCTACATTGGTTGCCGCAGCTGCCTTTTCTTTTTCTGGGATATAGGCCGACGATAACATGTACGGAAGGCCTCTGCCGAGGACATTATTTCTGCTAGCCTTCAGTTCCGTCATAGCAGCCAAGAAGCACTCAAAATCACCAAGCAACAGATTGAAGAAGTTATAGGAAGATGATAAGTCACACCGCAGGGATGTTTGTACTAGATCCACAGGATAATGGAGGATGTAATGTGGGTGCTCAGTTCCTTGTATCTTCACTATATGCGAGTCAGTCCATGCCCGTCAAATTAAAAGTATATTTAATGAAAAAGTAAACAGCCTTTCAGATTCAGCATTAAGCTGTATTCTATAGTGATACATTGTTCTAAAGTATGCGTAATACCAATCACATATTTATCAAAGAAATGTAGAAATGTGCTGTTGACTTCTTTTTTTTCCTTGTGTCAATTCCTAATGATAGTACAAGGCTGGACCTTTACATAGGCAACAATCACACTATCATGTTGATGTGGCTTCTCCCGAGGTTAACGGCTCCTCTGCACAGCATGTGCACCCACAGCATGTACAGCAAGCACACCCGGCTGCTAGAACAGCTCTTAACACTTTGCTCATCTCATCTCCACCACAATGTATTGTAATTGCTAAAATCTGTAAAAAAAATATCAGATTGTATTTTCCATCTTCAAATAAGGTCCCTCAGCAGAAATACTGCTTGTTTTAAAAACCCTTTGCATTTTGCTGCAGGTGATAAAACAAGTGTGAAAAAAGTAGTTGACAAATATCATGCAAATCATAATGGAAATTCTTCATTCGTGCTAGGTGAGACCTGTCCTAAGACAGATAAAACCAGAGTCTAATGTGCATGCAATTAAGCATACTCCACTCACTAATGTGTTTATACCAATTAAGTTAATATCTGGGTTCATCTTTGGCAGCCATATTTATAGGAACTTCTTAATGTACTGTACTTCTATTATCAGAATCATAACCTTACAGGAATTGTGCAGCCCTGAGATATTGATGATATGTACTTAAATGGGTTCTCCAGCCATGAGTAAAATTAAAATGTTATATTTAGCAAAGCCGCGGGTACCTTAGATGTCAGGGGACCGCAAGTATACAAATCGCATACTTGTAATCATCGCTATACCTGGCAAGCAAACCCGAATCTGAGCGGTGTACATTACATACAGTATTCGGCAAGACCTGCTGCTTGACGAACACTGCATGTAATGTATACACTATGAGGATCATTACTCAGGTGTTGACAACCCCTTTAAGATAGGTAATTAATATAATATTGATGGAGCACAACACTCAATAGCTTCACTAAACAGTGTGTGTAGCTGGAACAACACCCAAAGATCAGAGCCAGTACTGCAGCTCAACTCCCATTCACTTAAACTGGAGCTGAGGTGCTGTGCTTAGAATGGCTATTACACAGTGCATGGATTTGTTGTGTACTCGTTCTGTACACCGTTTATCTCCATCCTCCATAGGGCTCGCTAACAGCTGATCGGTTAAGGTGCCACGTTTTGTAGCCCCATAATCTGATATGAATGAACTATCCTAATGATTGCCCATTAATATGAAGTCGTGGACAACCACTTTGAGACTAGGCCCTTCTTAATGTAGCAAAGGTTCATCACTATACTGAATAAGCCCCCACACATCTCTTAACCAGGTCTCAATAGATAATACAGCATTTCAGAAAGATCCTCTTACAAGGATAAACTGTCATGAGCAACGTGTACCTGGAACGCCCGACAGGGCAGTGGGGTACTCGGTACCAGGTCCGTTACTTTAAGGGGAAGTGTCACGGCGGCGGCAACCCGGTCTGTGACCCTGGGCGCCCATGTTAAAGGGAAGGTCTTTAAAGGGGTTGTGGAAATTAGGAAAGTTTGTAACACCACCTGTGGTATTCGGTTAGGGGTGACCGACGCTGCTTAACCCCTTCCCGACATGTGACGGGATAGTACGTCACATGTCGGGACCCCCGCTTTGATGTGCGCTCCGGCGGTGAGCGCACATCAAAGTCGCGACATGTCAGCTGTTTTTTACAGCTGACATGTGCGCGCAATAGCGGCGGGTGAAATCGCGATCACCCGCCGCTATTAACTAGTTAAATGCCGCTGTCAAACTCAGACAGCGGCATTTAACTACCGCATCCGGCCGTGCGGCCGGATATGAGCGCATCGCCGACCCCCGTCACATGATCGGGGGTCGGCGATGTGTCAGGAAGGTAACCATAGAGGTCCTGGAGACCTCTATGGTTACTGATCGCCGGTGGCTGTGAGCGCCCCCCTGTGGTCGGCGCTCACAGCACACCTGCATTTTAGCTACATAACAGCGATCTGATGATCGCTGTTATGTAGCAGAGCCGATCGGGCTGTGCCTGCTTCTAGCCTCCCATGGAGGCTATAGAAGCATGGTAAAAGTTAAAAAAAAAAGTAAAAAAAAATGAAAAAAATAAAAAAAATATAAAAGTTTAAATCACCCCCCTTTCGCCCCAATCAAAATAAATCAATAAAAAAAACCCCCAACCTACACATATTTGGTATCGCCGCGTTCAGAATCGCCCGATCTATCAATAAAAAAAAGCATTAACCTGATCGCTAAACGGCGTAATGAAAAAAAAAATCGAAACGCCAGATTTACGTTTTTTTGGTCGCCACGACATTGCATTAAAATGCAATAACGGGCGATCAAAAGAACGTATCTGCACCAAAATGCTATCATTAAAAATGCCAGCTCGGCACGCAAAAAATAAGCCCTCACCCGACCCCAGATCACGAAAAATGGAGACGCTACGGGTATCGGAAAATGGCGCAATTTTATTTATTTATTTTTTTGCAAAGTTTGGAATTTTTTTTCACCACTTAGGTAAAAAAGAACCTAGTCATGTTAGGTGTCTATGAACTCGTACTGACCTGGAGAATCATAATGGCAGGTCAGTTTTAGCATTTAGTGAACCTAGCAAAATAGGCAAGCAAAAAACAAGTGTGGGATTGCACTTTTTTTGCAATTTCACTGCACTTGGAATTTTTTTCCCGTTTTCTAGTACACGACATGGTAAAACCAATGATGTCGTTCAAAAGTACAACTCGTCCCGCAAAAAATAAGCCCTCACATGGCCAAATTGACAGAAAAATAAAAAAGTTATGGCTCTGGGAAGGAGGGGAGCGAAAAACGAAAACGGAAAAACGGAAAAAGCTCCGGGGGTGAAGGGGTTAATGGGGTCCTCTGGGGTGATGTTATGGCAGCCAGATGGTATAACTTCCCACAGGTGAAGTAGGTCCCCAGGGCTCCCGATGAATAGATGGAAGATGGTGAGTGGTGCAGTAAAGAACGAAGGACACACTTGTGCAGTCTTTTTACCTGGTTTGCTGATGGTAGCAGGCAGCCACAGTCCAGGGCACCAGATCACAGGTACAGGCACGGTCGCTTGGAAGCGAGTTCAGAGTTCAGCTTTACCAAGTGGAGTTAAAAGCCTTCCTTTTAGCGCTGTGTTATAGTCCCTTACTGCCTATGGCTTTGTAGCAAGGTCCTCTCAGTTATCTCTGTCCTTTGTTGAACTGGGACACAAACCCGTATGACAGGTGACTCGAGTCTTTTTACAGGGTCTCTATAACGACCCGGGCTCTATGCGTCACTGTGTCTCCTGGGTGTTAGGGCGAACAGGTGATGTATAATCCAGCTGTCCTGCCGGTTTCTGCTATGTGTCTTAGAGTCTTACAAAGGCCTCGGTCTTCCAGCTACCGGTGTCACAGCTATTCTCCCGTGGCCACAATCCTGTGCTTTGCTCTCTGGCATGTTAGCTAAAGGCTGTTCTTCCTTCTATATCTCGCTACCTAGGAGCTACAGCACCTCAGGCTGTAAGGCCCCTCACCCGTCCTGCCTCAGACTGCTCAAGTCTGCTGTCTGGCACCAACTGTCTGAATCTTCCTAACTGCCTAGCAACTGCCCAGCAACTAACTCCTCCTCCCGACCAAAGAGAGAGCAGCTCCCCTGAAGTCGAGTGCAGAGCTCCCCCTTCTGGCCTGGAGTCAGAACGGTATTGTATGAGCTAATTACCTGTTAAGAGGAATCTCCCATCGCTTCCAAGCGTGACATCACTCTCCCCGTGAGGAAAGCAATGCCACTGCGACAACCAGGACCCTGGGGTGTCACATTCCCTCCTCATGGTATAGTTATTCAATATTTGTAGACGTAATGTTTGCTTTATCCTCTGTTTATTTCAAAGATTCTGGATAAGAATGACACCTTCAACTGGTTATATTGAAGATCACAATATTGCCAAAGCAGCTATAAATGATGCAGACAATTCCCACTACAATACCAAGCAGGGCCAGGATGAGGGATAGGCACTAGTGATGAGTGAATATACTCGTTACTCGAGATTTCTCGAGCATGCTCGGGGGTCCTCCGAGTATTTTTTAGTACTCGGAGATTTAGTTTTTCTTGCCGCAGCTGAATGATTTACATCTGTTAGCCAGCATAAGTACATGTGGGGGTTGCCTCATCACTAGTAGGCACCTTCCAAGGGCGCGATATTTTATAAGTTTATATATTTTATTCCATTATGCAATATTCTAAAATTCTATATGCGACAATAGTATATGTAGATGACAGGTTATAGAGTGGCTGGCCTTGAAGTAATTGTGCCCCAAGTATGTTCAATAAAATTATAAAAAGCACATGCCCCTCAGGACCAATGCCACTCATCTGCTCAAATCTCCATAGCAATCAATAACACTGCTGAAGTCCTAGGAACGCTGCAGCATTTCATCGTCTGACAGTAAAAAAAAAAAAAAATCAGCAGTCTCTGATAAAATCCAGCAGTCACGTGGCATAAATAATGTTATGGATTTACCAAGGGACATAGCGCTTGAAGAAGAGAAATACCATCGGTGCGGGTTAATTTTTTATTTTATTCAGCACACCAGAAGCATTCAAAAACAGTTGTCTGGACAATCCCTTTAATACAGCTGCAAAGCATGCCAACTTGTACAATTACCGCAAGTCTATCAGTTTTAAAAGAATTGTTAATATCTATACAGTTTTTGCTGATAAAACTGCAGTTTCACAGAAATGCTCCCCTAAGCTATCTTATTTACTGCAAGGGTAATCTTAAAAAATAAACAAAAAAAACACACACTTGCAATAAGTTGTTCATGACTAAAGGTACCGTCACATTAAGCGACGCTGCAGCGATATAGACAACGATGCCGATCGCTGCAGCGTCGCTGTTTCATCGTTGTGGTCGCTGGAGAGCTGTCACACAGACAGCTCTCCAGCGACCAACGATGCCGAAGTTCCCGGGTAACCAGGGTAAACATCGGGGCGCAGGGCCGCGCTTAGTAACCCAATGTTTACCCTGGTTACCAGTGTAAATGTAAAAAAAACCCAAACACTACATACTTACATTCCGGTGTCTGCCGCGTCCCCCGGCGTCCGCTTCCTGCACTGTGTAAGCGCCGGCCCTAAAGCAGAGCGGTGACGTCACCGCTGTGCTTTGCTTTACGGCCGGCACTGACATATTCAGTGCAGAAAGCACTGAGCAGCAGCGCGGACGCCGGGGGACGTGACAGACATCAGAAGGTGAGTATGTAGTGTTTTTTTTTTTACTTTTACAATGGTAACCAGGGTAAATATCGGGTTACTAAGCGCGGCCCTGCGCTTAGTAACCCGATATTTACCCTGGTTACCATTGTAAAACATTGCTGGCATCGTTGCTTTTGCTGTCAAACACAACGATACACGCCGATCTGATGACCAAATAAAGTTCTGGCCTTCTAGCTCCGACCAACGATATCACAGCGGGATCCTGATCGCTGCTGCGTGTCAAACACAACGATATCGCTATCCAGGACGCTGCAACGTCACGGATCGCTATCGTTGGAAAGTTGGTCAGTGTGAAGGTACCTTAAGGCTATGTGCACACTTTGCGGGGTCCTCTGCGGGTTCTCCCGCAGTGGATTTGATAATTCTGCAGGGCAAAACCGCTGGGGTTATCCCTGCAGATTTATCGCGGTTTGTTTTGCGGTTTCCACTGTGGGTTTACTCCTATACTATTGATGCTGCATATGCAGCAATATGCAGCATCAATAGTAATGTTAAAAATAATAAAAAATGGTTTATACTCACCCTCTGACGTCCCGATCTCCTCGGCGCTGCACGCGGCGGTCTGGTTCCAAAGATGCTGTGTGAGAAGGACCTTCGTGATGTCACGGTCATGTGACCACGACGTCACGGTCATGTGACCGCGACGTCACCGCAGGTCCTGCTCGCACAGCAACCCTGCGACTGGACGGCCGCGTGCAGCGCTGAGAGGTGAGTATATCATTATTTTTTTATTTTATTTTATTTTTTTTACACAAATATGGTTCCCAGGGCCTGGAGGAGAGTCACCTCTCCTCCACCCCGGGTACCATCTGCACATGATCCGCTTACTTCCCGCATCGTGGGCACAGCCCCATGCGGGAAGTTAGCGGATCAATGCATTCCTATGTGTGCAGAATCGCAGCGATTCTGCACAAAGAAGTGACATGCTGCGGAATGTAAACCGCTGCATTTCTGCGCGGTTTTTCCCGCAGCATGTGCACAGTGGATTGCGGTTTCCATAGGGTTTACATGTAAATGTAAACACAATGGAAACTGCTGCGGACCCGCAGCTGCAGAAACGCTGCGGATCCGCGGTAAAACCCGCAAAGTGTGAACATGGCCTAAGGGTATGTGCACACGCTGCGGAATGGTGTGTGGATTTTTCCACACTGATTTTGGTAAATCCGCAGGTAAACCGCACTGCGGATTTACAGCGGTTTTTGTGTGGATTCCTATTGTGAAGCAGGTGTAAACCGCTGCGGAATCCACACAAAGAATTGACATGCTGCGGAATATAAACCGCTGCGTTTCCGCACGTTTTTTTCCGCAGCATGGGGACTGCGGATTTTGTTTTCCATAGATTTATATGGTACTGTAAACTCATGGAAAACTGCTGCGAATCCGCAGCAAAATCCACAGCATGTGCACATACCCTAAAAGCTACTAGTTTACAAACTCTGCGTAAATCAATTGTGCTCCATAGAATGTAAAAACAATGGTTACACACCTCCTGCAGTGGCACTGTTCCAGTAATGTCCGCGCTGCTGCTCCTGGTGGGTTACATGACGTTGGCTGCTCCGGTCCTGTGACGCAGCAATCAGCGCTCGCAGATATTCAGTCAAGAGTGAATGTCCGCTATGTTGAAATGGTAAACACCCAGCCAGTCATCGGCCACTGATTGTTTTTTTTTTTTTTTAACCATAAAATTTTTATTTTATTAAACATGGTATAACAAAACAGGGTCGTACAAGTATTTAGTTTCTGTATAGTGTGCATGAATAATAAACAATATAAACGATGTAAGGCTATAAATGACCTTAATTTTACAAAGACGTAAATGACAAAGACAAGACAAGACAGTAAGGAGTAGAGGGAGGGGAGGGGGAAAAAAAAAAAAAAAAGGGAAAAACCTCAGTTAAATCGACTAATCAAATCCGAACTCAGCTGCACTACAGGTCGGATCCCGCTGCATAATAATCCCACGGGGACCATATTGCCTGGAAGCGCACCACCGAGTCATTTAGTAAGGCTGTAAGGTGTTCCATCCTTCTGACATCCATGATCCGTCTATTGAGGATCTGAAGCGAAGGGGGACTCGGCTGCCTCCAAAAACGCGCAATCAGGCATCTGGCCGCCGTAAGGATATGTTGCAATAATCTATTGGAGAGTTTGCCCATACCCGGCGCCTCGTGACCCAGGAGAAGCACCAGCGGGTTTAGTTCTATATCTGTATGCAATACCTTGTCAATGAGGGACTTAGCTTGACCCCAAAAAGGCACAATTTTTGGGCATGACCAGAATATGTGCATGAGGGACCCAGTGCTTCCTCCTCATCTCCAACAGGAGGGAGGGACAGAGGGATTCAGTCCATGCAGAAACTCTGGAGTGTGATACCAGTACATTAGTATCTTATAGATATTTTCTCTATAGAGAGTACACACTGACGATTTTGCGGCATTCCTCCAAATGACAGACCACTCTCGGGGAGAAATACGCCGCTCCAGGGCGGCCTCCCACTTGCGCATGTATAGAAAAGATTCACCAGACCCATCCCATGGATCCGATAAAAGGTTATAAATTTCTGAGATCAGACCCCTGGTGTTCACGCCCCTCCTGCAAATTTTCTCGAAATCCGTGGGGATCGAAGCTCCCGCTTTACCATATAGAGTGTTAGCAAAATCTCTGATTTGTAGGTATTGAAAGAATTCCCTGTTGGAAATCGAGAAATGTTGCTTAAGATAATCAAAGGAGTGAATCTCCATGGTCTCCCCATCTATAATATCCGCAAATCTAAATAGGCCCGCTTTAAGCCAAGGGTGAACCATAGGAGACTCTAAACTGCTTGGGAGCTGTGGATGATAGATGAAGGACACAAGGGGGAGCAAGGTGACAGGAGGGCGAATCTCCGTGTGCAGGTATTCCAAATGTCACGGGTGAACTGCATGGGGCCTAAAAGGGGCGGAAAGGACTTACATTGTGCTGGCGACCATAAAGGAGAGTTAGGGTGTATTGGGGCAAGCCATAATTTCTCTATTTCATTCCACTTGCTGTAGGCCCATAGGGATGTCCAGCAGGGGATTCTCCTCAGGTGAGTAGCCCAATAGTAATTAAGAATATTTGGCACAGAAAGCCCTCCCCTGGTCTTATGAGCTGTGAGAACCTCCTTAGCCACTCTATGGCGCTTTTGTTGCCATATGAACCTAATAATAGCCGCCTGAAGGGACTTCAATTCCGAGACCGGAACTCCAACTGGGAGGGTCTCAAAGGCGTAGATCAATCTGGGTAAAAGGCTCATTTTTACCGCCGCTATCCGACCCATCCACGAGAGAGGGAGTGATTGCCATTTAGTCAGGCGGGCTTTTGATTCTTTAAAGAGAGAGGGGAAATTTAGTTTGTAGAGGGTCTCATATGAGGACGTAATATTCACCCCCAGATATTTCACAGCATCCTGTTTCCACCTGAATTTAAAATTCAGGCGTAGGTGGTCCCATACCTCAGGGGGGATGTTAAGCGGCATAGCCTCCGTTTTGCTGGAATTGATTTTATATCCAGATAAGTCCCCATATCTCCTCAAAGTCCTCATGAGGTTCGGAAGAGACACGTGGAGATTAGTGAGCGTCAATAGGACATCATCAGCAAATAGTGCGATCTTAAAAGATTTACTCCCAATCATCACCCCAGAAATATTGGGGTCCCGTCGTATGGACGCTGCCAGGGGCTCTATGCAGAGGGCAAACAGGAGAGGTGACAAAGGGCACCCCTGCCTGGTGCCATTCGATAAAGTGAATGGTTTGGATGTACAGAGAGGGAGTTTTATGGCTGCTGTAGGGTGATTGTATAGGGATCTCAGCGCGGACAGAAATCCGCCTGAGATGCCAAAGACCCGCATCGTACTAAAAAGGAATGGCCAGGAGAGGCGATCGAAAGCCTTCTCGGCGTCAAGGCTCAGTACTAGTGTTTGCAATTTCTTTCGGTTCGAGATGTCCACCAAGTCCACAATCCTCCTGGTGTTATCACCCCCTTGACGGCATGGAATAAAGCCTACTTGGTCTTTATGAATAATCGAGGGTAGCCATTTATTAAGTCTGGAGGCCAGTAGCTTGGTGAACACCTTCAAATCCGTATTCAAAAGGGCTATTGGCCTGTAGTTTGCACAGTCCAAGGGGTCCCTGGGTGGCTTTGGAAGGAGGATGAGGTGGGAATGTAGCATTGTGGACGGGATTGGGTCGCCTTGCAAGAAGGAGTTAAATAATGAGGCCAAGTGAGGAAGAAGTGTTTTGGCGAATGTCTTATAGTAAAAGTATGTCAGACCATCAGGGCCAGGTGATTTTCCCATGGGCAGGGACTCCAAAACCTCCTCTACCTCTTCAGAGGAAACTGCACTATTTAGAGATTCAATCGCTTCACTAGGTAGGGAGGGGAGGTCTAAGGTAGCAAGATAGTCTTCAATAGCCCCTGAACCCTGGGATCCATCAGCCGATGGGGGACCAAGATTGTACAATTTTTTGTAGAAATTATAAAAAATATCAGCTATGGCATCAGGGTGATAATGCGTCACCCCTGCAGCGTCCCGCAAGGCCTGAGGAGATGAAGCCGCGGAGCGTTCCTTCAGCTGGCGTGCCAGGAGGGTGTGTGCCTTATTGCCCCTTTCATAGAATTTCTGTCTAGAGAAAGTTAGCAGCTTCTCCGCCCCCGCCACCGCCAGATCTTTTAATTTTTCCCTTAGTCTGACCACCTCTTTCAAAGCGGCCAGAGAGGGAGATTCAGCGAGTGTCCTCTCATGAAGCTTTAATTGAGAAGTCAAATGTGCCCTCTGGACCCCCGCGGATCTCTTGGCCCTGGCGCCCTCCCTAATAAAATGGCCCCTCATCACCGCCTTATGTGCCTCCCACAGAATTCCCAGGGAGGAGACTGAGCCCGTATTGAGCTGGAAGAATTCCTCCAGTTGCTTATGCAGTGAGGCCCTGACTTCAGGGTCCTTGAGTAAAGATTCATTTAAGCGCCAGTGGCCAAATCTAGGTCGAGAATGGGCTCCCTCAAGTTCCATGATCACAGGAGCATGATCTGACCAGGTAATGGAGCCCAGTTCCACCCCCCCCAGCCTCTTAAGAATAGCCGAGTTTACAAAGAAGTAATCGATCCTGGTATGGGTCTGGTGTGGGTGTGAAAAGAAGGTAAAGGCCCTCTCTCCAGGGTGTGCCACCCTCCATGCGTCAAAGAGAACCTCAGATCTTATAATCCTCCGGAAGCCCAAAGACAGCTTCTTTACAGAGTCAGAGGGCGGGAACCCCCCGAGAGAAAGCCTGTCAGATGTTTCAGAGAATGGAAGATTGAAATCTCCACCTACTATAGTCGCCGCATGGGGAAGCCCCCCTACGAGTGAAAATACCCCCCTCAGAAAGCGAATCTGTCCCTCGTTCGGGGCATAAATGTTAGCGAGAATATGAGGTGAGCCCCCCACCTGTGCCTCCAGGATCACGTAATGTCCCTTAGGGTCAGAGTGATTTCCAGTGACTTGTATAGGGCAATTTTTTGCAATCAGGATTGCAACCCCCCCTTTCTTAGTATTCGTGCTTGCTAGATATTGTTGGGGATATAAGTGGGCTGCAAACTTAAATGAGCCTGTAGAGTCAAAGTGGGTCTCTTGGATGAAAGCCACGTCTGCCCTAGTGGAGCGCAGCTCCTGTAACAGCAATTTCCTCTTGCGGGGAGAATTAAGACCCCGCACGTTAATAGATACAATAAGTGTCATCTTAGTTGCATTAAGTGGAGTGTAGTGCAGGTGTCGGGACCGTTACCTTTGAAGGTGTAAGTTAACATTGAGGTTGTCTCAGTGCGGCTGGTCCACCAGATGAAGGCTGTCAAGGATCGAACCGAGGGTGGAAACAAAATTTGGGTGGTTGGGTAGGGTAAGAACAACAAGGAAAAGGGAAGACATAGACACTCAGTTAGTAAATTACATATCCAAAAAGTGAAAAAACATAGAAAAACAATTGAGAACAATACCCGGGGTTTAACCCGGAGAGGGATCCCCTGAGGAAACCCACTCTTGGCTCGGAGGGCCAGAGTGGTAGAAAAAGTCGGTCTCAATATCAATCCCAGGGAAGCCCTAGGATAGGTGGAAGTCTCCGAATCCGAGAGAGCCGGTCTATCTCCAGCCAGCCGCCCCTCCAATGTAAAGAAAGGGGTAACTGGGAAGCAACCGAAGTGGCCTTGGCGAAGCCCCCGCCACCTGCCTTCCCGGGTGACCTGCTTCAATTGTTTCAGTAAATGATGCGGCTCCAGACACACAGAGGCAGCATTGTGTCCATCCCCCGGTGGGGTTTGGATGTCCCATTTCCAGCGTCACAGGCCAGAAGGCAGAGGGGCCAATCAGTAAGGGAGGCTTAGAGAAAAAGAGAATATGCGGCCTGTTCTAAATAAGCCTAAACTAAAAGTCAAGTCAACGGGTACGGGGGGAAGACGGGGCACGGCCGCCTCTCCCCCCACCTCCCCCACGTGCCCCGCGCCTTCCTCCCCCCAACTTGGTCCACACTGGTGGAGGGGGAGCCCCAGGTACATGCAGGACCCATGGTGGAATGTTGACCGCCGGGATCTCCAGGGTTGTACAGAAGGCCGTCACATCAGCAGGGGTACACAGAGTTGCTGACTTTCCATCTTTCCTGGCTGTCAGGGCAAATGGGAACCCCCATCTATACTTTATTTTGGTGTTCCTTGAGTATTAGCAAGAGGGGCCTGAGGTGTCTCCGCTTCTGCAGGGTTATGCGGGAGAGATCAGGGAAGAGCTGAATCTCTGTTCCCCGAAATAAGGGGGTCTGGTTCCGGGTCCTGGCTTTGGACATGATCAATTCTTTAGTAGTAAAGTCGTGAACACAGCATATAATATCTCGGGGTTGAGTAGACATGTTCTTAGGCTGTAGCGCCCTGTGTGCTCTGTCCAACTTAGTTATATTGGTTGGAGGTGCACCCAGAATGTTATTAAAGATGTCCTGCAGGATCAGATCAGGAGACTCAGAGACCTCCACCTCAGGCACTCCTCTCACATGTATGTTGCATCTGCGTCCCCTATTGTCCAAATCCTCCAAGTGGGACTGCATTTCCTCCATCACTTGTTGTTGTGAGGACACTAGCTGGTGAATTTCTGTCATGTGTTTTCTTGTGGTGTCATGTTCCTCTTCCAGGGCCTCAATCCTCCCATTTAAGTGTTGTAAATCTTGTCTCACGTTGGCTATTTCTGCCCTGCATATGTCTTTGACCTCACTAATGAGGATCTTAAAGTCCTCTTTAGATGGTAGAGTTGCCAGAATAGACTGCCAGTCTTGGGAGGGAGGGGCAGGCCCCCTGAAGCTGCCATCAGGCTGTGAGTTAAGATGATAGTTAACTGAATAATCAGGATGATGAGAGTAGTATCCCTGATGGGGTTGGATATAGGCAGTGTCCTGTGTACTAAGCCCCCGTCTCACATAGCGATATCGCTGCTGAGTCACAAGTTTTGTGACGCAACAGCGACCTCAGTAGCGATCTCGCTATGTGTGACACGTACCAGCGATCAGGCCCCTGCTGTGAGATCGCTGGTCGTGTCGGAATGGCCTGGACCTTTTTTTGGTCGCTGAGGTCCCGCTGACATCGCTGAATCGGTGTGTGTGACACCGATCCAGCGATGTCTTCACTGGTAACCAGGGTAAACATCGGGTTACTAAGCGCAGGGCCGCGCTTAGTAACCCGATGTTTACCCTGGTTACCAGCGTAAATGTAAAAAAAAACAAACACTACATACTGACCATCTGATGTCCGTCAGGTCCCTTGCCGTCTGCTTCCTGCTCTGACTGAGATCCGGCCGTACAGCGAGAGCGCAGCACAGCAGTGACGTCACCGCTGCGCTCTGCTCACTGTACGGCGGCTCAGTCAGAGCAGGAAGCAGACGGCAAGGGACCTGACGGACATCAGATGGTCAGTATGTAGTGTTTGTTTTTTTTTACATTTACGCTGGTAACCAGGGTAAACATCGGGTTACTAAGCGCGGCCCTGCGCTTAGTAACCTGATGTTTACCCTGGTTACCCGGGTGCTGCAGGGGGACTTCGGCATCGTTGAAGACAGTTTCAACGATGCCGAAGTCGTTCCCCTGATCATTGGTCGCTGGAGAGCGGTCTGTGTGACAGCTCCCCAGCGACCACACAGCGACTTACCAACGATCACGGCCAGGTCGTATCGCTGGTCGTGATCGTTGGTAAATCGCTATGTGAGACGGGGCCTTTATTCTGTCCATGGACCTCCTGATGTAATGAGGAGCTGTTTGTTTGTGTGGGCTGATATGAAGGGTAAAGGAGTGGGGGCCCAACACCCCCCCTCCCCTTGTGGCTGCTGTCAGCAGCGGTGCTTATCTGATCTCCATGAAGTCCTGTTCCTTCTGTGTACGGCTCATCCCCCGATGTAGAGGGGGAGATCTCCTCCTCCCTGCAGCCATCAGTCTCCTGAGTGCCGTCCTGATGCAGAGCGTCTTGCTGGGAAGCTTCCTCCTCACTGCCCTGTCTCTGTAAAGATGGCGCCTGTGTATCTCCCTGGACTTGTTCAAGGCCCAGAAAAGCGTCCAGAGCCGTCCGCTGTGCTGGCTGGTCCACCGCAGGCTGCTGTATGGTCCTAGGTTTCCTGGGCCCCATGCTGACTGTGGAACCCGGTGATGCTGGGTGATATTATGCTATTTATAGCTGGGAGATGGCAGGAGCTCCTTCACCACACTTCTGCTCAGCTCAGCATTCGGACACGCCCCCCGGCCACTGATTGTTAAGGCACCTGAACGCTGCAGCCACTGTCAACCAAGCATTAGAACAGACATTGTTGGAACAGCACTGGTGAAGGAGGGGAGTATAAGCTTTTCTTATTATATTTGGACATATAAGAAGGAGTTGTCCAAGTAGTGGACGACCACAGCAATCTTAAGTCTGTGATCAGCAAATAATTTGTACCTCATGAGTCCACTCACTTTTGTAAGTGTTCAATTCTGGTGTTGTAAGCATAAACATATTCAGCATTCATGAATTCCATGCACAAGTTATGCAATGTATTTTATAAGCAAATAAAGGGTAATTCTCATGTTATGAAATTGGTATAATTAGCATGAATATAAGCAAGTTTGCAAGTGACTAACTGCTGTTGCTTTCCTCCTGAGAAAGCTTTTGTTTTGAATTGTTTATAATTCATAGCCAATGAGTCAAACCATCACAGCCTCGCAAAGAATGCATAGTAGATACATTCCAGGATGAGGAGTCAACTCACTAGATCCCAGTCATCTCTCCAGCACATTAATTTCTAAAGAGCAGTTGGACAGCTGCTCACCCTCCCTGTCAGCTCCTGATCTGGAACTGCTGTCATCAGTCCTGCAAAGTCATCAGTTTACACTGTCTGGGTGTTTAACCTGTGTTGTTCTCCTATTCACTGTTCACTTCACGTACAAGCTGCTGAACTTTTTCAAAGACACTTATCCCTGTATGTAAGGCTACTTTCACACTTCCGTCTTTTGTCCTCCGTCGCAATCCGTCTTTATGGGCAAAAAACGGATCCTGCAAATGTGCTTGCAGGATGTTTTTTGCCCAGACTTGTACAAGCGACGGATGGGCACACGACGCATCCGTCGTGTGACGGATGCGTCATGTTTTGGCGAACGCGACTAAAAAAAAAGGTTAATGTAACGTTTTTTTGTGCGAAGTGTCCACCATTTCCGACCGCACATGTGCGGCCGGAACTCCACCCCCTCCTCCCCGCTCATCACAATGGGCAGCAGATGCGTTGTAAAACTGCATCCGCTGCCCACATTGTGCTATATTTAGCACAACGTCCGTCGGTACGTTGGGCCGACGGTTTGCGACGGCCCCGTACCGACGGAAATGTGAAAGATTACAGAGTAGACTTTAGAACAAGCACACTTAAATCTGAATGTCTCACAGCAGCACATAGGGGTCTGCAGAAATACAGTGCTGCTTAACCAGAACGGTCACTGAAGGGAAGTGCCCACCCCTCAGCAACAAGAACAATATCTGTACAATTAGTTTTGATCCCTTTGAAAAGGGAAAAAGCTGTTATTCCTAAACCCTTACTCCAATTAGGATGAGATTACCCTCAAATTAAGGCTGAGAGTCTGCATTTTAAGCTCATATGGATTATATAACTGTAAATTGAATGTTTTGGTAAATGGCTAAAAAGGTCAAAACTTGTGACACTGTCCAAATATTTCTGGACCTAACTGTATATGGCTTTACAACAAAACATTGAGGAACAATTTTTAAAAAAAAATTCTGACACAATTTTTAGACACAAAGATTGGTGAGGCTGCCTCTCCAACATGAACTTTTTCTTCACATTCATGTGACCTGCTAGAAAACGGACTTTCCAGCTAATTTTCATTAGTACCACTTACTATTAAAGACATTAGTTAATCCTGCCCAATTTTTTTGAAATGTGTTGCTGCCATTCATTTCGAAATTAGTTATTTTTTTTCAATTGAAATAGAAATGTTCTACTTCTAATGTGTTCTATTGTGAACAAAAGATAGTTAAGAGATTTCTAAATAATTGCATTCTTGTGCTCTTTACATTTTACAAAGCGATCCAACTTGTTTAAAATTGGGGTTGTATGAGTATATACACACGTCTTCGTATTAGTAAGCACTTGTGTTCTTACACTGATCTTGAGTGGTGATGTAAAGGCTGAGTCACACAACGATATCTGTCATGATCTCAATGGCAAGAGAACATAGCATAAGCATATATAGGAACTAGCTCTTGGAAGATGGGAACTGAGCTGACCATGAACTAAACCTAACGCACAACTAGCAGTGGCCGGGTAGCATGCCTACGTTGATTCTAGATGCCCAGCACCAGCCGGAGGACTAAATAAAGCTAGCAGAGGAAAATATTAGTCCTAGCTCACCTCTAGAGAAATACCCCGAAAGGAGACAGAGGCCCCCCACATGTATTGGCGGTGAGTTGAGATGAAATAACAAACGTAGTATGAAAATAGGTTTAGCAAATTTGAGGTCCACTTACTACACTTACTACATAGCAGAAGACAGAAAGGACACTTTCATGGTCAGCTGAAAACCCTATCAAAAACACCATCCAGAAATTACTTTAAAACTCTGGCATTAACTCATAACACCAGAGTGGCAATTCCTGTTCACAAGAGCTTTCCAGACACAGTAACGAAACTACAGCTGTGAACTGGAACAAAATGCAAAAACAAACATAGACAAGAGTCCAACTTATCTAGTAGTTGTCTAGGAGCAGGAACAAGCACAGAGAGGCTTCTGATAACATTGTTGACCGGCAAGCAACTAACAGAGCAGCAAGGTTATATAGCGACTCCCACATCTTGATGGGAACAGGTGAACAGAGAAGATGAAGACACTAGTTCAATTCCACCAGTAGCCACCGGGGGAGCCCAGAATCCAAATTCACAACAGATATCGTTAACGATATCGTTGCAACGTCACGCTTTTGGTGACGTAGCAACGATCCCGCTAACGATCTCGTTATGTGTGACAGCGACCAACGATCAGGCCCCTGCTGGGAGATCGTTGGTCGATGGGAATAATCAGGACCATTTTTTGGTCGCTGATCACCCGCTGTCATCGCTGGATCGGCGTGTGTGATGCCAATCCAGCGATGTGTTCACTTGTAACCAGGGTAAATATCGGGTTACTAAGCGCAGGCCCGGGCTTAGTAACCCGATATTTACCCTGGTTACCATTGTAAAAGTTAAAAAAAACAACCCAGTACATACTCACATTCTGATGTCTGTCACGTCCCCTGGCGTACACAGGGTTAAAACTGCTTTAGGCAGGAGCGCTGCTAATGCACGCGCTGCTGCCGAGAGCTTCCCTGCACTGACTGTGCCAGCGCCAGCCGTAAAGCAGAGCACAGCGGTGACGTCACTGCTGTTACTGCCAGTGCTGACATTCAGTGCAGGGAAGCTCTCGGCATAAGCGCGTGCATTAGCAGCGCTCCTGCCGAAAGCAGTTTTAACCCTGTGGACGCCGGGGGACGTGACAGACATCAGAATGTGAGTATGTGCTGTTTTTTTTTTTACTTTTACAATGGTAACCAGGGTAAATATCGGGTTACCAAGCGCGGCCCTGCACTTAGTAACCCGATGTTTACCCTTGTTACCCAGGTGCTGCAGGGGGACTTTGGCATCGTTGAAGACAGTTTCAACGATGCCGAAGTCGTTTCCCTGATCGTTGGTCGCTGGAGAGAGCTATCTGTGTGACAGCTCCCCAGCGACCACACGACTTACCAACGATCACGGCCAGGTCGTATCGCTGGTCGTGATCGTTGGTAAGTCGTTTAGTGTAACTCCAGCTTAAGTATTGCAGGTTTACATTTATATTTATGGAGGTTGTCCACTACTTTTACATTGATGACCTTAAGGACACTATATTATTATATTATTTTCTGACAAGTGTTTAACCGATTTTAAGCAGCAATAATGAAGGTGCATTTTTAATTCAGTTATTTGCCTGCACATTTTTTTCTATTTGTTTCTTTTTTTGACATGAAAATGTAATTTATCAATAAGTTACTTTCTGATTCTATATTCTGCAATATGACAAAAAGCAAGGTTACCTTTGTCCTTCAGCATGTGTCCATCATCTTGTGCACTAAATTTCCTTGGCTGACGTCAATGACTAGAGTCCTCAACGTTGCCCATTTCTTCAAAAAGGCTTGGAACAGCACACCTTGAATACAGAGTCTGCATTGAAACCTTGGTCTTGCAGAGACCTTTGTGATGCAGTATTACTAACTTATGTCATGTTGCTCTGCTCAGTCATACCACCATGGTGTATGAACTGCGACATCAAAAGGTCTTCCACAACCTCACCCTTATATCAGAGAATGGCTGTTCTTCACCCACGTTTAAGCCTCCAATGCAGCTGTTGCCATTTCTGCCTTCGTTAATAACAGTTTTTCAACCTACACATCATGATCATAAGCACCTGTTTGTAAAAATTGATTACGCAAAAACCAAGCCTAAAATCCCTGAATGTGCATGTGTACCTACAAGAATTGATGCTGATTTGAAGGGAAAGAGCGGTTACATGTAATATTGATTTGAGTTTTTGTTCATTCGCCCAAATACTCTACTAACACTTCTAGTTTTGAAAGAATTCTTACTTTTTTGCATTTTTTCACACATGCCTAAAACTTTTGCACAGTACTGAATATATTAACCCCTTCATGACCCAGCCTATTTTGACCTTAATGACCTGGCCGTTTTTTGCAATTCTGACCAGTGTCCCTTTATGAGGTAATAACTCAGGAACACTTCAACGGATCCTAGCGGTTCTGAGATTTTTTTTTCGTGACATATTTGGCTTCACGTTAGTGGTAAATTTAGGTCGATAATTTTTGCGTTTATTTGTGAAAAAAAATGGAAATTTGGCTAAAATTTAGAAAATTACGCAATTTTCACATTTTTATTCTGTTAAATGAGTTATGTGACACAAAATAGTTAATAAATAACATTACCCACATGTCTACTTTACATCAGCACAATTTTGGAAACAACATTTTTTTTGCTTGGAAGTTATAAGGGTTAAAATTTGACCAGCGATTTCTCATTTTTACAGCAAAATTTACAAAACCATTATTTTTAGGGACCACCTCACATTTGAAGTCAGTTTGAGGGGTCTATATGGCTTTAAATACCCAAAAGTGACACCATTCTAAAAACTGCACCCCTCAAGGTGCTCAAAACCACATTCAAAAAGTGTATTAACCCTTCAGGTGCTTCACAGCAGCAGAAGCAACATGGAAGGAAAAAATGAACATTTAACTTTTTAGTCACAAAAATGATCTTTTAGCAACAATTTTTTTATTTTCCCAAGGGTAAAAAGAGAAACTGGACCCCAAAAGTTATTGTACAATTTGTCTTGAGTACGCCGATACCCCATATGTGGGGGGGAACCACTGTTTGGGCGCACGACAGGGCTCGGAAGCGAAAGAGCGCCATTTGACTTTTTCAATGAAAAATTGGCTCCAGTCTTTAGCGGACACCATGTCGCGTTTGGAGATCCCCTGTGTTTCCACATGGGCAACAGGATAAAATGGATCCTAAAATGTGTTGGGCAATTTCTCTTGAGTACACCGATACCTTATATGTGGTCACAAACCACAGTTTGTGCACACGGCAAGGCTCGGAAGGGAAGGAGCGCCATTTGACTTTTGAATGAAAAATTAGCTCCAAACGCTAGCGGACACCATGTCGCGTTTGGAGAGCCCCTGTGTGCCTAAACATTGGAGCTCCCCCACATGTGACCCCATTTTGGAAACTAGATCCCCCAAGGAATTTATCTAGATGCATAGTGAGCACTTCGAACCCCCAGGTGCTTCACAAATTGATCCGTAAAAATGAAAAAGTACTTTTTTTTCACAAAAAATTTATTTTAGCCTCAATTTATTCATTTCCACATGGGCAACAGGATAAAATGGATCCTAAAATTTATTGAGCAATTTCTCCTGAGTACAGTGATACCTCACATGTGGGGGTAAACCACAGTTTGGGCACACGGCAGGGCTCGGAAGGGAAGGAGCGCCATTTGACTTTTTGAATGAAAAATTAGCTCCAATCGTTAGTGGACAGCATGTCGCGTTTGGAGAGACCGTGTGCCTAAACATTGGAGCTCCCCCACATGTGACCCCATTTTGGAAACTAGACCTCCCATGGAACTAATCTAGATGTGCGGTGACCACTTTGAACCCCCAAGTGCTTCACCGAAGTTTATAACGCAGAGCCGTGAAAATAAAAACATTTTCCTTCCTCAAAAATGATTTTTTAGTCCGCGATTTTTTATTTTCACAAGAGTAACAGGAGAAATTGGACAACAAAAGTTGTTGTCCAGTTTGTCCTGAGTACGCTGATACCCCATATGTGGGGGGAACCACTCTTTGAGCACATGTCGGAGCTCGAAAGGGAAGTAGTGACGTTTTGGAATGCAGACTTTGATGGAATGGTCTGCGGGCATCATGTTACGTTTGCAGAGCCCCTGATGTGCCTAAACAGTAGAAACCCCCCACAAGTGACACCATTTTGGAAACTAGACCCCCCCAAGGAACTTATCTAGATATGTGGTGAGCACTTTTAACCCCCAAGTGCTTCACAGAAGTTTACAACGCAGAGCCGTGAAAATAAAAAATCATTTTTCTTTCCTCAAAAATGATGTTTTAGCAAGCAATTTTTTATTTTCACAAGGGTAAAAGGAGAAATTGGACCCCATTAGTTGTTGCCCAGTTTGTCCCGAGTATGCTGGTACCCCATATGTGGGGGTAAACCACTGTTTGGGTGCACGTCGGGGCTCGGAAGGGAGGGAGCACCATTTGACTTTTTGAACGCAAGATTGGCTGGAATCAATGGTGGCGCCATGTTGCGTTTGGAGACCCCTGATGTGCTAAACAGTGGAAACCCCTCAATTCTAACCCCAACACACCCCTAACCCTAATCCCAACTCTAGCCATAACCCTAATCACAACCCTAACCCCAACACACCCCTAACCACAACCCTAACCCCAACACACCCCTAACCCTAATCCCAACCCTAATCCCAACCCTAACCCTAACCCCAACCCTAACCACAACCCTAACCCAAACACACCCCTAACCATAACCCTAACCACAAGCCTAATCTTATCCCTATTTCCAACCCTAGCCCTAATTCTAACCCTAACCCTATGTACCCATGTTGCGGATTCGTGAGATTTTTCCGCACCATTTTTGAAAAATCCATAGGTAGAAGGCACGGCGTTTTACCTGCGGATTTACCATGGATTTCCAGTGTTTTTTGTGCGGATTTCACCTGCGGATTCCTATTAAGGAACAGGTGTAAAACGCTGCGGAATCCGCACAAAGAATTGACATGCTGCGGAAAATACAACGCAGTGTTTCCAGGAGGTATTTTCCGCAAAATGGGCACTGTTATGATGGCCTGGTGGTTAGGAGCACCCAGAATGACCTGATGGTTAAACTGGAAATCGGGACCAGCTCTGGGGAGTGGGAGCTCTGCTGACCGCAAACCCTAATCCTATCACACAAACACTAGAAATAGCCGTGGAGCGTACCTAACTCTCCCTAGACGCCTCTTCACAGCCTAAGAGCCAACTACCCCTAAAGATAGGAAAATAAGCCTTACCTTGCCTCAGAGAAATTCCCCAAAGGAAAAGGCAGCCCCCCACAAATATTGACGGTGAGTTAAGAGGAAAGTCACAAACACAGGAATGAAACAGGTATTAGCAAAGGAGGCCAGTCTTCACTAAATAGACAGAGGATAGTAAAGGGATCTATGCGGTCAGCACAAAAAACTACAAAAACCACGCAGAGTGTGCAAAAAGCCCTCCACACCGACTCACGGTGTGGAGGTGCAACCCTGCGCCCCCAGAGCTTCCAGCTAGCAAGGAAATATCATGAAAGCAAGCTGGACAGAACTTAGCATGTACTAAGAAATATATTCAGAACGCAATGAACAATAAATGAGCTAGCAGTGACTTAGCTTCAGCTGGAACAGTCAAGTCATCAGAGAAATCCAAGAGAGATCTGAACCAGTACTGAGACATTGACAGCAGGCATGAGGTAACGATCTGAGTGGAGTTAAATAGAGAAGCCAGCCTAGTGATAAACGAGGGCAGCTGGGAAAGCCAACCTCAAGGATCAGCAGTACCACTCAAAGCCACCAGAGGGAGTCCAAGGACAGAACTCACTGAAGTACCATTCATGACCACAGGAGGGAGTCCAAGAACGGAATTCACAACAGTGCACAGCGGATTTGATTTTCCATAGGTTTACATGGAACTGTAAACCTGATGGAAAACTGCTACGAATCCGCAGCGGCCAATCCGCTGCGGATCCGCAGCCAAATCCGCACCGTGTGCACATAGCCTAGTTCTAAGGCTATGTGCACACGCTGCAGAAAATTCTGCGGATCCGCAGCGTTTTCGCAGCTGCGAGTCCGCAGCAGTTTCCCATGAGTTTATAGTTCAATGTAAACCTATGGGAAACAAAAAACGCTGTGCACATGCTGCGGAAAAAACTGCGCGGAAACGCAGCGGTTTACATTCCGCAGCATGTCACTTCTTTCAGCGGATTCCGCAGCGGTTTTACAACTGCTCCAATAGAAAACCGCAGTTGTAAAACCGCAGTGAAATCCGCAGAAAAACCACGGTGAATCCACGATAAATCCGCAGTGGCTTTGCACTGCGGATTTATCAAATCCGCTGCGGAAAAATCCGCAGAGGACCAGAATGTGTGTGCATAGCCTTACCCTAGTGGAAAAAAAAAAAATACATATTTCCTTGATTTTATTGTTGTCCCTACCTGTGGGGGTGTTTTATTTTGATCACTGTGATAGGTTTTATCACAGTGATCAAAATGTACATGGAACGAATCTGCCGGCCGATTCGGCGGGCGCCCTGCGCATGCACCCGCCATTTTGGAAGATGGCGGAGCCCATGGAGAAGACGGATGGACACCGGGAGGCTCGGTAAGTATGAAGGGGTGGGGGGGAGCGGATCGGAGCACAGGGGGGGTGGATCGGAGCACGGAGGAGCGGACAGGATGGGGGAGCGGACAGGAGGACTGAGGGGAGCAGACCACAGAACGGAGGACTGGGGAAGAGATCGGTGGCGGTGGGAGGGGCAGATCAGGGTTTCCAGCCATGGCCGATGATATTGCAGCATCGGCCATGGCTGGATTGTAATATTTCACCACTTTTCATAGGTGAAATATTACAAATTGCTCTGATTGGCTGTTGCACTTTCAACAGCCAATCAGAGCGATCGTAGCCACGTGGGGGCAAAGCCACCCCCCTGGGCTAAAGTACCACTCCCCCTGTCCCTGCAGATCGGGTGAAATTGGAGTTAACCCTTTCACCCGATCTGCAGGGATGCAATCATTCTATGACACAGCATATGCGTCACAGGTCAGATTGGCACCGACTTTCATGACGCATACGCTGTGTCACAGGTTGGGAAGGGGTTAATTGCTATCACTGTAATCGTAGTAACCCACAGAATATAACATTTACAGGAAAGTGCCATAAAAAAACACAGACTAAGCAAACCCCTCAACAAATAAAACAACAGGCACAGCAGAGCTCTAAGAAAATTTTCATTTTTTTATTCCATTTTCTGCAAATGATTTTTGGAGGGTAGTCATCTTGCTTGAGTTGCCATTAACACCATTCAGAGAGAAGCCTTCCAGAAGTTACTTGGACCACAGGAAAAACAAACTGGAGATGTTCATTGGGTTATCAGGGCAATGTAGAGTGTGCAAAGATTACAGCTGTATCCATCAAGCTGTGGATGACGTGATCCTGTGTTATCTATATACAAGTGTTACCTGTAAGGCTATGTGCACACGTAGGTCGGGTCCTCTGCGGGTTCTCCCGCAGTGGATTTGATAAATCTGCAGGGCAAAAAAGCTGCGGTTATCCCAGCAGATTTATCGCGTTTTGTTTTGCAGTTTCCGCTGCGGGTTTACTCCTATACTATTGATGCTGCATATGCAGCAATATGCAGCATCAATAGTAATGTTAAAAATAATTTAAAAAATGGTTTATACTCACCCTCTGACGTCCCGATCTCCTCGGCGCTGCACACGGCGGTCTGGGTCCAAAGATGCTGTGCGAGAAGGACCTTCGTGACGTCACGGTCATGTGACCGCGACGTCACCACAGTTCCTGCTCGCACAGCAACCCTGCGACCGGACGGCCGCGTGCAGCGCTGAGAGGTGAGTATATCATTATTTTTTATTTTAATTCTTTTTTTTTTTTTTTTACACAAATATGGTTCCCACGGCCTGGAGGAGAGTCTCCTCTCCTCCACCCCGGGTACCATCTGCACATGATCCGCTTACTTCCCGCATCGTGGGCACAGCCCCATGCAGGAAGTTAGCGGATCAATGCATTCCTATGTGTGCAGAATCGCAGCGATTCTGCACAAAGAAGTGACATGCTGCGGAATGTAAACCGCTGCGTTTCTGTGTTTTTTCCTGCAGCATGTGCACAGCGGATTGCGGTTTCCATAGGGTTTACATGTAAATGTAAACGCAATGGAAACTGCTGCGGACCCGCAGCTGCAGAAACGCTGCGGATCCGCGGTAAAGCCCGCAAAGTGTGAACATGGCCTAAGGCTACTTTCACACTAGCGTCGTACGACGCACGTCGCAATGCGACATTGCGACGTATCAACACATACTGTGGAAGCGCCGCACAACGAGCTTCATTCTGAGCTCCGGGGAGGAGGGGGCGGAGTTCCGACCGCACATGCGCGGTCGGAAATGCTGCACACGATGCACAAAAAAAGTTACATGCAACGTTTTTTGTTGCCGACGGTCCGACGCAACAGTCGCACAACGGTTGCGACGTGTGGCAATGCGTCGCTGTTAGTCTATGGAGAAAAAGCGCATCCTGCAAGCAATTTTGCAGGATGCGTTTTTTCTTTTTAAATATTTCTATTAAAATTTTGCATAAGAAATGGTAGAGGATAAAGGGAAGGGAAGGGAAGATGGGGATGGGGTTAACATTGGAAAAAAAGGGTGAGGGAAAAGGGAATCAATATAATTAGAGAACCAAATATCAATCTCGAATAGACAAGAAAAAAAAGGCATTAAATATGATCTTTTGAGTAGAATATACTACAATTTTCTTATGCAATGGTATTGGAAAGAGTTATAAAGTAACAATCTTTATCCACTTTGCATGACTACAAGAGATTTACTCTTTACAAAACTTGTCATTCCAAATCTTCCATTTTTTCAGATATTTTCTAATACCATTGGTGTTGGCAGCGAATCTCCATTCTAATGCACTATGCTGATAGATTTTATCCAGAATATCTGTAAAGCTGGGTGAATCCAATTTTTTCCACCAGAGTGCTATTGTACTTTTGACTACTAGAAATATATGTATTAGGATGTATTTGACCTGAGGATCAATTCCTTCCATGTTCAGAGAAAGGAGAGCCCTCAGGGGAGTAATCACAAAATTTTTAACAAATAAAGTAATATGAAATGAAACTTTTGACCATAGAGGTTTTATTTTCGGGCAGCCCCAAAAAAAGATGAAAAAGATTTCCTTGATATCCGCACTTCCTCCAGCACAAAGGAGAGTGATCCTGATATATATGTGCAAGTCTAAAGCCCCCGTCTCACATAGCGAGATCGCTAGCGATATCGCTGCTGAGTCACAAGTTTTGTGACGCAACAGCGACCTCAGTAGCGATCTCGCTATGTGTGACACGTACCAGCGATCAGGCCCCTGCTGTGAGATCGCTGGTCGTGTCGGAATGGCCTGGACCTTTTTTTGGTCGCTGAGGTCCCGCTGACATCGCTGAATCGGTGTGTGTGACACCGATCCAGCGATGTCTTCACTGGTAACCAGGGTAAACATCGGGTTACTAAGCGCAGGGCCGCACTTAGTAACCCGATGTTTACCCTGGTTACCAGCGTAAATGTAAAAAAAAACAAACACTACATACTCACCATCTGATGTCCGTCAGGTCCCTTGCCGTCTGCTTCCTGCTCTGACTGAGATCCGGCCGTACAGCGAGAGCACAGCAGAGCGGTGACGTCACCGCTGCGCTCTCGCTGTACGGCGGCTCAGTCAGAGCAGGAAGCAGACGGCAAGGGACCTGACGGACATCAGATGGCAAGTATGTACTGTTTGTTTTTTTTTACATTTACGCTGGTAACCAGGGTAAACATCGGGTTACTAAGCGCGGCCCTGCGCTTAGTAACCTGATGTTTACCCTGGTTACCCGGGTGCTGCAGGGGGACTTCGGCATCGTTGAAGACAGTTTCAACGATGCCGAAGTCGTTCCCCTGATCGTTGGTCGCTGGAGAGCGGTCTGTGTGACAGCTCCCCAGCGACCACACAGCGACTTACCAACGATCACGGCCAGGTCGTATCGCTGGTCGTGATCGTTGGTAAATCGCTATGTGAGACGGGGCCTTAATTGGTGTGTAGTACCAACGTGTGATCACCTTGAAGTAGGACTCCTGTAGAGCCATTGAAATGGTAGACATGTATGTATCCTTAATGGCCTTGTCCCATTGCTCAACTTGTAAAGAAATGTTGAGGTCCCATTCCCATTTTTTCATGTATATATTTTTAAAACAAGAGGTATCTCTATTGAAGTGACTGTAGAGGTTATTTAGACTCCATATATGTTTGTTCTTTACACTACACAGTAATGAAGAAAGAATTTCTAAATTTAATGGTTGGCTAGTCAGTAATTTCTGTATATGCCCTTTTAGGGTTAAAAAGAATATTAATTCAGATGAGGGTAAGTTAAATTTAGTCTTAATTTCGCTAAAGGTGAGAAAATTCATCCCGTTATAGATATGTCCAACTTTTTTAATTTCAAATTTCTGAAAGTGGAAGATCATATATCAATGCCAATAGATGAAGAGGAAATTTCATAATTTGCTCTGATTTGTCAAAAAATGTTCTTGGAGGTTTAAGAAGAGTTTTCCAGGCCTGTATTATAGCCTTGAAAATGGGATGAGATAATTCCTTTTTTGGTTTGTGAAATAAGAAACTGAAAAAAAGTATCCTGTGCTAAATTAAGATTATGAATGTCACTTTCCATTTGGAACCATGCTGGGTATAGTTTTTTATCAAACCACTGTTGGCTTTGTTTTACCAGGGAAGCCAGATAATAAGCATGAACATCTGGGAGGCCAGCCCCGCCATTATGTTTGTGTTTGCGCAATAAATCTGAAGACAACCTGGCCCGCTTACCGCCCCATATCAATAAGTTTATCATAGTTTGAAGTTTCTGAATAAATTGGTAGGGGAAGGTCACTGGGAGAGTTCTAAAAAGATAAAATATCTTAGGTAGAATGATTGTTTTGATAGTCATTGTTCGCCCGAATAAAGAAAGTTCTGATTGAGCAAATTGAGAGATGTCAAGAGAAAAGGTTTTAAAAATATTATCAGCGTTAGTTTTTATTATATTTTGTAGTCTGTTTGTTAAGATTATTCCTAAATACACTACTTTGTCGCAATCCCCAGCTAGATTTATCTGATCTCTCAATTCTGCAACATTCATATTAAAAGTAAAATATTTAGATTTATGTGGATTTATCTTAAAATATGATATCTTGGAGAATGTGTCTAACTCTGAAGAGAGAGCTTCAATCGAGGCTGCTGGATTAAGTAGCGTAAGAAAAATATAATCTGCATACATGCTAATTTGAAATTGACGGGATTGGATATCAATTCCAAGAATATCTATATTGGATCTGATTCTCTCCGCCAAAGGTTCCATTGCAAGGACAAACAGCAGGGGTGACAGAGGACACCCTTGACGTGTGCCATTGGAAATGATGAACGGATCTGACATGAAATTATTGGAGTAGATCCTGGCACTAGGTCTCGAATACAGAGCAAAAATAGTGGATATAAATCCAGAATCAAACCCAAACTTTTCAAGTGTTGCTCTCAAATAAGACCAGTTTACCTGTCAAAAGCCTTTTCAGCATCTAAGGTTAGAAAGGCTGCTTTTGAATTTGAATTTTGGATAATGTTGATTAAATTGATCACCCTCCTGGTCCCATCTGATGCTTGGCGTCCATCAGTGAATCCCATCTGGTCATCTACCAGCAAATGTGGGAGAATATTTTTGAATCGATCCGCCAAAATCTTGGAATAAATTTTTGCATCACTATTTATTAGTGAGATTGGACGGTAGTCTCGCATCTTCTCAGGATCCCCCCAGTTTTGGGAATCATAACGATAACTGCTTCTTGCATCTCTTTAGGAAAGGAACCCTGAGAGGAGGCAAGAGCAAAAATAGAAGCCAAGTGCGGGGCTAGAATTTTTGAAAAAGATTTAAAATATTCATTGGAAAATCCATCTGGGCCCGGTGTTTTTTGATTCTTTGATTTATTAATAGTATCGATTATTTCTTTTTCTGTAAAGGGACTATTAATAGATATTAAGTCAGATGGAGTTATTTTGGGGAGGTTAATACTAGATAGGAATGTGTTAATGGAGTCTGGGTCAATACTGGGTGTCCATGGGTCATCTTTCAAATTGTATAATTGACGAAAAAAGTCTGCGAAAGAGCTAGCAATGTCTTTGGGATGAATCATAACTTCACCTGACGAGGAAATAATTTTGTTAATTCTTCTGTTGATACGTTCTTTTTTAATCTTTACCATCATATATTTGGTAGGCTTGTTTAATCATGTATACCCTTTGAATTTTGAGGCCTTTATAAGTCATATTCTTGGAAAATCTCGGATTTCAATTTTCGCCTCAACTCCAAGATTTCTGCCTGTATATTTGAAGATGGTATTTGCAGATTGTTTTGCTGTAATTCTTTTGCATTGATTTGGATCTGTAGGTTAGCAATCTTTTCCCTGTTTTTCTTTTTATATCTTGCAGCTAATTGTATGAGACTTCCCCTGAGGACTGCCTTGTGGGCGTTCCACAGTGTAAATGCATTTATATCTTCAGACACATTCTCTTTGAAGTAATTATTTAGTACTGTCTCTATTTCCTGCTTATAATCTGGAATTTTAAACAGTGTAGGATTACATTTCCATAGGTAATTATTTCCGAGTGGGGGTCCTAGAAGAAAATCTGCGAACACTGGGGCATGATCTGAAATATTTTTTTTTTTTTAATTTGAAAACTCTTAAATTTGGAGAGGGTAAAAACATTTGTCAAAATTAAATCTATACGGGAAGATGTTTTATGCACATCAGAATAGTGAGAATACTCACGGGAAGAAGAATTAAGACATCTGAATACGTCGTAGAGTTCATTTTGCATCAACCACTTTTTTAAAACTGGCGCCTTGTAACAGACTAGAGAGGAGGAATCCATAATGCTATAAGGCACAATGTTAAAGTCTCCTATCCATATGATATCTCCTAATTTAATTTTATTCACTTTATGTAGATTATTTAAAAAGGAAATGTGATGTGTTTGGAACATATACATTCACCACTGTACAAGGTTTGTTGTTTAAATAACAAGTAAGGATATGGAACCTGCCCAAATGGTCTGTTACTTCATCAAGTTGGAATGTAACATCGCTTATTAAAGTGATGACACCCACTTTTTTAGATGAATGTAGCGATTTAAAGATATGTGGACATTTTTTGTGCTGAAAAGTTGGATGATTGTCTTTCGCTAATTTCACCTCCTGTAGACATACAATATTGGCACGAGAACGAATAATCTCTTTCCAAATGGTAAATCTTTTATTAGGGCTGTTGATGCCTCTAACATTATAAGAAAGGATTTTCATTATTAATTATGAATTAAACAAAACTGAGCGATAAAAATAAATACAACAAAACTGGTGGTTGGCCTATCTAAAACTAGCCAAAATACACAAGAACTAACTTAGGGGTTCTCCTGGAGGACTCCAAATTTATTGAGTCTCACCTAAGTGTGGGGTATACAAGACTTGTGGCTGAGGCCCACAAAGACACCTCAGAGTTAGAGGTCTATTGAAAGAATGAAATTTTGAAAATAATAATAAGCATATTTTCTAATGTTTATCTTTAAAGGCAGGTTCTTCCATGAGGAATTTAATAAATCTCAAGCCTTCTTGAGGGGTATCGATTGGATAATTTTTGCTGTTGTACCACACTAAGAGTTTTGTTGAGAAGCCCCATCTATAGGGCACTTTGAGGTCTCTATGTTTAGCTGTTATGTCTTTAAAGGATCTACGCGCATCCATCGTCGCTTTGGAGAAGTCTGAGAACAATTTTATGTTCCTATACGGGTCAGTGAAGGAACCTTTTTCCCTGATGCCTTTCAAAATCTTTTCTTTTGTATCGAAGAAATGTACTCTAAGGTTAGTATCCCTGGGCTTGTCTTGGGGGTATCCCCTTAGGACGTGGTAGGCGATGGATACGGTCAATGTTCAGTTGAAAGTCAGAGATTGGGGACCAGTTTTTTAATAGATTTTTAGTGTAGTTTGATGGGTCACCTTGCGGGACGGATTCAGGAATGCCTCTTATCTTTAAGTTATTTCTTCGATTACAATCTTTGAGGTCTGTTAACTTATTTTTGAGGGTTAGGGTACCGTTACACTAAACGACTTACCAACGATCACGACAACCGATACGACCTGGCCGTGATCGTTGGTAAGTCCTTGTATGGTCGCTGGGGAGCTGTCACACAGACAGCTCTCTCCAGCGACCAACGATCAGGGGAACGACTTCGGCATCGTTGAAACTGTCTTCAACGATGCCGAAGTCCCCGGGTAACCATCGGGCTAAAAAGCGCAGGGCCGCGCTTAGTAACCCGATATTTACCCTGGTTACCATTGTAAAAGTTAAAAAAAAAAAAAAAACACTACATACTCACATTCCGATGTCTGTCACGTCCCCCGCCGTCAGCTTCCCGCACTGACTGTGTCAGCGTCGGCCGTAAAGCAGAGCACAGCGGTATGTAGTGTTTTTTTTATTTTAACTTTTACAATGGTAACCAGGGTAAATATCAGGTTACTAAGTGCAGCCCTGTGCTTAGTAACCCGATGTTTACCCTGGTTACAAGTGAACACATCGCTGGATTGGCGTCACACACGCCGATCCAGCGATGTCAGCGGGTGATCAACGACCTGATCATTCCCTACGACCAACGATCTCCCAGCAGGGGCCTGATCGTTGGTCGCTGTCACACATAACAAGATCGTTAGCGGGATCATTGCTACGTCACAAAAAAGCGTGACGTTGCAACGATATTGTTAACGAAATCGTTATGTGTGAAGGTACCTTAAGGATCTCAGCTTGAAGATTAGAATTCTGTTTGGATAGGTAAATGGTGTCTTTTTCAACAAGAGTTAATCTTTTTTCATGCTTCTCAAATCTTTGAATGAAATTGTTGCAAGTTTCCTGCAGGGTTTTGCTCTGTAATTCAAATCCTATCCTCATAGATTCATTAAATGACCTAAAAAGGCTAGCCAAGAAACCTTCAGTGGCAGGCTTGTTAGAACTGAGAAATTCATCCAGGTTAATTAAAGGAGGTGGAATCTCTGCTATTGGTGCACCTCTATGTGATCTCTTAACTCTTTGTCTGGGCTATTGTTCGGTGAATAGTCGTCAGCCTGATTGTCCGAATCTTCAGTGGAAGGGTCATTTTTACTCCCATGGTCACTAGGACCTTTTCTTTTAAATGATCTGGAAGTATCCATTTCATTAGGTGAGATGGTATTTAGAATTGGAAGTTTGGACACTCCATTGGGGTCTCCGTTACGGGATGACATGCTTATCGGCAATTTGGATGTTGAATTTTTCCATATGGCTCCTTCCTTTGTAGCTTTACTGTATGTTAGGAATGAGGATTGTTTTATAAATGTAGAATTTGGTTCCCCTGACTTAACAGGGGACCTTGATCTAGTAGGACTAAGGGTACTGTCACACAGTGCAATTTTGATCGCTACGACGGTACGATTCGTGACGTTCTAGCGATATCGTTACGATATCGCAGTGTCTGACACGCAGCAGCGATCAGGGACCCTGCTGAGAATCGTACGTCGTAGCAGATCGTTTGGAACTTTCTTTCGTCGCTTGATCACCCGTTGACATCGCTGGATCGTTGTGTGTGACAGCGATCCAGCGATGTGTTCGCTTGTAACCAGGGTAAACATCGGGTAACTAAGCGCAGGGCCGCGCTTAGTAACCCGATGTTTACCCTGGTTACCAGCGTAAACGTTAAAAAAACAAACAGTACATACTTACATTCCGGTGTCTGTCCTCCGGCGTCTCAGCTTCTCTGCACTGTGTGAGCGCCTGCCGGCCGGAAAGCGAGCACAGCGGTGACGCGGTGACGTCACTGCTCTGCTTTCCGGCTATGGTGCTTACACAGTGCAGAGAAGCTGAGACGCCGGGGACAGACACCGGAATGTAAGTATGTACTGTTTGTTTTTTTAACGTTTACGCTGGTAACCAGGGTAAACATCGGGTTACTAAGCGCGGCCCTGCGCTTAGTTACCCGATGTTTACCCTGGTTACCCGGGGACTTCGGCATCGCTCCAGCGCCGTGATTGCAAAGTGTGACCGCAGTCTACGACGCTGGAGCGATAATCATACGACGCTGCGACGTCACGGATCGTGCCGTCGTAGCGACGAAAATTGCACTGTGTGACAGTACCCTAAGTAAGTTGGGGAAATCTTCATAAGATTTAGAGTGAGCCCTTTGTAGTGATTGTCTACTTGTTTGGGATTTATTTTTTGTTTTCCCTGTTCCTGTCTCCATTTTGGTCAGTCTCATTTATTGACACTTGGATAGATATAATAGTATGATACAATTAATTATAGTATATAGCCCTTGGAACTCAATATACAGGTAATTGCATGTGAATATTGCTATATGATACAATATATTGATAAAAGAATAGCTGTCAAACAAATAAAGTTGGTAACCTGAAACACAAGATACTACACACAAAGGATCAGCATGCGAAGCTTACAAGTTAAAGTAGGCAGATAATTAACTCATAGGCCTCTCTCGTTTTGTAAAGAGTAAATAGGGTAATGTACCTTTTAAATCTAGAATCTTTGATGTGGCAGCGTAATGAGATTTATATCCAGCCAAGGAAGATGTTAAAGATTAAATGAACAGCCTGTGTAACGTACAATGGGAGTATAGGAAGTTTCTTGATTCCTTGATCAGGATGAAGAAAAAAATACAATGATTCCTATTCCTCAAATTTGCCCAAACAAACTGTGAGTAACAGAGCTGAGCCTATGGATGACAGCAGAAATAGAAAATAAGGGGAGCAAAGTCTCTGACCAGATTGTTATATATTAAAAGAACAAGGCTCTGAGCTGCAGTTAATTAATATTATGTATCATAGGACACTTATAAGTCCCCTAATTAAATATATATGGGGCTTGGGTGCCACTAACCAGAATGAAATAGGAACTATAAGGTATAAACTTATAAGGCACTATTTATGAGATGGTCTATATACAACCCCTAAACCCTCTCCCTTTGAATTCTAGGTACAAGTAAAGGTACCGTCACACTCAGCGACGCTGCGGCGATATAGACGAGCCGACCTAAACTAGATCGCTGGAGCGTCGCTGATTAGGTCGCTGTAGAGACGTCAAACACAGCAACTCCAGAACGATGCAGGAGCGATCCAGTGACGTAACGGCGACACTTCTCGTTCTCGCTGGTTGTTAGCTCCATGTCAAACAGCCGGAGTGTACCGACTGGCTAGAAGGAGACGCTGCGACGCCCCCTATGCTCGTTGCTGGCGTCGTTGCTTTTGATGTCAAACATGACGATACACGCCGACCTGGCGACGAAATAAAGTTCTGGACTTCTAGCTCCGACCAGCGATGGCACAGCGGGATCCAGATCGCTGCTGCGTGTCAAACACAACGAGATCGCTATCCAGGACGCTGCAACGTCACGGATTGTTGTCGTTCTCTTTGCAAAGTTGCTGAGTGTGACGGTACCTTAACCTTTAAAGTTCTCTGAAAGCCGTCAATTCCTTATTTGACTGAATCCCAAGACACCACCCAGGCAACCAGAGTCGCCTTTATTGTTTCAAAATGTCTTCACCTTGCGTTTAAAAAACAAAACAAAAAAAAACCAACAACAACAAAAAAAAACTATCCTCCTCTCTGGTGTTCCAAAATTGCAGTCTCCTTCGGTGTTCTGTCTTCAGACAATTCAGCCCCTTTGATCTTAGATAAGCGATGTATCTGTATTGATGGTCGGCGTGGAAGCAGGTGCCTGAAGCGCTCCTCGATCTATAATCTTGCTGAAGCAGGAGCTTGCCGCAGTAAGTCAAATGAGCGGCTGGAACTACTTTCTACCTCAGGTGAAAATGCTGTTAAGCTGTGCCGTATTCCAGCCGGGTTTTACTGGTAAATCTCGGTTGTGCCACCTCTAATCTTTCAGATCTATGTGTCAAAATGACAGGGTGATAAATCTAAGTTGTCCACCGAGTGAAAACTAGGTGCACTGGTCATCAATTTAATTATATCCTGCAGTCAAAAATATATGAAGTGGGTATCCCTCCGCCTTTACACCACAGGGAAGAATGCAGTTTCAGTGCACAAGAGACCCAAATAAAAAGAAATCTCAGCAATATGGGCACCCAAATGACCAGGGATAACTGTCCAATTGGCTCTTAAGTGGAAAATGCAAGCACTGATCTTAAACTTGAATCCTGGTGTGAAAAAAAAATAAAAAAAAAAATAGGTAAAGGTATCCCTCCGCTTTTCACAATGTCGTCTCCGGTTTTACCTCCTACATTCTATGGAGTAAAAATTCTTGATTGAAAGCGTTTTTTTGACAGTAAAATGTTCCAATTCTGTTGTAGAGGGACAATAACTCAATAAAAGTTATAAATAAATGCCTCTTGTGGATTTTTTTCGTCTTTTTTTGGGTTCTTTAGTGGGAGCTCAAAGCTCTTACCTCCTACATCGCCAGAGCTCAGGCCACGCCCCCCCAGGATGTGTTTTTTTTTCTACAAAACGACGCATTGCGACGTGCAGTGCACGACGCTAGTGTGAAAGTAGCCTTAGTCTAATCCTGCCTGAGATGATAATGAGATAACTGTCAGTATGAAAATTGCAAGATTTCAGAAGATAAATAATTTTCAGGACAAAAAAAAAATTCCTTTATAAATACTGTTGTGCATTTTGACAATGTGCCAGGTCTATAGCAATACAAAAGAAGTTTGCTGAACTATTTTTGTTCCTTGTATTTGTAAAATTTACCGTACTTCATTTTTGTATTTTCTACAGCTTTACAAAATGCAGCTGAAAAATAGATATGTCAAATCACAATTATTTTGATATTGGAAAATTTAAATAAACCACAGAGCAAGAGTCACCTTTGGAAACTATTTGGGGTTATGTGGGAACTTTACAAAATAATCTGGTCATTTTTTTTCTCCCAGAAAAAAGGAGATTTTTGTATACTCACCGTAAAATCTCTTTCTCTTAGCCTCTAATTGGGGGACACAGGACCATGGGTGTTATGCTGCTGTCCACTAGGAGGCGACACTATGCATAATCTGAAAAAGATTAACTGTGGCTCCTCCTATGCAGTATACACCCCTGGACGGAATCAGCCTTCTCCAGTTTTGTGCAAAAGCAGTAGGAGGAACGTAACATGAATAACATAATTATGCCTGTAAGAAGGCAACCATGTAACATGAATAACATAATTATGCCTGTAAGAAAGGCAACTATGTACGAGCGCAAGCAAACAATATGAGAACTCAACAGTTACAACGGCCCGGAAAGGGCAACAGGGTGGGAGCTGTGTCCCCCAATTAGAGGCTAAGAGAAAGAGATTTTACGGTGAGTACACAAAAATCTCCTTTACTCTGTCGCCTCATTGGGGGACACAGGACCATGGGACGTCCTAAAGCAGTCCCTGGGTGGGAAGCAATGGACGAATATTGTGCAGACAGGCCCCTATACTTAGGGCACCGCCGCCTGCAGGACACATCTAACCAGGCTCGCGTCCGCTGAGGACTGGGTATGAACCCTGTAGTGTTTAGTAAACGTGTGTAAGCTAGTCCAAGTAGCCGCCTTACACACTTATTGTGCCGAAGCCTGGTGCCGAATGGCCCAGGAGGCCCCTACCGCCCGTGTAGAGTGTGCCGTAATACTGGCTGGAAGAGGAGAATTCTTAAGGCGGTAGGCCTCTTGTATGGTGGATTTGATCCACCTGGCAAGGGTAGCTTTGGAAGCTGGCAGACCCTTGTGGCCGTCTTCCGGAAGGAGGAAAAGAGAATCAGACCTCCGGAAGGACGCAGTCCTAGACACGTATATACGCAATGCCCTGACAAAGTCAAGCGTATGCAGAGCCTTCTCCACTCTATGAACCGGAACCGGACAAAGGGATGGTAGTGAAATTTCCTCATTGAGGTGGAAGTTGGAAACAACCTTCGGAAGGAAGGATGGGACCGTACTACCTTGTCCTGGTGAAAAGCCAGGAAGGGCCGTCTGCAGGAGAGTGCTGACAGTTCAGACACCCTGCGTAGCAAGGTGATTGCCACCAGGAAAACCACCTTCTGGGAAAGAAGGCAGAGCGGGGGACCTCCTTAAGGGGTTCGAAGGGTGGTTCCTGCAATGCTGTCAGGACCAGGTTGAGGTCCCACGTTTCTAGTGGTCGTCTGTAGGGGGGAACCAATCGGGAAACCCCCTGAAGGAAAGTCCTTACTTGCGGCTTGGTAGCAATGCACCTTTGAAAAAGCACTGAGAGCGCTGACACCTGGCTCTTAAGCGAGCCCAATGACAGCCTGGCCTCCAGACCCGATTGGAGAAAACCAAGTACTTTGGGTAGGAAATAAGGGAGTGGGATCTGGCCACGAGATTCGCACCAGGTAAAGAAAGCCTTCCAGGTAAGGTAATAAATCTTGGCAGAGGCTGGCTTCCGTGCCCTGATCATGGTTCCAATGACGTCCGTCGAGAGCCCTGCCTGGGTTAGAACCCAGGTCTCAAGGGCCACGCCGTCAAATTGAGAGCCCCTGAGTTCTGGTGGTAGAACGGGCCTTGTGATAGAAGATCGTGGCGGTCGGGGAGACGCCAGGGGGCGTCTGCTGTGAGTTGTACGATGTTGGCGTACCATGTGCGTCTGGGCCAGTCCGCTGCAATTAGGATGGTTGGAACTCCCTCTTGTTTGATCTTCCTCACCACTCTGGATATCAGGGGGAGAGGTGGAAAAATATACAGAAGCTGGAACTGGGTCCAGTCCTGAACCAGAGCGTCTGCTCCGAGCGACCGCGGATCGTGTGTTCTGGCCATGAAGTTGGAGACCTTGGCATTGAAGTGGGATGCCATTAGGTCCACATCCGGGGTCCCCCAGCGGAGACAAATCTGGTAAAAAATTTCGGGATGGAGAGACCACTCTCCCGAGTCTATTCCTTGTCGGCTGAGGAAGTCTGCTTCCCAGTTGTCCACACCCGGAATGTGGACCGCCAAAAGAACCGACCCTGTGTCCTCCGCCCAGCGGAGGATGTGTGACAGTTCTCGCATCGCCTGGGTACTGCGGGTCCCCCCTTGGTGATTCACATATGCCACAGCCGTGGCATTGTCCGATTGTATTCTGATGTGAGAGGCTGCCAGGAAGTGATGGGAGGCCCTCAATGCCAGAAGGATGGCACGAATTTCCAGGATGTTGATGGGCATGGTCGCTTCCACTGGGGACCACTTGCCCTGTGCCCTGTGGTGTAGGTGCACCGCACCCCAACCCGTCAGGCTCGCGTCGGTGGTCAGAACCTTCCATTGACCTGTGAGAAAGGATTTCCCCATTGCTAGCGAGGTTGGCTTGAGCCACCAGTGCAGGGACCTCCTGGTTGACGACGTTAGCTGGAACTCCCTGTCGAGAGAAAAGGGATTCCTGTCCCAAGACTTGAGAATGGCTAGTTGGAGAGGTCTGAGGTGAAACTGGGCAAATGGGGCCGCTTCTATTGCTGCTGCCATCTTGCCGAGAACTCTCATGGCAAACCGGAGAGATCGAGGGGGTTTGCGGAGGAGGGTGCGAACTGCTAGTCGGAGAGCCAGTGCCTTGTCCTTGGGAAGGAGCACTAGACCCCTGGAGGTGTTGAATAACATTCCCAGGAAGGTCAGGGACTGACTCGGGGTTGGTGATGACTTTTAGGTTGATTAACCAGCCCATGCGACTGAGAGTATCGGTTGTGATTGAGATGCTGAGCTCGCAGTCCTTGAAGGTGGGAGCCTTGATGAGTAGATCGTCCAGGTATGGAACGACTACTATGCCTCTGGAGTGCAGGACGTCCATGGTGGCTGCCATGACATTGTTGAACACTCTGGGAGCCGTGGCGAGTCCGAAAGGGACAGCCACGAATTGGTAGTGGTCCTGGCCTATTGCGAACCTGAGAAACCTCTGATGGGCAGGTGCAATGGGTATATGTAGGTATGCGTCTTGTGTGTCTATGGAGGCGAGATATTCTCCCTTCTCCATGGACGCAATGATGGACCGAAGGGACTCCATGCGGAAATGACAGACCCGTACATATTTGTTGAGCTGTTTTAGGTCTAGTATGGGCCGTACGCTGCCTCCTTTCTTGGGAACTACGAACAGATTGGAGTAGAACCCTCGGAAGCGGTCGGTCGTGGGTACCGGTACTATGACTCCTGCTTGAAAAAGCGGAGACCGCTTGGTGGTAGGCACGAGCCTTGGCTGGCGGTTTTGGGGGGACAGAGAGGAAGAATTGGTCCGGTGGGTTGGAGGTGAAGTCTATTTTGTATCCGGAAGACACTAGTTCCCTGACCCACCTGTCTTCTGTAATAGGCAGCCAGACTTGATGAAAGAGCAAAAGTCGGCCGCCTACTGGTGTGGTGTCTTCCGGAGTCTGTGAGTCATGATGAGGAGAAAGTCTGAGATTTTCCTCCTCTGGGCTTAGGCTGGCCTGCTTTTGACTGCCAGGTCTTGTCCGACCTTTGCGTCGATCGTGAGTTGTCCCTGCATGGAGAACAGTTACGATTTTGTGCTGGACGCGAGACGGACCAGCCTGAGGAATTCCGAAAGGATCGGAATCGAGTTTGGTTACGCTTCTTCTAAGTGCGTTTAGCTTTCAGTTGGGGAAGAGAAGTACTCTTACCCCCGGTGGCGTTGGATATCAGTGTCCAACTGTTCACTGAAAAATCTCCCACTGAGGTAGGGGAGGTGCGTGAGGGACTTCTTTGAGGCTGCGTCCGCTTTCCATTCCCACAGCCAGAGGATACGCCGAATCGTGATGGCGTTTGATGCTATCCTCGCTACTCCCCTTGCTGAATCCAGAGCTGCATGGAGCATGTAGTCTGCTACAACTGCTATTTGAACCGCTTGGTCCGACAGCTCAGGAGCGGATGCTTGGAGAGCTTGTAAATTCTTTGCCCAGGCCAGAATGGCCTTGGCAGCCCAAAATGAGGCAAACGCGGGAGCCAGGGATGCCCCTGCTGCCTCGAAAATTGAACGAGCCATGCGTTCTACCTGCTGGTCTGCTGCGTCCCTGAGGGTTGAGCTATCTGGCAGTGAAAGGAGGGTCTGTGCTGCCAGCCTAGAGACTGGGGGGTCCACTTCAGGTGGATCTGTCCATTCATTGGTGTCCTTCTGTGGGAAGGGGTACCTCGCCTCCATATATTTGCGATTAGCGAATTTTTTCTCAGGCTGTGAGAGCTGCTTTTTAAGGATCGCCTTAAACTCTGGGTGGTTAGAGAAAACCTTAGGCGGCTTCAGAGGTCTTTCAAAGGAAATCTTATGTTCTGGGGCCTCTGGTGGCGGATCAGAAATGTCCAGCACCTGATGGATGGAAGAAATTATGTCCTCAACTAGCACTGTATTGCTAGGGGGGATTGGGATCAGGGACCCCTCCGTTTCACTATCTGAGTCAGAGTCGCAGATGCCTTCCGAATCCTGTGTATCACTGAGGCGTCCCCTGCTGAGTGAGCCGGGGAGGAGGCCTTCTCTGGTCGGGGATTGCGGAGATCTACATTGTCTGTCCCTGGAATGGGACGATCTAGATGACCTGGAGCTACGGTGTCTCTCCCTAGAGGGGGATGACCGTGCGCTATGGGATGACACAGATGGACTTGATCTATGGGTCCGCTTGCGTCCTGACCGAGACGTGGATGTGCCAGGGTCATCTTGCTCCTGAGTCAAGCTCTCCCTTTGCTGGGTAATGGTCATAGCCGGGGCATGACCCTGCAGAGCTTGAAGCAATGTGGAGGTTAGGTTATCTATAGACTGCGTCATAGATTGCGATATCTGAGTAGCCCATTCCGGCGTGGCATTAGACACCGAGGCATTGGCAGGGGCTTCTTGGGGCCTGACAATGCGGGTACGTGCTGCAACTGGGGAGAGTGGTCCCGCAGGCTGTGCAGAATGCATAATAGCAGTTCTGCCTGGTTCTCTTGGACCTTGAGCCCGGCATAGTGCCCAGATGCCGGCAGAGGACCTTACAGGGGTAGAGAAACCTATAGGGGAGCCTTATAGGTAATATGGATTCACAGCTGAGTAAAAAAACCCAGCTGTGATCTTACCCCACCAGTGTGCCCCTAGGTCCATCGCCGAAGATCCACAGTCCTGTGCCCCCCGGAGACTGGCTGCCTGGTCCTGGTCCTGCAGACCGGGAGATGCAGGGTTAATCTGCAGCAGAAAATGGCTGCTGAAAAAGAGAGGAAAGGAGGAGAAGGGGGCGGAGAGCTGGAAAAAGGCGGCAAAGCTGTGTAAAAACGCGCCCTTTCTGTCTCGATCCACCCCCCTTTATAACACTGTAGAGTGTCATATTTGTCATCCGGGGGGCGGAGTCTGCTTCAGCTAGGCCAAAGCCGGGGCCTAAATTAGATGCCTGAGGCCCAGAAGGGCTCCAGGCCGGCGCGAAAGTCCGGGAGGGGGTCGGATCTGAACCGGACCCCTCCGGATTTAAAGGCAGTATAGAGCTGGTACTGCCGCAGAGACGGGTGCAGGGAGCCTTGTGTCTGTCTGTGCCATGCCTGCCTGCACTCCCCCCGGCCCCAACAGGAGCCCGCAGCTGGGCTGGGGTCCCTGGATGCAGGCGCAGTGTGCTGGCCCATTGCTGGGAGCTGTAGAATGCTGCCTGTACAGGCCTTACCTGAGGTGTCTCAACCTAATACCCCCAGAGGGGGATTAGGGAGGGTGCTGTTGTCACACCTTCAGGGGCCTTTATCCTCTCCTCGACCTCAACCCAGAAACCAAAAGGAATTGGGGGAGGGGGGTCTCGACTTCAAACCAGCACCCGAGGGACTGGGGAAGGAGCAACATGGGGAATAGCCATCTCTACTTCAACTAGGCACCCCATGATAGGGGGCCGAGGAAGGAGCCATGCCGGGAGTCTCACAGGAGACCCTCTTTTCTTCATCTGTAATCCCGTCGGAAAAAACGGAGTAAAAATCTTTTAGGTGTGCCTCCTATGCGACACTAAGCAAAAACTGGAGAAGGCTGATGCCGTCCAGGGGTGTATACTGCATAGGAGGAGCCACAGTTAATCTTTTTCAGATTATGCATATTGTCGCCTCCTAGTGGACAGCAGCATAACACCCATGGTCCTGTGTCCCCCAATGAGGCGACAGAGTAATCTTGTTATTTCAGTCTGGCGTTCACTTATTTAATGAAGCCCTGTTCGTATCATTACAGCACAGTTTAAATGGAAGAATAAAAACAGGATTTTTGGTTGCTTACCGTAAAATCTGTTTCTCGGAGCCTTCATTGGGGGACACAGGAATCATTGGTGTATGCTGCTTCCACTAGGAGGCTGCCACTATGCACAAAAAAAAGTTAGCTCCTTCTCTGCAGTGTACACCTCACCGACTGGCATTCTGAAACTCAAGTTAGTGAGAAAGCAGTAGGAGAAAAACGATAAGGTTGAAAGAACACAACCACAAACATAAAAACTGTAAGCATGAAAACAGTCATAGAACATAGAACAACAGGAACTGAATAATATGGGAGGGTGCTGTGTCCCCAATGAAGGCTCCGAGAAACAGATTTTACGTTAAAGAAACCAAAAATCCTGTTTTCTCTATCGCCTCATTGGGGGACACAGGAACCATGGGATGTCCCAAAGCAGTCCCTGGGGAGGGAAAAACAGACTTCCATCAGGTCAGAGGACTCACCACTGCTGCCTGCAAGATCCTTCTGCCTAGGCTGGCATCCGCCGAAGCGTAGGTATGGACCTTGTAAAATTTGGCGAACGTGTGGATGGAAGACCAGGTTGCCGCTTTGCAAAGCTGTAGGGCGGAAGCCCTGTGGTGCTCCGCCCAGGAGGCGCCGACTTCCCGGGTAGAGTGAGCCTTAATCCCAGTAGGGGCACTCTGTTCTTGACCCGGTGAGCCTCCAACATTGCCGTTCTGATCCAGTGAACAATAGTCACCTTGGAAGCCGGCAGGCCTCTACGCGTGCCATCGGGAATGACGAAAAGTGAATTCGTCTTCCGAAAAGAGGCCGTTCTAGCCAGGTAGATCCTCACCACCCTGACGAGGTCCAGCTTGTTCAACAATCGCTCCAGAGGATGAGTTGGAGCTGGACTAAAGGAGGGTAGGACAATGTCCTTGTTAAGCTGGAAGGTAGATAACACCTTAGGAAGGAAGGAAGGAAGGCGGAGGCCTCAGGACCACCTTGTCCTGGTGGATAACCAAGAAAGGAGGTCGACAAGAAAGGGCTGCCAACTCCGACACGCACCGGATAGAGGTGATGGCCACCTTCCAAGATAGAACTGACAGGGAAACCTCCCTGAGAGGCTCAAAAGGGGGAACCCCTCAGAACCTCCAGAACAAGATTAAGATTCCATGATCCACAGGAGCCCTCAAACATGGTTGAACTTGCACCAACGGAAGTAAGCCTTCCAGGTACGATAGTAGATCCTGGAAGACGAAGGCTTCCTAGCTTGGATCTTAGTGTGAATCACCCGATCTGAAAGGCCGAACGCTCTTAGAACTGCGGTCTCAACAGTCACGCCGTCAAACTGAGCGACAGAGAATTTGGGTGGCAGATCGGACCCTGAGACAGCAGACCGGGTCTGTCTGGAAGCCACCAGGGGGCGTCTGCGAGAAGATTGACGATCTCCGCAAACCAAGATCTCCTGGGCCAATCCGGGGCGATCAGAATGACCAGCACCCCTTCTGTCTTGATCTTTTTCAAAAGCTTGGGAAGCAAGGGCAGGGGTGGAAACAGGGGAGCACGAACTGCGACCAAGGAATGGCCAAAGCATCGACACCCACTGCGAGAGGATCGCGGGACCTGGTGACGAGCCGAGGGACCTTCCTGTTCATTCAGGACGCCGTGAGGCCCACATCTGGAGTCCCCCATCGAAGACAAATCTGATGGAAGACCTCCTGATGCAAGGACAATTCCCCTGCCGCGAGGCCCTCGCAGCTGTGGAAATCGGCGGCCCAATTGTCCACGTCGGGGATATGCACCGCAGATATCACCGGGACCGTTGCCTCTGCCCAAAGTAGGATCTTGGATACCTCGGCCTAGGCCAGAGAGCTCCGAGTCCCCCCTTGGTGGTTGACATATGCCACTGCTGTGGCATTGTCCGTCTGTATTCAAATTGGCAGACCCCTGAGAATCCTTTCCCCGTGAAGAAGAAATAGGAAGATGGTCGGAATCTCGAGGACGCTGATCGGCAGAGATGACTCCTGCGCCGACCAACGACCCTAAACAGTCAGGTGTTGAAAAACCGCACCCCAGGTGAGAAGGCTGGCGTCTGTCATCACCACCTGCCAGTGAACTGGTAGGAAAGACCTGCCCTGGGAGATGAGAGGTGACGTCAGCCACCAGTTGAGAGACCGTTTGACCCGGGCGAGAGCCGAATCAAACGATCCAGGGAAAAGACAGACCTGTCCCACTGTGAGAGAATAGCCTGCTGAAGAGGTCTTGAGTGAAATTGGGTAAAGGGAATCACTTCCAATGTTGCAACCATCCTCCCCAGAACCTTCATGGCCGATCGGAAGGAGGGAAGCCAAGGACCATGGAGCAAGCGAACTTCTCGACGAAGAATGGTAATCTTGTCTTCTGGAAGGAAGACTCTGGTCCGACGAGTGTCGAAGAACATGCCGAGAAATACGAGGCGCTGAGAAGGAACAAGGCAGGACTTTTTCAGGTTGACTAGCCACACGAAACGGGCTAGGGTGTCGAGAACGATGGACAGACTTTCGTGAGCCTGAGTAAAGGACGGAGCCTTGATGAGGATGTCGTCGAGGTACGGAAAAAGTACCAGGCCTCTGATCCTCAAGATGGCTATCAGCGCTGCCATGATCTTCGTGAAAACCCTGGGAGCGGTTGCGAGACCGAACTGCAGGGCGACAAACTGAAAATGATCCTTAAGTACTGCAAAACACATGAATCTGATGTCCCGGGAAAATCGGGACATGGAGGTAGGCGTCCTGGATGTCCATGGAGCACAGAAATTCCTGAGCCTCCATGGAAGCAATTACTGAATGAAGGGATTCCATCTTGAAGTGTCTCAGACGAACCCTCTTGTTCAGCAATTTGAGATCCAGAATGGGACGAACCTTGCCGTCTTTTTTCAGTACCAGAAAGATTCGAATAGAACCCTGTGAACCGTTCTTTTTCTGGGACGGGTACGATTACCACGGATTTGAGAAGGGAAGCGATGGCTGCAAAGAAACCCGGGACCAAAGCGGGGTCTCTTGGAGGTCGGGATTCAAAGAAACGATCCCGGGGCCGACAAATGAACTCTATTTTGTATCCTGAGGATACAACTTCCCTGACCCATGCGTCCTCTACTGAGGAAATCCAGACGTCCCGGAATAAGAGGAGATGGCCGCCCAGCTTGGGAAGTGGGCTGGGTACTAGTCATGAGTCATGCCGAGGTGGATCTTCCAGTCCTAGACGTGTCGGATCTACCTTGGGAGCAGCGGGAACGCCAGGAAGGAGTTGGTCTGAAGGATATGTTCTTCTCTTGCCCTGCCTGTGGCCACTGCTGTTGGGAAAAGGAATCCGATGCAGCGAAATGACGAAAGGGCTGAAAGGACCGAAATTGCAGTCTAGGGGGAGGACAGCGAGGTTTGGACTGGGGAGAAGGGAACTTGTGCCCCCAGTGGCGTCCTTAATAATTTGGTCCAGCTTGGAACCGAAAAGACGTGATCCTTGAAAAGGCAGGCTGGTAAGGGACTTTTTTGATGACAAATCCGCTTGCCAGGCCTTGAGCCAAACGGTGCGACTTATGGCAACAACATTATTGGACGCCTGAGCAGTACAAGACGCAGGCGGAAACTAAATATTCCCCAGGATGGGAAATCTGTGTAGCAAGATTCGCCAGCTATTCTGGTGGAGCTCCACCCAGGATGCCCAGACGGAGTTGTTTGGCCCATTCGGATATAGACTTCGTCACCCAGGTGGAAGCAAAGGTCGGATATAGGGTAGACGCGGCCGCTTTGAAGGCCGACTTTGCAAAGGATTCTATGATTCTATCGATGGAATCTTTCAGAGATGCTCTGCCGGACAGCGGAAGGACAGCCAGGAAACTGGAGGATCCACAGAGGGAGAAGCAGTCCAGTTGGCGGTGAGCTCCAGAGAAAAAGGATATAAAACTCCAAGGCACTTTCCTCTTTGAAAACGGTTGGTCGGATTGTCTCTTTCTCTGGCCAGGAGCTCATCAAATTCAGGATGAGGAGCGAAAATCTTGTTGGGTGGTTTAGACCGTCTAAACGAAACCGCCTGATCTGCGGGTTCCGTAGAGGAATCTTTGATGCCACAGGTCTGATTCATCGCTCCAATGAGACTCTGAACCGTATCCCTCATGGTAGCGATTTGGTTCTAGTCCAGCTCCAAATTATTCTCCGAAGGCGCATCAGAGAATGCCTCACCTGACTCGGGAGAGGAGGACCGTTGGGAAGCTGAACTCAGAGAAGGGCCATGATGGCGAGATGGAACGGGAAGAGGACTCAGGCCGACGTTCCTGTCTGGATCTTTTGCGGCCTATATTGGAAGTCTCGGACGGAGCTTCCTGCGACCCGCTGGCTACTGTGGAAGTCTGCAGGGGCAGCCGATCGAGCACGGACACAAGGGTCTGAGACACCCGTGTTAGATCTGCTACCAATTGAGAGAGAGAGGAGGCCCAGCCTGGGGCTTCGCTCTCAGGCGGAGCAGCAGGGGGGCCCTGGGCAGTGGGCATAATGGGGTTGCTGCAGGCCTGACAGTGGGGAGAGGACTGACCTGAGGGAAGCTTGCAGTTACAAGACAAACACACAAAGTGCTTGACTAAGGCAGAAGAAGTAGAGGAAGAAGTAGGAGGGCGAGAGTGACCTCCCTTACAATTAGACATGACGAACGGGTCCCTGACGAATGCCAGAAGGTTAGGGGACAGGAGAGCAGAGGAGAGTCAGTCTGCAGTGCAGAGATACTCACGGCAGACGAAGCGGTTCCAGACGGAAGAAGCTGCCCAGATGGTAGATGGTCCCCCAGGGAAGATCGCCCTTCAGGTAGGAAGGTAATGCGACTCCTGCAGCGATCCAGTCAAGCGGATCTGGGACACGTTGTCATCCGGGGAGCAGGTGGAGATGGCGACAGCAGATGAGGACGCCAGACTCTGTGCTGAAAAGGGCAGGGAGAGGCGTGCGTGGCGCCGAAATACAACTCTGCAGCAGCACAGAGAGGGCGGAGCTAGCCGCGCGGGTCAGGAGCACCAAGATGGCACCGGTGTGCGGAGCTCGCCAAGGGAATGATGGTCGGACGGGAGAAAAGCCCGCCCGAGGAAAAAGGAAGAGGGCGGAGTCGCGGCGCCGGAAGTAGGCCCCGGGAGAAGCCGGGGCCTAAATCAGAGGCCAGCTACCGCTGGAGAGGGCCGTGGCATAAGAGAACGCGCCGCCGTGCCAGTCAGAAAGGAGCGCGGCCGCAGGAAAAACACCACGGCTGCCTATAAGGCCACCGCGCAGAGAACAGTGCACACCGCCAAGAAGTAGCACGGCCACCTACAAAGGCCGTCGCGCGAACGGAGCGATGACCCCTGCCCTCTCCTAGGTCCCCCTTGCTGCCTGTGGGCAAGAAATGAGGGGAAATGCAAACCAGGCCAAAGGCAGCCTGGAACTCTGCGCACCTCTGCGAACAAAAGGGAATCCCAAGGAACCCCCCCATGACTACCCCGGATTTGAGGAGGGATTCTAGGAGTAGGAATACTCACCTAAAACATCCCATGTCATCCGTTACTAACCTCAAACCTCATGGGGAAGGTATCAGACGTCCAGGGAGCTGGTGATGGACGTCCTCGTCTCCTCCAACCGACAGGCTCTGGTGGGCGAGTGGGTGGGGGATGGAGCTAGGACCGGTCTTCTAAGCACGCTTGTGTGCTAGGGTCTTGGTCCTGCTGTGGGATCTATGAGGATACGGGGTGGCAGTACACGCCGTACTCATAGTCCGCATCATGGGATTACAGTTGTGACTGTTCACACTGTATCCCTCTGGAAAACCTGAAAGAAAACGACGCACATTGAGGTAGATATGGGTCTAATGAAAGACCCGTGTCCACCTCCTACTGACACTAAGCCAAACTGGAATTTCAGAATGCCAGTCAGTGGGGTGCACACTGCAGAGGAGGAGCTAACTTTTTTTGTGCATAGTGTCAGCCTCCTAGTGGCAGCATACACCCATGGTTCCTGTGTCCCCCAATGAGGAGATAGAGAAATCACATTTTGCCAACTTGTCAAAAGTGACAGAATTAAAAAAAAAAAAAAAACATTAGTAGCGTTTCCGGTCCCTTTAAACAAAGCAGTGCTGTTCAGCCTAGTTCATTGTTTACATCTAGCCACAATCAAAGCTATTGACAGCTCATCGCAGGAAGTGCCACGTGTAGGACCCCAATGATTGATATTGATGACCTATTTTATTTATGTAGTGCCTTTAATTTCACAGCACTTTAAAGAGATCATCACTGTCCCCATTGGGGCTCACAACTTACGTTCTCTATCAGTAAGACTTTGGCATGTGGGAGGAAACCCCATCAAACACAAGGAAACCATACAAACTACTTGGAGATGTTGTCCTTTGTGGGATTTGAACCAGGGATGTGGAGTCTGAGTCCGTATAAAATGGACCAACTCTGAAAATATATAATAAATTGGGTACAGTAGTTCAATGCAGTTTGTGATATTTTTTTCATAAAAATTTGGGAAGGTTATGAAATATCCTATAAATGTCTGTTCTATTCCTGATCTAATCTATTCCTGATCTAAGGATCTCTGCTTTAAAGGTACCTTCACACTGAACGACTTTGCAACGAGAACGACAACGATCTGTGACGTTGCAGCGTCCTGGATAGCGATATCGTTGTGTTTGACACGCAGCAGCGATCTGGATCCCGCTGTGATATCGCTGGTTGTTGCTGAAAGTCCAGAACTTTATTTGGTTGTCAGATCGGCGTGTATCGTCGTGTTTGACAGCAAAAGCAACGATGCCAGCAATGTTTTACAATGGTAACCAGGGTAAATATCGGGTTACTAAGCGCAGGGCCGCGCTTAGTAACCTGATATTTACCCTGGTTACCATTGTAAAAGTAAAAAAAAACAAAACACTACATACTCACCCTCTGATGTCTGTCACGTCCCCTGGCGTCCGCGCTGCTGCTCAGAGCTTCCTGCACTGAATGTGTCAGTGCCGTAAAGCAAAGCACAGCGGTGACGTCACAGCTGTGCTTTAGGGCCGGCGCTTACACAGTGCAGGGAAGCTGACGCTGGGAGACGGAACAGACACCGGAATGTAAGTATGTAGTGTTTGGTTTTTTTTACATTTACACTGGTAACCAGGGTAAACATCGGGTTACTAAGCGCGGCCCTGCGCTTAGTAACACGATGTTTACCCTGGTTACCCGGGGACTTCGGCATCGTTGGTCGCTGGAGAGCTGTCTGTGTGACAGCTCTCCAGCGACCACACAGCAACGCTGCAGCGATCGGCATCGTTGTCGATATCGCTGCAGCGTCGCTTAATGTGACGGTACCTTTAGTGAAGATGAATCTGTGCTGCACTTTATGTACATGCTCAGTAGTAAAGCTCCTACTCTACAGATCAGAGCAAAAAAGGCGTTGATAAGGAATGCCTGCAGCCCTGCACTCATCTCAAGAACTGCTAGCGTGAACAGGAAAACAGGATTAAGGCAAGTACTTCTTAAAGCATATCTTAACTTTAAATAAACAAAGCATAAATCAATAGTCCAGTGTATTTTCACTGCATGCTTTTAGTTTGCTTTTCTTTTGAGTTCATGTTTGGAGAGGTTAGTTGCTTAATGTTATTATAAGCTCTGCTAGCAGTTTCAGTTTCTTTCATTAATATGATTCAGCCCAAACTTGCTCTTTTTTAAACAGAAGGTTTAATCGCAGATGGCATTGCTGCTTCAATGAAAAGGAGAGAGACACTGCTATTAGAAAATAAAATTCTTCTGGCAGCTGTTTATGTGGACCCGAGTCATCGTATATTGCTGGATGATCATCAGCTTACTAAAGGAAAAGTAGCTCTGACTGAAGTAGCAGATAGGATGAGTGGGCTTCAGGACTTACAAGAGCAAGCGGACTCGGGTCCTGCCAGTGCTACAGCTACCATATCTTCAGCCTCATCAGATGAGGAGTTTCACTTTAAAAAGTATTTGGACGACATGGAGCAGGCAAAGTGTTGCTGCAGGGAAAAAGATTCCACTCCCATAGAAAATAGATTGACCATATTTCAGCAAAATGTTTCACTTGCTCTCAAAGAAGAGTTCAATCGTTCATCAAAACTGACTGCACGAGGCAATTCCTTTATACCCTGAAATTGTTAGAGATGTTGCCCATGTGGTTACTTCTTTGCCACCAACCCAAGTTAGTGTAGAGAGATTGTTCTCTAGCCTTAAAATAATTAGGTCAGATTTGAGGTCATCTATAAGTCTACGTTCACATTTGCGGTCGGGCGCCGCAGCGTCGCCGCATGCGTCATGCGCCCCTATATTTAACATGGGGGAGCATGGACATGCGTCGCACTTGCGTTTTGCGCCGCATGCGTCCCTGCGGCGCCTGCGTCTGGGCGCAGAGGACGCAGCAAGTTGCATTTTTGCTGCATCCAAAATCAATCAAAAAAAGGACGCATGCGGCGCAAAACGCAGCGTTGTGCATGCGTTTTGCTGCGTTTTTGTTTGCGTTGTGCGTTGCGGCGCCGACGCTGCGGCGCACAACGCAAATGTGAACGTAGCCTAAAGGAGGATCTGATGGAGGCAATACTATTTCTCAGAACACATTCATAGACTGCACAAATGTTATTTAGTACGTGTTTGCTGAAAACGGTTTTATCCCAGTTACTGCATAGTGTATTGCATATTTACAACTTATTCAAGTTTTTTTGTTCTAAAGTTGTATTCCAATAAACATATTTCATATTCTATCTAAATATCCTGATTATTGTATCATAATGGTGATTAAAAGCCAGTTGTTACCATTTTTCTACAGCAAATGTATCACTTAAATATGAGCCATGTATGAGGGAGTCAGAGTCAAAAAAATTGACGAGTCAGGAGTTTTGGCTTATCGACTCCACAGCTCTGATTAGAACCCAGGGCCCAACATGGCAAAGTAGCAGTGTTAACCACTGAGCCACCTATCCTAAGAAAAATCTCTTTAAGTGAATGTTTAAATGAAACCTTTCATTTTTATTTTAAAAAATTTTAAAAAAAAATTCCACTTGAATAAAATATACCAAAATAAAATCATGCTTCATGTAAATGAAATACTGCAATTGTAGCACATACAATTAAATAGAATTAAACTTGATATACTGTAGGTTTATTTTTATTCAAAAAGTTACTGTCTCAAGACATAAATACAAATCAGAAAACGGTACAGAGGACAATAGAATGTGGAGGACAACAGGTTAGGTAAATATATAAAACATTTTAGCTGGTTGAAAACAAAGCTGTAGGAACTGCTTTCACAAAGATATACTCTGCTCAGAGTTAGAAAGAAATCAAATGAACTTTAAAATGGTATATACATAGTCTTTTCAGCAGTTCTAATAAATGCAGTGGTGTGACGGAAGGGGAGGCAGTCATTTCAGACACTGAGTACTTATGTAGACATTTCAGGTTCTGTGTTACAACTAGGATGTTAAAAAAAAAAATAAAAAAAAATTATATTTTAAATTCTCTAGATAATTTATGGTTTTTGGCTACCACAGCCTAAATGTGATTGTTACATTTTTTTTTTTTTTTTATTTTAACAGCATTTTTTTTGTACACAAGAGAAGTTTGTGTATTGCAAGCGTAAGGCATGGAATGATTTTTAAAACTTCAGAAAAAAATGAAAAGACAACTGACAAAAATATACACATGAAATATAAGTTAAAATTTACTTGAATGTCTAGCTGCCTAAGCCTGGCAAAATGAGTTGATGTCGGATGGTGAATATTGAACTATTAGTTGTGAACTAAGGATGATGTGTGGAACGAAGCTTTCATAGAATAAAGCCAAGTATTCTTAAAACTAAATGTAAAAAATAGAGAAGAAATGTACTGTAACCTGCTGGAAGTATACTTAACCTGAAGACTGCTTGCAAAGACAAATAGATAAAACAATATAAAATACAAATTTAAAAATCATTTTTAAAGCGAATATTCACGCTTCAACTATTTTAAACATTGTTAAAACTTTCAATATATTTCTGAAACCTCATTTTTTTTTTTTTACTTGGAATTTAAAAGTAAGAAAAAACTAAACAAACTGCGCAATTATAAAATCAGCACCAATTTATATATATATATAATTTTATTTAAAATTTAGAACCCTATTCCCACACTCTAATAAGCTGTATAATTTCTGTTTAAAGTTTTTTTTCTTTTTTTTTTTTTCTGCAAACATACTACAATAAGCTTCTTTTTATTTGGAGACAAAATACAGTGGCACTACTGGAAGGATTTTCACGACATTACAGGTTTCTTAAAAAGGACAAGCAAACTTTTAGGTTGGTTAATGAGAAAGCATGGTTATGGTTTCAATACCTTCGGGCAGTTAACCCTCAAAAGAAAAGATCTGAAAAAGGCTTCACTAAGGCTCCTTTCCATTAACACAGTATTTTTAAAAAATGGGCATATACATTTAAAACAAAAGTTTTTAAAAAAAAATATATATATATGTTCGGAACACCTTGAGTACCCATTAAAAATGTCATGATGTTCAAAATATGAAGGAAAATGATCTGTAACCATTGCAAATCATAGTGAAAAAACTCCATTCAGTTTCCTCAGTGGTAAAAAGATCAACACCATTCACTGGCGGAGTTTTTTTCTTCCCCTGAAATCAACAAAAAAACAAGGGAAAAAAAAAAAAAAAAGACAGGGCATTATAATTGAATGATCTAAATATATATAAATAAAAGATTTATTTTCCAAAATTATACATTGTAGCTTATTTGCAAACTGTTTACTTGTCCTTTAGTTTTTGTTTTTTTATTTTTATTTTTTTTCAGGCATTCAAAAACTGCCCCTCAATGCACTTAATCTTGGTAAGCATATCAAATTCTCCTTAGAGAAAATTCTGTACAGAATTTCATTTTTATCTACCACAAATCTGTCATTAAAAACTTTCTCTTCCATTTAAGAAAAAAAAAAAAAAAAAAAACTTCACCACAGAGTTGATAGATGAACTGGTATTAAAACATTGATACCCCAAGAACCTAGAAAGAAAAAAAAACAAATGGAAGTTAGGAGTATGTAAAAATGTAGATAGATAGAAATGGAAAATTAAAACATAAAAAAGAGGCTTTACGTTGGTGTGTGTGAAAATGATAGCACTAAAGTAAAAAAAAATAAAATAATGAAATGTTATGAAATCTATATCTGTGAAGATGTGCTCTGCTGCCATCATCTGTCTATTTTAGTGAATGACAGCATCTGCAAGTCTTTTCACTTACAAACTTAGGAAAACATGCGCTATTTTACGTGAAGTGGTTTAACAAACTTTTCTTGTGTAAAGTAGCTCAATGTATTTGTAGAGACTCTTAATATGAATTTATAATAGGTAACATTTTAGGTAAAGCCAAAAAAATAATAATAAAAAAACGACTTCAAAACAGATACTTTCCTAGACAAATGAAGACAGAACTGGCCTCACACAGGCACCTGCATCCATGTTTTACGATCAACTTTTGTGTGTCACTGACACATGTCAGAAGGTGGCATCAGTGGGGCATAAATCCTGGACCACCAAAGTAGGTGTAACTGCACTTTCAGAAAATTTTTGGAACACGCATGGATCTGGGGCTGAGATCCACAGCAATCACTAAAATGTGGCGACAGATTGGCTCAGGCAAATGTTGCTCTCCTTTGAGACTATGGGGGAAATTTGCTAAAACTGGCATTTCATAGGTATAAACGAAGCTGGTTGAAATAAGACGCACCAAATTTGGGCTGTATATTCCCCCCAAATTAAAATCTACACCAGTTTAGTCTGGCACAAACTATTGTGGAAATTTATAGCATAAAGCATAGTAAATCTGATGGGCAGTTGTTGGCCTCACTCTTCCTGATAAACGCTACCCACATGGCATAACATTTAAAAAAAAAATGGAGATAGAACTTCTGACACATTTTCAAAAAGTGCAGTTACGTTTGCAATAAAGTGAACAGTTGACTAGTTACACTAAGCAAAGATTTTCCCAGCATTACATAATGAAAGGCTGAGGGCAAAAAAAAGTTGCATTGGATTCTGCATCTGGCAAAAGAATGTAAGGGGGATCCCTCTTTGGTGATCATAAATCCCTAGCAAAAAAGTATGGAGATTTATCCAATATTGATCAGAGTGTTGGCTCAAAATCGCCAATGCAAGTCAAAGGATCAGTGACAAAAAAAAAAATTCAGACAGTCTGATGCCATCCATGTGCTGTCCATTTTTCAGAGTTTTTGATAGAAGCTGGAGAAACTTTTTTTTCCTCCATCTGAGAAAAACTGATGAAAATTTGACCAAACTGATGAAATCTGAATGAGCCCTAAGGGCTGTAGTGAGATGTGCAGCTTCCGAGCATTAGCCAACCCTGTTCGGACCAGTCTGTTACAGCAGAGCAACATTATATAACAGTCAAATCCTAAAAAAATAAAAATTTGCACTACAGAATAAAGTTTTGTGGTTAGCAATTACAGATACAAAATATACAACGACAATACATTGCTGTACATGATTGGCTACAAGGTTTGCTAAACAGATTGTGTATAACCCTACTTCGTTCTCTAGGTAGTTTTCATTGGGTATACCCAGAATGAAGCGCGTGTCATTCACTTACAAAGCACATTTACTTCATTATTTTTAGAATGGCAGGGATTATGTATTTTAAGCTTACAGATTCATCCATGATTGAAGCAGGATCAAAGTAATCAGGCTTCAGCTCTGTTCTCTCTCGTCTGTTTTTAGATGGCGGCTAAAGGAAAGAAAAAGCAAGTAGAATAAGCATTTTCCTAAAAAACTAGAATTACATGAAATATACTCTGCAATGATAAATCTCATATGACTCATCTTTGTACTTCAGAAATAGGCTGCAATATTTTTTTTTTTTTCAACATCAGTTTACTGATGACCCACCAATAAGTGAGGAGAGAGAACATGGAAAAAAAAACTGAAAAATATATGCATTTTTTTTCTACAGTGTGTATTACAACTATGGAGCCAAAACTTATTTTATCGAGTGAGACAAAAACTATACTGCGGGTAACATCTATAAAGATTCTAAATGGTACTTTGCATTGTGGAGATTATTTTGTTTAGTTTAGATTTTTTACTAATGCTTTTTTTTAATTTTATTTTTCTCTCTCTTACAATTTACTATCAAAAACTGTGCATGTACAGTACAGACCAAAAGTTTGGACACCTTCTCATTTAAAGATTTTTCTGTATTTTCTTGACTATGAAAATTGTACATTCACACTGAAGGCATCAAAACTATGAATTAACACATGTGGAATTATATACTTAACAAAAAAGTGTGAAACAACTGACATTATGTCTTATATTCTAGGTTCTTCAAAGTAGCCACCTTTTGCTTTGATGACTACTTTGCACACTCTTGGCATTCTCTTGATGAGCTTCAAGAGGTAGTCACCGGGAATGGTTTTCACTTCACAGGTGTGCCCTGTCAGGTTTAATAAATGGGATTTCTTGCCTTATAAATGGGGTTGGGACCATCAGTTGTGTTGTGCAGAAGTCTGGTGGATACACAGCTGATAATCCTACTGAATAGACTGTTAGAATTTGTATTATGGCAAGAAAAAAGCAGCTAAGTAAAGAAAAACGAGTGGCCATCATTACTTTAAGAAATGAAGGTCAGTCAGTCTGAAATATTGGGCAAACTTTGAAAGTGTCCCCAAGTGCAGTGGCAAAAACCATGAAGCGCTACAAAGAAACTGGCTCACATGAGGACCGCCCCTGGAAAGGAAGACCAAGAGTCACCTCTGCTTCTGAGGATAAGTTTATCCGAGTCACCAGCCTCAGAAATCGCAGGTTAACAGCAGCTCAGATTAGAGACCAGGTCAATGCCACACAGCGTTCTAGCAGCAGACACATCTCTACAACAACTGTTAAGAGGAGACTTTGTGCAGCAGGCCTTCATGGTAAAATAGCTGCTAGGAAACCACTGCTAAGGAAAGACAACAAGCAGATGAGACTTGTTTGGGCTAAAGAACACAAGGAATGGACATTAGACCAGTGGAAATTAGTGCTTTGGTCTGATGAGTCCAAATTTGAGATCTTTGGTTCCAATCACCGTGTCTTTGTGCGGCGCAGAAAAGGTGAATGGATGGACTCTACATACCTGGTTCCCACCGTGAAGCATGGAGGAGGAAGTGTGATGGTGCTTTGCTGGTGACACTGTTGGGGATTTATTAAAAATTGAAGGCATACTGAACCAGCATGCCTACCACAGCATCTTGCAGCGGCATGCTATTCCATTCAGTTTGTGTGAAAGAGTGATGGGGTGCTACTCCAGATGACCTGGCCTCCAGTCACCAGACCTGAACCCAATCGAGATGGTTTGGAGTAAGCTGGACCGCAGAGTGAAGGTAAAGGGGCCGACAAGTGCTAAGCATCTCTGGGAACTCCTTCAAGATTGTTGGAAGACCATTCCCGGTGACTACCTCTTGAAGCTCATCAAGAGAATGCCAAGAGTGTGCAAAGCAGTCATCAAAGCAAAAGGTGGCTACTTTGAAAAACCTAGAATATAACATATATTTTCAGTTGTTTCACACTTTTTGTTAAGTATATAATTCCACATGTGTTAATTCATAGTTTTGATGCCTTCAGTGTGAATGTACAATTTTCACGGTCATGAAAATACAGAAAAATCTTTACATGAGAAGGTGTGTCCAAACTTTTGGTCTGTACTGTATATAGAAATACTAATATGCACCTGCCAAGTCAGGTTAAGGAGGTTACAGTGCCACAAGGTCAGTGATTAGATGGGTACGCACTGGCAATGCCTATGCAATTACCTTGCCCTAACAATGCATCAAGTAGTGGGAAATCTCTACTTTTCTACATTTACTATCACAGCAAGGCGTGGAAATGAAAAAGTCTATTTGTAATCAAACAAAACCTTTTGGGGACAAATCTTCAAACTAACACATATATATTGGTCATTTCTACGGGTGCTGTCAGATCCTAACAGATACACACATTGAAAGCCCATCCTGAAATGCTCTAATTGGAAGGAGAGTTGGTATTACTTATTGCTATGTCCCTTTCCAACCTTCCCAAAATTAATGGTCTTGTCTAGGACTGCGATGTTGGCAGTCCTGGACAACCCCTATAGAAACTAATTGGAAATTACATTTTCATTCATTGTTTTAAACAAACATAACCATATGGACAAAACTATGCTGGCTAAAATAATAGCAAAATAATAAACACATCCGTCAACCAAAAAATGTCTACACCCATAAATCTAACTTACTAAGTCTATGTCCATTGTGTCGAAGTCCATGCCCTCATTAAGATCCTCAATTCGGCCTTCAGATGACATCATTACATCTTCAACGATTGGTTCTTCATCATCTTCCATTAACCCAGGGTTACGCCGTCTTTATAAAGGAAAAGCCATGACATGAATTTCATGGTACTACAGTTCAAGTCAGTCTCCTCTCTGAAGAGGCTATTTGCATACAATTTTAACCAAATAAGGATAAATATTTTTTTATAATCTAATTGAAATTTATGATTAAAGACTGCAATGACTAATTGTCTTGTACGGCAAAATAATCTAGGCATGCTCTGTGACCTCTGCAGATTGTTGTGCAGGAGGGGTGAGGAGGTGAGCGGTGACCAACATTTATTCTAGCTGTAAACTATACATAAACACAAGTATACAGGATTTCAGTGATTGTAATCCAGGCTGTGAGGATAATGAGACTGTTGAAAAATAATCTCAATTAGAATAGGAAGTATTAGCCTACTATGAGACAAAGTGATCAGTGAGAAAACTGCAAAATGTGATTTATTTATTTGACATTTTATGACACATTCCTCTGAGGGGGAGGGACAATACCGCCATAGCTATTTTTTATGGTTTTCTAATTTTAGGCAGTAAAGACTGCAGGGCTTAATAGGCCAATTCGCAATTGCCCAGGTTGTTTCTTGCCATTAAGACACAGGGTGCCCCTGGGGTGACAGCTCTCCAATTCTGGCCGCTGCACTGGGATTTTGCCTATAAATTACAGTTAGCATCTACTAATGATAGCACAGGCACAGCCGCGCCCCTGCCGCCCACTGGTGCACTACAATGTCCAAAACTGATAAGAGTGTATCCTTCTGCAGAACCGGGTTAGGCAAGTGAGCTACGTTTCTTACATGGCTTGCAAATTAGTCCGCAGCTTCACATAGTTCATTGCAGCTCTCTCTTGTTGTTGTCTTGCTACTTCTTCTTGCTGTCGCTGGGCAAGCATCCACGTTACCTGTGTACTGAGCACAATTTCAGGCGTAATAATCTTAGCATCAATCTTGCGTCATAATATAAATCCAGAAGAAAATCTCTACATGGCTGTAGGAATGTGGTCACAAACACTTACTTATAATCCATGGCAGGTTGGTGATGTTCAGGCTGCATGGGGTAAACGGGCATGTAACTTTCTTCTGGCCGTAACCTTTTGGGTTCTCTCATGATGGTGGATGTTAGTTGTGGAGTTTGCATCATGACTGGTGTAGTCATTGTCTGTTCCCGGTTTAGCCACATGCTATCACTGCTACTACTCTCTTCCGCTAAGATAAAACATAAATATTGCACATTTAAAAAGATAATACTTTCAAAACAGCAGACCTTCATAGACTTTGTAGTTGCCAAGTACCTTCTGGTATTTTCCGCTTGCCTGTAGCTGGTTTTGCCTTTTTACTCCTTACTGAAGAACCCCTGCCACTCATTCCACTCATAACAGACATCGTGTCATCATCTCCCCCAGCTAATAAAGAGTTTCTGTAAGACATGAGTGGTAGCCAGACATCCTCTCTTCTGAGAGACATTTGAAAGGTCATAAACTTTTCCAAGTAGGCATATCTGTGGAAAAAAAAACAAATTTGCATTATTTCAATAGCAATACATCCATTAATGCTGAGTATACAGTAAAGAAAATAAGTATTTGATCCCTTGCTGAATTTGTAAGCTTGCCCACTGACCAAGACATGAACAGTCTACAATTTTAAGAGGTTAAAATTAACATTGAGACATAGAATATAAAAAATAAAACCTAGAAAATCACATTGTATAAATTATATAAATTTATTTGCATTTTGCAGCGAGAAAAGGAGATTTTTGTGTACTCACCGTAAAATCTCTTTCTCTTAGCCTCTAATTGGGGGACACAGGACCATGGGTGTTATGCTGCTGTCCACTAGGAGGCGACACTATGCATAATCTGAAAAAGATTAACCGTGGCTCCTCCTCTGCAGTATACACCCCTGGACGGCGTCAGCCTTCTCCAGTTTTGTGCAAAAGCAGTAGGAGGAATGAAACATGAATAACATAGACATGCCTATAAGAAGGCCACTATGTACGAGCTCAAAGAACAATATAAGAACTCAACAGTAACAACGGCCCGAAAACGGAAACAGGGTGGGAGCTGTGTCCCCCAATTAGAGGCTAAGAGAAATATTTTAGGTGAGTACAAAAAAATCTCCTTTACTGTCGCCTCATTGGGGGACACAGGACCATGGGACGTCCCAAAGCAGTCCCTGGGTGGGAAGCAATGGACGAATATTGTGCAGACAGGCCCCTATACTTGGGGCACCGCCGCCTGCAGAACACATCTACCCAGGCTCGCTTCCGCTGAGGACTGGGTATGAACCCTGAAGTGTTTAGTAAACGAGTGTGGGCTAGACCAAGTGGCCGCCTACACACTTGATATGCCAAAGCCTGGAGCCGCATGGCCCAGGAGGCCCCTATCGCCCGTGTACAGTGTGCCGTAACACTGGCTGGAAGAGGAGAATTCTAAAGGTGGCAAACCTCTTGTATGGTGGATGTAATCTTCCTGGCAAGGGTAGCTTTGGAAGCTGGCAGACCCTTGCGGCCGCCTTCCGGAAGAAGGAAAAGGGATCAGACCTCCGGAAGGACGCAGTCCTAGACACGTATATACGCAATGCCCTGACAAGGTCAAGCGCACGCAGAGCCTTCACCACGCTATGAACCGGGACCAGACAAAGGGAAGGCAGAGAAATTTCCTTATTGAGGTGGAAGTTGGACACAACCTTCGGAAGGAAGGATGGGACCGTACGGAGAACTACCTTGTCCTGGTGAAAAACCAGGAAGGGCCGTCTGCAGGAGAGTGCTGTCAGTTCAGACACCCTGCGTAGTGAGGTGATTGCCACCAGGAAAAAAAACACCTTCTGGGAGAGAAGGCGGAGCGGGACCTCCTTAAGGGGTTCGAAGGGTGGTTCCTGCAATGCTGTCAGGACCAGGTTGAGGTCCCACGTTTCTAGTGGTCGTCTGTAGGGGGGAACCAATCGGGAAACCCCCTAAAGAAAAGTACTTACTCGCGGCTTGGTAGCAATGCGCCTTTGAAAAAAAAAAAAAGCACAGAGGGCTGACACCTGGCTCTTAGGTGAGCCCAGGTACAGCCTGGCCACCAGACCCGATTAGAGAAAAACCAGGTAGTTTGGGGAGGGAAGAAGGGAATGGGGTCTGGCCGCGATATTCGCACCAGGTAAAGAAAGCTTTCCAGGTACGGTCATAGATCTTGGCAGAGGCTGGCTTCCGTGCCCTGATCATGGTCCTAATAACGTCCGTCGAGAGCCCTGCCTGGGTTGGAACCCAGGTTTCAAGGGCCACGCCGTCAAATTGAGACCCCCTGAGTTCTGGTGGTAGAACGGGCCTTGTGATAGAAGATCCGGGCGGTCGGGGAGGCGACAGGGGGCATCTGCTGAAAGTTGTACTACGTCGGCGTACCATGTACGTCTGGGCGAGACAGGTGCGATTATGATGGTTGGAACTCCATCTTGCTTGATCTTCCTCACCACTCTGGATAACAGGGGGAGAGGTGGAAAAATGCACAGAAGCTGGAACTGGGTCCAGTCCTGAACCAGAGCGTCTGCTCCGAGCGACCGCGGATCGTGTGCTTTGGCCATGAAGTTGGAGACCTTGGCATTGAAGTGGGATGCCATTAGGTCCACATCTGGGGTCCCCCAGCGATAGCAGATCTGGCGAAAAATTTCAGGATGGAGAGACCACTCTCCCGAATCTATTCCTTGTCGTCTGAGGAAGTCTGCTTCCGAGTTGTCCACACCCGGAATGTGGACCGCCGAGAGAACCGAGCCTGTGTCCTCCACCCAGTGGAGGATGTGTGACACTTCTCGCATCGCCTGGGTACTGCGGGTCCCCCCTTGGTGATTCACATATGCCACAGTCGTGGCATTGTCCGATTGTATTCTAATGTGAGAGACTGCCAAGTAAGTGATGGAAGGCCCTCAATGCCAGGAGGATGGCACGAATTTCCAGGATGTTGATGGGCATGGTCGCTTCCACTGGGGACCACTTGCCCTGTGGTGTAGGTGCACTGCACCCCAACCCGTCAGGCTCGCATCGGTGGTCAGAACCTTCCATTGACCTGTGAGAAAGGATTTCCCCTTTGCTAGCGAGGTTGGCTTGAGCAACCAGTGCAGGGACCTCCTGGGTTGACGACATTAGCTGGAATTCCCTGTCGAGAGGAAAAAGGATTCCTGTCCCAGGACTTGAGAATGGCTAATTGGAGAGGCCTGAGGTGAAACTGGGCCAAATGGGACGGCTTCTATTGCTGCCCCCATCCTGCCGAGGACTCTCATGGCAAACCGGAGAGATCGAGGGGGTTTGTGGAAGAGGATGTGAACTCCTAGGCAGAGAGCCAGTGCCTTGTCCCTGGGAAAGAGCACTAGACCCCTGGAGATGTTGTATAGCATTCCCAGGAAGGTCAGAGACTGACTCAGGGTTGGTGATGACCTTTGTAGGTTGACTAACCAGCCCATGCGACAGAGTATCGGTTGTGATTGAGACGCTGAGCTCGCAGTCCTTGAAGGTAGGAGCCTTGATGAGTAGATCGTCCAGGTATGGAACGACTGCTATGCCTCTGGAGTGCAGGACGTCCATGGTGGCTGCCATGACCTTGGTAAACACTCTGGGAGCCGTGGCGAGTCCGAACGGGAGAGCCACGAACTGGTAGTGGTCCTGGTCGATTGCGAACCTGATAAAAAACTGATGAGAAGGTGCAATCTGTATATGCAGGTATGTATCTTGTATGTCTATGAAGGTGAGATATTCTCCCTTCTCCATGGACACAATGATGGACTTGAAGGGACTCCAGCGGAAGTGACGAACCCGTACGTATTTGTTGAGTTGTTTTAGGTCCAGTATGGGCCGTATTCTGCCTCCTTTCTTGGGGACTACGAATAGATTGGAGTAGAAGCCTCGGAAGCAACCGGCCGCAGGAACCGGTACTATGACTCCTGCTTGAAGAAGCGAGGAAACCGTTTGGTGGAAGGCACGAGCCTTGGCTGGCGGTTTTGGGGGAACAGAGAGGAAGAATCGGTTCGGTGGGTTGGAGGTGAACTCTATCTTGTATCCGGAAGACACTAGTTCCCTGACCCACCTGTCTTCTGTAGTAGGCATCCAGACTTGCTGAAAAGAGCAAAGTCGCCTACGGGTGGGATGTCTTCCGGGGTCCGTGAGTCATGAGGAGGAAAAAAGTCTGAGGTTTTCCTCCTTTGGGCTTTGACTGGCCTGCTTTTAACTGCCAGGTCTTGTCCGACCTTTGCGTCGACCGTGAGTTGTCCCTGTGTGGGGAACGGTTACGAGCTGGACGCGAGACGGACCAGCCCAAGGAATTCCAAAAGGATCGGAATCGAGTTTGTTACACTTCTTGTAAGTGCGTATAGGTTTCAGTTGAGGGAGAGAGGTACTACCCCCGGTGGCGTTAGATATCATTGTGTCCAACTCTTCACCGAAAAAAGTCACCCACTGAGATACGGGAGGTGTGTGAGGGACTTCTTTGAGGCTGCATCTGCTTTCCATTACACAGCCAGAGGATACGCCGAATCATGATGGCGTTTGATGCTATCCCCACTACGGCCCTTGCTGAATCCAGAGCTGCATGAAGCATGTAATCTGCTACAACTGCTATTTGAACCGCTTGGTCTGACAGCTCAGGAGCAGATGCTTGGAGGCCAGCTTGTAAATTTTTGGCCCAAGCCAGGATGGCCTTGACAGCCCAAACTGAAGCGAACGCAGGAGCCAGGGAGGCCCCTGCCGCCTCAAAAAATTGAACGAGCCATGCGTTCTACCTGCCGGTCTGCTGCGTCCCTGAGGGTTGAGCTATCTGGCAGTGACAAGAGGGTCTGTGCTGCCAGCCTAGAGACTGGGGGGTCCACTTCGGGTGGATCTGTCCATTCTTTGGTGTTCTTCTGTGGGAAAAGGTACTTTGCCTCCAGATATTTGCGATTAGCAAATTTTTTCTCAGGCTGTGAGAGCTGCTTTTTAAGGATCGCTTTAAACTCTGGGTGGTTAGAGAAAACCTTAGGCGGCTTCAGAGGTCCTTCAAAGGAAATCTTGTTCTGGGGCCTCTGGTGGCAGATTAGAAATGTCCAGCACCCGATGGATGGAAGAGATTATGTCCTCGACTAGCGCTGTATTGCTAGGGGGGATTGGGATCAAGGACCCCTCCGTTTCCCTGTCTGAGTCGGAGTCACAGATGCCTTCCGAATCCTGTGTATCACTGAGGCGTCCCCTGCTGGGTGAGCTGGGGAGGAGGCCTTCTCTGGTTGGGGATTGCGGAAATCTGCATTGTCTGCCCCTGGAACGGGACTGGGACGGTTTAGATGACCTGGAACTACGGTGTATCTCCCTAGAAGGGGATGACCGTGTGCTATGGGATGACGCAGATGGACTTGACTTGTCTGCTTGCGTCCTGACCTAGACGTGGATGTGCCAGGTCGTTCTGTTCCTGAGTCAAGCCCTCCCTTTGCTGGGTAATGGTCATAGCCGAGGCATGACTCTGCAGAGCCTGAAGCAATGTGGAGGTTTGTTATCTATAGACTGCGTCATAGATTGCGACCTCTGAGGGACCCATTCCGGCGTGGCATTAGACACCGAGGCATTAGACACCGAGGCATTGGCAGGGGCTTCTTGGGGCTCTGACGCAGTAGTACGTGCTGCCACTGGGGAGAGCGGTCCTGCAGGCTGTGCAGAATGCATAATAGCAGTCCTGCCTGGTTCTCCTGGACCTTGAGCCCGGCATAGTGCACAGAGTGCAAAAGGTCCTGCAGAGGACCTTACAGGGGTAGCTATGCAGAGGACCCTATAGGGGAGCCTTATAGGGAATATGGATTCACAGCCGAGTATAACAACCCAGCTGTGATCTTACCCCGCCAGTTTGCCCCTAGGTCCTGCGACGAAGATCCACAGTTCTGTGCCCCCCGGAGACTGGCTGGCCTGGTCCTGCTGACCGGGAGATGCAGGGTTAATCCTTGCTGCAGTAGAAATGGCCGCCGAGAAGAGGCAGGGGACGAAGAGCTGAGAAAAAAGGCGGCAAAGCTGTGTAAAAACGCGCCCTTTCTGTCTCGATCCACCCCCTCTATGACACTGTAGAGTCATTTGTCATCCGGGGGGCGGGCCGGGGGGCAGAGATGAGCCGGCGGCTTCAGCTAGGCCGAAGCCGGGGCCTAAATTAGATGCCTGATGCCCAGAAAGGCTCCAGGCCGGCGCGGAAGTCTGGGGGGTGGGGGTGGGGGGTGAGTCGGATCTGAACCGGACCCCTCGGCATTTAAAGGCAGGATGGCGGTGGGGCTATAAGCGGAAGGGGGAACCCGGTTAGGGTCTCCCTGAGGCAGTATAGAGCTGGTACTGCCGCAGAGACAGGGGTGCAGGAAGCCCTGTGTCTGTCTGTGCCATGCCTGCCTGCACTCCCCCCGGCCCCAACAGGAGCCCGCAGCTGGGCTGGGGTCCCTAGATGCAGGCGCAGTGTGTTGGTTGGCCCATTGCTGGGAGCTGCAGAGTGCTGCCTGTACAGGCCCTACCTGAGGCGTCTCAACCTAATGCCCCCCGAGGGAGATTAGGGAGGGTGCTGCTGTCACCATCAGGGGGCTTTATCCTCGCCTCGACCACAACCCAGAAACCAAGAGGAATTGGGAAACGAGGGGGGGTCTCGACTTCGAACCAGCACCCGAGGGACTGGGGAAGGAGCGACATGGGGAATAGCCATCTCTACTTTAACTGGGCACCCTGTAATAGGGGGCCGAGGAAGGAGCCATGCCGGGAGTCACACAGGAGACCCACTTTTCTTCATCTGTAATCCGTCGAAAAAAACGGAGTAAAAAATCTTAGGTGTGCCTCCTATGCGACACTAAGCAAAAACTGGAGAAGGCTGACGCCGTCCAGGGGTGTATACTGCAGAGGAGGAGCCACTAAGCAAAAACTGGAGAAGGCTGACGCCGTCCAGGGGTGTATACTGCAGAGGAGGAGCCACGGTTAATCTTTTTCAGATTATGCATAGTGTCGCCTCCTAGTGGACAGCAGCACAACACCCATGGTCCTGTGTCCCTCAATGAGGCAACAGAGTAATAAGTATTTGATCCCTCTGGCAAACAAGATTTAATACTTGGTGGCAAAACCCTTGTTGGCAAGCACACCAGTTGATGATGAGGTTTGCACACATGTCAGGAGGAATTTTGGTCCACTCCTCTTTGCAGATCATATCTAAATCATTAAGATTTTGAGGCTGTCGCTTGGCAACTCAGAGCTTCAACTCCCTCCATAAGTTTTCTATGGGATTAAGGTCTAAAGTCTGGCTAGGCCACTCCGTTACCTTAATGTGCTTTTTCAGCCACTCCTTTGTTGCCTTGGCTGTATGTTTTGGGTCATTGTCTTGCTAGAAGACCAAGTCATGACCCATTTTTAATGTCCTGGCGGAGGGAAGCAGGTTGTCACTCAGGATTTTACAGTAAATGGCTCCATCAATTCTCCCATTGATGCGGTTTAGTAGTCCTGTGCCCTTAGCAGAGAAACACTCCCAAAACATAATGTTTCCACCTCCATGCTTGACAGTGGGGACGGTGTTCTTTGGGTCATAGGCAGCATTTCTCTTCCTCCAAACACGGCGAGTTGAGTTAATTCCAAAGACCTCAATTTTTGTCTCCTCTGACCACAGCAAGTTCTCCCAGTCACTCACAGAATAATCCAGGTGTTCATTTGCAAACTTCAGATGGGCCTGCACATGTGCCTTCTTGGGCAGGGGGACCTTGTAGGCACTGCAGGATTTTAAACCTTTACGGTGTAATGTTATTACCAATGGTTTTCTTGGTGACTGTGGTCCCAGCTGCCTTGAGACCATTAACAAGTTCCCCCTGTGTAGTTTTAGGCTGATCTCTCACCTTCCTCACGATCAAGGAAACCCCACGAGGTGAGATTTTGCATGGTGCCCTAGATCAATGTCGATTGACAGTCATTTTGTATTTCTTACATTTTCTTACTATTGCACCAACAGTTGTCTCCTCCTCACCCAGCGTCTTACTTATGGGTTTGTAGCCCATTCCAGCTTTGTGCAGTCTGTGATCTTGTCCCTGACATCCTTATAAAGCTTTTTGGTCTTGCCCATGTTGTAGAGGTTAGAGTTTGACTGATTAATTGAGTCTGTGGACAGGAGTCTATTATAAAGGTGACTATGTAAGACAGCTGTCTTTAACGCAGGTAACGAGTTGATTAGGAATGTCTAACTGGTCTGTAGGAGCCAGAACTCTTAATGGTTGGTAGGGGATTAAAAAATATTTCTCACAGGAAAATGCAAATAAATTTATATAAGTTATACAATGCGATTTTCTGGATTTTATTTTTGATATTCTATCTCTCACTGTTAAAATTAACCTACCTTTAAAATTATTGACTGTTCATGTCTTGGTCAGTGGGCAAAGTTACAAAATCAGCAAGGGACCAAATAATTATTCCCTTCATTGTATATCAGTGTACAGAGAAATGGTAACCCCTTAAGCCCCGGGGGTGGTTTGCACGTTAATGACCGGGCCAATTTTTACAATTCTGACCACTGTCCCTTTATGAGGTTATAACTCTGGAACACTTCAACGGATCATGATGATTCTGACATTGTTTTCTTGTGACATATTGTACTTCATGATAGTGGTAAAATTTATTTGATATTACCTGCGTTTATTTGTGAAAAAAACTGAAATTTGGCAAAAATGTTGAAAATTTCGCAATTTTCCAACTTTGAATTTTTATGCAATTAAATCACAGAAATATGTCACACAAAATACTTAATAAGTAACATTTCCCACATGTCTACTTTACATCAGCACAATTTTGGAAACAAATTTTGAAAAAGTTGACCAGCAATTTCTAATTTTTACAACACCATTTTTTTTTTTTAGGGACCACATCACATTTGAAGTCATTTTGAGGGATTTATAGGATTCTAAAAACTGTACCCCTCAAGGTGCTCAAAGCCATATTCAAGAAGTTTATTAACCCTTCAGGTGTTTCACAGGAATTTTTGGAATGTTTAAATAAAAATGAACATTTAACTTTTTTACACAAAAAATTTACTTCAGCTCCAATTTGCTTTATTTTCCCAAGGGTAAGAGAAGAAATTGGACCCCAAAAGTTGATGTCCAATTTGTCCTGAGTACCCTTATACCTCATATGTGGGGGTAAACCACTGTTTGGGCGCATGGCAGAGCTCGGAAGCGAAGGAGCGCTATTTGACTTTTCAATGCAAAATTCACTGGAATTCATATGGGACGCCATGTTGCGTTTGGAGAGCCCCTGATGTGCCTAAAATTGAAACTCCCCACAAGTGACACCATTTTGGAAAGTAGACCCCTTAAGGAACTTATCTAGATGTGTGGTGAGCACTTTGACCTATCAAGTGATTCACAGAAGTTTATAATGCAGAGCCGTAAAAATAAAAAATCATATTTTTTGACAAAAATGATCTTTTCGCCCCAAATTTTTTATTTTCCCAAGGGTAAGAGAAGACATTGGACCCCAAAAGTTGTTGTCCAATTTGTCCTGAGTAAGCTGAAACCCAATACGTGGGGGGGAACCGTTTGGGCGCATGGGAGAGCTCGGAAGGGAAGGAGCGCCATTTGGAATGCAGACTTAGATGGAATGGTCTGCAGGCGTCACGTTGCATTTGCAGAGCCCCTAATGTACCTAAACCGTAGAAAACGCCCACAAATGACCCCATATTGGAAACTAGACCCCCCAAAGAACTTATCTAGATGTGTTGTGAGAACTTTGAACCCCCAAGTGATTCACTACAGTTTATAACACAGAGCTGTGAAAATAAAAAATCCTTTTTTTTTCCACAAAAACTATTTTTTAGCCCCCAGTTTTGTATTTTTCCAAGGGAAACAGTGTAAATTGAACCCCAAAAGTTGTTGTCCAATTTGTCCTGAGTACGCCGATACCCAATATGTGGGGGAGAACCACCGTTTGGGCGCATGGCAGAGCTCGGAAGGGAAGGAGCGCCATTTGGAATGCAGACTTAGATGGATTGGTCTGCAGGCGTCATGTTGCATTTGCAGAGCCCCTGATGTAACTAAACAGAAGAAACCCCCCATAAGTGACCCCATATTGGATACTAGACCCCCCAAGGAACTTATCTAGATGTGTTGTGAGAACTTTGAACCCCCAAGTGTTTCACTACAGTTTATAACGCAGAGCCGTGAAAATACAAATTATTTTTTTCCCCACAAAAATTATTTTTTAGCCCCCAGTTTTGTATTTTCCCAAGGGTAACAGGAGAAATTGGACCCCAAAAGTTGTTGTCCAATGTGTCCTGAGTACGCTGATACCCCATGTGTTGTGGTAAACCCCTGTTTGGGCGCACGGGAGAGCTCGGAAGGGAAGGAGCACTGTTTTACTTTTTTAACGCAGAATTGGCAGGAATTGAGATCGGACGCAATGTTGTATTTGGAGAGCCCCTGATGTGCCTAAACAGTGGAAACCCCCCAATTATAACTGAAACCCTAATCCAAACACACCCCTAACCTAATCTCAACTGTAACCCTAACCACACCCCTAACCCTGACACACCCCTAACCCTAATCCCAACCCTATTCCCAACCGTAAATGTAATCCAAACCCTAACCCCAACTTTATCCCCAACCCTAACCCTAACTGTAGCCCTAACCCTAGCCCCAACCCTAACCCTAGCCCTAGCCGTAGTCCTAGCCCTAATGGGAAAATGGAAATAAATAAATGTTTTTAATTTTTCGTAACTAAGGGGGTGATGAAGGGGGGGGGGGGTTTGATATACTATTTATAGCGCGTTTTCTAGCGGATTTTTGATTGGCAGCCGTCACACACTAAAAGACGCTTTTTATTGCAACAAATGTTTTTTGCGATACATTTTGAGTGCTATAATTTTTCCATATTTTGGTCCAAAGAGTCATGTGAGGTCTTGATTTTTCGGGACGAGTTGACGTTTTTATTGGTAACATTTTCGGGCACGTGGCATTTTTTGGTCGCTTTTTATTCCGATTTTTGTGAGGCAGAATGACAGAAAACCAGCTATTCATTAATTTCTTTTTGGGGGGCGTTTATACCGTTCCGCGTTTGGTAAAATGGATAAAGCAGTTTTATTCCTCGGGTCAGTACGATTACAGCGATACCTCATTTATATCATTTTTTTATGTTTTGGCGCTTTTATACGATAAAAACTCTTATAGAAAAAATAATTATTTTTGCATCGCTTTATTCTGAGGACTATAACTTTTTTATTTTTTCGCTGATTATGCTGTATGGTGGCTCGTTTTTTGCGGGACAAGATGATGTTTTCAAGGGTACCATGTTTATTTATTTCCGTCTGTTTGATCGCGTGCTATTCCACTTTTTGTTCGGCGGTATGATAACAAAGCTTTGTTTTTTGCCTCTTTTTTCTTTTCTTTTTTACCGTGTTCACTGAAGGGGTTAACTAGTGGGACAGTTTTATAGGTCGGGTTGTTACGGATGCGGCGATACTAAATGTGTGTACTGTTTTTTTTTTTTTTTTATTTAGCTAAAAGAAAATATTTATTGGAACAATATATTTTTTTTTTATTATTATTTATTTAGGAATTTTTTTTTTTTTTTAACACCTGTATTTTTTTTTTATATATATATATTTTTACTTTGCCCCGGGGGGGGCATCACAGTAAAGTGACAGATCGCCGACCTGACACTTTGCTGTGCACTGTGCACATCGGCGATCTGACGTGCACAGAAGGGAGACTTCCTGGCGCCTGCTCTGAGCAGGCGCTGTGACGTCACCTCCCTGCAGGACCCGGATGCAGCCCCGCGGCCATTTTGGATCCGGGGCTTGCAGGGAGGAGACGCTCGGTACAAGGTGAGCACATGGCCTTGTACCGATCGTCTCAGGGAAGCCCGCAGGGAGCCCCCTCCCTGCGCGATGCTTCCCTGTACCGCCGGAACACTGCGATCATGTTTGATCGCAGTGTGCCGGGGGTTAACGTGCCGGGGGCGGTCCGTGACCGCTCCTGGCACATAGTGCCGGATGTCAGCTGCGATAGTCAGCTGACACCCGGCCGCGATCGGCCGCACTCCCCCCGTGAGCGCGGCCGATCGCTATGACGTACTATCCCGTCGGTGGGAATTAAGGCCCACCCCATCTCGACGGGATAGTACGTCATATGGGATTAAGGGGTTAATACCAGGCAATACTTACACTGTTTTCTTGTCCTGTCTTAGTAGTTTGGATGAAAACTCACTGAGAATGTCCAGGAAAGCCATGTTTAGAGGGGGGTGGATCTCTCCTTGTGGACTTGGCTCTTTAAAGGAAAATTCTATACCATCCCTGTAAAATATATGGAATATGATTAAATATTATAAACCGTTACTCAAAATAAATTAGGCAAATTATGTTCAGCTGCAAAGTAACTGCTTTTTTTTTTTAACTCTGAACGTACATACATAAGACTCTTATGGGAGACGGTTGGAAAACCAATCAACTTCGCAAACTTATGTTCACTACAAGGCTCAATTTGTAAATGACATAAAGAGAAAAAAATCTAAACACCAGAATTACGGTTCAATTGTGGAATTGTACTTTTTTTTTTTACAATCTCACTGCATTTTGAATTTTTCCCCCGTTTTCCAGTACACAATATGGTAAAACCAATGGTGTAGTTCAAAAGTACAACTCGTCCTGCAAAAAAACAAGCCCTCACACTGCCATATTGACCAGGTTATGGCTCTGGTAAGACACTGAGCAAAAAAAAAACGGAAACGCAAAAACAGAAAACCCTAAGGTCGAGAAGGGGTTAAAAGCAGCGATCAAACGTAGCTCTGACCTCTGCGGTTTCAGTCAGAAGCCAGCTAAATATCATAACCGGCGCTTGTGGATTTTGACGCAGGATCAATCCCTGAGCTTGATCCATAAATTCTCTATGTCCATATGATGCATATATAACGTTATATGGTTGCAACAAGGTTAAGAGGAGCAGTCAGATCTGCTGTCGCGTCCGTTAGTTAATACTTTTATTTCTCAACAAATAACAATTCTGGATCATCTTTTCTTAGATCCTTACATTGTTCAGTTCCTCCATTATTCATTCCAGAAAATAAATTTATACAAAAATTTGACAATTCGGTGCATGTACCTCTAGCACAGACTAGACAGCGTCAATGTGTAGTCACAACTACTTTACTTGTACTAGTTGTCAATGTATAAAGTACATTGCTATAAGGGATAGAAGTGCGAAGATAGCAGCATTTTGAGAAAAGATGCTCCAGAATGGTTTCTAGGGCCTCTCTAAATGTAATTACCGTATTTTTCGGATTATAAGACGCTTCAGATTATAAGACGCTTCGGATTATAAGACACACCCCAACTTTTGAGGAGAAAAAGGAGATTTTTGTGTACTCACCGTAAAATCTCTTTCTCTTAGCCTCTAATTGGGGGACACAGGACCATGGGTGTTATGCTGCTGTCCACTAGGAGGCGACACTATGCATAATCTGAAAAAGATTAACTGTGGCTCCTCCTATGCAGTATACACCCCTGGACGGCATCAGCCTTCACCAGTGTTGTGCAAAAACAGTAGGAGGAACGTAACATGAATAACATAATTATGCCTGTAAGAAGGCAACCATGTAACATGAATAACATAATTATGCCTGTAAGAAAGGCAACTATGTACGAGCTCAAGCAAACAATATGAGAACTCAACAGTTACAACGGCCCGGAAAGGGCAACAGGGTGGGAGCTGTGTCCCCCAATTAGAGGCTAAGAGAAAGAGATTTTACGGTGAGTACAAAAAAATCTCCTTTACTCTGTCGCCTCATTGGGGGACACAGGACCATGGGACGTCCTAAAGCAGTCCCTGGGTGGGAAGCAATGGACGAATATTGTGCAGACAGGCCCCTATACTTAGGGCACCGCCGCCTGCAGGACACATCTACCCAGGCTCGCGTCCGCTAAGGACTGGGTATGAACCCTGTAGTGTTTAGTAAACGTGTGTAGGCTAGTCCAAGTGGCCGCCTTACACACTTGTTGTGCCGAAGCCTGGTACCGAATGGCCCAGGAGGCCCATACCGCCCGTGTAGAGTGTGCTGTAATACCGGCTGGAAGAGGAGAATTCTTAAGGCGGTAGGCCTTTTGTATGGTGGATTTGATCCACCTGGCAAGGGTAGCTTTGGAAGCTGGCAGACCCTTGTGGCCGCCTTCCGGAAGGAGGAAAAGAGAATCAGACCTCCGGAAGGACGCAGTCCTAGACACGTATATACGCAATGCCCTGACAAGGTCAAGCGTATGCAGAGCCTTCTCCACTCTATGAACCGGAACCGGCCAAAGGGATGGTAGTGAAATTTCCTCATTGAGGTGGAAGTTGGACACAACCTTCGAAAGGAAGGATGGGACCGTACGAAGAACTACCTTGTCCTGGTGAAAAGCCAGGAAGGGCCGTCTGCAGGAGAGTGCGGTCAATTCAGACACCCTGCGTAGCGAGGTGATTGCCACCAGGAAAACCACATTCTGGGAAAGAAGGCGGAGCGGGACCTCCTTAAGGGGTTCGAAGGGTGGTTCCTGCAATGCTGTCAGGACCAGGATGAGGTCCCACGTTTCTAGTGGTCGTCTGTAGGGGAGAACCAATCGGGAAACCCCCTGAAGGAAAGTCCTTACTTGCAGCTTGGTAGCAATGCGCCTTTGAAAAAGCACTGAGAGGGCTGACACCTGACTCTTAAGCGAGCCCAATGACAGCCTGGCCTCCAGACCCGATTGGAGAAACCCAAGTACTTTGGGTAGAGAATAAGGGAGTGGGATCTGGCCACGAGATTCGCACCAGGTAAAGAAAGCTTTCCAGGTACGGTAATAAATCTTGGCAGAGGCTGGCTTCCGTGCCCTGATCATGGTTGCAATGACGTCCGTCGAGAGCCCTGCCTGGGTTAGAACTCAGGTCTCAAGGGCCACACCGTCAAATTGAGAGCCTCTGAGTTCTGGTGGTAGAACGGCCTTTGTGATAGAAGATCGTGGAGGTCGGGGAGACGCCAGGGGGCGTCTGCTGTGAGTTGTACGATGACGGCGTACCATGTGCGTCTGGGCCAGTCCGGTGCAATTAGGATGGTTGGAACTCCCTCTTGTTTGATCTTCCTCACCACTCTGGATATCAGGGGGAGAGGTGGAAAAATATACAGAAGCTAGAACTGGGTCCAGTCCTGAACCAGAGCGTCTGCTCCAAGCGACCGCGGATCGTGTGTTCTGGCCATGAAGTTGGAGACCTTGGCATTGAAGTGGGATGCCATTAGGTCCCCATCCGGGGTCACCCAGTGGAGACAGATCTGGTGAAAAATTTTGGGATGGAGAGACCACTCTCCCGAGTCTATACCTTGTCGGCTGAGGAAGTCTGCTTCCCAGTTGTCCACACCCGGGATGTGGACCGCCGAAAGAACCGACCCTGTGTCCTCCGCCCAGCGGAGGATGTGTGACACTTCTCGCATCGCCTGGGTACTGAGGGTCCCCCCTTGGTGATTCACATATGCCACAGCCGTGGCATTGTCCGACTGTATTCTGATGTGAGAGGCTGCCAGTAAGTGATGGAAGGCCCTCAATGCCAGAAGGATGGCACGAATTTCCAGGATGTTGATGGGCGTGGTCGCTTCCATTGGGGACCACTGGCCCTGTGGTGTAGGTGCATCGCACCCCAACCCATCAGGCTGGCGTCGGTGGTCAGAACCTTCCATTGACCTGTGAGGAAGGATTTCCCCTTTGCTAGCGAGGTTGGCTTGAGCCACCAGTGCAGGGACCTCCTGGTTGACGACATTAGCTGGAACTCCCTGTCGAGAGAAAAGGGATTCCTGTCCCAGGACCTGAGAATGGCTAATTGGAGAGGTCTGAGGTGAAACTGGGCAAATGGGACCGCTTCTATTGCTGCTGCCATCTTGCCGAGGACTCTCATGGCAAACCGGAGAGATCGAGGGGGTTTGCGGAGGAGGGTGCGAACTGCTAGTCGGAGAGCCAGTGCCTTGTCCTTGGGAAGGAGCACTAGACTCCTGGAGGTGTTGAATAACATTCTCAGGAAGGTCAGGGACTGACTCGGGGTTGGTGATTACTTTTGTAGGTTGATTAACCAGCCCATGCGACTGAGAGTATCGGTTGTGATTGAGACGCTGAGCTCGTAGTCATTGAAGGTGGGAGCCTTGATGAGTAGATCGTCCAGGTATGGAACGACTACTATGCCTCTGGAGTGCAGGACGTCCATGGTGGCTGCCATGACTTTGGTGAACACTCTGGGAGCCGTGGCGAGTCCGAAGGGGAGAACCACGAATTGGTAGTGGTCCTGGCCTATTGCGAACCTGAGAAACCTCTGATGGGCAGGTGCAATGGGTATATGCAGGTATGCGTCTTGTATGTCTATGGAGGCGAGATATTCTCCCTTCTCCATGGACGCAATGATGGACCTAAGGGACTCCATGCGGAAATGACGGTCCCGTACATATTTGTTGAGCTGTTTTAGGTCTAGTATGGGCCGTACGCTGCCTCCTTTCTTGGGAACTACGAACAGATTGGAGTAGAACCCTCGGAAGCGGTCGGTCGTGGGTACCGGTACTATGACTCCTGCTTGAAAAAGCGAGGAGACCGCTTGGTGGTAGGCACGAGCCTTGGCTGGCGGTTTTGGGGGGAAAGAGAGGAAGAATCGGTCCGGTGGGTTGGAGGTGAAGTCTATTTTGTATCCGGAAGACACTAGTTCCCTGACCCACCTGTCTTCTGTAATAGGCAGCCAGACTTGATGAAAGAGCAAAAGTAGGCCGCCTACTGGTGTGGTGTTTTCCGGAGTCCGTGAGTCATGATGAGGAGAAAGTCTGAGATTTTCCTCCTCTGGGCTTAGGCTGGCCTGCTTTTGACTGCCAGGTCTTGCCCGACCTTTGCGTCGATCGTGAGTTGTCCCTGCGTGGGGAACGGTTACGATTTTGTGCTGGACGCGAGACGGACCAGCCCGAGGAATTCCGAAAGGATCGGAATCGAGTTTGGTTACGCTTCTTGTAAGTGCGTTTAGCTTTCAGTTGGGGAAGAGAAGTACTCTTACCCCCGGTGGCGTTGGATATCATAGTGTCCAACTGTTCCCCGAAAAGTCTCCCACTGAGGTAGGGGAGGTGCGTGAGGGACTTCTTTGAGGCTGCGTCCGCTTTCCATTCCCACAGCCAGAGGATACGCCGAATCGTGATGGCGTTTGATGCTATCCCCGCTACTCCCCTTGCTGAATCCAGAGCTGCATGGAGCATGTAGTCTGCTACAACTGCTATTTGAACCGTTTGGTCCGACAGCTCAGGAGCGGATGCTTGGAGAGCTTGTAAATTCTTTGCCCAGGCCAGAATGGTCTTGGCAGCCCACACTGAGGCGAACGCGGGAGCCAGGGATGCCCCTGCTGCCTCGAAAATTGAACGAGCCATGCGTTCTACCTGCCGGTCTGCTGCGTCCCTGAGGGTTGAGCTATCTGGCAGTGAAAGGAGGGTCTGTGCTGCCAGCCTAGAGACTGGGGGGTCCACTTCAGGTGGATCTGTCCATTCCTTGGTGTCCTTCTGTGGGAAGGGGTACCTCGCCTCCAGATATTTGCGATTAGCGAATTTTTTCTCAGGCTGTGAGAGCTGCTTTTTAAGGATCGCCTTAAACTCTGGGTGGTTAGAGAAAACCTTAGGCGGCTTCAGAGGTCCTTCAAAGGAAATCTTGTGTTCTGGGGCCTCTGGTGGCGGATCAGAAATGTCCAGCACCTGATGCATGGAAGAAATTATGTCCTCAACTAGCGCTGTATTGCTAGGAGGGATTGGGATCAGGGACCCCTCCGTTTCCCTGTCTGAGTCAGAGTCGCAGATGCCCTCCGAATCCTGTGTATCACTGAGGCGTCCCCTGCTGAGTGGGCTGGGGAGGAGGCCTTCTCTGGTCAGGGATTGCGGACATCTGCATTGTCTGTCCCTGGAATGGGTTGGTCTAGATGACCTGGAGCTACGGTGTCTCTCCCTAGAGGGGGATAACCGTGTGCTATGGGATGACGCAGATGGACTTGATCTATGGGTCCGCTTGCGTCCTGACCGAGACGTGGATGTGCCAGGGTCATCTTGTTCCTGAGTCAAGCTCTCCCTTCAGGCTCTCCCGGGGCATGGCCCTGCAGAGCCTGAAGCAATGTGGAAGTTAGGTTATCTATAGACTGCGTCATAGATTGCGATATCTGAGTAGCCCATTCCGGCGTGGCATTAGACACCGAGGCATTGGCAGGGGCTTCTTGGGGCTCTGACACATTAGTTTGTATACAGTTCTGACAATGCGGGTACGTGCTGCTACTGGGGAGAGCGGTCCCACAGGCTGTGCAGAATGCATAATAGCAGTTCTGCTTGGTTCTCTTGGACCTTGAGCCCGGCATAGTGCCCAGATGCCGGCAGAGGACCTTACAGGGGTAGAGAAACCTATAGGGGAGCCTTATAGGTAATATGGATTCACAGCTGAGTAAAAAAACCCAGCTGTGATCTTACCCCACCAGTGTGCCCCTAGGTCCAGCGCCGAAGATCCACAGTCCTGTGCCCCCCAGAGACTGGCTGCCTGGTCCTGCAGACCGGGAGATGGAGGGTTAATCTGCAGCAGAAAATGGCTGCTGAGACAGAGAAGAAAGGAGGAGAAGGGGGCGGAGAGCTGGAAAAAAAGCGGCAAGGCTGTGTAAAAACGCGCCCTTTCTGTCTCGATCCACCCCCTTTATGACACTGTAGAGTGTCATATTTGTCATCCGGGGGGCGGAGAGGAGGCGGCAGCTTCAGCTAGGCCGAAGCCGGGGCCTAAATTAGATGCCTGAGGCCCAGAAGGGCTCCAGGCTGGCGCGAAAGTCCGGGAGGGGGACGGATCTGAACCGGACCCCTCCGGATTTAAAGGCAGGATGGCGGTGGGGCTATAAGCGGAAGCGGGAGCCCGGTTAGGGTCTCCCTGAGGCAGTATAGAGCTGGTGCTGCCGCAGAGACAGGGGCGCAGGGAGCCCTGTGTCTGTATGTGCCATGCCTGCCTGCACTCCCCCCGGCCCCAACAGGAGCCCGCAGCTGGGCTGAGGTCCCTGGATGCAGGCGCAGTGTGCTGGCCCATTGCTGGGAGCTTCAGAGTGCTGCCTGTACAGGCCCTACCTGAGGCGTCTCAACCTAATACCCCCAGAGGGGGATAGGGAGGGTGCTGTTGTCGCCTTCAGGGGCCTTTATCCTCGCCTCGACCTCAACCCAGAAACCAAAAGGAATTGGGGAAGGAGGGGGCGTCTCGACTTCGAACCAGCACCCGAGGGACTGGGGAAGGAGCAACATGGGGAATAGCCATCTCTATTTCAACTGGGCACCCCATAATAGGGGGCCGAGGAAGGAGCCATGCCGGGAGTCTCACAGGAGACCCTCTTTTCTTCATCTGTAATCCCGTCGGAAAAAACGGAGTAAAAATCTTTTAGGTGTGCCTCCTATGCGACACTAAGCAAAAACTGGAGAAGGCTGATGCCGTCCAGGGGTGTATACTGCATAGGAGGAGCCACAGTTAATCTCTTTCAGATTATGCATAGTGTCGCCTCCTAGTGGACAGCAGCATAACACCCATGGTCCTGTGTCCCCCAATGAGGCGACAGAGTAAATAAGCTTCTTATAATCCATGCGTCTTACTGTTTACCGGGGGTGGGGGTGGGGGTGGGGGTTGGTTGTGGTGAGGCGGGGTCCCAGGGTCGCTGCTGGAGGAAGCAGGAGTGGGGTGATGCTGCAGGCCGTAGGCTTGGATGAGGGGGGGCTCCGATGTGCGGCACACTGGTCCTGTGCTGATGCGGGTGTCTTGTGCAGGTACATGTCCGGTGCTGCTGCCGGGTGTCTCCGGGTGCCAGGCGGTTGCTGGCCGGGGCTGCGGGTGTCTCCGGTGCCCAGCGGTGCTGCGTGCGTGTCAGGCTCTGCCGGCCCCCGGCGGCAGCCATATTCCCGGAGTCCACCGCACTCACACAGGGAACAGTGGAATTACCAGGGCTCTGGTATGTCACAAAATCCCTGCAGAGCCCCGGGCAGCGGCGGACACCCACGCAGCACTGCTGGGCACCAGAGATACCAGCAGACACCCCCTAATCCCAGCCTGTGGCCTACACCCACGGTATCGGTAAGGTATGTCCGCTTTAGTCTAGCCAATCCATAAACCGGCCTCTCACTAGCTGAATGCAAAAAAACCCCTCTACATACATAACAGTCTCTATTGATAAGTGTGTATAAATTCTGATACAGGTAGCTAGGGTTCACATAAAATAAGTACAATGAAGATGTGATTACTTGTGTAACATTGCAATGGCTTCTCGAGTTTTAAGCTGATCAAGTCCAAAGGTTAAAGCAAAGCGCCTTGCCAGCTCTTTTATGCCACTGAATGTTGGTGATGATCGGTCAAAGTTATAGCCATGTTCCTGGATCATCTCATTGAAAAGCTGTGGATGGTAAAAAATACATAAAACAAGTACAAGCTGTATAATCATCCATTATAGTTTTCCAGATTTTACGCTACTGAATAACTATTAGAAAATGATGCTTAGTAAATGATGATCAATGCACAAAAACGCTAATATTTGGCATGCTTATTAATTTTCAGCCTTTATTCAAGCAGACCCCCCATTTTACACATCAGCTATAAAACCTTTTTCCATAAAACTATACAATTGTGATATTTAATGCAGCTCATGCTGTACACTTACAGTCATGGCCAAGTGTTGGCACCTTTGAAACGGTTTCAGAAAATGAAGTATTTCTCCCAAAAAATTCTTGCAATTGCACGTTTCATATACAAGTTTGTTTCCTTTGTGTGTATTGGAACAAAAATGTAAATTGGAACATAATTTCACATAAAACCTCCAAAATGGGCAGGACAAAATTGTGCCAACACTGTGGGCCATGACTGTGTAACATGAGACTTAGGCTACTTTCACACTTGCGTTTTTTGTTTTCCGTCGCAATCCTTCGTTTTGGGTAAAAAACGGATCCTGCAAATGTGCCCACAGGATGCATTTTTTCCCCATAGACTTGTATTGCCGACTATATGACTATACGTCGCGTCCGTCGTGCACTGGATGCGTCGTGTTTTGGCGGACCGTTTTCACAAAAAAACATTCAAGGGAACTTTTTTTGTACATCGGGTCCGCCATTTCCTATCACGCATGTGCGGCCGGAACTCTGCCCCCTCCTCCCCGGGACTTTACAATGGGCAGCGGATGCGTTCAAAAAACTGCATTCGCGGCCCATGTTGTGCCAAATTTTCACAACGTCCCTCGGGCCGACGCTTAGGCGACGTCCGCGTAACGACGCAAGTGTGAAAGTAGCCTTAGGCCTCTTTCACACTTCCGTCTTTCTCCTTACGTTGAAATACGTCGGTTTGTGAAAAAACAGGATCCTGCAAATTTGTATGCAGGATCCTGTTTTATCCCATTCACTTGTATTAATGACGTATGGGCACACGTTATGTCCGTCGTGCACTGGATCCTGTGCATTTTGGCGGACCGTCGTCTGCTAAAAACGTTCAAGGGAACCTTTTTTCTGTACGTTGGAGCCTGTGTTTCCTACTGAGCATGCCCGGCAGGAAATCTCTCTCTCCTCCCCAGGATTTTACATTTTACCTTTCCGGACAGCGGACCCGTTGAAGCACTGCATCCGCTGCACACGTTAACCACTACTTCCCAAACGTCCGTCGGTATGTTGCGCCGAAGATTTGTGACGGACGACTACTGACGGAAATGTGAAAGAAGCCTAAGCTAAACCAAAATGTAATAAATAATGAGCTCAGGAATAACTCAACCCTAAACAAGCTTCTTTGTTCACAATATATGCATCTGTACCAACTGTAAAACGGATACATTTTAGGTAAAAATGGAATAAAAGTTAATTGCTTAAAAGGACAAGTGACCTGAAAATGCAGCATACCTGTTGTAAACTGAGGATGAGTGTCTTTGCGCATTGGATTTTATCGATCTGTCGGGTTTTACTCATCGTTTCTTTTATGATGTCTCCATAGTCATTATAGTACTACGAAGAAAAAACATTTCATTAGTATCCTTGAAATAAATATAGAAAAGTGGCTTTATGACTAATAATTCACAGCTATAATTATTGGCAAGAAAACAAGGATCGATGCCATGAATAGGGCAACGCCACATAATCATGGTCTGTGTTACGCAGCTAAGAATCATTCGGTTTTACCAGTTTTTGTACACATGGCTTGTACAGGAATACACCGACACCCTAACTCAAATATTCTTGCAAGTTATTCCTGGTTGTTGGTCTGACTGTGGTTACATTTAAGGGATGATATACAGTAGTGAAAAAGTATAAGATCAAAAAGGTATTAATTGGCTTATGTACGTACCCTCATGTACTGCTTGAAGATGTCAGCTGCAGTATTCATTTCAACCACATTATATACTATGAGCTTGCAGTATGCTGCAAGTAGATTTCGCCTTTTGTGTAATGCTTCGATTTTACTAGCTTCATCGTCTTGTTGACCATCTAAAAACAAACAGGGAAAAACAGAGCTTAAAAAAAAACGAAGGATAAGCAAAAGAGTAGAGAGCGACTTCTTACGCAGCTCTATAATGCAGTACAACTATTAATATGGCCATTGCAGAGGGCAGTATGTAGACGCATACACAGCTCTATAATGCAGTACAAATATTAATATGGCCATTGCAGAGGGCAGTATGTAGATGCATACACAGCCAGCAGGATGGACTCTGTGTGATGACAGCTTCCTGTTATAGCTAGAATTTACTTAAAAGGGATTGTCCAGTGGAAACAAGCTATGACCCATCCCAAGGATAGATGAGAACTTATTGATTAGTGGGGTCAGACCACAGGAACCTGCACCAGCCAGAAGAACGGGGCCAGCTGTGAACTGGGAACACCCCCTAGGTGTCCACTTTACAGCTGCAGGTGCTACCCGGTGCCATTTTATAGTAGATCAGCAATGTGCACAGACTTACAAATTGTCTCTGTCAACTTTAAATTCTGTGATCTGAGAGCAGCTCCGTAATTACCGTTGAACACAAAGTCTGGGCAAAAGCGATGCGGCACTGATTTCATCCAGTGACATGTACTCGCCGCTCACTGGTAATAACTCTGATCTGAGCGTAGCTGTGATGTCATTGCAGCAGCTGTACTCAGATCACAGTAATAACTCATGAGTGCTCATCAGCTCCAGGCATCAGGGCTAGGGCAGGGACAGCATCCAGAAGTTGGTACATGTCACTGGATGACATCCCCGCAGGAGTGCTGGTGCCTGAACCTGGTGACCGTTCAATACTGTAATGTGAGCACCACAATGACATAACTGTGGCGCTGAGATCACAGCAATTCTCCACTGCCATGTCATCTTACCCTATTAAGTAATACAGTCCGCTGAGCGGTGTATCTAATCCTATTGTGTGACAGATAGCTGTGCATCTAATCTTAGCATGTGATATAGTCCATTGAGCAATGTATCCAATTTGCTGAACCGTGTATCTAATCCTATCATATGTTACACAGTCTACTGAGCCATGTATCTAATCATGTGTGATGTTTGCTGTGCATCTTATCTTTTTATGTATGATACAGTAAGCTGAGCCATGCATTTAATGCTATCATGTGATACAGTTCACTGTACATCTAATCTTATCATGCGTGATACAGTCCGCTAAGCTGTGTATTTTATCCCTTCATATGCGATACCGACTGAAGACCTGTGTAAATCCTGTGATCTGAGCACTGCAGCCACAATAATATGACTGCTCCGTTCAGATCTCTGTAGAGACAAGTGTAGAGCCAGCCAGCCTTTCTTGGGCACATGGTCCACCTCACATAGTCGCATTGCAGTTACCAACAAAATGTCCCTGCACTGTGATCCTCAACTTCATTCTCCCTTATCCGTCTGCAAGCACCCAGACCGGGAGGTGTGCCATCATGCGCATGTGAGCAGATCCCGCTCACTTTTACTGTAGACGTAATGCAAGCTAGCAATACACTAGGTTTTCATGACAAATGTCAGCAGCTTCTCCCCTCTAGTGTTTCAAAGTTGAAAATATCAGAACTTTTTCAATTATTTTACATATTTTATACCATTAAAATTTACTTTAAAAAAAAAAAAACACATTAATACTTTACATTTTTTTTAGTTGCTACAAATTTTTTTTTTTTCAGTCACATTCTTTTTAATAGGTTAATAACATACGAGAATATCAAGACTCCGGAGAGTAACACAACACACTGAACTGGCATTGTTGTCCTTGGCTGCCAATTACATAGATTCTTAATTTTTTTTCTGAAAAGATTAATAAAGCTGGGCACACTGGTTGCTAATAGCAACTAGGCAAGATTTCTGGTTTTGATAAATGAGGTTTATTACCCTGGAATTGAAACATTTCAACGTAGGAAGCCATTTGTGCATGGCTGATCCATACCAGCATTACATTGTCGTTAGCTGTGTAATCTGTGGCACTATGTAGCCACTTACCTGTACTGCTGTTATCATCATCTTGGTCAATAAAGACATGATCCAAAATAAAGCTTAATAACTCAGACTGTAATGAAGAATCGGGAGAGTACACAAGTGGCTCTAAATTGTCACGGCCCCCAACTACAATCTGGTGGCTAAAGATCATCAGCACATCAGAGAGAATAGTAAACGCCTGAAACAGAAACCATTTTAACATTAGAAAATAATGCATCATATATTCAACAAGTTCATGTCCAATTAAATAATATGCAAAAATTGCTATCAGACCATGCTACAACAGCATGCATACGCATTATGCAAAAGTCAGCGCATGTGCCTGACAGTGGCCATAAATGCAGTGTGCCCCTAGCCTCAGTTCTGTCATCCTGATTTCCAGCACATTTAGTTTTAAACAGTAAAAGGGCATGAAGTGTGAAATCAATAAAGGTGTACTCCCATCTGTAAGAATAATGCAGGGCAGCACTGTGGCCCAGTGGTTAGCACTGCAGCCCTGGGTTCAAATCCCACCAAGGACAACATCTGCAAGGAGTTTGTATGTTCTCCCAGTGTTTGCGGGGGTTTCCTCCGGGTTCTCCGGTTTCCTCCCACACTCCCTAGACATACTGATAGGGAATTTAGATTGTGAGCCTCATCGGGGATAGTGATGATAATGTGTGCAAACTGTAAAGCGCTGCGGAATATGTTAGCGCTATATAAAAATAAAGATTATTATTATTAATACTGGCAAATATCTCCAGATAGAAACGTAGTATAGTTCTCCTGATTCACTATATCACTTTCCCCATGATCAGCGTTGCCGTAGCTTAGGTACAACCACTCATATGGTGACAGTTAGCTAGTTAGTTATTAGTGGTTGTAATCATGAATACCTAAGCTATGGCAATGCCCTGCACATGGGGTATTGGGATAGGATGTTGGCGATGGGAATACCCCTTTAAGACAATGGACAACATAAAACCAACACAAAAAAAGTTTGCCGTTTTGCTAAATGAGCACGGAGAGCCCTTACTAGATTTCATTTTTAAATTGGTCAACGACATGTAATTTTATCTTGTTCACATATTTAAAGGGAATCTGTGAGCAGCATGATTTACGGATAGATACCCCGATTCCAGCAATGTCACTTTCCCTTCTGCATGCTGTCAAAAATGATAAAAAAAAGTTTTCTCTGCTGCAGGTCTAGCCGGGCTCTGAATGTGGAGCGCTGTATAACCCGCACACACCGCTGATTGGTAGAAAGCTGCTAATCAGTGTTGGGGATGGAGTTACAAAGAGCAGCTGACTAGGAGGACCAAGACACCTAGTCCTCTTGTAGTGATGATAATCTGCTGATAAAACACTGATTTTAATGAAACAACTACACACTGTCCAGTTTGTGACACATCACTGGAACTAGGCTATCAGTCCATACATCAAAATATTCTCTTTAAGGAAGGAAATCTGGTATCTTAATGAGACCAAAAGGTGGCACTGATGGATTCCCTAATGACATTATTTCCTAGCTCAGCAAGAACACGAATATAGACATTCACATAGCAAGTATGTTTGTGCATTACAAGAAATGGAGTTTAGTAGCAGTAAAGCGATCATTGTTATGTTACCAATTACAAATTGACTCTTTAACATATTTTTCTTATTACTTTATCCTTTTACCCAGCATCTGTTATGAAAACTGACCAAGGTAGAACATTAAAGGGAGGTAAGAAATTAACCACTACAATTATTTACAGACATAACGGGAGCAGAGACTTGTATTATTTTAATGATATGAATGACTGAACTACAGAATATCTTATTTCAATGATTACAAACCTGTTCTTTTACAGCAGTGTGCACATTGGTAAGGTAATGTTGACATATTTGGCAAAATACCCTCATTTGTCTCTTTAACGTTATTAGTTCCTCCTGTAAGAAAATCATTATATTAGAATAAAGAAAACTGAAAAAAGACCAAGACTGGGGGAGTGCACAAATTAGGAAATACCTTAGTTGAGCCAGTCTCTGATATCTTTGCCAGTTGCCAAAGAATGATATAATGGGTACACTGTAAAGCATGGATGACGATCTGACACAGAAGAGAAGATGATATTACTAAAGAATTATTTAAAGGAAAAAATGACCACACAGTGAAATGTAGGAAACTGACCTGCTCTGGCATGTCCCCATTTTCAATGCCAGTTTTTAATAGCTTGTAATTGCTGCTGAATAAGTCCCACCGGGAAAGATCGTGTGCGCTGAAAGACGCAGAAAGTTACCGTATGTCATTTTTATCTGCCTTTTATAGATTTTCTTAACTTTGATAACACATAACCCCCTCATACCAAAAAACACCCTCATCATCACTTGTTAATAAGTACTGATATCAAAAGAGAAAAATGGGTGAAGCTGGTATGTATGAAGTGAGGAACTTATCAGTGTTCTCTAAAGGTCTGCCATGTCAGAAAGAAACGTCTAGTCAGTATACATGATTCATTCAATAACACTGGCACTTCATACCCCACTCTTAATGAAGGGATCACTAGAGAAAAAGCGCTGGGAATGTGATCCAGTCACTAACTGAGTAACATTTCTGGCAGAGGCGCACAAATCAGATGCAGCTTACAACTCCTGTGCGCCCAGAAAGGTTACTCAGTTAGTGACTGGATCCCAATCCCAGCGTAATTTACGCCAATAAAGAAGCATGAAATTTCCATGCAGGTCCTTGCCCTGTCCAAGCGTTGCCCACTTTGGCATAGCTGGTAGGAAGGGGGTAAAAACAACCAAAGGCCACACAGTTCTTTCATTTTCAGACATTTCAAGGTGTTTTACACCAGAAAGCGGGTGAAAGCACCTTGATGAATCGGGCCCCGCCTGTCTTTTGGTAGTATGGCATTCAGCCAGTCCATACAGCACAAAAGAGGAAATACACCTTTGTAAGTATGAGATGTACAAGAATATTTCCTTAATGTTGTACTAGCAGAGCCCCAGATGTAAAGAACGTCTAGATCAGCCTTGGTAGATTATCAGCAGAGAGTACATAAAATGTTGCCCAATTTGCTGCTAGATGAGCAGAGATCTTATATGTATTTTAGAGTTTCTAATCCTATCCCATCTTTTTTTTACTTGATTTATTTTACTATTAGGAGATCTTAAGTCTTGGACCTCACCTTCTTTTCACATGAACAGGACAGTTTAACTGAAGACTATCAAACACTTCAGAGCATAGTTAGGGGAGCAAGGTCCAGAAAGTTATGTATGTCCCACTAGTCGCTAAAACACGCAGGGATGACTTGCTGTAAAGTCCTACTGTAGTTTGTGACATGAAGTGTAAGAATACAGATAACATTTCTAGGATGAAGGGTAACCAGAGAAGTCTACTTAGCTCATATACAGTGGGGCAAAAAAGTATTTAGTCAGTCAGCAATAGTGCAAGTTCCACCACTTAAAAAGATGAGAGGCGTCTGTAATTTACATCATAGGTAGACCTCAACTATGAGAGACAAACTGAGAAAAAAAAAAAATACTGAAAATCACATTGTCTGTTTTTTTATCATTTTATTTGCATATTATGGTGGAAAATAAGTATTTGGTCAGAAACAAAATTTCATCTCAATACTTTGTAATATATCCTTTGTTGGCAATGACAGAGGTCAAACGTTTTCTGTAAATCTTCACAAGGTTGCCACACACTGTTGTTGGTATGTTGGCCCATTCCTCCATGCAGATCTCCTCTAGAGCAGTGATGTTTTTGGCTTTTCGCTTGGCAACACGGACTTTCAACTCCCTCCAAAGGTTTTCTATAGGGTTGAGATCTGGAGACTGGCTAGGCCACTCCAGGACCTTGAAATGCTTCTTACGAAGCCACTCCTTCGTTGCCCTGGCGGTGTGCTTTGGATTATTGTCATGTTGAAAGACCCAGCCACGTTTCATCTTCAATGCCCTTGCTGATGGAAGGAGGTTTGCACTCAAAATCTCACGATACATGGCCCCATTCATTCTTTCATGTACCCGGATCAGTCGTCCTGGCCCCTTTGCAGAGAAACAGCCCCAAAGCATGATGTTTCCACCACCATGCTTTACAGTAGGTATGGTGTTTGATGGATGCAACTCAGTATTCTTTTTCCTCCAAACACGACAAGTTGTGTTTCTACCAAACAGTTCCAGTTTGGTTTCATCAGACCATAGGACATTCTCCCAAAACTCCTCTGGAGCATCCAAATGCTCTCTAGCAAACTTCAGACGGGCCCGGACATGTACTGGCTTAAGCAGTGGGACACGTCTGGCACTGCAGGATCTGAGTCCATGGTGGCGTAGTGTGTTACTTATGGTAGGCCTTGTTACATTGGTCCCAGCTCTCTGCAGTTCATTCACTAGGTCCCCCCGCGTGGTTCTGGGATTTTTGCTCACCGTTCTTGTGATCATTCTGACCCCACGGGGTGGGATTTTGCGTGGAGCCCCAGATCGAGGGAGATTATCAGTGGTCTTGTATGTCTTCCATTTTCTAATTATTGCTCCCACTGTTGATTTCTTCACTCCAAGCTGGTTGGCTATTGCAGATTCAGTCTTCCCAGCCTGGTGCAGGGTTACAATTTTGTTTCTGGTGTCCTTTGACAACTCTTTGGTCTTCACCATAGTGGAGTTTGGAGTCAGACTGTTTTAGGGTGTGCACAGGTGTCTTTTTATACTGATAACAAGTTTAAACAGGTGCCATTACTACAGGTAATGAGTGGAGGAAAGAGGAGACTCTTAAAGAAGAAGTTACAGGTCTGTGAGAGCCAGAAATCTTGAAATTTTGTTTCTGACCAAATACTTATTTTCCACCATAATATGCAAATAAAATGATAAAAAAACAGACAATGTGATTTTCTGGATTTTTTTTTCTCAGTTTGTCTCCCATAGTTGAGGTCTACCTATGATGTAAATTACAGACGCCTCTCATCTTTTTAAGTGGTGGAACTTGAACTATTGCTGACTGACTAAATACTTTTTTGCCCCACTGTATAAATTATTTGTTAAGTGTATGCTTTAGATGTGAATAAAAATGAACATAGTGATGAAAACTTACTTATGGAAAGCAGTTATCCTTTTCAGTGTAGATAGAACTTGATATGCGTCGTCCTCATCCGGTTCTTCTTCCTAGAAATGATCATGACAGAAAATAATCATTATTTTTATTTCTTCATACTGATATTTCTTCAGGGCTCCTGCGAAGAATAATAGATAAAAAAAGGTTACCCTGCCAGTATTTTGGCAGGTGGTTTTATATCAAAATATAGGCTGATAAATTGATAGCAAATTACCATGAACTACAGGTTGAATTTGTAGTATTCATCAGTTATGTATTTTGAAACAGTAAAGCATAAAACCAATGTGACTTGTGTTCAGGTGAATTAGGGCTACTAGGATTTTGCCTAATATAGTAAGAAATAAAACATAAAAAAACACCTAGGCAACTGTTTCAGCATCAGGAAAATTCAAGTGTGCCAGGCTCATAGACATAAAATAGATTTTCATTAAGCATGTTAATCCTCCAGTCTAAAGCCTCCTCCTTGGCTGTGTGGTGAGGAACAATGGATTCAACACCCTGTTCTAATAACTGGTGGGTAAGTCCTGGCGATTGTACATTTATCACATAATATGTGGAAGATCACCAAGGTTATCGTAATATCCTTTCAGATTTCTTAGTAGAAGTTCCACACAACTATCTCTGCAGTGCTCACAAAAACTCCTTACTACTGTAATTAATATGAAAAACAAACCTCCTGCAGGAAGTCCTCAAGGAGGCGATTAAATTTATCCGCCAGCTCATCAATTAACTGACTCTTTGCAATGTCGACTCTGTTAAATATTGTGAACTCCTCATTGCAGAGGGCATGATAGGTTTTCGAGCAAACTTCTAAGACATCCGTGTCCGTGTGTTTTTCTACAATACTCCGTATCTGGCGAAGCAGTGCTTCCAAATGCTATAATTAAAAAAAAATAATAATAATGTTCTGATAAATATTACTGACAAAACAACAACGTTTACAAGTTCTTTATGCTATTACGGCCAATCTACAACACACATACCCATGTATATTCATACACACAAAAAACTAATGTATACAGTAAGAACGTTCTGAGCTCAGCGGCTAAGCTGCTTTGGAAGACTAAAAGTGACAATGCCAAGTAATGACATTGATGGCATCACCTCAGTATAAATATCTTACAGTTAGGTCCATATATATTTGGACAGAGACAACATTTTTCTTATTTTGGTTATAGACATTACCACAATGAATTTTAAACAAAACAATTCAGATGCAGTTGAAGTTCAGACTTTCAGCTTTCATTTGAGGGTATCCACATTAAAATTGGATGAAGGGTTTACGAGTTTCAGCTCCTTAACATGTGCTACCCTGTTTTTAAAGGGACCAAAAGTAATTGGACAATTGACTCCAAGGCTATTTCATGGACAGGTGTGGGTAATCCCTTCGTTATGTCATTCTCAATTAAAGGGAACCTGTCACCTGAATTTGTCGGACAGGTTTGCGGTCATATGGGCGAATTGCCTTGCGAAGGAGTGTACTACGGAGGACGTAGCATGAACTTCACTCCAATATTGCAGCCAGCATGCAGCCAGCGGGTAAGGAAAGGGTGAATCAAACACCCGAAAACCCCGCCCATATGACCGCAAACCTGTCCCGACAAATTCAGGTGACAGGTTCCCTTTAAGCAGATAACAGGCCTGGAGTTGATTTGAGGTGTGGTGCTTGCATTTGGAAGGTTTTGCTGTGAAGTAAACATCCTTAAGCTGCGAAAACAGAAAAAAAAACATCCGAGAAATTGCTACAATATTAGGAGTGGCAAAATCTACAGTTTGGTACATCCTGAGAAAGAAAGAAAGCACTGGTGAACTCATCAATGCAAAAAGACCTGGGCGCCCATGGAAGACAACAGTGGTGGGTGATCACAGAATAATCTCCATGGTGAAGAGAAACCCCTTCACAACAGCCAACCAAGTGAACAACACTCTCCAGGAGGTCGGCGTATCAATATCCAAATCTACCATAAAGAGAAGACTGCATGAAAGTAAATACAGAGGGTTCACTGCACGGTGCAAGCCACTCATAAGCATCAAGAATAAAAAGGCTAGACTGGACTTTGCTAAAAAACATCTAAAAAAGCCAGCACAGTTCTGGAAGAATATTCTTTGGACAGATGAAACCAAGATCAACCTCTACCAGAATGATGGAAAGAGAAAAATATGGCGAAGGCGTGGTACAGCTCATGATCCAAAGCATACCACATCATATGTAAAACACGGCGGAGGCAGTGTGATGGCTTGGGCATGCATGGCTGCCAGTGGCACTGGGTCACTAGTGTTTATTGATGAAGTGACACAGGACAGAAGCAGCCGAATGAATTCTGAGGTATTCAGAGCCATACTGTGTGCTCAGATCCAGCCAAATGCAGCCAAACTGATTGGTCGTCGTTTCATCCTACAGATAGACAATGACCCAAAACATGAAGCCAAAGCAACCCAGGAGTTTATTAAAGCAAAGAAGTGGAATATTCTTGAATGGCCAAGTCAGTCACCTGATCTCAACCCAATTGAGCATGCATTTCACTTGTTAAAAACTAAACTTCAGACAGAAAGGCCCAAAAACAAACAGCAACTGAAAACCACCGCAGTGAAGGCCTGGCAGAGCATCAAAAAGGAGGAAACACAGCGTCTGGTGATGTCCGTGAGTTCAAGACTTCAGGCAGTCATTGCCAACAAACAGTTTTCAACCAAATACTAAAAATGAACATTTTATTTAAAGGGAACCTGTCACCCCGTTTTTTGAAGATGAGCTAAAAATAGCGTTAAATAGGGGCAGAGCTGGGCGTTACATTAGTGTCTTTGTGTGCCTTTATTACCCACCTATGCTGCCGAAATACCTTTGTAAAGTCGCCGTTTTCTGCTGTCACTCACGCTGGTCTGGTCCTATGGGCGTGGTGACAGCGCTGTTTCTCCCCCAGAATCCTGCTCATTATTACGTTGGTGGCGTAGTGGTGTGCGCATGTCCAAAGCGAAGATCCACTGCCCAGGAGATTCAAAACAGCGCGGTCTTCGCTATCCGCAGTTTACCGGTGGGCGCGGCCATCTTTCCTGTGGCCGCGCGTGCGCAGATGGAGCGCTCTGCTGCCCGGGGCTTCAGGAAAATGGCCGCGGGATTCCGCGCGTGCGCAGATGGAGATCGCGGCGGCCATTTTCCTGAAGCCCCGGGCAGCAGAGCGCTCCATCTGCGCACGCGCGGCCACAGGAAAGATGGCCGCGCCCACCGGTAAACTGCGAATAGCGAAGACCGCGCTGTTTTGAATCTCCTGGGCAGTGGATCTTCGCTTTGGACATGCGCACACCACTACGCCACCAACGTAATGATGAGCAGGATTCTGGGGGAGAAACAGCGCTGTCACCACGCCCATATGACCAGACCAGCGTGAGTGACAGCAGAAAACGGCGACTTTACAAAGGTATTTCGGCAGCTTAGGTAGGTTATAAAGGCACACAAAGACACTAATGTAACGCCCAGCTCTGCCCCTATTTAACGCTATTTTTAGCTCATCTTCAAAAAACGGGGTGACAGGTTCCCTTTAACCCCTTCACCCCCAAGGGTGGTTTGCACGTTAATGACCGGGCCAATTTTTACAATTCTGACCACTGTCCCTTTATGAGGCTATAACTCTGGAACGCTTTGACGGATCTTGGCGATTCTGACATTGTTTTCTCGTGACATATTGTACTTCATGTTAGTGGTAAAATTTATTCGATATAACTTGCGTTTATTTGTGAAAAAAATGGAAATTTGGCGAAAATTTTGAAAATTTTGCAATTTTCCAACTTTGAATTTTTATGCCCTTAAATCACAGACATATGTCACGCAAAATACTTAATAAGTAACATTTCCCACATGTCTACTTTACATCAGTACAATTTTGGAACCAAAATTTTTTTTTGTGACGGAGTTATAAGGGTTAAAAGTTGACCAGCAATTTCTCATTTTTACAACACCATTTTTTTTTAGGGACCACATCTCATTTGAAGTCATTTTGAGGGGTCTATATGATAGAAAATACCCAAGTGTGACACCATTCTAAAAACTGCACCCCTCAAGGTGCTCAAAACCACATTCAAGAAGTTTATTAACCCTTCAGGTGTTTCACAGGAATTTTTGGAATGTTTAAATAAAAATGAACATTTAACTTTTTTTCACACAAAATTTATTTCAGCTCCAATTTGTTTTATTTTACCAAGGGTAACAGGAGAAAATGGACCCCCAAAGTTGTTGTACAATTTGTCCTGAGTACGCTGATACCCCATATGTGGGGGTAAACCACTGTTTGGGCGTATGGCAGAGCTCGGAAGGAAAGGAGCGCCATTTGACTTTTCAATGCAAAATTGACTGGAATTGAGATGGGACGCCATGTTGCGTTTGGAGAGCCCCTGATGTGCCTAAACACTGAAACCCCCTACAAGTGACACCATTTTGGAAAGTAGACCCCCTAAGGAACTTATCTTGATGTGTGGTGAGCACTTTGACCCACCAAGTGCTTCACAGAAGTTTATAATGCAGAGCCGTAAAAATAAAAAATCATATTGTTTCACAAAAATGATCTTTTCGCCCCCAATTTTTTATTTTCCCAAGGGTAAGAGAAGAAATTGGACCCCAAAAAATGTTGTGCAATTTGTCCTGAGTACGATGATACCCCATATGTGGGTGTAAACCATTGTTTGGGCGCATGGCAGAGCTTGGAAGGGAAGGAGCGCCATTTGACTTTTCAATGCAAAATTGACTGGAATTGAGATGGGACGCCATGTTGCGTTTGGAGAGCCCCTGATGTGCCTAAACATTGAAACTCCCTACAAGTGACACCATTTTGGAAAGTAGACCCCCTAAGGAACTTATCTAGATGTGTGGTGAGCACTTTGACCCACCAAGTGCTTCACAGAAGTTTATAATGCAGAGCCGTAAAAATAAAAAATCATATTTTTTCACAAAAATGATCTTTTCGCCCCCAATTTTTTATTTTCCCAAGGGTAAGAGAAGAAATTGGACCCCAAAAAATGTTGGCCAATTTGTCCTGAGTACGATGATACCCCATATGTGGGTGTAAACCATTGTTTGGGCGCATGGCAGAGCTTGGAAGGGAAGGAGCGCCATTTGACTTTTCAATGCAAAATTGACTGGAATTGAGATGGGACGCCATGTTGCGTTTGGAGAGCCCCTGATGTGCCTAAACATTGAAACTCCCTACAAGTGACACCATTTTGGAAAGTAGACCCCCTGAGGAACTTATCTAGATGTGTGGTGAGCACTTTGACCCACCAAGTGCTTCACAGAAGTTTATAATGCAGAGCCGTAAAAATAAAAAATCATATTTTTTCACAAAAATGATCTTTTCGCCCCCAATTTTTTATTTTCCCAAGGGTAAGAGAAGAAATTGGACCCCAAAAAATGTTGGCCAATTTGTCCTGAGTACGATGATACCCCATATGTGGGTGTAAACCATTGTTTGGGCGCATGGCAGAGCTTGGAAGGGAAGGAGCGCCATTTGACTTTTCAATGCAAAATTGACTGGAATTGAGATGGGACGCCATGTTGCGTTTGGAGAGCCCCTGATGTGCCTAAACATTGAAACTCCCTACAAGTGACACCATTTTGGAAAGTAGACCCCCTAAGGAACTTATCTAGATGTGTGGTGAGCACTTTGACCCACCAAGTGCTTCACAGAAGTTTATAATGCAGAGCCGTAAAAATAAAAAATCATATTTTTTCACAAAAATGATCTTTTCGCCCCCAATTTTTTATTTTCCCAAGGGTAAGAGAAGAAATTGGACCCCAAAAAATGTTGGCCAATTTGTCCTGAGTACGATGATACCCCATATGTGGGTGTAAACCATTGTTTGGGCGCATGGCAGAGCTTGGAAGGGAAGGAGCGCCATTTGACTTTTCAATGCAAAATTGACTGGAATTGAGATGGGACGCCATGTTGCGTTTGGAGAGCCCCTGATGTGCCTAAACATTGAAACTCCCTACAAGTGACACCATTTTGGAAAGTAGACCCCCTAAGGATCTTATCTAGATGTGTTTTGAGAGCTTTGAACCCCCAAGTGTTTCACTACAGATTATAACGCAGAGCCGTGAAAATAATTTTTATTTTTTTTCTCAAAAATGATTTTTTAGCACCCAGCTTTGTATTTTTACAAGGGTAACAGAAAAAATTGGACCCCAAAATTTGTTTTCCAATTTGTCCTGAGTACGCTGATACCCCATATGTGGGGGGGAACCACTGTTTGGGCGCATGACAGAGCTCGGAAGGGAAGGAGCGCCATTTGGAATGCAGACTTAAATGGATTGGTCAGCAGCCGTCACGTTGCATTTGCAGAGCCCCTGATGTACCCAAACAGTACAAACCCCCCACAAGTGACCCCATATTGGAAACTAGACCTCCCAAGGAACTTATCTAGATGTGTTTTGAGAACTTTGAACCCCCAAGTGTTTCACTAAAGTTTATAGCGCAAAGCCGTGAAAATAAAAATTCTTTTTTTTTTTCACAAAAATGATTTTTTAGCCCCCAGTTTTGTATTTTTACAAGGGTAACAGGATAAATTAGACCCCAAAAGTTGTTGTCCAATTTGTCCTGAGTACGCTGATACCCCATATGTGGGGGGGAACCACTGTTTGGGTGCATGACAGAGCTCGGAAGGGAAGGAGCGCCATTTGGAATGCAGCCTTAAATGGATTGGTCTGCAGGCGTCACGTTGCATTTGCAGAGCCCCTGATGTACCCAAACAGTACAAACCCCCCACAAGTGACCCCATATTGGAAACTAGACCTCCCAAGGAACTTATCTAGATGTGTTGTGAGAACTTTGAACCCCCAAGTGTTTCACTACAGTTTATAACGCAGAGCCGTGAAAATAAAACATCTTTTTTTTCCCACAAAAATGATTTTTAGCCCCCCAAATTTTTATTTTCCTAAGGATAACAAGAGAACTTGGACCCCAGAAGTTGTTGTTCAATTTGTCCCGAGTACGCTGATAACACATATGTTGGGGTAAACCCCTTTTTGGGCGCACGGGAGAGCTCGGAAGGAAAGGAGCACTGTTTTACTTTTTCAACGCAGAATTGGCTGGAATTGAGATTGGACGCCATGTCGCGCTTGGAGAGCCCCTGATGTGCCTGGACAGTGGAAACTCCCCAATTCTACCTGAAACCCTAACCCAAACACACCCCTAACCCTAATCCCAACGGTAACCCTAACCACACCCCTAGCCCTGACACACCCATAATTCTAATCCCAACCCTAATCCAAACGTAAATGTAATCCAAACCCTAACCCTAACTTTACCTCCAACCCTAGCCCTAACCCTAACCCTAAACGTGACTGAAATACGTGTCACTAAAATACGTGTCACTAAAATACGTGGCACTGAAATACGTGGCACTGAAATACGTGGCACTGAAATACGTGGCACTGAAATACGTGGCACTGAAATACGTGATACGTGGCACTTAAATACGTGGCACTGAAACACGTGGCACTGAAATACGTGATACGTGGCACTGAAATACGTGGCACTGAAATACGTGGCACTGAAATACGTGGCACTGAAATATGTGATACGTGGCACTTAAATACGTGGCACTGAAACACGTGGCACTGAAACACGTGACACTGAAACACGTGACACTGAAACACGTGGCACTGAAATACGTGGCACTGAAATACGTGGCCCTGAAATACGTGGCACTGAAATACGTGGCACTGAAATATGTGGCACTGAAATATGTGGCACTGAAATACGTGGCACTGAAACACGTGGCACTGAAATACGTGATACGTGGCACTGAAATATGTGGCACTGAAACACGTGGCACTGAAACACGTGACACTGAAACACGTGGCACTGAAATACGTGGCACTGAAATACGTGGCCCTGAAATACGTGGCACTGAAATACGTGGCACTGAAATATGTGGCACTGAAATATGTGGCACTGAAATACGTGGCACTGAAACACGTGGCACTGAAATACGTGATACGTGGCACTGAAATATGTGGCACTGAAATACGTGGCACTTAAATACGTGGCACTGAAATATGTGATACGTGGCACTGAAATACGTGGCACTGAAATACGTGGCACTGAAATACGTGGCACTGAAATACGTGGCACTGAAATACGTGGCACTTAAATACGTGGCACTGAAATATGTGATACGTGGCACTGAAACACGTGGCACTGAAACACGTGGCACTGAAATACGTGGCACTGAAATACGTGGCACTGAAATACGTGGCACTGAAATACGTGGCACTGAAATACGTGGCACTGAAATACGTGGTACTAAAATATGTGGCACTGAAATACGTGATACGTGGCACTGAAATACGTGGCACTGAAACACGTGGCACTGAAATACGTGATACGTGGCACAGAAATACGTGGCACTGAAATACGTGGCACTGAAATACGTGGCACTGAAATACGTGGCACTATGACTGTCAGAAAATGTTCATTAAACGGTTAGGGGTGAGGTTAGGGGTAGAGTTAGGGTTAGGGTTTGGATCCCTTTATCACCTTGATGGTGGTGGGTGGCTTTTCAGTGTGTTTTCTGTTTTTTTTCGATAAAAATGCATGCGTTTTTAACGCAAACAAACGCATGTGCTTAAAAACGCAAGAAAATACTGCAGGTTGTATTTCTGAAAATGAACGCATGCAGAAAAAAACCGCATGCGTTTGAAAACGCGACCAAACGCGTACAAAAAAACCGCATGCGTTTTCAATGTCAAATATAGGGAAAAAACGCATGCGTTTTTTTGTGCAAAAAACGCTGCAGACAAAAACGCAAGTGTGAAACCAGCGACGCTTTTTATAGCAAAAAAGTTTTTGCGTCTCCACATTTTGAGACCTATAATTTTTCCACATTTTGCTCCACAGAGTCATGTGAGGTCTTGTTTTTTGCGGGACGAGTTGACGTTTTTATTGGTAACATTTTCGGACACGTGACCATTTTTGATCGCTTTTTATTCCGATTTTTGTGAGGCAGAATGACCAAAAACCTGCTATTCATGAATTTCTTTTGGGAGAGGCGTTTATACCGTTCCGCGTTTGGTAAAATTGATAAAGCAGTTTTATTCGTCGGGTCAGTACGATTACAGCGATATCTCATTTATATCATTTTTTTATGTTTTGGCGCTTTTATACGATAAAAACTAAAATATAGAAAAAATAATTATTTTGGTATCGCTTTATTCTCAGGACTATAACTTTTTTATTTTTTTGCTGATGATGCTGTATGGCGGCTTTTTTTTTGCGGGACAAGATGACGTTTTCAGCGGTACCATGGTTATTTATATGCGTCTTTTTGATCGTGTGTTATTCCACTTTTTGTTCGGCGGTATGGTAATAAAGCGTTGTTTTTTGCCTCGTTTTTTTTTTTTTTTTCTTACGGTGTTTACTGAAGGGGTTAACTAGTGGGGCAGTTTTATAGGTTGGGTCGTTACGGACGCGGCGATACTAAATATGTGTACTTTTATTGTTTTGTTTTTTTTATTTAGATAAAGAAATGTATTTATGGGAATAATATATTTTTTTTATTATTATTTATTTAGGAATTTTTTTTTTTTTTACACATGTGGAAAATTTTTTTTTTAACTTTTTTACTTTGTCCCAGGGGGGGACATCACAGATCATTGATCTGGCAGTGTGCACAGCACTCTGCCAGATCGACGATCTGCTGTGCAGGGCTGCAGGCTTTCCAAGTGTCTGCTCTGAGCAGACACTCGGTAAGCCACCTCCCTCCCTGCAGGACCCGGATGCCGCGGCCATCTTGGATCCGGGACCTGCGGCGAGGAGGGAGGTAGGAGACCCTCAGAGCAACGCGATCACATCGCGTTGCTCCGGGGGTCTCAGGGAAGCCCGCAGGGAGCCCCCTCCCTGCGCGATGCTTCCCTATACCGCCGGTACACTGCGATCATGTTTGATCGCGGTGTGCCGGGGGTTAATGTGCCGGGGGCGGTCCGTGACCGCTCCTGGCACATAGTGCCGGATGTCAGCTGCGATATGCAGCTGACACCCGGCCGCGATCGGCCGCGCTCCCCCCGTGAGCGCCGCTGATCGATGATGACGTACTATCCCGTCGGCGGTCATACGGGCCCACCCCACCTCGACGGGATAGTACGTCAAATGTCGGGAAGGGGTTAAAATTATTGAATCTGTCCAATTACTTTTGATCCCTTTAAAAACAGGGTGGCACATGTTAAGGAGCTGAAACTCCTAAACCCTTCATCCAATTTTAATGTGGATACCCTCAAATGAAAGCTGAAAGTCTGAACTTCAACAGCATCTGAATTGTTTTGTTTAAAATTCATTGTAGTAATGTCTATAACCAAAATTATAAAAATGTTGTCTCTGTCAAAATATATATGGACCTAACTGTATTTGTAAGCTGAGAATAAGCACTTGAATTATTAGGCCCCCTACTGACAACAGGTGTTGTTTTGTCAATGAGTCCTTGTGTGCAAAACCCCCCAGTAACTATGACTATCTATAAAGTCATGATTCGTGTCAGTTATGCCAATTAGTGGGGATAGTAGTGAAGGTGCCGAATTAAAGCAAAACTGCAATAAATGTCATGAAAAACAGGTGATTTTATAGAACAGGCTTTGGGTTTGTAACTTCACTACAAGCCAAGAATTACACATGCAGTTATTGTGGAAGTTTTGGAGCCAAAGTCAATTAGAATAGAACATATAAAAAAAGCTCTTTACTACTTCACCGTAAGTGTAACATTAAACACCCTACTAATATGCCCGTGTCATGTCCCAATATTTTGTTGCAGTAAAATACCATCATTCCAGCCAAGCAGAAGGCCTGATCTAAAAAAAAAAAAAAAAGTTAAAAATTGTTACCTTTTCTAGACGCCCCGTTGTATAAATTTCCAGGTCAAAATACTGCGGCAATTGCAGAAGATTAGTCACCTTCTCTGCATCGACAGAATACTACGTAAAAGAAAACACAAAATTGTAGATGCTAAATCTTTTTTTTCTCACCACATGCATATTCAGTACACAGATGTTGCACTGTAACATTATTTGCATTCATGGCATGAACAAATCAGGATAAATACGATAGTACACACTTTTGCTAAAAGCTGTGGTAGGGACACAGCGAAGAGTTCTGTAAGGCGAGTCTTGTCGTCCAACTGGGATTTCTTTTCTTTAGCGGTCAGCACCTAAAAACACAAGGATGTTAACCATCAATAATAGTTCAGTTTAGGAACTTTGTAGAATAATATAGGTAAAAACATCCGGACAAGTTAATTGCCATTTATGAAAAAGTCCCTAATGTTTGTAAATATCGTTATAAAGTTTATTCCTGTGCAGATTAAATTCTTATTTAGCGAAAAACAAATATTAAAGGAGGTTCTGTTAAATGGGAAAAAAGGAAACATTTCGTATTTTCATGTTAACCATTTTAATAATTGGGGTTTACCAATACTCTGATAGTGGGGGTTACTTCAGACCTGGAGGCCCTGGAAAAGGCCACTAAAACATTCTAGAATGACGTCTCTGTGTACATTTTACATCTGGCCACTGCCAGGGCAGGTAAAATACTGATCAGTGAGGGTGCAGGGTGTCAGACCCCACTAATCCGAGATTGGTTTTCTATCCTAAGAATAGATACCGTATTTTTCCGACTATAAGACGCACTCCCCCCACCTCCCAAAAAAAAGGGGGGAAAATGGGGGGTGAGTCTTATAGTTGGAATACAGGTTTACCGGCAGTGGTGTGGCGGCGGCAGAGGTGCGGCGGCGGCAGCGCAGTGAGCGGGGTCCCTTTCACAGGTGAGGTGATGCAGCAGCCCGGTAAGCAGCAGAGCCGGGTGAATCATGTTGTTATCGGTGGTGGCGTCCATCTTCCTGAGGCCGCGCGTGCGCAGATGGAGTGCTCTGCTTCCCAAGGCTTCAGGAAAATGGCCGCGGGAGGCCGCGCGTGCGCAGATGGAGATCGCAGATGTATGGAGGAGACAGGTTGTGGATGGCTTTGTATGTCATGATTAGGGTTTTGTAGTGGAGTCTCTGGGCAATGGGGAGCCAGTGAAGGGATTGACAGAGGGGAGAGGCCGGGGAATAGCGGGGGAACAGGTGGATTAGTCGGGCAGCTGAGTTTAGAATAGATTGGAGGGGTGCGAGAGTGTTAGAGGGGAGGCCACAGAGCAAGAGGTTGCAGTAGTCAAGGCGAGAGATGATGAGGGCATGGACTAGGGTTTTTGCAGATTCTTGGTTGAGGAATGTACGGATTCGTGAAATATTTTTGAGTTGAAGTCGGCAGGAAGTGGAAAGGGCTTGGATATGTGGTTTGAAGGAGAGATCAGCGTCAAGGATTACCCCGAGGCAGCGAGCTTGTGGGACTGGGGAGAGTGGGAAGCCGTTTACTGTAATGGATAGGTTCGTTGGGGGGGGGGGGGGGGGGGGGGGGGGTCGCGTGAGATGGGGGAAAGATGATGAATTCTGTTTTGTCCATGTTAAGTTTCAGAAATCTCGCGGAGAAGAAGGATGAAATAGTGGACAGACATTGAGGGATTCTGGTTAGTAGGGAGGTGATATCTGGTCCAGAGATGTAGATCTGTGTGTCGTCAGCATAGAGGTGATACTGAAAGCCATGAGATTCTATGAGCTGTCCCAGGCCAAAGGTGTAAATGGAGAAGAGCAGGGGCCCAAGGACTGAACCTTGTGGGACTCCGACAGATAGGGGGCGAGGTGAGGAGGTGGTGTGTGAGTGGGAGACGCTGAATGTCTGGTCTGTTAGGTATGATGAGATCCAGAATAGGGCCAAGTCTGTGATGCCAAGGGATGAGAGGGTCTGTAATAATAGGGAATGGTCCACTGTGTCAAAGGCAGCCGACAGGTCGAGGAGGAGGACAGAGTAGTGTCGCTTGCTCTTGGCGGTTAAGAGGTCGTTGGTGACCTTAGTTGGGGCAGTTTCAGTGGAGTGGTGTGACCGGAAGCCAGATTGTAAGCGGTCAAAGAGGGAGCAAGAAGAGAGATGGGAGGACAGTTCAAGGTAAACGTGTTGTTCCAGTAGTTTGGAGGCATAAGGGAGAAGTGATATAGGGCGATAGCTAGATACAGAGGATGGGTCAAGAGAGGGCTTTTTGAGGATATGTGTGATGGAGGCATGCTTAAAGCTTGAGGGGAAAACACCAGTTGTTAGTGATAGGTCGAAGAGATGGGTTAGGATTGGGATGAAGACTGTGATGAGGTTTGGGATGAAGTGGGATGGGAGCGGGTCAAGTGCACAGGTGGTGAGATGCGATTTTGAGAGTAGAGTGGAGAGTTGATCTTCTGTAATGGTGGAGAAGTAGGTTTTGAAGGTGGAGGGCTGGGAAGTCGGGAGGAAGGGCTCTGGGGGTTGTTGACCAAAACTGCCTCTGATGTTCTCAATCTTCTGCTTGAAAAATGAGGCAAAGTCTTCAGCTGAGATAAGTGGGGAGGGAGGAGGTGCTGGGGGACGGAGGAGAGAATTGAAGGTGTTCAATAACTGTTTAGGGTTGTGAGACAGGGAGGATATGAGAGATGAGAAGTAGGTTTGTTTAGCTGTGGCGAGTGTGGTCTTGAAAGTAGTGAGGGACTGTTTGAATGCGATGAAGTGCTCATTGGAGTGGGATCTTTTCCATCTGCGCTCAGCAGCCCTGGAAGCTCGCCTCAGTTCTTTGGTCAGGCTGGTGTGCCAGGGTTGTCTGTTGATTTTGCGAGCTTTGGTATGTGTAAATAGGGCAGCAGATTCCAAAGTTACAGCTATTGTGGTGTTATATAGAGCGGCAGCGTCATCCGCATTGTGTAAGGAACTTATGTCTGTGAGAGGGAGGAGGGATTCAGAGAATGAATGTAGGTCAAGATGTTTAAGATTTCTGCGAGGGTGTGAAAGTTTGTGGGGTGGGGATTGTAGACATGGAGTGGAGGGAAGAGAATGTGAGAAGGTTGTGGTCAGAGAGAGGAAGAGGTGAGTTAGAGAGGTTAGATAGGGAGCAGAGGCGGGTGAAGATGAGGTCCAGTGTGTGACCATCTTTGTGAGTGCCTGCAGAAGACCATTGAGTGAGGCCGAAGGAGGAAGTGAGAGATAGAAGTTTAGTGGCAGCTGAGAGGGAAGTGTCAGTGGGGATGTTGAAGTCGCCCATGATGATAGTGGGGATGTCCGCGGAAAGGAAATGAAGTAGCCAGGTGGTGAAGTGGTCAAAGAAGGTGGTGGCTGGCCCTGGGGGGCGGTACTTCATGATGGTGATAAAATTTGTTTGATATGACTTGAGTTAGTGAAAATATCGCAATTTTGTCAAAAAAATTGAGAGATTTAAAAAAAATATATACAGTATATAAAAATCGCAATTTTACAACTTTCAATCTTTAGATCTTTAGGGCCCCTTTCACGCATCAGTTTTTTGCAGTCAGTCACAATCCGTTGGCTCAACGGATCGGTCGCAGATTGTGAAAAACTGATGCGGTGGATTCGTTTTTTCGACGGATCTGACTAGCGGATCTGGCTAATTGGATTGGAGCATGCCCAGTTAAAAAAACAGAATATGTCGCCATAGGCTTCCATTCTAGCAGACGATAAATGGCGATGGATCCGTCGCTGTCCGTTTTTTCGACGTACACAAAAAAAAAAAAAAAAATTACTTTGTCCGTTGTCTCCGTACAAAAATTTTTCGACGGATCCGGCGAACGACGGATGAAACGTGAGGCCACCCGTCGCTAATACAAGTTTATGAAAAAAAAAAAACAGATCCGGTGGCAAAAAACTGATGTGTGAAAGAGGCCTAAACCAGTCAGTCATGCTGTACAAAATAATTAATAAATAACATTGCCCATACAGTATGTCTACTTTATATCTGTATCATTTTTCAAACGTCATTTTATTTTATTACGAGGTTAAAAGTTTAGCAGCAATTTCTCACGGGAGGGCTCGGAACGGAACAAGCACCATTTGAATTTTGGAACACAAATTGGTTGAAATAGATTGTGGGCGACATGTCTCCTTTGCAGGGCCTATAAGGTGCTTAGGCAGCAGAAACCCCCCATAAATGACCCAATTTTGGAAACTACACCACTCAAAGATTTTATCCAGGGAAATAGCGAGAATTTTTAACCCAAAAGGTACTACACAGAAACTGATAACATTAGATCATATTGAATATGTCGTCAATAATGTTGACGAGTTTGCATTGTGTGCTGTCATACGCACAGAGTATCGTGGGTGCTCGAGGGACACACTCAAATCCATGCCCCACATGTTCTGTGGCTGTTACGACAGCCAAAAAACATACAGGGATTTCCCAGGGTATGGCAGGCAATCCCTGCAAGTTTTCTTTCTGGCTGTCTAAAAGCCACAGAACATGTGGGGCGGGGACTCGAGCATGTCACTAGAGCATATCACTCGATCACCCGATGTGCACAACACTATTCGTCAGATTGTCATTTTTACTTTTGAAAAATCCTAAGCCCAAACTTATCCCCTAACCCTAACCCTAGAGTCTATCGCAGTGATCAAAAGTCTTAATCAGCTGACTAATGACTAAATCAGTCATCATGTGCAGGGAAAGATGTGGGTTTGGTATGCTAGCCCGCACCAAAGTCAGGGACACGACTTCTGATGTACAAGTATGACAAAAGTCTTGAAGGTGGTCAATAAGCTTTGTATAAAAAAAAATGTGATAGTTTACCCTTTTTCCTGTTCCTCGGCCCACTGGAGGATGGCATTCAGCAGCTTGACGTATTGTGCAGAGCATAATTTCAATCAGCGCACTTTCCTGGCGGTCTGTAAGTGCTGCAGGACAAGAAAAACAGGTTTTTATTTTGCACGTAATGTAATTACATACAGGACGTAAATAAAAGGGCATAAACTGGTTAAGGCCTCTTTCAAACTACATTTGTGCTTCAAAAATGGGGGCTACGATCTGTAGCCCACAAAAATGGGACAGAACCCTGACAAATCCATTCAGTATAAAGAGGCAAATGGAGGCCAACATCTGAACACAGGGCTCTTTTTGACATTTTTTTTCAGTAGTTTCCATCTTTTGCTATGGACAAAATAACAACTTGTTGTGTTATTGCATCGGACATAAAAGACTGACACTGACAGAAAAATGTCAAATTGAGCACAATGTTGCAAACGTTGGGTTCCATTAGCCTCATTACATTAAATGGGTCTGTCAGGGTTAAGTCTTAGTGCAGTTTTGCAGGACTTCAGATAGAAGCCCCTGAACAAGACAGCCAAAGCGGCAGTAACGTACAGTGAAACAAGCCTCACTATGCCTTTTGAATTTGTACAAATCTTTAAAAGCGCTTGATTTTTTTCAGCTTTGTAACTGAAGTTGATTTATTATACCACGTGTCAAGCAAAAATAAATAAATCAGACTTTTTTTTGTGTTTTTTAGACGATGATGTTAAAGGAAATGTATTGCCTTAATTTTTCTTGATTAACTTAATTAATACCAGATACTGAAATAATATTCTATCCAGTGTTAACTTTTTGTGATTGTATATTTTATGATTGTTGATTTTCTGCCCATGACTATGGAGGCAACAATCTTGCTCAAGTTGCTGCTCTGTGAACAGAAGTTTAGAGAATTAATTTACAGCAGCCGCATGGTCACAGCCTCCGTCAGAAAATAACCCCTGGACTTCCATGGTAAATTGCTACATACCTGCCATGTGACCTATACAGAGGTCATAACACAGGGAGAGGCAAAAAATTATTATCTGTGACCAAGACCCCTCCATTACCTGCCTCCAGCTTTACAGGCAAGGCCTTTCTCAGTAATTCTGCCTGTCATAATGACTGCAGAAATAGGATTTATACTAAAAAGAACGTGTTTGTCTACCAGGAGGCTCAGTGATTAGCTTTCTGTATGTTAATTATGATAAAAATACAATAAATGTTTAACAGAAAAATGATTCAATTTACTAATGATACATTCCCTTTAACACCAAAATATTCACGTTTGAAAGAGCACAATTTCATTTTGCATTTTTCTTTATTACTAAGAGAACACATTATGAAATAAATGTGAAAATATGACTGGACTTCAATGGCAATATAAAGGCTGTGTACCAGAAGCGTAGCTACCGGGGGGGGGGGGTTAACGCTACGCTACTGTACTGTAACCCGCCAGTCATCGCTGTTCAGCTGTATCGGCTACATGCCGCTACAGCTGACCGCATTGATGGGAGGAGCGTTACGCTCCTTCTCCCATCATCCCCCTTTTCATTGCCGGCGCCCGCGGTCCGGAGATCAACGGGAGCACTGCAGCGCAGGAACCAGGCAGAAGAGAGATATTTATTTTTTTTATAGGTGCTGCCTTATTTACAGGGTCTGCCTATGGGGGTGCTGCCTTATTACAGTGTCTGTCTATGGGGGCGCCGCCTTATTACGGGGTCTGCCTATGGGGGTACTGCCTTATTACAGGGTCTGCCGCCTTAATACAGGGTCTGCCTATGGGGGTACTGCCTTATTACAGGGTCTGCTGCCTTATTACAGGGTCTGCCTATGGGGGTACTGCCTTATTACAGGGTCTGCCGCCTTATTACAGGGTCTGCCTATGGGGGCTGCCTTATTACAGGGTCTGCTGCCTTATTACAGGGTCTGACTATGGGGGCTGCCTTATTACAGGGTCTGACTATGGGGGCGCTGCCTTATTACAGGGTCTGACTATGGGGGCTGCCTTATTACAGGGTCTGACTATGGGGGCTGCCTTATGCTATAGAGTCTGCCTATGGGGAGTGCATTATACTATATTGTGGACTATTTGGTGCATTATGCTACTGTATATGGGGGCCATCTAGGGGGCCATCATACAGTATGGAGATTACAGTGTGGGAGTAATTATACATTGCTGGAGCCATCAAACAGTTTGGGAGCTACTAAGGAGTCAGTATAGTGTGGGGGTGGTACTATACAGTGAGGGGGCATTATACTGTGTATAAGAGCATCACACTGTATATAGGGGAGCTGTACGGGGGGGACTCGGGACATTATTAAATGTAAAGTATTGTTATAGGGGAACTCAGGTTACTGTGACTATCAAAGGGGCACACAGGACAATATTACTTTCTAGGGAGTAAAATATGGGCAGTGTTTTCTAGGGCACTTGCACCCGGCATTACTATATTATAGAGGGGTGCATTAGAATTTAGAAGGCACAGAGAAACACACAGAAGGTGCAGTAATGGGGACACATAGGGCAGCAGCGGCTCAGTATTGAGATATCAGCAGGATAAGGAGATTGTGCAGGTTGGGAATAGATGGTGATGGCTGGAATATGAGAAGTGAAAAGTGTCTTTCTTGTATGATCTGCAGCCAAGTCGTGGCTGGAAGAAGTTGTCATGTCGGTCTGGGCCAGATGGAAAAGACGAGAAAAGTGAACGATTCCATCAGAAAGAACGTCAGCAGATTATCTGTAACAGTGCCGTGATCTCTTATATGTTCTGCAGGGCTGGTATCTACCACTGACCATATGGCGGTAATATCCATGTTGGTCGTTATATAGAGATTATCTTCAGTAACAGCGCAGTCATCTGCTGAGATTCTCCGCCACTATTAGGGGGTGTCACCGAGTTGTAATCAAGGTTACCTGGTTAGGGGCCCACTCAGAAGTTTGGCCCCCCCCCCTGAACCAAAACCCTAGCTACGCCTCTGCAGTGTGTACACATTCCCAACCAGATTATAGTGGGACGATGCATCTAAGGGCTCGTGCACATGGATGGATGTTTGCTCTGAATGCGAGTCAACAAAATTGGACCAATGTTATGTTATGGGGCTGTGCATATGCATGATTTTTTTTCCTTGGAACACAGTATGTAGGAGGAAAAAAAATCTCTGCATGCCAGAGTTTGATCTGGTATTCGGATCGCCCCAGGACATCAAGAGATTTCGAAGTACTGATATAATGGAAGAAATGGAGATTTTTTTTCCCTCCATTTTCTCCTCATCCAAGAGAATTATTTGATCAAACTATGGCCAGAGTGTGGTTTGCATAATAAACCCGATGCTCTCACATGAGAGAAAATCCATGTCTCATCTTCACCTGGCCTTACATGAATCAATTCTGCAAACAGTTATCACTGAAAAATTAACAACTTTTAGCATTTACAGCTCACAGCAATCCTGTCTCAATGACAACAGACCACAAACAAATCAAATGTAGTCAGATATGGCAGCAAGACTTTCTCCAATCTGTCCCTTGCTCCTCGCTAGTCTACAGAACATATTATCGATATGTAGAAGACATATTGATGGGGGTAGGACTACAAGATTACCCAAGCTTTTTTCATAGTTTGCTACCATGGAGATACAAGGCTCTGGGCACAAGATGTAGAAACAAAATAAGATATTTAAAAGAAGATGATTTACAAAGTTGCTTGTTTCTCATGGAAGCATGAAACAGCCGTTTTATGGAAGAACACACTAGCACACTAGGAAAACTGCTGAACCATTGTGGAGTACTTACCTTCCTCACCATTCAGCGGATCATCCAACAACAAGCTATTCATACACTCCCAATCCTTCAATAACTCGGTAGCACAGTCCCACATACTGTCTACAAGATAGGCAGCATGTTCGTGCAACTAGAAAGAAAAAGAGTAATTTACAGGGAGTCAAAAAATATATATCAAAAGAAAACTATCCATATAACACCGGTGAAGCTTTATAATAAACCACAAAAACCCTTTCATTTTTTCCACTTTTTATCCTCCAAACCACTCCTCCATATAACAAATTCTTATACCTCACTCTCCAAAAAGAAAAAGACCAACGTCTTGACAAGGTTGGCATTTGGGCTAAGCCTTCCTCTTCTCTTCAGAATTCCATCATCATCCGGCTCTCTACAACTGAACAGCCTAAAAAAAGAAAACAACACAAAATCAATTTAATGATGGAGCTGTGTGATGGGATTGTTTTTTGCGCGATACGTTTATTGGTACCACTTAGGGGTACAAATGAGGTTTTAAACGCTTTTTATAGTTTTTTTTTTTTCCGGGGGGGAGGAGCGTGATCAAAAAACCTCAATTCTGGGAGTTTCGATTTTCTTTCGCATGGACCAACACATTTTATATTTTTATAGCTTTAACCTTTCTTTGAGCAGAGCAATATCAAATAGATTTACATTTTTTATTTCTTTATTTTTCAAGAGTTATAAAGGAGTAAAAAAAGGAGATTTTTGTGTACGCACCGTAAAATCTCTTTCTCTTAGCTTCTAATTGGGGGGACACAGGACCATGGGTGTTATGCTGCTGTCCACTAGGAGGCGACACTATGCATAATCTGAAAAAGATTAACTGTGGCTCCTCCTCTGCAGTATACACCCCTGGACGGCATCAGCAGTAGGAGGAACGTAACACGAATAACATAATTATGCCTGTAAGAAGGCAACTACGTAAGAGATCAAGAAAACAATATGAGAACTCAACAGTAAAAACAGCCCGAAAAGGACAACAGGGTGGGAGCTGTGTCCCCCAATTAGAGGCTAAGAGAAAGATTTTACGGTGAGTACACAAAAATCTCCTTTACTCTGTCGCCTCATTGGGGGACACAGGACCATGGGACGTCCTAAAGCAGTCCCTGGGTGGGAAGCAATGGACGAATATTGTGCAGACAGGCCCCTATACTTAGGGCACCGCCGCCTGCAGAACACATCTACCCAGGCTCGCGTCCGCTGAGGACTTGGTATGAACCCTGTAGTGTTTAGTAAACGTGTGTAGGCTAGTCCAAGTGGCCGCCTTACACACTTGTTGTTTCGAAGCCTGGTGCCGAATGGCCCAGGAGGCCCCTACCACCCATGTAGAGTGTGCCGTAATACCGGCTGGGAGAGGAGAATTCTTAAGGCGGTAGGCCTCTCGTATGGTGGGTTTGATCCACCTGGCAAGGGTAGCTTTGGAAGCTGGCAGACCCTTGTGGCCGCCTTCAGGAAGGAGGAAAAGAGAATCAGACTTCCGGAAGGACGCAGTCCTAGACACATATATACGCAATGCCCTGACAAGGTCAAGCGTATGCAGAGCCTTCTCCACTCTATGAACCGGGACCGGACAAAGGGATGGTAGTGAAATTTCCTCATTGAGGTGGAAGTTGGACACAGCCTTCGGAAGGAAGGATGGGACCGTATGAAGAACTACCTTGTCCTGGTGAAAGGCCATGAAGGGCTGTCTGCAGGAGAGTGCTGTCAGTTGAGACACCCTGCGTAGCGAGGTGATTGCCACCAGGAAAACCACCTTCTGGGAGAGAAGGTGGAGCGGGACCTCCTTAAGGGGTTCGAAGGGTGGTACCTGCAATGCTGTCAGGACCAGGTTGAGGTCCCGCGTTTCTAGTGGTAGTCTGTAGGGGGGGAACCAACCGGGAAACCCCCTGAAGAAAAGTCCTTACTTGCGGCTTGGTAGCAATGCGCCTTTGAAAAAGCACTGAGAGGGCTGACACCTGGCTCTTAAGCGAGCCTAATGACAGCCTGGCCTCCAGACCCGATTGGAGAAAGCCAAGTACTTTGGGAAGGGAATAAGGGAGTGGGGTCTGGCCACGAGATTCGCACCAGGTAAAGAAAGCTTTCCAGGTAAAGTAATAAATCTTGGCAGAGGCTGGCTTCCGTGCCCTGATCATGGTCCCAATGACGTCCGTCGAGAGCCCTGCCTGGGTTAGAACCCAGGTTTCAAGGGCCACGCCGTCAAATTGAGAGCCCCTGAGTTCTGGTGGTAGAACGGGCCTTGTGATAGAAGATTGTGGCGGTCGGGGAGACGCCAGGGGGCATCTGCTGTAAGTTGTACGATGTCGGCGTACCATGTACGTCTAGGCCAGCCGATGCGATTAGGATGGTTGGAACTCCCTCTTGTTTAATCTTCCTCACCACTCTGGATAACAGGGGGAGAGGTGGAAAAATGTACACAAGCTGGAACTGGGTCCAGTCCTGAACCAGAGCGTCTGCTCCGAGCGACCGCGGATTGTGTGTTCAATGCCAAGGTCTCCAACTTCATGGCCAGAAGTGGGATGCCATTAGGCCCACATCCGGGGTCCCCCAGTGATGGCAGATCTGGCAAAAATTTCGGAATGGAGAGAACACTCTCCCGAATCTATTTCTTGTCGGCTGAGGAAGTCTGCTTCCGAGTTGTCCACACCTGGAATGTGGACCGCCGAGAGAACCGACCCGGTGTCCTCCGCCCAGTGGAGGATATGTGACACTTCTCGCATCGCCTGGGTACTGCGGGTCCCCCCTTGGTGATTCACATATGCCACAGCCGTGGCATTGTCCGACTGTATTCTGATGTGAGAGGCTGCCAGTAAGTGATGGAAGGCCCTCAATGCCAGGAGGATGGCACGAATTTCCAGGATGTTGATGGGCATGGTCGCTTCTACTGGGGACCACTTGCCCTGTGGTGTAGGTGCACTGCACCCCAACCCGTCAGGCTCGCATCGGTGGTCAGAACCTTCCATTGACCTGTGAGAAAGGATTTCCCCTTTGCTAGCGAGGTTGGCTTGAGCCACCAGTGCAGGGACCTCTTGGTTGACGACATTAGCCGGAACTCCCTGTCGAGAGAAAGGGTTCTTGTCCCAGGACTTGAGGATGGCTAGTTGGAGAGGCCTGAGACGAAACTGGGCAAATGGGACGGCTTCTATTGCTGCCCCCATCATGCCGAGGACTCTCATGGCAAACCGAAGAGATCGAGAGGGTTTGCGGAGGAGGGTGCGAACTCCTAGACGGAGAGCCAGTGCCTTGTCCTTGGGAAGGAGCACTAGACCCCTGGAGGTGTTGAATAGTATTCCCAGGAAGGTCAGAGACTGACTCGGGGTTGGTGATGACTTTAGTAGGTTGACTAACCAACCCATGCGACTCAGTGTCGATTGTGATTGAGACGCTGAGCTCGCAGTCCTTGAAGGTGGGAGCCTTGATGAGTAGATCGTCCAGGTATGGAACGACTACTATGCCTCTGGAGTGCAGGACGTCCATGGTGGCTGCCGTGACTTTGGTAAACACTCTGGGAGCCGTGGCGAGTCCAAACGGGAGAGCCACGAACTGGTAGTGGTCCTGGTCGATTGCGAATCTGAGAAATCTCTGATGAGCAGGTGCAATCGGTATATCCAGGTATGCGTCTTGTATGTCTATGGAGGCGAGATATTCTCCCTTCTCCATGGACGCAATGATGGACCGAAGGGACTCCAGCGGAAGTGACGGACCCGTACGTATTTGTTGAGTTGTTTTAGGTCCAGTATGGGCCGTATTCTGTCTCCTTTCTTGGGGACTACGAATAGATTGGAGTAGAACCCTCGGAAGCGCTCGACCATGGGCACCGGTACTATGACTCCTGCTTGAAAAAGTGAGGAGACCGCTTTCCGGAAGGCACGAGCCTTGGCTGGTGGTTTTGGGGGGACAGAGAGGAAGAATCGGTCCGGTGGGTTGGAGGTGAAGTCTATTTTGTATCCGGAAGACACTAGTTCCCTGACCCACCTGTCTTCTGTAATAGGCAGCCAGACTTGATGAAAGAGCAAAAGTCGGCCGCCTACGGGTGTGGTGTCTTCCGGGGTCCATGAGTCATGATGAGGAGAAAGTCTGAGATTTTCCTCCTCTAGGTGTAGACTGGGCTACTTTTGACTGCCAGGTCTTGTCCGACCTTTGCGTTGGTCGTGAGTTGTCCTTGCGTGGGGAACGGTTACGATTTTGTGCTGGACGCGAGACGGACCAGTCCGAAGAATTCAGAAAGGATCGGAATCGAGTTTGGCTACGCTTCTTGTAAGTGCGTTTAGGTTTCAGTTAGGGAAGAGAGGTACTCTTACCCCCGGTGGCTTTGGATATCATTGTGTCCAACTGTTCACCAAAAAGACGCTCACTGAGGTAGGGGAGGTGCGTGAGGGACTTCTTTGAGGCTGCGTCCACTTTCCATTCCCGCAGCCAGAGGATATGCCGAATTGTGATGGCGTTTGATGCTATCCCCGCTACACCCCTTGCTGAATCCAGAGCTGCATGAAGCATGTAATCTGCTACGACTGCTATTTGAACCGCTTGGTCCGACAGCTCAGGAGGGGATGCTTGGAGAGCTTGTAAATTTTTGGCCCAAGCCAGAATGGCCTTGGCAGCCCAAACTGAAGCGAACGCGGGAGCCAGGGATGCCCCTGCCGCCTCGAAAATTGAACGAGCCATGCGTTCTACCTGCCGGTCTGCTATGTCCCTGAGGGTTGAGTTATCTGGCAGTGAAAGGAGGGTCTGTGCTGCTAATCTAGAGACTGGGGGGTCCACTTCGGGTGGGTCTGTCCACTCCTTGGTATCCTTCTGCGGGAAGGGGTACCTCGCCTCCAGATATTTGTGATTAGCGAATTTTTTCTCAGGCTGTGAGAACTGCTTTTTAAGGATCGCCTTAAACTCTGGGTGATTAGAGAAAACCTTAGGCGGCTTCAGAGGTCCTTCAAAGGAAATCTTGTGTTCTGGGGCCTCTGGTGGCAGATTAGAAATGTCCAGCACCCGATGGATGGAAGAGATTAAGTCTTCAACTAGCGCAGTATTGCTAGGGGGGGATTGGGATCAGGGACCCCTCCGTTTCCCTGTCGGAGTCACAGATGCCTTCCGAATCCTGTGTATCACTGAGGCGTCCCGTGCTGGGTGAGCTGGGGAAGAGGCCTTCTCTGGTCGGGGATTGCGGAGATCTGCATTGTCTGCCCCTGGAAGGGGACGGTCTAGCTGACCTGGAACTACGGTGTCACTCCCTAGAAGGAGATGACCGAGTGCTATGGGATGACATAGATGGACTGTGGGTCCGCTTGCATCCTGACTTAGACATGGATGTGCCAGGGTCATCCTGTCCCTGAGCCAAGCTCTCTCTTTGCTAGGTAACAGTCATAGCCGAGGCATGACTCTGCAGAGCCTGAAGCAATGTGGAGGTTATGTTATCTATAGACTGCGTCATAGATTGCGACATGAGTGACCCATTCCGGCGTGGCATGAGACAGGGGCAGGGGCCTCTTGGGGCTCTGCCACAGTAGTCTGAGTTCAGTCCTGGCAGTGTAGGTAGATACTGCCACTGGGGAGAGCAAACCTGCAGGCTGTGCAGAATGCATAATAGCAGTCCTGCCTGGTTCTCTTGGACCTTTAGCCTGGCATAGTGCACAGAGTGCAGAAGGGCTGCTATGCAGAGGACGTTACAGGGGTAGCTATGCAGAGAACCCTATAGGGGAGCCTTATAGGGAATATGGATTCACAGGCGAGTAAAACAACCCAGCTGTGATCTTACTCCACCAGTTTGCCCCTAGGTCCAGCGCCGAAAATCCACAGTCCTGTGCCCCCCGGAGACTGGCTGGCCTGGTCCTGCTGACCTGAAGATGCAGGGTTAATCCTTGCTGCAGTAGAAATGGCCGCCGAGGAGAAGAGGCAGGGGGAGAAGAGCTGAGAAAAAGGCGGCAAAGCTGTGTAAAAACGCGCCCTTTCTGTCTCGATCCGCCCCCTCAATGACACTATAGAGTGTCATATTTGTCATCCGGGGGGCGGGCCGGGGGGTGGAGAGGAGGCGGTGGCTTCAGCTAGGCCGAAGCCGGGGCCTAAATTAGATGCCTGATGCCCAGAAGGGCTCCAGTCCGGCGCAAAAGTCCGGGAGGGGGTCGGATCTGAACCGGACCCCTCCGGATTTAAAGGCAGGATAGCGGTGGGGCTGTAATCGGAAGGTGGGCCCGGTGAGGGGTCCCTCTAAGGCAGTATAAAGCTGGTGCTGCCGCAGAGACAGGGGCGCAGGGAGCCGCCCTGTGTCTGTCTGTGCCATGCCTGCCCGCACTCCCCCCGGCCCCAACAGGAGCTCGCAGCTGAGCTGGGGTCCCTGGATGCAGGCGCAGTGTGCTAGCCCATTGCTGGGAGCTGCAGAGTGCTGCCTGTACAGGCCCTACCTGAGGCGTCTCAACCTAATACCCCCAGAGGGGGATTAGGGAGGTTGCTGTTGTCACCTTCAGGGGCCTTTATCCTCGCCTCGACCTCAACCCAGAAACCAAAAGGAATTGGGGAAGGAGAGGGGTCTCGACTTCGAACCAGCACCCGAGGGACTGGGGAAGGAGCAACATGGGGAATAGCCATCTCTACTTCAACCGGACACCCCGTAATAGGGGGCCGAGGAAGGAGCCATGCCGGGAGTCTCACAGGAGACCCACTTTTCTTTATGTGTAATCCGTCGGAAAAAAACGGAGTAAAAGAAAAAAATCTTAGGTGTGCCTCCTATGCGACACTAAGCAAAAACTGGAGAAGGCTGATGCCGTCCAGGGGTGTATACTGCAGAGGAGTTGCCACAGTTAATCTTTTTCAGATTATGCATAGTGTTGCCTCCTAGTGGACAGCAGCATAACACCCATGGTCCTGTGTCCCCCAATGAGGCGACAGAGTAAGAGGTCATGCCTTTACTGTCAGTCAGAAAGTGAAAGCGGCATGTAAGGGGTTAGCAGCTGCGATCAACGCTCAGTTTTGATCACTGCTGTATATATATATATATATATATATATATATATATATATATATATATATATATATATATTTATTGTGGTAATTATTAATTTTTAAATACTGATTGGGATATGTAAAAAATAAATACTGCAATTTTTTACATTGACCATGGGGACCTTGCTTTAGACTCAGCTTCCCATTTCAGGAAATCCACATGGACATTAATTAGTCATAATGAACAGACTCAGACCCTCTCAAATAAAAAAAAGATATATATTAAAAAAAAAATACATTTCACATAAGAACCTGATTAAAACCATATAACAAATTTAGTATAAGCTGAAAAATACAGTAAAATCAGAAGAAACTAGATATTGTTATGTAACAAACAGGGCAACACGCCTATTGTTTATAGCCAGCACAGCACGTACAGAACACAAGACAGAGGTCAAGAGATGTTTCTTACTTTTTATAAAGAAACTCCCCAGCGGCAACAGCTACGGGTCGATGGGCAGAATACACCAAGTGATACACATTTTCACAGTCTTCAGCAGTTAGAACTTCATCGCTACTTCTACAAGAAAAATGAGCAAAACAAACAAAGAAAATGAGCCCAAGGCTCCTTCAACTCATCCTTCCATGGTTATTTATTCTACAGCTTTGGAAGGAGGTTTAGTCAAACTGAAAAAAAGGGGGCTGGGGCTTACTTTACTTTGACAGGCCAAGCTGAAGCTCTCCTCTAATACATGGCTAGATTAGCCAAAAACATATTAAAGTCAGCCAAAACCTGATTTTTTTTTTTTTACTCACTGTAAAACCAGGGTCAGGAGCTTTATTGCCTGAACCGCTACATCATACTCCTTGTCAAGAGTCATTGACACAATTCTATCCTGGAAAAAGAAAGAAAGAAACTCCTCAGTCACTTTAAGAACAAGTGAATTGAAAGGTTATTTCATTAGAAGAGAGGGGAAGAGATACCTTGAAACGACTTGTGAACAGCTCCAACTTGGAATTCAGCTCTCTGTTGTGATACAGGCCTTGCAGAGCAGTCAGACATTTCAGACGAACCTCTCCTTGCTGAAAACAAATTAATTCAATGAAGTAGCATTAATTCAATATTCTGATTACTAGCAGTAAATAGAAGGAACACAGAAAAAGACTGCTCTATTTAAAAGGAGTTGTCCTAACTATACAAGTCGCTACAGATATGATCTATTTAAGCATACTCTGTGGCTATTCATCACAGTCTTAAAGGGCCACTGTCACCCCCCTCCAGCCATTATAAACTAAAAGAGCCACCTTGTGCAGCAGTAATGCTGCATTCTAACAAGGTGGCTCTTTTAGTTTTAGGTTCAAGCATACCCCAAATAAAACGTTTTTACACTTAGCCACAATTCCTGTCTCTAGCCAGGTAGGCGGGTCCTCACTCCCCAGCTTGGCCAGCTCCTCTGCCGTCACTCACATCTTCCTGCGCTTTCGGCGCCGCCCCCTCAGCGCTGTTATCGTTTCAAATCCGGCGCCTGCGCTGTGTACTGGTGTCCTGTGCAGACGCAGTAAGCTCTGGCCGTCTGATGTAATGGCTGATACCAGAGAACAAAAGACATCCACAGAACACCAGGAAGGATCTGCTGCACAGCAAATAGCTGTAGGACCTGCGATGATGTCACTGCCATGTGATTAGGGCAATCAGTAAAGCGAAAGTAAAAGCAGAGCACAGCGGTGACGTCACCGCTGTGCTCTGCTTTCACTTTACGGCCGGCACTCAGTCAGTGCGGGAAGCAGACGGCTAGGGACCTGACGGACACCGGAATGTGAGTATGTACGTTTTTTTTTTTTTTTACATTTACGATGGTAACCAGGGTAAACATCGGGTTACTAAGCGCGGCCCTGCGCTTAGTAACCCGATGTTTACCCTGGTTACCCGGGGACTTCGGCATCGTTGGTCGCTGGAGAGCTGTCTGTGTGACAGCTCCCCAGCGACCACACAACGACTTACCAACGATCACGGTCAGGTCGTATCGCTGGTCGAGATCGTTGGTAAATCGTTTTGTGTAACGGTACCCTAAGATCTCAGTAGTTTATCGCCAACAAAGCTGTTGAAGGAGAGTATCAGCTGTTATGTGCAGCTGACACTGTGCGGAAAAAATCCTACTAAGAATTGTGCGTCTTAAAACTCGGAGGCATCCTTCTCTGATAGAGGAGGACGCTGACAGAACTGCTCTCTTTCCTCCAGCCTGACACTGATCAGTCTGATTGATGCAGGGCAGGAGGGAAAGGAAAACGGTGAGAACCTGCACGGATACTGCATGTCCTGACTCACTGAAGGACCTGTCACTGGCACATTTCTTCACTGGTTTATGGCTAGAACGCCAGTTTTATTTCTGCTCCATTTTCTGCCTTTCATCTTTTCTTTCTGCAATCGGATGTGATGAAGGTCTGACAATATAAGACTGAAACGTAATATGGGCGATTATGGATTGCTAATTGAATAAAATACCCAATACATTTCTAAAGGACTGCCAAGTACATCACAAATATACAATAGTCAGTCATCACCATAATTGCTATACGTTAAGCATAGTCACTGAATGGATTTGTCATCAGCTTAAGAACTCAAGACAGATTAGCATGTTGTACTAATATGCCATGTGAGGCAGGACTGGAAAATCTGTGTTGACATCAACAGTATGTTACCAGAATTATTGTGACAGGGCTCATCACTGAGCGAGTAATGCGATTTCTCACCAGTAGAAAGCTTAGGTGACCACGACTGGCCAATAACCATACCTTCAGATTTAACAGCAGACTACATGCTTCAACTATATTACTAGGGTAAGGGGTAGGCATTCTTGGACTTGAAGACGCACCCCGGTTTAGATAGAAAACAAAATAGGAAAAACAATTTTCTTATTACTTAACCCCTTTACCCCCAAGTGTGGTTTGCATGTTAATGACCAGGCCAATTTTTACAATTCTGACCACTGTCCTTTTATAAGGTTATAACTCTGGAACGCTTTAACGGATCCCAGTGATTCTGACATTGTTTTCTCATGACATATTGTACTTCATGATAGTGGTAAAATTTATTTGATATTACCTGCGTTTATTTGTGAAAAAAAAAAAGGAAATTTGGCGAAAGTTTGAAAATTTCGCAATTTTCCAACTTTGAATTTTTATGCAATTAAATCACAGAGATATATCACACAAAATACTTAATAAGTAACATTTCCCACATGTCTACTTTACATCAGCACAATTTTGGAAACAAAATTTTTTTTTGTTAGGGAGTTATAAGGGTTAAAAGTTGACCAGCAATTTCTCATTTTTACAACATTTTTTTTTTTAGGGACCACATCTCATTTGAAGTCATTTTGAGGGATCTATACGATTCTAAAAACTGTACCCCTCAAGGTGCTCAAAGCCATATTCAAGAAGTTTATTAACCCTTCAGGTGTTTCACAGGAATTTTTGGAATGTTTAAATAAAAATGAACATTTAACTTTTTTTTCACAAAAAATTTACTTCAGCTCCAATTTGTTTTATTTTACCAAGGATAGCAGGAGAAAATGGACCCCAAATGTTGTTGTGCAATTTGTCCCGAGTACGCTGATACCCCATATGTAGGGGTAAACCACTGTTTGGGCGCATGGGAGAGCTCGGAAGGGAAGGAGCGCCGTTTGACTTTTCAATGCAAAATAGACTGGAATTGAGATGGGACGCCATGTTGCGTTTGCAGAGCCACTGATGTGCCTAAACATTGAAACCACCCACAAGTGACACCATTTTGGAAAGTAGACCCCCTAAGGAACTTATCTAGATGTGTGGTGAGCACTTTGACCCATTAAGTGATTCACAGAAGTTTATAATGCAGAGCCGTAAAAATAAAAAATCATATTTTTTCACAAAAATGCTTTCGCCCCCAATTTTTTATTTTCCCAAGGGTAAGAGAAGAAATTGGACCCCAAAGGTTGTTATCCAATTTGTCCTGAGTACGCTGATACCCCATATGTGGGGGGGAACCACCGTTTGAGCGCATGGCAGAGCTCGGAAGGGAAAGAGCGTCATTTGGAATGCAGACTTAGATGGATTGGTCTGCAGGTGTCACATTGCGTTTGCAGAGCCCCTGAAGTACCTAAACAGTAGAAACCCCCCACAAGTGACCCCATAGTGACCCCCCAAGGAACTTATCTAGATGTGTTGTGAGAACTTTGAACCCCCAAGTGTTTCACTACAGTTTATAACGCAGAGCCGTGAAAATAAAAAAATCCTTTTTTTTTTTTCCACAAAAATTATTTTTCAGCCCCCAGTTTTGTATTTTCCCAAGGGTAACAGGAGAAATTGGACCCCAAAAGTTGTTGTATAATGTGTCCTGAGTACGCTGATACCCCATATGTTGGGGTAAACCCCTGTTTGGGCGCACGGGAGAGCTCGGAAGGGAAGGAGCACTGTTTTACTTTTTCAACGCAGAATTGGCTGGAATTGAGATCGGACACTATGTCGCGTTTGGACAGCCCCTGATGTGCCTAAACAGTGGAACCCCCCCAATTATAACTGAAACCCTAATCCAAACACATTCCTAACCACAATCCCAACGGTAACCCTAACCACACCCCTAACCCTGACACACCCCTAACCCTAATCCCAACCCTATTCCCAACCGTAAATGTAATCCAAACCCTAACCCTAACTTTAGCCCCAACCCTAACTGTAGCCCCAACCCTAGCCCCAACCCTAACCCTAACCCTAGCCCTAACGGGAAAATGGAAATAAATAATTTTTTTTAAATTTTTCTCTAACTAAGGGGGTGATGAAGGGGGGTTTGATTTACTTTTATAGCGGGTTTATTAGCGGATTTTTATGATTGGCAGCCGTCACACACTGAAAGATGCTTTTTATTACAAAAAATATTTTTTGCGTTACCACATTTTGAGAGCTATAATTTTTCCATATTTTGGTCCACAGAGTCATGTGAGGTCTTGTTTTTTGCGGGATGAGTTGACGTTTTTTATTGGTAACATTTTCGGGCACGTGACTTTTTTTGATCGCTTTTTATTCCGATTTTTGTGAGGCAGAATGACCAAAAAACAGCTATTCATGAATTTCTTTTGGGGGGGGAGTTTATACCGTTCCGCGTTTGGTAAAATGGACAAAGCAGTTTTATTCTTCGGGTCAGTACGATTACAGCGATACCTCATTTATATCATTTTTTTTATGGTTTGGCGCTTTTATAAGATAAAAACTATTTTATAGAAAAAATAATTATTTTTGCATCGCTTTATTCTGAGGTCTAAAACTTTTTTATTTTTTCTTTGATGAAGCTGTATGGCGGCTCGTTTTTTGCGGGACAAGATGACGTTTTCAGGGGTACCATGGTTATTTATATCCGTCTTTTTGATCGCGTGTTAGGCCTCTTTCACACGTCAGTGTCTCCGGTACATTGACAGTTTTCTCACGTACCGGAGACACTGACACACGTAGACCCATTCAAATGAATGGGTCTATGCACATGTCTCCGTGTTTTTCATGGACCGTGTGTCCGTGTTTAAAACACGGAGACATGTCCGTTTTTCTCCGGCAGCACGTACAGCAATACGTCCTGCACACGTGCACATGGAGAACAGTGTGCACTCTCCTCCGTGTGCACGTACCGCCCGCAGGAGAGACAGCGCTACAGTAAGCGCTGTCCCCCCCCGCGTGTGGTGCTGAAGGCGGCATTCATCTCTTCTCCCCTGCAGGAGAGAAGAGATGAAAGATCAAGTTTTTGTTCTTTTTTGTTACAAATAAAGTTTGCTGGTGACCTCAGGTCTCCCAACCCCAGTGTGCCGCCCGGCCCCTTGCAGAGAAACTCACCCAGCTCCCGCGATGTCTCCTCTCAGCGCCGGCAGCTTGTTCTGTGTGAGCGTTCACGTGGGACCGCTCATTACAGTGGTGAATATGCGCATATTCATCAAAGTAATGAGTATATATATATATATACATACATATATACATATATATATATATATATATATATATATATATATAGATAGATAGATAGATAGATAGATAGATATACACTAGCTGTTTCCAGCCAGCTAACGCTCAGGAGCCTCGTGTGGTAATGTGCGGGGACGGAGCCTCGTGTGGTAATGTGTGGGAACGTAGCCTCGTGTGGTAATGTGGGGGGCAGGATTATGTGTGGTAATGGGATGGGGGCGGGATTGTGTGTGGCAATGTGGTGGGGGGGCGGGATTATCTGTAGTAATGTGGGGGGACGGGATTATGTGTGGTGGGGGGCGGGATTATGTGTGGTAATGTGGTGGGGGCGGGACTATGCGTGGTGATGTGGTGGGGGCGGGATTATGTGTGGTAATGTGGTGGGGGCGGGACTATGCGTGGTGATGGGGTTGGGGGGCGGGATTATGTGTGGTAATGGGGTGGGGGGCGGGATTGTGTGCGGTGATGTTTTGGGGGCGGGATTGTGTGTGGTGATGCGGTGGGGGGGCAGGATTGTGTGTAGTAATGTGGTGAGGGGCGGGATTGTGTGTGGTTATGTGTGGTGAGGGCGGAGCTACTGTATATATATATATGAATTTAAAAAACATTTTTTACACATGTGAGCATTTTTTTTTTTTTACGCTAAAACATTGCCACGGGGGGGGCGCTGTGAAGCCACCTCCCTGCAGGACCCGGATGCAGCAGCCATTTTGGATCAGGGCCTGCTGCAGGGAGGAGGAGGTAAGAGACCCTCGGAGCGACGCGATCACATCGCGTTGCTCCGGGGGTCTCAGGGAAGCACGCAGGGAGCCCCCTCCCTGCGCGATGCTTCCCTATACCGCCGGGTGTGCCGGGGGTTAATGTGCCGGGAGCGGTCCGTGACTGCTTCTGGCACATAGTGCCGGATGTCAGCTGCGATAGTCAGCTGACACCCATCCGCGATCGTCCGCGCTCCCCCCGTGAGCGCGGCCGATCGCATATGACGTACTATCCCGTCGGTGGTCATACGGGCCCACCCCACCTCGACGGGATAGTATGTCTAATGTCAGAAAGGGGTTAAAACTTCCCTGGTGTAAAGTGGAAAGGTCATTGTTACTAATTTTAATGTCCTAGGGTAGACTAGGGAGGTAATAGATCTCTTGTCATTGCCTCTCTGCAGTGTGTGGCTATGGTGTATAATCAGGATATGCAGCACTGTCTAACAATGAAGTTTACTGCAAAACTACTGCCTCATGCTTTATTATAGCTGACAATCAATAATAATCATCCCCAAACTCTGGCCAATTATAGGATATATGGGACCTAGGGTATTATATACCTTAGATAAACTGTACCTACATACTTGGACTTTAGTTGCTCACAGGTGAATAGTGAATAATAAAATTGATAAGCATGTGACCGTGATCCAATCTACATTCATTCTAAGTGCTGAGAAGATAGGAGATGATGCCTTAATATTAATTTTAAAAAATTGTAAGCAAAAAAAAATTATATGCAAAGAAAGAAAAAATATATACAGTTGGGTGAAAAAGTGTTCTGCTGCTTCAGGACCTTTGGAAGGCTGGCTGTGGTAAATGGAACCATGAATTCTGCCGTCTACCAAAAAATCCTGAAGGAGAATGTCTGGCCATCTGTTCATGACCTCAAGTTGAAGCACATTTGGGTTATGCAGCAGGACAATGACCCAAAACACACCGTTGTAATCATATACCCATTCCCTCTTTCCTTTCCCTACATTATAAACCCATAAAGAAGCACTATACATTATGACAATGCAGTTCCTGATCAGAACCTGAAAGGAGCCTGCAGGACCTTCTACAAAACTAATTCAAGGACCTTTCAGATCATGTGATCTGAAAGTTCCTAAAACTACTTGTGCAGCCTCCTTTCAGTTCCCCTTAAGCTTCCTCTCCTGCCCTGCACCGAGCACACAGGTCAGTGTGGGGCAGGAGAGAAGGAAGCGCTCTCTGTAATCAGGATGGACGTCCATCCTGTGTTCTCCATTGCGGGAAGACTAGGACCCACACACTTTAAAAGAAAGATTTTCTTATTTAAAAAAAAAAAAAAATGCATCTTATGGTCTAAAAAAATATGGCAGCTTGGTTTTTTACCAACAAATTTTCTTACATGCTAAAATTGTTATGATATTAAAGTCACTTATAAGGTAGTATTTTTGGTACTTGCCTTGTCGTGCATTGTCCAGCCCACATATTTTAAATAGCTGTCATTCAGGAAGGCATCACTGTACATTTTCATCCAGACACCAATCTCTTCTATACATATTGCTCTTATTTCTGCAATAGCATCCCTGGGCAAAAAAAGAAGAAAACTCAACATTTAGTTCCAGGCAGAGGAAATAGCTCAACATTGTTAGAACTACATAGTGAATAGGTTTGGATTGTGAACGCAAGGCGTGGCTTTAAAGTGTATGAAAAGTGTACAAGAACAGGCTGATTTTTTTTATTATATGCTCATGTCTCGTTAAAAAAAATAATAAAAAAAATCAAATACTGCCACAAAAATTACATGTGATGTCAGCCTCAGATCGATTTCAGCAAATTCAGATCAAATCTGTATATGTGGCACATGAATATGATTGCAGACTTCATCCTTTGCACTGCATACTAGCCTGTGCATGTAAGGAAGGCCCGGCCCAAGCTGCTGGTGAAATCTCCATTAGAAGCCTCCTTCACAAATCATTAGATTTGCAAGCAACAGTTTCACGTAGTATTACTGTAAAAGGCCACTATTATAAGTCTGTGATGTCAGGCGACACTAGGATCTGTCTTATGGGAAGCCATAATGCCATGACTGATTTTTCATAAGAACAGACGCTGCTAACAGATGCCCAAAATGCAAAGACATCCATGTATACCTAAGGTATGTCCTTAGGAAGCATGATATCAGAATAGTCTTAGCAGCTGTCATGTCATGTTGGGGGCAGTGGTTTATGCCTTAATCATCATTAATTGCAGCATCTCAAGAGTTTATTAGCTGGGATCAGAGTTATCTCCAATCCTAGCCGTTGCTGCAAGCTGTCAGTTTGAGAAAATAAGCCAGCATAATCACAGCCTCCTATGAAAAGGTAGACGTGGGCCAGTGCTGTAAATTTATCGCATAGAGCAGAAAGGGGTTAATAGTTTATGTGCATATATGTTTGCATAGCTAGAAATCACAAGAAATTGTGTTATCACTAAAGAAAGTTTGATAAAAAGCTTTAAAAAAAAAATCATACCTGTATCGGTGAACAAAAACACCTTTAAATATTGCATTCATCATATTTTCTATTTCATCCTGGTTTTCTTGTAACTGTAAAGAGAAAATTGTGACCTAATCAGTCACCCAAATGTATATAGAAAATGCATACCTTTCTGCATGGCAATAAGGTAGGAGCATATGTACAGTCACGTGTGAATATTCGGAGAAACACTGTGCCGCAATTGCGGCACAGCTCTACTCTATGTGGCGGTATTACACTTCTCAGCACAGCACAAATGTCAAACAATGTCGGAGTCCTACTGATGACGTCAAAGATTTTGTTAAAATAAACTTCAATCAAGTAACATGTTTGGTACAAGGTCTAGGAGTCAAATTGTAATTACCGTATATGCTTGAGTATGAGCCGAGATTTTCAGCCAATTTTTTTTAGGCTGAAAGCGCCCCTCTCGGCTTATACTCGAGTTATTGTCCCAGGGGAGTCGGCGGGTAAGGGGGAGCGGCGGCTGTGACATACTCACCTGCTCCTGGTGCGGTCCCTGCATCTCCTATCTCAGGGCGCGGATAGCTTCTTCCTGTTCTCAGCGGTCACATGGTACCGCTCATTACAGTAATGAATATGGACCCGACTGCACTCCCATAGGGGTGGAGCCGCATATTCATTACTGTAATGAGCGGTAACGGTGACCGCTCAACGCTGGAAGAAGCTGTCAGCACCCGGAGACCGGAGATGCAGGGACCGCGGCAGGAGCAGGTGAGTATAATGAGGAGGGGGAGCACTGCGCGATATTCACCTTTCCCCATTCCGGGCGCCGCTCCGTCTTCTGCGTCCTCTGCAGTGACACTTAGGCCAGAGGGCGCGATGACGTGGTTAGTGCGCGCCCTCTGCCTGAACGTCAGTGCAGAGGATGCGGAAGACACAGCGGCGCCAGAACGAGGACCGGTGAGTATTGCAAGTGTCGGGGGCTTGAGCGACGAGAGAAGAGTATGTTTATTTATTTTTTTTTAATCGCAGCAACAGCATATGGGGCAAATATCTCTATGGAGCATCTTATGGGGCCATATTAAACGTCTGTGCAGCACTATATGGGGCAAATATCTTTATGGAGCATCTTATGGGGCCATATTCAACGTTCGTGCAGCACTATATGGGGCAAATATCTCTATGGAGCATCGTATGGGGCCATATTCAACGTTTGTGCAGCATTATATGGGGCAAATATCTTTATGGAGCACCTTGGGGCCATAATCAACGTTTGTGCAGCATTATATGGGGCAAATATCTTTATGGAGCATCTTATAGGCCATATTCAACGTTTGTGCAGCATTATATTGGGCAAATGTCTCTATGGAGCATCTTATGGGGCCCTTATTAACCTTTATGCAGTACTGTATGGGGCAAATGTGTCTATGGAGCATCTTATGGGGCCATTATTAACCTTTATGCAGTACTGTATGGGGCAAATGTGTCTATGGAGCATCTTATGGGGCCATTATTAACCTTTGTGCAGCATTATATGGGGCATATTTTATTATGGAGCATCTTATGGGGCCCATCATGAACTGTATGGAGCATCTTATGGGGCTCCTGATTCAATATGGATATTCAAAAACACTTAACCTACGGATATCTCAATTAATCTTACTTTTATTGGTATCTATTTTTATTTTTGAAATTTACCGGTAGCTGCTGCATTTGCCACCGTAGGTTTATACTTGAGTCATTAAGTTTTCCCAGTTTTTTGTGGCAAAATTAGGGGGGGGGGGGTGTCGGCTTATACTCGAGTATATACGGTAATATTCAAATACAAGCAGAAATATACTGTGATCGTGGTCACATTCACTACGCCTCTTGTAAAACAGCTTTTCAACATGTTTCAATGAAAAAGCCAGGGTAGAAATAGAAGGATTGTCTGGGCATCCAAAAGGTAGGTCATCAATATCAGATCAAATGGGGGCAGGCACCCAGCACCTTATTAATCAGCTGTTATTAGCGCCAACAGTGGTTGGATGTAAACTCTGAATGAAGCGGAGCCATGCAGTTTACAGATGATCAGTGGGGGGTCGTGTGTGCCAGACCACCACCAATCTGACACTGATGACCTACTTTGGAATATGAGCATGACAGAGAACAGCATGACCGATTCTTTCTGTGTCAGTGTTACTTGGCATTGGGGAAACACTTTCTGTGCTTAGCTCTGGAGCTTCTGCAAAATGCCAGCAGGTATCATTGTAGTGGCACCATTTGCTTCATATATAGAATACAGATGTGTTACAACAATATATCAATCCTAACCTCTTTTCGCTTCTGCAGTAAAAGCTCCAGTCTGTCATTGGCTCGCTTTCCAATCATCTTATTCCTTTCTGCTTCATACTGCCGTTGTGTGTTGTCCATGTTGATGCTCAAGTTAAGAGCGACATTAACCAAAGCAGTCATCAATTTCATAGCTGGAAGAAGAAAAACAGAACTAAAGTCAATGAAAAAAAGAAATGTGCATTAATATATTTCTATTAATATCTTCCTCTACATATTCGGCACTAACCTGCCAATGTGCTCGTATGTCGAAAAGCTCTAACTTGTGAATCAGAAAGGCCCGTGAGAAGAGAAATGACCGTGTCCATCATATATTCATCATAAATGATGCTGTATTGGCACTGGCGGACTAAGACACCAATGAACTCACAAAAGCTGAACTTAAATTTCTTCCATTGTGGACCAGCCATGGTTAAAGGGTAATCGCCACTGTCCTACAAAAACAAAATAGTAGATTATCAACCAGAAGGGAAATGTTGCAAACAGCAGGTGAAACACTGGAAACTGTACAGATATGTATTATCCAATGCATGATCAATATAGTGTTGCATTTACAGACCGATTGCTATATCTATTTTTTATTCACTCGGTTGAAACGGTTTTCAGTTTCTCACACAGTAAGCGGGTGGTACAGCAGCAGAGCAGAGGCAACAGCACTAAAATAGCTTTAAGATTCTGTTATCAAGAAAACAGCAAATGGTGGAGAAAGTGTCTTTATTGCATAAAATAAAAAAATAAAAAAAACACAACAATTCCTCCACTAATCCCATTCCATTCTTAATGCGATGTTTTCTGACATTATAATTAAAGAAAATACCCAACAGATCCTTTCTGACATTGGATGTACTGGTACCTCTGTCTATTTTGTAGGAAGTCCATCCTAGTGATTGTGAAGGCACAGGAGCTGAGCCCGGGGCGATTCACGCAGGAGCTCAGCTTAACAGATAGTCGAGCTCCTGCGGTAACAGCCAGGGCCACTGCGAGCACAGTAGCCACCAGTTTAACAATTCCATGAAGCACCCTTGGGTTCAAAATGCTCACTACATCCCTAGGTGAATTCCTCAAAGGGTTTAGATTACAAAATGGGGGGACTTGTTTCTGCTGTTTTGGCATGTCAGAGCCTTTCCTAATGTGACATGGTGTCCTCTATCTATACTAGGAAAAATGGTGCTTCAAACGAGAAATAGTGCTCCTTCTCTTCTGAACCCTGCCATTTCGCCAAACCTTAGTTTGCTACCACATCGGGGTGTCTGTTTACTCACCAGAAATTGCACAACAAATTGTTGGACCCACTTTATCCTGCTACCCTTCTGAAAAATGAAACATTTGGGGCTAAAGCAATATATTTAAAAGAAAAAAAATATATCCTTTTTTCCCCACTTTGCATTAATTTTGGTGAAGCACCTAAAGGGTTAAACTTTGTGACTACGGTTTTAAATACTTTGAGGTGTGCCATTTTTAAAATGGGGTCTTGTTTGTTGGTTTTCTGACGGACCATTCAAAGTAACTTCATGAGTGAAGAAAAGCAGGTTTTGTAAATGTTATTGGAAAAAACAACAACAACAACAACAACAAAAACGAAAGATGGCTGCTAAATTTTTAACCCTTCTAACACCCCAACAAAAAATAATAATGCTGATTTAAAGTAGACATGTGGTAAATGTTATTAACCATTTTATGACTAGCTGTTTTAATGGAATAAAAATTCATCAAAGTTAAAAAATTGCAAATTTTATATCTTTTCATAAGTGAGCGCAAAACATATCAACCTAAATTTACCACCATCATAAAGCTATTACCACATAAAGTGACATGGCAGATTTGGAACATTTGGCTTGGTCATGAAAGTGAAAACAGGCTTTGGCAGTAACGGTTAAACATCATAGTTCTCGGCAGCACATCATCTTGTGTAAACTGGACATTTGCTGCTGAGAAAGATCATGGACGAGACGTCAGCCTGACTAAACAGGACATTAGCCGACGCGGATAAGCATCTATATAACATCAGGAGAGGTTTAACATCACAACAGCGGCTTCTGGCTATACCGGACCCTCAGCACCTCGGCACCCCGGACCTGGATCTATTTGCGCCATTTCCTGCAGCGGTTGTTTGCCCTCCCAGAGCGCTCTTCCTCTCACATATCCCCCAGGACCCCCGAGGTGGTTTTGCCAGGTCCTTCATACATATATGTGGGTCTTTCAGGCCTATGTATTGCGCTGTCCTGCCTCCAGTTTCATGAGAGATGTTTCTGATGAAGGTCTTATGACCGAAAACGTTTAAACACTCTTGAACTGGTCGCACAAATAAATAAAAACTTCCACGTTTTTTTTTTTTGCAAATGAATCTCTGAGTGCCAAGTGCTTTATTGTTTATATACGGGTTGGATACCCTACTTGTGCACCACCAAGGAACCTTGAGTGCCGTGGACTATCTATATAACATCACAACTTGGCTACTGTCTAAATCCCCGCTAAAAATACTGTCTACAAACAGATTGTAGAGTCTGTCCCCTCAGCTAAACCTCGCCGCCAAGATGTTCCACAGACAAAAAATGGAGCAGATTGGCAGGAGACTAACTGGTGTATTTCTGCAGGATTTCTAGGACTGTTTCTTATAACTTCTATTTTACATGAGAAACACAACATCCCCATGTACTTGTATGTGGCGACCGAGCCAAGGCTACACACATTCATGCCATCACATCACAGAAGAGCATCCACTTTATGAACCAGCACATAGGTCTATTAATTCAGCTATTTGCAAATTTTCTGGATCATTTAATAGCGTCCATTAGGCCAGTGCTTTTTACATATGTAGAATTCGCCAGGTGGTGGAGCTCTCTCGCCAAAATGGCGTCCAAGTTCACAGGTCTAGGGAACATAGGAGCGAAGTGTACAGGCCCAGTAAAAGCCCTAAACACTTACAACTTCTTCAGATTATAGCCCCTTCTCCCCAGCCTGTTTTCTGACCACCGTCACTTTATGTGGTAACTCTAGAACGCTTCAATATATCCCAGTGATTGTGAAGAATTATTAGTGGCACATTTTACTTCATGTTAGTGTAAAATTTTGGTTTATATTTTTTGCGTTAATTTATATAAATATTAAAAATTTGACAAAAAAAATTCCCATAAATTTTGCCATTTTCAAATTTTACATTTTTATGCTCTCAAACCAGATCATTTTACCACACAAAATAGATAATAAATAACATTTCTTACTTCAACTTCACATCAGCATCATTTTTTAAATACTTTTTTTTTGTTAGGAAGTTAGGTGGGTTCAAACATTATCAGCAATTTCTCATTTTTCCAACAAAACCATTTTTTATGAGAACCACATCACATTCGAAGTGACTTTGGGGGACGTATGTGGCAGAAAATACCCAAAACGGACACCATTTTAAAAACTGCAGCCCTCAAAACCACATTCATTAAGTTTATTAAATCCTTTAGGAGATTCACCAGAGTTAAAGCAATGTGTAAGGAAAAAAAATGAAAATTTTAATTTTAGCCACAAAAATATTGTTTTAGTCCCAAATGTAACATTTTCACAAGGGTAACAGAAGAAAACAGACCATATAATTTGTTGTGCAGTTTCTCCTGCATACACAGGTACCCCATATATGGTGGAAAACTACTGTTTGGGCGCACGGTAGAGCTTGGAAGGGAAGATGCATCCATTCACTTTTAGAGTACAAAATTAACTGGAATAGATAGACGGCACGTGAAGAAAGAACAATTACATTTTACCACTAAAATGTTGGTTTAGCCCCAAGTTTTTAATTTTTCTAAGAGGTAATATGAAAAAATGGACGTCAGTTTGTTGTGCAATTTCTCCTGAATGCGCCAATAACCCACGTGTAATCGGGAACTACTTTTCAGGCACAGTGTAAAGCTCGGAAGGGAAGAGGCGCCATATTATAGTGCAGATTTTACTGTTACGGTTGGCGGGTGTCATGACCCACTGGGAGAACCCATGAAATGCCAGAACAGCAGAACCCCTCCCCTTAAGTGACCCAATTTTACAATCTACACCTCTTAGTGAACTCCTCTAAGGGTGTAGTGATCATATTGACACCACAGGTATGTTACAGAATTTTATACCATTGGGCAGTAAAGAAAAAGAATTACCGTATTTTTTGGACTACAAGACGCACTTTTTTCCCCAAAAATGTTAGGAGAAAATGGGGGTGCGTCTTGTAGTCGCAATATACTTACAAATCATGCGGCAGCGGCGGCGGTCTCGATGCAGCCTCCCTTCCCATGCTGGTGCGGCTGTGGCTGGTGCGGCTGTGCTGCGGGCAGTGGCTGTGCTGCGGGCAGTGGCTGTGCTGCGGGCAGTGGCTGTGCTGCGGGCAGTGGCTGTGCTGCGGGCAGTGGCTGTGCTGCGGGCAGTGGCTGTGCTGCGGGCAGTGGCTGTGCTGCGGGCAGTGGCTGTGCTGCGGGCAGTGGCTGTGGCTCTCTGGGCTCAGTGGGGGCTCCGACGGCATTTCGTCAAAGCCCGGAGGCCCCCCCGCTCATCCGTTAATGTTGCGGGGGCCTCTGAGAACATGGGCGCCGGGAAAATGGCCGCCGGGCCAGCGCACGCTCAGATTCAAATCTCGTCAATGAGATCTCGTCTCCCGAGATCTCGGCAACAAGATCTGAATCTGAGCGTGCGCCAGCCCGGCGGCCATTTTCCCGGCGCCCATATTCTCGGAGGCCACCACAACATTAACAGATGAGCGGGGGCCTCCGGGCTTTGACGAAATGCCGTCGGAGCCCCCTCTGAGCCCAGAGAGCCGCTGCCACAGCCCCGCAGCCCAGCCCCTGCCCCAGAGCCCAGCCCCTGCCCCAGAGCCCAGCCCCTGCCCCAGAGCCCAGCCACTGCCCCAGAGCCCAGCCCCTGCCCCAGAGCCCAGCCACTGCCCCAGAGCCCAGCCACTGCCCCAGAGCCCAGCCACTGCCCCAGAGCCCAGCCACTGCCCCAGAGCCCAGCCACTGCCCCAGAGCCCAGCCACTGCCCCAGAGCCCAGCCACTGCCCCACAGCCCAGCCACTGCCCCAGAGCCCAGCCACTGCCCCAGAGCCCAGCCACTGCCCCAGAGCCCAGCCACTGCCCCAGAGCCCAGCCACTGCCCCAGAGCCCAGCCACTGCCCCAGAGCCCAGCCACTATTTTAGACCACAGCCCCTGCCCCGGAGCACAGCCACTGTTCTGGAGCGGAACACAGCCCCCGCCCCGGAGCACAGCCACTACCCCGGAGAACAGTGCCTCCACCCCTGCCCAAGCACAGAGCACCAGCCTAGGATGGGATTTCCTGGAGGCAAACGCACCAGCCTGGACCACCGAAAGACCCCTGTGACCACTTCTCCACCTGTGCCGATCCCTTCACTGGTAAGCTGAATTCGGACTGTCAAACGTACCCCCATTTGAAACGTTATTATTTTTTCCTTATTTTTATTCTGAAAATTTGAGGTGCGTCTTATAGTCCGAAAAATACGGTACATTTTTACCACAAAAATTTTGTTTAACCCCAGATTTTATATTTTCACACAGGAAAATGGGTAGAAATGACACCAACACTTTTCACACAATTTCTGCTCAACATGGAAATACCCCATGTATGGCTGTACAGTACTGCTTAGCCATACAGCGAGACTCAGGAGGGACAGATCACCATTTGCCTCTTGGAGAACAAATTATCATAGAATAGTTTGTGGACTCCATATACAGAGCCCCTAAGTGCCAGAAGAGCAGGATCCTTCCTCAAGTGACCTCATTTTGGAAATTACACCCCTCTAGAAATGAATCTACAGATGTAGTGAATATTTTGACTCCATGGGTGTTATCCCGAAACAACCAGCAGTAGATGTTACTGAGTGAAACTACCATTGTATTGACCATGACATTGTAGTGACCAGGACGTTGTAGAGACCAGTAGTTTGTTGCTAGCTCATGCTTCTGGAGACTTGCTCCCGTAAATTAGGAGAGCTCTCATCGCTACAAAAAGGCCAAAAATGCAGTGTCCAGTATGTAGTAGTGCCCAGCTTATGCTTCTGGAGACACGCACCGGTAAATTAAGTAGGCTCTCATCAACCAAACATGTGGTTGCTAAATGTGGTTTAGGCACACCAGGGCTCAGAAGGGAAATGATTTGCGTTTGAGCGCAAAATTCTGTGGATTTCTTTTGGGGGAAGAAGAGCCATAGCGCTTTTCCAGCGCCTTTGTGCTACCAGTGACCCAGGCCTCCAATATATCTGTTAAAGGGAACTTGTCACCCCCAAAATCGAACTTGAGCTAAGCCCACCAGCATCAGGGGCTTATCTACAGCATTCTGTAATGCTGTAGATAAGCCCCTGATGTATCCTGAAAGATGAGAAAAAGAGGTTAGATTATACTCACCCAGGGGCGGTCCCGCTGTGGTCCGGTCCGATGGGTGTCGCGGTCCGAGGCCTCCCATCTTCTTACGATAACGTCCTCTTCTTTTCTTCACGCTGCCCCTCCGGCGAAGGCGTACTTTGTCTGCCCTGTTGAGGGCAGAGCAAAGTACTGCAGTGGGCAGGTCCCGGGCCTCTCTGACCTGTCCCGGCGCCTGCGCACTGCAGTACTTTGCTCTGCCCTCAACAGGGCAGACAAAGTACGCCTGCGCAGGAACCGCAGCAGGAAGACAAGAAGAGGATGACATCGTATGAAGATGGGAGACGCTGGACCCGGACCACGACGCCCATTGGACCGGACCGCAGCGTGACCGCCCCTGGGTGAGTATAATCTAACCTCTTTTTCTCATCTTTCAGGATACATCGGGGGCTTATCTATAGAATTCTAGAATGCAGTAGATAAGCCCCTGATGCCGGTGGGCTTAGCTCACCTTCGATTTTGGGGGTGACAGGTTCCCTTTAACAGATGACGGAGCTCTAAGCTATGCATTTACAATCGGGGTTTCCTCTAAATCTCTAAATGACGTAATTCAAATGAAACCCCCGATGCATCCAATCACTATAATGAGGCAGAAGCGTTACTGTGTACTCCATCTGGCCTGTTTTCAAAGGTGTTCTACTTTTTGGAGGTGCACAAAACTGTGGCCAACCACACTTCTATGTATGCCTAAAAAGACGGACACCGCCGAACCATAGTCCAGTCCAGTGTGCCTCCATCTTCCCCATTATAGGAAATCTTCAGTCGGGGGTTCCATCTAAATCACAAATTTCAGAGATTTACACGGAAACTCCGATTAAAGCGCTCAGCACAGGAAAAATATCAGCTAACAGAGTCATGTGAGGGATTGTTTTTTGCTGAACGAATTGACATTTTTATTGGTACCATTTTCAGGCACATGACATTTTTTTGAATGCTTTCTATTCCAATTTTTGGGAGGAGCTCTTTTTGGGGTTGTATTTTATGCTGTTCACTGTGTGGTAAAAGTGGTAATGCAGCCCTATTTTTCAGGTGAGTACAATTACAGCGATACCACATTTATATATGTTTTAATGTTTTGCCGCTTTTGCACAATAAAAACTTTTATTGAAAAAAATAACTGTTTGCATCACTTTAATCTGAGAACTACAACTTTTTATTTGTCCGCTGACAAAGCTGTATGGCAGCTTGCTTATTGCGGCACTGGATGGAGTTTTCCGCTATACCGTTTTCATTTCCATTGAACTTTTTGACAGTGTTTTATTCAACTTTTTGTTAGACAGTATGCTAAAAAAGCATTGTTTTTTATTTATTTTTTTACGGTATTCACTGAAAGGGTTATATAGTGTGACAGTTTTATAGGTTGAGACATTCTGTGTATGTTTATTTATTGGTATGGGATAACATTTATTGTGTCTTATTTTGTGATTTCCAAAACAAAAAAGTTACACTTTGTTTTTGTTTGTTTTTTACTTAGTCCCTCTATGAGACTAACTATTTTCTACTTTGATCGCTGATATAATGCAATGAACCAGTATTGCAATGCATTATACCTGTCAGTGCTGCACTGACAGATCGCCTTTTAGACCATGCTGCTGGCACGGTCTAACAGGCTTGCCATAGCTGGCTGACCCATAGGTAGTCATGATGACCTCTGGTTGCCATGTCAATGATCAGGCCCTTGAAATGAAGTCGTGGGGGCGCCGATCAGAAGGACTAGGGAGACCTCTCCGTCATCCAGCCTTCTAAATGCTACCATCAATTACGGCATTTAGGGGGTTAAAATGCCTGGGGCGGTGCAGGCACTGCTACGTATGGCTATGTCAAAGGTCGTGAAGGGGTTAACAGCATCTATTTTGTTATATGTATATAATGTGTGATGTGGAACATCAGAAATGAAGCTGATGGTGGCATCACATCAGGCCCAATTTACTGAAAAATACCAGAGACACAGCCCTTGGTCTTTTCTTTTTAGGATTGTCATGAGTCCCACACATAAGACACCCCTCCCCCCACTGATCCTACAGTTATGGCATATTCCAGAGATATGGCATAACATTATAACATGGGAATACACAATGAAGTACTACTAAAATCTAAACACTAAGCTAATGCAATAAATGTATACCTCGTCAAACTCTTCTGTCATTCTCCTTATTATTTCAGAGTTCTGCATGTGACGAAACATTTCTCCAGAAACGACACCTAGGGATTTAAAAAAATAATCAACATATTAAACAAAACATTGTAAAAGTTATTCTTACTCAGAATGTTTTGGGGGATACAAGAATTTACTGAAATAGACATGTCACTAGAGGTGACAGGTCCCCTTTAATTTTGCAGAACTTAAATACTAGTAGATCAGCTTGGAGGCTGCATCCTGAATTCAAGGCTGTGTGCACCTTTGCAACCAGGGTAAAAAAAATAAAAATAAAAAAAAAAGCAAAACAAAAAAACAGGTGTGAACAGAAAGATGGCAAAACGTTCACTGGAATACAGGAAAAGTTAAGTGTGTAAGGCTACTTTCACACTTGTGGCGTGTGACGTCCGTCGCAATCCGTCGTTTTGGGAAGAAAACAGATCCTGCAAATGTGCCCGCAGGATGCGTTTTTTTTCCCATAGACATGTATTGCCGACGGATAGCGACGTATGGCCATACGTCGTGTCCGTCGTGCACTGGATGCGTCGTGTTTTGGCGAACCGTCGGCACGAGAAAAGTTCAAGGGAACATTTTTTCGTATGTCGCATCCACCATTTCCTACCACGCATGCGCGGCCGGAACTCCGCCCCCCTCCTCCCCGGACTTTACAATGGGCAGCGGATGCGTTGAAAAACTGCATCCGCTGCCCACGACGTGCCACATTTTCACAACGTGCGTCGGTACGTCGCGCCGACGCTTAGCGACGGACCCGTACCGACACAAGTGTGAAAGAAGCCTAAGGCTACTTTCACATTTCCGTCGGTAGTCGCCCGTCACAAAGCGTTGGCGCGACGTACCGACGGAAGATTGTTTTTTCACATTTCCGTCTGTATTCTGGGTGAGGGAAGAGAGTGAGAGCGAGATTTCCTGCTGGGCATGCACAGTCTGAAACACTGGATACAACGTACAGAAAAACGTTCCCTTGAACGTTTTTTGCAAAAGACGGCCCGTCACATTCCACAGGATCCAGTGCACGACAGACAAAACGTGTGTCCACCCGTCGCGATACGTCGCTAACACAAGTCTATGGGAAAATGCAGGATCCTGCAAATTTTTTTGCAGGATTCTGCATTTTCAAAAATCGACGTATTGCGATGGCAGAGGAATGACGGAAATCTACGGAAGCCCTTCTTTCACACTTGCGTCGTTACGGGTCCTTCGCTAAGCGTCGGCGCGACGTACCGACGCATGTTGTGAAAATTTGGCACGACGTGGGCAGTGGATGCAGTTTTTCAACGCATCCGCTGCCCATTCTAAAGTCCGGGGAGGAGGGGGTGGATGCGACGTTCGAAAATACGTTCCTTTGAACGTTTTTTCGTGCCGACGGTCCGCAAAAACACAACGCATCCAGTGCACGACGGATGCGATGTATGGCCATACGTCGCGACCTGTCGGCAATACAAGTCTATGGGCAAAAAAATGCATCCTGCGGGCACGTTTGCAGGATCCGTTTTTTCCCCAAAACGACGCATTGCGACGGACGTCACACGACGCAAGTGTGAAAGAAGCCGGCACAGATAAAGAGGGGAAGAAACTTCGATGTGATCAGCATACTGAAAATCTCTAGCAGCAGCACACACTTAACCCCTTTCCGACATTGGGCGTAATAATACGCCGATGTCAGACACCCTCCCTTTGATGTATGCTCTGGCGCCGAGCCCACATCTTTTCCAGGCACATGTCAGTAGTGATGAGCGAATATACTCGGTACTCGAGATTTCCCGAGCACGCTCGAGTGTCCTCCGAGAATTTGTAAGTAGCAACCAGGCAACCACCACATGTACTTATGCTGGCTAACAGATGTAAATCATTCAGCTGCGGCGATGAAAACTAAATCTCTGAGCACTTACAAATACTCGGAGGACACACGAGCGTGCTCAGGAAATCTCGAGTAACGAGTATATTCGCTCATCACTACATGCCAGCTGTTTTGACCAGCTGACCTGTGCCGCTAACAGCTGATGGAAGAATAGTGACCCTCCCGCAGCTGTTAACCCGTTAAAAACCACTCCGCTCCACTAGCGCTGCCGATCCCCCAGGGTAAGCTGAATTCAGGACTGAAAGACGGACCCCCATTTGACGCATTACTCTTTTTTCCCCTCATTTTCCTTCTGAAAATTTGGGGTGTGTCTTATGGTCCGGTGCCTCTTATAGTCCAAAAAAATAAGGTAATCGATCGCTGCTTTATTCACACTGAGCCCATTATAGAGATTGGTGGGGGACTAAGGGGTTGGAAACTCCCCCCCTCCCCAGGGACTCTATGTTGCTTGTGCACCAGAAAAGCACAGAACTTATGGTGTCAGACAAGGAGCACTACACCCCAGACCGAATGTCTCTGATGTTTAGTAACTTCAAAGGATACTCGATTGTGCCAGTGTCACTATGTTCTTTTTGCACTCTAGGCTTCTTTCCCATTCCAGGTAGAAGTCACAGTGTCTCTTATGTGATGCATGTACACCAGCCCCATTGTCTCCTACGTGATGTATGTATACCAGCCCCAGTGTCTCCTACGTGATGTATGTATACCAGCCCCATTGTCTGCTATGTGATGTATGTATAGCAATCCTAGTGCCTCCTATGTGATGCATATACAACAGTCCCAGTGTCTTCAATGTGAGATGAATTTCCCACTATGAGGGAGACTTGCAGTTAAATATACATCGGTGTTTACTGCAGTGAGAAGTTCTTTTTAAAACATCACAAAGCGTTGACTGTACAACCCTGGAAAAGCAGTTGCCAGTAGCAACATAATCATTACCACATAAGATCACAAGCCTCAAAGAGAAGCCGTTCTAACCATCACGTTAGGTGTGGGTTAATTGATTGACCAAATATAGCAGGATAATTTTAAAGTTGATAACTTTATATGGCCCACGAAGGATAGTATAAATATCCAAATGACCTTTGGCAAAAAAAATATTCAAGAAAGTTAAGAGGAGTATTTATATTGCTATATGTATTTTAACCTCTTTTATTGGGGCAGTTAGCATGGAAACATTGGTATACAGTGATATAGATAAGACGACAACTGAAAAAAAAACAGAATGTAAAACAGATACATATAACCACTGTACTGATAAATTACCTTTACATCCTGAACACTGAATAAAAAAGTTTATAAGATCAAGAAGTGCTACATCCTTATTGTGTTTATAGGCTTCAATCCAGTCATCTACAACAGACTAAAAAGAGGAAAAAAGCGACAATTAAAGTGAAAGAAAAATTCACATTTCTGCAATAAAAAAAAAAAATGAGGTTTAACCCAAGTTAATCCCTTTTGCCCTTTTGTCTTAAAAGTATGTATTTGCTCCTACTATTAAGCAGCAATGATAGTGTGGGCACAGCTCCTGCCACACTATCACTGCTGAATGCCCCCTGTACTATTATAAAACATGCATACTAGCAATTTAACTAACTAAAGGGGTTGTCCAATACTTGGGACAATCCCTTCTTAAAAGCTGCTTTTTTAGTATAGAAAAGTAAAAAAAAAAAAAAAAACACAGATACTCCCTGCACGGCTCTAGCAGAGTTGGGTTAATACGGTTATGCCATGCGAGCACTGTAACCATATCAGTGGCTGACAATGGACTGAAGTGCTCAATCTTCCCTACAATGTAACTCTGACCTCCAGAGAAGATGTGAGCACTGCAGCACATTAGCAGCCGCCATCTTTTAAGCCATGTGAGCGTTGCAGCCAATTACACATGAACACTGCCAGACCTGGTGTCAACAACACTATACGGCACCTGTGCGGGAGGAGGGTTTTTTTTGTTTGTTTTTTTTTAAACTAATGAATACAGCACTTAAGAAGCACTTGTCCAAGTAGCAGAGAACCCTTTTAAATGTAATAGTGGCACCTATGGAAGTGATTAACAGGTTGAGTAAAACAAAAAAACATATCATACATACTCGAGTATAAACAGCTTTTCAGCACATTTTATTGTGCTGAAAACTCCCCGCCCCCCCCCCCCCCCCCCCATGGCTTATACTCAAGTGAGGGACCAGAACATGGAGTGGGAGCGGCAGAGGCAAGAGCCGGATGCTGCAGCTAAACCCTGTACCTGCTGCTAAAGAGAAATGAATTTTCACTGCACTGGCAGTGAATATTCATTTCTCTGTAATAGCGCGCATAGTGTCAGCTGCAGCAGCAGCCGATTCCTGCAGCTGCCGGGCTGTAACGTGTGCACGCTACTTAAGAGAAATGGGTGTGAAGAGAGGTGAATATTCATTTCTCTTAAGTAGTGGCACACGTGACTGCCCGGTGACTGACCCTGTGCGCGCTATTAAAGATCGAGCAATGAATACGGACTGAACTCCACGCACATAGTTCTAGTGTAGGGAGCAGTGAGTATTCCGGGATGGGGCCATGCATACAAGGATAGGGATGGGGCCATGCATACAAGGATAGGAATGAGAAGCCATGCATACAAGGATAGGAATGAGAAGCCATGCATACAAGGATAGGGATGAAGAGCCATGCATACCAGGATGGGGATGAGGGGCCATGCATACCAGGATGGGGATGAGGAGCAATATATACCAGGATGCGTACCCGGCTTATACTCAAATCAATAAGTTTTTACAGTTTTTCGTGCTAAAATTAGGTGCCTCCTAGTGATGAGCGAGTATGCTCGTTACTAGAGTTTCTGCTAGCATACTCTGGTGGTCTCTGAGTATTTCAGCGTGCTCTGAGATTTAGTTTATGTCAACGCAGCTGCATGATTTGCGGCTGCTAGACAGCTTGAATACATGTGGGGATTGCCTAAAACAGGCAACCCCCACATGTACTAAGGCTGGCTAGCAGCCATAAATCATGCAGCTGCATCGACAAACTAAGGCTATGTGCACATGATGCGGATTTTTCCGCGCAGAAACGCTGCAGATCCGCACTGTGATGTACAGTACAATGTAAATCAATGGGATAAAAAAAAAGCTGTGCAGATGGTGTGGAAAAATCAGTGCGGAATTGCTGTGGATTTCAAAGAAGTGCATGTCACTTCTTTTGTGCGGATCTGCAGCGTTTCTGCACCCCTCCATGATAAAAATCCGCAGAGGCAAAAACCGCAGAAAATCCGCATAAAAACCGTGGCAAATCCGCAGCTGCGGATTCTGCCAGGAGATGCAGATTTTGTGCAGAAAATTCTGCACCACTTTTCCTACGTGTGCACATAGCCTTAATCTCCGAGCACGCCAAAATACTCGGAGACCACCAGAGCATGCTCGGAGAGACTCGAGTAACGAGCATACTCGCTCATCAATAGTGCCTCGGCTGAAATTTGGGTCGGCTTATACTCTAGTTAATACAGTAGTTAACAAAATTATTTGATGACTATGTGATCCAATGAACTAAATGATTTGAATTACTGCAAACCAGTGTAGTGGAGTCAAGAAATTATGGAGGGGTGGGGAAGTGGGGGTTTGGGTATTGGGAGAAAAAAAAAAAAAAAGTGAGAAACAGTGATATTACCATTTCACTACAGTATATTTGCTTATGCTAATTAAACAGACACTTATGAAGGAATCGGACTATGGTGAAATAGAAGAATTTGGAGCTTTGGCTTGCACACGGATACTGCTGGATCCAATGAATTACCCCTGCAGGGTAACTGGCTGAACTGAATGGACTTGTTTCTATCCTACAAACTATATAACCTTATTACTAGTACTTTGTAGGATGCAACAAATAGACAAGTCACCTGCATTGCACTTTTTCCCATTTTAACAACTTCGAAAAGCATCATGTTTTCCACTCCATTTTGTTGATGGTGTCCATTCATCCAATTGGGACCACCACCTCTCAAGGGAGGACCTCTGTTTCTTTCTGCAGTCACTTTCTTTCCCTTCTGTAATGATAAAATGGAATTTTTGTCATTTACCACACTATAGTTTGCCGCAGTTCAGACATCAGATTGATCCGATTAAAGATATCCTACAGGCTCTAACACCGGCACATACATTATCAACGATTGTAAATGTCTGAACAAAAAGGGAACCCAAAAACGGATATGGAAAAATTCCAGAGACTACTACAGGACTTACAAAAACATTACTGCCCAAAAATAAAAAAAGGTCTCTCTGCTGAAGGCACTTCTTGTTTTATCGCTCTGCTGCATTTTCTTTCTAAATCAATCACTTACATTACTGACTAGCAGGTGGCTTGTCTTCAGTCACTATATATATATATGGCCATGATCTAGCCACAATTCCCTTCTGCGGTTTCTGTTTGGCTGCTGTATGGATGTCACTGTAAAGGCTAACTATTACCAGTCTATTGTTATAAAGCCAAAAAAAAGGGTTAACTGTATTTCATGAGACATTTGCACATGAACTTTAGACCAGGGCTACTGACTACTACAATAGGCCAGGGTTACAGACAACTAGTGTTTCATTAATGATTCATTTAACAAGGACCTTTCACGAGTTTTAACATGTTAAACTGGCCACATCTTGGACTTGAAGTGGCAGAGCAGGGTAATTAATCTCCCTTCTCCACCGTTTAGATATCAGCTTGTAAATTATAATTTGTTACAGTTCAACTGGGTATTACCAGCGATTTCTGTCTGCAAGTGTATACTTTTTCCCCTGCATGAAGTTGACCAATCCTAAGCAGGTACTGATCTCTGCAGCTACTACGTGATAGAAGTACAGCAGAGCTGAGCCATGTATCTTTACAAATACTGTCAGGGGAGAACTGACAGCACCGCGAGACAAGATCTTGACCTGTTTGTAATGATCCAATAGAGCCCAGTTAAGTATCAATACAAAAACTTCCAGTTCTCAAACTATTGAATGACAGCTAAAGTCCACAATATTGCATGTAACTCAATGTATTCATTTGGACTGCAGTTATAGGGCAATATGTCAAATGAATCAGCAGAGCTACAAGAATTCTATGTAATCCCGTATTTAATAGAAATCACTGGGCGTCTCCTTTAAAAAATAGATTAAATATTTCTGATTTTTTTGGATCTCAAAACTGCTTCTATTAAAAAAAACAACCCCACAGGATGTACTGTATTTTTGGCCTAGAAAACAATTGCAATTTTTAGCAAAACAAAATCTTTCTAAAAAAAAAAAAAAAAAGTGTGTACATCTGAGGATATGTTCACAAGTTGCATTTTTGCTGTTTTTTTTTTCTGCAGGCAAAACCTGCTCTCTTGGCAGTAAACAAGTTGCTTACAAAAAGCAGGTTATGCTGTGTCTTTGTTGCATGCTGATAAAGTTTATTGCCGCCCCCCCCCCCACACACACACACACACACACACACACAAAAAAAAATCATGATACAACTTCCTTAAGGTTTTTTGCACTGAGACACAGCAAAACCTCATATCTACACTTTTGCACTCACGCATTGCTTTCTATGGGTGAAAAAACACTGAAAGACGTGACATCCTACAGTTTGCGAATACGCAGCAGTTTTCCAAATCAGTCAGGGGAAAAAAACAATGTGTGTGCATGAGATTTCTGAAATCTCAGACTTTGCTGGTACAGTAAAGCGCAGCTTGAAATTTGCATAAAAAAGCAGCAAAAAATGCAGCAAAAGGGCAACTTGTAAACATAGCTTTATAGTTTAGCAACAGCTTTCTGGGATACAGGCGAACACGGACACGGCGCTTTCCTGACCATTGAGAAAACTGCTCTCTCTTTTTGACCTACAATGATCTATCCGATTGGTGCAGGAAGGATAAAGAAATATACCTGAACCTGCACGGGTGCTGCACAACCTAAGTGTCTGAATTACCTGCAATGTGATCAGTCACGTGCACGTGGTCTTGTCTATATACTCTTTTGTGTCCTCCCCAGCCCAGAAGCTGTGGTATAATCAGACCATGTCCCTTTACGGTCAGACACAGCCATTACACAATACACAGCAGGGCTATTTATAAGATTATCTTATCACAGGAACATTCTATTTAAACAACCAATTGTGGAAATTATTTTTATTACTATTGATTTAAATGAACTTTTTTTGTTTGTGGGAAAACCCTTTTACAACAGTGCTAATGCATGCTGTGTGTCATGTTTTGATCAGTAGTTGTGTGCATGTGTGTAGCAGAGCTGTGTGCATGTAGCACAGCTGTGTCTGTGTAGCAGAGCAAAGATGCGCGTAGCAGAGAAGCGTTCTTAAGAGAAGCAAAGAAGCATGGCTATTGACCCCTCCACTTCTTTACACCATAAGAAAAGTTTTAATTATTACTTTCTGCTGTCTGAAACTGGGGTGCATCTTATAATGAGATGTATCCTACAGTCAGAGAAATAAAGTAATTTATGATGCAGTACCATAAACGATCATTCAGCAATTTTTAAAATTTAAAAAAAGACATACCTTTCCTTTGCCCTGTTTTGGGATTTTTCCTTCAGAGTCATCAAAGTCAGTATCTGATGAGAAATGAGTTTCTGTATCCCTAAAATTTAAAGGGAAAATTTGTATAAATGCAAATATATTCACATAGGAAAATAAGCCTATAACGTTACTAAAGTCAAATACTTAGACAAACGTGGAAAGGTTCAGTAAAAGTGTCTGCAAATAAATCCTATGTTTCAGTATATGTGTAGGATAAAGATAACTGATGTGGTCTCTTCAATTAACTTTATTAATTAATTAACTACCAAATGAAAATGTATTCAGCAGCTCTGGGAACAAGTTAAGTTCACAGTAAGTTTTCCTTTACAACACGGAAATTTTACATAAGATCAAAACTCACTGGGAAATGTTCTTTTAGCTTGCAAACATTTATCAACGTAAAATCACTTAAACAGTTCACACAGTATCAGGAGGTAGGGTAACATACCTTGGTCCTGCATTGCAGGACAGTGGACCCATATCATGGAGAGAAGGATCCAGGGGTCTGTGTAAAGAGAAAAAGATGAAGATGTACAATATAAATTCACAAGCTGCAGACTTTCCGTTGCGGAATTTCGAAGCAAGCCTGCATAGAAATCATACCCAAAATTAGCGCAGAGTCTTTACCTATGCAAATCTTCAGCAGGCATTCAATTCTACATATTCACCCCACCACCACCGCCACCGCCACCACCATGGATGGAGTGTCTAAGAGACCATACACACACATTGTACATAGCTGCAAATTTTCAGAGTAAAATCTTCACTAAAAGTCTGCACCAATTTTTATTGCATTCACCTTTTAATGTCTTAGAAATTAATAATTTTCTACAGCAAATCTATGCCTCGGATTGTCAAGGATCTGTTGTGGAATTCATCCTACGCATTGCAAAGAATGAACTAAACATGCGATGGATTTGAAAATCTGCATCAAGAGTTAAATTTGTGCATGGAAAATTTCCAAAACCTGTGCATGAGAGTTTAAAATCTCATTTACTTAGCTGGTTTCTGCTTGCTGAACTACATAGTATGCACTTATCCTAAAAGTTACCATTTATTTCACAACATTTAATATATAGTAGTTTTGACACTACAATATTTCATGACCTATCTTAATATTATATGTCAAAACTGATCATTAGGCGTCCCACAATTGGAACCCTCATCAATTCTAAGAGCGACATGGGAAACGGGAACAGTTGGCAACAGGAAAGCAAGCAAAACAAGATACCATCTTAAAGAAGTTGATGAGGAAGACAAAACTTTGCACAGGAAATGGAATATTTAAAGGACATAGCAACTTTGTAATACCCCACTACTGTCACCCATTTAGATCCAATGCAGTCGGTTCCATGAACTGCGCGAAGAGAAGAAGCAGTGATGTTCACCACCAGACCGCTGCAGCCTGTGATTGCGTTATTGAATGTTTTATAATGATGTGCTGCTCAAAGTCAACTGACTTCTGCAGACTAGCCTGCAATGGTCCGGCGGCTAGTTGCTTCCTCCCTCTGCGCCGACCCTAGAGCTGCCAGAGTTGGATCCAGGTGGTTGCTGATGGGCAAAGTTAGGCATAATGGCAAAGTTTTATTTGGCCCAGACAATCCCTTTAAGAAATGAGAATACAGCAATAAGATATACCATAAGTTCATGAAAAATGGAACTACAATGATACCTAAAAAGAAAAGGGCAATCCCCCAATTTAGCCATTTCTCTGCACAGTGTGAGTCACTTCCAAAGTGCAGGACAACTCAAGTCGCGGGGCCAAAGATCACAATGTGTAGCTGCTATATCACAGAGCAATACAAGTGAATGGGGCCATATTGCGAACCATAGGGTACTACGACAAGCAAGTCACAAAAGATCCAACCTGGACAGATCTGCCATTTGCTTGCCGCAGTTGCGGTACCTTAGGAGTCGTAATACGACCCCATTAACTTGCTGCGGTTAACGTTGCCGTGACTATCCATCCTAAATATGAAAAAGAGAAACAGGGTTTGGTGGTTACTTACTGGAGGAGATTGAAGTCAGCTTGGATTTCTGGAGCTGCTATCATTTCTTTATCATCTTCTGAAAAACAAATGCTTTGGAAATATCTGGCTCATACACCGTCTGGCCCAGCTGTGAAGAGCAATTACCGTTCACCTACAAAAAGTAAAAAATGCAGTATATTAGCAATAACCTAGACTATACAGAGAACTCAGACTACAGAGATGCAAGTTAGCCTTACATAGTATATTAGAAGTGCAGCATCACCACTACTAACAGACTGCAGTAGAATGTAGGTGCTCATCACCACTGCCACTGTGAGCAATCCGAGATGAAGAAAAAATTATATACTCCATATCATAAGTATACTACTATGTGATATTCTGAAAAAGCTGCTTCCAGAGAACTTGCAGCTGCATGTCTGGTCTGCCTCTAGACTCTCATCCTTACACACTAAGAAGATACTTATATTATACAGTTTCCTAGCTTCACTTGTACTTTTTATGCTAATTAAAAAAGGTTTACCGTGACAGAATTTATATAGCTAAAGATTTTCAAGGGGTTGGCAGTATGAATCATTTTAATACCAAAAATCCTGAAAGGAGGTGAATATCTGTTTTAAAGTATTTTATAGTGGAATGAATAATAATAATAATTCGTTTTCATAAATTATTACGGTACTTCCATTTGTCCCCCTTGGTGCAGCTACTGGAAGAGGGTGGGCTCCGGACAGAACCAGGGTTCTATCTGGCAGAGGACACTATATGCCTGGTGATCAGGTAACAGAGGGACCTATTGACTGTGGCATTCAGAGACAGAGCCCCTTATTAGACCGGATAAGCAGTGCACACGCCATTGCAGAAGTAGTAAGTGTCCTTCTTCTTACAGCTCCAGGGGACCGCCATGGGGGCCGCTTTTGCGCCCGCCTATGCCGGTCTCTTCTTGGGGCTGTGGGAGAGGGATATCCTCCTGTCAGATGAACAGGGATCAATTGACCGTGTCCCCCTATGGACACGGTATATTGATGACATCTTCTTCATCTGGCAGGGCACATCCGTCGACCTTGGGCAGTTTATGTCTCTCCTGAATAGCAACAACCTAAATATTCATCTTACTTTTTGTTTTGATACTGAATCTATTGATTTTTTGGACGTAACGATCAAGAGGGACACCTTGGGTACCTTGAATACTGATATCTTCCGCAAAAAGACATCTACTAATACTCTGTTGCATGCTACCTCGGGGCACCCAAAACACATGATTGGATCCATCCCGGTGGGGCAGTTTCTCCGTCTTAGACGGATCTGCTCCACCGACGTGGACTTCGAAAAAAGATCTGTGGAGTTACGTGCACGCTTCAGAGAGCGGGGATACAGTGGGAGGTCTATTAAAAGAGCATATTTAAGAGCAAAACATACCCCACGTATGAGTTTACTGTATGGGACCCCGGATAATACTAGAGGTGATGGTAGCAATAAAACAAGGTTTATCACCACCTTTAGTTCAAAATCTGGTCAGGTGCGTCAGATATTAGAAAAAGCATGGCCTATCTTGATGGTGGATTCCACCATCAAGAAATTTCTTCCGGATCGACCGTCCATGACATTTAGGCGTGCTAAGAACTTAAGGGACCATTTGGTCCATAGTCACCACGTTATTCAACATCCCTCGACCTTCTTGGATAGATTTGTACCCGGCCCTGGGTGTAGTCCGTGTGGCCGTTGTGTCGCCTGCCCAAACGTAGATAGATGTAGTTCCTTTTCCAACTCCACGGGCACTAGGCTATTTTCTATCAGACAACATATTACATGTACCACACGGTATGTTGTCTATTATGCCACATGCCCCTGTGGACTTATCTATGTAGGCCTTACCACCCGCCAGCTTAAGGTCCGCATTAGGGAGCACGTGTTGGGGATACAGGCGGCCGCAGGTCACACGGATGGGTCTATGTTAAAAACTCTACCCAGGCATTTTTGGGAGTTCCATGGATCTAATGCAGAACTTCTGAGGGTCAGGGGGATAGAGGCTCTTAAAATCAATATTAGGGGTGGCCAATTATCTAAGAGACTAGGTAAACTCGAAACACAATGGATATGGCGTCTTCAGACTGTCCAGCCTGACGGCTTGAATGAAAACCTGTCCTTTGCCCCATTTTTGTAGTCCGCTGTTTGCTACTATCCTATCCTCTGTGCATATCTCCGCACATAATAATTTTTTATTTGATTTTAATGGGTTTTTTATATTTTTTCTAGTGTTTTTAGCACGTTTAGGTGGGTGAATGGCTATAATACGAAGGGAAGTTATGAAGTTCCACGGATCACTACAAGGATCTCTAGAAGACGACATTGACTTTGGTTAAAGACGACATGCGAGCTATATGGGATATGCTTTGACTAATTGATCATCTCATGTATTTTTTTTTTTTTTTTTTTTTTTTTTAAAAACCATCCTTCTGTGCATTATATATGTGCCTATTGTTATTCGGTTATATATCTAACATCTGTAATTTTGAAATATCTATAATGATGGGCCTATTGTGTACATCATAGGTACACAATCTTGATATTGTGAACTGTGGGTACATAATGTTGTGTGGTGGGGTGTTTACATTGTTTATATAGCCGTATGTTGTCTAACTAGAATTATTGGTAGTCACATATTATTGTGATAGTTGTAACCATAATACTTTAGATGTACTTCTTTTGGAGATATTGCGTGTATATATGTCGATTGCTTATATCCATGAATATGCTCCGCAATATGTGATTCTTTTTAGATGTATATGCATATGTATATTGATATTTGCTATGTCGTGGTTTTTTTGGATATCTATATGGCTCCCTTCTAATTAATTGTTATTATATTGTATTATTTTTGCTTATTTTGTAATCTTGTGTTTATATACTGGGATAATTGTTTAGTAGTCTGTGATAAGATCTATACATTGGCCTGTATTACTGCCATTCTGTTGTACGACAATACTGTCGTGGTGTACATTTTTTAAAGGCATAGCCAGGTGTATATATCTATTTTCATACCGTTAGTATTGCCATTCTGCTGTACAACAATACTGTTGTGGTGTACATTATTTAAGGCATAGCTAGGTGTGTATATCTATTTCCATACCGTTAGTCTTCAATAGCATGGCGGCGCGACAATATGCAATTTGGCTACAATAAAATGGCCGCAGAGGATTTTCTGCACATGCCGGTACTCTAGTGCCTGTTTTACTATACCCTCCATGACCATTTCCGGTTTCGGCAATTGCGGTGTCGTCTCCACTGGATTACATGGGCCCATGTACTTCCGGCGCTGCGCGACCGCATACACAGCTGACGGCGGTTTTGGATACATTGGAGGGTATGTGCAATTATCTTCTGGCCCCACCTGTATATATAGTTTGACCCGGGATCACATCTCCACACCCCTTGAGGAAGGCAATAGCCGAAACGCGCGTCGGGGTTGGACGGAGGCGCGACATCTGTACACTGGTATATATTGTTCTTGGTATGTATATCCTTTATACCTGTATTGTTTATGATGATATGACCAGGTTGACTAAATAGTAAATGATGATACTTACCTATCGATGTGCACTTTATATGGTCTCTGGTTATATACGTATTTGTTTTTGTCATCTGATATGCATACTGCTATCCGCCTCCGTCCTAGGCTTATGTGCTGAGGGTGACATGGGGAACATCCCTATTTGCTGTTTTTTTACCTGATATGTTTAATAAAGATTCTTTGTAAATTATATATATTTGGACGTATGACTGCGTTTTTCTAAGTGGGCTGTTCTCTATGAGTATGCAGTTTTGTCCATGATGATCCTATCCAGTACCTATATCTCTTTTTATATACTAAGTGAATAAATCCCTATTGGGAACAATAATAATATTACCCTTTTAGTGACTGGTATGTATTCCATGAAGTTTTTCATTGCAGAAGTAGTAAGTGTATTATGCTACTGTAACACATTTATGTTGCCTAGTGAAAAAGGTAAAACAATAATATATATTATATATAAAATAAAAAAGCTAAAAAAAATATACTTATGCACAAATAAAATTAAATCATTATCTTAGAAAAGCTATCTATCTATATATCTATAATATAACGCTGGGAGGGTCACTCGGTCTGAAACCTTTATAGACTGCGCTAGCGCCTGCGCAGTCTGGACCCCAAAGAGTGATGCATCCAGGGATGAGGATTCAGGCCCAGGAGACTCGCGGTATGCGTAAGCACTGAAAGTATACCGCGATCTCCGACGGAGAATCAGGGACGTGCCAGGAGGGCGAGTATGCGATATTCACCTGTCCCAGTTAAACCGCCGGGCTCTGTGTTCCGCGTCCTCTGGCTGTGACGTTCAGGTCAGAGGGCGCGATGACGTGTTTAGTGTGCGGCCTGACTGAACAGTCACAGCCAGAGGACGCGGAAGACAGAGCGGCACGCGGCGGTGGAACGGGGACAGGTGAATATCGCAAGTGTCGGGGGCGTGAGCCAGCGGCGACTCCAGCACCTGAACACCATAGCCCCCGGCTCTTGGCGCCCAGCGACGAGAGGCATGTCATTTTTTTTTTTTTTTTTTTAATCTCCGCAACAGCAGCATACGGGGCATATTATGCTATGTAGAATCTTATGGGGCCATCAACCTTTATGGAGCAGCATACAGGGCATATTATGCTATGGAGAATCTTATGGGGCCATCAACCTTTATGGAGCAGCATAAGGGGAATATGGATGGGAGCAGAGCAGCACATGACAGGATGGGGGGCGCAGGATGAGAGCAGCACATGTAAAGATGGGGGTGCAGGATGGGAGCAGCACATGACAGGTTTGAGGTGCAGGATGGGAGCAGCACATGACAGGTTTGGGGCGCAGGATGGGAGCAGCACATGACAGGATGGGGGCGCAGGATGGGAGCACATGACAGGATGGGGGCGCAGGATGGGAGCACCACATGACAGGAAAGGGGCACAGGATGGGAGCACCACATGACAGGATGGGAGCGCCGGATGGGAGCAGCGCATGACAGGATGGGGGCGCATGACAGGATGGGGGCGCATGACAGGATGGGGGCGCATGACAGGATGGGGGCGCATGACAGGATGGGGGCGCATGACAGGATGGGGGCGCATGACAGGATGGGGGCGCATGACAGGATGGGGGCGCATGACAGGATGGGGGCGCATGACAGGATGGGGGCGCATGACAGGATGGGGGCGCATGACAGGATGGGGGCGCATGACAGGATGGGGGCGCATGACAGGATGGGGGCGCATGACAGGATGGGGGCGCATGACAGGATGGGGGCGCATGACAGGATGGGGGCGCATGACAGGATGGGGGCGCATGACAGGATGGGGGCGCATGACAGGATGGGGGCGCATGACAGGATGGGGGCGCATGACAGGATGGGGGCGCATGACAGGATGGGGGCGCATGACAGGATGGGGGCGCATGACAGGATGGGGGCGCATGACAGGATGGGGGCGCATGACAGGATGGGGGCGCATGACAGGATGGGAGCACCACATGACAGGATGAGGGCACAGGAAGAGAGTAGCACATAACAAGATAGAGGCTTAGAAAATAGGATGAGGGCGCAGGATGGGGGCTGCACATGACAGGAAGGGGGCGCAGGATGGGAGCAGCATATTACAGGATGGGGGCGCAAGATGGTAGCAGCACATACAGGGATGGAGACCATATACCAATATAAATGCTCGTCATCAGGGCGTAGAATGGGTGCAATAAACATAACATGGACACACGATAATCATACTTGCGTACTCAAGGTAACATGTGAATGCTGTTAACCCCTTCCCGACCTGTGACACAGCGTATGCGTCATGAAAGTCGGTGCCAATCCGACCTGTGACGCATATGCTGTGTCACAGAATGATCGCGTCCCTGCAGATCGAGTGAAAGGGTTAACTCCAATTTCACCCGATGGAAAATGGTGGGCGCATGCGTAGTGTTCTATCACAGCGACCAAAATAAAAAAATAGTAAATAAACACACCCCGCCCCCCTTTATCACCCCCATAGGTAGGGACAATAATAAAATACAGAAAATATAATTATTTTTGTTTTTCCATTAGGGTTAGGGCTAGGGTTGCACTTAGGGCTAGGGTTGCACTTAGGGCTAGGGTTGCACTTAGGGCTAGGGTTGCACTTAGGGCTAGGGTTGCACTTAGGGCTAGGGTTGCACTTAGGGCTAGGGTTGCACTTAGGGCTAGGGTTGCACTTAGGGCTAGGGTTGCACTTAGGGCTAGGGTTGCACTTAGGGCTAGGGTTGCACTTAGGGCTAGGGTTGCACTTAGGGCTAGGGTTGCACTTAGGGCTAGGGTTGCACTTAGGGCTAGGGTTGCACTTAGGGCTAGGGTTGCACTTAGGGCTAGGGTTGCACTTAGGGCTAGGGTTGGAATTAGGGTTACGGTTGCAATTAGGGTCAGAATTAGGGCTAGGGTTGGAATTAGGGTTAGAATTAGGCTATGTGCACATGGTGCGGATTTGGCTGCGGATCCGCAGCGGATTAGTCGCTGCGGATTTGTAGCAGTTTTCCATCACGTTTACAGTACAACGTAAACCTATGCGAAAACCAAATCCACTGTGCCCATGGTGTGGAAAGTACAGCACGGAAACGCTGCGTTGTATTTTCCGCAGCATGTCAATTCTTTGTGCGGATTCCGCAGCGTTTTACACCTGCTCCATAATAGGAATCCGCAGGTGAAATCCACACAAAAAACACTGGAAATCTGCGGTAAATCCACAGGTAAAGCGCAGTGCTTTTTACCTGAAGATTTTTCAAAAACGGTGCGGAAAAATCCACACACAAATCCGCAACGTGGGCACATAGCCTTAGGGTTAGGGTTCAAATTAGAGTTAGGGTTGGAATTAGGGTTAAGACTAGGGTTAGGGGTGTGTTGGGGTTAGGATTGTGGTTAGGGTTGGGATTAGGGTTTGGGGTGTGTTGGGGTTAGTGTTGGAGTTAGAATTGAGGGGTTTCCACTGTTGAGGCACATCAGGGGTCTCCAAACGCGACATGGCGCCACCATTGATTCCAGCCAATCTTGCGTTGAAAAAGTCAAATAGTGCTCTCTCCCTTCCGAGCCCCGGCATGTGCCCAAACAGTGGTTTACCCCCACATATGGGGTACCAGCGTACTCAGGAGAAACTGGACAACAACTTTTGGGGTCCAATTTCTCCTGTAACCCTTGGGAAAATAAAAAATTGAGGGCTAAAAAATTATTTTTGAGGAAAGAAAAATGATTTTTTATTTTCACGGCTCTGCGTTATAAACTTCTGTGAAGCACTTGGGTGTTCAAAGTGCTCACCACACATCTAGATAAGTTCCTTTGGGGGGTCTAGTTTCCGAAATGGGGTCACTTGTGTGGGGTTTCTACTGTTTAGGCACATCAGGGGCTCTGCAAACGCAACGTGACGCCCGCAGAGTATTCCATCAAAGTCTGCATTTCAAAACGTCACTACTTCCCTTCCGAACCCCGACGTGTGCCCAAACAGTGGTTTACCCCCACATATGCGGTATCAGCGTACTCAGGAGAAACTGGACAACAAATTTTGGGGTCAAATTTCTCCTGTTACCCTTGGGAAAATAAAAAATTGCAGGCTAAAAAATCATTTTTGAGAAAAGAAAAATTATTTTTTATTTTCATGGCTCTGCGTTATAAACTTCTGTGAAGCATTTGGGGGTTCGAAGTGCTCACCACACATCTAGATTAGTTCATTGGGAGATCTAGTTTCCAAAATGGGGTCACTTGTGGGGGAGCTCCAATGTTTAGGCACACAGGGGCTCTCCAAACGCGACATGGTGTCCGCTAAAGATTGGAGCCAATTTTTCATTCAAAAAGTCAAATGGCGCTCCTTCCCTTCCGAGTTCTGCCGTGCGCCCAAACAGTGGTTTACCCCCACATATGAGGTATCAGCGTACTCAGAACAAATTGGACAACAACTTTCGTGGTCCAGTTTCTCCTTTTACCCTTGGGAAAATAAGAAAATTGTTGCTAAAAGATCATTTTTGTGACTAAAAAGTTAAATGTTCAATTTTTTCCTTCCATGTTGCTTCTGCTGCTGTGAAACACCTGAAGGGTTAATAAACTTCTTGAATGTGGTTTTGAGCACGTTGAGGGGTGCAGTTTTTAGAATGGTGTCACTTTTGGGTATTTTCAGCCATATAGAACCCACAAACAAACTGACTTCAAATGTGAGGTGGTCCCTAAAAAAAATGGTTTTGTAAATTTTGCTGTAAAAATGAGAAATCACTGGTCAAATTTTAACCCTTATAACTTCCTAGCAAAAAAAATTTTGTTTCCAAAATTGTGCTGATGTAAAGTAGACATGTGGGAAATTTTATTTATTAACTATTTTGTGTCACATAACTCTCTGGTTTAACAGAATAAAAATTAAAAATGTGAAAATTGCAAAATTTTCAAAATTTTCGCCAAATTTCCATTTTTGACACAAATAAACGCAGAAATTATCGACCTAAATTTACCAGTGACATGAAGCCCAATATGTCACGAAAAAACAATCTCAGAATCGCTAGGATCCGTTGAAGCGTTCCTGAGTTATTACCTCATAAAGGGACACTGGTCAGAATTGCAAAAAATGGCCAGGTCATTAAGTTCAAAATAGGCTGGGTCATGAAGGGGTTAACAGCTATAACCTTAGGCAGAATTTCTGTTTTATGTATCCCAAAATGGGGGGCATTGTAAATGAAAACTCATGCTGCAAAATACCCAACTACAGGTACATTGAGAGACAACGTTCTAGACTTCAGAATGCAATTAAGAAAAGGGAAAACATATACGGTACATTCTTTGATAACCTTGTAGAAGAATTGTGGCCTCATTTTGGCACAGTCAGGCAGCAGACATAGGTTGAGATTTCCATGACAGCTTCCAACACCAGCGCTATGACCATTTCTGATGCCTAAAGACGAGTAGGGAATGTAGGTGTAAAGGTACCAGCCACAAAACACATCACATGAGCTCTATGGAAGCCCCTGCTGAGTCCAAAGCTTCGACCCAATCACAAGCCGCTACATACAAAAAGCCAATTACAGTACACTGTAATGTGAATTAACAATGAAAACAAACCACATTCACAAGAAGCGATGTGATCTGCACTTTGCAACACGGTACAGTACACAATGCCGCTGAATGGTGCATGTCAAAGCAGGACAGCTGGAAAGAATAAAAGCACCAATACATCTATCCATGGTTTTGAATAAAGTCACAATCTACAACCTTTCCCTAAACTACTACAATTAATAATGTCTTTGGTTTCTTGGTAAACTGAGAAACATCACATGAAACAGAATATTATTGCCAGAATGCGCTCATACATATATACATAACTGGCCAGTAATAAGGCTGTAAACCTGTGCTGCTCCCTGCTAGAAAGAGGAAAACAAATGTTATATCATTTATAAATGATGCAAAACATTTCTATAGTTTGGAAAGGGAAACAAATGTGTTTTCTCAGCTTTGAGATTTTGTCCTATGTAAATATCACAAGGTGGAGCTCTAGTGCAAGGAAACCTAAGCTGCAGACAGGTCATTCAGAGGTTGACCCAGTTATTCCTCCAGCGCATTCTTTTCAGGGCAGATCTCACTATACAATGCACCCAACTTATAATTAAACGTTGTTAAAAAACTAACAAACAAAAGAAACGCAACAAAAATATCGTAAATCAGGACAAAAAAATGGTTTCTCAATTAAAGAAAAAAAGGTAATTTGAGATCTATTTAATATTGATGGATCGTCTCCGTAAATTTATCAAATATGTTCTGTAGTGACAAATGAAATTACAGCGTCTGCATCGATACTGCAGGAGTCATTTTTACAGATGAGAAGCCTGTAGTAATACAGAATTTTCTTTCCAGTGATTGTATGTGTACTATAGTGCCATGATAATTTGTAAGGGTAAGCTGAGTGCACATGTTGCATTTTTTTCAGTGCAGATTTGTCATAAAACCTGAAAGGTTTCCTGATGCAGGCAAAGTGAATGAGAATCCTGACATCTCATGGACATGTTGCTTTTTAGGTTCAGATTTATATCTGCAGCATGTTAAAGGGAACCTGTCACCCCGTTTTTTCCGTATGAGATAAAAATACCGTTAAATAGGGCCTGAGCTGTGCATTACAATAGTGTATTTTGTGGACCCCGATTCCCCACCTATGCTGCCGAAATACGTTACCAAAGTCGCCGTTTTCACCTGTCAATCAGGCTGGTCTGGTCAGATGGGCGTGGTGTCTTCCCCCAGATCTTGCTTAGTTTTCCGTTGGTGGCGTAGTGGTTTACGCATGCCCAAGGCCCGAATCCACTTCATAGGTGTGGAAAAAGAGCGCGATCTGCGCTATTCCCCTGGTGATCGGTGGGGGCGGCCATCTTCCTGTGGCCGCGCGTGCGCAGATGGAGCGCTCTGCTGCCCGGGGCTTCAGGAAAATGGCCGCGGGATGCCGCGCGTGCGCAGATGGAGATCGCGGCGGCCATTTTCCTGAAGCCGAGATGCGAACTCTGCTTCAGGAAAATGGCCGCCGCGATCTCCATCTGCGCACGCGTGGCATCCCGCGGCCATTTTCCTGAAGCCCCGGGCAGCAGAGCGCTCCATCTGCGCACGCACGGCCACAGGAAGATGGATGCCCCCACCGATCACCAGGGGAATAGCGCAGATCGCGCTCTTTTTCCACACCTATGAAGTGGATTCGGGCCTTGGGCATGCGTAAACCACTACGCCACCAACGGAAAACTAAGCAAGATCTGGGGGAAGGAACAGCGATGTCACTACGCCCATTTGACCAGACCAGCCTGATTGACAGGCGAAAACGGCGACTTTGGTAACGTATTTCGGCAGCATAGGTGGGGAATCAGAGTCCACAAAATACACTATTGTAATACACAGCTCAGGCCCTATTTAACGGTATTTTTTATCTCATACGGAAAAAACGGGGTGATAGGTTCCCTTTTAATTGTTTCAGAGGTTTTGCTGTAGATTTCACACATACTGAGGCGAAGTTCACACTAGGCGTTATTGTGGCATTTTTGTGTGATTTTTTCAGGACTGTGTGCTTTGCATGGTTTTTTGCACAATGGAGCATGGTCACTTCTTTCAGCATTTTTCACACACTGAAATGAATACTGCGATTTTTGTGCCAAAACCGGATTCTACAGAATAGGAGAAAAATCTAGCATGCCAAAACTGCTGCAAAAAACAACAAAAAATGAAAGGAAAATCAAGGAAAACATGCCTTTTTTGTATCTTCTTTCCTGCTAAGAGATCACGTTTTGCTGAAGAAAAAAAAATGCTTAGTGTGAACTTATCCTAATGAGTGGGGAAAAATCTGCTCCAAAACATTTTTGCCGCGGTTTTTCCTGCCAAGAGATGCAGAAATGGTGCAGAAATGTCTGTGCTAAATACTCAGCCTACAGGTATGTGGGTCCTCGGACACACAATTCTTTGAAATGTATTGCAGCACAGACACGAGCTCTCTGCACTGCGATACCAATAGCAGCCACCGGCCAATCAGAAGCGAGTGGCTGACATCGGCGTGCCAGCCGCGTATGACGCCACTGCCATGCGCTGTCCTGGCTGTGGACGAAGACAACGCTGTTCGCTAAAGGAGCGGAGGACAGGATTTTTATTTTTTTTTAAATGTTTACAGTGGAGAATTATTCAAATGTGAATTTCACCATGGTAATCATGAAGTGCTATATTTCTTGTAAAAAAAAAATATATTTTATTCATACAATTCATATAAAATAGGTTAAAAATGGGAGGCTGCTGAAAAGGAGAAAAGAAGGGACACTAATCCAAGTTATAAATGTGATATAAGTAAGCCAACATATACAATCAAGTGCAAAAATGTGTAAAAAAAATCATTTGAAATCCATTTTTATCTAAGATTATGGTATCCTGTGTTAATAATTGGCCTTGGGGTTCACCACTTCAATATATTACCATGGTGAAATTCACATTTCATGATGTGAATTTGATGATGATCGCTGCTATGTAGCAGAGCCGATCAGGCTATGCCAGCTTCCAGCCTCCCATGGAGGCTATTGAAGCATGGGAAAAGTAAAAAAAAAAAAAAATGTGAAAAAAATAAAAAAAAATTATAAAAGTTTAAATCACCCACTTTCGCCCCATTTAAAATAAAAAAATAAAAAAAACCAAACCTACACATATTTGGTATCGCTGCGTTTAGAATCGCCGGATCAATAAAAAAAAGCATTAACCTGATCGCTAAACGGCGTAGCGAGAAAAAATCGAAACGCCAGAATTACGTTTTTTTTGGTCACCGCGACATTGCATTAAAATGCAATAACGGGCAATCAAAAGAACGTATCTGCAGAAAAGTGGTATCATTAAAAATGCCAGCTTGGCACGCAAAAAATAAGCCCTCACCTGACCCCTGATCACAAAAAATGGAGACGCTACGGGTAACGGAAAATTGCGCAATTTTTATATATTTTTAGCAAAGTTTGGAATTTTTACCACGTAGATAAAACGTAACCTAGACATGTTTGGTGTCTATGAACTTATACTGACCTGGAGAATCAAAATGGCAGGTCAGTTTTAGCATTTAGTGAACATAGCAAAAAAGCCAAACAAAAAACAAGTGTGGGATTGCACTTTTTATGCAATTTCACCGCACTTGGAATTTTTTTCCCGTTTTCTAGTACACGACATGCTAAAACCAATGATGTCGATGAAAAGTGCAACTTGTCCCGCAAAAAACAAGCCCTCACATGGCCATATTGACGGAAAAATAAAAAAAGTTATGGCTCTGGGAAGGAGGGGAGGGAAAAACAAAAAAACAAAAACGGAAAAGGGCAAGGTTGTGAAGGGGTTAAACCTACAGCATGTCCGTTCTTTGTGCCATTTTGATACATTGAATGCACAGGGGAAACACGCATGCAAAAAGAACTAAAAACGCAGAGGAATTTTCTGCAGGGTTTTTGCTGCCAAGAGATACAGAAACCTTTCAGAAGTTTCTGCAAGAAATTACTCAACGTGCGCACGTAGTCTGAAGCTGACCAGAGCGTAGCAAGGTGTCTACCAAATATGTGTTTTTATATTATATACATACACACACACACAAACTATATGCACATTACACAAACACACACTTTCATATAGCACGTTCACTGTTGGAAGAATGGCGATTGGTGATTTCCACTTTTGGCATTCTGCTATAGAAATGATGCATTAATAATGGCCTTGTGATAATCCTCTAACATTAACAGCCATCTAGTGTATCAATGAAATGATGTATGTAAATATATCAGAGCAGATCACACTCAATATAGTATTGGAAAATGATGCATATATGGAGATGTGTGCGATATCCATACTGCTCCAAACAAGTTCCTTCTGTCATCATCACTACTGGTCTCAATGACAATGGACTAGTAGGGTACGTGTCCACCTTCAGGATGGCCGGCGGTTTGGACGGAGCGGCAAACCCGCTCCGCCCCCTTCTGTGACGCAATGTTGCCGGATGTGTTCATTGCACACATCGGGAATCATCGCACCCCACACATAGGGCCCTGTGTTTTAACTTGCGGCGGCGCAGCGTCGCTGCAAGGTAAAGGGACATGCTGCGATCTTAAAAGACACGCCGCATGTCCGGAATCGCAGGGCCGCCGGGTGCATGTTACCACGCATAGTGGAGACGGGATTTCATAAAATCCCCTCCACTATGCTGTAACATCTGGACGCTGCGTGTTTGAACATGCAGAATGCATTCTAAATGATAGGATGCATAATGTATGTTTTTATAGCGTTTTTATCGCGAAAAAACCTGAACGTGTGCACATACCCTTACGGTGTCATTCAAAACTACAACTCAGGTCACCAAAAAGAAGCCCTCCTACAGCAATATCAAGAGAAAAGTTATGACTCTTGGAATAAAGGGATAAAAAGTTCAAAACAGAAATTAGCCAGAGAATGAAAGTGCTAAGGGGTTTCCAAAATTATTATTTTTAAATGGAAAGCAGGGATGTGAAGAGATAGCAAAAACGTACACTTACCAGGAAATTCCCCTGTCAAATACCACTAAAGGGCAGAGAAAAATGAGTGATCGAAAACCCATGGTCATGGTAAGTACGGTAATCAAACTTCCTAATTTATGGCCATTTTGAAATAATTGGATAACTTTAAGAATTTGGCTGCCTGGTACCAGAAGCAGGGGAACTTGTTGTATAAATATCTCTATATATTAAAAACCTGCAGTAAGTCATTTTAGGCCATGTGCACACGTTGCGGTTTTTGCTGCGGATCCGCAGCAGTTTTCCATGCGGTGTACAGTACCATGTTAACCTATGGAAAACAAAATCCGCTGTGCACATGCTGCGGAAAAAAAACGCGTGGAAACGCTGCGGTTTATTTTCCGCAGCATGTCAATTCTTTGTGCGGAATCCGCAGCGATTTTACACCTGCTCCATATTAAAAAACCGCAGGTGTAAAACCGCAGAACAATCCGCACAAAAACTGCGGAAAATCCGCAGAAAATCCGCAGCAAAAACGCAGTGTTTTTGCCCTGCGGTTTTATCAAAATCAGTGCGGAAAAATCCGCACACCAGTCCGCAGCGTATGCACATACCCTTAGGGCTATGTGCACACGTTGCAGGTTTGACTGTGGAATTTTCTGTGCAGATTCTGCATTTCTTGGCAGAAAACGCAGGTCAGAATCTGCGCCTTTTTTTGGTATGTGCACACGTTGCAGATTTTTGTGCAGATTTCTTCCTTTTTTCCCCCTGCAGATTTCTATTATGGAATGGGTGCAGAAACGCAGCAGATCTGCACAAAGAATTGACATGGTCCTTTTTTGAATCTGCTGCATTTTCTGTGCAGATTTTTCCGCACCATCAGCACAGCATTTTTTTTGCCATTGATTTATAATGTACTGTAAATCACTTGCAGATCTGCAGCGTTTCTGTGCTGGGAAAAAAGCTGCAGTTCTGCAGGAAATCTGTAACGTGTGCACATACCCTAAGGGTACTGTCTCACAGTGGCACTTTTGTCGCTACGACGGTACGATCCGTGACGTTCCAGCGATATCCATACGATATCGCTGTGTCTGACACGCAGCAGCGATCAGGGACCCTGCTGAGAATCGTACGTCGTAGCAGATCGTTTGGAACTTTCTTTCGTCGCTGGATCTCCCGCTGTCATCGTTGGATCGGTATGCTGGAGACAGGATGATATTACCTGTCAGAGGAGGTGCTTGAAGCTGAATGTGACTGTTGGGAGTGCGTGATGGGAGACAGCTCCCCAGCGACCACACAACGACTTACCAATGATCACGGCCAGGTCGTATCGCTGGTCGTGATCGTTGGAAAGTTGCAGAGTGTGACAGTACCCTAAGGCAGTAGTCCCCAACCTTTCTGACCTTGAGAGCCACATTCAGCTCTACAAGAGGGTCGCGAGCCACATCCAACTCCTGTAACCCCTCACAGTAGTGGCAACCAAAGCCCCCATTACAGGTATAATGATAACCAAAGCTTTCCCACACAAATCACCCAAAAGCAGTATACCAAGATCCAGGGGTCCCCACCACACCCCCATTCAGCATTCTCCCATCACGCACTCCCAACAGTCACATTCAGCTTCAAGCACCTCCTCTGACAGGTAATATCATCCTGTCTCCAGCATACCATATTTAAATTATCTCTAAACCCCCAAGACCAGTAGATTTGTACTCCGATCTGCTCTTCTCTGCAGGGCTACTCACAAAGTTCACCATTTTGAGATGTGCTCTTCATACCAGTTTACTAAATCTGGAGCTAATGCACCAAGCTGGCAGACAGCCGCGAGCCACAATTCATGGGACCGTGAGCCACATGTGGCTCCCAAGCTACAGGTTGGGGACCCCTGCCCTAAGGGAACCCCACAGGAATGATGCAGAGCACCCCCTTGTGAATACATGTGTATTTGCTTGCAGACTTTTCAGGTTATGGAGCAGAAAGAACCACTAGCTGAGTAGTACAGAATTTCAATACCAACGGTGGTGTACTTATCCATTCAGACAGCACCACTTTCTTGCTTACTCTTTTTTTTTTCTTTTTTTAAAAGCTTTTACATACTTACACAATCTGAACAGGCACCAAAACTACTGTCTAATTAATATGACCAATTTAATTATAAGTGGGACAAGAAAAAGTGAAAGTGAAAGTACCAGTAATGACTATCGTGGCCAGGCACATTATGGAAACACATCATTTTCAACAAAATATCACATGCTGCAGCATTAAAAGGGGGATATCAAGAAAGATTGCAATGTCTGTGCATAGGTTGTGCTTGGTATTGCAATGGCAGACCTAGCACAGAGAAGAAAATATTCCTACATAAAGATTTCCCATTAAGACATTTACACATGTTGTAAGCGTTATGGGCCTAAATACAGGACCATGTTCCGCAGCGCGCTGCAAGTAGTGTAGTCCTTAGAAAAAATATAAAAAGCCACAAGACATGTAAACATTGACCTTAACCCCTTCACCCCCAAGGGTGGTTTGCACGTTAATGACCAGGCCAATTTTTACAATTCTGACCACTGTCCCTTTATGAGGTTATAACTCTGGAACGCTTCAACGGATCTTGGCGATTCTGACATTGTTTTCTCATGACATATTGTACTTCATGATAGTGGTAAAATTTCTTCGATATAATTTGCATTTATTTGTGAAAAAATGAATATTTGGCGAAAATTTTGAAAATTTCGCAATTTTCCACCTTTGAATTTTTATGCCCTTAAATCACAGACATATGTCACGCAAAATACTTAATAAGTAACATTTCCCACATGTCTACTTTACATCAGCACAATTTTGGAACCAAATTTTTTTTTTTGTGACGGAGTTATAAGGGTTAAAAGTTGACCAGCAATTTCTCATTTTTACAACACCATTTTTTTTTTAGGGACCACATCTCATTTGAAGTCATTTTGAGGGGTCTATATGATAGAAAATACCCAAGTGTGACACCGTTCTAAAAACTGCACCCCTCAAGGTACTCAAAACCACTTTCAAGAAGTTTATTAACCCTTCAGGTGTTTCACAGGAATTTTTGGAATGTTTAAATAAAAATGAACATTTAACTTTTTTTCACAAAAAATTTATTTCAGCTCCAATTTGTTTTATTTTACCAAGGGTAACAGGACAAATTGTACAACAAATTTTGGGGTCTATTTTCTCCTGAGTACGCTGATACCCCATATGTGGGGGTAAACCACTGTTTGGGCGCATGGCAGAGCTCGGAAGGAAAGGAGCGCCATTTGACTTTTCAATGCAAAATTGACTGGAATTGAGATGGGACGCCATGTTGCATTTGGAGAGCACCTGATGTGCCCAAACATTGAAACCCCCACAAGTGACACCATTTTGGAAAGTAGACCCCCTAAGGATCTTATCTAGATGTGTGGTGAGCACTTTGACCCAACAAGTGCTTCACAGAAGTTTATAATGCAGAGCCGTAAAAATAAAAAAATCATATTTTTTCACAAAAATGATCTTTTCGCCCCCAATTTTTTATTTTCCCAAGGGTAAGAGAAGAAAATGGACCCCAAAAATTGTTGTGCAATTTGTCCGGAGTACGCTGATACCCCATATGTGGGTGTAAACCATTGTTTGGGCGCAGGGCAGAGCTCGGAAGGGAAGGAGCGCTATTTTACTTTTCAATGCAAAATTGACTGGAATTAAGATGGGATGCCATGTTGCGTTTGGAGAGCCCCTGATGTGCCTAAACATTAAAAACCCCCACAAGTGACACCATTTTGGAAAGTAGACCCCCTAAGGAACTTATCTAGATGTGTTTTGAGAGCTTTGAACCCCCAAGTGTTTCACTACAGTTTATAACGCAGAGCCGTGAAAATAAAAATTCCTTTTTTTTTTTTCACAAAAATGATTTTTTAGCCCCCAGTTTTGTATTTTCACAAGGGTATCAGGATAAATTGGACCCCAAAAGTTGTTGTCCAATTTGTCCTGAGTACGCCGATACCCCATATGTGGGGGGGAACCACTGTTTGGGCGCATGACAGAGCTCGGAAGGGAAGGAGCGCCATTTGGAATGCAGACTTAAATGGATTGGTCTGCAGGCGTCACGTTGCATTTGCAGAGCCCCTGATGTACCCAAACAGTACAAACCCCCCACAAGTGACCCCATATTGGAAACTAGACCACCCCAAGGAACTTATCTAGATGTGTTGTGAGAACTTTGAACCCCCAAGTGTTTCACTACAGTTTATAACGCAGAGCTGTGAAAATAAAAAATCTTTTTTTTCCCACAAAACTTATTTTTTGGCCCCCAGTTTTGTATTTTCCCAAGGGTAGCAGGAGAAATTGGACCCCAAAAGATGATGTCCAATTTGTCCTGAGTACGCTGATACCCCATATGTTGGGGTAAACCCCTGTTTGGGCACACGGGAGAGCTCGGAAGGGAAGGAGCACTGTTTTCCTTTTTCAACGCAGAAATGGTTGGAATTCAGATCGGATGCCATGTCCCGTTTGGAGAGCCCCTGATGTGCCTAAACAGTGGAAACCCCCCAATTATAACTGAAACCCTAATCCAAACACACCCCTTACCCTACTCCCAACAGTAACCCTAACCACTCCTCTAACCCAGACACACCCAACCCTATTCCCAACCGTAAATGTAATCCAAACCCTAACCCTATCTTTAGCCCCAACCCTAACTGTAGCCCCAACCCTAGCCCCAACCCTAGCCCTAACCCTAGCAATAACCCTAGCCCTATCACTAGCCCTAACACTAGCCGTAACACTAGCCCTAGCCCTAACCCTAGCCCCAACCCTAGCCCCAACCCTAGCCCCAACCCTAGCCCCAACCCTAGCCCCAACCCTAGCCCCAACCCTAGCCCCAACCCTAGCCCCAACCCTAGCCCCAACCCTAGCCCTAACCCTAGCCCTAACCCTAGCCCTAACCCTAGCCCTAACCCTAGCCCTAACCCTAGCCCTAACCCTAGCCCTAACCCTAGCCCTAACCCTAATGGGAAAATGGAAATAAATACATTTTTTAATTTTTTTATTTTTCCCTAACTAAGGGGGTGATGAAGGGGGGCTTGATTTACTTTTATAGCGGGTTTTTTAGTGGATTTTTATGATTGGCAGCCGTCACACACTGAAAGACGCTTTTCATTGCAAAAAATATTTTTTTGCGTTACCACATTTTGAGAGCTGTAATTTTTCCATATTTGAGTCCACAGAGTCATGTGAGATCTTGTTTTTTGCGGGACGAGTTGATTTTCGGACACGTGACATTTTTTGATCGCTTTTTATTCCGATTTTTGTGAGACAGAGTGATCAAAAACCAGCTATTCATGAATTTCTTTTGGGGGAGGCGTTTATACCGTTCCGCGTTTGGTAAAATTGATAAAGCAGTTTTATTCGTCGGGTCAGTGCGATTACAGCGATATCTCATTTATATCATTTTTTTTATGTTTTGGCGCTTTTATACGATAAAAACTATTTTATAGAAAAAATAATTATTTTGGTATCGCTTTATTCTCAGGACTATAACTTTTTTATTTTTTTGCTGATGATGCTGTATGGCGGCTCGTTTTTTGCGGGACAAGATGACGTTTTCAGCGGTACCATGGTTATTTATATCAGTCTTTTTGATCGCGTGTTATTCCACTTTTTGTTCTGCGGTATGATAATAAAGCGTTGTTTTTTGCCTCGTTTTTTTTTTTTTCCTTACAGTGTTTACTGAAGGGGTTAACTAGTGGGGCAGTTTTATAGGTTGGGTCGTTACGGACGCGGCGATACTAAATATGTGTACTTTTATTGTTTTTTTTATTTTATTTAGCTAATAGGATATTTTTTTTTTTTTTTCTTTTTACACACGTGGGGAATTTTTTTTTTAACTTTTTTACTTTGTCCCGGGGGGGACATTACAGATCATTGATCTGACAGTGTGCACAGCACTCTGGGCGCGCTATTAAATTAAAGGGTTAATTTGCGGAAAAAATTGGCGTGGGCTCCCGCGCAATTTTCTCCGCCAAAGCGGTAAAGCCAGTGACTGAGGGCAGATATTAATAGCCAGGAGAGGGTCCATGGTTATCCATCTGTGGCTGTTAAATTAAATGCCACTGTCAATCACTGACATCAGCATTTAACCCCTTCATGACCCAGCCTATTTTGACCTTAATGACCTGGCCATTTTTTGCAATTCTGACCAGTGTCCCTTTATGAGGTAATAACTCAGGAAGGCTTCAATGGATCTTAGCGATTCTGAGATTGTTTTTTCGTGACATATTGGGCTTCATGTTAGTGGTAAATTTAGGTCGATAATTTCTGCGTTTATTTGTGGAAAAAAACCTCACATTTGAAGTCAGTTTGAGGGTTCTATATGGCTGAAAATGCCCAAAAGTGACACCATTCTAAAAACTGCACCCCTCAAGGTGCTCAAAACCACATTCAAGAAGTTTATTAACCCTTCAGGTGGTTCACAGCAGCAGAAGCAACATGGAAGGAAAAAATGAACATTTAACTTTTTAGTCACAAAAATGATCTTTTAGCAACAATTTTTTTTATTTTCCCAAGGGTAAAAGGAGAAACTGGACCACGAAAGTTGTTGTCCAATTTGTCCTGAGTACGCCGATACCTCATATGTGGGGGTAAACCACTGTTTGGATGCACGGCAGGGCTCGGAAGGGAAGGAGCGCCATTTGACTTTTTCAATGAAAAATTGGCTCCAATCTTTAGCGGACACCATGTCGCGTTTGGAGAGTCCCCTTGTGCCTAAACATTGGAGCTCCCCCACAAGTGACCCCATTTTGGAAACTAGACGCCCCAAGGAACTTATCTAGATGCATAGTGAGCACTTTAAACCCCCAGGTGCTTCACAAATTGATCCGTAAAAATTAAAAAGTACTTTTTTTTTTTTTTTTTTTTCACAAAAAATTTCTTTTAGCCTCAATTTTTTCATTTTCACATGGGCAACAGGATAAAATGGATCCTAAAATTTGTTGGGCAATTTCTCCTGAGTATGACGATTCCTCATATGTGGGGGTAAACCACTGTTTGGGCGCACGGCAAGGCTCGGAAGGGAAGGCGCGCCATTTGACTTTTTGAGTGGAAAATTTGCTTCAATCGTTAGCGGACACCATGTCGCGTTTGGAGAGCCCCTGTGTGCCTGAACATTGGAGCTCCCCCACAAGTGACCCCATTTTGGAAACTAGACCTCCAAAAGAACTAATCTAGATGTGTGGTGAGCACTTTGAACACCCAAGTGCTTCACAGACGTTTATAACGCAAAGCCATGAAAATAAAAAATAATTTTTCTTTTCTCAAAACATGATTTTTTTAGCCCGCAATTTTTTATTTTTCCAAGGGTAACAGGAGAAATTGGACCCCAAAAGTTGTTCTCCAGTTTCTCCTGAGTACGCTGGTACCCCATATGTGGGGGTAAACCACTGTTTGGGCACACGTCGGGGCTCGGAATGGAGAGAGCACCATTTGACTTTTTCAACGCAAGATTGGCTGGAATCAATGGTGGCGCCATGTCGCGTTTGGAGACCCCTGATGTGCCTAAACAGTGGAAAACCCTCAATTCTAACTCCAACACTAACCCCAACACACCCCTAACCCTAGTCTTAACCCTAATTCCAACCCTAACTAATTCCAACCCTAAGGCTATGTGCCCACGTTGCGGATTTGTGTGCAGATTTTTCCGCAACGTTTTTGAAAAATCTGCAGGTAAAACGCACTGCGCTTTACCTGCGGATTTACCACAGATTTCCAGTGTTTTTTTGTGTTGATTTCACCTGCGGATTCCTATTATGGAGCAGGTGTAAAACGCTGCGGAATCTGCACAAAGAATTGACATGCTGCAGAAAATACAACGCAGCGTTTCCGCACTGTATTTTCCGCACTATGGGCACAGCGGATTTAGTTTTCCATAGGTTTACGTGGTACTGTAAACGTGATGGAAAACTGCTACGAATCCGCAGCGACCAATCCGCTGCGGATCCGCAGCCAAATCCGCACCGTGTGCACATAGCCTAACTCTAATCCTAATTCTAACCCTAGCCCTAAGTGCAACCCTAGCCCTAAGTGCAACCCTAGCCCTAAGTGCAACCCTAGCCCTAAGTGCAACCCTAGCCCTAAGTGCAACCCTAGCCCTAAGTGCAACCCTAGCCCTACCCCTAAACCTACCCCTAACGGAAAAACAAAAATAAATATATTTTCTGTATTTTATTATTGTCCCTACCTATGGGGGTGATAAAGGGGAGGGTTTATTTACTATTTTTTTTAGGTTCTATCACAGCGATCAAAATGTACAGGGAACGAATCTGCTGGCCGATTCGGCGGGTGCACTGCTCATGCGCCCGCCATTTTCCAAGATGGCGGCGCCCATGCGAGAAGACAGAGGACACCGGGAGGGACCCCGGGACTAGGTAAGTATGTGGGGGTGCGATCGGGAGGACAGGGGAGGGGCGGAGGGGAGAGGAAGGCGCTTAGGACAGGACGGAGGGGTACGGAACAATGACGTACGGCGGCTGCAGATCACCGTCAGTCGTGGGGGGGCCAGACCGGGGTCTCCAGCCATGGCCGATGCTATTGCAGCCTCGGCCATGGCTGGATTGTAATATTTCACCAATTTTCATAGGTGAAATATTACAGATTGCTCTGATTGGCTGTTGAAAGTGAAACAGCCAATCAGAGCGATCGTAGCCACGGGGGGCGAAGCCACCCCCCTGGGCTGTAGTACCACTCCCCCTGTCCCTTGTCCCTGCATGTCGGGTGAAATTGGAGTTAACCCTTTCACCCGGCCTGCAGGGACGCGATCCGACCATGACGCATATGCTGCGTCACAGGTCGGATTGGCACATGTTTTCATGACGCATACGCTGCGACAAAGGTCGGGAAGGGGTTAAACACTCGCCGTCCAAAAAAGCGACGCAAGCCTTGCCCATTGGTGCCACCGGCACAGGGCGCCGATGGGTTGTCATGCCAGCCAGGGGTCTGCAGAAGACCCCCATACCGGTCATCACGATACTAATATGAACGGCAACAAGTAGCTCACATTTATAGATTATGATTTTTGCTAAACATAGAAGGGCTTCATGTATAGCACAGGCAATCAGACAATCGCTGCTTCAAGTCTTCTAAGGGGACTATTGAATAATGGATAAAGTGAAAGAAAAGAGAAAAAGTGGTAAAATATATTATATATATATATATATATATATATATATATATTTATAGTATTGCAGCGTTCAGAAATGTCCAATCAAAATATAAATTAATCAAATCGGTTAACAGCATAACAAAAAAAAAAAAAAATCAAAAACGCCAGAATTACCGCGTGTTTTTCGTCACCACAATATTACAATAAAATGCAGTAAAATCCAATCAAAAGATCATATCTAACCTAAAATGGTATCAATAAAAACGTCAGCTTGAGGCACAAAGAATAAGCCCTCACCAAGCCCCAGATCACAAAAAAAATAACACCACAGCTCTTGGAAAAGGGAGAAACACAAAACTTTTTTTTTTAGCCCCATACAAAATTTCTGAAATTTTTTTACTACTTAACCCCTTCCCGACCTTTGACGCATACGCTGCGTCATGAAAGTCGGTGCCAATCCGACCTGTGACGCAGCGTATGCGTCATGGAGGGATCGCGCTCCTGCAGATCGGGTGAAAGGGTTAACTCCAATTTCACCCGATCTGCAGGAACAGGGGGAGTGGTGCTTCAGCCCAGGGGGGGTGGCTTCACCCCCTCGTGGCTACGATCGCTCTGATTGGCTGTTGAAAGTGAAACTGCCAATCAGAGCGATTTGTAATATTTCACCCCAAAAAACGGTGAAATATTACAATCCAGCCATGGCCGATGCTGCAATATCATCGGCCATGGGTGGAAAACCTAATCTGCCCCCACCCCACCCCACCCCACCGATCGCCCCCCCATGCTCCGTTACGTGGTCCGCCCCCCTAAGTCGTCCTGTCCGCTCCTCCGTCCTCCTGTCCGCTCCCCCCGTGCTCCGGTGCCCCCTCCCTGTGCTCCGGTCCCCCCCCCCCGTGATCCGATCACCCCCTACATACTTACCGGGCCTCCCGGTGTCCGTCCGGCTTCTCCGTGGGCGCCGCCATCTTCCAATATGGCGGGCGCATGCGCACTGCGCCCGCCGAATCTGCCAGCTGGCAGATTAGTTTCAGATGTATTTTGATCACTGCGATATAGCCTATCACAGTGATCAAAATAAAAAAAATTGTAAATGACCCCCCTTTATCACCCCCATAGGGACAATAATAAAAATAAATAAAATATATATATTTTTTTTTTCTGCTAGGGTTAGGGTTAGAACTAGGGTTAGAATTAGGGTTAGAATTAGGGGTAGGGTTAGGGGTACGGTTAGGGCATGTGCACACAGTGCGGACTTGGCTGCGAATCCGCAGCGGATTGCCGCGGATCCGCAGCGGATTCGTAGCAGTTTTCCATCAGGTTTACAATACCATGTACACCTATGGAAAACCAAATCCGCTGTGCCCATGGTGCGGAAAATACCGTGCGGAAACGCTGTGTATTTTCCGCAGCATGTCAATTTTGTGCGGATTCCGCAGCGTTTTACACCTGTTCCTCAATAGGAATCCGCAGGTGAAATCCGCACAAAAAACACTGGAAATCCGCTGTAAATCCGTAGGTAAAACGCAGTGCCTTTTACCTGCGGATTTTTCAAAAATGGTGCGGAAAAATCTCACACGAATCCGCAAAGTGGGCACATAGCCTTAGGGTTAGGGTTGGAATTAGAGTTAGGGTACCGTCTCACAGTGGCACTTTGATCGCTACGACGGTACGATCCGTGACGTTCCAGCGATATCCATACGATATCGCTGTGTCTGACATGCAGCAGCGATCAGGGGACCCTGCTGAGAATCGTACGTCGTAGCAGATCGTTTGGAACTTTCTTTCGTCGCTGGATCTCCCGCTGTCATCGCTGGATCGTTGTGTGTGACAGCTATCCAGCGATGCGTTCACTTGTAACCAGGGTAAACATCGGGTTACTAAGCGCAGGGCCGCGCTTAGTAACCCGATGTTTACCGTGGTTACCAGCGTAAAAGTAAAAAAAAAAAAATTGTACATACTCACATTTCGGTGTCCTTCAGGTCCCTTGCCGTCTGCTTCCCGCTCTGACTGTCTGCCGACCGGAAAGTGAGAGCACAGCACAGCAGTGACGTCACCGCTGCGCTCTGCTCTCACTGTACGGCGGCACTCAGTCAGAGCGGGAAGCAGACGGCAAGGGACCTGAAGGACACCGAAATGTGAGTATGTACGTTTTTTTTTTTTTACTTTTACGCTGGTAACCAGGGTAAACATCGGGTTACTAAGCGCGGCCCTGCGCTTAGTAACCCGATGTTTACCCTGGTTACCCGGGACCTTGGCATCGTTGGTCGCTGGAGAGCGGTCTGTGTGACAGCTCCCCAGTGACCACACAATGACTTTCCAACGATCACGGCCAGGTCGTATCGCTGGTCGTGATCGTTGGTAAATCGTTATGTGAGACGGTACCCTTAGGGTTGGAATTAGGGCTAGGGTTGGAAATAGGGTTAAGATTAGGCTTGTGGTTAGGGTTAAGGATAGGGTTAGGGTTGTGTTGGGGTTACAGTTGTGGGTAGGGTTGGGATTAGGGTTAGGATTAGGGTTGGATTTAGGGTTACGGGTGTGTTGGGGTTAGGGTTGTGGTTAGGGGTGTGTTGGGGTTAGGGTTGTGATTAGGGTTATGGCTACAGTTGGGATTAGGGTTAGGGGTGTGTTGGGGTTAGTGTTGAAGTTAGAATTGAGGGGTTTCCACTGTTTAGGCACATCAGGGGTCTCCAAACGCAACATGGCGCCACCATTGATTCCAGCCAATCTTGCGTTCAAAAAGTCAAATGGTGCGCCCTCCCTTCCAAGCCCCGACGTGCGCCCAAACAGTGGTTTACCCCCACATATGGGATACCAGCGTACTCAGGACAAACTGGGCAACAACTATTGGGGTCCAATTTCTCCTGTTACCCTTGCAAAAATAAAAAATTACTTGCTAAAACATAATTTTGAGGAAAGAACAATTATTTTTTATTTTCACGGCTCTACGTTATAAACTTATGTGAAACACTTGGGGGTTGAAAGTGCTCACCACACATCTAGATAAGATCCTTTAGGGGTCTAGTTTCCAAAATGGGGTCACTTGTGGGGTGTTTCTACTGTATAGGCACATCAGGGGCTCTGCAAAATGCAACGTGACGCCCGCAGACCATTCCATCAAAGTCTGCATTTCAAATGTCACTACTTCCCTTCCGAGCCCTGACGTGCGCCCAAACAGTGGTTTACCCCCACATATGAGGTATGAGCGTACTCACAACAAACTGGGCAACAAATATTGGGGTCCAATTTCTCCTGTTACCCTTGTGAAAATAAACAATTGCTTGCTAAAACATCTTTTTTGAGGAAAGAAAAATTATTTTTTATTTTCACGGCTCTGCGTTATAAACTTCTGTGAAGCACTTGGGGGTTCAAAGTGCTCACCACACATCTAGATAAGTTCCCTTGGGGGTCTAGTTTCCAAAGTGGGGTCAATTGTGGGGAGTTCCTACTGTTTAGGCATATCAGGGGCTCTGCAAACGCAACGTGACGCCCGCAGAGCATTCCATTAAAGTCTGCATTTCAAAACGTCACTACTTCCCTTCCGCTCTCCGACGTGTGCCAAAACAGTGGTTTACCCCCACATATGGGGTATCAGCGTACTCAGGAGAAACTGTACAACAACTTTTGGGGTCCAATTTCTCCTGTTACCCTTGGGAAAATAAAAAATTGTGGGTTAAAAAATCATTTTTGAGGAAAGAAAAATAATTTTTTATTTTCATGGCTCTGCGTTATAAACTTCTGTGAAGCACTTGAGGGTTCAAAGTGCTCACCACACATCTAGATTAGTTCCTTGGGAGGTCTAGTTTCCGAAATGGGGTCACTTGTGCGGGAGCTCCAATGTTTAGCCACACAGGGGCTCTCCAAACGCGACATGGTGTCCGCTAATGATTGAAGCTAATTTTCCATTCAAAAAGCCAAATGGCGTGCCTTCCCTTCCGAGCCCTGCCGTGCGCCCAAACAGTGGTTTACCCCCACATATGGGGTATCATCGTACTCAGGACAAACTGGACAACAACATTTGGGGTCCAATTTCTCCTATTATCCTTGGGAAAATAAAAAACTCCAGGCTAAAAATCATTTTTGAGGAAAGAAAAATATTTTTTTATTTTCATGGCTCTGCGTTATAAACTTCTGTGAAGCACCTGGGGGTTTTAAGTGCTCACTATACATCTAGATTAGTTCCTTGGGGGGTCTAGTTTCCAAAATGGGGTCACTTGTAGGGGAGCTCCAATGTTTAGGCACACAGGGGCTCTCCGAACGCAACATGGGGTCCACTAACGATTGGAGCTAATTTTCCATTCAAAAAGTCAAATGGCGCGCCTTCCCTTCCAAGCCTTGCCGTGCACCCAAACAGTGGTTTACCCCCACATATGAGGTATCGGCGTACTCAGGAGAAATTGCCCAACAAATTTTAGGATCCATTTTATTCTGTTGCCCATGTGAATATGAAAAAATTGAGGCTAAAAGAAATTTTGTGTGAAAAAAAGTACTTTTTCATTTTTACGGATCAATTTGTGAAGCACCTGAGGGATTAAAGTGCTCACTATGCATCTAGATAAGTTCCTTGGGGGGTCTAGTTTCCAAAATGGGGTTACTTGTGGGGGAGCTCCAATGTTTAGGCACACGGGGGCTCTCCAAACGCGACATGGTGTCCGCTAAAGATTGGAGCCAATTTTTCATTCAAAAAGTCAAATGGCGCTCCTTCCCTTCCGAGCCCTGCCGTGCGCCCAAACAGTGGTTTACCCCCACATATGAGGTATCAGCGTACTCAGGACAAATTGGACAACAACTTTCGTGGTCCAGTTTCTCCTTTTACCCTTGGGAAAATAAAAAAAATTGTTGCTAAAAGATCATTTTTGTGACTAAAAAGTTAAATGTTCATTTTTTCCTTCCATGTTGCTTCTGCTGCTGTGAACCACCTGAAGGGTTAATAAACTTCTTGAATGTGGTTTTGAGCACCTTGAGGGGTGCAGTTTTTAGAATGGTGTCACTTTTGGGTATTTTCAGCCATATAGAACCCTCAAACTGACTTCAAATGTGAGGTGGTCCCTAAAAAAAATGGTTTTGTAAATTTTGTTGTAAAAATGAGAAATCACTGGTCAAATTTTAACCCTTATAACTTCCTAGCCAAAAAAAAATTTCTTTCCAAAATTGTGCTGATGTAAAGTAGACATGTGGGAAATGTTATTTATTAACTATTTTGTGTCACATAACTCTCTGGTTTAACAGAATAAAAATTCAAAATGTGAAAATTGCAAAATTTTCAAAATTTTCGCCAAATTTCCGTTTTTTTCACAAATAAACTCAGAAATTATCGACCTAAATTTACCACTAACATGAAGCCCAATATGTCACGAAAAAACAATCTCAGAACCGCAAGGATCCGTTGAAGCGTTCCTGAGTTATTACCTCATAAAGGGACACTGGTCAGAATTGCAAAAAATGGCAAGGTCATTAAAGCCAAAATAGGCTGGGTCATGAAGGGGTTAAATAAAGAATAAACCATACCTGTCTGGTATTTGCGTACTCGTACTGACCTGGGAAATTGCATTACAAGGTCACTTTTACGTTAGGGTACCGTCACACAGTGCCATTTTCATCACTACGACGGCACAATTCGTGACGTTCTAGGGATATCGTTACGATATCGTTGTGTCTGACACGCTACTGCGATCCGGAACCCCGCTGAGAATCGTACGTCGTAGCAGATCGTTTGAAACTTTCTTTCGTCGTCTAGTGTCCCGCTGTGGCGGCATGATTGCATCGTGTGACACAGGTTGTATACGATGTGCGCACAGTAACCAACGGCTTCTACATCGCAAATACGTCATGAAATTATCGCTCCAGCGCCGTGTATTGCAACGTGTGACCGCAGTCTACGACGCTGGAGCGATAATCATACGACGCTGCAACGTCACGAATCGTGCCGTCGTAGCGATGAAAATGGCACTGTGTGACGGTACCCTTATAGTGAACTTTACCTTATAGTAAACAGCATACTATAATGATGTAGATAAGCCCCCATCCCGGTCTGACCTGCAAGATAAAAAAAAATAAGTTGTATTATACTCACCCGAGGGGGCGGTCCTGTGCGGTACGGTCCGATGGGTGTCGCAGGTCCGGGTCCTCCCATCTTCTTGCGATGACGCCCTCCTGTTGCTTCATCACTTCCCGGCATCGCACTCCTGAGCAGGCGTACTTATCTGCTCTGTTGAGGGCAGAGTAAAGTACTGCAGTGCGCAGGCCCTTGGAAAGGTCAGAGAGGCCCAGCGCCTGCAGTATTTTACTGTGCCCTCAACAGGGCAGATAAGTATGCCTGCGCAGGAGCGCCCATGCCAGGGAGCGATGAAGAAGCAGCAGTGCGGCGTTGCAAGACGATGGGAGGACCCGGGCCTGCGACACCCATCAGACTGGACCGCCCCCGGGGTGAGTATAATATAACTTCTTTTTCTTCTCTTGCAGGTCGGACCGGACATTACAGAATACTGTAGATAAGCCCTGAAAGGCGGTGGCCGCATCTTATAGCAGCAAAATCTGCTGACAGGTTCCCTTTAATTAATTTAAAGGTGTTGGTCACTTTCTCATCAGTACAGCTTACCTCAAACTGACCAGCACTAGTATCCATACATTGGTGCTAACTGAGGAGAAATCATCCTCCTCCAATAGAAAAACAGCATTTCCATGTGAGGTGATTTATAATTGGAGGCTGAGGGACAGTCCTGGTCACATGCTCCTCCACCAGCTGTCATTTTCTGGGCATAAGTACAGGTTAGGTACGGTGCCATAACAAGAGAAAAAGTGTCCAACCCTTTAACACACTGACCCTCTATTATGCCATGGGTGCATGGTGCAGGCTCAGAAACAGAGCCCGCTCCACACAAGTCAGATGGCGGCTGTGTTACACAACTAGCATCTGCCTGTTACAGAAAACATCAGGGTTGAGGTACAATTGCTGCAGTAAAATCTTTGAATTCTGCTGTCAATCTTTGCCCATTGTCCTCTTTAGGCTCGGAAACCTTTAGTGACGGAGCTAATCTTGTACTTAATGACCAGGCCAATTTTTACTATTCTGACCACTGTCCCTTTATGAGGTTATAGCCCTGGAATGCTTCAACGTATCCCACTGATTCTGAGATTGTTTTTTTGTGACATATTGTACTGCATGATAGTGGTAACATTTCTTCGATATGATTTTTTTTTTTTTTTTTTTCATATAAAAAACGCAACGGAAATTTGGCAAACATTTTGAAAATTTTTGTGCCCTTAAACCAAAGTCAAAAATCGCATTAAATAGTTAATAAATAACATTTCCCACATGTCTACTTTACATCAACAAAATTTTGGAAAAAACTTTTTTTTTTTTTTTTTTGTTAGAACATTATAAAGATTAAAATTTGACCAGCGATTTTTTTTTTTTTTTTTTTTTTTGGGGGGGGGGGGGGGGGTGACAAGCTCACATGTAAAATGATTTTTTTTTTCTTTTTTTGGGAGGGGGAGGTCAAGAAAATATCAAAAAGTAACACCAATCTAAAAACTGCACCTCTCGAGGTGGGCAAAACAACATTCAAGAAGTTTATTAACCCTTCAGGTGCTTCAAGAGAACTAAAACAATGTGGAAGTAAAAAAAATTGAACATTTTCCTTTTTTCACAAAAAAGCAAACTATTTTATTTTCACAAGGGTATCAGGAGAATATGGACCACAAAATTTGTTGTACGTCGATACCCCTTATGTGGGGGAAAGCCTCTGTTTGGGTGCATGGAAGGGCTCAGAAGGGAGGGAGCACAGTTTGACTTTTTTTAACGTAAAATTGTCTAGAACCAATAGCAGGCGCCATGTCGCATTAGGAGACCCCTGATGTACCTAAACAGTGGAAACCCCCCAATTCTATCTCCAACACAGCCCTAACCCAACCCTAACCCCACCACCACAACCACAACACCCAAACCTAAAATCTCCTATTGTTGCTGGGTGCTGGCCGACAGATCTCAGTGGGTGCACAGTGCCCTTATCTTCCTGGAAGGAGATACCGAGGGCCAGGAGACAGGACCGGGGGATGCAGGAGGTGCTAGAGATACCGGGAAGGGACCCTATTTATCTCTCCTCTGATGTGCTAGATCATATCAGAGGAGACACATAAATGGGAAATCTGACTTTTTTTTTTGTGGTTGCTGTTATTTAGTGAGCAACGGCAATCGCAACACTGTGGATGGTAAAAACCGACCCGATTCATGTTCTCTGGGGAGATACCTACCCCCAATAGCCAAGACACTGGAGATTTTCTGATGCTGGGGGGGGGGGGGAGGGACGCTATAGGGTCATTCCATATCAAGTGATCCAAATATGAATATTTTTTTTACCTTACGTCTTTAGATTTTTTTTATTTTTTGTTTTTATGATGTACAACTTTAGATAATTACAAATTAAAAGTTTAGAATTTTTTTCTTCATCAGTTAATTTTTTACAGATTTTTAAAGTTTTGAAAAAGCGCAGATTTTGGCCTGGTATGGCTTTACATTTTTTATCATATCTCGGGCTAGAATTAAGATATAGAGGTGGGAGAGGCATCATTTTTCTCAGAACGGTACCGGCTTTCATTTGATATGTCACAAGACTATGTTTCTTTATATTTTGTTTTGGAGAAATCAAATTAAAAATTTTGATGCGGAATTCTGAAAAAAATTTTAAAATTGTGAAAACAATGCATGTGTGTTACTTGTGTTCTTGTTTATATTTGTACAGGGATTCAACTTGGGATCTATCACATTTGTATTTTTTTTTAAGCCTTGAATCATCTGATTTTATGCTTGTGTGAGTTTCTTCCCTTTTTCTTTTCAAATTACAACTTATTGAATTCAACATTTATATGTAACAATAAAGAAACACAAAAAACAAATACCAAAGTGCCAGAATAAATACATCTTAATCATCATAACAACTTGCTCAGTATTTTCAACCTGAATTCATTGAACAAGCCAAAAGATAGAAGGTGATCATATCCTCCAGTGTGGTTTTCTAAATACAGTCTGATCCTAATTATATGTTAAAAACCAGATTAAAAAGAACCAATATTTCTACCACCTATTTATACATGGAACAATTTTTTCTATTATATCACTAAACCTGTCTTTTCTGAAGTGTTTAAGAAGAATAGTACAGTAGTTAAATCCTCGTTCTATAAAATATGAACTAATCAAACAATTAATAGTAGGTTTTTACACTGGCCTGTTATCATCAATGTGTCCCTTCTAGTGTGAAATGTCATCTTGTCCATAAGCGATCACTAGCAATGGGGGTTTCCTTCTGTTTCAGAGTGTGTGCGGCTGTCATGGTGCTCGGCTCCACCTGAGTTATATCTGATTTTTGTAACTTTTACAATGTCTGATTTTCTTGGATACACAAAGGACGACGCTGGACCAGAAGGTGCAGAAAAGTCACTTCTACGTCTTCACTTTCACAATCTTTGGAGAGTCAGTAGCCGCCAGCGCCGATCATATTCACAGGTCACATAGCCAGTTGTGTCATCCATGGCCGATCTTGTGCCGCCTTCTACCACTTCATGGACGTCACTGTCTTTATTTCCACTACATGGGATGGCCATGTGGTATTGCTGAGTCGCTGTGATGGGTTCTGTTTCCTGTAACCAATGTTATAACAAACTCTCCTCCTCCTCTTCTTCGTAGTCCTGGTTTGTACAGTACATGAACTGGATGTTAAGATTTGGTGTGAATACGGTCTGTGGAGGCCCGAGCTGCCGGCCTGTCACCTGCTCTGCAGTCACCGTCTACCCCTGGTCATCCTCAGCCCTAACAAAGCTTCTCCTCTGTCCTCTCCTGCTTCTAATACTCTGTAACATAATAAATAATACCGTAATATCTAGCAATCATGGATTATTTGGTAAATATAGACCTCACACTGTGAGACCACAAGCTGAGCAGATCTGAAATCAAGATTTTTGAACTGATGCTGTAATAGTTTTATTTTTTAAAATATGATCCCATCTTGTATTTTGGTACAGATGTGAATAGGAGCATAGCAGGTACATGTGCAGTTTTTGAAATTTTTAAATTAAACGTTTTTTTCAAAAATGCGTTTTAAAGTTTTGCACTTGCGTTCGCATAGGTAAAATATTATCAAAGATACTCTCGTGACGTATCTAGTGAAGCCTGTACAGTTCTGAGTAGAATGGTGTTTATTTTGTTTCTCTATCTCTTTTCTAGCCTGAGTTATGGGGAGAAATGTAAAGGCAGGCAACACCGAAATTCGCACTTTTTCTGAACTTTGAAAATCAATAAAAAATTTAAAAAAAAATCTAGAATTTTTTTTTTCTTCACATTTTGCATTCTCTGACACACTATTACCAAATAACAAAATCTCAAAAGAATTAAAAATATAGTGGTAAAAATCATTGGTTCACTTGACATGGAATGACCCTATAACCTTATTTCTCAGGGCCGCTAAAAGGGGCCCTGAGGATTAAGTACCCTTAACCGCCGCTGTTATAAGGCGTATCGGCGGTTGTAAGGCCATGTGCACACGCTGCGGATTCCATTGCGGAATTAATAAATCCGCAGTGCAAAACCGCTGTGGTTTTTACTGCGGATTTATCGCTGTTTCCTCTGTGGGTTTTCACCTGCAGATTTCTATTGCAGCAGGTGTAAACCTGCAACGGAATCCGCACAAAGAATTGACATGCTCTGCGGAAAATAAACTGCTGCGTTTCCGCACGGTTTTTTCCGCAGCATGTGCACTGCGGATTTCATTTCCCATAGCTTTACATGGTACTGTAAATGCATGGGAAACCGCTGCGGATCCGCAGCTGCGGAAACCGCTGAGGATCCGCAGCTGCGGAAACGCTGCGGATCCGCAGCAAAATCCGCAGCGTGTGCACATACCCTTAAGGCTGCTTTCACACATCAGTTTTTTGCCATCAGTCGCAATCAGTCATATTTTGGAAAAAAAAAAGGATCCGTTGCAGATTGTGAAAAACTGATGCGACGGATCAGTTTTTTCGACAGATCCAACAAGGGGGGCTGGCTAAAGGAACCTTAAAAAAAACAGACAATTTTCAACGGATCCAGCAAACGACAGATGAAACATGAGGCCATCCGTCGCTAATACAAGTCTAACAAAAAACGGATCCGGCGGCATCAGACGCTGGTTCCATTTTTTTCAAAATTCGACCAATTGCGACTGATGGCAAAAAACTAATGTGTGAAAGCAGCCTAAAGGGGTTAAGCTAAAAGAAAAAAAGAATACGATAAAATAAAGATTTCAATGACCCTATTTTTCCCAGTTAAATCTAAAGAAGATTGTATAAAATAAAAATGTATAGGATATACAGTCTGCATTGTTACATCCGTAAAGTTGCTCAATCTATACAGTAAATGCTGTAAAGAAAAAAAAATATATATGCAAAATGCTAAATTGAGGGGTTTTTTTTTTTTATGACTAATAGCCACACAAAAATGCAATAAAAAGCGATCAAAACATAACATGTTCTTAAAAATAACTCCAATAAATTGAACAATTGGCAAGAAAAAAAATGAGTATGTAAAAAAAATAATAAAGTGTTGCTATTTTCAAAAAGTTTAGAAATTTTCAAGCCACTGAAATCGTAAATTAACTATGTTTGGCATTGCTGTAATTAAACAGAACCAGACAATTTTTACAGCTCACTAATGCTGTAGCAACTAAACCCAAAAAACAATGGTGGAATTATGTTTTTCTTTATTTCTTCTTTCCACGTTTCAGAATATCATAAATGAATGGTGTCAATCAAAACTGCAACTCATCCCACCAAAAATAAACCCCCCGTATGACTAGGTTGATGAAAAAACAAAAAAAAAGTAAGGTAGTGGCTCTGGGCGACGTGAAGCTTTTTTTTTTTTTTTAATTAAAGTCACATTCAAACGAATAAAATATTTTGCATCTGCATATAAAATACAGTAGCTCAGCAGTAGAAAATATGCTGCAGACTACAAGCCAGGTCTATCACTCCAGGATGTAATCAGACTTTAATAGCGCTTAAAATAATAGCTTTCACAAACAAAAAGGAACCCACAGCGTTAGGCCGTAAGTAAGGCATGTGATAAGTGTGCAGTGAATGCGATATGCTAACAACAGCCGGCTCCAGCTCTGCTGCGAGCGGAGTCTGAGTGTCCGTGCTCTGATCCTCTGGCATGATTTAATCTGAGCACAGGTGCAGAGGAGACGAAGACATCAATTTCTCTATCTCCTCCACTCCCGCAGGAATCACACTGCACTCGGGTGACATCCAAGTGCAGTGCGATGTTTCACAAGCACCTAAAGACTTGTACGAGGTGCGTGTGATCTGATTCTCGCAGCCATTCGCATCATGCTGCAATTGTTTTAGCATGCCAAATCGGCATTAGAAAATAATTGCAGATGTGCACTGCCCCATAGAACAACAGTGGGCTGAGTGCATTCCGATTTTTTTTATTGGATTTGCACTCGTCTGATTGATTCACGCGTGTGAGCGAGCCCTTAGGCTACATTCCCACAATGAGCTTTTGGTGCATTTTTGACGCTGCGTGTTTTGGATGCATTAAGTTATACAGTTCCAGCACATGGGAGGGGATTTATAGAAAATCTTATGCCCACTGTGCTTCTTTTTCACACAGCGTAGACGGATATGTGGTGCATGTCAATTTCTCTTGTGGGTAAACTGAGTTTTCTATGCAGAATTTCCCCATAAACTCGCATTAGGTGCGGAAATTCTGCAGCATGTAATCCCCACCTATGTCAATAAAGTTTTGTCAAAGCCAAATACTAGGAAGAATCAAAGTGATCAAAGTATAAAAAATAAAGCCACTTTATTTAAAGCATGACACCCCAACAATCGACTAAAACGCAATTAAAAAAAAACAAAACATCAAGTAACCTAATTTAAATAGGTGCAGAAATTCTGCACCTTCAAAAACTCAGCAAAAGCTCATTGTGGGAAAGCAGCCTAAGGCAACAGCAGCAAATATCTAGGCAAAGTGGCTTCTCTTCTCCAGGGTTTTGTCCTGCAAGGTGTCAGCCAAAGCTCAAGGAGTATGAACATTTGGGCTTAAGGCATCAATCTATGCTTGATGGATAGGCAGGGAAAAAGATTTCTGAAAAGTAAGAAAAAAAAATGCAATCTTGACTATTTTTGAAAACACCAAAACAAATGAAGCAAAAGCTTTAAAAAAAATTTGGAACGACATTGATGTGTATTGTATTGACAATGTGGAAAATACGTGTTTGATTAACTGCCGATTTTGCAAGTTTTCCCACCTACAAAGAGTGAAGGGGTCTGTAGTTTTTATTGTAGGTACACTTCAACTGAGAGTGACAGAATCTTAAAATAAACAGAAAATCACATTCTAGGATTCATACACAATTAGCATTTTATTGAATGAAATAACTATTTGACACAATAGAAAAACAGAACTTAATACTTGGAACAGAGACCTTTGTTTGCAGTTATAGAGGTCAGATGTTTCCTGCTGCAGGGATTTTGGCCCACTCCTCCATACAGCTCTTCTCCAGATCTTTCAGGTTTTGGGGCTGTCGCTGGGCAACATTGAGTTTCAGCTTCCTCCAAAACCGTCCTATTGGGGTCAGGTCTGGAGACCAGCTAGGCCACTCCAGGACCTTGAAATGCTTCTTACGCAGCCACTCAGTTGCCCTGGCTGTGTGTTTTGGGTCATGTCATCCTGGAAGCTCCAGTAACAACCCACATTCAATGCTCTTACTGACGGACGGAGGTTGTTGGCAAAAATCTTGGAATACATCACCCCATCCATCTTCCCTTCCATGCGGTTCAGTCGTCCTGTCCCCTTTGCAGAAAAGTACCCCCGAAGTATGAGGTTTCCCCCACTATGCTTCAGTAGTGTGTTACTAAGGGTAACATTTGAGACTGTGGTCCCAGCTCTTTTCAGGTCATTGACCAGACCCACTCCTGTAGTTCTGGCCTAATTCCTGACCTTTCTCAGAATCATTCTTACCCCACGAGGCGAGATCTTGCATGAGGCCAGACCAAGGAAGACTGACAGGCATCTTTGTGCTTCTTCCATTTTCTAATAATTGTGCCAACAGTTGTTGCCTTCACACCAAGCTGCTTGCCTGTCGTCCTGTAGCCCATCCCAGCCTTGTGCAGATCTACAATTTTGTTCCTGGTGACCTGAGACAGCTCTTTGGTCTTGGCCATAGTGGAGATGTTGGCGTGTGATTGATTGATTGTGTGGACAGGTTTCTTTTAAAGGGAACCTGTCACCACGTTTTTGGAAGATGGGATAAAAATAGCGTTAAATAGGGGCAGAGGTGGGCGTTACATTAGTGTGTTTGTTATGCGTTTATTACCCACCTAAGTTGCCGAAATACCTTTGCAAAGTCTCCGTTTTCGCCTGTCAATCAGGCTGGTCTGGTCAAAAGGGCGTCTTGTCTTCCCCCAGATTTTGCGTAGTTTTCCGTTGGTGGCGTAGTGGTGTGCGCATGCCCAAGGTCCCGAATCCTCTGCCAGGGGATTTAAAAGAGCGCGCTGTTCGTTATTTCATTGGTGATCGGTGGGCGCGGCCATCTTCCTTTGGCCGCGCGTGCGCAGAAGCGGCGCTCTGCTGGCCGCGGCTTCAGGAAAATGGCCGCCGCGATATCAATCTGCGCACGCGCGGCATCCCGCGGCCATTTTCCTGAAGCCGCAGCCAGCAGAGCGCCGCTTCTGCGCACGCGCGGCCAAAGGAAGATGGCCGCGCCCACCGATCACCAATGAAATAACGAACAGCGCTCTCTTTTAAATCCCCTGGCAGAGGATTCGGGACCTTGGGCATGCGCACACCACTACGCCACCAACGGAAAACTACGCAAAATCTAGGGGAAGACAAGACGCCCTTTTGACCAGACCAGCCTGATTGACAGGCGAAAACGGAGACTTTGCAAAGGTATTTCGGCAACTTAGGTGGGTAATAAACGCATAACAAACACACTAATGTAACGCCCACCTCTGCCCCTATTTAACGCTATTTTTATCCCATCTTCCAAAAACGTGGTGACAGGTTCCCTTTAAATGGGTAACAAGTTAAAAACAGGTGCAATTTATACAGGTAATGAGTGCAAAGTAGGAGGGCTTCTCAGGTCTGTGAGAGCCAGAATTATTGCTTGTTGGTAGGTGAGGAAATACTTATTTCATGGAATAAAATGCAATTTAAATTATTTAAAAATCATACAATGTGATTTTCTGGATTTTTTTTTTTGATTCTGTCTCGCACAGTTGAATTGTACCTACCTTTGTAGGTGGGAGAACATGCAAAACTGCCATTTATAAAATGCTTATTTTCCCCACAGTATATATACATTGCAAAGTCATCAATAGGAAATCAATTGGGGGGGTTGACATCCCACCGATCAGCCAGTATCTGCTCGGTTAGCAACCAGATGTGAGCCAATGTAAAAACAGAGCACTGCAGCACCATATTTTTAAACAAAAATTGTATACATATTAAGGTAAAAAAGTAGTAGTTTTCGAACCCCTATGTTTTCCCACAGTTAGATAATTTATGCCAGAGTCACACTAGCTTATGGCATGTGATGCGAGAGCATTGGATGCAATATGCTAATGACCCTCAGCTCCTGCCATAGTGTCATGCTACTATGCTCTGAGCATCTCGCACAGAGAGGTTCAGAGCATAGCTGCGGAGGCGAAGAAAGTCATTTCTCCATCTCCTCTGCTGCCAGCGTATATTGCACCGCACTCGGATAATATCTGAGTGCTGTGCGTTGTGTCACTCGCACCAACAGACTTACATGGGTGCGAGTGAACTAAGACGAGTCTCGGTGCAGATAGCAGAATGCTGCGATTGTTCTCACACGCCAACTCGGCATGAGAAAACAATCGCAGATTTGATCTGCCCCATAGATTAACATTGGGCCAAGTGCTGTGTGATATTTTATCGCATAGAACTCAGCTGTATTCTACGGTAGTGCAACTCTGGCCTAAGGCTACGTCCTCACGATCAAGATTAATAACGTCCAAAACACTGCGCTCTAATTGCTGCACTTGTTTGTCAGTACATGGGGATTCACAGCAAGTAATGATATTCAATTGGTCAAAAGCCGCAGCTCTCCGCTACAGGAATTGACATGCTGCGGCTCGTAAACCCGCACCGTGGGCGAGTTTACGCAGCGATAAATAGAAGCACAGTGGACATGGTATTTCTATAAATCCACTGTGCTTCTAATATAGAACGCTGCATTTTGCATTTGCACTGCATCCAAAGTGCTGTTTTTCCTGATTGTGCGCATGGAATCTTATTCTTCCATCTGGTGTCAGCACCGTCTCTCAGCCCTAGATGGTGTTACATTGTTATGTCACGCGATCCCTGCGGCCTAACCAGTGATGGCTTCACTCACTTTCTCCAGATGCCTGGATTTGTCCAAAGCCAGAGTGAAGCCAGCGCCGATTTGCTAAGGCTACTTTCACACTAGCGTCGGGCTCGGCCCGTCGCAGTGCGTCGGGCCGAAGTTCCCGACGCTAGCGTTGTCTCCGCCGCACAACGGGGGCAGCGGATGCATTTTTCCAGCGCATCCGCTGCCCCATTGTGAGGTGTGGGGAAGTGCGGGGAGGTGGGGGCGGAGTTCCGGCCGCGCATGCGCGGTCGGAAAAAGCGGACCGTCGTGAGCAAAAAACGTTACATGTAGCGTTTTTTGGTCCCGACGGTCCGCCACAACACGGCGCAACCGTCGCATGACGGTTGCGACGTGTGTCAATCCATCGCAATACGTCGCTTAATGTAAGTCTATGGGGAAAAAACGCATCCTGCAAGCACTTTTGCAGGATGCGTTTTTTCGGCAAAACGACGCATTGTGGCGGATTGCAGTTAACGCTAGTGTGAAAGTAGCCTAAGGGATTGCGTGACATAATGGAACAGTGCCGGCACCAGATGGGGAGTATATGTGTCTTTATTTCACTGTGGGAAATATTGGGATTCAGAAAGGGGTTGTCCGAGTAGAAGACAAACCATTTAACAAAAAATTCTAAACACAAACATTATGCCATGTTCCAAAATAGTGAGTTAGGCTACTTTCACACTAGCGTTAACTGTATTCCGTCACAATGCGTCGTTTTGCCGAAAGAACGCATCCTGCAAAAGTGTTTGCAGGATGCGTTTTTTCACCATTGATTTACATTAAGCGACGCATTGTGACGGATTGCCACACGTCGCACCCGTCGTGCGACGGATGCGTCGTGCAGTGGCGGACCGTCGGGAGCAAAAAACGCTACATGTAACGTTTTTTGCTCCCGACGGTCCGCTTTTTCCGACCGCGCATGCGCGGCCGGAACTCCGCCCTCACCTCCCCGCACTTCCCTGCACCTCACAATGGGGCAGCGGATGCGCTGGAAAAATGCATCCGCTGCACCCGTTGTGCGGCGGAGACAACGCTAGCGTCGGTGACCAAGCCCGACGCTAGTGTGAAAGAAGCCTTAGTAAATATAATTCCACAACTAGCGTCAATTGCACAAATGTAGAAGGGTTTGCGAGTGTGTGTAACATTATTGGAATGTATAAATATGTGCAAAACACATATGTAATATATTTTACATACACATACATAATATATACACCACACAAACACATATTGTACACATACAAACTTAGTAGAAGGGTCATTCCATGTCAAGTGGACCAGTGGTCCCCACTCGACCTTCTCCGATTTTTCTGAAAATTTATAAGGATGTACATGTATGTTTGAAAAGAGGTTCTGTACATTTTTAGGGCCAGATCTCAAATACATTGGGCACTGTTGACCTTTCACTGGAGGTTCCACCAAGCCTGCGGCTTCGGCTAAGAGGATTTTGCAAACTTTGGCACATAGCCATTAGAGTTCTATACTGGCTATGATGCTGAAATTTGGCATACTAGCTCAACTTTTGCTGCTAAACACGATAAAATTATTACCGGCTATGACAAAACAATATTTCGGCCGCAATTTTGTGTCAAAGTAGCTTGAAAAACGCGTTGCATAAAATTTATGCCAAACTTTGCCCATATATAACTCAAGACCAAAAACCAATAGTAACTGGTGCTTTGCCCTGTACACCAAACATCTACATGACTTTGCATTGCTGCAATATCACGGTCAAAGCATATGTATTTGTGGAAATATTCACACCCACATATGATGAAAAACTTAAAAAAAACGAATTTTACCTATTTTTAGGTCAAATTTCTCAAAAAGGGTACCCCTAAAATATATTAATTCTGATATCATTAGAAAGAGCACATTTT